>NC_138508.1:97727906-98927906 GCF_964252035.2 Podarcis erhardii | reverse complement strand
CTAAGGGCTTCAAAGGGCTGTGCTAAGCCGGCTGCTGGATTTTGTAATAGCTTTTCCTTCGTGCTTTATTAGATTTACAGTGGTATATGGGGTTAAGAACTTAATTTGTTCTGGAGGTCTGTTCTTAACCTGAAACCGTTCTTAACCTGAGATACCACTTTAGCTAATGGGGCCTCCCGCCGCACGATTTCTGTTCTCATCCTGAGGTAAAGTTCTTAACCTGAGGTACTATTTCTGGGTTAGCAGCGTCTGTAACCCGAGGTACCACTGTACTTATTTAATGCTAGCTATGTAAGGAATAACAACTTGACTTGCAGCATCTGTGTGGAAATGGTTTCCTTGACAGCTGTGATTCTTGCGTTCCTCAGGTGAATATTTTAAACCCGATGAATTGGCCGACCAGTCTCAGGAAAGCTTGAGCACTTCCTCGTTGAGGAGAAAGCTTTTTTTAGACGAGAACGGAAGCCTCTCGTCGGAGAGCTTCTCCCCTTCTCCTCAGAGTCCACACAATGTCCCAGCCTCTCTTGGAGTACTGTGCTCAATTGACATCTCTCCAGTCCGCTGTAGAAGCCCTCTAAATACATCCAGCTCGGTAAGGAGTTTGCGCTTGGCATCTTGCTCCTACAAGCCAGACGCTTTCAGTATGGTAGCATGCCTATGAAACAAGCATATTGGTGGGCTGGTGCCCTTTAGATGTTGCAGAGGACAGCTCCTGGCCAGTGCTGCTGATCCAGGTACACAGGTGTTTGCTGGTGGTGGTCTTCAGCTGAGTTGTGTTTAGTGTCATTGGCTGGTTGAATGCCGAGAAATGGTGGGAGGAAGTAGCTGGAGAACCGCCAAGGGAAGAAGGCTCAGAGCCTGGGAAATGGTGGTCAGAAGGAGCAGACTGGGACTATACAGTGGGGCCCGCAAGACGAATGCCTTGCAAGACGAAAAACTCGCTAGACGAAAGGGTTTTCCGTTTTTCGAGGTGCTTCGCAAGACGAATTTCCCTATGGGCTTGCTTCGCAAGACGAAAACGTCTTGCGGGTTTGCTTCCTTTTTCTTAAAGCCGTTAATACCAGGGGAATCCACGCTCCGCAAGACGAAAAAATCGCAAGACGAAGCAACTCGCGGAACGAATTAATTTCGTCTTGCGAGGCACCACTGTATGGAACTTGCCGAACTGACCGGGAGACTCCGAGACCAGAGAGAAGAGATGGTGGAAGAAGATTGGAAGAAGTTTAAGGAATATTTGAAAAAAAAAATGTTAATATTTAAATCTTAGAATAGCTTTGGAAGTGGATATAGGCGGTAGGATTAGAAGTAGAAGGTAATGTATTTTATAAGTGATAAAATGTGAAGTTTTTTATGGTTAAAGTAAGTGTGGGGGAGGGAATATGGTTAGAACTTATGATATATGTAAACTGCTAAAGATGAAGTAAAATGAAAATCAGATAGGTGGGACTTGGGGAAGCCCACTTAACAATGTTTAGAGAAATAAGGATATGACAAGAATTTGTTTGTATTGTGTGTTTTTTTCCTGTCTGTGTTTTTTATTTGTGTTATAAAATGAATGAAAATTGTTTGAAAAACAAAACAAGGAGCAGACTGGGAGGAGGTGGTGTCAGAAGCAGAAGAGGTAACAGGACTTAGTGAGCTGGGAGAGTCTGTGACAGAGAAAGTTCAGAATTAGAGGCAGAAGCTTAAAACAGGAGAGGAGGAAGGCAAAGAGGCAGAGATGCATCAGGCTGGTGAAAAGGCATGAATATTTCTCCTCCTGCTACAAGCTT
Organism: Podarcis erhardii; assembly: GCF_964252035.2. NCBI lineage: Eukaryota > Metazoa > Chordata > Lepidosauria > Squamata > Lacertidae > Podarcis > Podarcis erhardii. The sequence continues at coordinate 98,926,134 of NC_138508.1, read as the reverse complement.
CCCCCGCCTCGGTCTCCCAGAACCAGGAGAGGCGTAAAAAGGACGGAGGAGAGATTAGTGACATACAGGTGCAGTCTCAGATTGCTTTGGAAAAACCCTGGTGAAGAGGGGAGTTAGGTAGCTGTGGGGCAGCAGGGTCCTTCAGTCCCGGCAGCTGCTTCGTGGGGCAAGACCTGTTGGAGATGTGTTGCCGCGCTCATTACCCCAATGCTCCTGTGCAGATCCTTTATTTTTGCTAATAAAGAGCTAGCTTCACTTCCTTTGTGTGGTTTACTGCTAGCTCGCAATGCTTACCGTTCCTATTTGTAGGAAGGAAAAAACTAATCACTGTGGTTCATTAGGAATCCCAACAGCTTTTCCTATCCTTGCTTTGACTCCTTTCAGCTCCAGCCAGTGGTCAGGCATGGTTGGTGCTGGAGACCAGGAATATCCAGAGGGCCACAAGTTCACTAGCCTTGCATTAGAGGATTTAGTTTCTACCTTGCTGAACCAACATCACGTGGCTGTTGTATCCCTCTGGAAAACTTGTGCATCAAACTGCTTTTTGGTACACATTGTTTGGTCACACCATAGGAGAAGTCGACTTTCAGAAATTCAGGCACCAGCCATGAGTTTGGAATGTGCATAGACACACTGAGGAATTCAGTTCAGAGTGACTACAAACATTCTGTCATAGCAAGCAACTCTGCTCCCGCCACATGCTGCTCTGGGGGTTATCTTACCCTCATCCTGAGACATTTTGGGCAGCACCCTTGCTGCACTAGTCAAGGGTCCTTGCATGGGCTTCCACTAGCAGGATCAGTTTGCTGAATCGGGTCCAGTGTGTGAACCCTTGGAATCCAAATAGAATTTTGAGCAGGGATTCTCACAGCTAGGAAGAGGTCTTCTGTGTCTGCCTTGTATTCTGATGAACTGTGGTTCTTGCCATATTTCTGACACACTGCTGAGTTGGAGGCCCTATTTGAATCAAGCCAGCGTGCTTAATTTTGAGCTCAAGACTTTGAAAAGAAGGGTGGTGGCCTTATTTGGTGGCAATAATTGAAAGAGCTGGGCTGTGGCACGCTAGGAATGTTTCAGATTTCACTGGCGTTTAGGCCCTTGTGGAATGCTCTCCCTAAGGAGACTCTCCAGGCACCTTCATTACATATCTTTAGGTGCCAGGCAGAAACATTCCCCTTCTCCCAGGCCTTTGGCTAATGAGCCAATCTTTGGACTTTTAAACTGGTGGAGGGGGCGGGATTTCCTTTTGTTTGTTACCATGTGGTGCATTTTTGTGTTTTTATATTGTAAACAATGCTCTGCTCCTTGGATGAAGGGCAGTATAGAAATAGAAGAAAGCGAGCCATTCTAGGTGTGCAACTGTTGTTTAACCTTCTTTGGAACTTTTCTTACATGTTGAAAGGGCCAGTTTTCCTCCAGCCCGATTCAGGGAGGCTCCAGGACCTGCAGTCTGGGGAGCCTGCCGAGTCCTTCGTTTCCAGAGAGGAGTCCTGCAAATATTCCTTCTCCAGCTTTTTCCCCGATTGGCATTCAGATAAGAAAGACACCACTGTCAGGTATTTTTGCAATTTTGCTTAAGTGGTTGACCAGACTGATTTGCTGTTGCATGCTTTTAATCACTTGAGGGTGGAGGGCGCTTTGGGACAAAAGAAGTGGTGTAGAAATAAACCCTAATAATACATATGCATTTGATTGGCCCATTTCATCTTTGAACTGGAACCGAGCCAAGAAAACTTCCCTAATGCAGTCCTGAGCGTCCGAAAGCTTTCCCGTTCTCCTATGATTTTTCTGTCCTAAGAAGCCTGAAATCTACAATAAGGTGGTTGCTGTTTTGTCTTGCATTTTGCATCCCAGAATATTTGTAACCCTTCCCCCCCCCCCCCCCGCGTCTCCTTTAGGAATTTACTGTTTTGAAGCAGTTTCACTTATTATCTGTTCATGTTTCTCCCCCCCACCTCCTTTCCCCAAATGCAGATCAAAGACAATTTACTTTTCGCTCCCCAGACATTCCTTCTGTTTCTAACTCCTGCCGACTAACTCCTGCCGCGACCAGGAATTCCTACACAGAATGCTCTCCATTAAAAAGTTGTTCCCCCATGAGACTTCTGGCTCGCAGAGGAACGACATTTTATCAGAGCTCCCTCGTTTGTCTGCCTTTGGCGCCTGAAAGTTTGAGCGAAGGGCAGGAGGAGGGAGCCAAGGCTTTGCCCGCAGAAACGTCCTTGCCAACAGAATCAAAGGTCAACCTGCACCCGTTGAACGGGGATGCGTTTGCGCATAGCACCCATTTGGTGGTTGCCCGGGTGTTGATCTCACCAGACATGCCTGAAGCCCGCAAGGAAGGGTTGACATTTCTCCACGACCCGGGCAGTTTCAAGGAAAACTATACGGTGGATATGGTTGATCCGGAAATGTTGGACGAGAACTTGGTAAAGGGATTGGCGGAGAATAGTGGCGCGCCAATGGCTGGCTTCAGTATTGAAAATTCTTGCATGTGCATGTCGCCTCTAGCTGAAAGCAGCGCCAGTCCCTGCGAGAGCAGTAGCATGCAGGTAAGGCTTGATTTTTTTAGGCATTCTGGGCCCTGCACACTTGGAACTGTGTCTTCATACCTTGGGTCCATTGTGGTCTCTCAAATTTAATGAGGGTGCCATCTTGAATACCGTATTTTTTCGCTCTATAAGACGCACTTTCCCCCCTCCAAAAATTAAGGGGAAATGTGTGTGCGTCTTATGGAGCGAATGCAGGCTCCTTGGCTTCAGCGATAGCAACATGGTCCTGGCTTCAGCGAAAGGAACCTGAAGCCTCCGGAGCGCAGCAGGAACTCCCGCTGCGCTCCAGAGGCTTCGGGTTCCTTTTGCTGAAGCCAAGAGAGCAAGACTGCTGGCTTCAGCAGAGAGGGAGAGCTGCGCAGCGCCCCTTCAGCAAAGCGGGAGGAGAAATGGAAGGGGCTCCGTTTCTCCTGCCACTTCGCTGAAGGGGCGCTGAGTAGAGAGGGGGAGAATTTTTTTTTTTCTTGTTCTCCCCCTCTAAAACAAGATGCGTCCTCTGGTCAGGTGAGTCCTATAGAGCGAAAAATACGGTATATGCTGGAAACCATGTCTGTACGACTAGGGGATGGGAACCTGTGGCCCTCCAAATGTTGCTGGACTCTCAATTCCCATCAATTCCCAGCAACATCTTGAGTTGCCACAGGTTCCCCATGTCCAGCCTTCCAGCAGCTGCTGTTCGTGCTACATCTAAATGGAAACTCCCATGTTCAGCTACAGTATACCTTTAGCCAAAGGGGGGAAGTCCTTATTTTTCATGCTCTGCTTGTGATGCTTGGAGGTGGCTGGCTGCTGGAAACAGTGCTGTTGTTATTCAGCAGAATTATTATTTTTAGTAATCTTTTCCCCTGGAGACTTGCTGGGATCCATGTATTTTTCTAGATGTGTTGAAAGAGGTGTGTATGTACGCATAGGAAAAGACACACATTCCCTGTAGGAAACTAGCAGCCTTGTACCTGGCATTACTCAGGAATCCCGTCAGCCATCTTGATTCAAAATGGAGTCCTGTTGTATCCACGCATAAACAGAATCATGTTCCTTGATCTCAGGAACCCCTCTACGCAAAAGATATGAATGAGGTGGAGAGTGTTGGTGTGTTTGTGAGGACACGAAGAAATGGGAGAGGGCATAGAGGTGGAAAACAAGCAAACTTAGGACACCAGTTCTAAAAGTTAAATTATTCTTGTAACACCCGGTTCAAGGGAGGGAGGAAGACAAAATCTGAACTGCTGGAGAACACTGCATCCTTATACCTGAAGTAGTTGTAAGGTTATGTTAAAAATACAAGCAAAATGTCTCCTTAGCTATGGCTGTATCCATAGTTTCTTGGGTGACCCTTTACAGTGGCTGTGCTGTGCTTAGGCAGAAACACTGGAGGAAATCCTTTAGCCAAGAATATTTCTCCTAGGGACGCTTCCATGTACACTAAGCCCACAACGTTTGCACATTTAACTTGTGCACATTCAGGTTTATGTGTGTGGCTAAAAATAAAAGTGGAATTGAAAGGAGGCAAGGTTCTGGGGGAAATGACTTTGGCAATCCCACCCACTATCAAACCCAATGTGTTTTGGCTATAAGCAGTTTTGGCTTTAGGTGCAATCCCCGGAACGTAACCCCCACATACCATATTTTTCGCTCCATAGGACACACTTTTCCCCCTCCAAAAATGAAGGGGAAATGTGTGTGCGTCCTATGGAGCGAATGCAGGCTTTCGCTGAAGCCTGGAGAGTGAGAGGAGTCGGTGCGCACCGACCCCCTCGCTCTCCAGGCTTCAGGCAGCTATCTGCAAGCCTTCGGAGCCCGGCGGGAGTTCCCGCCGGGCTCTGAAGGCTTGCGGATAGCAGCCTGTTCTGGGGGCTGGGGTCGGGGGAAGCTCGGACTTCCCCCGTCCCCAGCCCCGCAAGCTCTGGGAGCAGTGGCAAGGTTGCGCGCAATCTTGCCGCCGCTCCTGGACCTGTTCTGGCGGCTGGGTTCAGGGGAAGCTCGGGCGTCCCCAGCCCCAGCCCCACACCTGAGGGGGGGAATAATTTTTTTTCCCTTTATTTCCCCACCCCTTAAAAACTAGGTGCACCTTATGGTCCGGTGCGCCCTATGGAGCGAAAAATACAGTAAGTTGTGGGCTTCCAGTACATCAATGGACAGTTTGTTGTGGCTTGTTCTGTATGAAATGGAAGAAAACAAGCTTTCCTCTTCTTGAGCTTCCCATTTGTGGCTTGGTTTGGATCGGCGAAGGCGATGGACTTCTGTTCTGCCAAGCCATCTTGTCTTATCAGGGTGATGGCAATGCTAGGTTTTTGTCTTTTGGTATGCTGCAATTTCTCCATCTTCTCACTGCTTTTTAGAAACTGATGAATATCACTTCTCTTCTCTCATTTCTTTTTGCCAGGCGGACAGTGGTTACAGCACTCAGACTTGTACTAGCAGTCTGATGGACACAGCTGCATCGGAGACGAGTTGCCGAGACAACGACACTCACGTTTGTGAGACTCGGAAGAAATTTAATGTTTACAAAACAAAGGTAGGAGTGGTATTAGCTAAAGCATCTGGTTTCGAATGTGTTTTTTGTGTAGGTTTCTTGCTCTTACGCTTCCAGAGACACGACTGCAAGTGTGTGAGAGGGGCCTCTTGAAATCTCTGAAGCCAGACCGATGGCAAATAAATTCTGTGCATGTCTATTTGGCAGTCCTAGAAAAGTATATGAGAATTTAACTCCCTGTGGAGTATAGGATTTTTCAGCCTGAGACATCTAGTGGATTTAAAAAACTGTAAAAATATTAATACTGCCCACCTGTGTTAGTAACATTCTTAACAGTTCTGAATTATTTTTGTTCCTCCCAGTTTTATCCTTGCAGTTAGTGTAGCTGCACTCTGCCCCCAGCACCTTCACATTCATTAATAATAATAATACCCCACCCATCTGGCTGGGTTTCCCCAGCCACTCTGGGCGGCTTCCAACAAAATATTAAAATACAGTAGTCTATTAAACATTAAAAGCTTCCCTAAACAGGGCTGCCTTCAGATGTCTTCTGAAAGTCTGGTACAGTGGTACCTCGGGTTAAGAACTTAATTCGTTCTGGAGATCTGTTCTTAGCCTGAAGCACCACTTTAGCTAATGGGGCCTCCCGCTGCTGCCAGAGCACGATTTCTGTTCTCATCCTGAAGCAAAGTTCTTAACCTGATGTACTATTTCTGGGTTAGCGGAGTCTGTAACCTGAAGCGTATGTAACCCGAGGTACCACAGTAGTTGTTTATGTCTCTGACATCTGGTGGGAGGGCGTTCCACAGGGCGGGTGCCACTACCGAGAAGGCCCTCTGCCTGCTTTCCTGTAACTTTGCTTCTCGCAGTGAGGGAACCGCCAGAAGGCCCTTGGTGTTGGACCTCAGTGTCCGGGCAGAACGATGGGGTGGAGACGCTCCTTCAGGGATACTGGAGCTGTTTCACGTGATGTGACTCTGAAGCAGCACTGAAGTTCTCCCGTACTTTCCACCTTGATAAACTTCACAGAGAAGCAAAGGTCTATTGGCTTGGTCCTTAGTTAGCTGCTGCGTTCTTCCCTGATTAAACTGGTTGAAAGGGAATGGTCAGGACAGCTGCTGCTTTAAATGTTGCAGAGAGCCAATTCCTTTTGGCTTCCTGGAATAAATCTAATTGTGTGCCCTTGTATTTTCTCTCTCCTTCTCAAGCAAGGAAAAGCCTCTCCTAACTTTTGGACTGAAAATGAGCCTGTTACTCAATCCAGAAACCATCTTGTAGAAATGCCACGGTCAAAGTGATTTGCAACATCCGCTTATATGCTTTCTGCGGAGCAACTGTTCACCGTGACGCTTAAGTGGGGTTTTTGAGATGACTTGACTGGCACAACTGCTTTCCACTATCAGAAGGATTGTTGAGCACAGAGCATGTGAAAATGACTCCTGATAACCCTAAGGCCTGATCATACAGGCCCCTGGTAGCTGGGGTGTCGGCAGAACTGAATAGAGATGCTGCTTTGTGGTGCCTGTTCATGATTTCCACAAGAAAAGGTTTACCACACCAGAGACATGCACATATCCTCCATGTGGAGATTCAGTTCTTGCAAAAGGCACTTCAGGAAAAAAACATACAGAATCGTGCAATGAAAAATGATAAGCACCAACAGTAGAAATTTCCCTGCGTTGTTTGCTTGCTATGAAAATGAGTTGTAGTTGTAGATAATGATTGCATTTTCATTATTTCATTCATAATGATTGCACTTTTAAAATCTTGTCAGAAGTGTATCGTATCCACTATAATACAGTGCATTGTTTCCTAATGGTCATTGGGTGTTGGTTTTTTTACATATTAGTGAACACCAATTGCGTATTTTATTCTCTCCCTGCCCCCTCCAATTTTGGAATGAATTGTTAATCAAATGTAATAAAGTCTTCACACCCAGGTTGAAAGTTGTATCTGCAATTTCTGGTGCTCAGTACTGGTGCACCTGGGATAACAATCTGTTTCATAAGTTGGATCTTTATTTAATACCTTCAAAGTACCTGAGCACTGGATTTTTTTGTCACCTTTGCATGCATTCCCCTCCTCTAACTTCCTTTTAGCTGTGAAGGGAAACTCGGCATGGGAAGAAAAACAAGAATGGTGAACTACCTTGGCAGTGTAAGCTCTGCACCCCTCTGATAACGTGTCAGTAGGGTTTAGCGAGAAATCACAATTAATTTTAGTACAGCTCAAAAATAGGAGCCTGCGAATGTCCGTGTCAGGGGGGAATTCCCTTCTGCTGCGTGGAAGGATCAAGGGATTAGATGTTGTCTCCTGTGAGGAACCACTCCCCCCCCCCCAATCCTTTTAGCAAAGAATGAGCTCTGAAGGGAACCCTGGTGGAAAAGTGCCACCCCTTACACTCCAGAAGCACAATCCTATCAAATTTCAGGCCTCATGGCCCCACTGCACACTACTACTAAGATTCCTTGGCAGCTAAAGGCAGGTTGCCTGTACAGCCTTCTATGTCTGCTCTTTCTGGGGTTGGGAATGAGGTTCTTACCCCACATACCTAATGGCTACAAGTGCGGATGAGCTTTCTCTGCTTCTCTCCTAGCTGCTGCTGTGCATGCACACACTCCCTGCTGGGTGATACAGTTTGCAAATGGCTAATTATTTCACCTTGCAAGCCTAGCAACGGCTTTAAGCAGCTTGGCTGGATTGTAAGCGGGACCAGTTACTTGACTGCATGGAAGCCCTTGCTCAGTAAGTTCCTCCACCTTTATTGCACATGGATGGCGTAAGTCATGGGTAGGCAAACTAGGGGCTAGATCTGGCCCAATCGCCTTCTCAATCTGGCCCACGGATGGTCTGGGAATAAGCGTGTTTTTACATGAGTAGAATGTGTGCTTTTATTTAAAATGCATTTCTGGGTTATTTGTGGGACATAGGAATTGGTTCATTTATTTATTTTTTCAAAATATAGTCCGCCCTCCCCCCAAGATCTAAGGACCGGCCCCCTGCTAAAAAAGTTTGCTGACCCCTGGTGTAAGTGTACTATAAAAACCAAACCAATAAAGTTCCCTGTGGCTCTTCAAAGAGGAGATGCATCTCAACGTGATTAATGAGCTTGGGCACTCCCATTGTGCTAACTAGCCTCTTGTTCAGAGATGAATAATTTTGGTGTTTCTGCAGCAAAATTGTCTGCCCTAGTCACCTTTGGCTGTAGATAATTTTCTCTTCGATACATTCACAGTAAATCTTGGTCTCCTGTAAAAAATTTAACAGGGATCACAAATCATTTTGGGCCTGTAGGCACATTTGCAAACCAGGTAAGCCACCCTGGACATCCTGCCCCATAACTGCTTGGCTTATAATCTTAATTTCATGGAGTGGGGCAGGGAGGAGAGGGCAACCTCTAACTTAAAATGAGTGTATTCCTGAGCAGCTTTGGCAACACTAGCTTATTCAAATGTCACAGAATTCACAGTAGGAATTTTTGAGATAAACACTAGGCAAGAGCCACCTGTGGCCTCCATTTATTTGTTTCAACTTTCCAGAGACACAAGATGGCGATAGGGACAAACATTTAACTTAACCCAGTGCAGAACTCTGTGGACAACAAATGTTGCTTTTAAAAAGAACTTTATCAGCTGACGACCCTGTTGTCTGATAAAGATGTACACTCAAATGGATCAGAATCTCAGCAGTAAATGATCTACTGACATCCAACATTAAATTCTCCTACTCAGTAGATTTTTATTTCTATTCCTTCTCAGACTAACGCCCCAATTTTACATATTCTTTTTAAATCGTTCTCTAACATGCTTGATCTAAGGTTCCATTTCCTAGTTCTAAATTAGGTTCCTTCCATTTACTGTTCTTCTGCAACCACATTTGTAAACACTTTTAGCAGAATTCGATAAGTATCTGTCACTGGCAAATGCCTTCCAGATTTTTTCTCTTGTGGCACAGCCTTCTCCATAACACACTCGCTTCTATGTGCAGGAAATTTCTGTTTGACTGCTACATTTATGCTACAGGCTGTGCAAGCCAGATACAAATTTTACCATCTCCAGTCCTCTTTATGAGTTCTGCCTTAGCAAATGGAAGCAATATGCACTGCTTCCTGAACCAGCCCTCTGTGATAATAGGGCAGCTCCCCTAATCACTGCTAGAAGCTTAAATCAATTCTGAAGAGACCTCTACATTTTTCCAACTTACAGGAAATACCAAGGTATGTAATTCAGAGGCAGTATTTAATATGTGGACAAGTGATGTACATTCCTCCAGCAGGATCTCCCTCAGCAAATGTTTCTTCCAAAATAAATACTATATGCACTTGAGGTTCAAAAGATAGTTCATTACTTCCTCTTTTAATTATTATTTTTTTGTACATGAACAGTTTTAGCAAATGTTATTTTGAAAAGTCTGAAACACCACAGCATATATAGACAATTCTAAATCAGGAACTTGTGAAGATATTCTTTTCTTTGCTGCTTCTGTAGAATCACCTAAAGATGTACAGAAGCTTAGCTTCGTTTTTTAAGTGGTGCTTTTAAATACAATACAGGAACAGGAACATATAAAAATAAAAGTTTAAACGATACAAAGTTATTTAAAAGTGGCTTGTAAATGTATATAAAATATCATTTGTCTTAAACATCCAATATGATGTAAAATTAACTATTTTTGGCTAAATGAAGCTATTTTCCCAATTTTGTCTTCTTTTTCTCTGGTTCATTCTTGCCGCTCAGTTGCTTGGCCTGGCTTGGAATACTAATGCCTTGTACCTGACAGAAAAGGAAAAGGTTAACAATGTGAAAAGCACAAGCCATTCCCCACTAGCGTAGGACTTTTAGCTGTGCAATGGAACGACTTTGTTTTGCACACCTTCAAAATGTGTTTTGGGGTTTCCCTAAGCCTCCGGAGCAGATTTAGGGGGCATCAAAGTGGAGAGGTTACATGGCACAGTGAAAAGTAGTCGTGCTTGCAGAACCGTTTAGCTGAATGCCAGCCTAACACTATCAGTTTTTAAAATAAAATAGTCTTGTCACTCAGCTTCACGACATGTATATTCTAAAATCCTAAACAGAGATGTTCTTTGAGAAGCCCCCCCAGGGGGAGAGTTGCTGTAGGATAATTCACAATTCAGTAAAGAAAAACTAGACAACAGTTCTCCCACTCCTCCCCAACAAAGTCACACTCGAGAAAAGAGGGGTCCAGTATGTGGCCCTAAAGGGCTTTATTGTAAGCCCTTGCCTTCCCAAAGCTGGGGGAGACACTGGGTTTGGGAAGGAGTCATGAGGGCTCCGTCAGGATCCTAGAGTCCTCCATCCTCATTCCCAAAGCCTGCCCCCCCGCCTGACAAGGCAGTGTGCACCCCACGGGTTCAATGTTGAAGTACTCTTGAAATCCACTTGGTATGAAAAGTTGGACTGCCTTGTTCTAGTGACCAACAAACAGAACCCACAATACAGATAGGAACCGGCTTGATTCTTAATGGGAGTCACAAGAGACTGGCAGTATGTTTTCACCCCCAGTACACCTTTTTCCTATGGGAAAAAGTAATGAACAACACTATATCCACTTAACTGTCAGGGGTCCTTTACTTATTTTACCTATTTGCACTTATACTAGAGAAAGCAAAGTGCTGTTGCACAGAGATAAAATTGTGTGGCCTCATCTGACCCTTATCAACAGGTCTTTTTATATAGGAGTACAGTGGTGCCTCGCAAGACGAAATTAATCCATTCCGCGAGTCTCTTCGTCTTGCGGTTTTTTCATCTTGCGAAGCACGGCTATTAGCGGCTTAGCGGCTATTAACGGCTTAGCAGCTTTAAGAAAAAGGAAAAAAACTCGCAAGAACTCGCAAGACATTTCGTCTTGCGAAGCAAGCCCATAGGGAAATTCGTCTTGCGAAGCACCTCTAAAAACGGAAAACTCTTTCGTCTAGCGAGTTTTTCATCTTGCGAGGCATTCGTCTTGCGGGGCACCACTGTACAATGTGGTTTTTCCTATGCAGATACATCCTATACCTTCAAGCAGCCATTCAAATATAAAAATCCTTGCTACTTATGTCTGAGCCAGCAATTTGATGGGTATTTTGCTGGTGAGTGAAGCAGCAGCAGCTGGATTTAAATCACCCTGAACCACCCCCCCCCCGTGTTTTTCCCAAGTCCCCTTTTAATTCCAATGGGAACTTAGTTCCTTCCCACCAGGTCAAAATAATAAAAGGCAGCTTGTGCCATACTTCCTCCATGCCAACCCATTTAAGAAAAGTAATAGATAACGTATTCCTAGGTGTTTTTATCCAAGAAGGAACCTCCAAATCTGTCTCAAAGTTTGCTTTCAGATCGACTTCAAACCAATATGCAATGTTTTGATTTCTCCCTGTCACCCCACTGCTTTCAGCTACTACGCCAGTAACCTACCTTGGGCTCCACCAGGGCCATACGGATTTTCTGGTGCTGAATATTGGAAGCATCTAACATGATGTTCACTATAACCTTGTCGAACGTATAGAAAGGCGTGCCTTCCACAGTGAGAGAGGGAATCTAAGAAAAGAACATATTTCCCCCCCTAGTTCAATACAGAATTGATACACTGAAGGAAAAAAAATTAGTAATAACATCTAAAGTATTTAAAGCATAACATTAAAAGTATTTAAAGCTTTGGCTTTCAGGTAATATGCAAACTATACCAAGCCCCTAAGGAAAGCACCAGCTGCATATAAGTAATTTGCACTTCTAACAAGAGTAATCTACCTACGTTCCTTAACAAAGCATGCATAAAATGAAACACACACAAATAGCATGCACACAGCCCTGAAACCAGTTTCCCTTGTGACGTATCTAATGCTAAACTTACAAAAACACACATTAACCTTAGTAAGTTTGAAATGCTTCTTAGTGGTGGGGAGTTGTTCCAACTGCATGTTTCTGGATTTTGCTGTTTCTCAAAAACAGCTTCAACTTTGATGCCACATTCGTTTTAGACATTCAGTCTAAAACTCTGAACATGCTTTGCATAAGTGGCAGCTGGGCTTTGTGTGATGTCCTAACTAAAAAGACCCCATACAAAAACTAAGACACCTTACCTCCTCATTGTACAGAAGGGTTGGTTTTGGCTTGTCTTTTTCTTCAAAGAAGACGGTGCCTTCCAAGCCATATTTGGGAATCAGAACGACAATTGCGTTTTTCCGTACAAACAGGATATACGCCTCTTCATTCACCACGCCTTTGTTTTTGAAAAACAACTGTGGTAGGGAGAAATTGAAACCATTTTTGATGTTTAACTATAATAAATATAATAATGCATTTTAGGTGCCAGGCAAAATAATTATATTTGTTTACTTAATTTGTATAAATATAATTAATAAATAAATGATACTTAACAATAATAATGATAATAAATGATTATCTTCACTGAAACCCTAGAAGAAAAGAAACAGGTACATGTTTCCTCTACAGTTAAAGGCAGCACCCAGATGAAGTCATTAATTAATCCCACTCCTTTCCAAAGTGCTTAGACAAATACTTTGAATTTTATATTGAATAGATAAACCAGTGGTGTTTTCCTTCCTGGCATTGAATACGCTGAGATGTTGGGGGGGGGGGGATATGGATGCAAATGTATGCACTTCCTAGCAGCTCTTCTTTCTCTAGCAAATGACTGACCACACTGTCCTTCCACTCACTTCTGAAACAACCAACACGACTGCAGAGTCCTACACAGAAAGGTGGGGACTTTGGGCAGTTTTGAATATGTATACGAAATAGAAATGAACCGTCTTTTTACACAACACTTAAGTTTTCAGGGAGGGGGGGACAGATAGAATATTGCAGGCACTATGGAAAATATAATCTATTCAAATTTAAGAACATTTCAGTTCCACAGATATCTATGGCAGAGTTAAATGCATGCTTAATTCTCTCCTCTGCCAAAATTAAGAGAACAAATGCTCTTGACTTGGGCTGGATCATTCTTTAAAAGTATGCTTCTCCAAAGTTCTAGAGATTAATGATGTAAATACAGTGGTACCTCGGGTTACATACGCTTCAGGTTACAGACTCCGCTAACCCAGAAATAGTACTTCAGGTTTAGAACTTTGCTTCAGGATGAGAACAGAACTCATGCTCCGGCGGCAGCAGGAGGCCCCATTAGCTAAAGTGGTGCTTCAGGTTAAGAACAGTTTCAGGTTAAGTACGGACTTCCGGAACGAATTAAGTACTTAACCCGAGGTACCACTGTATAGCCATCAGACCAACAGCAGCTTCAAATTCCCAAGTTTCCTGTTTGTTCACAACACAATATTATTCATTATGATGCACTGCCTAAACTGTCGCAACGAGAGAGCTTCCAAACGACCCATCCCCCAATTGCCGGCACTTTGCTGAAACTAAGCAGGTATGATCAAGGGGAAGAAGAGGATATAGTTCTTTGGGGGTTGGGGTTCATTTTGCCTCATCTTTTGACTCAAGAATCCCCCAAGACTGCAAACAATATAAAGCCATTTAAAAATCACAACATCAAGGTGAAGCTGCCATTGCTCCAGAACTCCTTTGTTCCCAAATGCTTTGTGGAAGAAAAAGACAAACATTCACCTGAGTGTGGAAGGCAACCGAAGCTCTCTGGGCATACTGAGCCATTTTATGCCTGTAATTTAGATTCTTGCACAAATCTGCCAATTTATGCTTATCCGTGAGGTCAGGATAAGTGCTGTCTGCCCCTATGGCCACAGCCAGCAGCCGATGTACTATAATATCAGCATACCTGCAATGAAAGAAGAAAACATTCATCACTGACAAGTGAGAGTCAACCACAGTTTGTTTCAGGTGCACAGAAACCCTTGTTAAACATTCAGGTTTTGCAGCTCGCATCTTATGCAGCAGTTCACTTGTAAACTACAGTGGTGCCCCGCAAGACGAACGCCTCGCAAGACAAAAAACTCGCTAGACGAAAGGGTTTTCCGTTTTTCGAGGTGCTTCGCAAGACGAATTTCCCTATGGGCTTGCTTCGCAAGACGAAAACGTCTTGCGGGTTTGCTTCCTTTTTCGTAAAACCGTTAATACCCAGGGAATCCGCGCTCCGCAAGACGAAAAAAATCGCAAGACGAAGCAACTCGCGGAACGAATTAATTTCGTCTTGCGAGGCACCACTGTATAAGCAATGAAGGAAGAGCAAAGGTGTGCAAATAAAAACCTTGCAGAGTGACAGTTGCTCCTCACAGGAGTGTCTCTCTTCAGGGCTTAAGCTTGCCTGGAAAAGAAACCCTGTAGTTATGTTCAGGGCTTGTGATAGGGCTGGTGGAGAGGACTTTTTCCTTTCTCGCTATACTGAAATCTTCCTCTGTTATGCAATATGCTGAGGTTTGAGGCCAGCTGCCAATCCCAAACCTGAGTACTATATTGCTTTATTTGGGGGGGGGGAGAGATACAGTGGTACCTCGGGTTACATACGCTTCAGGTAACATATGCTTCAGGTTACATACAATTCAGGTTACAGACTCTGCTAACCCAGAAATAGTGCTTCAGGCTAAGAACTTTGCTTCAGGATGAGAACAGGAATCGTGCTCCAGCGGCGCGGCGGCAGCAGGAAGCCCCATTAGCTAAAGTGGTGCTTCAGGTTAACAACAGTGTCAGGTTAAGATCGGACCTCTGGAACGAATTAAGTACTTAACCTGAGGTATCACTGTACTGAAGTGTGAAAAGAGGAATAGTATTTTCCCTCTTCCTATTCATAAGTTTCCCCTGGAAACAGATCGTGAAACATGTCCACTCAACTCAAATCTTACTTCCAGATTCATTTCTCCCAAAAAACTCTCCATTTAGTGCAAGGATGAGCACTTTCTTAACCTCTTGGCAAAAATCTGATAGTGCAAGCTTAAAGTACATGGCACATTTGATTTCTGTATTTTGTGGAAGGTTAAAATCCAAAGGTATAAATACCAAAGCAGTTTCAGATTTGAAGAACTTGCTTACATCTATTTTTCCGATAAAGCATGCCATGTCGTTTCAGTATATGAAACAGGACTTCAAAGGTTTCTGGCCTGTTCTCCTAAAAGACTGTTGCGGAAAGTCTAGCCTTTTTATAAACTACATTCTGTGGCTGTCCTTTGTGTGTTACACAGGTCCCCCTTGAAAGCAGTTACAGCTATGGGATGGGGCTATTTCTGCATGATCCAGTCCTACGTGGCTGGAGGTTGAATGTGAATTAGATAGTCACATGTGTCTTTTCCTGAAGTCTGATAGGGTAAGCGTTTGTGTGTGTGTATAAATGACACAGGCAGTACGGAACCAATGAAGCTCTTTTCATCCTAATACATCTTGTCATATTTCTGCTTGTATTGCAGATGCTTCATGCAACAGTCGTCCAGACATTTGGACGGCGTTTCCCTATGCTTTCATCCTACTGCTATCAGTATTGTAGAAATGGTTGCTCAATATAAATTTAAAGGGTATGGGAACTGAGTAGGACAATCCCCTCTCTTTCCTCTCCATTCTTTCTTCCTTCCTTCTGCTCCCCCTCAGCTGATATACTCAGCATTCAATAAGCCCCGGAGGCTCAAAGGCTCTTAAGGACTTTGCATCAATCAAGATTCCCTCGCCAATATTTATTCTATGCTTTATCAACTAGTTCCTGCACAAAATCAAAAAGCGTAAACAGTTCAAAATTCTGCAAGACAGTCCCAAAGTATGCATAGAAAGCAAGAAGACAGTAGGCAAGTTTGCCATATTTGCACAATTTGTAATAAAACTTTAGTATTTGAATTAACGAAAGCAACACTGAAAGTAATTTATCCTAGGGTGATTTGGTAGAATGCAGCAACTGTCGAACTATATTTTTAACAGGCTGCAGCACACACATTTTTTCCCTTTCAAAATTTCATGGAGAGTACCTTCTGATGGGTGAAGTAAAATGTGTATAAATAGGAGAGGCTAAGCCATAGTGACGAAAATCGGTGTCCATTCCAGAGCAAAAGTAAACTGCTTGCATCATGCAGCGAGTAGCCAAGATACGTAACAGAGTGTTCAGGTAAGGAAAAGAAGGTGATTCGGCACTGTCAAGAGAATCAGCCAGGGCTTTTGCTGAGTCAGTTTTGATGTCCAAACCCTAAAGAAAAAGGAAGGGGGGGGAGTCGCTTTCAATATTTCCCAACACTTTGCCATGGTTTAAATATGCATTATTGAACACATTTGCTGATGCAGGCCAAGGAACTGACATATGACACCCTGAGCTCCTCAGGGAAAGGACTACATGCAAGATGAAAAATAAACCGCAATAGCATCTGTTCAACTCACAAACTTAAGAATCAATATGGCTGCCCTCAACAGGGGTTCAAAGCCAAGGGAAATAACAGATGGCCAAGCCATATCCTTTTGTTGTACACAAATCAAGTGCTCATGAACTTAATTTAGATGTCAAAAGGACAAGGACTCTGAGGCCTACACAAGTATACAAAGCACGGTCTTGTGCACACAGGGAGCAAACTCCTTTTACTACCTCCAAATTCTAGAACAGACAGGGAATGGTTTTCCACTCTGTGGGCTAATCTTTATCAGGATCTGTCTCCCAAGCCAAATTCGACAGGTGGGCGGGGCTGCCCATCTATCAATCACCTGATGCAACAAATGGTGTCAGAAGATTTGCTGCCAATGTGGAGAGGGGGCGGAAATCCTTCTTACTTGTTTTGCACATTACTTCAAAGGTTCTAGACAACTGTTTTTGAGTGCTTTGGAAGTTGCTTAAGTGGGCTTTGGTGAAGCCCCACCCTTTTGGCGAAGCCCTGCCCTTTATCTGAATGACTTCAGGTGTAGAGTGGGTTAGCGTGGCTTGCCCCCAAATTAGGTCTAATGGGCCATATGGGTAACTCTGGTGGGTCAAGACTGAACTGACCCATGGGCTGGATATTTAGGAGTGGCCCTGGGATTGAAGTGCACAAACACTTTCTGGTTTGAAAAGCCAGAATACAATGATCTTCAGTAAGATGGTCAGAACCCCTTACAGGGTTGCAAGACAGCAGCACAACCATGCAGTAAAACAATTAAGTGGGTTCCCAAATGCATGTGAGGCGGCTCTTGGGTCTGCAAAGTTGCCCTAGTACATGTGTGAATCAGCATGGGCCACCTTTAAATAACTCATTTAAATTGCCATATTTCAAAAAGTGAAAATCTAGACACAAAAGTTGTTGTTTTTTGCAAAGTCTCACAAAAAAAGCCCGGGTGTATAGTGAGACCTCCCCTCTTTCCATGACCTCCTCAGATCTGCTCTGAAGGAGCAGAAGAATCCCAAGAACAGCTTGTGGGGAAGGGAAGGGAAAATAGAAATGTGTGTGCCAATGGAACAATTTCCTTCGCACTACGCTGAATACAACTCCACGTGCGGTATTCTGATCCCAGTTAGGAACCTGATCCTTTATCCACTTTAATTCCAAGCATTGATAACTTGCCTTAAACTTTGCAGCCTTCACAAGGATGTCATAATTTGATGGAGGCGGAGCAGGATGCTTTCTTAGCAAGGCATGCTCTGAGAATTCATCGTAGATCTTTTGTGCCACAGAGATGTTAGCAAGCAACATGAACTCTTCAACCATGGAGTTGGTTTCTCTATCAACAGGAAATGTTACACTTATAAGAAGAGATGCCGTCATGGAAAGCGATAGCTAAAATTTGATATGTTTGTTCTGGAGAAGCACAAAGAATTCACTCTTGCATATTTTATACATGATACACAAATGCCCTTTAGACACTGTTCCCTGTCCCTGTGACCTAATGTCAGTTCTGATGCACTCTGGAGTGTGTTTGTTCTAGTGGACAGGCTCAGCTACCAGCTCTGTTCAGCACATTGCTTGTGTAGCCAAAATTACATGTGCACATTTTGAAGTTGCAGACTATAGCTTATAAAATTTAGATTTATTGCTTGGTTATATTGTAAAGTGCCACACACACTAATGGTTCTCTGTAACTAAACAAAAATAATAACATTATCATTAAGTCCATGTTCACAATTTTCCAACCGTCCTGACTTTTCCACAGAACAACCTTTTTTCTGAATGTTCTAAACAGAAGTGTACATAATATATTCATAAGCAGTCCATATTCTTGATGGTATGCAACATATACTGTCGACTGCTTTGATATTTTGAAGTGGCCTCTGGTGTGGAGAGCGGCACTGTGCACATCATACTTCCATTATGGCGCACTTGTGAACAAATAATTGGACTGCAGTGAAAACAGGAGATAAAACATACTTGAGCTCCTTTGTCTGTAAATCAATAGGATCGTGGGTTTCACTATCCATGTGGAAACGAACTTCAGGTGAAGAGAGAGTTAAAGCCCTAGAAAGTAATAGATGTGAGAATAGTAAAATATTTTACAGAGCCTATACATCATACAAACAAGTATCTGAAGGTACCGGTAGAAAATGATGGCAATAATTACAATTTTCTACTGATATTTAATCCATCTTTGGAAATTGCTATATTCGTTGCAACATTCTCCTTGTGGCAAGGAGTTCCAGAGCTCACTTTTCTTCATGCTAAATTCAGCCATTTGTTCTGGATGTTTTGTGTCTCAGCATCTCTGTATTAGTCAGTGGGATGTCCCCTTCCTCTCCTCTCCTTGCGCTCCTCAAAAATATTATCCAGAAGATCCTCCAACCCTCTGCAGATTTTGAAGGTATGTAGGGGCCAGCTGGCAAGTGGAATGACAGCACTGGATACCACACAGAATTGTTGTTGTTGTTGTTGTGGTTGTTGTTGTTGTTGTTGTAGTTGCTGTTGTTGTTATCATTAATCTTTCACTTCACTTTCTAATTTCCTTCAACACCTTCTCCGTCCCTTTCCCCTCAGAGAAGGGAGGCATTCTTTCCCACCTCGCTCACGCCAAACTTCTTTTGTTTCTTGGTCATCTTTATTCAGCATGCAAGGAGTTCCTGGCACTGGGATGGGTCCAACAAACAGGCTATGACACAGCTCAGGGGTGTAGGAGATGGGAACCCTGAGGCCCATCTGAAATTGGCTTTATAAATGCACCAAACACCCACATTTGGGACTGCTGCAAGTTGCAGGGTGCAGTGGTGGTCATGGTTAACCAGTCTTTCAAATAAACTTGATCTTGTTATTAAGAAACACATGTTTCTGTGGAATTTCAGAACAGTATGAAAACTACTGTGCTATCTTACCTGCTACTGTTTTCTTTAGGGCAGACAACTGGAAGATCCACTCCAGCAAATGCTAAGTGGCTGTATTGGGCCATAGTGACTCCACATGAATGAAAAGCTGTGCAGAAGAAGACCCACAGTAAGAACTACTTACCCGTTATCTATCCGACGCTTCTTAAGAATTTTGGCTAGTTTATTTAGTCCACGCAGACTAGAAGTAATGTCATCATTCAGGCTGGAAGAATCTATTTTCATTTGTGCCTCAGCATATGTAAGGGAAGCCTTTGGACAGAAATATATAATAAAAGAGACGCAATCAATATAAGGGCAGCAGTTACAATTCTTAAGAGAACCCCATCTCAATGTGACAGAATTCAAAAATCAATTTCTGATGAAAGTTTGAACTGGGCAATCTTCAGTGGTTTTACAGCACTAACTCTAAATGCATAGACAACAGGCTTTGCTGTTGATTTTGATCCATCTTGTCTGCTACTCTTGTCTTTTTGTGGCATGTATCAAGCTCATTTATATTTCCTTTACTGAATCGTAATTGTATTTTCACTGCTTTTTTGTTCACCACCTCTGGATGTAAAAGTAACACACACATTTCAATATACAAATAAGTAAATAAAGAATATTTTTCAGGGTGCCAAACATAGCAAAATGTAGTTTAGATTGTAAGTAACATCCAATGTTAAGTCACACTCAAGTAGACCCACTGAAATCAGTCAACTTAAATCCATTTAAGTCTACTCTAAGTATGATTTAACTTTGTCCAGATCTATTGCTGAAGAAACAACCAATGTGACTTCAGCCACTCACATTATCTGGACTGGACAGTATATATATCAGGTAAATAAACTTGGAACTCACCCATTTTTAGTGTCTTATGTGTAAACATATTCAATGCCCCAATATAAAGCAGGAGTTCAAAATGGCACAAATCAGCATGTGTTGTTAAATATTCCAAATAAATGTGAACCTTACCTTGGAATTAATTACACTTTTTGTAAATCTAGTTTTCAAGATTTCAGCATTGTGATTCATTTCCCATATACAGGAAAATGCAAGCCTAGGAAAGGAGTAAGAAGTTGCTGATGAAACAGGAAAATTTACTTGCAGCTGTCCTTGATCCTAGGGTGCTCTTGCCTGAGAAGACGACACTTCTGCTCAGGGAAGCCTGCTCCCTCCTCTGCAGTTTCCATGAAACACTCCTCCCCGCCCCCCGCTTCTTGCTGCAGCCCCCCAACCCTGGCACCCCATGCCATCCAGTTTAGGAGGATCCCACAACCCTCGTGAAATGGATCCTTGGAGAGTGCAGGACATCACAGTGAGAACAGAGACGTGGAAAAACCCGTTCTGCAAACAGAATTGTTTTCTGTTTACAGAGGAGAAGTTATTCTTAAATATCTAAAAACTGTATCCACACAATTACCTGTCAACATTGGATCTCAACGAACACAAGTTTGAACTGAGCAGCTCTGGAACCATATCAATCCTCTGCAAAAACACACAAAAAGATGACTATGGTTATTTATGACCTATATATATATATATATATATATATATATATATATATATAGACATAGTGTACATCTATAGAACTGTACTCATGTTGTTAATTTGATCAAGGATATGTTGATAATCAAACGCTACCTTTCTCACATTACAGTTCCTATTTTTCAACCAAGCCCTGGGTATGGTGCCTTCAAAGCCCCTTTCAAAGTGCAGGGCAAAAGAGAACGAGAGGAGGTTATGAAGAAGCCATTGGAAGCTCCTCTCAAAAAAGCCCTCTCTTGCCCTGTGCTCTGAATGGCGCTTCTGAATGACATCAAAGCCTGAAAAAATAGACTTTGAAATGAGCTTCTGTAGGCAAAAAGGATCACCCAAGGTCAGGTTAAAATCCAGTCAAAAGGAAAGTCTTATCGTGATGAAAGTACAATAGACAATGCTTCTCACACAATTTTGACTCAACCAAGGTTGTGTTTTGGTCAGTTCTCTACCCTTGGGATCCCAGCAACTGTTGATTTTTGGTTAATTCCTTTACTGGGAAACTGTTATTCAATAGTATGATTGGTTAGCTTCAGAAATATAATGCATTTCATGTCTGGAAGAAACCAATAAAGGGAATTAAAATGCCACCCGAAGGTAAATAAATACAAACAGGAAAATATACCTTTTCACACAGATACACAGTTGTGCCCCTTTTTGCAGATTCCTGGTCCAGGGCATTTCCCGGACGAATAAAATGGCTGACATCTGCTATGTGTACACCAACCTAGTAAATAAACAGGTTATTCAGAATTTTCAAAAGTAGGCATTTTATGAAACTTCTCACTACCTCAAGCCATCAATCAAAAACATAAATAGCTCTGCTGCATATATCCCTTTACTTCTAACTTTCCATGTTTCTTGAAGTCATTAGGGAGATGTTTTGTTGCTAAACTTGTCAGTAACAGTGCAGCACCACATACTTCAGATGAAATCATACAGTAAAAAAAGTAAAGGTAAAGAACCCCTGGATGGTTAAGTCCAGTCAAAGGCGACTATGGGGTGTGGCATTCATCTCGCTTCAGGCCGAGGGAGCCAGCGTTTGTTCACGGACAGCTTTCCGGGTCATGTGGCCAGCATGACTAAACCACTTTGGCACAATGGAACACCATGATGGAAGCCAGAGTGCATGGAAACACCGTTTACCTTCCTGCCACAGCGGTACCTATTTATCTACTTGCACTGGTGTGCATTCAAACTGCTAATTTGGCAGGAGCTGGGACAGAGCAACGGGAGCTCACCCTATTGCAGTGATTCGTACGGCCGACCTTCCGATCGGCAAGCCCAAGAGGCTCAGTGGTTTAGACCACAGCGCCACCCATGCCCTTATAAATCAAACAGTATAAGCTTATGCATTATCTACTCGGAAGTAAATATACTTTAATTGTGCATAGAACAATTTAAGTGTGGAATTAGAAAACCAGGAACTGAAACACACTGGGCACAAGCACAGTGAATATATATTAAGCCACAGCAGCATCCCTACATGTATTCACACAAGCCTGCCTTCAAATACACTATGTGTGTAACTGGCTGTAGTACAGTGGTGCCTCGCAAGACGAAAAGAATCCGTTCCACGAGTCTCTTCGTCTAGTGGTTTTTTCGTCTTGAGAAGCAAGCCCATTGATGGCTTAGCGGATTAGCGCTATTAGCGGTTTAGCGGCTTAGAAAAAGGGGGGGAGGGGAAAAAACCGGCAGGAACTCGCAAGCACCTCCAAAACAGAAAACTCTTTCGTCTAGCGAGTTTTCTGTCTTGCGAGGCATTCATCTTGCGGGGCACCACTGTACTGCAGCTGAAGAGTGCTCATAGTTCATAGAACAGAATGAAAGCATACCTGAATGCAATCCACAAACCTGAGCATAATAAATAGATTTATAATGGAAAAAACTGTTTGTGTAACTGCTTCTTATAGAGCAATAAGCCTTTTCCTCTTGCTTTGGGTTCTTTTATTCTCCCACCCTCACATGCAGAAAACAATATGTTCAAGACCTAAAGGATGACTTAGATATACAGGCGAAAATGCATGTCAGCCTTCACCTGACATTTGACTTACCTCAAGATTTCCATTTTCCAGCTTTCTACAGTGCAATGCATCGTCAATATCAGTACAGCCAGGGGGATCCACGCTGCATACACACAAATGCCTCAAGTCCTCTCTCAACTTCATATCCTGAAATTTTGTTTTCCAAAAAACATTTTATAACTACTGCAGGCCGTTATAATAATTATAGAAAAAAAAAGTTCACCATACTGAAGAAACTGCTTAATTATAAAACTTGGTAAGTAAGACAAGTAACCTTGGAATGAGCCCTTTTGTGATGCAGCAAAAACAGCATGGAAGCTTGCAGCACAAAAGACCATGAACTTATTTTGGCATACATAAGCCACATTCAGTTTTTCAGAAGCAAAAACTTAAGCAAGCAGGTATACAGGATGTGACTAGAAAGAGAAGAGCATACTTAAAAAAAAACACCTGAAGATGAAAGGCCAATCAATGCAAGAGAGAGTAGGAAATATGCCATCTTACTACAGTGGTGTCTCGCAAGACGGCAAACCCGCTAGACGAAAGGGTTTTCCGTTTTGGAGGCGCTTTGCAAAACGAATTTCCCTATGGGCTTGCTTCGCAAGACGAAAATGTCTTGCGAGTTCCTGCGGGTTTTTTCCCCTTTTCCCCCCTTTTCCTAAGCTGCTAAGCCACTTATCAGCTGATCCGCTGATAAGCCACTTAACAGCTGATCGCTAAAAGCCGCTAAACCGCTAATAGCACTAATCCGCTAAACTGTCAATGGGCTTGCTTCGCAAGACGAAAAAACTGCTAGATGAAGAGCCTCACGGAACGGATTAATTTCGTCTTGCGAGGCACCACTGTATGAAGAGTACAAATAAATACAATTTCTAATAAAAATGATGCAAAATTGAATCAGAAAGGTGCAATGCAATCCAATGCTACTTGGAAGATTAACAGTTTAAAGAAACTGTTTTAAAAGGGAGAACTGCCTCCTGAAATGACAACTGGTTTGCAATAAATTTGTGGGAAAGCTGTGGACAATTGATACCATAGTTAAGGATACTCTGCACATAAAAGAAACAGTCTGAAATTGACTTTGATGAGGTTTCAATCACCTTGGAGAAACTTAGCTGCTAATTTCTGTCAGGTTGAGACAATTAAAGTGAAATGAGTAGAATCAATGTTTGCAGGGAGGCAGAGGTTTTTAAAAAACCCAAGAGTTTAAAATCCCTCATTATTATGGAAGTGAATCTGAATAATCACTTTTCTATTTCCATTATTAATCATTGTTCCCGCTGCAGCACAAACTGCATTGCAAACCTATGGTGATGTTAACCAATTAGTACCTCTGAACGTTATCAGTGCTTACTGTACCTGGTCAGTAATGCTCCAGGGCATCTTGGGTAGGAAGCTAAGAACCGCTTGGGAGAAAGCTTGGTGGGGAACATCATGTTCAAGCAACAGGACTTCAGTCTCAGTCTCTTTATCTCCAGCTGTTCCTAAATTCTTTACAAAATGACCCTAAACCAATACACGTCTTCATTAATATTATGAAACAATGCCGTTTTGAAAAAAATATTAATATTAAAGACAATTAAAAATAAATATTATTGTACGTAGCAATCCTATGTGGAACTTACTTGGGATGTGAAATTCTCACTACATTCAGTAAGAATTATTCCCAAGTAGGCATACATCGGATCAAGCACTTATTTAAGTATATCAGCTGCTGTGTTTCTGAATCAGGATATGAGCATAAACAGGTTTCATCACAGACTTGGTGACCACAGTCACAAGGCTTAAATAATTTTGTAAACAGGATGATAGGTGAAGGGTAAAGGGACCCCTGACCATTAGGTCCAGTCGTGGCCAACTCTGGGGTTGCAGCGCTCATCTCGCTTTATTGGCCGAGGGAGCCGGCGTACAGCTTCCGGGTCATGTGGCCAGTATGACTAAGCCGCTTCTGGCGAACCAGAGCAGCACACGGAAACGCCGTTTACCTTCCCGCCAGAGCGGTACCTATTTATCTACTTGCATTTTGACATGCTTTCGAACTGCTAGGTTGGCAAGAGCAGGGACCGAGCAACGGGAGCTCACCCCGTCGAGGGGATTCGAACCGCCGACCTTCTGATCGGCAAGTCCTAGGCTCTGTGGTTTAACCCACAGCACCACCCGCGTCCCGTAACAGGATGATAAGTTATGATAAATGCCTTTCAGGCCACACTTTGCCTACCAGTATATACAACAAAAGTAGTTCAAGTTAACCTCTTGTGTCTTCCTTTGTAACAGTTTGATTATCAGGTTGATTGGTTAAATCTTCAGAAGCAGTTAGTTTCCTTTCAGACTTACATTAGGATATCTCGAAGTCCTAGGCCAGCCATCAATAGCAACGATAATTCTTTGCCCTTCAAGTGTTGAAGCCTGTCTTGTTTCTATTCGGATTCGAGGGATTCTGCGATCAGCTGGTGTAAATAAATGTCTCCTTGCCTGTTAGGAAGCAGGGGGAATGGCTTTTATTGAAATTAGGGAATTCAGGTAGTGAAGAAAGCATTCCACAACCGTTGCTCTTACCTCTTTTATTTGGGACTTAGAAAGCATGCCACAAAAAGGCCTCCAGTTTCTTTTTATGATGCCCACAACTCTGCCGGTCGGGCGCAGCATACTCTTGTTCCCAGAGGTCTTCAGCTAGGTTTAAAAACATATATAATAAATATAAACTGCAATTATATAAACAACCAGGTTCCCCAACCTGCCATACTTTAGTGGTAAGAATGTTCCAGGTCACACCCCATATTATGACATCATTTGAACTACTCTTTGACATAAACTTCCCTTAAAGCATTCCGAATAGAATACTGTAACGATTCGTTTATAAGCCAGGCTGGCTTGTGTAATTCTATACAAGCACAGGATTTGGTTTTGTTCACTTAAGTATTCTGATAACTTGCATTTCAATCAGGAAAACAAATTACAATAAAATACAGTGGTGCCTCGCAAGACGAACGCCTCGCAAACCGAAAAACTCGCAAGACGAAAGCGTTTTCCGTTTTTGAGTCGTTCCGCAAGACGAATTTCCCTATGGGCTTGCTTCGCAAGAAGAAAGCCCATAGGGAAATCTCCGGGGACCTCTTTTAAATGCTGGCGGTGGGGAGCAAAGCCTTTCGCCCCCCTCTGGCCTTCAGAAGAGGTCCAGGAAGGCCGGCGGGGGCCAAAAGGCTTTGCTCCCCACCGCCAGCATTTTAAAAGCGGTCCGGGATAGCAGGCAAGCGCGCTTCAGGACCTCTTCTGAAGGCCGGCGGTGGGAGTCTTTGCTCCCCCCCGCCTGCCTTCCCGGGATAGCGGAGAAGCGCAGCGCGTTTCTCCGCTATCCCGGATGGCTTTTGAAGGCAGGCGGGGGGGAGCAAAGACTTTCGCCCACCGCCTGCCTTCAGAAGACCTCCGCTGTCCCGGGGCGATCTTAAAACGCTGGGGGACGGCAGCGAAGTCTCCGCTGTCCCGGGGGCTTTTAAAATGCTGGTGGTCGGCAGCAAAGCCCTCCTGTCCCCGGAGCTTGCGGGGCTGGAGGTGGGGAGAAGGGCTTTTCTTCCCACCGCCAGCCTTCAGAACAGCCTTCTAAAGGCTGGCGGTGGGAAGAAAAGCCCTTGTCCCCCCCCCCCAGCCTTCAGAAGAGGTCGGGGGACAGACTGTCCCCGGACCTGGTCTGAAGGCGGTTTCCATAGGAATGCATTGATTGATTTTCAATGCATTCCTATGGGAAACCGTGCTTCGCAAGACAAAAAACTCGCAAGAAGAAAAAACTTGCGGAACGAATTAATTTCGTCTTGCGAGGCACCACTGTAAAAGGCAAGTTTCTAGCATTTATAGCCACAGAGATCCCTTGAAAGTGTGTGGATGGAAATTTAAGACGTCAAAAGAAGTTTAAGATTTCCCATGAGCTTTTGCAGCTCATGGAGCTCCTTCTGCCTTTCCAAGACTAGCAGAAGAAGAATTCATTCATAACATTCTGCACTAATCTAGACCAAAACATTCTAGACCAATAACATTCTGCACTAATCTAGACCAAAATCTATACCATGAAAAACTGTATTCTGCAACTAAAAAACTATGGAAATAAATAAAATATCCAAAAGTACTCTCATTTTTTTCTCATTAACTCAGCACCTACCAGTCCTAGGGAGTTCTATGAATTATACTGTGGGGAAGGGAAGAGGAAACTCAGAGAAGGGGAACTCTTAAGACTTTTTTTCTGAGCAGGGGCATTCTCCCATTCAATCTGTACGTTCAGTTTCAAGACATGTTCTTGTATGCATCACTTTTATTTCTTGCTCTGAGTTTGAATCAAGGAAGGTAATAGCTTCTGGTCAAGGAATAGGGAGTTGTATGCTTGTGTGTGTGTGTGTGTGTGTGTGCGCGCACGCATACACCTTCTTTTGTTTTTGTATGTTGGCTTGTCATTTTTGGACACTCCATGGAGATGTGGCTATGGGGGGGCACCATGAAGGGGGGCACTTCAAAAGTTAGACCACTGTCTATGCAAAGGCCCCACCCCTTGGCCTCAGAAAAATCTTCTGAAACGCCAGCTAAATTTGAATATTTCATCAAGCACTGCCCAGGTTTTCAAGACCATTCTTCTAGGGTTGCCATATTCCCAAAAGTGTGGGGCGGGGGGAAGGTCAACAACTTTGGCTGATTTTCACTTTTGGGAATATCGCAACCCTACATTTGCCAATTCGGAGAAAATCCGCCTGGACGACATTTTGACAGTTTGATTCCCAGACATATGGCAGCCCTAATTTTTCTAGCTAGAATGCTGCTTTTGAAAATTCAAGATGGAATTCTGAGAATGGAAACTTTTGCACCTTTTCCCCCAATGCATGCATGGAGTCACAGGACACATGCATCCAAATCAATTAAGATGTACACACTGATGAAAACAGTCAGACGTCATTGCAATAATAAGAAGAGCCAAGTGCGGAAGAATAGAGAAACCTGGCATGTTCATGTCATACACTGTTTTCCTTCTGTTCTTCTTTTTCCACATCATCCTCTTCATCCTGACCCGCCTCATCAAGCAAGACCACAGAGGAGGGTGCAACCCAGGCATCTTTTGATAACAGCTCCACAGCTACGATGTCTTCATGCACTGCGCGATTTAAATTTCTAAGCCCTTGTATTAATACCTGTAAGCATCAAGCAAACATTCAGTTTCAATTATAATAGTCGCCTTATGAAATCACGTATTATCCCATAAAATAGTAGAGGGATTCCCAGCCGTAAACTTGGTTATCCATGTGCCTTGGGAGTATTGCTTCCCAAGAGAGGGACTGGATGAGTTCCAGAAAAGGCCTGAAGTGAGAGGGCAATGTCTGCTAATTGCTACTGGCCACTACAGTCAAGAGTTACATCTTCTAGCTTTCTTCAGTGGCTCAGTGCAAATTTAACAATTAACCAGAATTAAGTGAACAAAGCTCATTTAGGATTAAGATCCCAAATGTACAGTGAAGCCATGGTTGAGCTTCAACCATGGTTAAGCTTCAATAGAAAAATGTCGGTACGACCCGCTGATTGCCTTGCAAACCAGAAGTGGGAAATCTGTTTTTACAACATTCTTCTCTATGCAGATGCAACACTTACCTATAAAACTTAAACAGTTTTGATGTAGCATTTCAGCATGAGCCTGAATGAGCTTATTTTGAAGCCCCGCTGATTTTAGTGTGAATCAGTGTCTAGTAGACAATTCTCGAATTGCAGCTGACAGGTAAATTCACAAGAGTTTAAAAATGATCCCTTACCTCACCCTATCAACCCACCTTCATTTAAATTATGCAAAAAATCGAAAGAGTATTCATATATAAAACAATTGCACCTTTTCCCAATAAAGGATTTCACAGGCAATATGCATCAAACAAACCTCTCTCTCATCCCCATCACCGTGAACCCAAACTGTAGCTTCAAGGTAATTATCTCTGTTAGCTCTGAAGGTTCCTTGAAGGTAAAGGCCAGACTTGATACCCTGCTGCAGTTTGCTGAGTGGAAGATGCTCAGAGAAAATGATCCTTCCATTTTCTATTTCATTCTGTAAGAGCCAGATGCAGATACAAGAAACAGTTAAGAGTCAGTAGGCTGCTTTGGACATAATCTAAACCATGGTTTAGTGTTACTCCATGCACCAAGAGTAGGTTACAAGAAGCATCTTCTTCAATTTTTTAAACCACTGAACTTCTCCATAAAGCAATAATAAAAAATGGTTTGATTTTACAGAGCTAAACATACAGAGTTCCCTGCTGTTAGGCATAAAGGAGAATTTGGGTTACAGTCATAGCTAAATTGCTCTCTGCACATGCGCAGAAGCGCCGAATAGCAACCCGCACATGCGCAGACGCGGGTTGTGAACGCTGCGGGTTGCGAACGTGCATCCTGCACGGATCACGTTCGCAACCCAAGCGTCCACTGTATTTTAAAACTGAAAGTGGAAGTTGTCAATCTCTTCCTCTTACATGTGAAAGGACAGGAGAGTACGTGAGCCAAAGGCTTGTCACAACTCGTGCACCTAACACTACATCTGAACCAGCTGGATGTTTCACCAGATCCCTGACCCTCAACTTGTTTCCATAGAATGAAGCTGCCCTTCTCAGCCCCCTCAAATACCAAATATGAGCGATTCGCCTAAGCCAGGGGTCTGCAACCTTTAAGACAAAAAGAGCCACTTGGACCCGTTTCCGAAGAAAAAACAACTGGGAGCCGCAAACTTGTCATTATAAAAATAACTTTTTTGTCACTTTTTTATTATTTCTTTGTTTGACCCCTCAGAATTACTCCTCCTCATAGAAATAAACGTTAAATTAACAAGTTACCTTTTTTTGTGTGTGTGTTCTTCACTCCCCTTCAAAACAGTGACCAGCGTACATGCCCCCTTTCAATGCAGTGACCAGCGTACATGCCCCTTACAATGTAGCGGGCGGGTGGGCGGGTGGGAAGGTGACGTCGGGACGGTGCGTGACTAACGCACGCACCGCCCCCATGCGACGTCACAGCCAGTACAGCGCCCCCCACAGTGGGGAGTGTCGGGGCGCACAATGCGCCTGCTCCCCTCGCTAGTATCCGCCCCGGAGCCGCGGCAAAGGTGTAAAAGAGCCACATGCGGCTCCGGAGCCGCGGGTTGCAGACCCCTGGCCTAAGCTGATGATTTTAGGGCTGGATCTTCATGGGCAAGCCTGGTGGTGATATTTATGGTGCAACTATAGTTTTGTTGTTGCCATGAGTTTGGAAGTGGTTCTTTGCCAATCTATCCTTAGTTTGCAATCTTTCCAATCCTCTCTTCTGCTTCTTGCCACATCACAGGAACACCAAACATAAATGGAGACCACTGCTGAACAGCGCAAAGAATGATGGAATCCCACATTCTATTCAGCATTTCTCGAATAAACTTGAGAAGAAAACATTTCCACAAGACTCAATGATATATTTTCTACAATACTAAAGTTATATTAGAAATCTTTCTTGTTCCAGAGACATCTACTCAGAAGAGTGAAACATACCGCTTCATCATTTATGCAAGCAAGTCGATCCACAAGTTCAGGATTGGCTATCAAGCTCTTTATGTACTCTTCACCTACCAATAAAATAAAAATACATTTATGCAACAATAATCATAAAACAAGCAGTACTAATTTACAAAACTATTAAATATTAAACTGGTGCATAATATTGTTTTCTACAGCAGCAAATCTTCAGTTTGGATGGTGAGACTGACATGTGGGCTCCACAAATTACGTCTAGGCTTGATAGCAAGAATTATTTCTACTAACAGAATGGAATATGGTATAAATGCTCCTAAGCATGCAAATAATCTTTCCACTAAATACAATCTGTTCTCCCCAACCACAACTGTTTTACCAAAAATCCTGCACATTCCTTCTTTTTGGAAATTAATTACCGCCCCACTACTGTATCAAACATTCCATTAATAACAAGGAATACTTTCCCCCATAATTTTTATCCAGCAACAACTCCACCAGGTCTCCCCAGCTCCCTTCAACCAGTGTTGGGAGGACACACTGAGCAAGGTGGTTGCAAAAGTCTCCTTCTGCCTTTCTGAGATGAGAAGTGCAGATGACAGGGCAAGCTAGGAGTGTATTTTGCAGAGGAAATCACTTGCTGAGAAACTCACAGAAGCAGAACTACCAGGCTGGAAAAAAAAATCTGCCAGGCTAAGAGTAATGAAGTACTCCCAAGCCCACTGATCTCATGTGCTGGAGCACAGTCCAGGAGAAATCTGTTTTCTGACATCTTTCCTCCAGAATAAGTCCATTCTAGGTTTTCAACCAGCACGTTTTACCACAAGGCTCCTTTTCTTATGGCAGAACTGTATGGCCTGGACTTACATGTATAAGCAGTAATTCCCTCTTCCACAGCTTTCTCTTTATTTTTTCTGTCATTGGTGAGCAAGATAACTCTTATCCTATCTTCGTCCTGCAATCCCTTCAGATGCTCATTATACCATTTCACTGCTATTCTGATGGCTCTGTCATTACGGTCATTAGCATTTTCTCCTTGTTCTTGTTCTATGTATGTTTCTCTGTAGACCAAAAAGCGAACCAACAAGCCAGTTATTCATTTAAAAATTATCCATTTACAGTATAAACCACACAAAATCCTCTGGCGCCTACAGGCCCTCAGTGTATTGTAGGGCTAACTATATATCTGAGCCTGCAATATATATGAAGCCTTTGCACAAGAGGCACACGTATATATATGTATATATACATATATACATATCTAACAAAAATTCCAGTTGAAATGGAATCTGTAAAACAGTCCTCCAAACAAGGTGGTATGCATTATTACTATTAATTAACTTTATATATACAGTTAGGGGTGAGGTGGGTTAATAATGCAAAGACAGAACACACACAATCCCATCATGCACTGTGCTGTTTTCAGCAACTTCATCTAAAATTAGCTATTTATTTTAAAGCATTTCTATACTATTTAGGGAACAATCTTATACACATTAAGCTAGCATAAAGCAAGCAAGCATCCAGTTACACCAGGTCCAAACTCTATTTAGGAGCAGGGCTACTGCTGGCTCAACCACCTTAACGCTGGCGGAAGGAAAACAAACCTTTAAAATAGGGTTTCAGTTACAGCACCCTTTTTGCCAGCTTAACTAACAATGTGGCTGATCCACTCTCTGGTCCCACTCCCATTGCACCCTTTTTCAGGGCTTATGTCATTTTATTTTTTTTTTAAATAATTTTTATTAATTTTACAACATAAACAAAAAACAAACAAACATAACACGACTTCCCCATACCTCCCCTTCACTGCATCCTTGTTTTAAAATTTTTTAGCAATCCTTCATCCATTTTTATATTTAATTCTCTTTAAAATTTTCTTAAGCTTAAATTTTTTCAGCCGTAATTCTTTATATGAAATCCCTTGACATCTTAACATTCCAAAATTTTACAACAATTTTTAAGATAGATTTTAAATTTTTTCCAGTCCTCTTCCACTGTCTCTCTCCTCTGGTCACGAATTCTGCCGGTCATCTCTGCCAGTCCCATAAATTCAGTCACCTTGGTCTGCCATTCTTCCAGAGTAGGTAGTTCTTTAGTCTTCCAATACTTTGCCAAAAGAATTCTTGCTGCAGGGCTTATGTCATTTTAACAGCCGCCAAGCTTGGCTCAGCCAGGATGAGGGAGATACTTCAGCATTTCTCCAGCTGAGCCAAGGATGAGAGAG
The DNA here is from genome assembly GCF_964252035.2 of Podarcis erhardii. Lineage (NCBI taxonomy): Eukaryota > Metazoa > Chordata > Lepidosauria > Squamata > Lacertidae > Podarcis > Podarcis erhardii. Next base: position 98,893,663 of record NC_138508.1, on the reverse strand, counting down.
TTAAGTCAGCATAGCCCAGCAGTGCCAGCTGCCTCCCAGTTCTGCTGGAAATCCTCTGGATCCTAAGAGTACTCATCTTGATAGAGCTTGCTATGAGAGCTATCCCTCAATATTTTTAAAAATTCCAAGTACAAAAACAATCAATATCACAAAAAATACAACCTGAAACTAAACAGCACCTAACAGACTATTTGTATATATTGAATGTATCTGTTAGTAATGAATAAAGCAGTGAAGAATGGCGTAGCTTACTACTTCTCGTGCTTACTTATGATGCTCATTAGTGAAAGAATAGAAATGTTTTTCAGAATTTGCTAACACATCTCTTATTCGTTTGTATACTGGAGCGCTCCGCCTTCTTACTTCCTGCAAGACCGTCTGAGGAATGATCACATTTCTAATAACAGGATCTTCTAGTATATCAATCTGGAAAGAAAACATACCAATGTGAGTAAATTGCCATAATATTTAGCAACAACCAACAGATATTTCATGATTGCAGCCACTTGGAAGAAGAACTTCTTTAAAACACAAAGGACACAACTGTAAACTCAAGGCACACTAATGGGCCACTCAGCCCAGGTCTTGCCCTTTTGTATCAAGAGGCAAGAATGCGGTTGCATCCAAATAACTTCTGCTCAAGAGCAGACCTGTTGAAATCATCCAGGGCAGCCTGTACTGTTTCACTGGCTAAAGTGAACTGGGAAGCCGCTGCCCACCCTCCTTTACCTGGGCTGCATGGCAGAACCCACGGAAGGATGGTTGGCCTGGCCAAGATCTTGCCAGAAGCAGTGTTAGAAACTTAGGTATATAAACTAGGAGCCAAATGGCTCCTTAAACCAAGATTACAAAACAGAACGCGTAGTTGCAATTTTTTGGCTCGAAAGTCCTGTTTTTTCAATATGACTTTACGGTACCTGAAATTTGTTCCCATCGTGCAGATAAAACACGACAGCTAGAATTCTCTGGGATGCATTGCTAGTGTGTGGAAACAGTCCAGATCCGAGGATCCCCAGGGAGGCATTCACCTCCACATGGTGGAGCCATCCTGGCACCTTCACTCAGTCGCAAGGGGGCCGAGAGTCGGGATGCAGAATGAGACCACCTCACGTTTGGCCAGCTCTGCCAAATTTTATAGGGGTACACATTATCACATTTATTGTGGCCCTTCTGCCACTGCCACACCATCGTCCCTTGCTGGCTGGGGTCGGGTGATGGGAGTTGTAGTACACCAACAGCTGGGGGGGGGATCTCATCAAGGGTGGGATGTGCTGCCTTGGCAGAGCTGGCCAAACGTGAGGTGGTCTCATTCTGCATCCCGACTCTCGGCCCCCTTGCGACTGAGTGAAGGTGCCAGGATGGCTCCACCATGTGGGCTTCTAATAGAGAAGTTATGGTAGCCTGTTACTTTATGAAACTCCTTCCCGCCGGAGCGGTACCTATTTATCTACTTGCACTTTGACCTGCTTTCAAACTGCTAGGTGGGCAGGAGCAGAGACCGAGCAACGGGAGCTCACCCTGTCGCGGGGATTCGAACCGCCGACCTTCTGAATGGCAAGCCCTAGGCTCTGTGGTTTAACCCACAACGCCACCCGCGTCCCTCACAGGTTGTACATTGACAATAAAGGTAATAGTACACAGGTTCCCAACATGCATACTAAAACAATGTAACAGAACACGGCGGGAATCAGAACTTAATCAGCAGAAATTGCCAGTGCTTATTGTGCATGTGTATTCAACATGAAATGAGGTAATAATGCATATGGTTGGTGAAAATTGAAATGCTTTGTTTGACTTTTTATCAAAACCACTGTACCACCGGGCAGGAAGGATCCGACTGTAACCTACAGTGGTGCCCCGCAAGACGAACACCTCGGAAGACGAAAAACCCGCTAGACGAAGGAGTTTTTCGTTTTCTTAGCCGCTTCGCAAGACTCATCTCCCTATGGGCTTGCTTCGCAAAACGAAGCTTGCCCGCAAGCTCCGGGGATAGCGGGGAAGCGCAGCGCGTCTTCCCCACTGCCCCCGGACCTCTTTTGAAGCAAGGGGCGGCGGGGAGAAGATCGCTTCTCCCCGTTGCCAGCCCTGCAATCTCTGGGGACAGAGGGGAAGGCGCGCACCTTCCCCTCTGTCCCTGGACCTGTTTTAAAGCAAGGGAAGGGGCAGCGGGGAGAAGCGATTCTCCCCGTTGCCGCCCCTTGCTTCAAAAGGGGTCCAGGGGCAGAGGGGAAGGCGCGTGCCTTCCCCTCTGTCCCCGGACCCCTTTTGAATGCAGTGAAGCTTTTGAAGCAAGGGAAGGGGCGGCAACGGGGGGAATCGCTTCTCCCCGCTGCCCCTTCCCTTGCTTTAAAACAGGTCCGGGGACAGAGGGGAAGGCGCGCGCCTTCCCCTCTGTCCGCAGACCTCTTTTGAATCACGGGGCGGCAACGGGGAGAAGCGATTCTCCCCGCTGCCCCTTCCCTTACGCATTGATTGATTTTCAATGCATTCCTATGGGAAACCGTGCTTCGCAAGACGAAAAACTCGCAAGACGAAAAAACTTGCGGAAGGAATTAATTTCGTCTTGCGAGGCACCCCTGTATTTCTTTGCAATGAACAACGGTGCACCCATAACGCCTCATGCTTCAAGTTTTATTGGCTTAACTCCGGAGACAAGCGGCCCCGCTCTGGTGGGGCCCCGCGCCTGAGAAGCCCCTTACCTGGTGCAGCAGCACGTTGGTGTCGAGCAGCAGGTAGTGGGGCTCCGGGCAGAGGCTGCTGGCGGCCCCGCACGGCTGAGCTTCCAGGGGCCGCTGGTCGCCGCCGCCGCCGCCGGCCTCCTCCGCTCCTCCTCCTCCCCCGCCGCAGAGCGCGCAGGCGGCCGCCCCGCACGAGATGTCGTCGCGCAGGTAGTGCTCGCGCACCACCTTCAGGACGGCGCCGGCCCGCGTGCGCTTGAGGAACGTGCGCGAGGTCAGCATCTCGCGCCGCCGAGGGAACCGTGAGGGAACCGCCGGCCTCGGCGCTGCTCCCACAATGCACCGCGCAGCCCTCGCATCCGGCGACGCGCCAGCACGCTTCCGCCCAGCGTCGGCCACCGTAGCGAGCGAGGGAGCCGCTCTAGGCAAATCCTCGCTCTATGTCGCCGCCGCTCTTACGGGCCTAATTTTTTCCCCCGGGGGGCGGGGTTAGAATTGTCCGCCACGGGAAGGGGCGACGCTGCGCTTACCCCAATCCGGTTTTTTAAAAATAAAATAATATAAAATTCGAACGGATTGGTTCTGTGACGTCAGGCGCATCGCGTGAAAATAGAAGCGACCCCCCCTTCTAGGGCGGCTTGAAGCTCCGCCCACACGGTCCCTTCTCTTCACTTTTCTATCTCTACGTTGCAACCGCCGCTCCCGTCATGCCGCGCGAAACGGCGGGAGAAAGGAGCGTCTGGGGCCGAGGAGCGTCGCTCCCGTTACCATGGCAGCAGGGCGGCCTCCCTCGGCGGCGCGAGGGCCACGCCAGAGGAGCGCATGCGCGGTCCGTCGGCTGACGGGGCGGGGGTGTTGTGGAGGAGCGGCGCGGGCGAAGTTCTCCCCCGGCGCCGCCTTCTTCTCCTTCTCCTCAGGGCGGTGTATCTGTTCGTTGCGCAGCTGAGTCAATGTGGGCATGTGGAGGCTGTGTGGCTGTTGTCAGAGCTCTTTGGGGACCCACAACCCTGCAAGGTAGGCCAGGACCGTTGGGGGGGGGGAGGGGGGCATAGGGCCTTGAAACCAGCCACTTGCCGATAGACTATATGGAATTGGCAGAAATGACCGGCAGAATCCGAGACCTGGGAGAAGAGTCGGTGGAAGAGGACTGGAAGAAGTTCAAAGATTACCTTCAAAAACATTGTAAAATGTTTGAATGTTAAAATGATGTTGGATATAAAGTTAATATAGCATCAGTGACATAGTTAAAAGGAATATGCAAAACTGTTTTTAAAGAAAAGGGTGAAAAGACCAGAGTAAAATTATGTGGAAATTAAACAAAATGATATAAGGGAATGAGCTTTAAAGAATATGCAAAAATGGATTTAAAAGGAAAAGGAAAATCGGAGACATAATGGGTTGAAACGTATGATATTGATTAAGAGTTGAAAGAGGGTAAGGAATTGCTGAATTTGATTGTGTAAAGGGGAACACAGAAAAGGGAGATGTGAGGAAGTCAGGAAAAAGGGGTATAAAGATAATAAGTAAAAAATTAGATTTTCTTTGTTTTTTGTTCTTTCTTATTGTTTTCTTAGGTTTTTTATTGTACTTTTTTGGTTTGTTGGATTGTGTTGTTGTATAATGTTTCTTTTTATTGTTTTGTTGAATTGTTATTATATAAAATCCTAATAAATATCTTAAAAAAAAAGAAGAAGAAAGAAACCAGCCACTTGCCAAAACCCCTCTGGCAGAAAGAGAAGGCGGCTAGGAATGTGCTCCTTTCTCAACCTGTGGGTCCCCAGATGTTGTTGGACTACAACTCCCATCATCCCTAGCTAGCCAGGCCAGAGTTCAGGGATGATGGGAGTTGTAGTCCAACAACAACAATGGGACGCGGGTGGCGCTGTGGGTTAAATCACAGAGCCTAGGACTTGCCAATCAGAAGGTCAGCGGTTCGAATCCCCGCGACGGGGTGAGCTCCCGTTGCTCAGTCCCTGCTCCTGCCCACCTAGCAGTTCGAAAGCACGCCAGTGCAAGTAGATAAATAGGTACCGGTCCGGCGGGAAGGTAAACGGCGTTTCCGTGCGCTGCTCTGGTTTCACCAGAAGTGGCTTAGTCATGCTGGCCACATGACCCGGAAGCTGTACACCGGCTCCCTCGGCCAATAAAGCGAGATGAGCGCCGCAACCCCAGAGTCGGCCACGACTGGACCTAATGGTCAGGGGTCACTTTACCCTTTACCTTTAGTCCAGCAACATCTAGGGACCCACAGGTTGAGAACCGCTGCAAGCAGCTGCTTACTAAGACAACTGCTGAGTGGGTAAAAATAAAAATGAGACGATAACCTGCATTTATTTTATTCATTTAATTAATTTGTATATCTCCCTTCAACTGAAGATGTCAGGGCGGTTCAGGATCAGAGCACCTGTCTGTTAACCAGAAGGTTGGTGGTTTGAGCTGTGGGAACGATTCCTGCATTGCAAGGGGTTGGGCTAGATGACCTTGGGGGAATCCCTTCCAACTCTATGATTCTGTTATTCTTACTGGGTGTTCTGAATGTGTCAACTTCTTTTGAATGCCCTGGCCTGTTTTATATTGTGTATCCGCAACGCTGTTCATATGGTCTTTCGATTGTTGTTGTTGTTGGCAAACCGGTGAATATTTGAGTTGGGCATCGTGGATAGCTGTATGGTAGTGCATCATGCAACATACTGGTGTTGTTAAAAACATGAGAACTGTTGGCTTAATGTTTTATTTCTGACGAGATAGGTTTATGAATAATAGCTGATATGTGCCAGCATGGGGTTCTTGGTCTTGTATAGAATTTATGCACTTGATATGTTTCAGATGTAGTACAGGATAGGATGAATTCTTCTGTAAAAATCCTCCTACTTACCACCATTCACTTCTTCTTCTTTTTTCTTCCCCAAGTTACTTGAACTGCAAGTAGAAAGTCTTCGGGCACTGTCGGGAGAATGTCACGGAAAAGCTCCAGAGAATCCAAAAAAGTTAATGTTTCCAGCTCCTTGGAATTGGAAGATATAAGCTTGGAGACTACAGTACCCACTGATGACATTTCTTCCTCAGAAGATCGGGAAGGTCCCGTCAAAATTACTAGACAGCTGATTGAGAGGAAGGAGCTGCTTCATAATGTGCAGTTGCTGAAAATAGAACTTTCCCAGAAGAACTTGATGTTAGACAACTTGAAGGTGGAATACCTGACTAAAGTATGATCTAATTCCTACATGTTTTAGGGTTGCAAATTATTGGGAGATATAATAATATGTTCTTGGTTTAAATAGGCTGAGTTTTGGGACATACTGTACTAAAAAACTGAGGATGGGTTTTTTTGGGGGGGGGAGGTGGGGTAGATAAATACTCTTCATAATATGTATTGTTGGAAAGATACTACCCTCATTTTTATATAATTCTGGGCTTCAATTAAATTCTCATTTCTTTTCTGCTGCCTGATTATCTGTTTTAGATTGAAGAACTGGAAGAAAAACTTAATGATGCTCTCCATGAGAAACAGCTGCTATCTTTACGACTAGATAACCAGTTGGCGTTACAGCAAGAAGATGCTCGGTATGAGAAGGAAGAATTCGGAATCAGTGTATTCTAAATACAGAAGTCATAATTGACTGTTAAATACTTTTGCAAATTTTTTGTTACGCTATGCATTTGTGTTTCAGATCTTTGAGCACAGACATAATGCCAAACCATGGTTGATTTTTGTAAATAAATGGCTAGTTCTTCAGGTCTGTGTGCTCCCACCTTCTCCTCCTGCATGCAGAGATTTTCTCCTCCACATTCCTCAGTTTGAAGAAGATCAGAATTTTGTTCAACTGAAAATGAGGCTTGGAAGCAATGATGAAACTCTTAATTTCCAATCTTAGTTTGCAGAGTGAACACAATCCACAGTTTACTGGTTTGAACAAACCATGGTTTGCTTTAAACCTGGAAAAGATGGGGGGAATTGCTGTCTGGAGACAAGGCAGCTTCTGAGTCAGTTTTCATGCATGTAGCCCTAAACTCTAGTTTGGCATTTCTGAACTACCCATTTATTTAACATTTGAAAATTCTTACATAGATTCACTGTACAGTCTCTGAAACACTGAATTCAAAGGAACTGAAACATCGTGTTTCTAGGATAAATTTATTTGGGTAAATCACAAATAATTTATTGATGTGTTTTCTTAGAAAACATCAAGAACTAATGAAACAGGAAATGGAAACCATCTTGCTGCGCCAGAAGCAGCTAGAAAAGAATAACCATCAGTTGAGAGAGCGGTCCGGAGATATTCGCCGCAGCTTGCGTGACCTTGAATTGACTGATGAGTGCTACACCAAACTCAAATCTCTTCCAGAAGATGAACTTTCAATTCCTGAATATGTATCTGTAAGTACTTGTGCCCCATCAGAAGTATAAATCTATCACTGCTAGAGATAATGGAGATGGAGATAACTGTTAGGACAAGAAAATAAATAAATGATGCAAACTCCTATGTATGTTGTGGGTGGGAGGAATGAATTTCAAGGATCACTGTATAAATGTCAGCAGGTTCTGGAAAAATGTGATGATGGATGGAATGTGAAGTTGAATGTTTCCATTTAAAAAAAACACACCTAGGGCAGAATCCGGTGTTGTGCAAATGCACTTCTGTTCCTGCAAAACAACTTCACTTTCCTCTTGTCCTCTTACACGCCCCCCCCCCGGAACCCTCCCAAGAGGAAGGTGAAGTCCTCTTGGCATAAGTGAAAGTTCATGGGCAGCATTGGATACAACCTGTAATTTCTTAGCATCTGCTCTTCCAGCATTGACATGGTTTTCACTACTTAATAATGGTTTTCACTGGTATTCATAATATGGCAGTCTACAGCCTTTTTCAGCTTGAGGGCAGCCTTCCAGGAGAGACTTGTTTGTGGTGGGCAGTGCCAGAGGCAAAAGTATGGTAGGCTAGCTTTACACACACACACACACACACACACACACACACACACACACACACACACTCACACTCTATTTAGGCATCAAGAGCCATTTTCAGGGTTCAGATATGTGCTCAGCCAGGAAAAAAACATTTGGGGGCCACTGAAAGGTGTGATCTGCGGAGAGGGAGTGTAATTTGCGGTTTCAAGAGCCAGACAGCGAGGACCGGAAGGCCACATTTGACCCCTTGACCTAAGGTTCCCCATCTCTTGTCCAAATAAAACATTCTGTGTTTTTGCTTAATTTACAAGGTAGCATCCAATCTGCATTGTTGATCTTTTGTCCCTTCTTTTCAGTAAACACAACAGTAAATAGACACAGCGTATAATATATTTTCACACCCAAGATCTCATGATGAAACATGGGAGCTGAAATATTGCCTCTGAACTTTGGGCCACCTAATTAATTATCGCCTCATGATAGACACCTATTACAGTGGTGCCCCGCAAGACGAACGCCTCGCAAGACGGAAAACCCGCTAGACGAAAGGGTTTTCCGTTTTGGAGGCGCTTCGCTAAACGAATTTCTCTATGGGGTTGCTTCGCAAGACGAAAAAATCTTGCGAGTTCCCGCGGGTTTCCCCCCGCTTTTTTCGCCCTGTTCCTAAGCTGCTAAGCCGCTTAACAGCTGATCCGCTGATAAGCCGCTTCTCAGCTGATCGCTAAAAGCCGCTAGACCGCTAATAGCGCTAATCCGCTAAGCTGTCAATGGGCTTGTTTCGCAAGACGAAAAAACCGCTAGACGAAGAGAATCGCGGAACGGATTAATTTCGTCTTGCGAGGCACCACTGTATCAGTAGGTAGATGTAAGAAGCGCCTGAAATTCATTCTAACTTTTGTCATTTTGTCTCTAGATAGTCCTGTAGATGTTTGATAAAATATCGTATGGAATTCTAAGGGTATATGTTTTAAGTTAATCTAGGAGTCCCTGGTTTAAGAAAATGTTTTTAGGATCTCAATTCTGAGGCCTTGATAAGAATAGAATAGAAATGCTTTATTGTGCATTTTTATACTTAATAAAAGCATTTAGAAGTTCGAAGGTGAATTTACCAGCATTAATTGTGTGGTTGTATAGTGCTTAGTGTATTTTAAATGTGTACTTTATTTTATTCATGCAGATTAAAAAAATTGTTTGCCAAAAAGCTCACAATTGAAATGAAGTCAAGGTGAAGAAGGAAGTGGGTATAAAATATTCTTTTACACTGTAGAGTAATAATTATGTTTATGCTTCATGCATTTCAGATTATATTTTACGAAGCAGTACATCCTTTAAAAAAGGAGCTAAATGAACTACAGCTAAAGAAGGATGCAGCATCTGAAGAACTGAATGATTACAAATCTCAGTTGAAACACTTGATGGAGGTTTGTATGCCATGTGTTTAAAAAAACAAACCTATTTTGTTCTAAAGCAGAAATAGCAACATGTTCAGTGGGATTTACTGCCAGCTAAGACTGCAGTCTTAACCCTGCTTACCTGGGAGTTAGCCCCATTGAATTCAGTAGGATTTACTTGCGAGTGAACGTGGCTAGGATTGTACTTTTTGTGTGCATAAGACTGGAGGCTTAATCTCCTGGGCTTGTCTTGCAGTATAAACCTGGCTCTGTTGGTCTGTTTTTCCCAGTGGGTGTTACAGGTTTAAAATGCCTGATGCAGCTCTTTTCAGGGAGAGTTTCTCAGGTACTAGAGCAAAGGTGAGTGTTTAGTAGAATGGCTGCTCTCTCTTTCATAAATCTAATGATATCTTTATAATGCAGTAAGGTATCTTCCTGGAAAACATTTAGTAAAAAAGAAATATTGACCAAGCAATAAGATTCCATTTGGGCCAGTTGTTCAAAATGCAGGATGTGAACTTGAAAGTTATACAGAATTCTTCAAGTTAGATGCTCATGGAAAATTAAAAATAGACATTTCTTTACCAGTACATGGTAGTATGCTGTGTTTAGTTTCAAGATGGAGAAAATGAGTTGTTTGTTAAACCAAGCTCAGCGGTCAAGTTTCAGGTCACACAAAGCCCTTTTGCACTAAGATGGGATCAGAAATGGTTTCATGAGGATTACAACAGGCTGAAACTCCCTAGATTTCAACATTGTCTCAACAACTGTTTCTAAGTGTTGGATGACAATGGCTGTACTTTATTCTACTTAAAGTGTAATAAGCACTTTCGTGAGCCAATAAATACATTGTACAAACACACACAATGACAAATGACAACATGAAATTCCAAAGCAACTCATAACTTGCTGCAGACTTCTGATCTGTGTCTAAGATGAATCTTCAATAAATAAAATGTCTTGAGAGAGAGATGCAGAAATTATTAAATGTGAACATTTCCTATTTCTTACCACTTGGTGTCAGTATCAACTCAGCAGTAAACAATCCCTGGAGATTAAAGAAATTGATACCTGAGAATGCTAATCAGAGAAAGTAGAGGGTAGTGAGCATTTGAGTGTTTGGGTTTCTCTGGCAAGAGAATACAAATGAAATCAATCAGCTTTCACAGTGATGAGAATTAGGACCAATTCCCAAAGTATTCTTTGCTCTAGCCAACCACGCCCTCCTAAAATATATTTTCTTAGATTATGTATCTGTTAAAAGAATGTACTAAACCAGATTGCTCTGGTCCATGGGGTCACGAAGAGTCGGACGCGACTAAACGACTAAACAACAACAAAACCAGGTTGATCTCCTCAATGTTTTTTCTTCTTTGGGGCTCATCCATAACCTGAAAGAAGAAACCTGAATATTGAAAATAAGACAGTTTTAAGTCTGGCTCTCTGGTAACTAGAAAAAAAGGATTCTGGAAGTATTTGAGGAGAAAGTTTATTTTATCCTGTATTTTAATAGGAAGATAGGTATAGCTGATCCCCAGAAGAAAAGTGATACCCAAAATACATTGGGGCTATTATGCTTCATTCTTTATTTTCTTGGGGTTATTAAACCTCTAAGCAAGGCCTTAGAGCATCTTCTTATGAAGAAAGGCTGAGTTGGGAACACAGTAGGTTTGTAAAAGTGTAAATGGCTCAAGAGAAGAGGAGGGAATTTCTCTCTCTAATTCTCATCTAAGTTGAATTGCAGGGGGTTCAGTTCCGATAAATGTATTACTGGTACATACAGATACACACGTAGCACTACTTCAGAATAGACTCTCTTGTCTATTATCTCATTATCCTTAAAGGAACTCCTGTGAAGCTATCAGAAAAACTATAAGGGTCTTTCAAGTATTGCAAGCCTGTCACATTTGTTCAAACTTGTTGTGACTAGCCAGTTTTGCAGCACTTGGATTTGGAGAACCTTGCCTTATAAGGAAAATGAAAAAGAAGTATAAAACAACTAGTTTTTCAGGGCTTAATAAATCCACCTGCTTTAGTAGTGATTCATCTACCTCGACAGGTGGAAAATTGTATACTTAGCTATAAGCATAAATAGCGTGTTGTGACACCAGTGGATTTTTTTAAAAATGCTGGTTGCAGACTTTAAGTTCAATACTGTCACACGCACTTGCCCCAAATCACTAAAATTTAGTCCTCTGCATTTGGCTTGTGAGACCATTTCAACCAAGCCACCCCCCACCTGCCCTACAGCTGACATCATATATGACGTCAAATGCAGGGCTCGTAAAGACTTGTCTCAGGTAAAAGAGGTGTGTGCCTGAAAAATGCTCCACAAGGGGCTCTGAAAGACTGGCGGTCAACCAATAGTTGGTCTTGCAGAATGCTCTGAAAGGCGCTTTCGAGACTGTGCTCCACATGGTTGGATTTCAAACTGCCTCACGGGGAGTGGGAAGAGAGAAAAGATTTAGCTATTAGCTACTAGTGGTCCAATTCAATTCCCCATCACTACCCAGAACAAGGTAAAAGAATGCATAGGATAGCTGAACTGATGGTGATGATGGGGTGCAAAGAAAACAATACATCGAAATCTGGAGCACCCAGTGGATCTATGCTATGTACAGAGCCAACTTTTTGATATAGTTGGAGAAATATTTTTAAACCACCTTGCTGGTAGCATGGGGAGTTGTTGACATTGTGAAGATGATAGAGATATGTCTCTAAAAATTCAAGAAAAAGCACAATAATTTAAACAACTTTAGATGTTGCTAAACCATATTCATAAGATCCGATTAATTTAAAAATGGCAAGGATGATACAAAGACAACATAAAGAAATTGATAAGAGCTCGTTTTACAAACTCCTGTAGCAAGTGTACAGGATCACTGTACATCCTTCCAAAGAAAGTATTTATTGTGCAGTGAAAAACTCGAGTGGTAATGTTTAGCAGAAATAACATACAACTGGATTTAGTGAAAGAATGGGAAATTCATATTGATCTCTATAATGGAATGTGCCAGGCAAAAACTTACCATTTTACTGAGGCATTTGGCCTTTAGGTTGAAATATTTTAAAGTATTTGTGGTCTCTTTTGGTAAGCCAGGATCTGCTAGACCTGTCTTTTAAAGGTATAGCTATTTTTTAAGGTATGTGTTGATTGTGTTCATGGTAATGTGCTGTAGCATTTCCACTTGCCTCATTTAGGATAGTAATAGATTTGTCTGCATTGGTAGATGGGCGGGGTATAAATAAAAAAATATTATTATTATTATTTATTATTATTGGTATGAACTCTCTGCGTGCCTGTCGTAACTATAAAGATCTAGAAACTATGTTAGCAGTAATGCTAATGGAGGTATTTTTATGGATGTTATATCTGATGCAAACTTGGTGTGGCTAGTTGTCTCCTTATTTAGACTTTCAGAAAGGACTTCTGTCTTAGTGAGAAGGTATTAGATACAGAGAAACACTGGCAGAAGGGTGTTGGTAAAAGGTGATTTCCTGCCTCCTCCCAAGGCCACGAGAACCAATAGAATGGGGCGGCTGTAGCATAGATGGCTGAGGAAGAAAGGAAATAAAAGGGGCAACCACAGAAGGTGCCTCCATCCGATTCTCTCCATCCTGCTCAGCCCCCTGTGCCACAACATATCTCATTCAGCAGGTTTGGGGGGCCAAGGGAGGAAAGCAGGAAAGTCACTTTCCACTTGCTTTTCTGCTGCCTTATCTCAAGATGGAATCCAATGTAATACACTCCTGTCTTTGTAATTAACAAAATGGTCTTTCTAACCTATGTCTGAAGAACCAGGACTTTTTTGCAGCCCAGAGTTCCGGCACATCTTTTGTGTGTTTCTGCAAAGCTCAACAACTTTGGTTCCGGCACCTCTTTTTGTGGGAAAAAAAAGCCCTGCGAAGAACCATGTATCAACTTCTGGAACCAAGTGCGGCTGCATGTTCATGTTCCTTGCACTGCCTTCCCCCATCATGCCCTATGGCAACCCCCTTTTTAAACTGACAGAGTTTGTAAGACAATTGATCAAAGGGGGAATTAAAAATGCCAAGGGCTGTGGCCAAACACTTTTGTGTGTGTGGTATATTTCTCTGAATCCCAGCCTCTATTTTCACATTAAATAGTGGTGTGGTGTTTATTTTGCAGAACTATGAAGCAGAGCGAAGAAATCGGTCAGAACTAGAAGTCAGATGTCAACGTTTAACACTTGAACTAGCTGATACAAAGCAAATGATTCATCAAGGAGATTATAGACAAGAGAATTACGATAAAGTAAAAGCGTAAGTGTGTCTTTAGTAAAGAAAATTATAGAAGGAGCTCTCATATTGCCTTGGATCAAAGGTAATGGGTTATATCCAATGTTGCCTTTGAATAAGGAGAATGTTCCAATAAGTGTCTTGTCTTGTACTGGGGCTACTTCGAACATGTTTGGAACTATAAAACATGAGAATGAGTGTATCAACCAGGGAGCTTTGCAGGGCTTTTGCAGATTGTTGCTGCGTTACACAAGCATGGGAAAGTGATAACACTGCATTTTGCAATGTGAAATGATATGAAAGCGCAGGAAAAACGAGATTCTTGGACTCAGCAGGGTCCAAATTAATGTACACAAGACTTACTGTAACTTAATTTGGGCTCCACTGATGAAAGAATATCTGAAGGACTGTTGATGTTAGATTTGCACAGGAAGCATAGATTACAGAAGCAGTCAAGGGTTTGAGGGGGACATTATTTTACAGTACTCTCATTTTTTCCCCCAACAGTGAGCGTGATGCATTTGAACATGATTTTTCAGAGCTTCGAAGAAAATACGAAATATTGGAAGTATCACACAAAGCACTAACCAAAGAAAGAAATGATTTATCAAAAGAGGTGAGATCTTCATATCTAATTTGACCTTTATCCGAAATATTTATTCAAAGTGTACAAATGCCCAAATTAGAATTTTCTCCTCCCTTTTTTTAAACACTTATATTTGATATATACCTGGAGTAGTTTACTGCAGGCACCCCCAAACTTGGCCCTCCAGATTTTTGGGACTACAACTCCCATCATCCCTCACTAACAGGACCAGTGGTCTGGGATGATGGGAATTGTAGTCCCAAAACATCTGGAGGGCCGAGTTTGGGGGTGCCTGGTCTATGGAGTTTGGATCTTTATGGTACAACAAACTGCTTGTCAATCCAGTTCATGAGCTAGGCATCCCTTCTTTGCCAATCTCTTTCCAAATATTAACTGCCTGAAACTCCACCAGCCATCCTTTGGCACGTAGCTTTCTTTGATTCTGCCTTTTAGGAGTATCATCTGTATTTAAACAGTGTTATCATTGTTCATGATTTAGATACCTCCTTCTTTTGTCACCTCTTTGCAGTCACACTTAATAGGTTCTGTGCCTACCCAGAACCACATTTGGGAAACTAGGAGGGTGGAATGATGTGTTTCCTTCTTTGGTATTTCTTGAATAACTGAGATTCACCAAATAGTGCTGTTTCTATAGAATGGATAAGGGAGATGCAAAGGAATCTATTTGAATCCCATCATTTCACTGCTGATATCAGTGGGGGGAAGCATGTGGGCGAGGGGAAGAACAAAGAGACACTCAACTCAAAACATAATAAAATTTATACATTTTGATTATAATTTGTATATAGGCAAATTATTTGTATATAATTTTGTGTATAAATGATACTTTTTAAGACTTGGAATGGGTCATACAGTGGTACCTTGGTTTAAGAACAGCTTAGTTTATGAACAACTTGGATTAAGAACGCTGCAAACCCGGAAGTAGGTGTTTTGGTTTGTCAATTTTGTCTTGGAAGCAGAACATGTTCCGGCTTCCTGTTGAGTGTGTTCCATTTGTAAACTGAGTCCCCCGCTGCTATGGGAAAGCACATTTTGGTTTAAGAACGCTTTGGTTTAAGAATGGACTTCCATAATGGATTAAGTTCGTAAACCAAGGTACCACTGTATATATAAATTACATTGTACTGCATGCAGGGATAAACAGTGTGCTGCCACAGCAATATAGATACCTAAAGAGCAAGGAATGAGTACAAATGCAAATCTAGGTTGTTCAGTTAAGAGAAGTGTGTCATCCATTGCAATGAGGAGATTCAGAATTGCATCTTGTTTTCTTAAACCACCCTGGAAGCTCTGTTAAATATAAATATTCACAGTGGTACTCAGCTAAGTCATACAGAGTTGAGCAATTGAAATCAGGGGGTAGTAGTCAACTAAGTTTTACTCAGAATAGACCCGTTAAATTTAATGGAATAATTTAGTTGTGCTCATTCATTTCAGAGAGTCGACTCTGAGTAAACCTTTGTTGAATACTACTCAGTGACCTTGCATCCAACAGTTTCAGTGGATCCACCCTGAGTGTGACTAACATCTATAAATCTTTTAAATAAAATAAGAAAAAACTCTAACCTGGGAGGGGGGGGTTGTACTGCAGACTTCCTGATTTTATCGTAGCTATTTTGTATATAAAGGTTGCAGCTCTACAGCAGTCTGTTACCTTACTGCAAAAAGATAAGGATTACCTCAACCGTCAAAACATGGAGCTTAATGTTCGCTGTGCTCATGAAGAAGATCGCCTTGAAAGGCTTCAGGTTCAGCTAGAAGATGCTAAGAAGGCCAGAGAAGAAATTTATGAGAAATATGTCACATCCAGGTACACAGTTCTGTTAATTCATTCAACAAATGATTCATGGCAGTAGACTATTGTTGGGTTGGACAAAATTATTTACAGTAAACATAATGTTTTTGGTCAGTTGATCAGATTTCCCCAGAAACAATCAGTTGAAATCAAATTATGTTGTAGTGTTCTCAGGTTTTAGTTTCTACATACAGAAAAATCTTAAAGCAGCTGTGAGACCTTTATAAAACTTAAAACAATAATTTTACATTATCACTAGAGGATTTATAGTCAGAAATTAAGCCTGTTAATATTTTCCTCAGGTTGCACTATATTACTAAAACTAAGACTACAGTGGTACCTCTAGATGTGAACGGGATCTGTTCCGGAGCCCCGTTTACATCCTGAAGCAAACGCAAACCGTGTCCACACATGTGCAGGTCGTGATTCACCACTTCCACACATGCGCATGACGTCATTTTGAGCGTCTGTGCATGCGCGAGCGGTGAAACCTGGAAGTAACGCACTCAATTACTTCCGTGTCATTGCGGAGTGCAACCCGAAAATGCTCAACCCAAATCTACTTCAACCCAAGGTATGACTATATTATGATGCCTTTAATATTTGATTAAACAATCCAGTCTAGTTTTAAAAATCTCCAAGTAGCTTAAGATCAGTGATACTATAATGTTTTATTTTGCATCGTTAGTAGTAAAGCTCCTGTGGACTTATTTGCAGTTCTATAGCATGTCACCAACATCAATACAAAATAACTTACATATGAAAGGGAATATTTGTGAATTCTGAACGAGTATAGGTTCAGTTGGTAACAACATATATGCAGGAATCTGCTACTGCTTAAGGGATGGCAACTCTTCTTATCATTTTAGCTAGTAGCTGAGCTCAGGCTCAGGTTGGCAATAGGCCAAAAGGAAGACGTATATAACAGAGCAGTTCTTTTTATCTAGGAGTAAAAAAGCAATGATTCTTCTCAGTCAGTGAGATCCAACATCACATTTTCTTCAGAGGGTCCCCCCCAGCCCAACCTTGGAAGCAGAATGGGAAGTATTGGTTGCACAAGCAGAATGCCACTGTTTGATAAATCTTACTGGGTGATAAGCAACTCAAAAGGGATAATACAAAGAAAGCTGCAGATTTTTTTAAAACTTGCTTTGCTTTTTTTTTTAATAAAGAGACCATTACAAAACAGAATATGAAAACAAACTGCATAATGAATTGGAACAAATAAGGCAGAAGACATCTCAAGAAATACAACAGCTTCGAACAGCTACAAAGGAAATGTATGAACGTGAAAACAGGTGGGTAACTACTTTTAGAAATAATGGAACATAAAAACAAATAAGGAAGGAAAATACCTTGCATTTGGTGCTTGATAATTCTGAAACACATTTTCGATCCTCATTTTTACTGTGGCTTCTCGAAGCTACCAACATGCGCTTGACCAAACTGTGGGAGGCAGTGGAAGACAGGAGTGCCTGGTGTGCTCTGGTCCATGGATCATGAAGAGTCAGACACGACTAAACAACAACAACATGGCTTCTCTCTGTGCCAGCATTGATCTAGAATGCACCCAGAAGAGGCTATGTTGTGTATTTGTCTCCCGTGACCCTCGTTTCTAATGAGGCACACTGCAACAGTTCCCACACCAAAATATTTTTGGTTGGAATAGCAAAAGCAACCTTCTGATTCATTCACATGTAAGACAGATCATGCTGTATCATTAATGAGCCACAATGAGCCTTCGGCTCATTTTTAGAAGTCTTACTTTCTGTCACTCCTTGTTACCTTCAAAATCCTTTTTCTAAAATCCCTCTTTTTGACAGTGGTGGCAGAGCTAATGGAAGTTTAGTTCAGAACACGATGCTGCCTGTGTGAGAGAATATGATCAAACTCTTCTATATAATAATCAGGTTCTTACGTGTGTGCATCGTTACTGAAATATGAACATACAAATTATGACAGGTAGTAATGCAAAGAGAATGCAACAGGTTTGTGCAATCAACTGCATTTGCATGGAATGAAGTTTTAGGTTTTAAATAGCCTTATGTTGACTTGTGAAAGCTAAAGAACAGATACATAGTATTTAGTCCTCATTTCCCTTCTTCTCTACCACCAGTCAGGTAAACTATACCAACTACTTATTGCATCACTGGGGTTAACAGAAAGCTTTGCTTCCCATGTACAGACTTGTATTGTGTTACATAAAACAGCTTTAAGGTCTGTTTGTTTATGGAGGTTTGACAGATGTAAAAATGTTTGCATGCAAAATAGCTAAAAATATTGGTCTGGAACCAGTTGGCAGAAATTTTGTTCTTCATCTTGAAGTTATGGTTTCTTTACTGCCAATTCCTGAATGTCTTTATGATATAAAAGAACATTTGTGAATAAGAATCTTGAAAACAATGCTTTATTTTTATCCCTGTTGGGACAAAAAGGGTGTGGTAAGCCAGTGAATCATTATATTTCTGTTCTTAAACTCACACACGTTTTTTGTTGTTTAATGTAGCTATGTGCTTTGAAAATTTGTATCGTGTTATGAAACTCAAAGCAGGTTGTGCTTGTAGGCCTCTGAAGTGACTATCAAAGCTGCCACACTATACTTGTTCAACTCTTACACACCATTCCTAAACCTGCTAACTGGAAAACAAATGTGATTGAAAACTGTGAGTTACATTTACATAGACGCATTCTAGATTGGGGTGTTAATCATTCTGTCTCTGCTTATTTCCAGCACTTCTCTACATAGTGCTTCTCTAGAAAAATACTCACTCTATTTTTCCACAACCCAACACAGTGGTGCCTCGCAAGACGAAATTAATCTGTTCCGTGAGGCTCTTCGTATAGCGGTTTTTTCGTCTTACGAAGCAAGCCCATTGACAGCTTAGCGGATTAGCGCTATTAGCGGTTTAGCGACTTTTAGCGATCAGTTGTTAAGCGGCTTATCAGCGGATCAGCTGATAAGCGGCTTAGCGGCTTAGGAAAAGGGGGGAAAAGGGGGGGAAGACCCGCAGGAACTCGCAAGACATTTTCGTCTTGCGAAGCAAGCCCATAGGGAAATTCGTTTTGCGAAGCGCCTCCAAAACGGAAAACCCTTTCGTCTAGCGGGTTTTCCGTCTTGCGAGGCGTTCGTCTTGCGGGGCACCACTGTACACTGCTGCAACATGCAATCCTTAGGCCACATAATTAAGTTCGGATGCTTGGCAAATGTCAACTTTTGCAGAACTGGAACTTGCTTTTAACCCAACTTGCAACATTCTATACACTTCATCTACCACCACCACCCCATCTCAACAAGAGCAACGGCAACAAATACAATGGCAATAAAATGGTGGAGGCTACATTAATGGGACCAGAAGGAAATAATGGCACATTGTTACAGGCTAGAGTTCTAGGGCTGCCTAGCCTACAGCTGCTGGGTTCCCTCCACTTGGAAGGACCATCACACAAGCATACTGACAGAACTCTTGGTTGGGTTAACTTTGAACAAGGGCTATGGTTTTCCTTGTTGATGGCAGCAGGTTAAATTTAATTGAGAAGGAGTGGAGCATGATTCACACAAGGTACAGTGGAGATGTAACAGGGCCCTGAGGAGACAGGTGCTTCTGGCACAAACAGAGGCAAGCAAAACTGGGGAGAAGAAAAGGCACTAAGACAACTGGGGAGGGAGAAACCACAGGAGGTCTCTTCTCCCTGACTAAGGCACATGAAGACACAATGACACAATGCACAGACAAAAGAACAGGATATGGTGTTTGAAAGATCTGCTTCAAGCAGGAAACTGACTCCAGAGGAGGGAGACAGAACAACTCCTTTGGAGTGACAATGCTTCCCGCTTTTGAATGCTAGGGGGGACACAATCCCACTTGTAGGCATCTTAGCGCCCAGTCAGAAACGCCTTTCAGGTAAGACTAGCAGTCCCATTTCCAGCACCAGTTTTGAAATAATGAGGTGACTTTCATACAAACAGACTTTCAAATTACATACATGAGCTTGCAGGACGAAGTCAGTCAACTCAAGGAACAACAGTTTTCTGCATTGAAAACAACAGATCTAGTGACATAAGCTGAGGTGCACTTTGGTCCCCCAAAAAAGAACATGCTCTTGAGAAAGTAGCTGCTATGGATCAATATTTTTACATAGCAGTTCAAGGATGTAGCAGAAGAGTCTTCAACTCCTTTAGAAGCTGCAGGAATCATTTTATCAGTGCATGATCTTTAAAGAAAAGTGTTTGGTTCTTTGCAACTATAGCTTTTGCAAGAATAGCTAGAATAAATCCCTTGCAAACAGTATTCCCAGCTAAAGTAATATTTCACTTTGTATCATTTTGTAAGCCTTTTCTGACAGGCCTGTTACACCTTTTCAGCCAGTCTCAGGACAGTCAGCATCTAATATAATATGAATAGATAGAAAAATCCTTATTTACACTCAACCCATCATACTGTCGTCAGTTAAAGTAGACTTGACTGGGCAAGATTACCTAATGACGTAACTCAGTATAAGGCAGCTTCATATGTTCATAAAACATATGCAAAACACTCAACATCATGCTGCTGCAGAAAAATGGGCAAAATGATTAAAGGAAGGCAAGAGAAAAAGCTCACTGCTTTTTGAGGAAAGAAGGAGGAACCCAGAAAGTTTAGCATCTTAGCATTACATATATTTGTGTAAGATACAGAATGTTTTGCTGACATAAAGCCATATGTATTAGATCCTTTTCCAAGGATAATATAAGATCCCTTTTTCTGGTTTGAGGCAAAGCAAATTTCTCTCAAGGGATTGTTGTAACATCCCTTGCAGTGTTCTTGAAGATGCCTCTGGGCTTATAAATGTTGCATTGAGCCATTTTACACATTACAAAACAGCAAACCTAGAATTGACACTGAGTGCAAAGGCATTATTGGCACCCTACTGAGTGTTACATGATTGCAAATAACTGTTTGTTGCATTCAATGTTACTTACTTTGCATTTAAAATACTTTAAAGTGTACACTTAGAAAATGTGATGTGTGAATCAGTCCTAATAAGATTAAGAATCAGAGTAGGGTGTACACCTAAAAATTTACACAAATGCACCTGAAATGACTTGAAGGATACATATTTGATTGTTCATTTACTGAATGCTCTGCTGTTCTATTTATTTATTTGTTGCTGGAACTATACGAATCAGCCTTGTCACAATGGAAAGTGTTCCTCAGTTGCATCTCACTTGATATTTTTGAATCCCTTTGTGTTTTGTTTTTAGTTTCCCTGTTTCTTGTTGCTGTTGTTCACTGGCTTAGTTGTAGTTTTCCCATTATTATTATTACCGTATTTGGCAGATGAGCACACACCATTTTTCAAAGAAAGTAAAAACAGACCTAACCATCTATAACTTTTGACCATAAAATGTTTTCCTCTGAGAATTTATTTTATTTTTTAGATACAGACCATTTTAAAATGGTAAATGGTTAGGAAAATTCCCCTCATGAAATGGTATTTGAAGGCCTGTACAACATTTGTACATAAGGCAACAGAGTCTGACTTTTTCATCTTGTAGTAGTTTCATAAATCTGCACCACTTTAAATTTTCTGTATTATAGGCAAGGGATGTTAATAAGTGAAAATCAGTGAGGCGGTGTTTGGGATGAGGGTGAACATCCCCCCAATCATGGCCAGTGGTCAGGGATGATGCAATAAAACATCTGGGGGGGTGCCAGAATGGAGAAGGTGGATCTAAAACATAATTGTCATGAAATGTTTCATTTGATTATTATTTTACACGATGACATCTAGCATACCACATCAGAATAAACAGCATTCGCATGAAATATTTACCACATGACAATGATATGGTAAAGTCACTTTGTGAAGCAGCACCCACATCAAAAAGTAATGTGAGAATTGAGCCTAGTGTTTCAAGTTTAAAAGCCTTATAGCTAAATGAGAGCTGCTTTTTGATCTAAAAATAGCAATTGTTAATGCAGCATTTCTCCTCCTCAAAAGAAACAATGAAACTTCAAAGTTGAAATCTCTGTACAACTGCCACGTTAAAACACATATTCATAAAATAGGTGAATATTTGATATTCTGAGCATAAATTTAATATAGGAGCTAGGCCTTAACAAAGCTTGGGTCTCAAATTAGGAAGAACTAAAAATAGTAGGGCTGTGATACAAATATTTTAGCATGAAAGGGGTTTTTCAGTAGCTTTGATAAGCTTTACCATTTCAGCCTTCATTCTGGGAACAGTATGTTCTTCAATCAGCCAATCAAATTTGGCAGTGTGATGGCATCACGGAAAACAAGTGAAGTTTATTCTGATTGAGGGTAATTCATCCTGAATTGCATTGCCCTCACGCTGAATTAGGTTTAGTAGCCACTTTCAACCAACCAGCACTATAGTCTCAGAATATTAGTCTAGCTGGCACCCGAGTGAGTAAGGGGATTGCAATTGTATTATTATTACCTACTCTTGGGGGGGGGGGTATTTAGTTATCAGGCAAGGGTATAAGCCACTAAACACCAAAATGGTACCACAGTGGCATATATTAAAATAAGTACCACAATCCTAAACAAAGCAAAAACGCCTAATTGTTTATACCGTCTAGAAAAATTGTTTATATTTTATTAGATGCTTGACAACCTATGTTGGTTGCCGATTTGACCTCAGTGGTGAGTGTGCTCCACAGGGCAGGGGCCACTGTACAGTGGTGCCCCGCAAGACGAACGCCTCGCAAGACGGAAAACCCGCTAGACGAAAGGGTTTTCCTTTTTGGAGGCGCTTCGCAAAATGAATTTCCCTATGGGCTTGCTTCGCAAGACGAAAATGTCTTGCGAGTTCCTGCGGGGTTTTTTCCCTCCCCCCCCCTTTTCCTAAGCCTTAAGCCGCTTATCAGCTGATCCGCTAAAAGCCGCTAAACCGCTAATAGCGCTAATCCGCTAAGCTGTCAATGGGCTTGCTTCGCAAGACGAAAAAACCGCTATATGAAGAGCCTCACGGAACGGATTAATTTCGTCTTGCGAGGCACCACTGTACTGAAATATGCAATCCAGAATACCATAAAATGAATCTCAGGTCCAAGTGACGCTACAGAGTTATAAAAAATGTCTAAAATTCACACACACACACACACACACGCACACCCCAATTCCAAGTCAGCCCTAGTAAATACAGAGTATATAAAAGGAAGTATCTGTTATATGTGGATTTGTTTAAAGGAAAAAAACACATTGTCTACCTGTACAAGGATTTCTATATCATAGGTCATATGACATATTTTGTACAGTACAGTGGTACCTCGGGTTACATACGCTTCAGGTTACAGACTCCGCTAACCCAGAAATAGTGCTTCAGGTTCAGAACTTTGCTTCAGGATGAGACAGAAATCGTGCTCCGGTGGCGCGGCAGCAGCAGGAGGCCCCATTAGCTAAAGTGGTGCTTCAGGTTAAGAACAGTTTCAGGTTAAGAACGGACCTCCGGAATGAATTAAGTACTTAACCTGAGGTACCACTGTATAGATTGAAGTTGTCTGCCTGCCTGGTTAGAGTTGTTCCAGCAAGGACTTGAGGAAAATGTGGTGATGGCCCCTGCCTTGGGTGGTTTAAAAAATATGTTGGATATGTTCGCACATGATATCAGTGTATTATCAGTTGATGCTAATTATGTTAGGTAAATGGAACCTTCATATATATTACACACAAGCACACACATTTGACTCCAGAAAACAGGAGGGGGCGGTTTCTTTCCTATCCTGGCAAGAAAATGCTAGCCTAGATGGACAAGGATGTGGTCCGCACAGCAATTCCACATTGTGACTTGGGACCAAATCCATCTCTTTGGCCTCCTTTGCCCACTTGTGGCTTCACAGTACACTTGCTAGACCCTGTTTGTGGTTTCTCTCCACCCTTCTTGTCCACAGTTTCCAACTATTTTACCATTTCCCTTTTTCATATAGCCTTCCTCCAGGTACTTCCTATCTATCCCCTATCCTTTATTGCTATAGTTCCCTGATGTTAACTTGTCTTATCTTGAAGACCTTACCATTCTGCTTCTCAGCTTTTAGATGCTAGGTCTTTCCAGTTACTACTACCAAAATATCATTGCTTCCCTGTCCCTGAGCTCCTTGTGAGTTTCCTTTCCTACACCCCTGCAAAGTTCTGCTCTCTGACAGATCTGTTGCAATTGCACCTACCCTTTCAACAAGCCTTCTAAGTGGAGATCTTTAATCCCAGTTTGTATCTGCATTAGATTGGAATTGGTTTTTATATAAGTAATGAAGTTGTATGATTTTTATTGTTGATGGTGTTGTTAATCTTTTTGAGATATTTCATAGGAAGTGATTCATAAATGGAATTAATAAGCTAGTACAGTGGTACCTCAGGTTAAGTACTTAATTCGTTCCGGAGGTCCGTACTTAACCTGAAATTGTTCTTAACCTGAAGCACCACTTTAGCTAATGCGGCCTCATGCTGCCGCCACGCGATTTCTGTTCTCATCCTGAAGCAAAGTTCTTAACCTGAGGTACTATTTCTGTGTTAGCGGAGTCTGTAACCTGAAGTGTATGTATCCTGAAGCGTATGTAACCCAAGGCACCACTGTATTCTATCTAAATACATACACAAGTTTCTGTGAAATTTTGAGGGAATTGGTGGATGAAGAATGGAAAGAAAAATGTATGCACATAACCAGATTTTCCCCTGTTGGAGCTCAGTTACAGAAAAACTAGATCAGTACCATAACTTGTGAAAATATACTAGAGAATAAAAGGAACATTTACTCTGAAACACTTTTGAATTTCAGAAATTTAAGAGAAGCCAGAGATAATGCTGTGACTGAGAGAGAAAGAGCTATTGCAGCTGAAAAAGATGCTTTAGGAAAACATGAGCAGCTTTTAGAACAGTAAGTACGTTCACCTTTCGTTTTCCTTTCACATTTATTTAAAAAGAGACTTAAAACATTTGTACAAATAAAGTTGAGGTTTCTGGTTTCAAACTACTTGTTCAGAGGTGTCACTGTGCTTGACAGCTTGAGCTTTTCCTTTCATCCTGTCCAGGCTGTCATATTTAAATCTCTGACAAGCTAACTAGTGTAAATTGTTATTGGGAGCGAAGAATTGGAAAAGCCAAGTTTCTAGTAAACCATTTGAAAAGTTAGCAGAAAAAAGTAAACTTCCCAACGAATGTATATTTGCCTGAACTGTAGTTTGGTAGTTGTTGTCTTTATTGGCATCTTGAATCCATTAGCAAAGATTAGAGATTTCCTTTGGCTCTCCGTGCTAAGCTGTGGAACATTCTGTTTATTGGCAATATGGACATTCTGTTAATTTGTCTGCATAACAACCTTTTTTAGGTAGTTAACTGCTGTCTCTGTCCCACTCTTTTAGTCATTCAACCTCATGGCTCCTTGTTCTTAGCTCCTTCAACCTTAGAGCCCCTTTTCTCACTCAGCTTGCCAGCTGGAAATTCTTACCAGATAGGAAGTCAGAAGTCACTTATTGCTTCATTCATAAGGCTGTTATATCAGTGTTACGATAAAATATGTGCTACAGCTTTTGACACAGCAGTCATGCTATTGAACACTTCTCTTCTCTTGAGAAAGAACTTGGCAGACAGTCTTGGTTTATTGTCGGTCATTTTCATATTTGTCATGAGATTTTCATAAGACTGCAAGTGGTGACATAAAAGTGTAGCATCTTTTATTACTGACTAACATCACTTGGCTTTTGATGTGAAAGTAAATCCATTTTGAAATTTTATGACAGATGTTAATGACAGTTTTGTGCTTATGTGAAAGCTTTTTATATCAGTAAGCTTCTTTTTTAAAGAATATATACTAATATGTTTTTGGTCTCTGGTCTCTTTCTAAAGTGTGACATGTCTTATTTGATTTTCTTGCATATAAAGCAGTAAAGAGTATAAATTAATGATTAGGATGTCTCAACTGAATTAGGTCAAAATAAAATTATGGCATATAAGGTTGTTAATATATTATTAAACTTGAATTCAGCATTTCTGGGAAAGATGCTTATACGTACTTTGGTTTTTAGCAAATTGTCCATTAAAAAAAAATCTGTAGTCATTTTATCATTAAACAAAGCACTTCTGGATTAACCTTGTATTTTTGCTGACTTTTATCAAACATATCCCACTCCCGCATGACCATGGGTCTTTGGGATACCTATGCTCTAAATTATTTTAAGATATGAATGTATGGGGAAAATGAAACAAGTTAGCAAACAATGACTGACATCAATGACTACACAGTTGCACAATAGAAATCCCCTGGCGCATCACGACTTCCACTTTCTCCTTTCCCTCTTCCAGCACCCTTCCCCTGTGGCGCGAGCACACACACACACAGACAAACAAATCTGACTGGTGAGCTGGCTGCAGGGGAGCGAAGAAGAAGGAGAAGCCACACTGCATGAGCAAATACCACTTTGGAAACATTTTAAGCATGTGGTGCCTTCAAAATTACAGTGGGTGATATCAAAATCATACTCTTGAGTAGGCCTATTGAAATGGGTAAATTCTGAGAATGTCTAATGTTAAAGTAACCACCCGGTATTAGTGAAACAAATATTTTTTTTAAAAAAGCAAACTTTGCTCTGGTTCCTGCTTCTGCCACCTGCTGCTTACAAGGGAGTATATACCATTAAATTTTCTTCAGAGTAGATCATGCGTATTAATTTCAGTGGGCCTAAAGGTAAAGGGGCCCCTGACCATTAGGTCCAGTTGTGAACGACTCTGGGGTTGCGGCGCTCATCTCGCTTTACTGGCCGAGGGAGCCGGCGTACAGCTTCCGGGTCATGTGGCCAGCATTACTAAGCCGCTTCTGGTGAACCAGAGCAGCGCACGGAAACGCCATTTACCTTCCCGCCAGAGTGGTACCTATTTATCTACTTGCACTTTTGACATGCTTTCGAACTGCTAAGTTGACAGGAGCTGGGACCAAGCAATGGGAGCTCACCCCGTCACGGGGATTCGAACCGCCAACCTTCTGATCGGCAAGTCCTAGGCTCTGTGGTTTAACCCACAGTGCCACCCACGTCCGTTTCAATGGGCCTACTCTGAGTGAAATCACCACCTGTCAATCATCATAATGTCAGGTGACATTATGCACAGCGCTTTCCAAATGTCGAACAATGCACTGGTTGCTGGGCACTCGGGAGGCGCAGTGGAAGGAGGTTTTCAAGCCCTGTGCTTGGTGATTGGGAAGTGCTGAGCATAAAAGCCCTTTGCACAGCAAGTCCCAAACACTCAGTAGCTCCTTGAGTGTTTTGCATTTGCAAAGCACTGCTCAATCAACGAGCTGTCAGGTGTTTGGGAAGTGCAGTTCAAAGTGCTTTGCAAGCCCTGCACTTCACGTTCACAAAGCCCTTGGGGAGCAGCGTGCAAGAGGCTTTTCAGGCACTATCGATTAATAGTGCCTGTGGTGCACCTTTCAGCCAACCTGCTCCCATGTAGGATGTCCAATATAGGACAGGTGGATGTGACTAGGCTGAAACAGTCTCTTTTTTAAAAATAATAATATTTATTAAGGTTTTAAAGGTTACAGATAAAACAGAAAAACACCAATTTAAACAAAAAACAAAACAGTTATCACAATAGGAAAAAAGAATACCATACAAAGAAAAAAAGATCAAGGAAAAAGGAAAAACAAAAGCAAAAAAACACATCAAACCTACACATAATATATCTTTCATTTGCTTGTTTCCTTGACCTCCTCCCACCTCCCTTTTTTGTATTCTAATTCAGTTAAATATTTCAGCAAATCCTTTCCCTCCTTATTTTATCCTTATAATCTATCTTAATACACTATAATTTTTCATTCTGAAACAGTCTCACAGACTGGTGGTTCCCCACCCCCGATTTAAAAGAATGGAGCGGGAGGCATGAAATATTGTTGCAAGTTTGCTTCATTGATGAAGATAATTGATCTGTGGAAGATATGGAGGGGAGAGGGCAGAACCACAGGGAAAGGAAGTGTTAATTATTTTAAGCCATCCTGATTCAACGGGATTGGATGTAACATGCAGCCAAATCAATAAATAACATTTCTTTGTATGAGCACGTACTTCGGATGTTCAGGACTGATCAAAAAAACAAAAGTGTATTGTTGCTAACCAAGCCCTAGTTACCAATGTTGGTATAATCTGAAACTTCCAAACATATTTGTTTATACAAAGTATATGGAATGTTGCCTAGCCTGACTGGCAGTTAAGAAATGCCTCTGGCAAACCGTGTGATGAAGAGTGTAACTAACACCTAATTTTCTAGTCAGTGCAATTATTATAACTTTATTCTGGTGACTAATAAATCAGTTTCTTAGTCCAATACCTGTTTATAAAACAGAAACAAAATTAGCATCATAATTGAACAGTAACTCTGCATATTTTAAAACTCAAACATAGATTTTAAAATCTGCTCCTTTTAGTTATAGAATCTTGTCTTTTTCTGAAGCAATTGATCGCTTACATCAGCCGGAAAAGCTGTGTTCTCTGTGTTTATGCAATTGCAAATACTATTGCTTAAGGTGAATCACAAGTTCCAGAAAAGGAAAATATCTGTTGATGTAAGGTGTAAGGCAACGTAAGGCAAACACTAATTAGGAAAAATAAATTCTTAGCCAGCAAATTATTAATAGGAAACATACTACCCCAGAACCACCCCAAAAAGGCAATCCTGGGGTTGGGAGACGCTTGAGCAAGGTATGGCACAGAGGGCTGCAGATGGGTGGGAGATCTGGTGTAAATCATGGGACTCTTCCTCCTTTGTGCAACTGGAAGTGCTGTCCTGCATGCGCTAAACACGTTTCAATCCAAGCTGTTGACCACTTCATGAATTATCAAGCTCCACAATGTGTGTTCAGCTGTAGCAGTGCATTTAAACATGTATACTTTATAGGTTACAAATGTGTCACAGACCCCAACAAAAAGAGGTAGCATTGTCATATGGAATATTTTCTTAGAACTTCAGAATACAGTGGACCCACCGGATATGAACTTAATTCGTTCCGGGGTGCCTTACGTACCCCCAAAAGTCCACAACATTAGGCGCCGTTTCTGCGGACACGCAGAAAGCACTTCTGCACATGCATGTGTGGCGAAACCCGGAAGTATACACTTACGGGTTTGCCACGTTCGCAACCCGAAAGTTACGTTACCCAAAGGTAACGTAACACAACGGTCCGCTGTACTTGTAAAACTATGTTGGAAACTGTGGGCAGACTTTTAAGTATGCTGTTTATTTTTTATCTTCATTTATTTATTTTATAAAATTTATACACCACTTTATGGGGGGGACCCTTCAAAAATAAAAGAAGACAATCAAGAAAAATTTACAACAGTATTTTAAAACAGGCAAAAGTTAACATGCTAAAAGAGATTAAAACTACCTCAACTTCCTAAGCATCTATAATTGTTATAATCCTGTTTGGATAGTATGCCTTATGGACTATCACTGGACTACTGTACTTAACATTTATTTATTTCTTTAAAATACCAGTATACCACAATTCCATTAAAATTATCAGAGCTGTTTACAACAATTATACATATATACAATTAAAACCACATAAAAATTTAAATAGGAGATCGTTAACAACAACAACAACAACAACAACAACAACAACAACAACAACAACAACAACAACAACAATTTATTTATTTATAACCCACCCATCTGACTGGGTTTCCCCAGCCACTCTGGGCAGCTTCCAGCAAAATATTAAAAATACAATAAAATATCAGACATTAAAAACTTCCCTAAACAAGGCTGCCTTCAGATGTCTTCTAAAAGTCAGATAGTTCTTTATTTCCTTAACATCTGATGGGAAGGCGTTCCACAGGGTGGGCGCCACTATTGAGAAGGCCCTCTGCCTGGTTCCCTGTAACTCCGCTTCTCGCAGTGACGGAACCGCCAGAAGGCCCTCAGTGCTGGACCTCAGTGTCCAGGCAGAACGATGGGGATGGAGACACTCCTTCAGGTATACTGGGCCGAGGCCGTTTAGGGCTTTAAAGGTCAGCACCAATACTATGAATTGTGCTTGGAAGCATACTGGGAGCCAATGTACCAAGACCGGTGTTATGTGTTCTTGGTGGGCCGCTCCCAGTCACCAGTATAGCTGCCACATTCTGGATTAGTTGTAGTTTCTGGGTCACCTTCAAAGGTAGCCCCACATAGAGCACATTGCAGTAGTCCAAGCAGGAGATAACCAGAGCATGCACCACTCTAGCGAGACAGTCCGCAGGCAGGTAGGGTCTCAGCCTGCATACTAACTATTGCAGGAGATATACTCTTAAACTGCCTCCATAAGCCTCCATTTATTTGTGAAATAGTCTGATCCTGAATCTAAAAGTTAAAGAAAAATCCATGCAGTCTGAAAATAGTGATACCTGCTGGCTATCCTACCTTCATTCTACAATAAAGTGGCATTTGACTTTTCGACAAAAAGAGACCCTTTCGACTATTATTAATGGGACATCAATGCAGCATAGAAATTTTCGGCAATAGTGCAGAAGGAGCATAAACCTCTGACCTGGCTTTGCCTCAATGTTCCATAATGTCTAGTGTCTGTAGCTGGAACCTGTCGCTTTGCTTTGCTTTGGTTTTGCTTTAACAATTTCTTTGGGCAACAATTATGGAAAATATCTCCACAAATAAAGCTGTCCCTACCTCCTTTTGTGGGTTTTTTTGCCCTTGACAGTAAGGAAAACTGACTTGAGAAAATATATTATAGTACTGTGTCTATAAGCGTATATCTTGGGAGGCTTGGAAGTCACACTGTCACAAATTCAAGGATGTGTATTCTGCAGTCAGAACTCCCTAGCACTGCTGTGGTTTTGGGTTTTTTTATTGCTTAAGAGGTATAAGATGACTTGCTTTCACACTGGCTTATGACTCAGAGTAGCTACCACTTTGGCAACACATTTGCATACAGATGGACAAAGAACCCAAAATGCAACAGTACCAGGATTTGGCATAAAGTCTTTGCATCTCTCTTCTTTAAAAGAGTGGTGTTTAACGCTTCCTCTCTAAAGAATGACCTTAGAATCCAGAGGGTTGAGCTTTTGGCCCTGGCTTTAATCCAAGGCAAGCTTCACCAACTGCTATTTTAAAAAGGAAAACAAAGGCTTATTAAAAAGCAGTGGGGCAAAAACTTGACCTGCAAAAAACAAAAGGAAGCATTTATTTATTATATTTATTTAACTCACCCCCTCCCCTCCTGTAATTTCAAATCAGTTTTCAAAGTGGCTTAGAGAAAAAGATAATAAAACAATGAAGGGAACAGCATCAACATGGCATCAAATGGCGAAAATCAACTAAATGTGTGTGCAAATGGCTGACACTTAAAACTTTTCATTCTAGGCACCAGATAAGCAGCTCTAGAGAGAGAGTTCTGTGATTGGGGTGTCTGTATTGAGAGGGCTCTCTCCTGGTGATAACTGATTGCTATGGCACCTGCAGAATGGTCTCCTTTGCAGAATGTTTTACACAGGAAAGATGCCCCTCATGTATGTACTGTATATTAACTTAGAAGTTGGAGACTCGCCAATACAGTGGTGCCTCGCAAGACGAAAAGAATCCGTTCCGCGATTCTCTTAGTCTAGCGGTTTTTTCATCTTGCGAAGCAAGCCCATTGATGGCTTAGCGGCTTAGCGGATCAGCTGATAAGCGGCTTAGCGGCTTAGAAAAAGGGGGGAGGGGGGGAAAACCGCAGGAACTCGCAAGACATTTTCGTCTTGCGAAGCAAGCCCATAGGGAAATTCGTTTTGCGAAGCGCCTCCAAACGGAAAACCCTTTCGTCTAGCGGGTTTTCCGTCTTGCGAGGCGTTCGTCTTGCGGGGCACCACTGTATTATCTTTGGTGGCTAATCAATTGGGCACCAACACCAAACACATTGTTAAAACCAGTACAGTGGCACTTCGGGTTACATACGCTTCAGGTTACATACGCTTCAGGTTACAGACTCCACTAACCCAGAAATAGTGCTTCAGGTTAAGAACTTTGCTTCAGGATGAGAACAGAAATTGCGCAGCGGCAGCAGGAGGCCCCATTAGCTAAAGTGGTGCTTCAGGTTAAGAACAGTTTCAGGTTAAGTACGGACCTCCGGAACGAATTTAAGTACTTAACCCAAGGTACCACTGTACCTTCTAAATCTGAGGCATGCTTCTGCATAGGCAGGCTGAGCAATCTTGAAACAGATTAGCCATTTTAACAGAGGTGCAAAAAGGGAGGGCAGAGTTATTTGGCTGTATCCGGCTAAGTCCTACTCGAGAGTAGAGCAATTGAAATTAAATGAACCTAAGTTAGCCATGTCATTAACTTCAGTGGGTCTACTCCTGAATAGTACTAGCATTGCATACTACATACAGACAGATTCTTAATTAGTGAGCTTTTTGTTTTTATGTTTTAAGGAAAAATGTGTTCTGATCTAGGATAAACTGTGATGAATTGTTCTTCTAATGGCAAAAGACACAGTTGGACTTGAAGTGTTTTATCTTCATTTTAAAATACATATTTTGACGTGGACAGATGGACATTTCAAAACTTAACAATTTACGACTTCAGAAAAAGTTAGGATGGCTCCCTGCTTAACCAGAGTGGAAACAAGACGATTTCAGTAGATACCAGGTTGTACGTCTTGTGATGTTGCAGGACCTGTGAGTATCCCATGATTTTAAAATGACTAAATTAGAAGGCGGTTATGGTGTTTAAAATAGCATCAAGCTATGTTTCTAGCTAATGTGCCTGTTTCTTCAACTTTTGCCAAAAAAATAATAATATGTTTGAAGATAAGACTGTTGAAGCTCAGTTTACTTCTGAGCCTAAGGAGACATAGATGGATGAAATATGCCCTGTCCAGCCACAGAAATGTGTGTGACCTGCTGGTTAAAAACAGTTAGTCTTGGTGATTTCTTTATTTTATTTTTGATTGATTCAGATAATAAATCAGTAAAAGACACAGGACAGTTATATACTACCCTCATGGTAAAACTAACTGGAGCACTTGAAATTTTAAAAGTTAACCTCAAGTTGTGAGCATATATATTTTTGAACATAGGGCGGTATACAGCTAAACAGTTCTGCTAGCACAAGGACTTTTAGCTACACAATGGAATGTCCCCGTGTACCCTCTAAATCTGCTATGGGGGTTTTCTAGCCTTCTGGAGTAGATTTATGGGGTGCACATGAGAAGAAGACAAGATAGAGAAATTCCATTATACAACTAAAAGTCCTTGTGCTAGTGGAACCATTTAACTGGATACCACTCAATTTCTATATATTCTTATGTAGTATTCCCTATTACCGTATTTTTCGCCCTATGGGACGCACTTTTTCCCCTCCAAAAATGAAGGGGAAATGTGTATGCGTCCTAAGGGGCGAATGCAGGCTTTCGCTGAAGCCTGGAGAGCGAGAGGGGTTGGTGCGCTATCCGCAAGCCTTGGGAGCCCGCGGGAGTTCCTGCTGGGCTCCCACGGCTTGCGGAGAGCTGCCTGCACCCCGAAGCCCTGGCGCGCTGAGCAGTCATGCCCGGGCTTCGGGTAGCTCTGCGCAAGCCGCGGGAGCCCTCCCGCGGGGGAAGCTCTAGCTAGGTGGGGAATAAATTTTTTTTTCTTTATTTCCCCCCCCAAAAACTAGGTGCGCCCTATGGGCCGAAAAATACAGTATATACAATGCATCCTAGTGGTGATTTAAGTTACTTTTCATAGCCCTTGAAATGCTATTTAAAACAAAACTTGAAACTTCTGATGGTATATAATAGCAGCATGATTAACCCTTGTCTATTCTCAATAACTATGTTTATGTTACTCTTTTAGCTGTGTGTTTATATTACCCTAGTAACATGTCCATCATTATGATACGTGGAACAGACAAAGGGTCAGAGTGAATTCCTGTATATTGCAGGGACATGGGTTTTTTATGAATAGAGTTGGCTCTTCCACCCTCCTGGTATCAAGAACATAGAGGCATCTCCAATAACAACACTGTGTGTGTGTGTGTGTGTGTGTGTGTGTGTGTGTGTGTTTTAAACTACATTTTAATCTTGATTTTCCTTCAAGGAATTTAGGATGGCACACATTATTTCTCTGTTTTCTTTCCTCTCCCCTCCCTGCCCTTTTTCGCCACCACACACCGCACTGGCTTTTTGTGTGACAGTGAGTGGCAGCAATGCACCTATAACAAACCAAGTAAAGATGTGTACTCAAGTTGGGGGACAACATTGGAATTAGGGTTAAATCTGTGCTTGCTGAAGTGGGTTATTGTCTCTCCTCCAGAGCATTCCCAATTGCAGCCCATTTATTTTGTCCTGTAGAGCTAAATGGGAGCCCCGGAAGTGAATTGTAGAGCCTACAAAGAATTAAAAGCTGGAATTCTATTTGGAAAAAACAAACTCTGGGCCAATTAACTGAAGTAATGGTGCATGTGTTTGTATAACCTGTTCAGTTTAGTCTTCCTTGGGAAAATTTGCTCCCCTCTTTACTCTGATCTTAAGCAAAGCCATGGCAGTTCATAAAAGCTGGATGATAATTTTAAAAACAATTTAAAGAAACGCTACAACCATAAGGACTGTTCTGTAATGTCATCCTAGATCTGTGAATAAAAACAGCAGTGAAAACAGACACATTTTCCAGAATTTTAAATATTATGTTTACTGGAGCGGAAGTTCCATAAATTACTGCCAATGAAGTGTGAGTATGTTTCTCCCACTTGTAAATGAGCTTTTATTTCCTACAGTACATATTCTGCTGCCACAATGACTCATCTTATACATGTTTTAGTTTAACTCCAAAAACGTTTTAAATCTTGGCAGTGGTACTGGGATGTTGCACCCTGCTGTAGAAACTTAAAAATTTATGGTCAGTTGCAGCAATAACCAATGTTTGCTGGTGTTGATGTCTCCAGGTTATATAGAGTGATTATGAGAATATTTAAAAGAATTGTGAATTGTGCATTTGTTGTTTTCTGAACTTGATGTGGTGGTAATTCTGTTCTCTGATCTGTCACAACTGGGCGCTTGTTGACTCGCAGAAAAAAATGAAACAGTATTATCGGTTGCCCTCCCTCATTTATGCTAGCTAACTCCTTGTGCATGCTTACAGATAATTGGTAAATGGAATGAAAAATGGAATCCTGTATGAGAAAATGTTTAGAAAAGTTGCTACTATGGGACTGACGTAGTTGTGAGACACTTTACAAGTTTTAATATCTCCATGGTGGTCTGTAATGCTGGTGATATCTTTGTTTATGTGTCTACTTTCAATTGTTTTTACCGCTAGCACCTTGATTCTACGCACATTTACTTCCCATGGATTAGAGCTATTATAAGCATCTCAGAGTGCTTAGAATTGGAGCTTATAGAAATATCTGCTTGTGTAAGCATATTAATCAATATAGGGCATTTTCTTTCAAGTGAAGTTTTTGTTGTTGTTGTTCAACAGGTTTTTCCATTGGGAACGTTGCCAAGTTGTACTTTTTTATTGTTTAACCCAGGACTTACACGTAGTGGAGCTCAACTTTCTGTCATGGCGTTATTTTCTTTCAAATGTTCCTAAGCCTGATGGCATCCCCTGTGTTCATAATCCTTTTGGTAATTTATCTTCTCTGGATATGCTTTCCCTGAGCTGATAAATGACAACTGCTTTGTGCCATTTTAACTACTATCCTTCCAAACCTTCACTGGTGACACATGAAAGCTCATCTTACTCATCATGGCTTTCGGACATGCACGATGTTGTAATTTGTATATAAACACATGTGAATTCATCTCTATACTAAATGACTTCTACCCAGATTAATTTTGACAGTTTTGCAGTCTTTAAGCTTACAAATGCCCCAAGTTTACTGCAACGGAATAGTGCAGGTTTCAGGACCAATACAAACCTTCATTCTGAGACTGCACAGATTTCATCAGAAGGCAAAGGAGGCTTTTAGATCCTGTCCATTAGAATCTGGTGAAAATACTAAACAGTTTTGGGATGCAAAATTGAGAGGTTGGGGAAGCGTTGAACTTCTGTTTAGAACATGCGATGTATTGAATGAAAGCCAGTAAACTGAAGCTCAGTACAGATTATTTATTTATTTCATGTATAAGGTGATAGTTGTGTTGGTAAGTGGTACATTTGACCAGGAAGGTAGGCTTCTACCTGTTCAGGTACATAACCAGCCTGAGGTACTGTTGAATCAAGTATTGCCGCTGGCCTATAAAGCAGGTTCTTTCACTGAGCTGCAGTCCTTCCTATGTTGAATGCACCTCACTTCTCTTCTCCAGCGGTGGTAATAGACAAAAATTGTATTGGCTTTAAAAAATAATAATTCTCTCCCTTCCTCACTGCCTGGTCTGCCTTTTTATATGATGGTTCTTTGAAGGGACACGGGAGATGGCTTAATTTTGGCTCCCTTGTGCCGCAACACACACCCTGTATTTGTTACAGTCATCTCTTGGAAGTTAATGTCAGATCTCTATATACTTTATTTTTGTATCTGTTCCTGTAGGGATGTGTGCCGTTTTAATGGTGAAGCCAATCATAAAGTTGCAGTCCTTAACTATAAAAGCAGACTAGTTCTATTGTGCTTTGCAATATGTAGTTAAGATGCAAGCTTTAGAGGAAATGGAAGAAGATGCAGAGAGGTTGTTGTTCCAAAGAAAGAACTGGAAATAATCTTGACCGACAGAGAAGGAAGAGAGAGAACTTGCCCAAATGTATTTTCTGCCCTGGCTTTTTGAAGCAATGCAGAACCTCCTTTGGAAATTAGGCTTTATCCTTTCAATCCGCACCCAGTTTAAAAGGATGCTGTTAGATATAAAAATCTGGATGAGGATTAAACAGAACTGATTTTATAACATAAATGTGCCTAGGTCTCACTGGATTTAACTACAACTTTGCACTTATTAAACTAAAATGTACTATGTGTTCTGTGCAGGATTTGAGCGTTCTGCATTGCTTAATTGATCATTGCCGATTCAATGATGGTCCAGATGTTGTGATTTTTATCGGCAATTTGTTCTAGCATCTGGATGTCATCAGTATTTTTGAGCACCTATTAGTTTTTATTTCAGAATTGCCAATGAATGTTGGTTTTGTATGCTAATAACTCAGTTCAATGAGTTTAACAGGCTTCTAACTAGACAGAGTCAATATACCACATATTCCCAGAAATTCATCTTTGCGCAAATCACTTCACATAGAAAACAGTATCACTACTGTAGTACAATAACAGTCCATAATGCCCTTAGTACAACATTAACACACACAAATCAACAGAGATAAAAAATTAAGGGAGTATGAAGCCCACCAATGGGTCAAATAAAATATCAAATAACTTCATGTTCAAAAGCGGCCCCATACCTGATGACATTAGTGTCTGACAAGCATCCTCCGCTCCTGTCATTTATGCCTGAAAAGGTTAGAAAGTCTACACAGAGTTCTTCTGCAAGCGGCTCCCTTATGGAGGCTCTCAGGGCTAAGCAGGTGGAAACAGCCATCCTCTCCAATGGCAAATACAGTGCATGTGTCTCTGAATTACCTAGCTTGAATCTAGTCTCATCATGCTCATGATCCCATAATCAGTCAAAAATTAAAGAGCCATCCGATAAGCAATGGCTGGATCTTTGCATAGAAATGATAATAATTTTGGCCCAGTACAGTGGTGCCCCGCAAGACGAATGCCTCGCAAGACGGAAAACTCGCTAGACGAAAGAGTTTTCCGTTTTGGAGGTGCTTCACAAAACGAATTTCCTATGGGCTTGCTTTGCAAGACGAAAATGTCTTGCGAGTTCCTGCGAGTTTTTTTCCCTTTTTCCCCCCTTTTTCTAAGCCGCTTATCCGATAAGCCGCTAAAAGCCGCTAAGCCACTAATATCACTAATCCACTAAGCCGTCAATGGGCTTGCTTCGCAAGACGAAAAAACCGCTAGACGAAGAGAATCGCGGAACAGATTCTTTTTGTCTTGCGAGGCACCACTGTATATATAGTTAATGGGTGATGTTGGTCCTTATATGGAGAAGCAGTCAGTGTTCACCCAGCCAGCACACACCTAAAGTAACACTTTGCGTGGATATCTGTATGTGTGGATATCTACACGTATGTATACAAAAGAGCCTGATTTGCGTACTGTGTCCCATTTTTTAGTAGGAAGAACCATCCAAACCCAACAACCGTTTGTGGGCCTCCCTGTGAAGTGACTCTGACTCTCAATACTTTAGTGTTCATAGGGAAGAGGGATGCACCAAGTAAAAGATGAGCGCTTTCCAGTGTCTGAGCTCGTTCAAAGAAATAGCCAGATCTTGGTTAACTCCCCCTGCATTAAGGCCAGGAGAACAACAAGTATGAATGAAGTTACATGTTAATATAGGACAGGAACACGCTCAACAGAAAAAGATTGCAGTAAAGTGCCAGTTTGGTGCATGAAGCAACTGAGACTTGGGATCACATAGCAGGTTCATTGAGGGTCAGCTTTGGTAGGGCAGGTGTTAAGCATGTATCAGATACCAACATCGTACGGTGGTGGTGTCAGAGAGTGTAAGGCAGCAACTGAATTGGATGCCATCAGGTAACAACTAGGAAAGTGTGGTTTGATGTCTGTTGGTGACAAGTTTTCATGGGGTTTTTTCTTTAGGTTTGGTGATCTTGGAGGCCCACAGAATTTGAGAGAGAGTGTGTGAAAGAGAGTGTGTGTGTGTTTTCAGTATGCTGTTTGTGAGTGGTGCTTTGACAAAAGACTTTTAAAATCATCTCAATAATACCCTGCATTCATTGCACGTTATCCTTATTTTTCTTTAAAATTTTGCATATACTTTGAATTAAGATTTTGTATTTCACTATCCCCAGCAAAAGAAAAAGAAACTGTTCCGCACAATAGTAGGTTTTACTTGCTGCAAAAGCTGATTCAAGCAACCCCTCCCTCCCTCCCTTCCTTCCTTCCTTCCTTCCTTCCTTCCTTCCTTTCTTTCTTTCTTTCTTTCTTTCTTTCACATCTTTTCCTGAATTACAAATGCTGTATCTTGCTCCATTTCCTAGCTTCTGGCTACCTTGAAACACAGATATTCCCCCCCCACAGACACACACACACATACTGCATCCATCCCCTCTTGTGGGTTCTCTGAATTTCATGTGGGTCATATAATGTGGGAGTTGAAGGAAAGAAGCTGGAGGAAAACAAATACAACTGCCTCTTGGGTGGAAGAATCCAGGATAGTACACACAGTCCAGGGATTCCTTACCCAGCCATCAGGGAAGGGGGGGTAGGAATGACAGAAATGTATCACCACAATAACAGATTGTGTGGCGGAATGGAAAGGTCACAGTGTGTCTAACTAGGAACTGAAATCTCTAATTTAATCTTTCTAGGTTTATCTTTCAAGAGCGCATTCAGCCAAAAATATGCAGTGGAGATCTGCTTATTCTTTTTTGAGCACTAGACTTCAATTCTTTGGCAAGCTGAACGTCTGAGGCATCAGGGAATGCACAGGAGAATATTTCATACAGAGGCTCTTGGTTGACTTAAATATAGAAAAAACAAATGAGACTAGAATAGTTAGCATGCAGAAATGTGTTTTTTTAAAAAAAAAAAATCTGAAATTTAAAGCTTTAGATAAGACTACAAGCCTGGCAAATAGAGATGCCCACACTAAAAATTAGAGATTAAAAATACCTAAAATCTCACAATAAAGAGGAAGCAATTTTCAAACAAAGTTGGACAAAGTGTCAGGAACAGCCTTGCCCTGTAAGTTAATTGACCTTGTATCTACAGTGGTACCTCAGGTTACATACGCTTCAGGTTACATACACTTCAGGTTACAGACTCCGCTAACCCAGAAATAGTGCTTCAGGTTAAGAACTTTGCTTTAGGATGAGAACAGAAATAGTGTTCCGGCAGCGCAGCGGCAGCAGGAGGCCCCATTAGCTAAAGTGGTGCTTCAGGTTAAGAACAGTTTCATGTTAAGAACGGACCTCTGGAACGAATTAAGTACTTAACCTGAGGTACCACTGTACATGGAGACCTGAAAGGCATTGCTCTGTTTAGAATTCTGCCCCCCCACCCCCGGTAAGCTTCTTGTATGTATAGCATTTTAATTTTAACATGACGTGTTAGTTTTGAAATTTATTTATCCATGGCTTCCAGCCCTTTTATTGGAAACAATAGGGGAAAATGTGGCTTTGCTAAAATTAGTAGGATTGTTTTATGTGTAGCTTAATACATAGTTAAAAGGGACTCGGGTGGCGCTGTGGTCTAAACCACAGAGCCTTTGGCTTGCCGATTGGAAGGTCAGCAGTTTGAATCCCCACGAGAGGGTGAGCTCCCGTTGTTTGGTCCCAGCTCCTGCCCACCTAACAGTTCAAAAGCATGTCAAGTGCAAGTAGATAAATAGGTACCACTCTGGCGGGAAGGTAAACAGCGTTTCTATGCGCTGCTCTGTTTTTGCCAGAAGCGGCTTAGTCATCCTGGCCACATGACCCAGAAAAACTGTCTGCGGACAAACGTTGGCTCCTTCGGCCAGTAAAGCGAGATGAGCGTCGCAACCCCAGAGTCGTCTGTGACTGGACCTAACAGTCAGGGGTACCTTTACCTTTACCTAATATATAGTTAGAGTAGTTACATAATCTATGATCAAACTATATTGGTCCATAACAAAAAATACTTTTGTAACATGAGTATTTGGTGGTGGTTGTTTTCATTTAGAAGTCTACATTGATATTTCACTTATGTCCTTCCCTACAAATAGACCTGTTGTAGTATATATACTGTGTGGCAGTAATAGGGAATCTTTTTAAGGTTCACATTTGCATTGGAGTAATCGGTTGGGAGCTTATTCACAACAGCAGATATTGAAATTTGTTGGGTGCTAGAACAGTAAATGTGTTTAAGCTTAATTCACATCGCATTCCTTTTTTAAAAATCATGACGAGAGAGTTGAATTGGATTTCTTTAAATGCATGCTTGGGATTCCTATCAGCCCATTTGTTGGGCATACTCAGCACCTTCAGCTTAGGCAAAAAAATAAAAATACTGCATTCATTCAGTAGTTCATTTTGCAGCCAACGACCACAGATGATATTACAGCTGAGATGTTTTATGACGGACATAGCCACATTGTGGTACTTGATTTTGGCAAAAGAAGACTTCTTCTTACCAATTCTAGAGGTAAAAAGAAACATAAAGGGCTTCATGAGGAATATTAACTTGCCAAGAGTAGTATTTCCAGCTCATTTAATTGTTGGGAAAAGTGGCATTGCTTATAATTTCTATTCACTCACAAGTTCACTTTAGCTGATTAATCTTGTTAGGTTTTTGGTTGTTGTTGTTATGAGATGACAGTGGAAGAAAAGAGGTCTTCCATCCTGATCAAAAGACTGGCATCTGATTTATTTATTTTAACCCCCCCCCCCCCAGCAAAGGAACCCACGTGGGTGCCTCTCTCAGCATGTAGGTCCAAGGAAAGACCGATCTCATTACTAACTTGCTGTAAACTATCTATGCGTGCTGCGGAATACTTTGGAAATGTACAGTGGTGCCCCACAAGACGAACGCCTCGCAAGACGGAAAACCCGCTAGACGAAAGGGTTTTCCGTTTTGGAGGCGCTTCGCAAAATGAA
Source organism: Podarcis erhardii (assembly GCF_964252035.2). NCBI lineage: Eukaryota > Metazoa > Chordata > Lepidosauria > Squamata > Lacertidae > Podarcis > Podarcis erhardii. Next base: position 98,852,443 of record NC_138508.1, on the reverse strand, counting down.
TTTCCCTATGGGCTTGCTTCGCAAGACGAAAATGTCTTGCGAGTTCCTGTGGGGGTTTTTCCCTCCCCCCCCCTTTCCTAAGCCGCTTATCAGCTGATCCGCTAAAAGCCGCTAAACCGCTAATAGCGCTAATCCGCTAAGCTGTCAATGGGCTTGCTTTGCAAGACGAAAAAACCGCTATACGAAGAGCCTCACGGAACGGATTAATTTCGTCTTGCGAGGCACCACTGTATGTAGCCTGTGTCGTCTTATACTTGGCAGACTGTATCTGCCACAACCTCTCCCGCTTTCCCCAGCTTCATTACGCTGCAACATCATTCCATTCTGCAAAGCAAGCAGGTGCTTGTTGAATATGGATGGAGCTGTGCTGGAAGAATGTTGATGGACACTCAGATTTCCAGCCACACAGGGAGGTGTACATAAAATGGCCAGTTTCCAAGAAGTCTCATACCTCTGTTGTAATCCAAACTTCTCTGGCAGCGATGGTCATGGTGAAGTGTCAAAACAACATATTTCTGTTTTATTTTCATTGCGACACGAACACCTGAAGCCTTCAAACGTGTGACTTAGTCATGCAAATGTGGATGAACCAGTCTTTTTAGCCAGTGTGAAGGGCAATCTCTTGGTAGAAACACCTTTAATAAAAAGAAAAGACATTCATGAAATAGTTTTAAGCACTCAACATTTTTACTTCAACGTATTTAGATCTGTGGTATATAATAATATGGAAATACATAGGTATGTATGCAGTATTTAATATTTGCCATGTGTAAATTCATAAATTGTGTCCTGGAGAAACACTTCACTGATTTGATATTTGATCATATGAGCATTAATTCCCATGTTTAATAATAATAATAATAATAATAATAATAATAATAATATGTTTATACCCTGGCCCATCAGTGTACAGTGATGCACTATACACAGTAGAGGAAGGATCATAGAAAACCACTTACTATTAAAAACAAATGCTATTTAGCATATTAGTTATTGTTTATTTTATCACCAGTTCCTTCAGAAACAGATTTAGGTTTGTGGATTTTCTTTGTGCATGAGACTTACACAGTCTTTCTTCAATTCTGTGTATTTATCACATGCCAAAATAAACTGCAAATGTTTATTGCCATGTTGGGAGAGTGGCAATGACGTAGGTTGCTATTTAGCTACTAGCGGAGCTGCTCAGCATTCAAAAAGTTTAAGAGGCAGTCATTAGAATGTGACTGCTGTTTTGATGGATCTTCTGACTGTTGTCACGTTGAAAGGATTTATCCCAAATGTAGATAAAGAAGTATTTCTTTGTGCTTGCGGTGACAGACTAATGCTCCTCCACCTTGTAAGCTATTGGTGAGCTTGCTTCAAAACCTTTTGCCATCGCCAAGGAGATCATTACATGCTGTTCTTCTGTTAACAAATGTTTGCACAAAGTTGAAAATATTACCACAGTGACAAAACAGCCTGAACACTGGACATATCAAGCTCAGGTTAAGAAAATAAATCCCAGCTATTTCACTTGAAGAGCAAAGTCTCCATTGTAATCAGCAAAGCTTAATAGTGTTCTGTGTTACAACATGGTAAGAGAGGACAAAAAATGTTTGAGGTAAATTAGATCATAGTTCAGTCTTTGAGGTAACAGCAGCTCTGTAGAAGTTACTATTATTACCAAACCCCATTTGTTTGTGTGGCTTCTAGTCAGTCATGTTTTCTGTCCCTGGTCAAAGTTACCAATGAATGGGAATAAATAATTTCATTTTTTATTTACTTTACTCATTGCTATGTATTTTATTTTAAATTTATTTTACTTTATTTTAATTTAATTTACTTCATGATTTTAGTTCTGTACGCATTTAGTTTAATTTCCATTATGTTCAATGCGACTTTCATGCACATTTGTGTGCAGGCTAAGAGCCCTTGCCTAGTAATGGTATTCTAAAATTGCATTCCTTTTCTACGTAATGATGCTGTGTTGATGGTGATAAACGGATTTCTAATTTTGATTCCTTTTGTATTCTGCATGTTGTTTTGCTGCATTTCCGTGTTTCTGGCCCAGTAGCTCCTGGTAGTGGTCGGGCAGAGGGCATTAAAGCAGTGATTATGGTACAGCATTTACAGCAAGAGGCTTTAACAGAGCCGTAAGCTTCTCCTCAGTCTGTCGAAAAGAGAGATTTTACTAAACCAAAATGCAAAACGCTATGTATGTTTAATTACTAGATGGGAAGCAAATGCAACATCTGGCAAGAACTTCAGTTTAAATCACTTTTAATGTTTTGGACAACAGAAATAGTACTTAAAAGAAGATAACATGCACTAAGGGTTTGTCATCTACTGGGAATTGTAGCTGCAGTTGCCAAAAAAAATAGTAGTATAAATCTTCCTCTTATTTCTGTATTCACTTACATGGAATATTGCTACAGGAGCCATAATACAAACTCCATTTACACCGAGAAACAATTCTTATGCTAAATGAGATTGTATGGCCAAGCAAATGGCTTATTTGGACAATAGAAGCTGATATCTAAGAGCAGGTTACTGGGTTAAAGTTCATTGCAGGATTTGTGGGCGGGGGGGGGGGGTCAACTTTAGGTTACCTAATGCCCTTGCCAACATCACCTTGCCAACAAAGGTCCGTATAGTTAAAGCCATGGTTTTCCCAGTAGTGATGTATGGAAGTGAGAGCTGGACCATCAAGAAGGCTGATCGCCAAAGAATTATGGTGCTGGAGGAGACTCTTGAGAGTCCCATGGACTGCAAGAAGATCAAACCTCTCCATTCTTAAGGAAATCAGCCCTGAGTGCTCACTGGAAGGACAGATCGTGAAGCTGAGGCTCCATTACTTTGGCCACCTCATGAGAAGAGAAGACTCCCTGGAAAAGAACCTGATGTTGGGAAAGATGGAGGGCACAAGGAGAAGGGAATGACAGAGGACGAGATGGTTGGACAGTGTTCTCAAAGCTACCAGCAGGAGTTTGACCAAACTGCGGGGGGCAGTGGAAGACAGGAGTGCCTGGCATTCTCTGGTCCATGGGGTCACGAAGAGTCGGACTAGACTAAACGACTAAACAACAACAACATTTCTAATGTCTTAATAGTACATTTTAGATGGGGGGCACAAGGAGAAGAGGACGACAGAGGACGAGATGGTTGGACAGTGTTCTCGAAGTTACAGACATGATTCTGATCAAACTGGTCCATGGGGTCACGAAGAGTCGGACATGACTAAATGACTAAACAACCACAACAATGCCCTTGAAATGGACTTCTATGGATGTTCCATTAGTTGGTTGATTCAGCATTTCTCAAACTAGATTAAAGTTGTACATTCTGCTGCAAGAGATTCCCAGTTTTCTGTTTTATTTATTTAGAGCATTTGTACTCCACTCTCCAGGGACACGGGTGGCGCTGTGGGTTAAACCACAGAGCCTAGGACTTGCCGATCAGAAGGTCAACGGTTTGAATCCCTGCGACGGGGTGAGCTCCCGTTGCTTGGTCCCTGCTCCTGCCAACCTAGCAGTTCAAAAGCACATTAAAGTGTAAGTAGATAAATAGGTACGGCTCCAGCGGGAAGGTAAACAGCGTTTCCATGCGCTGCTCTGGTTCGCCAGAAGCAGCTTAGTCATGCTGGCCACATGACCCGGAAGCTGTACGCCGGCTCCCTCGGCCAGTAAAGCGAGATGAGCACCGCAACCCCAGAGTCGTTCACAACTGGACCTAATGGTCAGGGGCCCCTTTACCTTTACCTTTACTCTGCTTTCCAGCCAAAAAAGGCCCCCATTGCAGATGAAATCAAAACAAGACACTCCCTATGCTCAAGCTTACATTCAAACAAACAAGCATTATTTATATCCCACCCATCTGGCTGGGTTTCCCCAGCCACTCTGAGCGGCTTACAGCATATATGAAACATAGTAAAACATCAAACATTGAAAACCTCCTGATACAGGATGTCTTCTAAAAGTTATGTAGTTCCTTATCTCCTTGACATCTGAAGGAAACGCGTTCCACAAAAGGGAAAAGGGACAATGAGAGGAGAGGAAAATAAAACTCAAAACTCAGACACCAATTTCTAGACAGTTGTTCCCATATTGACTGGCCGGCATAGTTCAGAGGCAGAAGGTTCCTGATAGAGCTGGCCTATCACAGCCGAGCCAATGGAGTGAGCTCTGCTTCTCAGCTCTCAATTCAAAATTGATTATTTCTTCACTTTGTTATTTGTCTAGAAAATGTTTTCCAATTAGCCTTAACTCTCCAGAGTATTTCCATCAGCACAGATGACTAAAGCATGTTTTAAATATATCTATTATATATCCTACTTTGAGGTTATCATTTCTGAATGAAGCCCATTTAGCAAGGACGTGCTTTTGATGGATATATAACTGAGAAGCTATGAAAGGCTGTGGCTTTCCCAGTAAGTGTATTCTACATGCAGAAATTCTGGACTGCAAGTATGTGTAATGGATACATGTGAATCTATGCACATTAATTTCATACAGTTTTCTTCCACCCAGGAAAAATTGTGAAACTGATGTTTTGCACAGTACTTGATAGCACCTCTTTTGAAGCACCAAAAGCCCTTTTTTTTTTCGATGGCAATCTTTGCCTGGGGTTTTAAACTGTAGAAAGGTGGAGTTCTTTATCTCTTAATCTGGTTTTACATTGGATTATGGGGGTGTGAGAGAAAGATTAGGAAGATGGTTCCTGTTTCTAAATGTAATTAATTTTATTGCATTTAAACAATCCAGTCATGAAATGCTAGAAAATATTTAATTAAGAATTGGCAGTTCTAGCAGAACTTTGCAGTTTCCAGAGAACACAAAGAGGGGAGACAAAAAGCCTAATTTTTTCTTGGAGTGAGAACCCCAAGTTTAGGAAAATCAAGTATTTTAAACTGTGTTAGCTGTACCTATGGCAACCTTCTAATAGATGTCTCACTCAGCAGATCTCAAAGTGGATGGTACCTCACCCCAGGGGGCAGTGGGATTACCATGGGGGCACTAAGAGGCAAGGGCAGGGCTCAGCAACCTTTTTCAGCTGTGGGCCAGTCCACTGTCCCTCAGACCATGTGGTGGGCCGGACTATATTTTGAAAAAAAAATATGAACGAATTCCCATGTCCCACAAATAACCCAGAGATGCATTTTAAATAAAAGGACACATTCTACTCTTGTAAAAACACACTGATTCCCAGACCATCCGTGGGCCAAATTGAGAAGGTGATTCTACCGGATCCAGCCTTAGGTTGCCTACCCCTGGACAAGGGAGTAGCAGGGGTCCCTGAAGGTGGACCCCTCTGAGCATGTTGCTTGCTTATTTACAATTGACCAGGCTAGAGTCTGAGCCAGAAGAGAAAGATGGGATACAGTATGATGATCTGTAAGTTTTTTGTGACAGTTTGGATATGCTACATAAAGATATGGCTGAGCAATTAGAGGGCTTTTTATGGTAATTCCAGATTGGGTGACAAATCTATTTTCAGATGCCGAGGAAATTGAGGTAGGGAAGGAAGAACTAACTGAGCTACAAAAAGACAATGATCTGAAGTCAAAGTTTATGAAATCGTACCAGGAGTTTTGGTTACAGGAGGAATTTCTTATCTCTATCCTGCACTATGGAAAGTGATTAAGAAGCTCCTTATTGCGTTCCCAATATCGTATTTGGTGGAATGTGCTTTTAGTGTGGTCATCCAACTTTTCTCCAAGCAAAGAAATCGACTACAAGGTGGCTAAACATTTCGATTTAAAACTCCTGCTTAAGTGACTTTAAACCAGACATTGGGAAACTGGCATCATTTCATCAAGCCCATCCATCACTTTAAGAAGTTACTGAAAAGTGAAGTAATTACTAAATGCCGTATCTAAGACGCATTTGAAAAGCTGGTATCACTGGATCATGTTAATCCATTTTGTTGAATTAATTAAACTAAATGGTTTTGATTGGATTTTGAATTAATGTGAAATTAATTGTGTTAATATTGTCTTTAGTGGTTTGTGCAAACTGCTATTCTGAATAATGCTTTTTACAGGGCAGGGTAGAGGTCACTACCCTGTGCCTGGAGACAAGACAGTCAGGCCATGTATACACAGCAATGGCCAGAGGAGGAATGACCACTAGGAGGAGCGCAGACAGAAGAAACACTATGGTGCATCTGCACCAGTGAAACTGGATGCCATCATCTGCCCCAGCTGCAGTAAAACATGTCTTTCCCATTTTGTTCTCTGCAGCCACAGCAGGTGCTGTGACTCTCCAACAGTTTGACTTTATCCCCCAGTGGTGCACTTTCCCATTGTCTCTTTGCAGCAAAACCATACCATCATAATATTAAGGATATAAATTGTTTGCTGTCTAATTGACTTTGCTGAGCTTCTTGACTGTTTTGCATTTTATTCCCTTGGGTGTTTTCAGGTACAGACAGCTGCAGATCAGCACAGAAAGCAAAGTAGCCGAACTTTTCCATCAGAATAAACTGAAGTTGTTTGAAAGCGAACGTCTACAGCTGATGCAAGAAGAAACCTCCAAGAACCTTTCGCAGTGTCAGCTGGAATGTGAAAAATATCAGCGAAAACTAGAGGTACGTAAGAAAACCTTCCGTAAGCTGTTTCAGTGTGGGCAGGTCCCATGGTGTGACTCCTCATCGCCGTTGCCCTGGGATAGGTATAAAAACCTATTAGAACCAAGAGTCCCACACTGGTTGTCCCCATTAGAGGTTATGAGTATAAAGAAAATCAATATGAGAGGCAGTTGGATTACATATGGAGAACTGATAATTAAAGGAGGAGGAAAATGGAAAATGAAGCCATATGAACAAGTAAAAGTATGTGTGTTTGATTGGTTGCAATACTTTCAAGTGAATGAAATGTTTAAAAAGGATTTTAAAGATAGTGGGTATGCAGAAAAAGAATCAAAATTTCAAACAGAAATAATAAACAATGATTATAAGATATTGTCAAAATGTATAAAATATTGTTGGAATGGCATACGATTGATGAGGAAGTTAAGTCGGTGATGATACACTGGGCCAGGGATTTTGGATATAATATACAATTGGAGGATTGGGAAAAGATATGGAAGGAAAATATAAAATTTACAGCATGTACTGCGTTAAAAGAAAATGTTATGAAAATGATATATAGATGGTATATTACACCGGTCAAACTAGCGAAAATGTATAAAACATGTAATAAGTGTTGGAAATGTAAAGAAAAAGAAGGGACATTTTACCATATGTGGTGGGAATGTAAGAAAGTGAAGAGTTTCTGGGAAATGATATATAATGAGCTGAAGAAGATGTTGAAATATACATTTGTAAAGAAACCAGAAGCCTTTCTTTTAGGAATAACAGGAACTGAGATAAACAGAAGAGACTGTAAACTTTTCCAATATGCTGTAACAGCGGCAAGAATATTAATGGCCCAAAAATGGAAGCAGGAGGATCTACCAACTCTGGGAGAATGGAGAATGAAACTTATGGACTATGCAGAACTGGACAAATTAACTGGGAAGATCAGATATCAACGAGATCACAAGTTCACTGAGGACTGGGGGAAATTTATAGAATATCTGGAAAGTATATGTGATGAACAAACAACGCTAGTGGGATTTAAAGAAGCTTTGTGAAAGTTAGAGGAATATTGTAAAAAAGGAAAACAGGATAGGAAGGGTATATTAAAAGGCAATATTAAATTTAGGGATTGCGTAACAAAAATTAGAATATAGATGATTGACAGAGAAGCTGATGGAAGTCAAAAAGTTGAAATCTGTGAAAATGATTTGTTATGGTAAATTTGTATAACGAAAAATTGAATAAAAATTATTTTAAAAAAAGAAGACGAAAGAAAACCTTCCGTAAGCTGTTTCAGTGTGGGCAGGTCCCATGGTGTGACTCCTCATCGCCGTAGCCCTCCTTCCATCAGAGTGGTGATTGGCTGGTAAGGAACTGCATCATTGCAATTGGGGGCTAAAGAGCAACTGCTTGTACCACATGAAACAATTGAAAGAGGAACAATAGGACTGCATTTGCTTAAGGCAAGTATTGATCATAATTGTGCTGCACTGTTGTTGAAACCATTCTAAGCAAATGAAGACTAATTATTTTGTCAGCAGACATTAAAAGGTCATTTTGGAGAAGAGGGCAGCTGTGTTCTGTTGACATTACAGGTGGCAATACTTAGAACATCTGTTCTTCCCAGCATAGTATATTGGCAGAAAGGAGACAAGTAGGACCTGCAAACAAGATTTTCCTGTTCAGTGTTCTAGCCAATTAGCCATCATTCTCCTAACAGTTATAAAAATAAATTATTATCACATATTTCTAATGTCCCATGGAGAGTCCCATGGACTGCAAGAAGATCAAACCTCTCCATTCTGAAGGAAATCAGCCCTGAGTGCTCACTGGAAGGACAGATCGTGAAGCTGAGGCTCCGTTACTTTGGCCACCTCATGAGAAGAGAAGACTCCCTGGAAAAGAACCTGATGTTGGGAAAGATGGAGGGCACAAGGAGAAGGGAATGACAGAGGACGAGATGGTTGGACAGTGTTCTCAAAGCTACCAGCAGGAGTTTGACCAAACTTCGTGAGACAGTGGAAGACAAGAGTGCCTGGCGTGCTCTGGTCCATGGGGTCATGAAGAGTCGGACACAACTAAACGACTAAACAACAACAACATTTCTAATGTCTAATAGTACATTTTAGATGGTTAATAATTTAAATATTTTTGACTTCATTTGCATATCTAAGCCTATATGCTAGGGGTCACTAACATTTCTGGGCCAGTGGGCACATTTAGAATTTTAAGGAAGGGCCTTTGGTGCCAATCACAGAATAGCTGTTATGGTGGCATGTTATATCACAAATTGGAAGTATGGGGGCACAGCATAACTTGAAATGGTTGCTGTGGGGCCATGGTAAAAACACAAAATGGATATTTACTGAGACCTGTTGTGGGCACCCAAGGAAGTTCATAGTTGGTTACCCCTGATATATGTCTTCTGGAAGCATTGTACAGTGGTACCTCGGGTTAAGTACTTAATTCATTCCGGAGGTCCGTACTTAACCTGAAACTGTTCTTAACCTGAAGCACCACTTTAGCTAATGAGGCCTCCTGCTGCCGCTGCACCGCCAGAGCACAATTTCTGTTCTCATCCTGAAGCAAAGTTCTTAACCTGAAGCACTATTTCTGGGTTAGCGGAGTCTGTAACCTGAAGCATATGTAACCTGAAGCGTATGTAACCCGAGGTACCACTGTAAGGCTTTCTTGTTTGGATTGAACTTTCTTGTTTAGGACCTAAGGTTAAGCATGTATGGATAATTTTTTATTTTTATGTTTTTTATTTACGTACATTTAATTGGGTTTTACCTTTTGGTATTACTAATTTGTTAAATGGTTAATCACACAGGACCTTTAAAGAGCTGTCATAGACATGGCAAGAAACTTTTTTTTTAATAATGTGTGTTGTTTTCACACTTGCATGCATTTGCTTCCAGCACAGCTGCGTTTTAAGTTGTTAGGGCTGGGTTAAGTCCCCCCCCCCCCATTTTAAAATAAGTTTTTCTCTCCAAATAAACTATATCTTTTCTTCTATGACACTTGTTTCTTTCAGTGTAATTCAGTGTAATCCAGTCTACGGCACTTGTTTCTTTCAGTGTAATCCAGTGTAATCAGATTTTTGCACAAACAGGAGGTCCCCTCTCCCCCTCCAAAAAATAATTCTATTATTTCCACCCACCTGGTACCTCAAGCTACCTTTCTCTGACTTTCTGTAGCAGCTTCTTGGAGGACTGCAGGAGGAAGCAGGAGATGGTCACCTGAAAAGGGAGGTTGTTAGGAGACCCCTGCAATTCCCAGAATTCTTTAAGAAGAGTTGATTTTTAAACCACAGGGGTGGGCAAAGGGCTTCTCTAACATTTCTCAGCACTCTTAACAAACTACAGCTCCCGGGGGTCTTTGGGGGGAATCCATGACTGTTTAAAGTGATACAATACTACTTTAAATTTGTACAGATGGGAACCTTGCTTCTTGGCATGTCTTTCTGTATACCTGTTTCCATGTGGCATAGAATCTGAAATTTGTACCCCAAAGCAAAGATAGCCAACTATTTATTTCTGACACACTAGAGTACCAACAACTCTAGATGTTAATTTAGGGATTCAGCAAAGACTGCCAAACCATGGACTAAGGTTGGATTCATTTTGTAACTGAAACATGTTTAACGATTTGGGATTTGAGAATCGCAATACAAATCTGTACGTAGTACTGCTTTTAATAGAGCATATTGGATTCTTATCTTAATTATAAGTTAAATAGCAATGGAACTGTGTGCAACTCATTATTTTAACTGTTTGGGCTTTTGTCTCCACCATAAATAATTTATAGCCTTCTGTTAATTAACTTTCATTTTAATTTTCATATAGGTTTTAACCAAAGAATTTTATAATCTTCAAGCACTGAGCGAGAAACGGATTTCAGAACTTCAGGCACAAAACTCGGAGTACCAGGCAAGGCTTGACACGTATGAAAAGCTGGAAAAAGAACTTGACGAGATAATCATGCAAAGTGCAGAACGTAAGTTCTTTTAATTTACCCTGTTCTTCCTGTAGTGCACTGTGTTGGAATATTTTTATAATCTGATCGCTGTTAATGAGATCTGGAAAATTTTAAATCCCAGGAATTTTTAGTAGATGTTGAACATGCAGCAGTGTAATATTTAACATCAAATACATATTTTATTGTGCTTTAATTGGCAGTGAGAATATTTATTTCATTTTGATTATCTCCTTAAATTACTTTATAGCAAATACTTTTTACTGGCTCAGATTCCCCCGGGGACATGCATGTCAGATCTATGTGCAGATGGTTTTGCTTTGTTTTTCTTTCCTGTCATATTTGCTGGGCAGATTTTGCACAAAGGCTGTTGAAGAGAAAAACAGGGAGAAGCACCCCATTGCTCATCTATTTAGTTCTGTTATGTCACAACAATTCGCCATGATCTATCAAAGGTGATGATGGGGGGGGGGGCGAGGAGAATTTCTTTTTTATACATGATTTTTTATTGGATTGGATTTTTATTGGATTTTTGATATACATATAAAACATAACCATTTCAAACATTAAAATACAGTGGTTCCTCGCAAGACGAAAAGAATCCGTTCCGTGAGGCTCTTCGTCTAGCGGTTTTTTCATCTTGCGAAGCAAGCCCATTGATAGCTTAGCGGATTAGCGCTATTAGCGGTCTAGCGGCTTTTAGCGATCAGCTGAGAAGCGGCTTATCAGCGGATCAGCTGATTAGCGGCTTAGCGGCTTAGGAAAAGGGCGGAAAAAGCGGGAAAAACCCCGCGGGAACTCGCAAGATTTTTTCTCTTGCGAAGCAACCCCATAGAGAAATCCGTTTAGCGAAGCGCCTCCAAAACGGAAAACCCTTTCGTCTAGCGGATTTTCCGTCTTGCGAGGCGTTCGTCTTGCGGGACACCACTGTACAAGGTTCTTTTGAACCTTCAGACCTCCTTTCCCTCCATGGGTACCATGTTTAAGTTTAAATTTGCTGCATCTTTTACCATTATCCATCTATTATATAACCATAATTACCATAAATAATTCCACATTACAAGTGTCATTACATCCCTGCCAAAGATTTTAACCTTACAGTGGTCTTTTAAATAAATTACAAATTTACTCCAGTCTTTAGAAAATACTTGATCTTCTTGGTTTCGGATCTTCCCCATCAGTTTTGCCACCTCCTCATACTCTATCAGTTTCATCTGTCATTTTTCTTTTGTTGGTATTTCTCCTTCCTTCCATCTCTGGGCTAGTATCGTTCTCAATTTTAGTGTATGTGCTGCCGAAGTGTAGTGTATGTACTAGCACGGGCTAGTAGCAATCTCGCTGCCGTTGTTGCATACATTAAAAATCTTTTATCTTCTCTTGGTAACTCTTCACCTATTGTACCAAGTAAAGCGACTTCTGGTTTTTTAACAAATGTATTTTTGAACATTTTCTTTAGTTCGTTATATATTCATTTTAGAAGCTTCGAGATCACTGTCCAACTATCTCGTCCTCTGTGGTCCCCTTCTCCTTGTGCCCTCCATCTTTCCCGACATCAGGGTCTTTTCCAGGGAGTCTTCTCTTCTCATGAGGTGGCCAAAGTATTGGAGCCTCAGCTTCAGGATCTGTCCTTCCAGTGAGCATATATTGCCCCAAATCAAAGTACGTTTAGACTGCTCACTGTATCCCCTCTTTTACCAGGGAGAGAGCCTTCTCTGTACACCAGGGCTGCACACCAACATACCCCATCATTTCAGAAAAGCCCCAGTTATTTTTGTCCAGTTTTTCTTTAAAAAAAGGTAAAGACCGTTAGGTCCAGTCGCGGACGATTCTGAGGTTGCGGTGCTCATCTCGCTTTATTGGCCGAGGGAGCTTCTGGGTCATGTGGCCAGCATGACTAAGCTGCTTCTGGCAAACCAGAGCAGCGCACGGAAACGCTATCTACCTTCCTGCCGGAGCGGTACCTATTTATGTACTTGCACTTTGATGTGCTTTCAAACTGCTAGGTTGGTAGGAGCAGGGACCAAGCAACGGGAGCTCACCCCATCGCGGGGATTCGAACTGCTGACCTTCTGATCAGCAAGCCCAAGAGGCTCAGTGTTTTAGACCACAGTGCCATTCGCATCCCAGTTTTTCTTTAGCTGCTGTTTATTCTTCTGCTAAAGTGACTGTTTTGGAAAGTGTTTTAGTATTTATTTGTTGTGCTGGATGTTTGTTGTTTTTATTAATGATTTTATCGCCGTAGTTATACTTCGTTACATTTCCTGTGTAAGCTGTTCTGAGAGACTGTTTACTTTTAAAGGTGGCCTAGGATCCAGACCAAGGAAATAAATGGTTTATTAGTTATGTATTGTATTGTAGCAGCTCTGGTCCAAAGATGATTTTGACTTTGCATTATCAAGTAGAGAACTTTAGATAGAACTCTTTAACATAATGTAAATGTGAATTATCCACTTTCGTGTTAATAAGTTTAGAATGCAAAGATAATTCATTTATTTTTTAACAGTCATAACAATAAATCAATCAGACATTGAACACATAGATCATCCAGTTAGTAACAAAACGCTTAGACTTTCTGGAATCTCTTTCCAGTTTCCATTCTCTGATATTCATACTAGCGTATACCCATCTTTCATTCTTGTCCAGAGGTATTTCAAGTTACAATTTGAAATATTATAAGAAAAACTTCAGGTGTGAGAGGCTATTTTTTGTGTGTAAGAAAATACTTTAAGAAGAAAATTTACTGAGGGAATATATAACATCATATGGCCCATTCAGTGGCCTTTTGACAAGAGAAAAAAATAGAATAAGCAGCATATATCACAAGTTGAAGTTTTTGCAAGATGGACTATCTACTCTTTCTTATCGTCATTATTAATAACACTAAAACATACACTTTGCATGATGACTGTACAATAGTTGTCTTGTGGTTTTAAAGCATACCAATTTAATCCAGAGAAATATGCAGCAACAGCAATGTGTGCAGCCTAATTTTTCTCTCTCCTTACAATCTTCTATTTATTGTCTATACTTGGCAAGATCAGACTCTGCCAAGCAAGCTTGGCATTTGTTTTGATAATATAATAGCTCACATTTCAGTAGTATGTGTGTGAACAAGTCTTACTATAATGCTAATGTATATGTACTATTTTGATTGAAAATACTCAGAAATATCACTTTGGTCTGTTTAAGATCCACGTTGCTATATTTTCTGTTGTCAAAAGGCCTATTGATAGAAACTGCATGTATGTTTTTATAGTGTTCGCTAGAGCTTGCAGAGAATATATATATATATATATATATGCATTCAGATTTGAGAGACTGTTGCCAAAAATATTTTGTCCTGTACATTTTGTGCTCGTAATTATTCCCCTTACCATGTATAATTATGCTGTTGCATATGCTGCCAGGAAAAAGAACACTCACTCCCAGAGCTGAAGAGTGCTTGTTTTCTCCTTTATATCTTAGAACAGGGCGGGAGATATTATTAATGTATTTCACGAATGAATGGCTCTTTAAAGGGAACCAACACTAACAGTCTTCAGAAATGACACATTGATATTGGTGTGAGACGTAAACATTCAGCGTTGCTGTCTTTATCATTTGCCCACTATTGCAAAGGGCATGATACTACTCACCTCTTTTGGCAAGCCAGGGTGTAGAAGTTGTGCCCGTGAAATAAAGCTGGCCTGGCCTATTCCATGTCTCCCTTACCAACTGAGCTTGGCTTTGAGGACAATGCACACATCTTTTTCAGTACATGTGCCAAACAATGTCCCCACATTCATCCAGTGCTTTACCAACTGCACTGGCTCCCGGTGGAGTACAGGGTCAGGTTTAAGGTGCTGGTTTTGATCTTTAAAGCCCTATGTGGCCTAGGACCCACGTACCTACGGGACCGCCTCTCCTTGTATGCCACGCGGAGGACCTTAAGGTCCACAAATGACAACACTTTGGAAGTCTCAAGAAGGTTAGATTGGTCTCAACTAGGGCCAGGGCCTTTTCAGTGCTGGCCCCAACTTGGTGGAACGCTCTGTCACAAGAGACTAAGGCCCTGCAGGACTTGACATCTTTCTGCAGGGCCTTAGTCTCAGTCTGACCCTTATGTTTCCCTCCCCTTATGGTTTTGATCTATGGGCTACTATTAAAATGAGGCTGCATTTTAAATTGTATTTCAACCTGCATTTTAAATTGGTTCCCGCCCCCCATTAAGTTTTTATTGTAATTTTACTGGTGTTAGCCACCCTGAGCCCAGCTTTGGCCAGGGAGGGCGGGGTATAAATAAAAAATTATTATCATTATTATTATTATTTCCCAACTTCCTTTTGTACCCAAAGCCTGGTATATTGCTGCAAGCATGGCTTGTCTATCCCACTCTGTCCTCCATGTTTTTGGTGTAATTCTTGAGGTTCTTTTGATTCACAACATCTGTGAAATTTCAGTATTTACCAAACAGTACCAATTGGATAAGGGACGCTGGTGGCGCTGTGGTCTAAGCCACAGAGCCTAGGGCTTGCCAATCAGAAGGTTGGCGGTTCAAATCCCCGCGACGGGGTGAACTCCAATTGCTCGGTTCCAGCTCCTGTCAACCTAGCAGTTCAAAAGCACGTCAAAGTGCAAGTAGATAAATAGGTACCGCTCCAGCGGGAAGGTAAATGGCGTTTTTGTGTGCTGCATTGGTTCGCCAGAAGTGGCTTAGTCATGCTGGCCACATGACCTGGAAGGTGTCTGTGGACAAACGCTGGCTCCCTCGGCCAGTAAAGCGAGATGAGCGCCGCAACCCCAGAGTCGTCCATGACTGGACCTAATGGTCAGGGGTACCTTTACCTTTACCAATTGGATAATTGGCTTTTTGTTTAATTTAAAGCATTTTGAATCCACTCCTTAGCAAAAAAGGCTCTTAGAGTGGCTTATGAAAATCCAAGGTAAGACGATCCCTGCTTCCTATTTTTAAAAAATATAACACAAGGGAAAAGGGATGGGGGGGGAAAAGGCAAAAAGCAAGCTCAGGCACCAGACATTTAAAGTTAACCAACCAACTGGAACGGAGAAAGTTCAGGAAGACATTTTGAACGGCTGCCATCAGGTGACAGTTGAAGGAGAGGCCAAGACCATAAATAATCATGAAGAAAAATAAGTTACCGTATATTACTATATTTGTAAAATAATAATTATATAGTACAGTATTACTGTATAATTAGTATTAGCATATTAGAATAGAGATTGTTGGGGCGCAATAAAACCAGCAAGGCCAAAGTTCAAATCCTATGAAGCCATGAATACACTGGGCAACAAATCTCTCATTTCTGTCAGCTGTACAATAGCTTCCTACGTACTATTTTAAGTTAATTGATTGAATATATACTGAGTCCTGGATTCGTCATCTTATTTATTTCCATTTGTTATTTACCCTAATCCTTGTTAGTTAAAAATCAGCTAGCTGGGCCCCTTGTGTATCTTCAACCTTCATTTCTGTATACTGTTTATTTTAAAATATTTGAAAAAAGGAGTATTCTTATGGAGAAACTAAAATGAACAATTCCATTAGCATAACCTGAAGCCCCCTGATATTTCTTACACCACATGTGTACATATAATTTATAGAGTTGTTCAAAGGTATGACTTGTTCTCTTTTTCCTATATGTTCTACTGAAGATTATTTTGTATTTTTATAGTTGAAAGTGAAGAAGAGGCAGAAAGAGTTATGTTCTCTTATGGATATGGTGCAAATGTTCCCACAACAGCCAAAAGGCGGTTGAAGCAGAGGTAAGGACAATACGAACTTGCAGATGTGTTAACTCCACTTCCTTTCTCTTTTCCTCTTAAGAAAGGAAAAGTGTCTCCATTCTGCAGACAATTGCTAATTGTGTCTCTTCCTCTGGTGAGTGGATGGCGTTACTGACTAACCATCTTTTCGGTCTTTGTCTGCATTGCTTGTTGCACTCTGTGATACAGGACATGTGGAAGGGGGGGTATTGATGTGTAGAGAAGGGTGTTGTCATGGAGAGATAAATGTGACTTGATAAGCTTGTCACCTTTCCCAAGCTCATAATTTTGTGCAGCTAAGCAGTTGTAAATGGCCCTTTCATAATCGTCATAATCAACTTGCTGCCTTTCTAGCATGCTTCCTGCCTTTAAAAACATTAAAGTATTTAAAATATCTTTTGTTAGTGCATTAATTCTTACTAAAGCTAAAGCTCTATGGTGATTGGCTCTCTCTCTCTCTGTGTGTGTGTGTGTGTGTGAGTGAGTGAGTGAGAGAGAGAGAGAGAGAGAGAGATTCAATTTTTAAATGTGTAGTTTTTAAATATATATATATATAAGTAGACAACACTTTTAGGTCAGCACATGGGCATTAACATCTAAAATGGATACAATTTTTTAAAAAATGTATAAGAAATTTCTTATATATAACCTATTACTTCATAGTTGATGCATACTGCCTAATGTTATATGTTATAGTTTTGCATTGCAACATACAAAAATAAAATTACCGTATTTTTCGCCCCATAGGGCGCACCGGCCCATAGGACGCACCTAGTTTTTTGGGGGGGAAATAAAGTAAAAAAAAATTATTTCCCCGCCAGGCACAGGGCTAGGGCGGGGGAAGCCCGAGCTTCCCCCGACCCCAGCCCCCAGAACAGGCAGCTGTCCGCAAGCCTTGGGAGACTGGCGCGACTGCCCGACGGGCTCCCACGGCTTGCGGTTATCTGCCTGAAGCCCAAACCAGGTCGGGGAACAGCGGGGTGGCGGCGCTCCGCCTCCCTGCTGTCCCCCGAGCTTGTGCGGCTGGCGGCAGGGATAAGCGCGCTTCTCCCCGCCGCAAGCCTCCAAACCAGGTCGGGGAACCGAAGCCCGGGGTGCGCTGTGCAGCGCGCCCCAGGCTTCGAGATGCAGGCTGCTATCTGCAAGCCTAGGGAGCCCAACGGGAACTCCCGCGGGCTCCCAAGGCTTGCGGAGAGCTTCCTGAAGCCTGGAGAGCGAGAGGGGTTGGTGCGCACCGACCCCTCTCGCTCTCCAGGCTTCAGCGAAAGCCTGCATTCGCCCCATAGGACGCACAGACATTTCCCCTTCATTTTTGGAGGGGGAAAAGTGCGTCCTATAGGGCGAAAAATACGGTAGTTTTAGCAACCATTAAAAAATTGAAAATATAATGCTGTATGTCAGGTTATAATGTGAATCCCAGTGAACGAAAATAATGCAGACATAACTCATTACTGTTACACAGTTCACATAAAATCAAGAATTCCTGCATGAGTCAGAAAATAAAATTTGGCTTGAGTGCCATGCATCACATGTACTTCCCCCCCCCCTCCTTAATGGAGCCAGAGCACCGAGGAACAAATTCTAGGAGTAAAGAGGGTTTGTTTGTTATCCGTTCTGGCTTCAATCCTATTTCAGTGTAGGAGAAAAATCACAACCTGTATTAGTACCACAATAATGGGTTCTCCTATCCTATGTGGGGATGCTAAACATTTTAAGGATCTAACTAAACTGCAGAGCTCATAGACCCAGTATAGATATAAGTAATGTTCCCTGACCACGTAAGGTGGTGTATGAATTTTATGAAATAAATAAATAGATTAAATAATCATCGTTAAGAGATCGTGAGTTTCCACTGGGCTTGCACAGTCCTCCCCCCTCGCATGTGAATTATCCCCTTTTTCTGGTGAGTTGATCATGGTTGGCAATATATGTGCACCTTTACCAGTCCAAATGCTAACCGTGACAAACTGCAAACCAGAGTTTGAACCATGGTTATGGTAATCACTGTATTTTACACCTGCGTGCTTAGAAGCGTGCCCAGTGCTCTTAGCAAATAAATCAACAAACAAACAGAATATAGGCGTGTGGTTACAGTGCAAAAGAAATAGGGAATTTGCACACAGCAGGTGGAAAGAAGGAGAGGAAAGGCGCCCCAAGGCCACGGGGCATTCCTGATCAACTTTTGCACTTCCCGAACCCCCCCCCCCATGTAAAACAAAACCAAATGTGTCACCAGGGCTGTATCTCTCTTTGCACTGCAAGTTTGAAGTCTTCCTTGCATTGCAGGGTTTTTCTGTTTCATTAACCAAAAACCGCACCAGGGTGGCCAACAGCAATTGCTTTCCCCCGCCCCGCCCCCCATGTTGCAGCAAGCCTATTCCTCTTCTACATTTCATGACGGTATCATTCCGCTGAAATGACTTAGTGCTAGGGGAGTGGTGGGACTGTTTTTAAGGTCCTAGCTGGGCTCAGTGTGGGGAAAACTAACATGTCTGACATCCCAGTAGCACCTTAGAGACCAACTAAGTTTGTTCTTCGTATGAGCTTTCGTGTGCATGCACACTTCTTCAGATGCACACATGCACACGAAAGCTCATACCAGTAACAAACTTAGTTGGTCTCTAAGGTGCTACTGGAAGGAATTTTTTCATTTTGTTTCGACTACGGCAGAACAACACGGCTACCTACCTATGTCTGGCATTGTAGTCAATTCCACTTGAAGGAAAGCATATCTGACATAAGGTAAACTGATAGATTTGGCTGGAGTTCCCGCATTATTCATCTATACAAATCAATGCTGAAAAGCAAAACCATATCTGTTCTGCTGTAGTAAGTCAGCATTTCTCAAGCTGTTGAAAGCTCTGCTTGTTTAGAAAATAAAACCAAGAGCAAATTTCACCACATGTCTGTCTATGGCTAGTTGTCTGTTTTTCCCCTTAACGTCTCACACAGCACATTTCAACTTCAGCTCATGCTGCAATAAATGCACGTTACTTACATACACTGTTCTTTATTGCACTAAGTACAAGTAAACATTTCCCAAAGAGGTAATGACTGTTATAAACTCTCTCTTCCTGGACACACTGAAGTATTGTGCACATTCCAAGAGGCCTGCTTGTTTGAAACAGAAAACCATTTACCTATGCTTGACTGAACTTGAGCATATAAAGTGTTCATTTCAGTCAAATTTGGTTTGAAAACAGCAGAGAAGACTTCCTGGCTGTGCATTTTTGATGTTTCGTATATAAACTCCAGCTGAAAAAGCAAAACACAAAATGTTTATTTTTATCCATTAAAAATTAGCTTTAAACATCTGAATCAGCATGAGAGAAGTTTTGAAAACGTAATTGTTTTCTGCATGGTATGTATATTGCTTGCATAATTCTTGGTCACATTGCTGATTCACGTTATACACAACAGGCACATTTATTTTATACAGTGGTACCTTGGAAGTCAAACAGAATCTGTTCCGGAAGTCCGTTTGACTTCTAAAACATTTGGAAACCAAGGCACCGCCTCCGATTGACTGCAGGAAGCTCCTGCAGCCAATCGGAAGCCCCATCGGATGTTTGGGTTCCAAAGAACATTCGCAAACTGGAGCACTCACTTCCAGGTTTGTGGCGTTCAGGAGCCAAAACGGTTGAGACTCAAGGCATTTGGGATCCAAGGTACAACTGGAGAGAGAGAGAGAGAGAGAGAGCTTCTTGTGACATCTGGGTCTTCAAGCTGGCTACTAAAGGCGTGGACACTCTACCGCTACACTCTACCGCTTCTTTCAAGCTGGCACACACTACCCCATCTCAGATTTACCACACCCCGTACCCAACCAGTCAGCACTGCTGGCTGTCTTTCCATCAGCCATGATGGACAGAGGTCCAGAGGATGTATTAGATGCAAAGCAACAAGCTTCTTGTCCATATCACCTGGCCACATAAATTGAAAATTATCTTACAAGACAGAGGAGTTGAGCAACCTCATGACCACACAACAGAGCCTTAGCCTGGGAAATGCATGTTCTCCCATGCATTATCAAAGTTCCCATGTCTACATTAAACCATATATCATCAAAGCTTGCTTCACATTATCAATTGCCACCACCACGGATTAAATAACTGGCGGATTTGGAAACTGAATAAGAGCATCTAGTACCTCGTTCAGGCATATACTCAGTTTCCTTTAGAACCCAATTTTAATTATTTGTTTGAAGCACTTAGCCAAAAGGTTCCCACAGTAGCTTGCAAAAATGAATCGTGAGACACTTATTGCAGCAACAAATGTATATGTCAGGTAGAAAGTGCCAGCTGCAGTGCCAGTTTCCTGTTGCAAAATATTTTTCTTCATTAAGGGGACATGTTAGGAAATCCGGAGGATCTGAAGCCTCCCCATTGAACACCCCCTTTTTCAGTTGCCAACAGCATAGTGGCAAGTTTCAGTGCTTGTAACACAGAGGATTGGATAGACAGCTCTCCCTTTCCATAAACTGAGAGGGAGATCCACTTTATTCTGAAGGCTGTGAAATGCCCTCCCAGTGACGTAGGATTCCACTTTGATTATCCTCAATTTGAGACAGTGGTGTTTAATATATCATTATGTTAAATATATACTCAATGAGGAAAAGGTAAAGACTTCCCTAGGTATGGAAAATGTATTCAAACATCAACATTTTACATAGTACAGTAAAAAGTTTAAAACTGGCAAATTTTCATGGAGTAATTGTGGAATCATCTTGAAATTCATTTCAGGAATGTAGAGATTTTGTAAACAAGCCTGGATCTACAGATCATTCCATTTTGCTGCACATGCACATTAACTAAACAGGTAGCTGGAGGGGAAGGTCTGGATTATGCCCTGCTACTGCACCCAAATAGGTTATGGGTGCTCAGCGCATGATCTCAAACAACAGGAATGCCCACTCAGCCCCAGTTCTGCCCATAAAATAGTACTGAAGCCATTGCATTCCTGCCAAAGTAAATTAATCATGTTTGAAGTTACATTGAAATTTAATGGGACTTTATATCTGTCCAAAGGATAGTTTTGTTTCACTTCAAAACACCAAACCTAAAAATGATAAAGTTACACCCCAAGAAAGAGATTTGTAGAGATTTCTTATTGTGCAGCTTAAGTGTCTAGACTACTGGTGCTTCAACAAGAATATAGCTATTTGCCTTTTTTCCTGAATATAGAAAATACTATCAATATTTTCATTTATTTGATAATAGTTCACTCACAGGACACCATATCAACTACATAAAATAAGCAAACTTTGCATTGCTCAATATTTTGTTTCATGTTTTTCTTAACTTTTTTAAAAAAATACATTACTTCATGTGTTTACTTCATTGGTTTTATAATTTACTATGACTTAGATAAGTGCAAGCTGGAGAGATGTTTTTCTGTAATTACTGCCTAAAGGTAATTTTGTGGTCCATAGATGCTTTCTGATAATTATCTAAAACGCAACAGATAAAGGCAGTTGCTGTTGTAAGCAAAGTAATATGATTATGCTATGGGAAAGAAGGGGAAATATTGAATATTATTGTTCTAACCCAGTTAAAGCTGCATGTGTGGCCTATGGGCTTCGAACAGTAGAGATGGGAAAGAATCCAGTTCAGCCCCCAAACTAAAGCAGGTTCTTCCACACCCAAACATTTCTAATATGTTTTAAAGCAGTCTTGAAAATAAGCCCACCAAAATACTTTACTAACCTAGCTTCTCACATACAGCCCACAAAGGGAAGAGGCAGCACGTTTTCAGAAGTTTCTTTGCCTTTTTGTATGAAGGCTTTTTACCTTTTACAGGTGGGTTGACTTAGGCCCCAAATATCTGAAAGCCCACCTCCTTCCCTACACACTTTTCAGGTGTTACGACCATCCCATAATTTGATCATTGGGGAGGGCCTTCTCTGTGGCAGCTCCTCCGCTGCTGAATCCCCTCCCCACAGAGGAGGCAACTTCATAATGTCGTTCACACCATATCCTGAAGATGCACCTCATTACCCGGACCTTTCATACCTGGGATGGATGGATAGATAGGTAGATAGATAGATAGATGGATAGATAGATAGATAGGGATGCAGGTGGTGCTGTGGTCTCCTCTAAACCACTGAGCCTAGGACTTGCTGATCAAAAGGTTGGCGGTTCGAATCCCCGCGACAGGGTGAGCTCCCATTGCTCAGTCCCAGCTCCTGCAAACCTAGCAGTTCGAAAGCATGCCAAAAAGTGCAAGAAGATTAATAGGTACCGCTCCGGTGGGAAGGTAAACAGTGTTTCTCTGCGCTGCTCTGGTGTTGCTGTTCCGTTGTGCCAGAAGCGGCTTAGTCATGCTGGCCACGTGACCCAAAAAAACTATCTGCGGAGCGGACACACGCCGGCTCCCTCAGCCTGTAAAGTGAGATGAGCGCCGCAACCCCAGAATCGTTCACGACTGGACTTAACTGTCAGGGGTCCCTTTACCTAGATAGATAGATAGATAGATAGATAGATAGATAGCCTATTCTATTCTAATAGTTTATTTAACAAAAACTGTGTACCACTTAATTGTAAAAATAGCCTCTAAGCAGATGATTTGCAGCCTCTTTTTACTGTTTTTAATACTGGTTTGTTAAAATTGTTGTAACCTGCCCTGGGACTTCATGGTGAAGGATGGGTAAGAGATCTAATTCATGATTATTATCATCAGGTGAGTGACTGTTGTGTTGTTCCGTTGTGGCACAAATGGAGAGCTGATATGTTGTTCCAGAAACGTCTCTATAGCAGAATTAACAAAATATCTTTGCAACTCATATTTTATTGTCTTGTTTTGCATGTTAAAGTATTAGTGGAAAGTGTGGATAAAAGTAGGTGGCTTCATTTGTCATATTTGGAAGACAGATCTGAAATGTCCTTTCCCTCCGTTTTGGCGCAGTGTTCATTTGGCAAGAAGATTGCTGCAGCTAGAAAAGCAAAACACGTTGCTTGTAAAAGATTTGGAGCATCAGAAGGAACAAGTTGCCCAAATTTCAGAAGAGGTACACAACTCTCAACAATGTGTGTGTGTGTGTGTGTGTGTGTGTGTATTCCATACATCTTGAATTGGCATTTTTAAGCAACATTTTTACTGCATTTGTTATGATTAGCCAACTGAAGAAAGCATGCACACTAACCCTTTTCAGAGCAATTTATGTTGTATTAAAGCAGAGATCAAAATACAGATTAGTGTGCAGACTAAACAAAAATGCAGACTAGACAGATAAGTCTCTGTTTTCTGAGCTGGGGAAGAACTAGCAAAACTGGTTCAATGTTCTGGAGGTTTCCCTCCCCTCACATGTAATATTGCTGTTTTTATATCGTTTCTTTTAGATTCCTTATCCACTAAAACATACATATCTGAGAAGTCACTAGCTTTCCCAGATTTCTCTGGCTCCTGAGATTTCTAGCATACAATGTTCGTTAACTTCTGACGCAACTGGTAAAATAGCAAAATTCTTTCTGAACTTACCAGTCTTTAAAAATCTGCTTTTAACCGAAATTTATGGAGTGTTCTTTTACTGATACTCTGGTTGTTGCACCTAAAGCAAAAATCATAGAATTGTAGCATTGGAAGGGACCCTGAGGATCATCTAGTCCAACCCCCTGCAATGCAGGAATCCTGCCCACAGCTGGCCCTGGATGGACTTGAACCACCAACCATCTGAGTAACAGCCAGACACACTAACCCATTGTGCCATGGGGGTGGGGAGCAAATTGCCTATAGCCAAAACACACTGGGTTCCATAGTGGGTGGTCTTGCCAAAGTCATTTTTCATGGAACCCCACAACCTCTTTCTATTTTATTTTAATTTTTTACCTTGCACATAAAGCTAAATGTGTGCAAGTTAAATGTGCATATGTTGCAGGCTTGCTGCATAAAGAAGGTACCTTATACCAAGTTATACTAGCATATCTCCCCCATCCCTGCTGAACCAGGACCCAGCCAACTGAGCCAAGCCTGGTGGGTTGTATGCCCTGAGAAAGGGGCGTCCAGGGGTGTGGCCAGAGAGTGGGTGCTTAGACTGGTCAGCTCTGTCACATGACCTGGCAGCCCGGCATAAATTAAGCTAGCCAAAAGGGTGGTGTAACTCAGATACTATTTTAGAGGCTTGTTTTCCCTCTGTAAGACTGAGATCTGGGATCTGACACACCCATTTAATTTACACCAGCTTGCTTTACGCCAGCTTCTTGTGCATAGGATTGCTCCCTAAAGGCTTTTTACAGTGTTAGCAAGCTGTATGGGAGCTAAATACTCTAAAAAATGAAACTTTAAAAATTCCAAGGTTAGCATCCATTTTACTGATCTCTCTAGATTTGCCTTAGGAAGTGTTTGCTATATTATATAAGTGTTTGCTATATATATGTTATACATTTGAAATGATTGCCAGATTCTTGATGTGGTATGTTCTAAGGCAAGGCTGACAAGGAAACAAAGAAGTCTTTAAATGCACATCTTGGCTGTATGTCTGAGATTGTGTGACAGTTGTGGCTCACTCTCAGGCAGTTACAACTGAAATTTAAGCTTGATGGGGTTTAAACTGTTGTCCAGCAACTTTTGCAGTTTTATTCATGTGTAGTTTACAAGATGATGTTATTAAGAGAGTATCGGGACGCGGGTGGCGCTGTGGTCTAAACCACTGAGCCTCTTGGGCTTGCCAATCGGAAGGTCGGCAATTCGAATCCCTGCGATGGGGTGAGCTCCCGTTGCTCAGTCCCTGCTCCTGCCAACCTAGCAGTTCGAAAGCATGCCGGTGCAAGTAGATAAATAGGTACCGCTCTGGCGGGAAGGTAAATAGTGTTTCCATGCGCTCTGGCACTCATCACGCTCCTCTGTGCGCCAGTAGCAGTTTAGTCAAGCTGGCCACATGACCCAGAAAGCTGTCTGTGGACAAATGCCGGCTCCCTCAGCCTGAAAGGGAGATGAGCACCACAACCCCTCGCCTTTGACTAGACTTAACCATCCAGGGGTCCTTTACCTTTTTTATTAAGAGAATACAGTTCTCATTCCTGAAATTGAAAGAATGATACTTTTTGCACCCCACAGCGGGACAGAGGTAATTCGTTGCTGAACCAAGTACAACAGCCTTACAGGTATCTCATTGAGTCTGTACAACAAAGAGATTCTCAGATACTTTTACAGAAAGAACAGATTGCACAGCTTGAGAAGGATATTAGGTAAGTATTCAGAATTTACTGTATTATTTTAGTTGGATTCTGGATTCTTTTACTTCATTTTAAGACCAGTTTGACGGCAGGACAGATTAAACAACAATGCCAAACGATGACGGTTTAGTTGAAAGTTTTTATCTGGCTGCCAGTTTTTTTAAAAAATCTACTGCATTATTTGTTTGTGCTTTGGTATGTTTTATTGGTTGGTTGCACGTCATTAACTATTTTACTTGAACCTTTGAGGAAGCCATTTTTGCAACACTGCTGCTCTTTATTAAATACCTATTTCAAAGTGGCAATCAGCACAGACATTGAAAAGATGTACTGTAATCTTAGTCACACACATGACTTCCTTGCCTCCTTGAAAGTCAAGGGGCATGAATTACTCATGCTACCTTCCTGCAAGGCCAGCAGCCTGCATGAAGATTCAATCTCACCGGTCAGTTTTGCATTGTCTCTGAATGATGGGCTCAATTTCTTAGTTCTTAATACCACACCCTCCTCCCCATGAAGTATCATTGACTTAGGAAGCAAAGTATGCTGAGGTTAGTCCTTCTGCAACATTTTATTCCCTTTTCTCCAAGGGCAACGGTTAAATTCTCAGTGTAAGAAATGATTTCTCAAACGTTATAAAGCTTATTATTATTTGTACAGCCAGACATGTATGCTTAAAACAATGCGTGTGGCTTCTTATTTGTAGGGAATTATGGTGTAGAGTGCTACCTGTGTTCCTCCTTTGCTCTTTAGGTCAGTTATAGGCAGCAAATATGTATTTCTTCATTATAAGGCCGAAGAGTGAACTGTCCCAGAATCTTACGTTTCACAGGTCATGCATTCCAAAGCAGTATTTCCCAGGTTTCTATCTGAGGAACTTTTTCTGTAGTAAAATTGTAGGCACACTTCTTTTTTAACATGTGCATAAGCATGAGAATTACTTGCCCACAGAGGAGTCTGTGCCCTGTGGATATGTGCCTCCTAATCGGAAGTAGCTGAGTCTACAACTTGTATAGGGAGATGGCAGGCAGCCCCATCTATTTTTTGCTCTATAAGACTCACTTTTTCCCTCCTAAAAAGTAAGGGGAAATGTGTGTGCGTCTTATGGAGAGAATGTAGGCTGCGCAGCTATCCCAGAAGCCAGAACAGCAAAAGGGATTGCTGCTTTCACTGCGCAGCGATCCCTCTTGCTGTTCTGGCTTCTGAGATTCAGAATTTTTTTTTCTTGTTTTCCTCCTCCAAAAACTAGGTGCATCTTGTGGTCTGGTGCGTCTTATAGAGCAAAAAATACAGTAATTCTGTTCTGTGTCTCAAAAGCAATTGGTGGATGCAGACTCACGGCAGGGTTACTTTAACCTAGGCGAGAGGTAGGGAGGACAGGGAACTGATTGGAAAAAGGGAAAGCCAGAGCATAGAATCGTGGAGAAATGCAACAAGCCCCCTCCTTTGCCAGTAGAGACTTTGTGCTAATTGCAGCTTTTAATTAGTTTCTCTCTCATGGCACATTTTTATACCCCAGGACAAATTTTGAGAACTGCTAATGTCATCTTTGCCCTCAGATAACACGTCATGTTCCGCTAATTACAGTCTTTTCGTATTGGATTATAATAGCAGTCATTATAGGATGTGTGTGCTCCTTATGGATCAGTTATTATATATGTCTTGAGTGCCACAAGGAAGGCTGGTTTTGATGTCAGGCCAGTCAGACTGTCCCCTCTCGCCCTGCCCAGGGCCAACAGCCCTATGAGAAGGATGGGAGCAAGGAAGTCATCCAGACACCATTAGGGCCTGTGGCGGTCAAGACTGCCCCCTCTCCACCCCACAGGGCCAACAGACATCATTGCCCTGTGAGAAGGAGGAAGAGGAGGGTCTTGGGGAGGGTGTTGTTTGCGTTATTGTAAAATAGTAGAAATGTTTTTTTTTGTTTTTTTATGATTTTTATTGAAATTTACAATCACCAACCAACCCCCACCACCCACCACCAAAAAAATAGTAGAAATGTTAGATTGTAAACCACTTTGAACGCCTTGGCAAAAAAAGAAGTATACAAATCCAATAAACAAAACAAATTCAGAATTTCCAAACAGTGTATATAAAACATTTTTAAAGAAAAACATACAATAATTACAGTTCAGCACAGTAACGTAAAGTTTTAACTTCCCAGGATTAGTGTTCTTGGGACTTAAAACTTTCCGTCTTGTCACGTGACCTCATTTCTTAATTTGTCTCACCTTAATTCAAAACCAGCAAGGGTAATGCTGCTCCATCCTTTTATTTTTGTTGATTGTTTTTTAATCTCAGTTACATCTAGGTGATTTAAGCAGAAAAGCATGGAGAAGCTCATTGTGACACACTTCATCTCTTTATTTAAAGCAGGGGTAGGCAACCTAAGGTCCGTGGGCCGGATCTGGCCCAATCACCTTCTCAATCTGGCCCGCGGATGGTTTGGGAATCAGCGTGTTTTTACATGAATAGAATGTGTCCTTTTATTTAAAACACATCTCTTGGTTATTTTGGGGCCCTGCCTGGTATTTTTACATGAGTAGAATGTGTGCTTTTGTTTAAAATGCATCTCTAGGTTATTTGTGGGGCATAGGAATTCGTTCATTTTTTCCTCCCAAATATAGTCCGGCCCACCACATGGTCTGGTGGATGGTGGACCGGCCCACGGCTGAAAAAGGTTGCTGACCCCTGATTTAAAGTACCCCCAAACGATGCATCTCCACCGTTTTCTCGTAAACCTGAACAAAGACATAGAGTTGTTCCAGCGTTTTCCTCATATGTCTTCTACAGCATTTTTATCAACATCGTTTTGTTTTGTTTTTTAATCTGAATCCCATCCAATTTTTCAACAGCCTCCTTGAACTTTGATGGCTTGTGCTATGCTTGAACAATGCTAATAAATCAAACCAGAATTTAATTTATTGTGCTTTTCGGTATAGAGCAATATTAAAGAAAATTAGCTCAGCTGACTAAGCTCTCTCATTTGATTAATAGTACAAAGCCTGAACTACTTAAACTAGTATATTTAATGTTTACAGTGGTTTGTCCCATTGAAATCAGTGGTACGTGGGGTGGTTTGAATATTGGTTAAAATGGTCTATAGCTCACAGCCTAAAGATAGCATTCATGTTTTCCTTTTGAAAATGAATGTAAATATACAGGTTTTAACGAGGACAAAGTTTTTCTGTGTGCTGTTGCTTCAGCATATGCTCATGGTTGCCAAGAATTGCTTTACAAATTCATGTTGTAACCAGAATAAAAGATTAGAAAAGATCATCCCTTGCTATTACTGTGTTTCCTAATACTATCGCTTTTTCTACCAGTCTTTTAAATAAAGAAAAGGCGGCTTTGCTGCGTGTCAAGAATCAAATGGCAGCAGATTTAGAAAGACTTCTAAATCACCGTGAGGTAATCTTCTTGTTTTAGCATTGCTATTACCATATATTGGGTTTTTCCCAACATGTTAGTCATGGGGCTGTTTTGTTTTTCTCTCCGCTCATGTTATTAAATATACTGAAAGCAAATGCCCATCCAGGCACCTCCCTCACCACTTTTCCCAGGCTGTTTCCCTTTATCCTCTGCCCCTCCAGTTGCCTCATAAGGTTGGCTGTTGAAGGTTGCTCTCGCTGCTGAAATTTAACTTGCGTGATGGTAGCTTTTCGATGGATAAATTAACTCATGCCAGCCACAGAATGTACTGCCACATCCCAGTGTGACTTGCTTTGTTCAGCAAACTGCACCTTCCCAAGCCCAGCATGGTGACCTAGGCCAGTGTTTCCCAACCTTGGGCCTCCAGCTGTTTTTGGACTACAACTCCCATCAACCTTAGCTAGCAAGACCAGTGGTCAGGGATGATGGGAATTGTAGTCCGAAAACAGCTGGAGGCCCAAGGTTGGGAAACACTGACCTAGGCCATGCCACGTTACTTCTTTGCTTGGCATTTATCGTATTTTTCCATCTATAAGATGCCCCAATGTATAAGACATTTTGGGAGTCTCAGATTTAAGAAAATGTACCCTCAGCACTATCCGTGTATAAGACGCCCCCTAATTTTGGACATTATTTTTTAGGGAAAAAACCTGGTCTTATACATGGAAAAATATGGAATTTGTTTTTTATTTGGAAAGTATATATTCACACTTCTAATCACAGGGCCACTGGGAATACAGTGGTGCCTCGCAAGACGAAATTAATCTGTTCCGTGAGGCTCTTCGTATAGCGGTTTTTTCGTCTTGCGAAGCAAGCCAATTGACAGCTTAGCGGATTAGCGCTATTAGTGGTTTAGCGGCTTTTAGCGGATCAGCTGATAAGCGGCTTATCAGCGGATCAGCTGATAAGCGGCTTAGGGCTTAGGAAAAGGGGGGGGAGGGAAAAAACCCCGCAGGAACTCGCAAGACATTTTCGTCTTGCGAAGCAAGCCCATAGGGAAATTCGTTTTGCGAAGCGCCTCCAAAACGGAAAACCCTTTCGCCTAGCGGGTTTTCCGTCTTGCGAGGCGTTCGTCTTGCGGGGCACCACTGTACACTGTTTGTTCTCAGCATAACTTGCAAAGGAGGGCTGCTGTCACTGAAACCATGGTTTAGCATTACACAAGCAGGCCAAAGTGAGCCTGAGTCTTGTGTCACCCTCCATCTCTCCCCACCTCCTCTATTGCAACCACAAGAGAAGTAATTGAAGTTTTTCATTTCCAGATACAGGCATTTTCAATGTTACGTCTGAATCTGGACAAACTGTGTTTAGTTTTAGTTTCTTTCTGTGAAATGTAGTTAATGTCAATTTGTGGTTTATGCCTCCAGCTTCTTTATTAGTTGAGGTTAATAGAGAATCGGAGTAAAGCTTCCAATCTTCTTGTGGACAAGGGTGGGGCCGTGGTGGGGGAGTGCATGAGCCCTAGGCTTCCCAGGTTTTGTTCACTTTAGTTTAGTGTTGCATCAAAACAAGGCTGTTCTCTCCCCCCCTCACTGGAAATGTCCTGAGATTACCAAGGTAGAAAACTGAAAAGCAAATGGAACCACTTGGTCCTTCAAAACCCATGCAGATCTTGAACATTTCTGCAGAAAAGCTTGAAAGATCTATCTTTGATTGGGAGGAGTTGGGGAAAGAGGCGGTGTGTCTCTTGATGCATTGCATTCCTTGCTAGAATACTTTTAAAAATTGTACTCAACTGTGAACACAGAGATATGCTTTTTATATATATGTTTAAACTCTTTGTTTAGTACCTTGGTGCCACTCTGGGTATTACTTCACTTGAGCAATTAAGTTAATATCTGTGCGCTTAATTTCTTCCTCTTTTAAATCATTATATCACCCCTTATTCTGCTTTACAAACGTGTTCTAGGTTTAACCATTGGCAAAGTACTTTCAGATGATAAAATGAAAAGTTCTATTAAATTACAAAGAGCTTTAGTTTGTGTTAAGAACTCTTTGTACATTAATTTCTATAAATGCCACCAGCTGTTTTCTTTATACATTTATTGGCTACCATTGTCTTGCATGTGTAATGAATGGTTAAGTTGTGATACACATGCTATTAAAAATATTTTAGTACTTACACTAGGTGTATTAGAGCATTTTATTATGTCCTTGACACATAGTGTCATGCAGTATTAACAGAGGACTCATTCATTTTACCCTCTGTGAAAAAGGATGTTTCTCAAGAAGAGAGCTTTAAATACATGCAAAGACAAAAGTTATCAGCTTTATATAAACTGTTGAAGACTTTGTACATTCTCCCACAACAAGATGTTAACTATTCTAAATGTGCTTCTTTTATCTGGCGGCATTTCGTGAAACTTAATTAACAAAATCCATCTTAGCAACTATTCTTATATGCCTTCAACTAGAAGAAGGAACATGACTCCCATGTTAGGTTGCATGGGGCCCTGGGTGCCTGAGCACCCACAAAATTCCCCATGAAGGGGCCGGGCACCCACAATTTTCAGTGCCAGGGCCATGCAGTCTGCATGGCACCCATGGTCGCAGGGCGAAGTTGGCACTCCTGTTAGGTTGTACCTTATAATGGGGTTATTGAATGTCCATATTGTTGACACTGTCGAGCTAAACTTCCTTTATTACTCCTGAAAAACTCTGTGTCGTAACCACTTACAGTAAAAAAATGTATCACACCATTACCATACAAGTCTTTACGGATATGAAAGTAACTTAGGTTGCCATCCACTGAACACAGTCGGGCCTACTTTTGAGTGGACATATATAGGATTGCACTGTTAATGAAGCAGTAAGATTTTGTATCTTCTTGGTCCCATTGTGTTTATGCTGTGATGTACCATCTTGGCCGTCACTTAGTGCAGACCCAGGTCATCAGGCTTGAGCTTCTACAGCCGCCGCCTGCCATGAACCACCATGGCAGGATTGGCAGCCAGAGCAGCAGATACGTTCTATGTTATTGATAATAGATTATCCTCTTGTTAATTGTGCTGTTTTAAATGTGCATTTTATATTTTACTTCCTTTAGTAAAGTTTTCATTTGAAATGCTTAAGATAATATTTTAGTTTCCCGTTACAGTGGTACCTCAGGTTAAGTACTTAATTCGTTCCGAAGGTCCGTACTTAACCTGAAACTGTTCTTAACCTGAAGCACCACTAATGGGGCCTCCTGCTGCTGCTGCGCCGCTGGAGCACGATTTCTGTTCTCAACCTGAAGCAAAGTTCTTAACCTGAAGCACTATTTCTGGGTTAGCGGAGTATGCAACCTGAAGCGTATGTAACCTGAAGCATATGTAACCTGAGGTACCAGTGTAATTATGTTGCTTTGAATGTATACTTTATATTTGACTTTCTTCAGTAATGTTTTACTCTGGATTTTTTTATTTGATGTTTTAATGTTGTTGTAAACTGCTTTGAGATTTTTTTCCTTTAAAATATGAAGTGGTATAGAAATGAAATTAATAATAACAACAACAACACCACTACCACCACTGCAGGGAACAGTTGTATCACCAGTGCTTTTAAAAATCCCTCCACTGTGTTAGAGTCACATGGCAGCAATGAATTACAACTGAATTAAGTTGCTGAATTACAACTCATTACCAAACTTAAAACCATGGAGAGACCTGGTCTGAATAGAGACATTGGATTCTTATCTCATTTTACATGATAAAGCTATTTTTGGCCATCTCATCCCTTGCTTTTTCCTGTAAGACCAATTGCAGTCGTTAACAGTCATCAACGACAACATCTTAAAAAGCAGAGACATCACCTTGCCAACAAAGGTCCATATAGTAAAAGCAATGGTTTTCCCAGTAGTGATGTATGGAAGTGAGAGCTGGACCATAAAGAAGGCTGATCGCCGAAGAATGGATGCTTTTGAATTATGGTGCTGGAAGAGACTCTTGAGAGTCCCATGGACTGCAAGAAGATCAAACCTCTCCATTCTGAAGGAAATCAGCCCTGAGGGCTCACTAGAAGGACAGATCCTGAAGCTGAGGCTCCAACACTTTGGCCACCTCATGAGAAGAGAAGACTCCCTGGAAAAGACCCTGTTGTTGGGAAAGATGGAGGGCACAAGGAGAAGGGGACAACAGAGGATGAGATGGTTGGACAGTGTTCTCGAAACTACCAGCATGAGTTTGACCAAACTGCGGGAAGCAGTGGAAGACAGGAGTACCTGGCGTGCTCTGGTCCATGGGGTCACAAAGAGTCGGACACGACTAAATGACTAAACAACAACAGTCGTCAACAGGTCTACCACACCTATCAGCCAATCACCCATTCCCACCACCCTTGTGAGTAATACCCCTCCCTACCCTCTCACTATATATAAAGGTCTGGTGACTTCTGTTTCAGTGTTTTTGAAGAAGTGTGCATGCACACGAAAGCTCATACCAAGAACAAACCTAGTTGGTCTCTAAGGTGCTACTGCACAATTTTTTTCCTATGGCAGCAATGAGCTCTCGTGAGAATTCCAGCAAGATCTTCCCAGAAGCCTCCACTGTGCGACCCCAGTAAGCGAGGCTTCCGCAGGGGGGGCAGTGGGGTAGCTGCTGCTGTTGCTCTGCCTAAGAATGGCCTGGCTGAGCAAGTTGCACTGGCGTGTCTCTGACTGAGCCAGGGTTGATGACTTAATGCCAGCTGAGACAGGAATCATCCAGCTAAGCCATCGTAAGCTGTTCATCCCAGCAGATCTTGCCATAGGATTGCCCCCTAAGAGTCTGAGAAAGATGCAAGAAGCAGGCAGGTAGTTTTAAGGGGCAGATAAGCAGAAGCAAGTTCAGA
The DNA here is from genome assembly GCF_964252035.2 of Podarcis erhardii. Taxonomy (NCBI): domain Eukaryota; kingdom Metazoa; phylum Chordata; class Lepidosauria; order Squamata; family Lacertidae; genus Podarcis; species Podarcis erhardii. The sequence goes on along the minus strand of NC_138508.1, from coordinate 98,818,739 downwards.
AGTGCTTTGGGTAAACTGTCAAGAAAGGCTGCCAGCGGCCCTTTCTTGCCTTATCAGAGCTCGGCACAACTGGGGTGGTTTATGTTTCCTGGAGGAAACCCTGGAGTGAAGCAGGGCAGAGTTGGGGAGAGAATAATAGCTCATTCTGTCCCAGATGCTCTGTGCAGATAACAGTATTTATTACATAAAATACATGCCAAAAGGCAAAAGGTCTCAGTCTGAAAAAGCTTACCTTCCACGGCACTCAGCAAACCTCTTGCCTCTTGACTTTTTCCTTTTCTATACTAGAGTCACAGCTACACTGTTTTTTGAACCGTTGTCTGGCTACACAGTGGATAATACACTTGCTTGAATACACTTGACAGATTACATATGTTTTTATATTGTTCTACATGGGCAATTTAGGGCCAGATTCAGATTGAATTAAAATAAACCTTTGTGTGAGATCCAAGAATGTTTCACAGGCCTTGAAAAGTGTTTCTTTCTTTCTCCGAGGCTTGTGTGGTCTGATAAGTTTCCAGTCACACATTTCCTTTTTATTGAACTCCTGACAGACTACTCTGCATTTCACAAAAGACACAGGGAATGTGAGATAATGCATTTTATTAGGCCGACTCACATTCAGAATGTAGGATATGGGCTTCCAGGTGTTTCTCAGGTTGTATATTCAAGGAAAGTGGAGTGGGCAGCCTGCTGTTTCTGTGATCCTTATTTTGACGATTCTAAAAAGCATTCTACCTCGCCCCCCAGATATGCTATGTTCTAAGACTCATGATCACCCTTGCACTTCATCCTTCCCCTCTTTCTCTTCCTGCTGCAATTGCTGCTCTCATTTGGAGGATCTGTGTACAACAGTGTTTGGATGCTTCTGGTGTTTCTGCTAATTTTCTCATTCTCTGGAGGCCACTGGGTGGGGGGTGCTTGTCATCGCCCTTGCTCACACCATTAAATACTTCCTGAGAAGAATGAGAATGGGCAGCAGCAGCACAAGAAGTTTCCAGGACTGGTGTGCTAGCTTGCTTTATTTGCTTATTTGTTTAAAGCATTTATACCTGTAATGGTTCTAGGGGTTGCTCGTGCGTAAGTCGTCGCCACACCTGGCTGGGTTACCTGGGTGAACCCTTTCTGTCCGGACAGCCACCCATCCGTGGCTGTCTCAATCGCTGGCAGAATCCGTCTCTTGAACTTCTTCCAGCAAAGAAGCTCTTTGACGCCTAGTCTCCTCCTACTCTCCCTGCGCGGAAGTCTTCTGCGCAGGGAGGGTATGGGCAGCGGAGGACCCGTGCTCTCCCCGCTGGTCTCCGGCGAGGAGTCCTGGAGCCTTCTCGCCGATTCCCCCATCTGCCCCCCTTCTCCACTGGTGCTACGCTGATTTCCTTCCCCGGCAGATGGGCTGCCTCTCTCCCTCCTGGGACGCTCTCCGGCATCCCTCCGGAGCCCTCCCTCCTCCTCTGGCTCCGATGGCAGTTCCCTGACAATACCCAACCCTTCAGCCAAAAAGCTTCCCAGAGTGGCTTGCAAAATTCAGTAGTCAGACCTACTTACAATCTTAAAGACATAAAGACATTCCCAAGGAAAGGAATAGAAAAGCCACTTCTCAGAGCAGCTGATGGCAACAAGGACATCCCAGCTCCTTGCCCACAGGAGACATGTCCTTTAGAGGACTCCCTCAGCAGCAAAGGGGCTGTGGCTATTTTTCATCAACATTTGTTTTTCTCTCTTTAGCCACCAAGCCAATACAGCCAGTTCCAGTGATACCAAAGAGGAAAGTGGGGCAGCATTTGTCCCCTGCACCCTCTACAAAGGTGCTCTCACTCAAAAACATCCCCCATAATAAGCCCTATAGAAATAGCTGGATAATATCTGAATCAGGAGAGGCCGTCCAATACTGGTGCCTGGATTCAGTGGTGTTATGGATAATGCAAAATAAGCTGAGCCTGAATATTGGGGAGATAGAAGCTCACTGTGGGTGAATGTCTGAAAAAGTGGCCAGTTGCCTGTCCTGGAAAGCCTTATAACTGGAAGAACTTGGCAATCATTTTTTAATGATTTCTGTGCAGTTGTGCATGCATTTTACTTACCAAACAAAACTAAATTATATTGAATATCTTTTGAATTTCCAAGTAATGATACAACTTTTTAACAACACTTATTTCTGGAATTTGAAAGTTGAAAAATTCAGCACACCCTACTTAGAGGTAGCACCTAATATTGATTCCGCACATGTAAGAAATCAGTCTTTCAATGTGACAGCACCAAAAGTTTGGAACTCCTTGCCTATTGACATAAGACAGGCATCTCATCTTCACTGTACCTTTTCCCCTGGATTGTCAAAGGCATGCTGGCCATGTGACCCAGAAAGCTGTCTATGGACAAACCTTTTCCATAACCTGCTTAAAACATATACAGTAGACTCTCCAGATACGAATTAAATTCGTTCCGGGGATCCGTCCACAACCCGAAAAGTCCGTAGTCAGAGGCGCCACTTCTGCACATGTGCAAAGCATTCGGTGAAACTCAGAATTATGCACTTCCGGGTTTGTGGCGTTCGTAACCAAAAAGTTACATATACAGAGTGGTACATAACTAGAGGGTCCACTGTAGGTCCAGACATGTAGATGCAGATGTGTTTAAACTTGTTACTTTTAATTATCTTTTAAATGTATTTGCTACTTGTTCAGCTTTATAAGAAATATTAAAAAATGATCAATAAAGGTCACTTTTATTACAGCCAAGCGGTATGTAAATTTGGGAGTTTTAAAAAAGGAAAATGGAGACTAGAATAAACAGGACTAAATATTGCCAATGCTCAAAATACCTACTTCATCTCTGAAATATTTTCCTTTTTTGTCATGAATATCCAGCCCATTGGGGGTGGGGGAGATGGGTCAGTTGAGGGATTTCCTTTTTATTCTGTTCCATTTTGTGTTTTGTATTAACTGAAAAAGAAAAATAGTTTTAAAAAATGAATATCCAGTCTCGTCATGAGTTCTGTGAAATTCTAAAGCTGTCAAACTGCATTGTATTTAATCTAATCAACTGTGCACCTCCCTAAAAAAGGCTTATCTGTTCTGATACTGAAATCCCATGGCATGTGAAGGTGTTTGTCAGCTTTTCTATAGCTGCATCTCCTTTTACTAGAGTTGTTCTCGACCATGATTAAACTACTGAACCTTTCTAAAGGTTATTTACCTGAGTTAGTCAGTAGACTGAAGGCATTCTTGAAAAGGCCTCTGGCTCTCCTACAACACTGAGGTTATTAACATTGGTTTTCTGTTTTGTCAGGGAACAGCAAACATCTTTCTAGTTGAAAAGTTGAAAGCAGGCTTTTTGGTTAAACTGCCTTTAGCCAAGTTCCTTCCTTGTTTTGCTTTTTTTATAAAAGGCAATTTCAGAATTATGTTTCTAGGGAGAATTTATTCTTCCTTTTTGCATATGTGCTACAACCTTCTAAATAAAAATTTGCTCTTGAACAATGCTCAGTTCCTTCAAACATTCAGCCACAAGGTAATTATCATTTTTCTTCCACTAAGTTACTGTTCTGAGATCCTTGCTTCTATTAATGTCCTGTTTGTGTATGCACACACATACACAGAGAGACAAGAGATTACAGGGAAATTTCTGTATCCCAAGTTAGCCCTGGAGCTATTCTCAACTGCAGTTTAGAAAAGCAAGCAACAATTAAACTGCTAAGTGATTGTCAAGACAGTTCTGGTTCCTATTGTGCTGTTATCAGCACTTCTCATTTTTATTTTATGTTATCTATTGAGTTATTGTGTTATTTAAACATGAATACAAAAAGGCTACTGAATTTAGAACACCTGGAAGCTTTTTAGCAATGCACACAATTTTGGGTGAGAAGGGGCAGCTTTCAGTAACTTGCTTCTCCTTCTTAGACGCCCCCCCCCCCCACCTGAGAATTGTATTTTCATTTATTGTGTCCTATAAAGTAAACTTGTGCTGAATAAAATCTGGCTTTCAGGAAACAAAGTTTCCATGTGCTACAAAAATAAGCAAGGCTTATTGTAATGTAAATTGATAGGAACGCAATGTAAGCGCCTCGGATTTTGATTTAGAGGGGAAATGTTCCACGAAATATAGGCAAAATTCATTGTGTTTGTTTAGATTGCAAGATCAAACTGGCAAGCACGCTATACAAAACGTACTTTGGAGAGAGCCAAGTTTTATTATTATTATTATTATTATTATTATTATTATTATTATTATTATTATTAAGGATAGGGGTTTTAGCAAGAAACAGTTGCCAGTAAGATCATCCAAATATTTAAAAAGTCCTTAATTCATTTTCCCAGGTGACTATGAATCTTTCAATCATGTTGCAGTAGCTGTCCAGCCGTGTAAACCCTTCTAGTTCTCTATTCAGATATAACAAATGAACAGAAACATACTTATGAACCACCAAAGCAGCAAGAGATAGCTCTGGAGCAGAAACACCTACAGATATTCTGTACGTTTGTTTTGTTTTTTAAGGAATGGGTTGTTTTCCTCAGAGTAGACCCATTGAGATCGCATAAGTAATTTGGGATGCATTCAGTGCTTGGGATCCCAAGAACTACTATATCCAAGCTCTAGTACACTTTATGTCATTGAGCAGGGGTCAGCAACCTAAGGCCCATGGGCCACAAGCGTCCCACGGGGGTCGTTTAACCCGCCCATGAGTCACTTCCGAACCGAGTCGCCCACTCATCAAGTCTCCGCATGCTGCGTTAATCAGCACTGCACGGGGACTCGCTTCCGTGGCACCATAAATCGTGTCTACGCATGTGCAGACGCTGGAAATCGTGTCTGTGCAGATGCCGGAAATTGTGGCATTTTACATTTTAAATTTTACCTTTGTGTACTTTGCCTGAAAGTTATGTTCATTGTGTCAACCAAATTTTACAATACATTCAGAGTTTACCCAAAAAAATCCCTTGCTCCAGCAGACGGAAAAAAGTTCTTTGTTTTGTTTGCAAAGGGTGTACAGTACTATGGGTGGTGATCTCCTTCCACAAAGCATTGTCGTGATACATGTGCCAGAGTGTTGTCAAACTCTGCTTCTCTTAAAGGGACCAAAGGCAGCACACAACTGCCATGACAGGGGCACTATAACATCCCTTCCCCCCCAAAAAAAACCTGCTAAATTATTTTCAAAGCTATTGTCAAGGGCTCTGTGGTTTGAACCAGCTCATAGACTGATGCTGGAATAAGGCTGAAAAGCTCTCTGGGAATGGATGCACTCAGACTGCTTCCAGTTTCCAACCCAATTCAGAGTGTCATTTAAGACCCTTAAAGTTGCAAATAGTTTGGGACCAGGATACATTAAGGACTGCCTTGTCTGATTTCCCTTCTTATTTGGGAAGACTGGCACTAGAGAGCTATAACAGACTGAGCAGTATTCAGTTACATATTGCGCTAGCGCAAGGATTAGAACTGGTGCAAGAGGATTTCTCCTCCCTCCATGTGTGCTCAGCGCCATCCCCAAATCTGTTCTGGAAGGTTTTGGGGGGGGCGAAGCAGATTTAAGGGGAATGCAGGGGGGAGAGGGAGAGTTACGGACCTCCGAAACCTGGAAGTACCATAGAATCATAGAGTTGGAAGAGACCACAAGGGCCATCGAGTCCAACCCCCTGCCAAGAATGGGTTACTTCTGGGATTTGGCGGTTGCGTATGCGCAGAAGCACCAAATTACAACCCACGCATGCGCAGATGCGCCGCTGTGGGTTGCGAAGACTCCGAGTTGTGAATGTGCATCCCACACGGATCAGGTTCGCAACCCAAGCATCCACTGTATGTTGTGCTTGTATTGTATTGTATTGCTCAATTTATATCGTGTTCCATGAAGCTTTGGCTGGGTAGCAATTTGCTAATCTTCAAAGCCCCCACTTAAAATGATTACATTTAAATAAAAGGTTCTCGCATCACTTCTGGAAGACACCTAGATATTGGCTAGAAGAGGTTTTCATAAAAACTTTTTTTTTTAAGTGCATGGAAGGCTCCACCAACAGCATACAAATCAATATGGCTAACCTGATCCAAAACACCCACCCACCCCACTCACACACGAAAACAAAGATCACCACAGCCAATCACAAACAAACAATCACACCCTAGGCCAACCCCAACCTCTCTCACCACCAAAGGAACACAAGTGAACAACACAAACACGCTGACACCAAACTACATACATTAAGCATAATAGAAACACCGCTACCCGACCCCACCGCCATCCATCTCCCCTCCCTCCACCCCCTTTCTTTTTTTTCCTTTTTTTCTTTTTTCTTCTCCCCCTAATGCCTCAACAAATGAAATGGATTTGTAAAAATGTTACATGGGGGGGGGGGGAAATACGAGGCATTACACTTACACTGTAAAACAAGAAAACCCTTAATAAAATATTAATTTAAAAAAAAGTGCATGGAAGGCTTTCTTGCTTTCTCAAATGTGATTTACTCATGTTCTGTGATGGAAATTAAGACCATGACTTACCTCATTGCAAGGCTGTGCTGGTTTACAAGGAGTTGGGAAGATATTTGGAGAGGGCATGTTCTCTCTCCCTCCCTCCTCCCCCCTCGCCTGAGAGTTGGCCTCTCTCCAGGAGATATGATGGCCAAATAACTACTAAAAGATTGCTTTGTGTTCTCTGAAATGTAAACTCTCTATCAGCCTGAGAATTGCCTACCACTGTCATGTTTTGGAGTACAATTTCAACATCTCTTCAATCAGAATATGGTGCAGCAAAGTAGTACTCATTCACAGTGGTTGCTAAAATGAAAACATGATTTGCATCTCAATCCTAAACCTGCCTGGATACTTATTTCCTTAGCTTCCCAGTGGATATGCTTAGGATTGCAGCCTCAGTACTTTAAAGATGAAGCATGTGCTTGTAATATAATTGTCCAAGTTATTTTCATCGAGAAATTTGGTCTATGCATTGCTTTGGCAACATCTTTGCAGAGTTTACAACTTTCAGCAACATGTTGGTATCAGTTATGCAGCCCTTTGAAACAGCTGCTCTGCAGTTGAGCTGTTTTGACATGCCACTGCACATGGCTGAATTATGCAAATACTTGCAATATTAAATGACTGAGCAATAAGAAGAATGCACCCAGTGGATAAAGTGGTTTGGTGTGCTTTAAGGGTTTGCGGTAGTGTTATGAGAAGCCCATAACTGGAATATTGGGCATTTATTAAGTAGATGTAACTGTCAGTACAACAAAGTGTGCCTATTTTTACCTTTTGAGCAGAAGAATTTACATCCTATGGTATTATAGAGCTGCTTATAAGTAATTGTGTCTGAGGAATGGCATGCTTTCATCCTCCAAGGCTCATTTTCATAATTGTAACCAAAACTGTGAATCAATGTGAATTAAGAAATCTATTGTTAACTTACAGTCTACTGCTACTTGCTTCTTGTTGTCTGACATTAAACTGCAAGCATTCATTTTTTACACCATTGTTGCATGAGTTTATCCAGGCCTCCTTACATTTCCCTGAAGCCCAAATCATTGTGAAATAGATAAATGTTATCTGTCAAGATGAAAAGTGACAAACGGAACCCCAAACTAGAATTTACATGCCAGGATGGTTCTGTTAATTTACTGTTTTCCAACTTCAGATAATGAAGAAGACTTATTTTCAGAACTGAAACTGGATGCTTGTTTCATTCTTGTGTTTAAAAGTGTTTGCTTTGGTTGGTTGAAGTATGAAGTATGAAAGAGGGAGAATAATCCACCCTCAACAAAGCTCTGTGGTTGTAGTTACAGATAGGTAGCCGTGTTGGTCTGCCATAGTCAAAAAAAATAAAATAAAAAAATCCTTCCAGTAGCACCTTAAAGACCAACTAAGTCAGTTCTTGGTATGAGCTTTCGTGTGCATGCACACTTCTTCAGATACACTGGTTTCAGTGTATCTGAAGAAGTGTGCATGCACACGAAAGCTCATACCAAGAACTGACTTAGTTGGTCTTTAAGGTGCTACTGGAAGGAATTTTCTCTGTGGTTGTATTCAAACATAACATTTAACCATGGTTTATCACTACGTCTACTACATCCCCTCTCCTCCCATGCAATGGGGAAGAGAGCTTCAGTAGAGTTTAGTTTCACTACTTGAAAATCCTGGGTGGCGCTGTGGGTTAAACCGCAGAGCCTAGGACTTGCCAATCAGAAGGTCGGCGGTTCGAATCCCCGCAACAGAGTGAGCTCTCATTGTTCGGTCCCAGCTCCCTCCCACCTAGCAGTTCGAAAGCACGTCAAAGTGCAAGTAGATAAATAGATACCGCTCCGGCGGGAAGGTAAAACGGCGTTTCCGTGCGCTGCTCTGGTTCACCAGAAGCGGCTTAGTCATGCTGGCCACATGACCCGGAAGCTGTACGCCGGTTCCCTCGGCCAATAAAGCAAGATGAGCGCCACAACCCCAGAGTCGGTCACGACTGGACCTAATGGTCAGGGGTCCCTTTACCTTTTTTAAAACAAACTTTGGTTTGTTTAGCAAACCAGCTTCATAACCTTTGGTTTGACATTGACTTGTTGCATAATTTAACATAATTCTCTTAAACCGATATAACTACTTCAAACATAGCACTAAGTTGAAATGTTTTAACTGCCAAGCAAAACACTGCCTTGGCAGAAGCCATGGGGAAGGGAGAGGTGCACACCGATGGGGCGCATTCATGCTCAACCATGTAGTGTGCAAGCATGGCCTATGTCTCTCTCTTCATTACTTTAGTGAGCATCTCTCCTGATTGGGAGCCAGGTCCAGAGCACTGACTTGTTGAGAGAGGCAAAAAATGGCTTTTCAGTTTCAGAGAGGGAAGCTTGTCTCTTTACAACATTTTTTCCCTATATTTACTGTGATCTTTGTAGTGTGCATGTCTTCTCCTGGTTGTTCCCACTCCTCTCGCTTTACTGGGAGTAATAAGTGTTTTTTATATCTGCCTTTGTAAGACATGGTCTCTTATCCCAGCCATCTGCCTCTTATTTGTAAGCATGCAGATTGGATTAAGCCAGTGCTCTGCCTTTTCAAAACAAACCTTTAAAAAGAATCGTTTTAAAATAAATGGCAGTTTAAGTGAAAAAGAGCCAGTGGGATGCTTAACTGTGCTCTGTAAATCTTTTTCTGTCACAGCATTTCACAAATGATGAGCTCCTATTTATATAAATCTTGTGCCTTTTTTTATTTTATTACTTCCTTTATGAAGTGGTTTCAAATAAGTAATCAGACCAGAAAGGGAGATAACCATCCTTATTGTACTGTAATGATTCCATTTCCATGCTTTGGTGAATAGAAAATGGGTGTTCTATAACTAGTAATGGAGGCTTATAGTTTGACTTCTTTTTTGTTAAGGAACTGGCTGTGATGAAACAGATGTTGATTCGTCTTCATGGTAAACCCCAAGGAGATAGTTTGCCCCAGAAACAGAGTCAAAATCTGCATGCAAAAGCCGTAACAAGTCCAGCAGTCAGTTTGCCTTTTGAACACGAGGAAGGAAATGTCTTTGCACCCAAACCAACATTATTTGTAAGTACAGCAACAGTTTTTATTTATTTTCATGGTACAGCAACTTTTATGCTTTTTATTAGATCTTGGTAGATCAGTGTGGTAGATACAATGTTGGAACTATGAGCTCTCAAATAAAAATATGTGTATTTTATTTTCATTAATTAAATCTTTAGTCCACCCTTCCACCAAAGTGTTCAAGGCAGCATACATGGTCTTCTTACCCATTTTATCCTCACAACAAATTACCGTATTTTTCGCTCTATAGGACGCACCGGACCATAGGAGGGGGAGAACAGGAAAAAAAACAGAAAAGCAGCTTTGGGCTGCTGCCTGCTATCCGCAAGCCTTCTCAGCCCGGTGGGAACTCCTGCCAGGATCCGAAGGCTTGCGGATATCTGCCCGAAGCCCAGGGTGCGCAGTGCTGTGCTCCCCGGGCTTCGGGCTGCAGGCTGTTATCCGCCAGCCTTTGGAGCCCGGCGGGCACTCCCGCCGCGCTCCGAAGGCTTGCGGATAGCTTCCTGAAACCTGGAGAGCAAGAGGGGTCGGTGTGCACTGACCCCTCTCACTCTCCAGACTTCAGCGAAAGCCTGCATTTGCTCCATAGGACGCACACACATTTCCCCTTCATTTTTGGAGCGGGAAAAGTGCGTCCTACAGAGCGAAAAATACGGTAAATGTTTAGTCCACCCTTCCACCTAAGTGTTCAAGGCAGCATACATGCTCTTCTTATCATTTTATCCTCACAACAACCCTGTGAGGTGGTGACTCAGGATCACCTAGTGACCTTCATGGCTCTGTCAGGATCTGAACCAGGATCCAATACTCTAACCACCATACCAGAATGCTCCTAATAAAGAGAGAAGTGAATACAGCGGTACCTCTGGATGCAAACGGGATCCGTTACAGAGCCCCGTTTGCATCCTGACGTGAACGCAACCCGCATCTGCGCGGGTTGTGATTCGCCACTTCCGCGTATGTGCGTGGCGTCATTTTGAGCATCTGCGCATGCGCGAGCGGTGAAACCCGGAAGTAACGTGTTCTGTTACTTACGGGTCGCCGCGGAGCACAACCCAAAAACGCTCAACCTGAAGCTACTTCATCCCAAGTATGACTGTAGTTCCTAAGGTGCAGAGCAATCCAAGCTATCAGACGTCAGCATATGTTACACCAGGGTAAATTATCCTGGGGCAATTTATTCCTGTTCCAAATTCAGGAGCAAGGATACTGCCAACTGAGCTGGTCTGAGTCTCGCAGAGGGAAAACAAGGACCACCGCTTTCCGTTTAAACCTACTCAGACCCTGATATTATCTTCTGAGGTCCTTTTTCATGTGCCTCCTCCACGACAGGTCCAGAGGGTGGCAACACGGGAATGGGCCTTTACTGCATTGGCTCCCCGTCTGTGGAATGCTCTCCCCAGGGAGGTTCAGCTGGCCCCAGGCAAAAACATTCCTCTTTAACCAGGCCTTTGGCTGATTGAGGGTTGCCTTTATTTTTGTTTTCTGTATTTTCTGTTTTTTATATGTGATTTTCTGTTACAAACCACACTCAGATCTACGGGTATAGGGCAGTATACAAATATACCGTAATTAAGAAATTAAGAAAATAATAAGCAAACCTTTAAGATAGAATTAGACTTACACCACCCTATTTGCCAGTGTCACTTCCACTGTGTTGCTAGGTCACATGACTGAACTAAACAGAGATTAGAAGAGGGAAATGTCTCCCCCTGCCATGTTCCTGGAATGTCCCTTTTTCGAGACTTATGCCAGCGGAGCCAGGATGGAGGACTGAGGCAGTGCATCTGTGGCTGAGCCAGAATGGGGGACTCCAGCCAGTGTCGCCACAGCTGAGCCCAGGCTCAGCCAGAGCCCCACCTGTACCCAATTCCAGATCTTGGATTTGGATTGCTCCCATAGCTGCTCAAGACACATCTTTAAGTGTCACCATGAATCACACATTTCCTCTATGTGGCGATTTGGCCCCTCCAGTCTTAAGTCCGACACTAACTTAAAAACTACACAAGCTCTCAATAAGCAGACGCCCACAGAACTTTATGGAAATCCTGGGAAATGGCTTTGCAACAAATGCAAATAGGAGAAAATTACCTTCCAGGTTTGACAGTAAAGGTGATTGAGAAATAATAAATATGCTCAATGGAGCAGTGTCTTGGATAAAGAAAAGGTATTCCAAATAATAAACTTCATTATGCTTCTTTGAGGCATACATCCATTTCAGCAATGACTAATCTAAATGGATGCCATGTCACACCATCCTATGTCTTTGTTCCGTGGTTATTCCAAAGATTTGACTGCAGAACCTTGTACTGTTGTTGCTGTTGTTTGAGAGGAGGGTGCAGGGAGGTCGGGAGAAATCGTATCTGCTAATCACAATCTGAACACAAGATTTCTGTTTGAATTTGGTGCAGCTCTCTTTTGTGTATCTTCTGCAAAAGAAGATACGGTCAGTGGGCCTTAAAGACAGAATGCAAGTGAGATGATGTTAACCTTATGTAATTGACACCGCTACTTTCAAGTATTATTTTCCAAACATCTCTAATACTAAATTAATTGTCCTTATCTCCATATTTTAGTGCAGCTGCTGTTTCCCCTAGCTCTTCTTTAGCATCTTCATGAGTTGAAAGGATTTTTTAACACCTTAATATATATAGTATGCCATTATTTTTCACTGAAGAGAGCTATATTTATTCCAGTCACATTGCATACACAAAGTATGGGGCTGGATTAAACTACAGTGGTGCCTCGCAAGACAAAAAGAATCCGTTCCGCGAGTCTCTTTGTCTAGCGGTTTTTTCGTCTTGCGAAGCAAGCCCAGCTTAGCGGATTAGCGCTCTTAGCGGTATAGCGGCTTTTAGCGGCTTAGCGGATAAGCGGCTTAGCGGCTTAGAAAAAGGGGGGGAAGGAATAAAGCAAGCCCATAGGAAATTCATTTTGCGAAGCACCTCCAAAACGGAAAACTCTTTCGTCTAGCGAGTTTTCCGTCTTGCGAGGCATTCGTTTTGCGGGGCACCACTGTAACTCATTCCACTAGCAGAAGGACTCCCACTAGCACAGTGGGGCTTCCTCCCCATGCATGCCCCCTGCACCTTCTGCAAGTCTACCTTGGAGGGTTGGGAGAACCCCCAGAGCAGTGGGGTCTGGGGGAGATCAAATTGTCCAGGCAACAGGTCATAGAATCAGAGTTAGAAGGGGCCTTGAGGATCATCTAGTCCAACCCCCTGCAATGCGGGAATGTGCAGCTGTCCCTTATGGGGATCAAACCTGCAACCTTGGCATTATCAGCACCATGCTCTAACCAACTGTTGAAATTAGCATCTTGATCAGGGGTCAGCAACCTAGGGCCCATGGATCAGAAGCGGCCTGCAGAGGTTGTTTGACCGGCCCCCGAGCCGCCCCCAAACTGAGCTGCCCACTCGCACATTGCACTAAACCGGCACGGCACAGTGTGGAGACTTGCTTCCGTGGCCCCAAAAATCACATCTGCACAGATGCCAAAAATCATGGGCGGGTGGGCGATCAGGCCCACTGAGGGATCTCTGCAGGACCGATCCGCCCCAACAAGATAAACCTTGCTGACCCCTGATCTTGATAATGAGGGTACCTCTAGACCTGATAAGAGCAGAAAGACAGCTTCTGAAACAAGGTACTTGTTGTTATGGACGTTTTGACCCATCAGGTTTTTTTATAATATTGGTAACATTCCCAACTGCTGAGTATGTTCATTGATGTGGACTTAACAGTGGTTGGAACACAGATTGCTGCTCCCTGCCCCAATTGAATATTTGGCTTTTAGGTGGACAGCACCTTGATTGATGGTGCCAACCACCTGTAAAATGAGAGTGCAGAAGCACCCTAAAACTGTAAAGGTAGGTTTGAAAAATGTAGTGGCAGGCCTTACATAAGGTCTTAAAGGTGAGGCTGAACACAGAGAACAAGTGTTCATTGATTTGCATAGTTCTTTGGCTCTTTCAGTGCCCAGCACAAACAGACTAGGTTATACAACATGAGCAAATGTATGCAAATGTGTTTCATTTTCATAATGTTCAGAGATTACAGAATTCTGGTTTTCTGGAGGTAGATCTTGAATTGCATACTTGTTTGTTTTGGTGGTTGTGTTTTGTTTGCTTGCCTGATTCATGTTAAATGTGCAGCTCTAATGAAATTATAGCAGTAGGACTGAAACTTGCCAAAATGGTTGCAGGTTCAGTGTTAGGCGAGTGCTGCACCACTTCTGCTTTATTATTGCTTCCTTCAACTACACAAATGTGTTTCTTTTATTTCACAGACAAACGAAGCTCCACTACAATACTTGAAGAAGGTAAAGCAGAAAAAAGCATCCTAGGTTATTATTTCAAGAAATAAATGTTGATAATTATAATCGTGTTCTAAAAACTTCTTAATTACACACCTCTATTTTCATTCCCTTTATTTCAAATTTAAAGAGAACTTTCTGAATCACTTTTGTGAATTTCAAAATTCATATATCAGCCCTTGTGCTGAAAGGTTGACTATTAAAGGCATTTGAATTTGTTAATCTGTAACTGGTGTTTCTTTAAGAGTTCATATTTGAAAATAATTTTATGTACTAAGCCATTTTTGTGTTCCTCTGACTTCTAGGAACATGAGAATATCCTTGTAGAAGATCATTTTTAAGCATCCGTCTGTTGGGAAGCAATTATGTTCAGCTGCAAGGAAAGCATTTTCTGTTACTCAGATTTGGATATGTCTGGGATGGCACATGTTTCCAGACAGGCTTTGTGCCTTTGATCACACTGTGGAAAGTAGAAATTCAATCAGTACAGTTTCCCATGGTTTACTTGAGACATAACCTCAACTTGGTGGCCAAGAGGAAATTACAAGTAATTCATAGAATCATGTGCTTCCTCTCATGTTCTCCAATTCTTTTATATCCTGGTTTGCTGTTGCCTTCCAACCCAGGATTGGAAACTATGGTTTGAACCAATGTTGGTAGATGAAACGATGTGTACACAGGGAGAAGGCGGAATGGGCTCATGTAACCCATAAACCATGGCTTTGCATTCATGTGAGCAAAGCACATGAATCTCTGTGAATGTGGAGATGAACATTGCATGTTGTCAGGGAACTGACATCGGAGCGAGAGGTGGAGGCAAGGCTCTCGAGCGATGCAGGAGAGGGGCCCAGCAGAGGGGAAGGAAATCAGCGCAACACCAGTAGAGAAGGGAGGCAGATGCAGGATCCGGAGAGGGGTCTCCAAGACTCTTCGCCCGAAACTAGTGGGGAGAGCACGGGCACACCTCTGCCCACTCCTTCCCTGCGCAGAAGATTTCCGCGCAGGGAGAGTAGGAGGAGACTTGGCGTCAAACAGCTTCTTTGCTGGAAGAGGCTCAAGAAACGCCCACTGACGGATTCTGCGAGCGACTGAACGGCCAGGGAGTGAAGGGCTGTCAGCCGAGACAAGGTTAACCAGGCAATCTAGCCAGCAGTGACAGTAACTTACGAACAAGCAACCCCTTATAGCCATTACAGATGTGTATATTCTGGTCTATGTTGAGCTGCTGACACTCATGGGGCAGCTCCATTTAGTTGCTTGGAAGCCATGAAACCCTGAGCTGCCTCTGAGGAGTCCTTGGCTACATCAGCCAGCTTGGTCAGAGAGGTTTGGGGGCAGCAGGGTGGGCAGTACAGCCACACCAGACACAGGCCCTCTACTCCAGCTGCTAAGAGGAGAGGCTTCTCAGTGAGGGAGAATGAACTATGAAATGCTTTCCCTACAAACTCTCTAGTCTGGATTAGTATTGGACACAGTACACAGCAAGGCATCAGGTCCCCCATGCGTTAAACATGCTAGGCTAGCCTGTTCACTCACGGTGAGACCAGGGATCAAAATTACGAACCAAGCTGCTGTTCAATAACACCACTGCCAGAATGTTGAGCACAGTGGATGAACCTCTAGTGTAATCACGGGTGGGAAGGAGTTCAGAGCAAAATGCCAGCATCTGTAAACCACCCTCTGATTTGGGGAGTGTAGTTAATGCATCTGGAGTAGCAATGTTAAAATAGCGGCCGGAGCTCACAGACGCTTATGTCACAATAAATGGGTTTGTCTTTAAGGCGCCATGTTACACACTCTTTTTTGCCTCCTACAGACCCTCCTTGCTATTCCCCTGAGATCAGATCAAAGTGCTGTTTCCAGTGAAAGGAATGATCAAATACACACTGAATGTCTCAGCTCTGTTAATCTGTCCATTTCTCTCTCATTGTTATTGATCATTTCGTTTGTCTGGCACACACTTCGTATCCCCCAGGTAATCTGATTAAGTCATTTAAAAGTCAACAATATGATTTACATTATAAGGCCATATGTTATTCAGATCTTCTCAAAGCAGTTGGAAGCATCAAAGTCAAATCTCAAAATGTATAGATAATGCATATGTACATCACAGGCTCTTAGCCTCTGTTCCCTGAGCCCCTTCTTTTGAAATCTAATTTGCAAGGTTTATCTTTAACTGGGAGTAAGGAACAACGTAATGACTCACCTGCAGGAAGCTCAGGAAATCTCTGCTGGATACATCAGAGGGCCTTCTCGGTAGTGGCGCCTGCCCTGTGGAACGCCCTCCCATCAGATGTCAAAGCGATAAATAACTACCTGACATTCAGAAGACATCTTAAGGCAGCCCTGTTCAGGGAAGTTTTTAACCTGTGATATTTTAGTGTATTTTTGGTTTTTATGGAAGCCGCCCAGAGTGGCTGGGGAAACCCAGTCAGATGGGCGGGGGTACAAATAATAAATTATTATTATTATTATTATTATTATTATTATTATTATTATTATTATTATCACACTTTAACTCTGCCCTTGATTATTTGGTTCATTACCTTATCCAACTCTACAGCATCCTTTTGATGGCGCCGCAACCAGAACTCATCACAGTATTCCAGATACAGTCATACAATAGATTTGTATCATTTTAATTTGGAATGAAGCTGAAGACTGGAGTCAGGCTATGAATTCACAGTGCAATTTGGGGCACTTCTTTTTAAACAAAGTTGGAGACTTTTAATAGCTATAAACCTATTTTCACTCAAAGTTGGAAATCCTCTCACCCCCTTTCAGTTGTGCAGTAGACAGACAAGCAATAGGACAAGAGTAGCCGTAGCAGGAGAGAGGTGCTTTCTCCAAAAATATCCTCAAAGCCCAGAGACTAGAAGTTCCCTTGAGCTCCAGCCCTAGTCAGTCAGTGTCAATGCACCCTGAGTTATTGCAGTTTGAAGTGTGGTGTGTGCAGACCTGGACCCAAAGCTTCAAGGACTACCTCTCCCTACATGAACCAACCTAGACCTGGATTCATTTGAGGTTCTTCTCCATGTATGTACCATCTGTGAGGTAGATTCAGAGAGTGGCAATACAAGAACAGGGCCTTTTCAGTGGTGGCTTCCCAGTTATGGAATTCCCAGGGAAGCATGCCTGGCACCATAACCAGCCACCTTTCAGCACCAGGAAAACATTCATTTTCAGCCAGGCTTATGGCCTTTAACTTGGGAGAGATTTAGCCCTTTTCAGTGGGATATATCAATGTTTGTAGCTTTTGTTTTGTTTTAGTTTTATATTTGTTTTAATTTTTGTCTTCTGTTGTAAATTGCTTTGAGTTGGCTTTTTGTTTAAAAAAAGAAAAGAAAGAATACCTGACTAATAAGTCAAATTCTTTTATTAAATTTGCATACTGCCCTTCATCCATAGATCTCAGGGCAGTTCACAACATAAAAATACAAGATAAAAACACAAAATACATAATAAAAACAAGAACAAAAAACCACAAACCAATAAGCTGCCCTCCCCCATCCCCTCCCACAAATACATTTAAAAGGGTATAGGATGTTAAAGTTAGCGTCTCCCATCTGAAAAAAAGACCTGGATTCCCCCTTTAATTACATAGTCAAGAAAAAAAACCACCCTGGAAGGAGCCCTAGAAACAGGAATAGTATAGAGACTGATCCAGATATTGCAGTTCACCTAGCCCTGTGACTTATGCCAGAACATGCCTTTGCCCTCTTCTATGAGACATTCCTTCAGGAATTTTTAAGAGTGTTCTCACAGAGGACTTTTTTCTTCAGGCTAAACCAATGCCTTTCTCTTCTTTGAACTGCACTACGTCACAAAGTACTTTTGAAGCTACTCCCACCACCCACTTTGAATGGTAATTTGTTATGTGATCTAGGCTGAGTAGGGGCAGAAGATAAATCAGGCTATCTACAGCAAATCAGCATGGGTTTCTGACTATCAATTGTCTAAAGATGAGAAGATTACTTTTCCCACCCCAATTCGGCTGTTACTGAAAACATATTTGATTCAGAATTTCTCCACTGGGCTCTTCCATTCTCATTCTGTGTCTTCTGCACCTGGCTCTGGTTGGTAGATCTTGGGATCTTAGTTAAAGGGGGGAGAAACTAAGCGGATTCAGGAAGTCTGGAGTCTACTTGATTATAAGGAGATGCTGTCTGAGGCTGCAAGGTTTTTAGCTGGGGCAATCAGAATAAGATCCACTATTTGACTATTGATTCAAAACCCTAAAATGTATTTTATATAATTGACTTTTTATTTCTATTCTTTGTATTGTTGTTTTATTGCTATGGCTGACGCAAATAAAGATTCCTTCATTCTCTGAGCTTGAACAAGTCTAAGGGCTCACAGTTGGCTTCACAAACTTAGCTCTCTGATCATGGCAAAATCTGCAACCCTTCAAAATGTGAGAAATGCTAAGAAGCGGCTACTTTTGCATACGCAATCCTGAACATTGTTCTGATTGTCACTGAAGGCTGGGATGTTTGCGGGGGGGGGGGGCCTTGGCAGAAACTCAATTAATTTAAAAACCATTTGCATTTTGTGTAAGGAAGTGAGCAGGGAACGAAACTTTGCTCCAAAGGGCTGAATGTTGACCATGTTGTTTAGAGTGTAGAAAGACGATCTTGCCAGAGACAGCAAGCATAGCTTGTGCGCATGAATCCCTGTGTGAAGACAACTCTAAAAGAACCACTGTGAAAGAATGCTTTGATTTCCAAGTAAAAGAATCAACTTTCTTTGACTGTGAATAATCAGAGCCTTTATATTAATGCTTCACTTAAAGGCATCTTGGATCAGCAAATGTAACTTAATTGCAGGAAAAGTCTTGGATGGAATCTGTGACCACATTTCACTGAAGATCATTTCATTTTTCCTTTCATTATACAATGCGGGATTCATTTAAAACGATCCAGCACACCAGCTAGAACTCATTTTCTGTCCTGCGTTCCATCAGCCGTTATTGATACACGCTCTTTCTGCACAACAGTTTGACAGTGTTCTGCTTCCTTATGGCAGCAATTCCCACACTGTGTGCCAGAGCGCATTGTATGCTGCAAGTGAACAACCAGCATGACAGGAAATGGAATTAATGGAACCCAGGAGCACCAAGTATCAACTAAGGAAGAGTTTGCCTGTTGTGCCTCTGCATGATTACACGTCCTTGTCTACTTTTACTCATCCATTGGAAGAAAGAGGTAATTCTGCTAATCCAGCATGCACTCATAGCAATCTCAGGGCCACTTCAAATGTTGAAGTGTGCTGTGTTGTGCTGTGCTGAAGTGAGAAAGGAGAGCATTTTGGGTGACTGGGGGAAAGAAAAGGGAGAAGGAAGGAGAAAGGAGGATGCCACAGGAGTAAGGATGGTGAAGGAGAGGGAGCGGGAGAGGGAACACAGAAAAATGCACAAACACAAATTGGGTCCAATAAAACAGATTCTCTGAAATGGCATACTTTTGCCCACAATCATCTCCCCTTAAACCCCACCACCTCCAAAAAAAAATCACTGATCACACCTTTGTCCGCTGACAATCACATCTAGTGCAAAAGCATGAATCAAAGGCACAGATTCTCACGGATCCTTAGAAATTTTACAAGGGATTGATTCCCCTCCAAACCATCATCAAACCATAGGTCACCTCTGTGCATGCAGATGTGTTGGGGGTAATTTTGTTGTCACAATATGTAAAAAATATAATGAACATCCATGAGGGTCCACGCTGTGGATCTGTGCTTTTGTGACTTGCACTGACACAGCCTACCATAGTAAGCTGCGATTTGACAGCCGTTTTGTGGGGGGCCATGTGTGAAACGCAAGTGGGTGCTTTTCATGATCCAGCTTTTGTCCACAGACCCTGTGGAAAAGTTAAGTGTTTTATGTCTGTGCCTGCCTGCCTGGAGACTCACTGGGAAGAGAGAAGCAAAGAGAAAGGGGGGGCCACAACCCTCTCTTGCAATTCAAAATATGTCCATGGGCCCAAAAGTGTTGGTGACACCTGCTTTGTGGTGCAAGAGTAAATTGTGTCTCTAGTTTTAGTTTACAAATGCATCGTACCTTGGCTAGCCAAAGTTCCAGGTCCTCGGTCCTTTGAATTTTTATTTAAACATCACTGTTCCCCTCCTGCCCTCTTCTGCAAAGGATCTGGGTTCTTAGGCACACACCTCTGCAAATGAAGGGCTAACTCCAGGATTTTAACCCAGACTCCATCCTCCTAGTCTCTAAAAGCCAGACTCCCCCAAACCTATGATTAGATCAGAGATGGGCCTTTAATGGCAATAAAGGGAAATGACAGGTGGCTGACACACTGCCTGAATGGACACATTCCTTGCAGGTTTGAGGAATTTCATTTATTATCCGAGTGCTTAGCATTCATTCCAACCAGCAGGGGTAAGGGAACAATGGCCGTGTTTACCAACCCCAGGAGGGGGCTTACCTTTCTTTGTGTCTTCAAAATGCAGCCCAGGCCCCCACTCTCGCACAATGAGCACAGAATGAAACTCCCCTAAGGGCAACCTGATTAAGATCTCCTGTGGAAAATGCCCACCACATATGGACTTCTTGCCCTCATCTAATCTAATCTGTAAGGTCTTTTTTAAAGAACCTCAGGCAATTGGGACAATAATTTTAAAGCCACCTTCTGTTGCTTTAATTAAAGGCCTGTGAATGGGACTGAGTTACAGTAGTCATTCCTCTATAATTCACACAGTGCCAGGCCATAATACATGTGCCCCCAACATTTCACAGGGAAAAAGTGGGGATCATCTTGCATGCAGCTCAAAACACTGATCCTCCTACATTGGAAGAAACAAGATTTACCAACTATCGAAGAATGGCAGATGATGAAGATGGACTATATGGAACTTGCTGAACTGACCGGGAGACTCCGAGACCAGAGAGAAGAGACGGTGGAAGAAGACTGGAAGAAGTTTAAGGAATATTTGAAAAAATATGTTAATATTTTGGAAGTGGATATAGGCTGTAGGGTTAGAAGTAGAAGATAGGGTATTTTAAAATAGTATTATTTATAAGTGATAAAATGTGAAGTTATTTTAAGTATGATAAAAAAAGATGGTTAGAAATTATGATATATGTAAACTGCTAAAGATGAAGTAAAATGGAAATCAGTTAGGTGGGACTTGGGGAAGCCAACTTAACAATGTTTAGAAAAATAAGGATATGACAAGAATTTGTTCGTATTGTTTGTCTTTTCTGTCTGTGTTTTTTATTTGTGTTATAAAATGAATTTTAAATATTGGGGGGGATCACTGATCCTCATTGATTTTCGTGGTTTTCACACACTATGACAACTTCACCTTACACACTGGAGAACATTGTCTTTACACAATCATGGACAGTCACGCACATGCTGCACAAGGCCTGTGACTGCTTTAATTAATGAAATAGTTTGTCCTGCAGTGGCTTCTGGGGTTAACAGCCCAGTGCCACACATCTCTGCTCAGAAACGAACTCCCCAGTGTTAATGGCCACTGAATAAGTGTAAGAACTGCTGCTAACATTGGCACAATCTTGGCACATCTGCTTAGAAGTAGCTTTCCCTATGTGTTCTGTGGGGCTTGCTCTCAGGTGAGTGAGTGAATGATTGCAGCCCAAGTCTGTTGGGAAACAAACCACAGTCATAGAATCAGAATTGTAGAGGTGGGGAAGAGACCCTGAGGGTCATCTAGTCCAACCCCCTGAATTGCAGGATCCTCAACTAAATAATCCATGACAGACGGCCATCCAACCTCTGCTTAAAAACCTCCAAGGAAGGAGAGTCCACCACCTTCCAAGGGAGTCAGTTCCATCTCATTTATGTAACCCGTGGGTAGGCAAACTTAAGGCCTGGGAGCCGGAGCCGGCCCAATCGCCTTCCAAATCCGGCCCGCGAACGGTCCAGGAATCAGCGTGTTTTTACACGAGTAGAATGTGTCCTTTTATTTAAAATGCATCTCTGGGTTGTTTGTGGAGCATAGGGATTCGTTCATTCCCCCCCCAAAAAAAAATATAGTCCAGCTCCCCACAAGGTCTGATGGATGGTGGACCAGCCCCCTGCTGAAAAAGTTTGCTGACTCCTGATGTAACCTGAATCTGTTGGTTCAGATCGTACCCTCGGAAGCAGGAAAAAACAAGCTTGCTCCAGCTTTCATGTGACAGTCCTCGAGATATCTGAATCATATCTCCTCAGTCTCTTTTCCAGGCTAAACACACCCAACTCCCTCAACCGTTCCTCATAAGGCTTGGTTTCCAGACCCTTGATCAGCTCGGTTGCCTTCCTCTGCACACATTCATTTCCTCTTTTAAAGCTTAGAAAGGCTTCGTAGAACGTTGCATCTCAAAATCCACCTGCCTGCACATCTTAAAGAACATCTCTATATGGATAGGCAGTTATATGGACTGGCGGACTAGAAGCAAGAACATTACATAAAACCTCCACGTTAAAAAGGCAGCTACAAAATACCTTCCCAAGATCAGGACAGCAAAATTACCTTTCCGAACAGGGATTGTTGGAGCACACCTTTCACGTTGACTCTAGGAAGCTGAGGAAATAAATATACTGATTTTTGTTTAATAGTATTGGCTAGGCTTGTCCACTGGCCAAGAAAAAGAAACCCAGGCCTAGTTTGATTTAGTACCTTGAACAACAGCTTGATGAGCAAAAAGAATTCCTTTGAGTAGGCATTATCTAAAAAACCTTGTAGGGTTTTTTTGCCTGCCTGCTTGCCTGAGTATACTTCGGTAGTACATATTCTTGCTTAGTATTCTTATGTTGCATATTGTGTAGATGGGGGAACAGAGGCTGAGATAGGGTCACTTGCCTCCTTACCCAAGTGAGTTTGTGGCACAGAAAAGATTTGTTGTTGTTTTTCCAAAAAAAAAAATATTATAACACAAATAAACAACACAAACAGAAAAACAAACAATACAAACAGATTCTTGTCTTATCCTTATTTTTTCTAAACATTGTTAGGTGGGCTTCCCCAAGTCCCCCTTTATCTGATTTTCATTGTACCTCATCTTTAGCAGTTTACATATATCATAATTTCTAACCATTTTTTTAATCACACTTACTTTAACCATAAAAATATTCACATTTTATCACTTACAAATAATACTGTTTTAAAATACACTGTCTTCTACCTACCGCCTAAATCCACTTCCAAAGCTATTCTAAGATTAAATATTAACATATTTTTTCAAATACTCCTTAAACTTCTTCCAATCTTCTTCCACCATCTCTTCTCTCTGGTCTTGGAGTCTCCCGGTCAGTTCGGCAAGTTCCATATAGTCCATCATCTTCATCTGCCATTCTTCGATAGTTGGTAAATCTTGTTTCTTCCAATTCTTCGCTAGCAATATTCTCGCAGCTGTTGTGGCATACAGAAAAAAGTAACATCCTTTTTGGGGATTTCACCCCCCACTATGCCAAGTAAAAAGGCTTCTGGTTTTTTAATATATGTGTTTTTCAACACTTTTTTCAGTTCATTATAAATCCTTTCCCAGAAGTCTTTTACCTTGGGGCACATCCACCACATGTGGTAAAAGGTTCCTTCTTTCTCTTTACATTTCCAGCATTTATTATCATGAGTATGATACATTTTTGCTAACTTCACTGGTCTTAAATACCATTTATACATCATTTTTATCAAATTTTCTCTTAATATGCACAGAAAAGATTTGAACGGGGATATTCCTGATCCGTCTCTGTGTTCATCAGCATATTGGCCGAACCACACTTCAGAATGTCTTTCTAGGGATCTTCACATGATGACCAGGGAGTGACAGTGCTGCTGACCTTGCCCCCAAACTCACACAGCTTCCTTGCTCTCCCCCCTGCCAACATGAATGCTTTGAGCCTCTGCAGAGGCAAATCTGACCTTGCGAGCTGGAGTTGTGTTATCGCATTTATTATTTAATTTAGAATAAATAAAAGTCATTATTTAACTTTTTACGTGCAACTCAAAGAGCAGAAAACCATTCTTTTTCTTCAAACAAGCCTATAAAAGACACTCTGCTCCGCTTCCCACTTAACCATACAAAATAGTTGTATGTTACGTCCCTCCAGGGCCTTCTGGGAAACTGTGCCACCACCACTGCTGCCACCACAAATGTCAGCAAAAAAGAGCAAAATACAATAGCTCACCACAGCGCAAATGTTAAGAACGAATATATTATTTCTATGAATAAATTGCAAAACGAATGGATTTCTTAAAATTTAATGAAATAAAGACCAAAATTGGGAGAGGGGACATTCTTGCACGCTACTAGCACAGACTCCTCTGATTAAGGCCTGTTTCTAGCATTGGCACAATTAATTAAGACTGTGTGCATTTGATTGCAGGCATATTCTTCTCCAAGCAAGGGCTTTGTTTTCCGTTTGTCTAGCTGGATCCTCAGCGTGATACCATTCTGTGTGGGAAAGAAGCTAATAAAAACAAGCCAACCAGCACGCCATTTGTTTTCTAGCAACTGTTGTAAATGCAGTTTTATTTGTACAGTAGAGGGACTAATACATCCAGTGTGCTATGTAATATCTAAACATGCACTCATCGTGGGACTTTATTTCCTGGAAGGCTTATATGACAACACACAGAGAAGATTAGAGGAGGTGGAACAGGAGCTGGGCGAGTTGCTGATCTGCAAATGCAAACCTGTGTATTGTTGCTGAACAGTAAATGGAGACAACAAACCTGAATCGGTTTCATACCATGCTGCTACTGCTGTCTCCAAAGAATTCCAGGAATTGTGGCATCATGAAGGGTCCTGGAAATTTCTCTGTTGGTTTGGTGAGAGCCTGTAATTTTGTCACAATTGAGGAGTGTAAGAAGTGCAATCTTCTAAGGATCTGTATGAGGACCAGTGTTTTCTAACTTGTTCATACATGATCAGGAGCAGGAAGGTGCCAAATTATTCACAGTATTAAAAGCAAAAAAGGGATTGCGAGGAGCTCCGAAAGGGTTTCTTTTAACTAGAGGAGCAGGCACTAAAATGTCAAATGCAGTTATTCAGGTCCAAACTGGTAGTAACTGACCAAAAGAGAGTGATCTTAGGGTCCTGGTGAATAACTGGATGGAAATGTTGACCCAGTGAGCAGTAGCAGTAAAAAGGCAAATTCCATGTTCAGAAAAATTAGAGGGGGGAGTGAAAATAAAATTGCCAACATAGTACACGAACCTGTGGTGCCGCCACACTGGGACTACTGTGTATATTTCTTGTCACTGCAGCATTTAGTTCTACCAATCATGGCAGAACGGGCTGGTCGAGAGGACTCCAGGCAGCTGGTAAAGGTAAAGGGACCCCTGACCATTAGGTCCAGTCGTGGCCGACTCTGGGGTTGCGGCGCTCATCTCACTCTATAGGCCGAGGGAGGCGGCATACAGCTTCTGGGTCATGTGGCCAGCATGACTAAGCCGCTTCTGGCGAACCAGAGCAGTGCATGGAAACGCCGTTTACCTTCCAGAGCGGTACCTATTTATCTACTTGCACTTTGACGTGCTTTCGAACTGCTAGGTTGGCAGGAGCAGGGACCAAGCAACAGGAGCTCACCCCGTCGCTGGGATTCGAACCACTGACCTTTTGATCGGCAAGCCCTATAATTTCCTTTCCACAGAGACAACCTATTGGCGATTATGTGAACTGCAGCATAACAACATTTTCCCTTGCAAAGCTATTACTGTATAGAGAGAGAAAATGGGGAATTCTGAGTAGCAGATGGAATCTGTACAGTCGTACCTTGGTTGTCGAATGCCTTGGTACTTGTACATTTCGGCTCCCGAACGATTGACACCCGGAAGTGAGTGTTCCGGTTTTCGAACGTTTTCTTGGAAGCCTGCGCAATCGGAAGCCAATCAGAAGCTGTGCCTTGGTTTCCAAACATTTTGGAAGTCGAACGTACTTCCGGAATGCATTCTGTTCGAAAACCAAGGTACGCCTGTATTGTATTTCTTGTATTAATTCCTTTTTGTTAGGATGTGTAAACCACTTGGAGATTTCTGTTGAAAGGCAAAGTGGTATGTGCATTAATTAAATACATAATTATTTAATGATTGTACAAAATCCAGTGGTTCAATTACAGTCCGCCATCAGCAGACCAACAGCCTGCTTCATAGTGCTTGTTTGTGGTCCCACTTTATTCTGAGGGAGGCAACATTAGTCTGCTCTTGAATTAAAGATGGATTTCTTTTTCCTGATCTTTTCCCTAGTATCTAATTTAAGTTTAACCACGTTTCCACTCAGCTGCTGCTTCATACTTTTGAAAAGCTTAATATCCACTTACCAGATTTTGGAAGAGAAAACTTAGCGGTTTCTGGCTAATTGCTTCCATACTGCTAAGCCAAGTACATTCCTACTGTTAACAGAATAAACTTTCATTTCTGCAGAGCAATGAGAGAGGCAGCTCTGTTATCAATACTATGGTACTAGTCCAGATGAAGTAAGGGGATGGAAGTGGAAAGGCTTGTTGCAAAAAATCAAAACACAAAACCCTTTTAATGCTAGTTACAGCCACTTTTCTTAGCTATTCCTTTGCTTAAGGGACAGCCCAATTGACTAGACTTTGTCACAGTGACTTCACTGTGGATGAAGGGAAGAAAAATGACTTAAAAGAAAGATAGGCTTTAGAAAATGAAATGGTGGGACATTATTTTGTGAGGATTGGAAGCCTGCCACTATTTCCTGCCCCACTTTTAAAGAGAAATATACATGATAGATAGTGGCTACGTGCACAACCTTTGCTTAATAAGCCTTACTTTTTTGGTAAAGAAAATCTTTGCAAAACTGCTTCAGACATGGACCAACAGCAGAGTGCATTTTCCAAATGTACATTTCAACAATTCTGACTCTCTTTATTGTGCCAATAATGTAAAGGTGCAAAGACAAATCAATGAACAGCCCTGTCTTTTGCACGCTTACTCACAATAAAGTCACGCTATGTTAAATGCACCTTACTGATAGTTAAGTGTGCATAGGTTTGTGACCTTGGTGGCCTGTATTTTAACTCACATTTTTTATGCTTCGTGAGTTTGGGATGTTATAACAGGATATAAGGAAGAAAGCAGTCTCTAAGTTATGCTGAGCCTAAACTGATTTGCTGTAAAAAGGTAAAGGGACCCCTGACCATTAGGTCCAGTCGTGGCCCACTCTGGAGTTGTGGCGCTCATCTCGCTTTATTGGCTGAGGGAGCCGGCGTACAGCTTCCGAATCATGTGGCCAGCATGACTAAGCCACTTCTGGTGAACCAGAGCAGCGCACGGAAACGCCATTAACCTTCCCGCCAGAGTGGTACCTATTTATCTCCTTGCACTTTGACATGCTTTTGAACTGCTAGGTTGGCAGGAGCAGGGACCGAACAATGGGAGCTCACCCCATCGTGGGGATTTGAACTGCCGACCTTCTGATCGGCAAGTCCTAGGCTCTGTGGTTTAACCCACAGCACCACCCGTGTCCCTGATTTGCTGTAGTGTGCTTAAAAAAAAACTGGCTGGAGGACTAAGGAGATCAAATACAATTATGATCATTAGTTGGTACACATCAGTGAGAAAACACTTGCTCCCAAACACAGCTGGAGGGTATGTGTTGTTAGATTCAAGTTTGTTGCTGCTGATTGTTCTTTAAAAGTCTGTGAAAGACTGAACGCACACTGCCCAAACTACTTTCTAACAAACAAACAGAAGGAAATATTTACAGATAAGAAAAACATTTGGTTTTTGCAAAGTAACTTTTTTCAAGCAGTGATGAAAGAAAGTGATGAGGCAAGCAAGGTGGGTACAAAGCAATAAGCAAAGCTTCCTTACGCACTCCCATTGATGGTGGCACTCTCATCTTGGTGATCTACACATACTGTATGTGGGAAAGACAGAGTGTGACCCAAGCTTCTCTGGCTAGACTACCTGCACCGCAGATCTCCTTTGATGCCCAAGGATATATGCTGCTTGGACCACATCTGGGCCCTGAAGTCACTTTCTTCATCTCCCCTCCTTTTCTCTCTCTTTTGTTTACAACTCTCAGAGAAGGATATGAAGAAGAAGAGGAGTTTGGATTTGATATCCTGCTTTATCACTACCCGAAGGAGTCTCAAAGCAGCTAACATTCTCCTTTCCCTTCCTCCCCCACAACAAACACTCTGTGAGGTGAGTGGGGCGGAGAGACTTCAGAGAAGTGTGACTGGCCCAAGGTCACCCAGCAGCTGCATGTGGAGGAGTGGAGACGCAAACCCGGTTCCCCAGATTACGAGTCCACCGCTCTTAACCACTACACCACACTGGCTCTTCTGCTGCAATGAGCCCTAGAAGCAGGGTTTGCATCATTGGCAAAATAATACATTCATATCGAAATGATCGAAACTTCCTCAGATATGTAAAAAGAAAAAAAGGGGAGGGAGAGAAGGGGGGAAACCATTTGGTTCAGCTGCTTGTGTTCAAACTGGTTTGGCCTTCCAGAATCTGAATATGGGTAAGAGCTGAAATGTTACTTAACTGTCCCACTTACTGCCTTTGAGTCACAGAAAACTAGGAAGAATTATGTGGGGATATGCTTGCGTACTCAGCTTGAATTTATGACACAAGAGAAAATGCATGCACAGACCTCTGCAAAGACATGTCTATGTGAATAATCTGTATTTGGGTCATGTACAGTGCAAGATGTACCTTCTGAATTTTTGGCTTGAGTCAGACAAATCTTTACCTGCTGCTGTAAAGGAATACTAAGAAGCTGTTTGTGCATAAGAGCCTCATCCTGGGTGGGTTTGTTTGTTTTTGTTTTTGTTTTTTTGGTCTTTGTAATTGGCATCTGGCTTTTGTATACTACTTTATTAAAGGATATCCTATGCAAGGCAGAATGGATTGGGTAAGGTTGAAAATAAAACCACCACATAAAAATCCATCCTAGGGCTCGGTCGCCCATTCCAGACACATCGTCTGAACTCTCATTGCAGGGCTGTAATGACTCTCTGCCACATGGGGCAACTGTCCAATGGTGCAGTTAGATAATTTTTCCCTCTGTACTTAGGAGTCTTACCTGGGGGACTCTTTAGATGGCAATATGTAGTACTTCAGATTGTGGTAAGCCAAACCCGCTGCATTCTGGAGGGGCCTCCTATTCAAGGCAGGGTGAATTAGCCACTTCTTTGGATTCCCAGGTAAGGGTGTTGGGATAGGGCAATACAGCAACATGTCCCCGTGTTGCCTCAGGAGGCAAAACAGGACAGAATGCCTCTGCTGCAACTCATTTTGCTGTGTGGGGCTCAGGACCTTAGTTCCAAAGTCCTACCGTGACAACACCACTGGAACTGTCCCCTTTGGAAAAATATGGTGCTTGACCTGATATGATCTGAAAGTGTCATCTGTGGTGGTTCATTCACACTTAAACATCAGGGACGCGGTGGCACTGTGGTCTAAACCACTGAGTCTCCTGGGCTTGCCGATCAGAAGGTCAGTGGTTCGATTCCCTGTCATGGAGTGAGCTTCCATTGCTCTGTCCCAGCTCCTGCCAACTTAGCAGTTTGAAAGCACACCAGTGCGAGTAGATAAATAGGTACCGCTGTGGTGGGAAGGTAAATGGCGTCTCCATGCGCTCTGGTTTCCATCACGGTGTTCCATTGTGCTAGAAGCGGCTTAGTCATGCTGGCCACATGACCCGGAAAGCTGTCTGTGGACAAACGCCAGCTCCCTCGGCCTCAAAGCGAGATGAGCGCCACAACCCCATAGTAGCCTTTGACTGGACTTAACCGTCCAGGGGTCCTTTCCCTTTTGCCTTTACTTACACATCATCACCAAGGAACATTTCTATTTGGGCTAGCCTTCAAAAATACAGGGACAGGAGAACTGCAACAAAATGGGAACAGCCTGACATCTCACCATGGCCTTTTGTCTTCTGTGTCAACTGAGCAAGTTGGCCATCTCAGGTAAGAGATTTGGGATACTCTTACAGGGCAGGGAACTGTTAGTAACTGAGCTTGCTCTGTGTTTGTATTTGAGGGACAGAAAGAGAAAGGGGGGGGGCTGTGTACAATTAAAGCACATGCAGGGATTCCACTGTTAGGAAATCGGTCTATGGATGCATCTCATGAAGCATGCTTGTTAGGTGGACACATTTATTGGCAAAAAATGTCGGAATTCTGCTTCCCTTTCTCCGCTTCTTCCTCTTTGTTGTTGTTGTTGAGTCGTTTAGTCGTGTCCAACTCTTCGTGACCCCATGGACCAGAGCACGCCAGGCACTCCTGTCTTCCACTGCCTCCTGCAGTTTGGTCAAACTCATGCTGGAAACTTCGAGAACACTGTCCAACCATCTCGTCCTCTGTCGTCCCCTTCTCCTTGTGCCCTCCATCTTTCCCAGCATCAGGGTCTTTTCCAGGGAGTCTTCTCTTCTCATGAGGTGGCCAAAGTATTGGAGCCTCAGCTTCGAATCTGTCCTTCCAGTGAGCACTCAGGGCTGATTTCCTTCAGAATGGATAAGTTTGATCTTCTTGCAGTCCATGGGACTCTCAAGAGTCTCCTCCAGCACCATAATTCAAAAGCATCCATTCTTTTGCGATCAGCCTTCTTTATGATCCAGCTCTCACTTCCATACATCACTACTGGGAAAACCATAGCTTTAACTATCCGGACCTTTGTAGGCAAGGTGATGTCTCTGCTTTTTAGCTTCCTCCTCTAGCCCATGTAATAAATGCTACCGTCGAATCTGTTTGAATCACAATCCTCTGCACAAGCAGTTCCATCGTGAGATTAAATGTTTCATTGAAGGTTGCTTTGTTGTTCTTTACATTAACTTTTACAAATCAGCACTAAGTAAATTGTGCAGTCAGATGCTTCATAATCTATATTAAAGTTATCAACACTGCAATCTACTATATATGTCTTCTTGGAAGTTCTATTCAATTCAATGAGATTCGCTTCCAGATAAGTGTGTAAAGAATTGCAGCCAATGTAGACATGGAGAATGTTCCCTGTACATGTGTGGGTTCTTTCAGACCTTAGGAAAATAGGAAGCAGCCCAGACCCACTGGTCCAGTTAATTTGGTATTGTCTACACAGATGGGCACCAACTCTTGTCTGAAACTCTGGAATCTTACCCAGCCAGCCTTACCTGAAGATGCCAGAGGCTTAACTTGGGACCTTGGTGCATGTAAAATACTTCCTCCGGGTTGTTCTTCCCTTCAGTAAGATTTACCATAGGTGTTCTGAGCTCCTTTAGTTATTGCAAGCATGGATCTAGCCATGCTATTGAGATTAGGAGTGGCCTCACAGATGTGGAAATGATGGAGCTGTTCCTTAGTTGCACCACAGAGCATTTTATGGTGAATTTTCTAGAAAAGAATGTTGTTTGGCTTGCTTGCATGAGCCATTGGGGAGGATGCTGAGATGCCTGGTTTCTATGCTCTGACCCTCATCTAATTTTGATTTGACTCTCCCCCCCCCCCCCAAAGAGATCACCCCTATCCTGAAATTCGTCTAGGGTATTGGTATTTCTGGGTGTCCAAAGAAATGAGTATTGATACCATTCGCTCTTGACAAAATTGCTATTTTTATACCAGAAAGGGGGGGGGATAAGTTGGCATAAGGCGCAATATTCCACCCTTCATTTTATTTTATTTTACAATAATTTCAAGCTGCAACCCTAAACCCGTTTTCCAGGACACAAATCCTATTCAATTTAATGAATTCCCTTTTGAGTAAACTTGTGTATGAGCTCATTCTTAACCTCTCAGAAACAGTTTTCAGCACAATCCAATGCATATGTACTTTAACTGGACTTAACCATCCAGGGGTCCTTTAACCCTTACCTTTTTTAAAAAAAACTTGGCTGTAAGTCCCATTGAGCTCAATGGATCTTACTCGCCTTGCAAGTGTGCTCAGAATTGCAGCCTTTCATTTTGTTTGTTTCTATCTCACCATTTAATAGACATATTGCCTTTAATAGGAAATAATGTTACCACACACAATTTTATTGCACAGTCGAGGAAGGAAAATGTATTTTCATGAAAGCGTGGTGTTCCCCCTTTGGATCCCTTTCATAAGTGTGATTTGTAGATGCTTCTCCCAGTGGTACCATTTTAAAA
The DNA here is from genome assembly GCF_964252035.2 of Podarcis erhardii. NCBI lineage: Eukaryota > Metazoa > Chordata > Lepidosauria > Squamata > Lacertidae > Podarcis > Podarcis erhardii. Next base: position 98,786,849 of record NC_138508.1, on the reverse strand, counting down.
AGGCAGTTCCAGATTGCACATCTGTGCTTTAGCAATTTTGCACTTCAGCTCCTTGAATCCATATTAGTGCCTTCCCTTCCACAGATGTACAAAACAAGTGGAGTCAAACGGGAGGCCAGAAGCCGGCCGACTACTGAAACTACATAAGGGAGATATTCATTTTTCCATTTCTTTAGATCACAGAAGTGCTTGGCTCAGCAGGATTGAATAGTCCCAATACAGATCCATGAATAACAGCACAATCCTATACTTGTCTTCTCAGAAGTAAGTTCACTTAAGTTCAATAGGGCTTGCTCCCAGATAACTGGGTACATGCTTGCACCCTAAGAGTCATCTAAATGTTAAAGCATGGCCAATAAAAGGATTTTGAGCTGATTAAGCACCAGTATTTTAACCAGCTCATCAATTCACTTTAAACAGACATATTTCATATTTCCTTTTTTCATTCTATATTAAAGTACATTCCCACCAACAGGGCCTAAAGCTATAAGCGTCTACAATTAAGATTGACTTCCACTGATGAACCAACTAGCTTTTAATTAAATTGTTAAGATCAGTAGATTAACAAGCTACATCAATCAGACTTCAGTTAATCAGATCAATCAGTTTCCAACTGATGAATCAAGGTTCCATTGATTAATCTACCAATTTAATCAATTAAGGCCACAAGCCTTAAGGCCATTGAACTGAGCAGGACTTACTTTTGAGTAGTCGTGTAAAGGGCTGCACTGCCAGGCTCCTGACCATTTCCTTGCCTCCATCATTTATTTATGCTTTTCTAGAATGTCTCCCCTTCCATGACACAATAATAATTACTGGAATTTATGATGGAAATGAAAAGCACATAAAACACCTCCTGAATGCTATACAACCATAATAGTCCTATTTTGCAGATGGGGGACTGAGGCCAAGACAGAACCTTTTGTTGAGGTGATAAATATACATACCGGTACATACATCCATACATATAATATTTTTATTAAAGATTTCTTAGTTTACAAAAATACGTGCACTGTCTTTTTTTTCAAGTTGCCAAGTTGCGCTGAAGTGATGTTTGAAGTGGGGCCTGTACAGCTTACTCTTGGCTAGCATATCGCAAGACCTCTCACAACAAAATCTGAAAGGTAAATCATTTACAGACCGAGGGCCTTTCTTGAGAGCTCACTAACATTGGGAGAGAGCTCCGTTGAGAGAGAACTGAGAACCTCAAGGCTAAACTTGGCCTTTTTTTGTGACACCCCCACCCTTACCTCATAGATCAGGAGTCTGTGGAATGCAATGACCAGAGATTTCCAAGTACGTAACTGTATGCATCCTGAAACATGTACCTATCTTCAAACATTTCCCCTCCTCCTGCAGATTCTCCCTCTCTCTCCTCCCCAATATTGGAGTGTCTTGTGTTTGGCCATCAGTGACTAAGCACCCAGCAGGCAGGCATCCTTCTCACAGTTTCAGATTGCAATGCTTCCCGTTAACTGGAGCAAACCCTTCTTTCCTCCTCTTGCTGCTGAGGCCAGGCTGAGCCTCAGTGAACCCTCGCCTCCCAACGCTCTCTTTTTTTCTAGTCTAGCTCTCCAATCACTATGCTATACAGTGGTACCTCAGGTTAAGTACTTAATTCGTTCCGGAGGTCCGTTCTTAACCTGAAACTGTTCTTAACTGAAGCACTTTAGCTAATGGGGCCTCCTGCTGCTGCCGCACCGTCAGAGCACAATTTCTGTTCTCATCTTGAAGCAAAGTTCTTAACCTGAAGCACTATTTCTGGATTAGCGGAGTCTGTAACCTGAAGAGTATGTAACCCGAGGTACCACTGTACCAGCTCTCCAACATGTTGCAGATGCGGAAATTGTCACCCGACCCCCAGTCCACTTTGGTAATACTATTGCAGCTCCTAATATCAGAGGCTCATTCACCTGGGCCTCCCCCCCCCCCCGCTACAAAATGACTTCTTAGGCCATTGCCTGCCATAACAGTCTCCATGCAAAGGGATAAAGGGGCAGAAATTGGGACATCAGAAACTGGCTATTCTTCTTCTTCAACAAAGGGAGACTCCAGTTAAAACTGCTGGACTAGATTATCAACAGGTTTGACTGAGCTCATCTAGGGCTTAACTGGAACAAAGGCTTTTTGGCCCTGCTAGGTTTTTTTTTCTGTCCTTACAAGGCTTCTTTTTGTCCCATAGCAAAGGTGTTAAATTAGCATAACAAAAGATAAATTATCAGTTGCAAACTCTTTTGTGGGTTAAGCATCTGTAACTTGCATACATCTTAGCTTTAAGCAAAATTGTCTACTTCTTGCATTTCATAGATCCCATGTTTACAACACCCTCCCTCCTTTTCATTATATGCATATATATAGATGAAAGCTTAATTAAGCCAGCCAGTTTTATGCTGCCGCAAGACTGAGTTTCTCTATTTCTTATAAAACTGCTTTTTCTTTTATTTCCCTTGTCTTTCTTCTTTTGCAGATTAATCTTGAAGGTATCCTTAAGCAAGCCCTGTTGAAAATCTTGTCCTCCTCCCCCCTCAATTGTCTCCTTCTACTTTAATTGAATGGTGTCCCCTCAAGGAGCTCCATAAACCCAGCTCCTTTTATCTCTAACTAGACAGCACAGTGGGACAGGATTGTCAAGCCCTACGTATTCTGCACACTTCTTAAAAGAGTGATAACACATGTGAATCGCTTCAGATACTTGAGAGGTGCTCCCAAAGTGTGAACTGCTGTATTACATTCATTGAACACTGTCATATTTGAGACCAACAATCTCAGCCTGGCCTACTTTACAGGATTGTTTTGAGGGTAAAACAGGGGCTTCTCCACACTTGGTTTTAATGTACTATGTGGTGTTTGTTTTTGTTTGGATTGCCTTCGGCAAGGTAAAGCAGTTACAGATAGGTAGCCGTGTTGGTCGGCCATAGTCAAAACAAAAAAATTCCTTCCAGTAGCACCTTAAAGACCAACTAAGTTAGTTCTAGGTATGAGCTTTCGTGTGCATCTGAAGAAGTGTGCATGCACACGAAAGCTCATACCTAGAACAAACTTAGTTGGTTTTCAAGGTAAAGCAGCTAACAAATTTATTGAAATAATAATAATACCTTGAACTCCTTGGAGGAAAAGTAGCATCCAAATGTATTATTAGAGATAGTAGCAAGAAGTAGTGGTAACAATAATAATAATATGGTTTTTTTATTGCACTAATTTATTTTGCCCTGCTGTCATCTCTGATTAAATGGAATTGTCAATTTTCTGAAGTGCAGAACTCTCTAAAACCTGGACAGAGAGACCATAAAGGTATATGGTCCTCCGTGTGCCAGTAACGGTTTAGTCCTGCTGGCCACATGGCCCAGAAAGCTGTCTGTGGACAAACGCCTGCTCCCTCAGCCTGAAAGCGAGATGAGTGCCGCAACCCCAGAGCCGCCTTTGACTGGACTTAACTGTCCAGGGGTCCTTTACCTTTTAATACAGTGGTTTTCAAAAGGGCGTGGCATGCCACATGGGTGTGGCAGGAGAGGGTGGCAAGAGTGGTGGGCTGAAACAAGGACAATCAATGAAACATTTAAACACTTTAGTGTAGTGTGATTTTATTTTTTTAAAACTTGCAGAATATGAACAGACATTTTTTCAAAATGAAGCAAGAGCAGCAAGTGATACTGAGGACAATCCTAGTTGTATTTCTTATCAATATAATGTATTTCTTATTGATAAGACCATTCGGTGTGGTGCCAGCAAATTTTTATTCGGAAAGTGTGGCCAGGAGAAAAAAGTCTGAGCGCCACTGCTCTAATAGCACCCTTCCTTATTAATCCTATCCCAAGGCTGAATGTTCTGGTTCATGCACGAGGCTGCAGAAACAGGGGAAACACACAAAGTCACAATAGTGCTGCCCCCACTGAGCCTCTACGCAAGCCGACACTTGGCCTTCCAGCAACCACTCAAAAATATGAGTTATTTCACACTGAAAGCAAACATCTCACCATTTAACCCTAGTTTAGGAACTTTCCATTAAACGCATGTGATTTTTGCCCCATCGGGGTCGGGCTCCTGTTACAATACGGTGGCGAGAGAGACCCGAGGGGCGAGAGAGACTCCGGCTTAAGCCCTTTGTGGATCGCCACGGGCCGGCTCTCGTTCCATAGCCGAGGGGGGCTTGCGTCGCCAAGAGCGCGCACTCCCCCCGTGGCGACGCTCCCTGCTTGTTTGCTGCCTGCGCTCAATTCCAGAATTTAGTGCTGCTATTTTCGAAAAAGAACAGCTCGGATTTGGCCTTTCATCGCCCCGGCCTCTTCAGGCCAGCTGTTCCCCTTTACGCGCAGGGGCCATTGCGCTCCGGAGTCTGGAAAGGGAATCGGTGGAAGGAGTGGAGCAGTTAGCAGCAGCGCTTGGGGGAAACAGAGGCGGGCGGGGGGGGGGAGAAGAAAGCGGCTGGGGGGGTAAGAAAGTGGGTGGGGTGCTTTGGGGCAGCGCCCCGGGAAACGTGCCCCGCGCTCGACGGCTGCTTTCGCTCCCCTCCTGCCGTGCGCCCTGCAGGCCTGGCGAGCAGGGGCGGAGCGCGCTGCCCGGGCCCGTGGGCGTTCCCGCCCGGCAGAGCCGGCCCCTCGTCGGGGCGGAGGCGGTGAAATAGAGGCGGGAGGGCGGGCCCAGGGACGGGGCTGGCCCGGCGGCGCGACCTCAGCCAGGTAGAGCGAGCTTGGGAGCCTCATGCGCGCTGCTGTCGGGCGGGAGTGAGCGAGGCGAGGCGAGGCTCCATTCCGTGCGTCCTGCCGCTTTCGCGCCGAGGCGCGCCTTCCGCATGGCTACGCGGGTGCTGAGCCTGAGCGCCCGCCTGGGGCCCGAGGAGCCCGTCTTCGCGCAGCTCAAGCCCGTGCTGGGCGGCCGGGAAGCCGCGCAGTTCCCGGGGCAGGCTCCCGAGGAGATCAAGCAGCAGCAAGCGGGCGCAGCAGCCAGGATCCCCAGCGAGGAGATGGCGCAGGTAAGCGCAGGGCGCGCCTCTCGCGCTCCGTTGGGAAGCAGGAGTGGAGGAGCCTCGGGCATCTTTTCCCCCCGGCATTACAATATAGATGCTTTTGCCTCTGAACACGGGCAGGGGGCACCTCGTGGCGACGCCTTTCTCGGATCGTGGGCTTTCTCGAGCCCCGGCTCGGAGCGCGCTGGGTGCGCCTCGGCGCTGGCTCGCTTTGGGTGTGTTTGGGGCAGGGAGCCAACTCGGGCTCTCCGAGGTGCGGCTGCCGCTCGCCTGGCCTCGCCTTTGCCCCGTCCTAGGTGGACGCGGGTCCTTTTTATGGCTTTCTTAGGGGCTCTTTGCGTTTAAGGGCGAAACCTCGGGCAGCGCGTAGTTCCCCAGAACTCCGCTTGTTAACGACCCGCGATTATTGAACGCGGGTTTCCTCGGTGTGGACGGCGGGGCTTTCCACGCCGCTGCGCTCGAAGGCGCGGCGCAAGACACGCATCTCTCTCTTACGTGCGCATAGGCGAGGAAGTTGCGAGGAGCCAGTTATTCCGGAGCCTTTTCTGCAGCGTCGGCGACGGGCCGCTGCTTCTCTGGGCGGTGCCGGGGAAAGTCAGGCGGCAACTTCGCCAAGCCTAGACGGCGGCGGCGGCGGCTTTGGCAGTTCTTTAGGAACTCGCGGACTTCACAGTTTCCCCATGCCATTCCTCCCTGGAGCAGATGTGTTGACCCATCTCCACCAAACAGAGCCAGCTGCCCTTCGAGGAGGACGCCCCGTCCCTTTTCCAGGCCAGGGCACCCGCTTCCTTCCCCAGGCACCCTTGGGATCCGGGTTGCCGCCCCGCCTAGCGAGCCAGTTGGTGCCAGGCTCCACGTTTCGCCCTGAGAGGGAGTGGGAGTTAGTTACGCAGCACCCACGCACCCACCCACCCACCCCCGGGCAGCAGAGAGCCCTGGGGCTGAGCCAGTGCCCAGGCAGCAAGTGGGTGGAGGGGGGGGCGGAGGGGGGGGGAGAGAAACTGGCCTGGGCAGTTGTGTTGAAAGCTACAGCTGCCACCTTAGCGCACTTGCTCAGCAGCCGAATTGGAGTCGCTGCCTGTCCCTCTCGCCCACGCACGGTCATTTTAGATGGGGCGAGAGGGAGAAAGGGCAGCGGGGGCGGGGGGGGGAGAAAAGAGAGAAGGAAGAGAGAAGTTCTGGGACTTTTTCCTCGTCCCAGAAAACCGGCTGGAAACGGATCCACATGCAAACAGCTGGACGAGCTAAAACGGGAAAGCTAAAACCGCTGGCATTATTTTTTTTTTTTGTAGGAACGCAACCGGTTTTAATTTGCAACTATTTCTAGCCCTGGGTTGTTCTTATTTGAGCGTTTTCTCCTACGTTTTTATCCTTTTGCAAGCTTTCTTTAAAAAAAAAAGAAAAGAAACCCAAATGTCAGTGGATATAATGAGTGGAAAAAGCCTCAAGTGGGTCTAAACAAAGCGATGTTTCTTCTTTCTCTCTTTCTCTCTTTCCCTCCCCCCAATCTCCAGCCCAAGTGTGTGCTGGAATATTGGTTTTAATTGATTTGCACAAGGATCTTATGTATTAGAATGTCGCAATCCCCGAAAGGTGGGTGGGAGGAGCGATGGAGGAGAGTACCTCGCAATGAAGGCAGCCTGGTTTCAGCGATACTCCCTCTCTACCCGCCCGCCCCCCCCCCCCAAGAATAGTGTTTCTGTCATCAAAGCAAGCTCGGTTGGGGTTGTAAACAAGAGCTGGAAAAAGTCGCCTGGCATGTTGGTGCAGATCTTGAACGCAGACAAGGGGGCTGCTGTTTCTCCTTTCTGGTGAGGGCTTTTTGGTGGTGACTGTGGCTTCAGAGAGGCTCTGAAAATAAACTTGTTTGCCCAATCTTCCTCTGGTCAGCAGACCCTCACTTTGGAGGTATGGAAGTGTTCTGGCATGAATGGACTCCTTACAGAGCAAGGGAGAATGCAGCATTTGCTCACTGGAGGGTACATGATAAATGTTTTACTGGTGACTCTGCTTGTAATGTATCGGGCTGCGTCCACCCACGGATCCCCTCACACCGCTAAACTAGGCAAAAGATTCCCTTTCTCTTTCCCTTGCACGCTCCCTCCCTGCTGGTAATTAAAGATCTCCTCAAGGACAGGGATGTTTGGTTATGGTTTTATAGGCTGACTCAGGTTGGGAAACCTTTGCTCTCCAGTCAGGCTGGGTGGCAAATGCATATGCAGGAAGGGGGTCTGTAACAAATGTGCGTCTTTAGGGAGGTGTAAATGGCATTCGTTTTGCATTTGAATCTTGAGATCAGGTAGCTAGCTCAGGTTTTAAGGTCCCTTCCCCTGTGTGTCCTGTTTTGAAGCCCAGCAGCGTTCATTGAAAAATAGGGACTTGGATTTAGGTTAAGTGCCGGCTTTTCACTGAGTTGGTATAACACAGGGCTGTAGTATTTCAGACTGCAGATGGGGGCTCATTTGCTCGAATAGCGCCACCCCCAATACAAACCCTTCCCTTGCACCTAGAAGCCTTGCAAACTGGAGAATTTGGGTGCCAGCAAATTGGGGGAAGTGTTCTGATCTTGTGAGCTGCGCCCCTGCAATATGAAGTGGTACAGCCACCCACCCACAACTTTCCTAGATTGTGGCTGTTACACAGAAATAGCTTTGTTCATTCTGGGATCAGATGCAAGTCTTTCTATTGGTTCTTCTGGGATTGGTTTTCCAAAGCATGAGGTTGGAGGCTCCTAATTAACTTGTTCCAGTGCATTTACACACACTGCTGTTCTCATCCTGCAGGTGTGGCAGGGAATCAAAATGGAAAGTGAAGCTCCTAACCTCATAAGGGCCCAGGGAAAAAAGTTTTATATGGATGCAGTCAGGTCTATGTTTTTCACATCTGCTGCAGTCTCTTGATTCCCTCCATAAAATTTGCACCTTTGAATTTCTTCAAACTCTGAGTATCTTAAGAGGCTAATTTTTAATTAACCAAACTGAGTACAGGATTTGCGTGTAGGAAAGCACGTATTAAAACTGCACCACCCAGCTTTTAATTGCAGTCCTGATAACAAGAGATAGTTGATAAAATCTAAACGCTTTTTAGTGGAATTGCCTTATTGTAGTCAGGAAGTCCTGAAGAGTGAGAACAGCATTTTATTAAATGTTGTAATTTGAACTTCTGGTGTCAAAGCTTTTACCTGTTTGCATTTTTTCCCACCTAAAGGAACTCTCATATAAAATTCAAACTGCTATTTCTACTCTTCTTCTCTTTAAGTAGTTACTGTGAAAAATACAACTGACACGATCCAGCCAAAGTTCCAATCCCCACTAATTTCAAAGAGAGAGAGTTAGGCTCATCCTTAAATTGTTTGTTTTTTTCAATAGGACATAAGAACTTGATTTTGTCTGGATTGTGTGCCGGGATTCTGAATGGCAACATTTCACTTTTTAATGGATAAATGCTTTTGGTTGGTTTGTTTTGGGGAACGGCCCTGTTAGGTTTTCAGTACCAGGACTTGTACAGAATTGTAAAGTTGGAAGGGAGCCTGAGGTCCGACTGCCTGCAATGCAGGAATATGCAGCTGTCCCATACGGGAATCAATCCTGCAACCTCGGCCTTGTCAGCACCGCGCTCTAACCAGCTGAGCTATCCAGACTTAAAACCTGTAATATACGAAAGGAGAATAGATGAAAGTTCCACTGGTCCGGTTATCTCTTTTGAGGAGCATTCCCTTGTACAGTATAGTATAGCTAATTTTTTTATCTTCTTGTTCTTCAGGCCCGCTGTGAAATGGAGAAATATCTGACACCTCAGCTCCCTCCTGCCCCAGTTCTCCCTGAGCATAAAAAGTACCGCCGAGAGAGTGCCTCCGTGGTTGACCAGTTCTTCACCAACAGTGAAGGGGTGCCTTACAGCGTCAACATGAACATCTACCTTCCTGATATCACACAGCTGAGAACGGGCTTGTACAAATCGCAGAGGCCACCGGTCACCCACATCAAGACGGAGCCCGTGACAGCCTTCAGCCACCAGAGTGAAACTGTTGCTCCCGTCCCCAACCCCACCCAGGCGCTCCCCGAGTTCACAAGCATCTTCAGCCCCCACCAGACACCCGACGTGAACAACCTCTTCATCAAGCAGGAGCTTCCCACTCCAGATATCCACGTCTCTGTGCCCCAACAAGGTCAGCTGTATCAGCTCCTGAGCTCTCCCGATTTAGACATGCCCAACCCGACTACGCAAGCGGCGGTGATGGACTCCTTCAGTAATGTCTCCATGTCCTCTGCCATGGCGGGCCTTAACACCCTGTCCTCCGCTATGCCGCAGACGACCATGAAGCAGTTTCACGCGATGCCCCCTTGCACGTACACCATGCCAAACCAGTTTCTCCAGCAACAAGCCACTTACTTCCCGCCTTCGCCCCCAAGCTCGGAGCCTGGCAGCCCAGACCGGCAAGCGGAAATGCTGCAGAATTTGACCCCTCCTCCGTCTTACGCTGCTACGATTGCCTCCAAGATGGCAATCCACAATCCCAGTGTGCCTGCAAACATCCCCATGAATTCGCCAGCCATCCCAGCGCCCAGGTACAACAGGAGGAGTAACCCAGACTTGGAGAAGAGGCGTATTCATTACTGTGATTATCCTGGTAAGCTGGGAAGGGGTGGGGTGGAAAAACCACCAGAAGGCTCTCCCTTGACTTCTTCACCGTGCGTTAAATATGAACCATTGTCAGCATGGATCAGAGCAAAAATTAAAAATTTGAGCACCTTTCTAGGAACACTTGCCATTGTTCCTTTTGCCCTGTATGGAAACGACAGATGAACAAACATGGTAGACTACCCAAAAAAGACCAAACTTTTTACAAAAGAGTGGGCCATGGTGGGGAAATAGGTTTACTTGACTTGGACTTCACACAAGTGGGGAACTGCATGTTTGCCACCTTCCATGGTGGTGGGGAGGAGGGCAAGGTCTAGGTTAGAACTTATCCCTGACATTTTTTCTATATGAGGGAGTTATTAGATATGGGGGAGATATTCGCACCAGCACCTGAGGTGGTAACAACCCAGGAACCATGTTGGAAGTTCTACCAGCAACTGGGCCTTGGATGTAAACCTTGGGTCAGATTCTTGACTAAATTGAACTTGATACAGTGCAGTCTTAACCATGACTTCTCAGAAGTAAGTCCTATTCAGTAGGGCTTAACTTCCAAGTACGTGGGCTTAGAACTGCAGTTCTAGCGCTGATATGGTAGCCCTCTAGACGTTGTTGAACCAAAACTCCCACAATCCCTTATAATTTTGGCCATGCTGCCTGGGGCTGATGGAGGCTGAAGTCAGGAGCAGCTGGGCATACAGCTCACTGGTAGTTGCTGTCTGCTGTCTGCTGCCAACTCCTTCCTTTTGCTTTCAGCAGGAAGTCCTGTGCGTACACGCATGTCTCCTTAAGGAACGTTTTCATTGCGATCGTGTTCCGTTCCACTCCTAGTAGCCGGCATGACATGCCGTGGTGTGGTGGCACATGAGATGTGGCACTTAACATTGGCTCTGTTTTCTTTACAATGCAGTGGTCTGAGGGAGAGCTAGGCTATACCTGAGTTTTAGATACCTTCTGAGACTAGGGCAGGCCCTTAAATTGCATTGGTTTTTCTCGCTTGCTGTAGAGAATCCACACACCTGCAGGATTGTCTTCTGACATGGTGACAACACTTGTGCTGAACTGGTGTGCAAGACACTATAGATCAGTGTCTCCCAAACTTGGGTCTCCAGCTTTTTTTTGGACTACAACTCCTATCATCCCTAGCTAGCAGGACCAGTGGTGAGGGTTGATAGGAATTGTAGTCCAAAAACAGCTGGAAACACTGCTCTAGAGCTTGATGCTCTTGTACAGCCGGCCACGTAGCACACACTTGTGTAATTCCTTGCTAGTATAGTTCCTAATATAATAATACGCTATACGTTACTGCTAGAAGTCTTATTTACACATTGAAAGGTATAGTTTATCAACTCGCTGCATATAAGTGAAAGATAAGATGTTGAAAATGGCAGTGAGATTTTGGCGAAATAACAATGCTGTCTGATTAATGGACGTGTTTAGGAATATATAGATATTGGAGTTGACATTCTGGGTGTGTCTGATTGTGCTATTTGTGGGTTTACTGTTATAAACCAGCGTCGGGATCTGCCCTTTTGCTGTTAGCATATTCCACTAACAGCATATTTGCTAAGTGACATATGGCAGGTTTGAGTAACTTTCTTAATATATAGTTAGATCAGCATGTTGGTGATGGCGCTGAATGTTAAATGTTTCTAGATGAGCCTTACGTCTCTTCTGTTTTCTGTCTTAGGTTGCACTAAAGTCTATACGAAGTCTTCCCACTTAAAAGCGCACCTGCGAACTCATACTGGTATGTGTTTACTGTGTTTTAAATGTCCTCTAAATATAAATTGCCCTTCTTTCTTTCTCTGCTTTGCTGAAAGGTTTCATTTGGTTTGCTTCAAGCTGAGAGAGTTATAAATCAGCCAAACAGAGTAGTTAATAAAATGAAAACGGACACTTGTTGAACTTCTTAAAATAAGAGGTTTAATTTGGGCAGTGAATAAATACCTTCTTTGAAGCTCTATCATTCCATCCTGCCCCCCCTCCAAACATTTTCCGACAGAATTATGATGCAATTTGGTTGGAGGTTTCTCCCCTACATTGTGTGTGCGTTTCAGTTTCGTGGACATAAAACGTTTTTCGATCTCGGCTCAACTATATTAAGGCTGCAGTCCTGTAACACTTACCTGGAATTAAAAACCAGATTGTGTTATAAAACACTGAAATCTTCGTACTATTTCAGTCTGTAAAAAACAAAACAAAAACCCAAACCACACAGTTGTTTTCTTCCAAGTGGTCCCCAAATGACTGTTGTAACCTACCTGAAAGTAATGGGACATTCATCCTCTTAAGACAACTAGTTCTATTTAAATAAGAAGTGCTCTGTGTTTTTTTGAAAAAGAGAGAATACATTGTGTGTTTATTAAACTGAACAAGTTGGTTCTGATGTATATTATTCAAGGCACAGTTAGCTCACTTTTGTGCTTAGCACAGAAGCTTTCATCATGTTGCTTACTAGATTATTATTATTATTGTTTTGCTATCTTGAGTTTTCGGAGTTCTTCCAAGCTGTAGAGTTTCTTAAGCAGATGACTGTTTAGCTTTCTTGGGTCCTGCTGGCTGAACTCATAACAATAACAAAATTCCTTATGCAAATATTTTTAATTGGTGCATTTGGTGTAGGTTTGTAGCTGGGTCGGTTGTGGAGCCACAGGCCTTGGAATTCAAAAGGTAGCGGCTTCAGCCCTAGAGAAGTCCTGGTAGGGCTAGGGGAAATTCCCATCTGAAACCCTGAGGAGCAGCTGTCAATCAGTGTAGACAGTAATGAAAGAGATGCACTAACAGTCTGGCATGATATAAAACAGTGTGAGAGTTCTGATGTTTTCCTATGTAAAAGTAGACGCACAGCACTTAAAATGAAATGTTTTTTAAAGCAGCCTGAGTGTAGAATAAATGCTATAGTCTTTCCTGAGCATGCATTTGGAATATGCGGAGTAAACTAAAATTCTACATACAGATGCATCAAAGTACTTTGAGTTTTCAAAAGAACATTGCTGTTTGGGGCTTTTGTGTGTGTGAGGGGTGGCTAGCTCATTTGCATTGAGATTGTGGTTCAAATGGCCTCTTCATACTTCTAAAATTCAAAAGTATTTTAAAAAAAAAAAAAACCCTTAAAAAACCCTGAAGAGAGATCTGAGGCTCATTTCGCCTGCAGAACAAGGGCATGGATTCAGCGTTTGCTCATTGTCAAAAGACTGAATTGCCTCCGGGCAAAAGTGTTACTATGGAAATGTGGTTTTGATAAACGAAGCTGTTATCTGTTAAAAGAACAGTTGAAAAACAAAACAAAAAACAAAAAATGGAAAAGCAATTGTAAGGCAAGAATTCCCAAGCTGCCGGAAAGTATACCCGCCCGAAGAGAGTGCCTGCTGTCTCTCACAACCACCAACCTGTTATTGCCTCCTTGCAAGCCATCTTTTGCTTGGAGTGGTACATTTCTGCTGCGCAGAGTATCTCTGACCGACTCAGTCGCTCCCAATAGCAAGGCAGAACAGAATTGCCCTCCCGTGGGAGAAACACTCCTTCTATATCTCTGCATGAGTTTGGTTCCTTCCACTTGCAGGGCACACCCAAATGAGTGACTTCTGCAGAAATGTGGGAGCAGCTTCCTCTTGAGTAGGTACCTCCTGCCCTTGGAAGCTGCCTCTTCCTAATCCAGACCACCTTCTCCCAGTGAGGACCAGCAGCTTCCAGGGTTTTCCGATGGGGGCCAGGGTGTGGGGGGAAATCCCTCCCAGCCCCGCCAGGGACTGAACCGGGGACATTCACGGGCAAAGCATATCTTCTGCCACTGAACCCTACAGACCTCCGCTGTAAAATGATGTTTGGGAGGTCCTGTTCTAAGGTTTGTACCCATTGGAGAAGATGATAAGTAGAGAGTTTACTTCTACAACAAAAACTAGAAACCCCACCATTTGTGTTTCTCTGTTTAAACCAGTTGCACATTGCGTATGCCACGAATTCATAAACTCTTAGGCAGAATAGCCACCAGGCCTTTGCTAATCCAAGATTTAGCATCAGTTCTCGAAGGCTAAATTTAGCAGCCAGTAGCTTTCAAGTTATTTTAGCTTGAAAATTGTGTAAGCCACCCTGAAACGTGTTGTTTGAAGGGCAGGATATAAATCTGTAAATAAATAAATGTGACATATGTCACTGCTGCAGCGGTATTTATGGAAAATAATTTATATCCCACTGTTCCTGCTGGAGGCAGTTGTGGAGCAGTGTGCATTAAGAGCAGCAAAACCTCGATGAACAACAATAACAGAACTCAAGCAGCCAAAATTTCTAGGATGGCTTTAACTGCTCTCCTAAAAAAAAAAAAAAAAAAAAAAAAGACAGAATGACAGTAAAAGACTTAAAGCTACAAATGTTAAAATATGTTGCTGTTTTTTTAAGTCTCTATTTGTGCATTCAATAATGTAAAATATCCTGCTGCATAGATGGAAGGAGACTTGATATTTAAAGTGTTCTAAAGCTCACAACTACTTGGTAATTTAAAATCAGCACAGAAACAAGTGTGTTGTGCTCTAAAGATTAACACATTTATTATGGTTGGCATAAGTTTTTGTAGATTAGAGTCCTGTTCATCACAGGTCAATGACTCTAATAGAAAGAAGTCCACTCTGAATAAAATCTGGTCGTCTTAAGTACATTACATACTTATCCAAGTCAGTGTTGTACTTTGACATGGAGATAATATGTACTAACATTCTGGAGTTTATATATGGTGTGCTGTTCAATGATCTGCAACACCCCTTTCGTGGTGAGATAGACACACTCAACTTGAAATGTATTGTTTTTTTTGAAGGCTTTTAATGGAAGCATATAAAAGGTGACCGATCTATTTCCACAAGGCTGCCAATGTTTATGTCTGGTCGATGTAACGCGCTGAGTATTCTGAAAGGAGTTTTCCCAGAAGATTTTGGGAGCCCTTTGACAAAAAAAACAAAAAACCCCAAAACAAAACCCATATTAAATTATGAAGCTTAATTTAGCTGTTTTCCTTAAATTCTTTGTACTCATTTGGCTTAGGAACACCCCTCCCCCCCAAGAAAGCTATTTATAAAAACACTGTAGCATGAAAGCTTTAATAAATGTAGGTCATGAAATGCATGTTATTAAAGTTTTGTGTGATACTCTTTCCAATCCCCTTAGGGGTTTAACAGACCTGTTTATCTGGCTCAACTTGTTCTGTAGTATCTATGAAGGACCACTGCTTGTTTTTTCTCTCTCTCTCTTCCTAACAATCCATTTTAAACTGACTCTCATCCACCCCTCTCTGTGATCTGTCACTTTAAAATACAAAAAGCCTGCAGCAGCAGCAGCAATCTTGCTTTTTTAGAAGTCAAAACAGAGCGTATGCTTTCTTCCTTTGTATTTGGAAACCCTGTGCCTTTTCATAGTATTTATTTAGCAACCTGTCTCCACCTGAACGGCTTTCAGGAGCTTTAATGGCATTCTTTTCAGAGCAAACTTAAAGGCAGCAGCGGTTGGTGAGAGAGAGGTGCTCAGCTCAGAGAGGAGCAAGCTTGTAGGATTTATAAACTGCAAGAAATAAAACAAATGGGCAAGGGACCAAAAAAATAAACAAATACACAGCTTATGTGGGAGTGGTAGGAACAGGCTCTGAGACGCAACTGTTTGGCAAATAAGGGTCTAGCGCTGCTAACCTTTCCATTTCTGTCGCCGTGCCTTTTTAACAGGCTTCATCTGCAGAGATTCACGGGTGGGTTTTATCACCATGCTCACACACACACAGGTGTTAAAGGCGCTAGAACAGGCCAGCCCTTTTATCCTGGTCAGTTGGCAACGCTCATAAAGATTTCAGCAGCGATGTGACTTAACATCTTTTTTAAAAAAATGGTTTGCTGTAAAAAAAAATTTCAGTCCTGAAGTAGTTAACTTGTTCAAAGGTTTGTTGGAATCGACAGTTATGGAGAAGGTTTTAAAGTGAGGCAGGGTGCCTAGAGTGTTGGTTTTGAATCAGCGATACCTGGGTCCATGTCTCTTCTGAACGATGTCCTTCACTGGGCTACCTTGGCCCAGTCACCATTTCTTGGGCTTAAGGCTGTTGCCCTGTGTATACTGTTTCCCTCCCTCCCCATAAACACAACAGGACTTATTTCAAAGTAACTGAAAAGGGTAACTGCATGTGGGATGCCCTAAGGAGGCCTGGTGAAAGCAAGCCTTACTCTTCTCGTGCTGTAGAAATCTGGGGGTTTAAATCGCCAAAACTCAAAACCGCAACCTGCCTTGATGCCTGAAACTGAGCGAGAGGCCAGAGGAATTTGGAGAACACAGTCATACCTTGGAAGTCAAACGGAAGTCGACTTCCAAAATGTTCAGAAACCAAAGCACAGCTTCTGATTGGCTGCATGAAGCTCCAGCAGCAAATCGGAAGCCGCAGAAGCCCCGTTGGGCATTCAGCTTCCAAAAATACTTCACAAACAGGAACAGTCACTTCTGGGTTTGCAGCGTTCAGGAACCAAAATGTTTGAGAACTAAGCTGTTCAAAAACCAAGGTACGACTGTATGGGATCCAGAGCCTCATTCAACCACTGGCTTGCTGGACACACCTGAGCCCGGTCTCTCTAATGCTAATGCCGAGATACTACTGGTGATATCTAAATCTAAATCTGGTCCTCGCTTTCTAGAGCAGGAATGGGCAACTTTTCCAATTGGAGTTGGAATAAAATGATCTTACGTGAGGCCATAGGTTCTCATCCCAGCTTCAGAGGGAAATTGGTGCTAAAGTACTTTCTCCAAAGCCACAGAACAAGGCTTTCTTTCTCCATTGGCTGTGGGCAATAACTTTAGTTTCATAACTGACGTTACGCAACCCTCACGCTCGTGGACAGAAATCCTTATTATAGGCCGCTGTGCCGTAAACCCTCAACTGGTGCTATTGGCAGAGTGACCGACTTGAACTTGCTTGCCAGAAGTCAATAAAAGGATTCAAATTGTGTTTTGGTTTTCAAAAATAAATAGTTAACTTTTCTGCCGTAGCATTTGCGCATGAGAGATTTCATAGAAATGCAACTGCAGCTTTCTAAATAAGTCAAGACGCCCCCCCCCCATAGCTCTCCAGTGTTTTTGCAAGCACTCTGGTTAATTTCTGTAAAGAAGGTGTATCGGTCAAGTTGCCTGGAGGTTTGTTTGTCTCTCTCTCTCCCTCTTGCTTGCTCTCCCAGGCCTGAACTTTGTCACCCACAAAGCTGAGCGGAGTCCCCCAACCACATATTGTGGCCTGCCACCAAATATCCCTTCCCTGTTCTTGGAGGTTCCAAATAGCCATAAAAAAGCAAGAAATTTAGCAAACCTCTCTAGCAAGGATGCAAGGCTTTTTCTTTTATCTTTTGCTGGTGTAGGAGGAATCGTGCAGCCCTACGTCATCCTGCAACACCCCTGTCCTCCCCAACCTCCCCTACCTGGGGGTGAGCCGTAATGCACTCAGTGGGGCTTACTTCTGAGTAGACATGCATAGGATTGCACTGTGAACTCCTGTTTAACGGGGCGAGCAAGCTGCCATTTGCGTTCCTTAGCTCCCCTATCTGGTATGGAAGATGTTTTTGAGCAGCCTCTGGGTCTTTCTGTGTTGGGAGTTTCTGGGCAGACATGTTCGTTGATCACATGCTTGCCTTGCCATTAATAGTTCTGCACTTAATGCTAGAAACTATTTCATCTATCTATAGATATAGCTTGTATATGCTGCCGGGAAATGGAAGCCCCCTCAATGCTTCCAAGTGGCACTTCTGTAACAAGATGCGTACAATCCCGGTTACCAAAGTTTTTAAGGCTTGCCCATCTAAAACCTCTGCCTCTGCCCCAACTCTGGTTTTTGATTTCTCTAGCCAGGCACTCTTAAAAACCTTAAAAGGAAACTGTTGTCTGAGAACCAGTGTAGACGGGAGAGACTATTCAGACAGCCTCTAGAATCCAACCTGTTTTTTAAGTTTATTTTTATCACACCGTTCCTGCAACCGGCTCAAGGCAGAGGGCCTGCCTTTCCTCCATTTTATCCTTGTAGGAAGAAGGATGAAATGAGAACAAGTGACTGGCCAGCCCAAGACTTAAGGCTGGTGGGCAACTAGAACGCTGATACGCCCCAATCCAAGTCAGAATCACTTCATATGTGTTTCGGAAGCTTATACCATTGCAAGTAGCTCTGTCGAACTAGGGTAAATATCACAGAGGTCTGTGTGTGTCATGGAGGAAGGCTTTGAATTCAGATATGACGGGTGTCTAGCCTGCTGCCTATTGCCCTATTTTGTGGCCAGTCCCAACAGCCTCCTTCCTCCCGAGATTGTTTCTCTGTCCTATAGTTTTCCGCACTGCAAGAAATTAGGCAATCGAATGGCACAGTCATGGCACCTGCTTCTCTCATTGCTGGCTATTTTAACTGTATTTTACGATTTTTAGTGGTGCTTGCGTGACACATCAGGGGAGGTTGTTGCGGATTCTGGCGCTCTCCTTCAGAGGGATGGGATGCAAGGAAAATAAACAAATTCAAGATTCCTGCTGTTACCAGGAAGTAAGTTGAGAACAGGGGCAAAAGGTGTTGAATCTGTCAATCTTTTGTAAAAACCATCTTTAGTGTGAATGTGCTGAAGAGCCTAATTTCATGAGCTGGGACAAGGAACCTTAAAACATAAGTATGAATTGCCTCTGGCTGTAGCCATGCTTTTCACTTGTTGGCAGAAATGCAATTTCTGTATAGGAGAGAGCCATGCCTTCATTTTAAGTAAACAAAGGGACCCCTGACCATTAGGTCCAGTCGTGGCCGACTCTGGGGTTGTGGCGCTCATCTCGCTTTATTGGCCGAGGGAGCCAGTGTACAGCTTCCAGGTCATGTGGCCAGCATGACTAAGCCGCTTCTGGCGAAACCAGAGCAGTGCACGGAAACGCCATTTACCTTCCCACCGGAGCGGTACCTATTTATCTACTTGCACTTTGACATGCTTTCGAACTGCTAGGTTGGCAGGAGCAGGGACCGAGCAACGGGATCTCATCCCGTCGAGGGGATTCGAACCGCCGACCTTCTGATTAGCAAGTCCTAGGCTCTGTGGTTTAACCCACAGCACCACCCGCATCCCTTTGCCTTCATTTTAGGTCCTAGTAATAACATACATGTGGACTTCTTGATCGAACAGCTCCTTCCTTGAGGAACGAATATGCATTCCTGAACGGAGTAAGGCTACCTCTGATAACTAATGAATAGTATGCAGTACTAACAGGTCGAACACAAGATGTGTAATACGATGTTATATCCCTTCACTGCGGATAAGTGTTTGCAGTGCAGTCTTGCTGTGAAAGTTCTCTGCTAACTCACTGGTTCTTACCTGGAAGCCGGACCCCTCCCCTCTCAGTTGGCAATTGGTTTGTGTACTTTGGGTGCGGGCAAGGACTTCTCTAGCCTTCTGTCTGTTGCCTCATAAAAAAACAGGGTGAAAATGGAGTATAAGTTGAAATAACATCAGGGGAGCACAGGGTGCAACAGGCATGAACACAAAGTAATTGGGCAACAATGGCAAATGGTTTGGCATCCATGTTTACGAGCTCTATAAACCCATTCCTTCCTTGGGAGAAAAATAGCAGAGCACACATGAGATAGACAGTGTACTTTGGTTTTTTTTTAAGTGTTTCCTGTGTGGTTGCAGGTTTTTGCTGTCCAAGATCAGGAACATCTGAGCCAAATTTGCCCTCCCCAAAACTTTTGTATGATTCCTAGTGGTTGATCTAATTTTTAATCAAAGTAAATAAAAAATCCCAGCTGCTGGTATGGGTTGGTGCAGCAGAGGTCAGCCTCTGGACCCCTAGAAGATAAAGTGGCTCTCAAGAATTCAGATGCTGACGAACCCTGTGTCTGCTTCAGCTCTTCATTTTATGTCCAGTTATTGCCTTAGAAACCAGTGTGATTTGGGGTTTGCGGAGGGGATAGGAGGCTTAGCGAACTGCTCATGTGTCTCATTTTTATTTGCCATCATGGATTTAACAGTGCCAGCACCAACGAGGCTTTTTTTTAGTTCTGACCACCAACAAAACTTTGTTTTTAATTAAATGCCTAATGTCTGCTGAAAGCATGTCACTTGTTCTCTCAGAGGGATTAAGCTTCAGTTCCAGGATATTTGATGCCTGATAAGGAAGGCTGTTGCTAGCTGTAAACACGGTTAATTCTGAAAGCGCCTCACGAAAACAAATGGGGACTGAGTCAGAGGAATCACAATTATTTGCTCAGACGCTCCTTAACTGCGACAAATTCGCTTGGGATCCTGTTGTTATCAGCTCTGCATTCTGAAGCAGATGTTGTTGGACTCCAACTTCTCCCAGCCCAGTGGTTGTGGATGATGGGAGTTGTAGTCCTATAACCTGTAAAGCCAAAGGCCCACCCACCTCCTCATTTGTTCTAAAGCAAATGTTGTAGGCTGCTTGCTTGCTGATTTGCATCTCTGTATGAGGAGAGATTTGAAATATTTAGGGCCATCAAATTATAAGTAGCAAAGTACTGAAATACTTTTATTAGGATCGGCCAAAATGTCAGCCGTTTGCAAGCTTCCAAGTTCTGCAGAATTCTTCATCAGGCTAGATTGCAAAGAAAATACACACAGGTCTCTTGTGAGAAAGCAGTCTTTTTATTAGTTGAAGTTGAAGGAATAGCATTATTTGGTAGGTGGCAGTTATCTAATGCCCTGCCCTAAAGTTAAGTCTCATCTACATATGATAGAAGATTCTTCCAGTTTTAAAAAGTACCCTCTCCTAGACGGCTAAATACATTTAACATGATCTCTGATTGAAAGCACGTCTTGTGCTCAAACGGCTCTTGATTTGCCTAGATCGGAGGGGGATTTTTCGACTTAACTTTTTATTGCTTCGAACCGAGTGAGTGGTGGTCTCTGAATCTTAACTATATAAACACTGCCATTGAAAAGGGGATGGTGTTCAGCCTAAAAGTGCCATCTTTGAAGTGTGAAGTGTGAAAATGGCAGAGCACAGCTGAGCAGCTGTGGAACCCAAACCAAAGACGAGCAAACCTTCTCCCTGTATACAGAACATATAAATACACATGCCAGATGGTGTGGATTTATTACAGATCCTCTTTTTAAAATTTGACAAGTCTCTTTTGTGTGTTTGTATGCCTGGTGGAAAGAGACTTGCCTCTACTATACTGTTAGGCTGGGAAGAATTTCTGCCAGTTGGGATTCTCCAATAATCCCAGGCTTTCTCCAGGCAACTCTCAATACAACAGGGACTTCAGAGTGGGACAGGCTTCTCGTCGGCTGCTTAGGACAATATGCCTGCATGTGTTTTTGAGATAACAGAAATAACCCGTGGGTGGGAATAGGGAACTGGTAAAACATCTCACCCGCTTGGTCCTCATTCAGTTCCTCTTCTGTAAAATGGAGATAATAATCGACTCCAAAAGGATGGACATGCAAAACCCAAAGGGGTGGGGAGACTGATTTCAAATATCTGATCGAATGATGGAGAAGCAGGTATTTTATTCATGGGGATGGTTTGTCAAGCAGTTGTGCCAACGTTTGGGTTGGCCAGTGCATTTTAACAGCAGTTTTATCTGCAGATGGTAACAGGGCATTGTGCCACCTCTTGCTTTCTGCAAATTGAGCTGCATTGAATGGCACAGGAGCAGGCCTTGCTGACATTTTCTGGTCATTTGGCCACTGTAGGATTGAGAATGAAAGAACGTCAGAGTTCCAGTTGTACTGGGCCCACCTGCACCATAAGACCAAAGTGTTGTTTGCTAAAAGGCCTAACTGGGTTCTGGATGCTCATATCATTGGATAGAGACAGTGTTGTTTAATTTAAGTGTTAAGGCATTATTTCTTTTTTGGGTGAAAATACTCTATGGTGCACTCATTTTGAGACAGTTTAAATTTTGTCTGCCTGCTTATTGGGGCCTATAAAAACTAAGGGTCATCGTTAGAACATACGGGGGGGGGGTTAGTTAAAAAAAAAGCTTTGGTTGCTAAAGCTATACCTTTCTTTGGTTATATGGTGCAGCAACCTGGGATCACTCTGATGAAGATGACTTTGATACAATCCAAAATAACGTTCCCATGTGCACTACTTGTGAGTCCCACAATGTGTACCTGATACATTTCTTGGAACCAAAATAGCTCTCCCTCTCAAAAACATGTGTTCATATTTTCATGCTTCTGTATGGGAAGGGGGGGGGGACCTCCCAATATCGGAGCAACATTGAGGAAAACTCGTTCCCGGACAAGACCAGATTGAAGACAATGCCCTCTATATCCTATATTTCTATACATTTTCAGAGTTTTCTAGAAGGTGAGATGCTCTGTGAACGGCCCTGACTCTCAAAAGTTGGTAGTTTCAAGCTTTATATGCACCAGTAGCAAGAAAGTTATGCCTTGCTTTTTGACCCAAAACAATGTTAAATGATTTGGGTTACTGTTGGTTTGTGTGTGTTGTGAGTGAACTGTAAATTGGGTGAAACGGGTGCTTCTGATCCCATTCAGGGCTAACGTATTTCCCATAGGCTTCTGTTGTCTTAGTTGTCCAATAACTGCAGTAAATGTTTCTGTTTGCCTCTATGGGTGTGGACAACCTTGATAAGAAGTGTGTGCAAGACTCCTTTCCCTTGCCTTGTATGCATTGTACTGACAACCTAAGTGTTCGTCAGGTTACTGTAAAAGATTTATCACACTTGTCTCTTGACCTTCCTGTTAAGAATTCAGTTTGGCTTTTGTGGGGCTATCCCACTTTACAGTTGCAATAACCCTATGCGGCGGATTGTGCCAAGAGATAATGGCATGCCCAAGGCCACTTAGTGCATTCTGTGGCTGAGAGGGAATTTGAATGAACACTCTTCCCGCTATACCACACTGCCTTTCTTTAAGTGGCAGATTTCCTCTTGTGACACATCTCGGTTTATGGCTTTCCATGGCTTCAGGAGTACACTTCAGCCAGGAGAAATTTCATTGGGAATGTCTTCCTCATGAGGATTATTACGTAGCACAATAACAGGGTGAGTGGGATGGAAACAAGATCTGCTAACTCGTGAGAAGATGCGTCTTCCTGCATCCATTTTGTTACCTTAGAGCAGGCATCCCCCAAACTCAGCCCTCCAGATGTTTTGGGAATACAATTCCCATCATCCCTGACCACTGGACCCGTTAGCTAGGGATGATGGGAGTTGTACTCCCAAAACATCTGGAGGGCCGAGTTTGGGGATTTAGATTAGCATCTTGTAGATAAACAGGAAGGCCTTTGCTACCTTTATGGTAATTCGGGGGTGGGATGGGGAACCCTGGCCCTCCAGATGTTATTGGATTCCAGATCCCATCAGCTGTGGCCAGCATAACATCTGGGGCAAGTTATAGGCCCCCCAATCCCTGCAGTAGTTGATAATACATTGCAGTTAAAACACACACAGACACAAGTAGGAGCCATAACAATTTTTTTCAGTAAGACTTGGATCTTGACTTCTTCTTAGACATTTTCTAACATGGGTGGGGTGGACTTGTGGTCCTCTAGCTGTTGGGCGTGCTGGCTAGGACAGATGGCGCTTGTAGGTCAATATCTTCCGGAGGGCCACAGTTTCCCCATACATTTATGTAACTGGATGGCTCCCCCATCACTGGTCAGGGGCTCTTCTTTGTGAAAGGAGAAAGGATGTCTTCTTGACATCTCTCCCAGCTGAATTCTAGATGGAGGGGAAGGAAAGAAGGGAGGGTTTCTGCTGTCCTGGGTCAGAGGCCTTTAAGCCAAGAGGCAATATGGAACCTGTAGCTTTCAAGAAGTTGGGAGACAACTTCTTCTGGTCACAGCCATCATGGTCAGTGGCTAGGGATGATGCAAGAACACCTAGCAGGCCAGTGGTTTTCCATCCTAGTATTCCTTAGAATAATCTGTGTGGTGGGGGCATTCTTTGGCACACGAGTTGGAAAATCCCTTAGAATAATCCCTATCATTCTCAAGCATGACTGGGGCTTTTCAGGCAATTTCTTCTCTTCCCTCCTGTTGGATATATGAATAGAGAATGCTATTTTGGATTAACCTCATTTCGTGCCCACACTCTGCGCTAGACACAATGAACGTTGGTTATTTCAGAAGTGCTTGGAAAAACTAGGCCACGTTCAGTGGGCTCACGGTCTAGTTTAGAAGGAAAACGAAAAGCTAACAACTTGACTACGAGAAGGCAAAATAAGGGCAGGAGGTGGCTGAAACAAATGAGTCAGTGGTGTAGTCCTCTAAATGTCTGCTCAGATGTATCCCACACGCCCAGGTATGTGGGTACAGGACAGCATCTTTGTGGTATGCGTATGAAGACACAAAATAGAGGAATAGAGAGAGGTAGAACGAGTGACAGGCAGCTAGAAAAACACAGCAATGAAGGAAGAGAATAGAGAGAAGTCACGCAAGTGACTCAGTTATTCTAAGCCTCTTCCTCTCAGCAGAACACACACTTTATTCACAACTGCAGTGAGGTGTGTGGGGGGAGACAAGCTGGTCTTTATTAACAGAATAAACTTCCCTTTTTTTACCTGTTGCCCATGCAACTTATTTTATTGGTCCTGTTTGTACAACTCTGCTTTGTGTGTGTGCGAGCGAAATGTTTTGTTTTAGGATTCTTGAATCTCCCTTTCTCAATCCGCTAGAAAACAAAACTCCACCCTGTGGAATCTATTTTAAAGCACGATCCTTTTTTTAAAATTTAAAAAGAAAACACTGTACTTGCCGTGCCCTAGGAATAAGAGCGCTGAGTCCCGGTGCAGCAGTTGATTGGAGACTGAAGCAGAGTTGTTGCTCTTCTTCTTTTTTTTTTTTTTTTTAAAAAAATAATTTTTATTAATTTTACAACATAAACAAAAAACAAACAAACATAACACGACTTCCCCATACCTCCCCTTCACTGCATCCTTGTTTTAAAATTTTTTAGCAATCCTTCATCCATTTTTATATTTAATTCTCTTTAAAATTTTCTTAAACTTAAATTTTTGCAGCTGTAATTCTTTATATCAAATCCCTTGACATCTTAACATTCCGAAATTTTACAACAATTTTTAAGATAAGTTTTAAATTTTTTCCAGTCCTCTTCCACTGTCTCTCTCCTCTGGTCACGAATTCTGCCGGTCATCTCTGCCAGAGTTGTTGCTCTTCTGTCCCACCCAAAATGAAAATGCGAGTCCAGTTCAGCAGAGGTAGACAGACCATCGAGTGCCAACAGGTGTTTCGAAAGATTACGCTCCACAATCTACCTTGATATGTAACAGGTGTGGTGTAAAATAGAGGGAACAATGCTTAACATTCAAATAGTGCTTCTCTAAAGTACTTCACATGCATCTGTCACCCACACAAAGTCAGAACTATCCCTATGCTATAGAAGCTGAAAGGCGCAGAGGTTTGGTATTCCCTCATGACAGAGATGAAATTGGAACTCGTAACTTTCTGGCTAGATTTGAACCCAGAACTTTTGGGCTTCCAGTTCAACCTGTCTCAAAGATTAGGTTGCCATGGGAGTTTCTAGTACTGCATTAAGATGGGACTTTAAATCTGGTCCACCTGTCTTAAAAACGTTTTTGAACAAGGTTATTCCCCCCCCCCTTTCCGCAGCAGTCTACAAGTTTTACAGCTGGATTTGCTTGGATTATTTCCCTGAGGGTGACCAGAAGAAAAAAGACAGGGAGGGCTCCTGTATCTTTAATTTATTGTATAAAATAGGGAACTTCAGAAGGTGTAAGCGGTACCTCCTGAAATTGCCTCTTCTATGCAACTATTAATAGTACAGGAGCCCTCTCCTGTCCCCCCTCCTATGTACAACATTATTTTGTGAATCCATTCCTGAAATTGCCAAAGCTTTATTCATCCATTCTTTAGCTTTTGGAATAACGGGGGGTTTCCAGACACCTAGCTAGAACGATTTTAGATTAGAGTAAATAATTAAAGATCAGTAATCTAACTGAAAAGGGAAGGGGAAATTGTCAGCCCTACTTTTAAAAAGTTGATCTTGGGATCTGAAATAAGGAGACTTGACCAGACACTTCCCAAATGTGTTTTCTGTGCGCTTTAAGCTGGCACCTCAATCACCCCTCTTTTCTTTCCCAGAATTCTGCCTCTTCCGCCTGCTCCCCACAAAGCCACTCTCTAAATCTAGATTAGAAGCACACCTTATTTCAAAAGTCAGCCCTCATAGTTGGGAGAAGAGAAGCTGAGCTGGAACCTTTTCCTGGCCTCTGCATTCCTTTACCCCAGAAGTACCTGATATTTTCCCCACTTCCACTATCTGTGTTCCAATTTCCCATCTTTCGTTTGTGCCAAAAAATGCAAAGACCAAAACCACACAACAGAAATTTCCTAGAAATGCAATCTTGGGACCAGAAGAACGCAGAAACACCTGACATTTCACCCCAAAGCTGGAATTTCCCGTTGCAGAACTTGCTTCTCCTAATTTTGAATTCTAGCACCCATGACAACATCCATTGTTGATAAAACAACATCCTAGCAGAAATTGTGATATCATTTACAGGGCAAAAGCATGTAACGTATTTTTAGTCTATCTCAGCATGGTTCAGTAGCTGAAACTGAGCACGGGTAGTTCTATGGCACCAAGAAGATATTTTTGGTCTTTAGGGTTGGATACTGCGTGAAAATGGAAGATCTGGATGTGGGACACTGCAGTCTTCAGCATTCATCATCAGGGTACATCAAAAGAAAGATGTGTGTTATTTGTAGCACCAGTAGTCCCTCAATAAGGAGAATGTAGATGGTTATTATTTTTCTGAGTTTCCTTTTCTTATCTTGTACGGTGCGGTCTTGTTCTAAAGTGATTCCAAACCAAATGTTGGTGTTCAACCAACAGTTTAACATAAATGTATTCCACATGCCTTCCAAACTGTGTTTTTTGTATTCTTTAAAAAATAAAAGTAAATAAATCTACTTGCACATGAGCAATTTCAAGGGCTTAAAATACACTGGGTGATCAACTCGCGCCTAACAAAATATTTGAAATCTGTGAGATGATGCAAAAATCCAATTAAAGTTATGAAGAGAGCAAGAGAGGGGGAAAAACCCTCCTGTTTGAAACATAACTTAAAAGGAAAGCAGTTCTGTTTTCCCAGAAGTGATGTGTATAATATTTCTGGCTTGGGAAGAAAGGGCTGGAGTGTTGCCGCTTCGCCAGAACTTGGTACCAGTTTCCTCCATGCTGTTTTAGTTGAGCAGTGTTGACATTTTAACAAATTCTGTGGAAGCTGCTCTGAAGTGGAGGAGTTCTGCTGGTACTTTAGAGACTTTTTTCTTTCTTTTTTAATCCTTTTTACAGTGAAATAGCTGTTTTAATACAGAGACCATGTTCCAGCACAGTTGTATTTGATGACTGATGGCATTCTTGGGTTTCACAGCCTCTCGACGTTCATTCTAAATTTTCTGGAGAAGAATCAACTATTTTTCTGAAACTTTGCAGCTTCTGTATTTTGTGCAGTCATTAGGCTTGCATTACTGCGTAACCCATAAAAATAGTGAATAAAGGGTTCAGTGTCTCTTTGCTTTTTAAGCAAACAAATCTTGTTAACCTCGGATTCCTCTGCCCCTTATAGCTCAGCACAGCAAAGAAATGGAATAAGTTTTAAAATAACTTGAAGCAGTTTTTGTGTGTGGAACTTGGGTCAAATTTTTCTCTTGGCTAAATGGCCAAGAAGTATGTGCAGATATGTGAGTGATGTTCTTCTGCTCTTTTTCAAAAGTTCTTAGATGTTTCATTTCACCTACCTAAATAGTCACCTGATCTTTCATAGTGTTTTCCATCCTCCTTTTAGGAAAATGCTGTTACTTACATGAGTCAAGTAATACATATTTTACCTGACTCTTATCTGGCAATATGTATTGTATACATAGCTTTAAACAGTATTACCATTTGTATTATATGTATAGCAGGCTTGTATGTAGGTATTCACACACACACACACACACACACACACACACAAAAAAAAAAAAAACAAGCAGTTGCTATGAGTCATCACAATACCCTGGGATCTTGTTTCTGTGGTCACCATATAAGTGGGAATTCAGAAAAAACTAAGGCCTACCTTTCACTGAGCTGAAAAACCCATGTCTGGGCTAGGGTGCCCTAGGACGGAATGTCCACCCCCCAACTCCACCTAAAAATGGAAAAAGAATCCACTTAGATAACAAACCAGGTTTCCAGAAGGCTAAAACCCTTCTCCATAACATGTTTCCTCATTAGAGGGAATTTCCTTGTATGAAGAAGCATTGAATTCTGCAAACCTGCCCCTGTTTTCTAAAGTGGAGCAGCTCAGTGAGAACTAGCCCTGGCTAGTTAAAAACAATACTCAGAGGTCCACAGTCCTTTCAAAGGTCTAGAATTTTGTAGTTCAGTGTTGTAGTCCCTCTTCTCCATCGCATGTTGGACGCCATTTTGCAGTTGACTCTGCTCACAAACATACTTTTGCTATTTTCCCCGCTTGGTGCAAAAGTAATTCTGCAATGGAGGTTTTAATTATTGGTACGGCATGCCAACATTAGCTGCCTTTATAATTTATGTGGCTTTAGTGCAGTAATCCCCAAATCATGTTCTTCCTTTCTAAGAATTAAAGCGCCCGTGATGTCCTATGGACAGTTCACTGCTCTGGTCTTGCTTGCTTTCAGCCTTTGTGTGGTTTTTTGGGGGGGTGGGGGTAGATTCTGGCCTGCATGTGACTATCCAGTGTAGTAGTAGTAGTAATTTATTAATGTCACAATCAGATACAGAGGCTGGACCTTTCTGAAGAAAAGTCCTTCTTACCCACTCAAAATCAGAGGCATACGAAACTCCCAAACCTGACAAGGTTTGCTTTTAACTATTCAGAGTGTGTCTCCCTTACTGGCAGCTGGAGAAAATGCTGTTCTAGCACCGAAAATGCTGGAGGACACCTTGTCCAGAAGCAGCTGCATAATGCTGGTGGCTTCTCTGAGGTGTAATTTGCTTGCAGAATATTAATTGGCGATCTTGCTCAAGCCCTCAGATTTTTTTGTGCCGCGTCGTATAGAGAAATGCATTTCACATTGCAACATGTTGCCTTTGTGTGGAGGGTGCAAATGTTTGAACTCGATTCGGCTGCTTCTCTGGTGTTCCTACCGCAAGAATGAGAGAAACTCCTCTTGTGCCTCTGAATGGTGGGAGCAGTTTTTCCACAGGTGGGAACACCCACGAATCATTGAGTGTTTCAGAGTCCAAGGACACCAGTGTGAGCAGCCGCCATATTGAAGAACAATAATTTTAGTTGAGTCATCCAGGACAGAGAAAATCAGGGCGACAGCTTTTCTTTGTCCGATGGACGTCCTGCTGTTTCCTACCCCTAAATAAATAAACTACCTTTTCTATAAGAATTGAGGTTTTTATCTTGTAGTTTTTCATCCCCAACCAAGACAGCAATCCTGAACACTGTTAGATGGAAATAAGTCCCACTGACCAAAGTTGGACTAACGTGTGTACATGTAACTGCATTTGCGCATATCCATTACCTCTTTCGCCACCACCTCCCACCCTTGCCTCCCTCTGGCTCCTGTATCTGGTTTGAGGAACGCAGGGTATAGCCAGTGAGGGCAAAAAAAGGAGTCCACCCTGAAAAAGTAGGGAACTTGGCGGAATGTCCTTTCTGTGGCTACTTGCGGCTGAGTTCTCCCAAAACATTCCCCATACTTGGAAATCCACAGTGTTAGCCTGGCCTCCTTCCTGTTGCCTTTGCATGCTCGCTTTCAGCGTGGAGGCAGTTATTTGGCTGGAGGAAAACGGCAGTCTTGTGATTCTCGCACTTTCACAGAGATTTATTGTTCCCTGCGCTGTTGTGAGAACCAGACCTGAGGGATCAGTCCTACACACAAGAAGCTGGGGTAAAGCGAGCGCTGATGTCTGAGCTGGCCCAAGCCTGGCAGAGGGGAAATGAACCTTGGAAATAATGTTGGAGTTACACCATCCTTTTTGCCAGCTTAACTTGCGCCGGGTTACCAGGTCACGTATCCAAGACTTAGGATCCAGCCTATTCCTCTCCATTCCCAATCCCATCCATAAAACACCCCATTTTTCTGGCTTATGTTCACTTCAGACCCTCCCTGTTCAGCTCGGTCAGCTGGGTGCTGGCTGTGGCAGGATGGGTGGAATAAACTGGTATATCTCCCACTGAGTTGAGGATAAGGGAGTTATGCCAGCATAGCCCACCTGTGTCAGGAACCTCCCGCACAGCCAGTGATCTGCTGGATCCTAACCCACTCACCTTGGCAGATCTTGCTGTGTTTCTCAAACTTCGAGTCTCCAGCGGTGGTTGGACTACAACTCCCATCCCTGACCACTGGTCCTGCTAGCCTAGGGATGATGGGAATTGTAGTCCAACAGCAGCTGGAGACTCGGAAGTTTGAGAAACACTGTAGACTGCTGTCAGATCACACCCTAAGATGATAATTGCATCGTAGAAAAAGCCTTTCACAATCTCTGTTCACTTTTGTATAATGTACAACAGAAGCTATAGAAAGATCCTGATCTTCAAATGACTAAGGTTTAGCCACATAAATAAAACTTCCCTGGAACAGATTCCTTCATACTTAGGAGGAAAAATCTTTTTCCCTGGCCTAACTTTCTATGAATACTCTTCTCATAATTTCAACAAAAATAGTTACAAATTTTATAGGTGTGCTTAAAAATACCCCACTTAGGGTACTAAATTAAATGGCCATATATTTAGCTATCTGCGACAACATGTTCCAAAGGGACTGTGTAAAGCCGTGCAATTAAATCTATATTGGGCACTTACATAAATCTGTGGTCAAAATTTTGGAGGTGTTAAGTATCATACGTGCCAGTTGAAGTCACTGGGAATTGCAGGTACTTGTCACCTCAGAATAGCCGGCTACTTGCGTTGCTAACAGTAGGCCATCAATCAGAAACATTTTGGAGCGGATTCTTCCTGTTAAAAGTATACTTTGGCTGGATGAATCCCACTTTCTAATCTATTGCTGCAGGAAAAGTTTTGGGCGTCAAATCAGGCCCAGAACTGGTTTGCTTGAGAATCTGGCTTTTCACATACTGAGACAAGTCGCTAGATTGCAGGAGGGAAGAAAAAGCTTTGAAAAGTCCTACAGACAAAGGCCTTCCTTTGACTAATGAGTACATAGTTTTTGTGCCCTTTTCCTTGGTTCCTAGTTAAACAAATTCTGGTCTCCTTGTTCCACTTCATCGCATCCTTTCTTTCTACACAATACCAAGAGAGAAGGTACACCTGCCAGAAAAGTGGATGTAAACGCAAAACACACAATTCAGCTGGAATTTGCTGTGACTGAACCGGTGGAACAAGTTTTTAAACGTTGCAGCTAACTTAAGTCCCATTGCTTTCAATGGGGCTTATGAAACTAACTAGTTTCACTGGTTTCAATTGGATTTAGTCATAACATATTTTAGCTGGATTGTGGACTTTGTGTTTACGTCTACTTTTCTGGAAGGCATACTTCTCTTTTGGTAACACTTGTCTTTTAATGTCTTTCATTCTTTCTCTCCTCCCTCCGTCCTTTTCTTCTGTCTTCCTTGAAATGTTCAGTAAACAAACTTTCTTCTGGGTTGATGCCTGCAATTCTAGTGTACATTTTGGGCTAAACTGTATGATGGACATCTCAGGTGTCTGTATACATAACTGGAATAATGTACACCTGTCCCCTGATGTTGAGGTCGTAAGGCTGTCATCTAGATATTTCTAAGAAGTGTTTTAGCACATTTTTTTACAATCTTGCTTGCCTTTGAAGCAGCCCTGCGAAAGAGTTAGCTTCAAGGCATCTGGACCCCAGCTTCTCAGGTGTCATGTTGCTTTCACAGAGTCCGTAGTGAAGATGAGATTTGAAGCCTGTTGTCACTCATGGCTCTCTCATTTACACAGGAGACAATGAAATGATTAAAAATTGGTGGCTGTAGAGGCATTCCATGTGTACATTTGTGTATGTCTTGATAGAGATGGTGAGAGCCAGTAAAGGAAGACTGTTGCCATGATACCTTGCATTGCAGCCTCGTCGTAGGCATTTCATTGGCTGCTTGGCATAGACATAAACATCTGGAAAAACTTTCTTTCAGTAAGAGCTGTTTGACAGTGGAACAGTCTGCCTCTGGAGGTTGTGGACTCTCCTTCTTTGATAGGTTTTTAAGCAGAAGTTTAATTATTATTATTTTTATTATTATTAAGTAATTAGTTTTATTATTTATACCCCGCCCATCTGGCTGGGTTTCTCCAGCCACTCTGGGCGGCTTCCAACAGAATATTAAAATATAATAACCTCTTAAACATTAAAAGCTTCCCTAAACAGGGCTGCCTTCAGATGCCTTCTAAAAGTCTGGTAGTTGTTTTTCTCTTTGACATCTGATGGGAGGACGTTCCACAGGGCGGGTGCCATTATCAAGAAGGCACTCTGCCTGGTTCCCTGTAACTTGGCTTCTCACAGGGAGGGAACCACCAAAAGGCCCTCGGAGCTGGACCTCAGTTTCCAGGCAGAACAACGGGGGTGGAGACGCTCCAGGTATACTGGACCAAGGCCGTTTCCTGGACAAGATGTTCCTTAGGGTCTCTTCCAACTCTGATTCTATGACCTTTGGTTTGATCCAGCGGGGTGGTTCTTGTGTTGCCCTCTGCCTGACTAAATGTACTCATAATTGCACAGGACTAGTTGTGAAAAGACACTTGAGGACTTCAAGAAATTTATGGGTGGGTTGGTAGTGTGGAAGCTGAGGCTTCCTTCCCGTGCTACTTGAAGAATGCCAGAAGTCCCTGAACATGGAGGAGGAGTCCTTTCTGCCTCTCTTTCTCACACTTTTGGGGTGTCCCAGTTTCAAGCTTGGAGGCTTCTGATATGACTCGAGCAATGTGAGAAGTGGGAGCACTGCAGCAGCTCCCATGCTGCAAAAGGAGCCTTGAGCATCAATCCACACATGGTGCAAAACAGAGTAGTGGACCTTCCCACATTTCACCGCAAGTGGGAGTGCCAGATTATTGACTGCTCTGCCACGTAGATATATCCCAGCACCTGGAAACCTAACACATAAGGAAGCAGGTTGCCGTAGCTCTCTCACTGATGTGCTAGCTCGCTATATGCAGGGAGCATTTTATTACCTTGTCAGTTGGATTGGAATTTGGCTAGTGGTATTTGACTGAGTGGTGACTAATTTTTTTGTGTGCTTTCCTTTTTCTTGTTTCCAGGAGAGAAGCCATACAAATGCACATGGGAAGGATGTGACTGGAGATTTGCGCGCTCCGACGAGTTGACCCGCCACTACAGAAAGCACACTGGGGCCAAACCTTTCCAGTGTGCCGTGTGCAGTCGCAGCTTTTCTCGGTCTGACCACTTGGCTCTGCACATGAAGAGACATCAGAACTAGGCTGGACTTTTCCATGAGGCTCTTGGTATCTATGCAACTTCCTAGTGACTCGGTTAAAGTATATATACACGTTCAGTTAGAATTAGCTTAAGTGTTTTGACTGCATATGAACTGCTCTCCATTTTTAAAAGAGGAAAAATTGTGAAAGAAACTGGAAGTGTATATTTTGTATATTTATGAGGAAACAGGGAAGACACTGTGTCACAATACTGATGGTTTCACCATGTTACGGCCACGTGACCTACTCTTCACGCATTTGACTTCAGCCCCTCACAGATGTCATCTCAGGGCTCCCTACCATGGTATATATTTTGCAGATAGGATTAATCGGTTTCATATATGCATAGGCAAAAACATTTTGCCAGAACAGGTTGTACAAGCGTGTGGTTTCTGTGCAGTCATGGGA
Organism: Podarcis erhardii; assembly: GCF_964252035.2. Classification (NCBI taxonomy): domain Eukaryota; kingdom Metazoa; phylum Chordata; class Lepidosauria; order Squamata; family Lacertidae; genus Podarcis; species Podarcis erhardii. Next base: position 98,753,459 of record NC_138508.1, on the reverse strand, counting down.
GCCATTTCCCAGATTTTGGCTAAACACGTGTCGGGAAGCCAGGGTTTTGCTGTTACCTGTTTTACCACATGGCGACTTATGTTCATACATCACAGTAAGCCGTGAGCAAGCAATGTGGCCATGTCTGCTTCCCAGCTACTGCTGCTTCACTACTCCGCTTGCGTGAGCAGAAGAAACAAACCACAAACCATGGCTTAGCGTGTTTTCCAAACCCAGAACCGTGGTTTGTTCCTGCAAACCCATGGTCTCAGCTTCAGGTGGCACAGTAAGCAAGGTTTGTGTTGTTCCCACATGCGCCAGTTGAGGAGTGGTCAACAAACACACACAACGACTCTGCTCATTCAGGATAAGCTGTGATTTATGGCTTACTGTGAAGTACAAATACAGCTAATGCAGTCTGGCAAGCTCTTCTTGTCTGTGGATGTAAACAAGTGTCTATGGATGTATCTGCACCACAGGTATTTAATGCCAATAACCTTTTTCCTGGGGACTCTTGGGTACTACTGGTATTTTGTGATGGGGAATCTGTGACAGATCGGACTATGCTCCCCAGGATTCCTTGGAGAAAAGCAATGACAGTTAATTGGTATGGAGCTGATTACAGTATGTTGCATAGCAATGCCCCAGCTCACATCTGCAAAATATAACATGACGAGGTGTCCCTAAATGTAAGTATTATGTCTCAAAAGCTCTGGAATCTATGTTTTTGGGGCCTTGACCAAGACACTCTTGCTCTGGTAAGCAGTGTTTAGGAAAACTAATTTAATTTACAGCTAAGTGAATCTAAGAGGACAAGCCACCATTTATTTTCTGTCAGAATTTTACTGGATGTTTTATTACTTGTTATATTTTATAAAAAAGTTTTTTTTTCTGTGGAGATGAAATATATATATATATACAAATTCATAAATAGCCATAGAACAAAATGTTCTGTAAGTTGCATGTTTGCTATGACAAAGATTTTGTAAATATGCAGATCAGCTTATAATGTTTTCTTACAAAAGGATTTTCTAGAAATCAGCTGGGAAAAGTAGCAACCATCTTACTTTGGACAGTTTTAATATGGCACATTTAAAAATTGAACCATCTTTTTAAAATACCTCTCAAAAAAAGTTAGCCGCCTTGGTTTCACATAATGAGCTAGCCATTCAATCGCTTTTGTTATTGTTCACACAGAAGTGATGCACTGAGAATTCAAAACAGATCACGCTTCCTCCCCTAAAATGTTTTACAAGTACAAAATATTTGCAAAATATGAACTGTTAAGCAACTGCCAGGAGCTTAAATAACAAGGGTGGATCTGATACATAATGTTAAACCTCTTACTATAAGCTAAACTTAATATTGCTTTAAAAAGAAGGATTTAGAATGTGGGTTTAGAATATCAAAACACTAAGCTGGTTCAACACCAGTACAATCTAATTCTGTGTGGATTTTTTTTTTGCCCCCGATTCAACTGTATTGAGTGTGCATGTAGCCCTTTCAAACAAGCTGTATTGATCAGCTGTCTGGAGAATGGAAAGGGGTCTGTGGGAATCTGATGTTGGTGTGGTTTGTAGCCTCCTTGATCTATATGTTCAGGCCCAGCTCAGGTTCTGGTATCAAATGCACACCACCTGTTTGTGTGTGGCATTCCCGGTGCAGCTAGTGATAATGTGTACTGAAACTTTCTGTGTATTTGTCTATGTAATATGGATCTGGGGGACGGCAGCGGCTGGGACACGACTTGTAGCTTTCGCAAAGGCAAAGGATACTGCAGTTTCTCCTCCCCCAAAGCTTGCTAGTCAAAATGTAAACGATGCTGTAATCCCCCCCCCCAAAAAAAACAAGCACCCCTTTCTTATTAAAGCATAAACACGTTTTGTAAAATTGGAGTTCTAACACTGAGAGGGAATGTTCTCTGCTGCTGGAATCTAGCTCAATATACCATAGCTGAGGACAGGATGAGAGTGGAGCTGGCCATGTTCCTGCTCGTACTCAAACCTCATCCCATTTTAAATTGAGGAGAAGGAACTATCAATCGGAATTCTGTTGCCTAGAGCAAAAAATCCGTGTTGTGTGGCCCTTTGGGCGACGAGCCCCCACTGCTGAAATTCCCTTTTCTGCCTAGCATCTCGCCACACCAACGGCTCCACCATCTTATCTAGATCAGAATGACAATGAAGGCAAGACGAGTTGAACCACAAAAGAGGGTGAATTTTGAATGTCGGAACCGAACAGGAAAAAGAAAGTCTGGTGTGTTAACTTTCAACAGTGTTCTGTCTTCAAATGTAATGGTTCTGTCCATTCTCATGGGTTTCAGAAAATGATCTGTGACTAGTTCCACTTAAAAATTAATAATCAAGTGGTGCCCTTTCAAACTTAATTTTAATTCAACACAAAATTTCACAGGTTAATCTGTTTCAGAGGCAGTAATGGAAATAGTACTAGCAAGCAGCACAAGGCGGTTAGATACACAAGAGTAAACTGTGCACAAGCAGTTTGCCCATGGAACAATTCTGTGCATGTTGGCTTGCAAATAAGTTCCACTCTGTTTATTTACTTCTTACACTTTAGCTTTGAAGACCGCTGCCTCAGGCATTATAATGGGTTGAATCCTGACAAAAGCTGAGCACTTCCAGGTCTAATTGGCTTCAGTGGGACAAAGTAATGTGTGCTCTTAACAGTGCTTATGTATAGTTACTTGGAAGTAGGTTCTATTACATTCTGTGGGGCTTACTCCCAAGTGAATGTAGTTGTAGCTGAGGTCTCTTCCTGGAATCTGAGACCTAAAATCTTTACTAGATTGTAGCTGAGATTGCTATTCAGGTCCTCATTTACATAGACAAATCCTGTATGAATTCTTGCTGTGCCGCCTCTTGCTCAGGAGAAAGGGCAGGATATAAAGCAGGCATAGGCAAACTCAGCCCTCCAGATGTTTTAGGACTACAACTCCCACCATCCCTAGCTAACAGGACCCAGTGGTCAGGGATGATGGGAATGGTAGTCTCAAAACATCTGGAGGGCCGAGTTTGCCTATGCCTGATATAAACTGAGTAAATCATAATGCACACCAGAACTTACTGTTATTGGTATGGCCTCTAGTCTCTTTAGGAAGGGCAAATCTCTCTCTCATGGGCTTTCCATCTTCCCTAACCCCACCTGTCAACAGGTTGGCCTATTCAGTGCATAGTCCTGCTTGACCAATATATATTCCTGGTGGACATCTTAGGCAACACTTTTGAAAGAAGCAGTACTTGGGAGTGCTTTCTCAAAACAGGAGAATGTGTTAAATTATTTCCCTTGGAGACACACCGTTGGAACATTTCTTTTTCTTGTTCAGTTCCATCAGTTCTCCACTTGACACCAGATTGAGGTTCACTGCTAAGTTGTGCAGAAGTAGCACGGCCAGCTTGGGTGTTGGAGAGTATGCTTGGCAGAATCTGAGCCACTTGTGTTCTGGCAGGAATGTTGAAGACCTTCATGAAGACTGGGTTAAAGTCTTTTAAGAGTAGAAATAAGTGTAAAAGAGGAGAGATGTGAACTTCAGCAATCAGGGAATCTTTGCCACATTGACTTCTCTGCTGAAGAAGCCCTGCTCTTCCATTGCAGAGCCTGGGGCATGGTTTAGGGATCATAGCCAATTTACATGGAGTGTTGTCCTGGCCTCTTGGTTGCTCAAGTGAATTCTGAATGCCCTGAAGCACAGCCAATATTCCTTGTGTTTCCCAAGGGAAGATTAGTAATGATCAGATGAGCTGCCTTCTAAGGAAGCTTGTTGACCACGACAGATCTCCACCCTGATTGAGCCCCTGATACACTTCCAGGTTTCCCCAGAAAACCACAAATTATTCCGAGCCTTATCCTTCATTGCTAACCAGGTCCTTAATGCTGGACTCCGAGCAACAGAGGAGGAGATTAAGTTGTAAGATACGGTCAGATTGCACGATAAGTAATTCAGTTACATGGGGAGGTGATTTGCGAGGCAAGCTTTCCTTTGCAGCAGAGTTCTGAGCCTTTCCCCCTTCCTAACAGCTAATTAACAAGCTGCTTTAGAAACTCTGGTTTGTTTTTAATAAGTTTTTAGCCTATTTCCTTGTTCTTTCCCATTGTGCATGTCTTGGAGCCTGAGATCTGAGGGTAGAGGGTTCTGAAGTTGTGCACAGTGCTGCCTTTGGCACGAGGTAAGACACCCCAGTGTGGGCTCAGAAGCCCTCGCATGGGGTTTTGGGGCTTCTCTGCATCACAGCCGCTGAGCTGCAATGTCATGCTGTCAACCAAAGGGTAGAAACTAAAGTTAACTAATCAACATGCCAAAAAAGGGGGGGGAGGGGAGAAAGGCCTCGAAGCAGAACTTTGTTCAAACTATTGTTTGCGTCTTTTATTTATTTTTGTGGTATATGGTAGAGATTTTTTTTTTAGAAAATTTTCCACAAACTTGATAAATTAAAGTTGTTTATAGCTTTTTTCTAAAAAAAAAAAAAGCATTGCTCTTAATTGTAAATAGATGATGGGAAAAGATGTACATATTTTTTTTGTAAGGCTTCAGATGTTTAATCCTGGAAAAGAAAAACACAAGCATATTGTTTTGCTGCTTTTCGCCTGCTACTCTGCCCCACTCCCTGTCCTTATTTTTGTATGGCGATATATCCTATGCAAATGATCAAGCAAACAGCTGTATCGTTACTGAAAGAGAATGAGATGCTTTATATATATATATATATATATGACCCCCCTTTTTTGGAAATAAAAAGTGCCTAAAAGCATTTGTTTGTGTGTGTAACTGGGTTCAAGAACAGATCTCCTGATTTTTAAAAACCTGTCTTAATTTTAATTTTCAAATTGCTGGGGTACACATAAGAAATAATAGAAAATTATTGTGAGTCCACCTCTCTGCATGTTTTATTATTCCGGACTGGATTTTCTTTAGGCTTATAGCTCCATCAACCTCAGTAATGCAGACACCAGATATTGGGGAGCTTTGGCTCTCCAATTGGCTGCTGAATTACAGTTCCATCAACTTCAGCAAACATGATCAATGGCCAGGGAAGATGGGAGTTAGAGTTTTGTGTTCTCAGACAGATGGCTACTTCCTGCATCTCTCTCTGAGTTTCTGCTCTAGGCCCAGTCAAGAGCTATCTCTGAAATTAGCAGCTTCTGAACAGAGGGAGCTTAGCTTGGCTGGACTGCCCCTGAGGTAAGGTAAAGGTAAAGGGACCCCTGACCATTAGGTCCAGTCATGGGCGACTCTGGGGTTGCAGCACTCATCTCGCTTTATTGGCTGAGGGAGCCAGCGTACAGCTTCCGGGGCATGTGGCTAGCATGACTGAGCAGCTTCTGGCGAACCAGAGCAGCGCACGGAAACGCAGTTTACCTTCCCGCCGGAGCGGTACCTATTTATCTACTTGTCCTTTGAGGTGCTTTCAAACTGCTAGGTTGGCAGGAGCAGGGACCGAGGAACGGGAGCTCACCCCATCATGGGGATTCGAACCGCCGACCTTCTTATTGGCAAGTCCTAGGCTCTGTGGTTTAACCCACAGCGCCACCCATGTCCCCCGAGGTAGAGTTCCACAATTCTGTTAAAATACGTCCAGAATTACATTCCCATGGATTTAATATCTCAAGTAAATGGAACTTGACCAAGGACATCTCAACTTTAACCCAGGAATTTTCAGATCACGTGGGAGAAGGTATTTCCAGAAAGTATCCTGGCTGCATGTTTTATAGTGCTGCTAAGATATGCCTGCTCAATTTGTTAATAATACTGGAGATTTTGGGTCTGGAGCACCACCTGCAGATTGGCAAGCTGCCTCGACGATAAGCAACAGGTGCAAGAGTGAGGGATGTTAACTGAATGCAGTCATCCCCCTGACGTCTTAAACTCTGCCTCTCCATTTGCTCACTTGACTCTCCAAGCGTTTTGTTCCACAAACACATACAGTACAATGACTGTGGGTCAGTCTTCCATTCGTTCCATATAGGAATGCTGTGCTAAAGGTGGATCAAATTGTACATTTCAGGCATGGATTCCACACAGCTTGAGTTTTCCTCAACCCGCAGAGGGTACACCATATCCGGGGGGGTTCCCATACACCGAGGCAGCGTGGAGTCACGGGATTCCGGCTTTTTCATATTTAACAGGCCTTCCAACAGTTGTTTTAATGCAATCCTCAGAGAGATGAAGGATTTTTCCATTTTCAGGAATGCTGTAAAGGGCTCTGGCTTGTTTTTAATACATTCTCTTGGAAAGCTCTAGTGGGACATTTCCAGATAGGTTTTATCATCTAAAGAACAGGCGGCTCCCAAATCTCGGCTGCTCTAACGCATCAGGAAAACAACCATGTGATTCTCCTAAATGTTAGTGGAAACGGAACAGTTATTAGAGCAACACAAACTTCATCTCTTGACCAGAGAGAGAGAGAGAGAGAGAGAGACTGGCCAAGATTCATACTTGATTTTTGGCTTTTGTCATAAATCCTGCACACATGGAAGCTATAACAGGCTGCCTATGAATTCCCCAGCTTATGTTTCCAGCAGAAGGCATTGAGGGTCTGGAAACCAAGCCTTATGAGGAATGGTTGAGGGAGTTGGGTGTGTTCAGCCTGGAAAAGGAGACTGAGGAGATATGATTCAATATCTAAAGGGCTGTCACATGGAAGATGGAGCAAGCTTGTTTTCTCCTGCTCCAGGGCGGCAAGACCCAAACCAGGGGTCGGCAATTTTTTTTTTAGCCGCGGGCCCATCCACTGTCCCTCAGAACTTGTGGCAGGCTGAGAAGTGGCACCGGGGGGCGGAGCTGGAAGACGAGGCAAGGGGGGAAGTAGTCCTCCCCAGCCCCAACCACTGTGCTTACTTTCCCTGGGGCTGCCACCGCCACCACCGCCGCCGCTGCTGCTTGTGGGTAGGCAGAGTGAGCTCATCCGCTCTCTGGCCCACAGGAGCACCAGGGCGGCAGAGGGAAGATGAGCGACACGAAAGGGCTGGCTCCAGAGAGGGGCTGCTTAAAATGGCGCTTGGCTCAGCCCAGCCCCCTTCCTCCTCTAGGCAGGGCGGGGAGAAGCCAGAAGGAGGGAGGAAGGAGGCACCGCGGCGGTGTGTGAGAGGGAGGGGGGATGGAATGGCGCAGGGGGGGGAAACAGCGTAGTACGAACGAACAGAATCCCCACGCCGATTCACGGACAGTCCATGGGCCGGATCCTGAAGGCAATTGGGCCTCATCTGGCCTGCGGGCCTTAGTTTGCCGACCCCTGACCCAAACCAAGGGGTTCAAGTTACAAGAAAGGAGATTCCAACTAAACAGGAAGAACTTTCTGACGGTAATAGTTGTTTGGCTGTGGAATGGGCTCCCTCAGAAGGTGGTGGACTCTTCTCCCTTGGAGGTTTTTAAACAAGAGGTTGGCCGTATGTCATGGATGCTTTAGTCAAGATTTCTGCATTGCAGGGCATTGGACTAGATGACCCTCAGGTCTGTGATTTTAGGTGTACACACACACAACATGGATGCAGGGGTGGAGTAATAAGTAACAATAATTTTATTATTTATATGCTGCCCACCTGACTGACGTGCCCCAAAGTCACTGTGTGGCTCCGAACAGAATATTAAAAACGCAATAAAACATCAAACACGAAAAACTTCTCTATATATTCCTGTAACTGGAAACAAAAGCAGGAATGGGCCATTTTCACCAGTTTGTGGGAAATGACAATATTTAGGTGAGGTGACGTGAAATAAAGTACGGTACTTCTTCACATAATGCATAGCCTACTAACTTACGGAATCAGCTGCTCTAGGCTGTTGCAATGGCCACAGGCATTAAGCAATGCTTAGACTCTATATGTATAATTATATGTATCAAATGGTACTAGCCATGGCTCAGAAGCAGCAAGGCTCCAGCGGCCAAGGGCCAAACAGCAGAGAAGGGTTGCTGCCTTGATATCTGCCTGTGGACTTTCCTGGTGGCAGCCTACTGACCAATTCTGGAAATGACATATTAGGGTAGATAGACACTGGCCTTAAATTCCCAGTTATGCAGGAGTAAAGGGTAAAGGGACCCCTGACCATTAGGTCCAGTCATGATCGACTCTGGGGTTGCGGCGCTCATCTCACTTTATTGGCTGAGGGAGCCAGCGTACAGCTTCTGGGTCATGTGCCCAGCATGACTAAACCGCTTCTTGCGAACCAGAGCAGCGCACGGAAACGCCGTTTATGTTCCCGCCAGAGCAGTACCTATTTATCTACTTGCACTCTGACGTGCTTTCAAACTGCTAGGTTGGCAGGAGCTGGGACCGAGGAACGGGAGCTCACCCCGTCATGGGGATTCGAACATCCAACCTTCTGATCGGCATGTCCTAGGCTCTGTGGTTTAACCCACAGGAGTAGGGTGACCCAATAAGCAGTACCATGGCTGCATGAGGATTCTGCGGGCTCCAGGATAATTAGGGAAACTTGCAAGGAGAAGCACTATTGCGCCCCCCACCCCAGAAAGTAGGGTTTGAGTGAAAGGTGCCGGTGCGTCGTCCTGGATTTTTCCAGTTGCAGCTCTTTCCCCATGACCCACAAGAGTAAACAGAGTGAAAGTGTTCATTCACTTATAAAGAGCAGAGAAAAGGCAGTAGGAAGTGTTGCTTCTGACCCCAGACCATGTTGGCCAAGGTTTTATGGGTGGGCTCAAATGTATTCTGTACCAGCAGGTTTCCCAGCTGCAGAGCCTGTTTGTATGAACCTGGGAAAGCAGAAACCACCACAATTGCTCCCACCTCACAGAAACAGCAAGCTGAGGGGTCTGCGGGGCTGGCAAAAAAATATAAATAAATCCTCTAGGACTACAAGGTAATTCAAATCAGCTCTGCATGTATGTTTGAAGGATTCAGTGATAGTAAAAGTACGTGGGCTGTTGCTGTTTTTGTGGGTGGCCTTCTCTTTCTCCAACATTTGGTCAAAAGTTCTTACTCCTCACAGGGCAATCCTGAGCATTCTTTCCTTCAGTGCATAAAAGATTGTAGCTTAAGTGCGCCCAGAATAACAGATAAGGCAGCAAATCCTCTGCAGGATAAATAAATCCACTTCAGCCAAAGTTAAAACATGGGCATCCCATTGAATTCAGGAGATCAGGCATGGGGGATCTCCCAACCCCTCAGCCAAACTCACCTTCCCTGCACCCGATATCAAAGCCGTGGCTGCAAAGGAGCAAATAGGTGAACCAAACCTGTGCTTAGCTGTCTCCCCTTGAAGTCAATAGATTGTAAAAGTGCTTCCCTTTGGCTGTATTTTGCTGCAGGCGCTGAGACAAACTAGACATCATATGCATGTTTGCACTTAGGATGCATTTTTTAAAAATATGCAAATAGCAGCTTCTGGAGGGAGGGAGGGAGGGAGGGTTAATTATTGGGGATTGTAAAAGTCTGAGAGGAGAACTTTAGTCCTTTAATCCATCAAGGGAGAAGAAGGTTAAGCTCCTCCTACCCACCTGCTTCAACCCCTATAATTATCAACCCTCCCCACCCTTGCATGCTATTTGCATTTTTAAAGAGTGTACATTACATGAAATGACACATTTAGTTCAGTCTCTTCAGAATATTAAATTGAACATAAGTAAAAGTCTTTCCCCATATGGTTATCATTTTCCACACTCCGGTGGGTATATCAATGCTTCGCACCCCCCCCCCCCCCGCCCAGCCTTTCTGTTATGAAGATGGAACTGAGATCCACTCGTCCTTGCAAAAAGTTCACACATGCTAAAATGGCCTGAGGGGGGGAGAAGATTTACTCCATCTTTGAAATATTAACAGCAGCAATCAAGTGAAATGTGAGCATTTTGAAGGGTACATACCATGCCTCCGGACGTTTCAGCTAATTTCTGTGATATAAAAGGGCTTTTCAGTAACCTCAAAGAAGCAAATCCTCATAAAGACGAGAGAAACCTGATTATCAAATGGTGTCAGCTTGTACCATCTGCAAATACATTAGTCACAGTGATTCCAAATGTTATTTCGTTTAAGCTGAAAGGGGCTATGCACGCCCTTATGGTTTAAGGCAATGCCTGACAACTGTGTAGCCCCCGAACCTGTTCCATATATGCTTTGAAACTGGGCTTTAATGTCTTTTACACCAAGAGCTCTCATGAGTTCCCCTCGCTGTGGTGAGATTTTGTGAGCATGTTCAGTACCCTTAGAGCCACAATTCTCCAAATGTGTGCCACAATGAAGCACATAAACTGGGATTCATTTGTCGAAAATGTAGAAATGTCTGGAAGTATGGCAGTCCACGTTGGAAGTTTCACTTTCCTGAAAAAATAGGAGATTTTTGGAGTTCGACAACTTTTCTGTTGGGATTTTCACTTTTTGAAATATGGCAACCTTACCGTAAGCCACTGGAGGATCCTGCAAGCCCAAAATATGCACCCTCAGAGAAAGCTGCCTGCCCCTCTCTGCATGATTCACTGTTCTGCCCTTGCTTCAGTCCAGTCACACCATCTGAGGGGCAGATAATTCTGTCACGTGTCTGTGTCTCACCCTTGAGAGGAGGCTCCCTTTTGTGTCTTGGCGTGACTCACTCTTCCCATCTTGACTTGCACAGGAGAACAAGGGGCGAGCTCCGCCGAGTACAGATAATTCTCCACTCTTGCTCATTCTAAAGGTAAAACCCCCACTTTAATACAAAAATAAACAGTGTGTCAGCTAGCAGACATTTCGGAAGCACTGGCCTACCAGATATAAAAAGGCAAAGGACACAGTCCAGACCGAAGTGAGCTGTGATTAAATACAAACCAATTCACCATGGCATTTAAACTGACTTTTACTCAGAGAATTGTTGGCATCTGTCTGTCTCAAGAGACAATAGGGTGCACCTCCAGGCAGGGGAGGTGGGGGTCAAACCACTGGAGAATCACAGCACCTGCAGTGGCTGCAGAGACCGCTAATAGCAGGCATGGCCAAACTCGGCCCTCCGGATGTTTTGGGACTACAACTCCTATCATCCCTAGCTAACAGGACTAGTGGTCAGGGATGATGGGAACTGTAGTCCCAAAAAATCTGGAGGGCCGAGTTTGGCCATGCCTAGCTAATATTAGTAGTAATAATAGCAACTCATAACTGCTGCCTCCTGCATTGTTTTTGCTGCGTTAGCGATACCAAAGTGACCTCTCTGGGGCACAAGCTTGGGCAGTGTGTAGAATCATACAGTTGATCATAGAGAGGATCATCTAGTGCAATCCCCTGCAATACAAGAGTTTTTGCCCTACGTAGAACACATGACCCTGAGATGAACAGTCTCATAATAATAATAATAATAATAATAATAATAATAATAATAATTTATTTGTACCCTGCCCATCTGGCTGGGTTTCCCCAGCCACTCTGGGCGGTTTCCATAGAAACCAAAAATACACCAAAATATCACAGATTAAAAACTTCCCTGAACAGGGCTGCCTTAAGATGTCTTCTGAATGTCAGGTAGTTATTTATCGATTTGACATCTGATGGGAGGGCGTTCCACAGGGCAGGCGCCACTACCGAGAAGGCCCTCTGCCTGGTTCCCTGTAGCTTTGCTTCTTGCAATGAGGGAACCGCCAGAAGGCCCTCGGCGCTGGACCTCAGCGTCCGGGCAGAACGATGGGGGTGGAGACACTCCTTCAGGTATACTGGGCCGAGGCTGTCCAGGGCTTTCAAGGTCAGCACCAACACTTTGAATTGTGCTCATAAACATACTGGGAGCTAATGTAGGTCTTTCAAGACCGGTGTTATGTGGTCTCGGCGGCTGCCCCCAGTCACCAGTCTAGCTGCCGCATTCTGGATTAGTTGTAGTTTCCGAGTCACCTTCAAAGGTAGCCCCACGTAGAGTGCATTGTCCAAGCGGGAGATAACTAGAGCATGCACCATTCTGGCGAGACAGTCCGCGGGCAGGTAGGGTCTCAGCCTGCTCTACCGACTGAGCTATCCTGAGTTCTGTTAGACGTATTGAAATTTAATCGCCACAACTAGCTTAGGTCTGTTAATTTTGAGGGGTCTACTTACTCCAAGTAAAGGTTACTTGACGGCAACCAGTAAGAATTTAGTTAGTCCCATTCTGTTTCTTTCAGAGACCTTTGGCCATGATTAACTCCGGCTTCATTGCAGCTGATTAGTTCTGTTCAGTACTGTCCTCCCTAAAGGCCTTTTAATCATGGCTGTCGGAGTGCATATTGCTCACAGGTCATATTCTGACACCGACGATGTGATGCTCAGCTATGGGTAAGGCTAACAAGGATAAGTAGGGAAGGTTTTGCACAGGAGACGAGAAAAGAGGCAGGGAGCACGCATTCCCAATCTCTTGCTTCCAATTTCTTAGCCATGATTAAGAGATGAGATGTTTCACATGCGCACTGGACAGTGTGGGTAACAGAAAGTCTGGAATCATGACGGGTGTGTGTGTGTGTGTGCATTTCTCATGCACGTCCGCAGCCTTCCTTAGTTGCACTGCTTAGTTGTCAAACGTTTTGGCTCCCGAACACCACAAACCCGGAAGTGACTGTTCCGGTTTGCAAACTATTTTGGGAAGCCGAATGTCCGACGGGGCTTCCTTGGCTTCTGATTGGCTGCAGGAGCATCCTGCACACGATTAAAAGCCGTGCTTTGCTTTCTGGGACTTCCGGAATAGATTCTGTCCAACTTCCAAGGTATGACTGTAATAATAATAATAATAATAATAATAATAATAATAATTTATTGTTTCTACCCCACCCATCTGGCTGGGCTTCCCCAGCCACTCTGGGTGGTTCCAAACAGAACATTAAAAACATCAAACATTAAAAACGTCCCTAAAAAGGGCTGCCTTCAGGTGTCTTCTAAAAGTCATTATGGTGCTCAGTGAAAAACATAAACCAACACTTGGCAGATATAAACCTCTCTTTGCCTCTTTGAGTTAATTAACAATGTGGGTCAGTCAGGGCTCCACCTCAGAAGGTGAAGACACTACCCAAGGAATGTGTGAGGAAGACAGGTCTTGAACTGGTGGTACTTTATCCAGCCTGTGCGGGAACCTGGAGGGAGACTGCTCACATCAGACAAGGAAGCCACGGTGCACCTATAGGTCAGGTCAGCTGATAATCCTTGACCCCCACCTCATAATGACTTCCTCTTTGAGACTTCCTTCCTGGCCTGAGCAGCCAAAGGACACCACTGCCTCTGCCTTTCTTCTTGCCGCATCCTTAAATGCAGAGGAGCTCACCTAACAGAATGTCAACTTTGCTCGAAAGCAGTGCAACTTTGCTGTGTTTGCAAGCAACCCCCTATCTCTCTCGTTCTCTGACCTTGCTCCAGTTATGAATATGTTCAGAGCAGGGCAAGTAGGGATCCCATAAAGTAAATGGGTTGTAGATGACAGCCATAAAGAGTAGTGATTCCTAGAACAGATAGATCCCTGTCCAAGTTGCCATAGCACCCCTGAACTAATTAAAAAATAACTTGGTAAAAGGCAGATAATTCTACCCCAAGCATTTCAGAGGGGTGTTGAAGGTTGGATTCCTGCCAGGAAAAAGAAAGGAAGGCGAAAGCAACCCTTTTAACTGCCAGGACCGTGGCTGGCTGGGTAAGTAGATGCTGACACTTACGATGGTTCGAAGAGCAGGGCGAAATATGGGAGGCGTGTATTAAATTGTGTAGACTCCGTGTAGAACATAGAAGGAATTTCCTTTTTAAAAGGGGCAAGGAAAGGAGCAGCCTCTTTGAAGCCCAGCGTTTTATGAGATCTCCGTCCTTGGGAGCTGAACAGTAAAGATGACTCGCACCGCTTCGGGCTTTGCAAAATTACTACCAACGAAAAGGCTGAGTAGCTTTATCGAGATGCTGGAGTGGCCATTAAAACTTCAAAGGCAGTGTGTGACTTGAGCTTTACCTGTCACCGTGAAGGATATTTATTATAGGAAGATTTGGGTCCTTAGAAAAAGTTAACAGGGCGATATTAATGTGAAGTCTTGGGTATTATGAGATGGCCTCCCAGCCCAGCAGCGTGAGAGATCAGTTGTTTTCATTACTTATTGTCCTTGAAAAGCCGTCCGGAGGAAAGGCAGGTGAGAGAGCAAAAAACAAAAAACACGAAAAAACCCCACCCTTCGAATGGACTAAGAGTGTTTTCTTCTGCAGCATATAATCAAATCCTTAGTTCCTTCTGCAACTGCCAGGATCCCACTTCTCTCGAAGGGACAACCATTGGTGTTTTCTCTGCTTTCCCTTTTAGTAAAATACTGTCACAGACCCTCCAAGTGCCCCTATTTTCCAGGGACCACCCTGGATTTACAGAAGCCGTCCCAGTTTCTGATTTGATCCTGGAATGTCCCACTCTTCCTTAGGACACCCCTATTTTCATCGTAGACATGTTGGTGGGCATAGAGTTATGCGACCCCCTGGTCAAGGAGACAAGTAACCTGTATAGGGATGTGTGTTTTTTAAAGGATTAATGTTTTATTACATTTTTTTTTATGTTTTGGAAGCTATCCAGAGGGGATGGGGCAACCCAGTCAGATGGGTAGGATATAAATAAAATTATTATTATTATTATTATTATTATTATTATTATTATTATTGAATAGGATGTCCCTATTTTCATCAGAAAAATGTTGGAGAGTTTGGTATCACACTGGGGCATTATGGGAAATTTAAATGGCGTCTGGTGGTGCCAGCGTCTCTACCTCCCCTGACAGGTAAGCCCACCAACTTAGGAGAGGTCCACTTTGCTGAGAGATTCCTCAGGCCTGAAATTATTCCTGCCTGGTTCTTATGTTCCAGTTCTCTAGGCCAAATTTCCCAAAGCTTCTGAGGCTTTCCCCTGGAATTATGGACGTATTTCCCCCTTTAGAGGATGCGGGTGACGCTGTGGGTTAGACCACAGAGCCTAGGACTTGCCAATCAGAAGGTCGGCGGTTCAAATCCCCGCGACAGGGTGAGCTCCTGTTGCTCGGTCCCTGCTCCTGCCAACCTAGCAGTTCAAAAGCACATCAAAGTACAAGTAGATAAATAGGTACCGCTCCGGCGGGAAGGTCAACGGCGTTTCCGTGCGCTGCTCTGGTTCGCCAGAAGCGGCTCAGTCATGCTGGCCCCATGACCCGGAAGCTGTACGCCGGCTCCCTCGGCCAATAAAGCGAGATCAGTGCCGCAACCCCAGAGTCAGTCACAACTGGACCTAATGGTCAGGGGTCCCTTTACCTTTTTACCCCCTTTAGCAATGTGTAACAGCGAGAAGTACCTACCTGGACAGTAGCCCATCCTTATTGTGTCTGCACGAGTCACTGTTGTGGGTGTGGCTTCTGTCTGAGAGGCATGCCCACAGTGTAGACACATGCAAAGTCTGTTCCTCCGAGGACAGGTAATGCTGTTATGTCTCTGCAAGGGAGTAATTACATGATTCCATCACACCTGCAGGAAAGGTACAGCAGAATTAGCTGCCCTCAGTGGAGGCTGACTGAGAGCAGGCAAGGCCAGAGCAATTAATCATGCAGAGATGCTGTGGGCACCTCCTCTATTAGGACTTGGGGCCCAGAGGAACCTTTAATCATATAATTTACTTCTTGCAGCATATTAGCAGACCGCACACAGCATGCCGTTTGGAAATCCCTCCTCTAATCTGAGTGTAATGGCGGCTTCATTGGAAAGAAGATTAGGCAGTGCAAAGTTTTCTTTTGATTTATTCTTTGATATTTAGCCTAATTTGCACTAGAGGGGTTGCTGATTTGGGCTCTGTTTTATCTATGCTAAAGGAGAACACCTGAAAGGAACATTACTTTGGGCAATCTGCTGTTTGCCACCAACAAAATGCAAAGTGGGATTCAGATTACCATTTGCAACCACATAGAACAAATTAGTTTTTTTCTGGCCTGCGCCTGAACAGGAGGTTGCATGCCTCTCTGATGGAAGAAAACAGGGTGGAAATGTACTAAATAAAATGCATTTACTGTAATCCAACATTTGCAGTCCAATATTTACCTAATTTGTACCTGAGACTCCAAGACTTTGGCCACCTCATGAGAAGAGAAAACTCCCTGGAAAAGACCCTGGTGTTGGGAAAGATGGAGGGCACAAGGAGAAGGGGACGACAGAGGATGAGATGGTTGGACAGTGTTCTCGAAGCTACCAGCATGAGTTTGACCAAACTGCGGGAGGCAGTGGAAGACAGGAGTGCCTGGCGTGCTCTGGTCCATGGGGACACGACTAAACGACTAAACAACAACAACATTTACCTAATTTGTACAACTTAATTCGTATAATTTTTTTAACATCTAACTCTGTACTTTTAATTATTGCAAACTGCCCTGGAATCTATTCTCAGGAAGGGTGATGTGTACAAAAACAACTGTATAGGATTGTAAGAACTCAGAAACTTTCACTAACCTGGTATTTTCCAGATGTTGTGGTCCTCCACAACATCAGGTCCAGCCAGCATGGTCCCTGGTTGATGAGATTTGTTGTTGCAGAAGACTTCTAGTCTCCAACAGTGGCCTACCAGGTACCGATGGGAAACCGACAAACTGACTTTGAGGGTTGGTTTTTGTTGTTGTCATTTTTACAATCAAATGGTATAAATGATGATTATCCTCTCCTGGCAATGACAAACCTAGACAGCATCTTAAGAAGTAGAGACATCACCTTGCCAACAAAGGTCCATATAGTTAAAGCTATGGTTTTCCCAGTAGTGATGTATGGAAGTGAGAGCTGGACCATAAAAAAGGCTGATTGCCGAAGAACTGATGCTTTCAAATTATGGTGCTGGAGGAGACTCTTGAGAGTCGCATGGACTGCAAGAAGATCAAACCTATCCATTCTTAAGGAACTCAGCCCTGAGTGCTCACTGGAAGGACAGACTCCAATACTTTGGCCACCTCATGAGAAGAGAAGACTCCCTGGAAAAGACCCTGATGTTGGGAAAGATGGAGGGCACAAGGAGAAGGGGACGACAGAGGACAAGATGGTTGGACAGTGTTCTCGAAGCTACCAGCATGAGTTTGACCAAACTGTGGGAGGCAGTGGAAGACAGGAGTGCTTGGCGTGCTCTGATCCATGGGGACACAACTAAACGACTAAACAACAACAACAACAACAACAACAACAACAACAATCCTCTCTTGTTTTCCCCTGTGCTGCAAAGCATACTGATTCTGCACACAGGCATTCCACTTAAGTGTTCAGGCCAACAGCTACCCACAAATGCACACCATGCATTTGCTTAATCCTAAAAATTTAGTGGCCATCAGTTATATGGACTGAGCGATTGCCTATTTTGAACCCACCACTAGTCAAGTTCATGGGATAATAACCCCAAGTTCTGCTTGACTGCAAGGTCACATTTGATTCCAACTAGAGTAAGGGATGTGGCTTAGTGGCAAATTATCTGCTTGTTTTCCAGCTTCGGGATCCATCATTTCCAGGTTGAACTGGAAAAGACCAGTGTCTGAAATCCTGGAAAGTCAGTAGAGAAACTACCAGTCAGTAGAGACACTTTTCAGCTTCATGGACCAATGTTCTGACACAGTATAAGAGGACTTCCTATGTTCCTAATACTAAGGGTCATGATGGATTCTGCCCCTCCACCCCATATATATACTACTTGTTTTATGGGCTTTGAGTCAGGGTGTCATGATGTCTTGAAGGCAGAGCTCTATACTTCAATCCTATGCTTGTACTCTCATAATATGCTTGTACTCTCTTCAATACCATAACATTCTGCAAGACTGGTGTAGCCTCATCTTTTTTCGATGATGGACTGTGCATCAGCTCACCCTTGGGGCAACAAGCTTAAGAACCTGAGCAACTGACCTTACGTTTGGAGGCACTTTCAGGGTTGGCCGTTATGCCAGTCATTGATAAGCATGTAGATAAATGCTTCTGATTTTGATTACTGAATTCAAGCTAGCTCTTCTATGGCTTGGGGCTGAGATCAGAGGAAGAATCTGGTCATACAGGCTTCTGAGTGTTGGAGAGTCTCTCTCAGGAAGCAGCTACTGGAAAGCTCTTATGGAAAGCTCCATGCAGGATGAGGGAAAATACATGAAGAGCCTTCTGGATTCAGGCCAAAGGCTTATAAATCTACAGTGGCCAACCAGATGTGTTTGGGGTGCTCACAAACAGGACATGTTCCCAGTGGTAGGTATTCAGAGGCACAACCCCTTTGATTCTGAAGGTAGTTACAGCCATCATGTCTCTCTGCTGACACCCTCAAATAATCATTCCTTCCCAGAAACCATTTCAGCTGCTGGTTTCAGGCCTTCACTGTCAAACGAGATCCAGCTGTAGCAGCAGATATTGTGCCTTTGGGTTTTACATGGTGATCTGCCAGCATTTCTGGAGCGAACAGCTCAGAAACAGAGAAGTTCACCTGTAACTGGGAATCTGCATGGTGCACCCTCAAGAGTTCTGGAACAGCTAAAGTCAAATTGTGCCTTGTCTAACAAAAATGTGGCTAAAAATGGCCTACTTAGCAGAGGATTTGAAAGACAGGTGATGCAACGGCAAGCTTTAAAAAGGTATCCAAGGAGGAACCAGGAAATTATAGGCCTTTTGGTCTATTGTCTGTCTGGGTGGAAAGCATGACTAAATCTAAAATTATTAAGCGTATAATAGAACAAGCTTTGCTGAAGAAAAATCAGCAGGGCTTCTGCAAAGGGAAAGCCTGACCCCCCTCAGCCTTTTATAATTCTTCCACAGTGTCCACAAACATCTAGATGAGGTGATATGGTGCCCAATTCTATACTTGGGACTGCCAACAAGGATTTGACAAATTCCATGGCTAAGCAGATCACTAACAAGTAAAAAATAGGAAGCAGAGGATCTGAATGGAAAGTTTTCACAATGAAGAGAAGCAAGTGACAGGGTCCCTTGGAGATCTGAAATGGGATCAGTGCTTTTTAATCCATTCATAAATGATCAGGCTCCAGGGATAAGGGGTACCAGATGTCACAATGTTGTTCAGGATGGCAAAAACCTAAGCGTTATATGAATAATCTCAGAAAAAGATCTTCCTAGATGGGTGAATGGACAACAAAATGTCAAACTGCATTCAAGGCCAATAAATGATGTAAAGGAGCAACAAATCCCAGTTTTGCATGTAAATTAACAGAGACTGAGCTGGCAGTGACGAACCTAGGAAGAAATCTTGGGGATGTGCTCAATGAAATCTTGAAGGCTGTGTGTGGTGGGCTGCAGTGAGAAATATTATAAAATCTACACATGCATGCAAGAACACTGGTATCGTTACATTTGGAACATTGTGTTTCATTCCGATTGCCCAATCTTAAAAAAGAAAAAGTAAATAATCTCCAATCATCCTGAGGACATTGAGGTTTATCTCCAACACATTTGTTCAATACCAGTGTAGGGTGAAGAAAAGGATGACAGTGGTGGTTATAATAATATACACATTTTCAGAATCTGTGCTTCCAAGGGTTAAGAACAGTACACAGAGGCTGGGAGTGAAAATTCAGGTTTCGTGTGCTAACCCAGCCAATGACTCTCTGGCTGCAGTTTGAGTTCAGGTCCATGTGATTGCTGCAAGTTTCTCTCAAACACTTTGAATGTATTAACAAGATAACTTGACTTTCAAAGAATGGGCAAGGGTTTGCTAAATAAGATACACCGAAAAAAAGCAAAGATGTTGAGCCACTTCTTAGCTATTACAGGAAAGAAAGCAGTGACGCGCTTGAAGTCAAAACTTAGTATTATGAGGGACCCCGTGCTTATCTCAGCCGGGTCTCAGCTCTTAGCAGATAAAGACTAACTAATCGTGATCAGAGCATTTCTGCCAGCCTAGCAACCCATTCAACAGCTTCTTATTATGCCTATAAATCACTAGACGATAAGGAGAGTTGCACTCATAAGGTCTGGCTGAAAAAGAATCAATAGACGTTACTATTATGAGCTCAATTTACAATGGAAATCAGTGAGGCCTGTATGGAAATAAATCAAACAGTAAGGATGAATAGGCTGTAATTTTTCTGATTAACAAATGTTTTGCTTGTCATGAGGTCTTAAGAGCTGCTCTTAGCTTTTTAAAGGTCCAAAACAGGTTTCAGAAAAGTATATATTTACACTGGGGAGCTGAACACACATGCACACACACCTACCGCTATTAGCATTCGAAGGCATACATGCACACAAAACGGGATATTGTCTTGAAATGCCTTTTGTGCCGGGCCATTTAGAGCAGGCATGCCCGCAAAATAGCCGGGGGGGGGGGGAACAATCTGGAAGAAACCTCAAAAGGTTGCTATAGAAATGTATCCAAAACAACAAATTATACATCCCACTTCCCTGCTGAAATCGAAAATATAGAAGTAGCATTTTGCTGCTTGAAGCCAGTAAGATTCTACAAACAAACGCCATGGCTGCGGTCCAAAGCAAATTCAAATGGTGAGCTTTTCCTGGGCCGTACCACTTGGTGCTGTGGAAGGGGAATTGCATGTTTTAATGTTCTCCACGAAGAAGAAACCTTTCACACAGGAAACTAGCTTGTCAGGGAGAAGCAAGCTGCTTAGCCTCCTTCCCGATATGCTTCTTGCCTACATGCAATGTTCTTCTTGGAGGAACTATAAGAACTCTGCAATCTCCTAGCTGCAGCCCAAGATGGAACAGTCCAATAAAATACAGTGGTACCTCGGGTTAAGTACTTAATTCGTTCTGGAGGTCTGTACTTAACCTGAAATTGTTCTTAACCTGAATCACCACTTTAGCTAATGGGGCCTCCTGCTGCTGCCGTGCCGCTGGAGCACGATTTCTGTTCTCGTCCTGAAGCAAAGTTCTTAACTTGAAGCACTATTTCTGGGTTAGCGGAGTCTGTAACCTGAAGTGTGTGTAACCTGAAGCGTATGTAACCCAAGGTACCACTGTATCTACCACTTGAGTCTACTGAGTGTGTAGATTGGTCCTTGCTTGGACGAACAGCCGTTGGAAATGTCTGCAAACTGATTCACCAGCAAGGAGAAAGGGGAGAGAAATGCAAATATTTGAAAATGAGCAAGGCTGCCTCTTTTATTCCTCAGAAATGCCATAACCAAGGATAGGTAACGCAGACCTGGCGGGCAAATCATTCTTTACAGATAAAATGAATGACTAATTCACAAGTGTATGCTAAGAAGTGTGCTATATCCTGAAATGATACAATTGCTGTAGATTTACTGGCAAATGTCAACATGTTAGCACATAACTGTTTGCACAGTTGCACTATCAGTGAAGTGCTTCCTCTATGTTTGACCCTTAGAGAAGAATTGCGAAGCCTAGTGGATTTCCTGCAATTTGGATCCTTGCTTGCTTGCGCTCCCGCAATACAAGGTCGTCATCATGTCTAAAAGCAGACATGGTTAATTGTGCCATTTTCTTCCATTTCCAAATGGCTCTGCAAACTCTGCAAAAAGTAGAGCATATCCTTTATTACAGCAGTGATGTGTTCCGTAATAAAGTTCAAAATTGGTTGTTTGCTTTTATCTTGGTCATTAGAGAGCCAACGTTGACCTTCTGAAAACTGCGTGCTTTTTCCTTTCAAATATCATCCATCTATCTAAGCACAAAGGAATGGGACATTTTGTCGTTCCCAATTTTTCATCATCAACAACACCCATATGCAGATTCGGTAAAGTTACACTTAATGTTAAAATGTCAATGTTGTGGGCCATTCAAAATAAGGAAAGCTACATTTTCACTCAAATATATATGGCAAGGCTGGGCCAAGACAACCTGTTGTCCTACATGGCTGTGATCCCAGAGACTCAACCCAGGGTCCCAAAATGTTACAGAGAACACTATGGCGGAAAACGCTAGGGCATGAATTTCAGTTCACGCACAGCCAAATGCACTTAAAGAACTATAGGCACACCTTAGCATTCTGTGGGGTATAGCAAGGGATTCTGGGATGCTCCTCAGATCGCATGTTGCCTCATTGCTGCCCTCAAATAAATTGCTTGTGTTGTCATGCTGGCAACACAAAGGTTGGCATTTTCTCAGCCTGTGTGTTCAACTAGTAAATGGTATGAGTACAAATGCCAATTCTGTCACTGTTATGCTGTTATGCTATCAACCTTTCAAGTGCTGAGACAGCTCAGATGCATCCTTTGGTCAATTTCCTCTGTCTTGGGCTATGGCTGGCCATTTCTCTCTGCCATGATCCTGGCAAAAGTCAACTCTCTCAAGCTGGCATTGGTGCTAAATAGAGGGTTCCCCTGAAATGCAAATAACAGCTTCAAAGGTGTGGTTTTTTTATTGGGACCATGGCAGGGAGTAAAGGGGATTAGCTCCCTGCCCCATTCCCCAGTCCAGAGGTTGCACAGGCTTCCCTGTGACTGCTATTTACATTACAAAAACCTGGAGGTTGATTGCATTCATGCAATTAACTGTAATGTGTACTTAGGTCCTTTGTCTTTATGTGCCGCCGAAACATCCAGTTACAAGAACTGAAGAAATTAAGTTTCTGTTTAGGTTTCTTTGCAAGATCTGTCTGTGAGATATAATGGCTCCTTTGGGAACTTGAAACTTGCGCTCAGCATTGTAATGGTGACTTCAGAATAAAAAGCTGTGACAGATCTAATCCTCCAATGTTTGGATGAACAGACAGGTCCAGCAAGCTCTCTACACCATTGGGGTAGTGTTGCTCAGCTGTTGCTGTTCTGCCATGCATTTTGCGTAGATTAAAAAAGCTCACACATATCTGTCAATGGGCCAAGCTGAGGACAAGTTTGCAACGCTCACAGTATGCATTAAGTAATGGGTGACACTGGTAGAATGAAACTTCATCTGATTTGCCCCCCTTTTCTGAAGGCGAAGAGGGGAAAACAGGTCACACGATGTTGGAGGTGCAGGGACACATGGACTGGAGCTACCCCTCCACCCCTGACTTTACAGCATTCAGGGGCAAGATCTGAAAGGAATTTGCAAATACAGTGGTATCTCGGGTTAAGAACTTAATTCGTTCTGGAGGTCTGTTCCTAACCTGAAACTGTTCTTAACTTGAAGCACCACTTTAGCTAATGGGGCCTCCCGCTGCTGCCACGCCACCGCCGCACGATTTCTGTTCTCATCCTGAAGCAAAGTTCTTAACCTGAGGTACTATTTCTGGGTTAGCGGAGTCTGTAACCTGAAGCGTCTGTAATCCGAGGTACCACTGTATGTTTTCTTGAACACACTTAACCCCAGTTGCACAGGGACCCCATGGATTCAGACCATACTGCTGAAGTTCGGAGGGTAGAGAGGGTGGTTCGACTTTTGCAATGCCTGAAAAGGGCCAAGGATTGCTCAGAGATATGTGTACTACCAGTGACACATGCAACTTCACAAGTGCATCATGTATTCACTGCACCACTGTAGGTACAAGCTTTCCCACTGAGTATACAGAGTGGGTGGAACAAACCATAAAGTAGGTCATTAAAGGAGAGGAACAAACAGAGATGATGATGAAGATGATGATGATGATAATAATAATTAGAATAATAATAATTTATTTATACCCCACCAATTTGGCTGGGCTTCCCCAGCCACTCTGGGCGGCTTCCAACACAATATTAAAATACAGTAATGCATCAAACATTAAAAACTTTCCTAAAGATATGGCAAAGGGATTGAATATTGGCTGGAATGAGATTATGGCGTCAAATTACACCACTGTTGAACACTAACATAAAATTTTACTTAAAACACCAAGGCTCCTAATTACAATGTCTCTTGTTCATTAATGTAGAAAATGTCTGCACAACACGGACATATTTTAGTCCTGTACATGCATTATTCACTTGTAAGGGATAAGTGTGCATCGAGGAGCGGACGTGAGCTTCTCTTTCCCCCCACAAATGTGTCTTGCTTCTGGATGCATGAAAACAAAGCCTATGCACGAGCCCCTGCTTTGGGTGATCGAGACACCCACACAATTGGGGGCCCAGCAGGAATTTCCTCATTGGGGTCTATTCTCACTAAGTGCGCATAGCACACAATTGTGGGGAAACAGAGGGCACACTTAAAGGGGTTTAACACGCGCTGGCTCTCCTCTCCTCTTTCCGCACATGCACTGATGTCTTACAGGTGCCCCCATGAACTCCATGGAGGACAGGTGACATATTAATGTGATCATAACATGTGACGAGAGCTTTTGTTTTTAAGCCACGTTTATAAAACAGGATGAGCAAGGCATAACCCTCTGAATTGTGAAATTTCACAGGCCATTCCCTACTGCATCTGCTGAATAATGAGGCTGAATGCTGTTCGCTGGGAAATTAAACTGTTATCTGTTTCTTTCGCACATATAGCAAAGCAGACATTTAAAAACTACCTAGTGCTGCTAAAGCAAATATCACATGCTTTAAAATTATC
This sequence comes from Podarcis erhardii, assembly GCF_964252035.2. NCBI lineage: Eukaryota > Metazoa > Chordata > Lepidosauria > Squamata > Lacertidae > Podarcis > Podarcis erhardii. Next base: position 98,729,171 of record NC_138508.1, on the reverse strand, counting down.
TCGAGCAAAATGGCGGCATGGAGGCAAAGAGAGTTCACCTCCAAGTCAGAGGCTCATGTTTGAAATTGCTTATAGTTTCTTTTTAAAAAGTTTTTGCTTACTTAGTAATGATTAATACTGAACTTTAGGAAAGGTCTGGACTGAAAAAGCAAGCTCACCTGTTCAAATCCAGCTTTGTATTCCCCTTGTGGTAATGTATTCAGTGCCTGTCAAGCATCAGAGTTTATATCAAGATATACACGTTCTACATTTTGCCACAGGAAGTCTATTTTCTTTCTGTGCACTGTTACTGTTACAAAGGTCTCTAATGTTCTTCTGAGGGCTTTTTTTTTTTTGCTTTGTTTGTTCATTTTTAATCATAAGAGGATATCAAACAAGCATGCTGGTATTTCTACATAGCTTTTCATATGTCCAGAAGCTTAACATTATGGTTTTTTTTGTGTATGTGTTGGAGTAGGGTTCAGTTTTTCAGGGACGACTGTTACCTTGCCCCCCCAAACAAAGAAAAATAACTTCTATCAATTCCCCAGTGACCCTATCACATTTTCATCAAGATGTGGTAAAGAAAGGGAGGAAGGGAGATTCACTCACAGTTTAATTGCTAAGGCAAAAATAAATAAATAAAAATATGATGAGTCTCCATACATTTTCCACTTAAATGAAATTGTTTTGTTACTTCATGCACACTCTAGAATAGGAAGGAGGCAAATTAACTTCAAGTCTCATAATTTGGAATCCCCTCTAAACCTGTGCCAAAGTTTTGCAGCACGCTAACCCTGAATTTTGCAGTGCCCCACAATTTGAGCAATTGATACATCAAACATGGGGTTCGTACTTAGCATTAACTATGAATCCCCAAATTTGGAATCCCCTCCAGACCTGTGCCAAACTGTTGCTGCTGTTTTGTAGCACTTTGCAACCCTTCATTTTGCAGTGCCTCACAATCTGAGTAATCCCAAGCAAAGGACCAGGACTGAACGCTGGCGGTTTCAGACAATTGCCAGGAAAGTGTGCATTCACCTCACCAACAGGCAACTGCAGTGTAATTTCAGACACTGATTAGAGTACAAACAAGAAAAGAGTGGCTGCTTGGCAGTGCTCTTCCTAATGCTTGCCTAGACCTTTGTTTCCTCTGTTTACCAACACAGTCCCAGAGTCAACAGAAACATGACCCGTCATTAACGTGTCTCCGACTGGCTGCCATTAAGAGAGAGCTAATGGACATGGAGGATAACCAGTGGAAATACTGAATTCTTCTCAAAGATATTTACACAAAACAAAAGTTTCTGGATATTTAGATATCAAACTGGAGGCATTTAGAGGAGTGAAGAAAGAAATTCCACTGCGGTGATTGCAGGTAGCTGTTGCAGTGCATGGCAGTTTGCATCTTTTGTGCAGCTATATTGTGAGACCAAGTAAATAAAAATTAAAATGCAGGAACAAAGAGCCTGGAAGCAAAGCACTAATTTTATTCACTGGCATTCTGTTCAGAGGCATTTCTACAGATCTGTAACACGATCTTCTGAATGCCGTGAGGGTACATTTAGTAGCGCAGATCCATTACCTATTGATAACTTACATGCCTTTCAAAAAGCAGCTGGTTTGGCCCACAAGCAAAATTCAGACATCCACATTAGGGTGATGCCTTTCTTTGGCTAACCAAAACGTCATAAAATTGTGTGTAAGCTTTTGAGTTCTCCAGAAACCATCAGGTTAGATGGTAAACAAAGCAAAAATATTTTAAAAGGTGTGTGTGCGCCTACACAGTTTTGTAGTATTTGGGTTGGCCGAAGAAAGTCATTGCCCTTATTTGTTTTTATCTATGCTCTCTTAGGGATTGACTGGGAATGGGAGTGATCATGGTTGCTTTGAAAGATGCAAGGCTGCAGGGAAGACTGATTTTGGTTCAACTTGGGATGCTAAGTAAATGGAATTTTATTCTTTAAATTGCTACTTAGGTATTTAGTGAGAGCACTGGGTCCATCTAACTCAGTCTACGCTGACTGACAATAGCTCTCTAAGGCTTCAGACAGTTGATATTCCCAGCCCTTCATAATGTTGGAGGTGCAACAGTAGGCATCATTCAGTTGGGAACTTAAGGGTTAGTTCTGTTATCAGTAAGTTAGCTAACCAAGAGGGTGCTGGAGGAAGAGATGTTGCCTAGCAACCAGGCAGGGCAGCATGATCTCTAGTGAGGTAACATGTGCCTTGATTGGCTGTGCAGTTCTGAGGGAGTTTTTCTTTCTGTATGCTTGGTTGAATGCCTCCATACTAGGGATGGAATAATCTGTTTGTTTTGGTTCTCTCAGTTTCTCATTTTTCCAATATTAAAATTAAATCCAGTTCTTTACATTTATGCAGAAATTTGTAGTGTGTTTTGGCATTATTATTCACCATTTTAGTGCAATTTTCTCCTAATAAAAACATTTTTATGCACAGTTTTGACTAATGCACATCTTTTTGCAAGCAGTTTCTCACACAATATGTATGTTATTTTCACACACACACACACATATATATTGCACACTTTCCCCCTATATATGCATTTTTATTGATTGGAAAACTTAATCATAAAATTAGGATAAGTATGAATTTCAAAGGGTGTTTTCGTTCTCATATTGTATTGAAAAGTGTGAATTCGATAAATTCACCTCTAAATGTGAACTGAACTGGATTTTTCTCTGAATGCTACTTCCTGCTTTGAACAAGACCTGAGGTAAGAAGGCAAAACCTCTCTCCTCTTTTCTCCTCAATTAATACACTGTTTTCAGTTTCCTTATTAAAGTGTTATCAGGACTTATTTTGTTCCTGAATCCCATCTGCATCATTTAAGTGACTTTGCTAAAACATAATTCATCTAAACCATGGCTGTGACTGTCACTGGTCAGGTGACTGCCTATTACATGACTACAGTAGAATATTGTCAAATATGTCACAAACTGTATATGACAGTCGGCCCGTCCCTTTAATTGTATCATAGGATCATTCTGAAGCAATGATAGGTGTATCATTGCTCCCCACCACTAAAGCAGATGGTCACGTATCTAAATAAACCTTCATTTAGCAATGCACACTACTGCCTTATAACACCCTTCAGAGGATTTTGACCCTCTCTACTAAAACACAAGACCTATTTTCTTCTGTTGGCTACATGCTGAAATCTCATGCTGGCATCTCTTAAGCAATCGCCACCAACGCAACACAAACAAAAGCCCCAGATGCACGGAAACAACCATCCTACAAGCAGATATCAGTTTGGTACAATGGTACCTCGGTTCTTGAACGTAATCTGTTCTGGAAGCCCGTTCAGCTTCTGAAACATTCGAAAACTGAGGCACGGCTTCCCATTGGTTGCAAGAGATTCTTGCACTCAGCAGAAGCTGCGGCGCACATTTGGGTTCCGAAAAACGTTAGAAAATAGAAGCATTTACTTCCGGGTTTTCGGCATTCGAGAACCGAAACGTACGACAACGGAGGTGTTTGGGAACCAAGGTACCATGGTGCTACTATCAAATCTACTGCTGTGAGAAGGAGAGTTTTTTGCAAGACCTAATGAAGAGCTCTGAAAAGCCTCTGGACTTAGGAGTCATTGAGTCGACAGCCTATACACTAGAGGAGAGGGTCTTACTCAGGGCCCAGTTGAGACGGCTATAAATTGAGGCCCACCAGTTGCAAAATGGTGGTTCAGGGGCTGAGCGAGTCTCAAAATAGTGGCAGATTGAGATAGTGTAAGGCATAATCAGTTAGCAATGGCTGTCATCACTTTCTATTGATATCCAATGCATCTTTGGAAATTGCTAAAAAAAAAATGCCACAGCACTTTCCTTGTGGCAAGGTCTGTAGCTCAGCTTTCCTGAAGCTAAGTACAGACTTTTATTTGCTGTGGAGATATTGTGACTCAGCCTCATCATTCTAGGCCGAATTTGATGATGCAATTGCTCTAAATGGAGAAGGCTTTTCATTCTACATTTTTTCCTTTTTCTCCCCAAATGCTTCTCAAAGTATTTGTAATGATCCCCTGTAATTTCTTCTCTCATTATCCACACTCAACATGCACTTTATTGCTATTATTATTATTATTATTATTATTATTATTATTATTATTATTATTTCTACCCCGCCCATCTGCCTGGGTTTCCCGTGCCACTCTGGGCAGCTTCCAACAAAATATTAAAAATACATTAAAACATCAGTCTAGGCAACTGCCATCTCCCCTCCCCACCACCCCCAGATTTCACTTCTTCCTTCTGCAATAGCTTTCTGCTCCTACCCCTTCTTTTCCATGCTCAGTTTAATGATTTATTCTTAATGTAATACATATTAACCTTTTATCTTACCAATCCTCCAAATGCCTCCTCTAGCCCTTTCTGCTCAGAGAAGAGGTCCTTGCCTTCATCCTCCCGCCGCCACCACCACCTGCCCCAAAGTTCTCTCTCTCTCCTGGCCACCTTTACTCTGGATGTCAGGAGTTGCTGGTGCTGGCCTTAGCTAGACCAAAAAGCTATGGCATGACTAGTGGGCTGGTCAGACAAATGAGGAGGCGGCACTGGGCAGGCTGTGACACTGAGGCCCACCTAAAAGTAGTGGGATGCCCATTGTTTGAGGACACTTGGCATGATTCTCCCTCTTCTTTGCTACTGTTCCAGTAATGCATTAAACATGTGACTGCTTGGGGAATCATGCTATGACCAGACCAGTGCCACCCCTAATGTAAACAAGAAAATCCATGCTAATCTTAAATTTTAACCAGTAACTGCTGTTCAACACATGCGGCAAAACCACATGGTGCTGCTTTCCCTGGCTGATGCCACTGCTGATGGGGAAATCTCATATTTGACTACTTCCCTGCAAAGAGGTGGGGGCAGGCAGGGAGACCTTTCTGAATTGCCGGAGACCAAGACAGCAGAAAGGCTTCTAACCCTAACCGCTTCCCTGTGGTGCAAAATGTATGGGAATCATCATTATTTGGGTGGGGGGGCATAGAAATATGATACCCCCCTCCTTTCACCTTTAGTCTGCTGTGGTATACCCCAGGAAAAGCTGTATTAGGTGATTCTTCTGCATGTGTGTCCTGATCCCCTGGCCTACCTGTTCAAAAGCCGAGGGCCGATTAGCATCTGCAAAGTCTGAGATCCAAAGTCGAAGGCCGGGAAATGAAGTCCAGGGTCGATCCAAGTCCGAAGTCAGGATGCAGTCCAGCATCATGCCCAAAGTAGAAACCCATGAAGGTCCAAGGAGAATCCCAGACCAGGTCCCTCAACGTGGGCAGTTGAGCAGACACAGCACCTCTGTTCTACTGCCTTCTGATACTGTGCCTGCTGAATGCAGCATCTGGGCTTGATGAGGCATGTGACCTTCACCTGCTCTCAGCTTGCCACAGCTGAGGAACCACATGCCTCCTTCCCCACCTGGCCAGCTAGTGAACTGGACTGCAGGCCCTGGCCTGCCTCTGCTTCCTGTTCTGTACATCTCAGGACCTGCTGTGTTTGTGGGGTTGAGCCCCCCTCTGACTCTTATGAGGAGACCCGCTGCTTGGTTTCCTGTGCACTGTGCCCTCGTCATCCTCTGTCACCCCATGAATACTATCTACACCAACCTCTCCTCCCCCCCAGCTTGCCCCCATGTGACCCAGTCATAGCTGTCAACTTTTCCCTTTTCTTGCGAGGAATCCTATTCAGAATAAGGGAATTTCCCTTAAAAAAAGGGAAACGTTGACAGCCAAGGACCCAGTTCTCGCTGTGTCCTTCACTGGGATCCTCTTCCTCCTTCCCAAAATCCTGCAAGTTCATGACAACGTGGAAGACAATAAAAAAGGCAGAAGCTCCAGATAACGTATATTTTAACATTTGCTGGATCCACCTGTGGCTCTGAGATGCTGTCAGCATGTAACAGCAGCCACAGTCCGGGAGACAGCTTCGACTGAGGGGCTAAACCAGGTAAGGGTAGCCGATGGTTTTCAAACTTCTGCATGTGAAGACAAGCTCTGGCAGACTGTTTGGATGAGACTAAGGCTGAATTTACACAGATCTAAAAAAACACTGGAGAAATGCCTTTTTTAAAAAAGAAAAAGAAGCAGTAGTAAATTATACAGTGGTACCTCGAGTTACAAATGCCTCAGGTTACAAACGCTTCAGGTTACAAACTCTGCTGACCTCGAGTTGAGAACTTTGCCCCAGGATGAGAACGGAAATCATGTGCCGGCATTGCAGTGGCAGCAAGAGGCCCCATGAGCGAAAGCACGCCTCTAGTTAAGAACAGTTTCAGGTTAAGTTCAGACCTCTGGAACAAATTAAGTTCATAACTAGAGGTACCACTGTATATGGAATTTGCCATTAGCTCATCAGACCATCTAGACTCACATTTGTATAATACACTGAAAACACACTTAAAACGTTATATTTGCAGCTGTATAGCTGAGTCCCAATAGTGGGTCCAATGGCCAAGAAGGCAGTTTCTGCACATCCTGTAGAGCAGTGTTCCTCAACCTTGGGCCTCCAGCTGTTTTTGGACTACAACTCCCATCATCCCTCGCTAGCAAGACCAGTGGTCAAGGATGATGGGAATTGTAGTCCAAAAACAGCTGGAGGCCCAAGGTTGGGGAACACTGCTGTAGAGGGAAGTGAGGGGCAGATGGGACTTATCAACCTAGGAATGTGGCTCATCTAGGAGAAAGAAAACTCTGATGTATTGCAGGATATCTTCGGAAGAGGAAAACGCTAAGGAGTAAAACCCTACACAAATCCAGAGTGGAGTCCCTAAGATGGTTGGATGGTGTCTTGTACGCCTCCCTCTTGCAACTCCTGCAGCCGCGCTGGTACCAAACATCTTGCTCTGCTTTCCTTTGGACCACATCAGTGACGCTGAGAGAGAGGTCTTGTCCCCTGGGCAGCCCAGGACCTTTGTACACACCGCCTTAGCTTTCACACAGGGAAGGTCACTTTGGGGCTGCTAACGCAGTTTGACTTCACCCCCGGAGGTGCACTCCATTGTCTCTCAACAACAACTAGATCCAGGAATTTAGAGGAGTCTGGCACCCATGAACTCAAAACATTATATTCTCCTGGCTGTTTGTCTGTGTTTTAAGCCTCAGGCCTCTTGCCTATTATTTCAGAGGCTCCCAAAGACACAACAAGAAGGCCTCCCTTTTGCTGTAAATGTGCATGCAAGCAACTTCCAGCAACAAACTGTAAGCGATGAGCACCATTAAGTGAATTTCAAAGCAGGTCTGCAGAGCAAAGTGAACAAAACAAAACACGGGATGATTGAGGGAGGGATGCTAATAAGGAGCATATCCACAAACTTTGTTCCTATTAAATAGCCCTCAAATATAAACACTCTTCAGCCGGTGTTGACGGGCCTAAGCCTAAATTTAGGTTGGGTGACTCGTTATATATTTTCAATGGCACCATGCCCATCGTGAGTCTATGAATGGCTATGGGATGGATGGAAGTCCGGGAGCGCTTACCACAGTGTTGCCACATATGTGAGATATGAATCAAGGACCCTGTAAAAAGTGCAAGACTTGTTGCCTGCTTGTTTGAGAAATAAACTTGGCGCAGAACTGATTTTGATACCAGATGTTTTGGAGATGGCCGTAAAGTAGCTGTTCCTAATATTGCATCTCTTGAGGCCCTTCTCTTCCCACTGTGTGCTATAGCAGCCTTGCAATAGCTGCCTTGCCTTCTGAGGCAGGATGCATAAAGTAAACCGATGAAACAGTTCACTGGGCCTAATGTACACTGGGCCTAAGAGGATATTTGCTGGATTGTGCCACAGGTACTTCCAGTGGATCTCCAGTTTCCAGCACTGGCTACGATGCTTCTAGGAAACTTATAAACAGGGAATGGAGGCAAGCATCCTCTGATGTTTAATATGGCTCCCCGCACCCCCACAAGCAACAAGGGCTTAGAGACATATTGCACCTATACCTGAAATTGAGCTACAACAACCAATAGGCAATGGTAGACTCACCCTCCACAAATTTGTCTAATTCTCTTTTAAAGTCAGCCCCTATTGCCAAATCTGGTGAGAGCAAACTCCTCATGGAATTTGAATCCATGTTTCTGTATCGACACCAGAGCAGTAGGCTCCTAATTTTTTGCACCTTTAATCCTATCGTGCTTCATGAAAGCCTCTTAAATATATTTGTATATATTTCAGCTTCCACTACTCCTTTCTGTAATTTCCCCTAATTGTTCTCCGTAGCCCTATTTTTTCTCTCTCTTTTCTGTTTAAAAACTCACACACATATGTATGAAGAATTTCATTTATAAGGAAGTAGACTGAGAAAAAAGAAAATAAGAAAGAAAATGAGTGAGAAAAAAGTATAGGAAAAGTGTTATAATACAATAAGTATATAATAAATATAATCAGTTACATTTCCATCCATTACTATATAGATGTGTATAAACTTATTATCCTAATACAAATATATTTATCAATACATTATGTATAAACTCATTCCAAATGTCATATTTTCCCAAAGAAAGTCTGTGTCTATAAGTAGTCCATTCTTATGCTCCTAATATTGTCGTGTTATCAGGTTATTGATTAAGGGGAATCAAATCTCTATTCTTCCAGTTCATTAGTAGGGCTCACAGAATCCATTTTCATTGTCCTGTTGTCAATTTCCATACAATAGGTATATAGTTCAAAACAATATTTCCCTCTGAAAATCTTACATTTTTCTGTAGTGTCTTATTCATATAGTCCAGCAACTTCCCCCAAAATTTAGTAACACTGTAGAAGTGTGTGTTGCAAAGAAGGATCATCCATATTACATCTCCAACAAAAAGCTACGTTAGGTAGCCCTTTCTTATAAAAACGTAAGGTAATCCAGTAGATTCTGAACAATGTTTTTGGTTGTTTTTTTATGGTCAGATGCAATCCACTTAAGTGGGATCCATGATGCAGTTTTAGATCCCTGCTCGCTACTTGAAAACAATTGCACTGGAACAGGATTTAGGAATTTGTGGCCCACTAAGCTGCTGTCGGGCTGCAGCCCCCCACCAGCAGGGCCAGTGAAGATAGGAGCTGAAATCCGGAGACATCTGGAAGGCCATTGCAAGCCAAGAGACCAGAGAGAGATCGGCACCAGGTAGAAAAGGACAGCTGGAGTGTGTGCCATCTCTTTCATAGCCCTGCTGGTGAGATTTCAGAGGCATCAAGTCGACTGCTGGGTAGAAGCAGCCTACCAGACCAGTCAGATGCTGGCCTGGTTGAGGAAATTCTAGATTCATGAGTTAACAGCCCACTGCTTTGAGTTTTCAATACACCGGAAATTTAAGGCAAAGCAGCTGGATGGACAAAGATCTAGGTGTCACATAAATTATGGACCGTTCAGATCTACCCGGTGCTGTAATTAGTTCTGATGTGTGCCTCTAAGGTACCCTTGGTATTTCAGAGATTGCTAGCAATTAAATATCAAAATAGACACAGCATTGTAACCTCTCTGAGCTAGATATTGCACAACTAAAAATAAATGCCTACGCCCATTTAAAATGAACACACACACAAAACTAGACAAACTGGCTGTTAAGCTACCTGTGTATTCATGAGAGATTGTGCCTTTATCACGATTGGCATGCAGATCAAAGTTTTTCCAAGAATCATAAATAAAACAAGACATACTGTGGTATCTGTGGAAATAAGCTATGCAGGCAACAATTTCAAAAGATAGAAGGGCTCGATTGGATTTCTTTTTTCTTTTTTTCTGGGGAAAATGTTGTTTAAAACAAAGAAAAGAAAGATAAATCAGAATGCAAATTCACAAGCAGTGATGAGCGAACTGACTCTAAAGCTTTGGCTGATTTGAGGCATCTGCAATAGGTCTATTGATGTGAGTTTATGTTGCACAGCTTAGCTTAATGCAAGTGGATTCCAATGACTTTTGACTGAATAACTGTGCTATGTGAATAAGAAATTGTTAGCACTGAGGATGTGAAAAAAGGTGCATTGTGTGTGTGTGTGTGTGTGTGTGTGTGTGAGAGAGAGAGAGAGAGAGAGAGAGAGAGAGAGAGAGAGAGATTGAGAGAGAGAATGAATCTACATTCTTGGGCAGTTCACAAAACTTTCCAAAATGAGGACCTGCTCCAGTCTCACCTTAGTCCACCTGTCCAGGATATACTTAGAAGGTATACGTAAGCATTTTATTCTAAAGGAATTATATCTGATTTTCTGCCATGGAAATGTGCACAGCAAGAGCTCCTCTCACTGACCGTTGGCATCCATTTTTGGCCAAGAACTTCATGGAAACGGCAGACGAGATGTTAAAACTATTCTTGGGCTGTGCTGCACAGGGCAGGGTGTGGTAGTGTGGCTGAGTGTAAAAAAAACTTCCTGCACATATGAAATGAAGCGTGTCAGCCAGAAGAGTTCCAGCCTAGCTTTCTTCCTGATATTATAGTTTTGTATGTTCACGGAGGGTTGTTGTTGTTTTTTAATCAGTACGGAGGAGCATTTGGTCATGTGTGCATCCCCCGCTCCTTCCCAGAAAGCTGAAATAGGAACCGTTTTACCAGTTCTCCTGTCATTTATGTATATAAAGTATTGCTATTTGCCATCTGCATGGGAAATATCAATATTTATTCCCTACCTTTTTGCAATGATTGAATATATGTAGTAGATACTGTCATAAGCAGATTTCCAGGTACTGGGGATATAGTACTAGATGACTGGAATGCTAAAATTCTCTTCACCTTCCCTTCATTCCGTGTCTCCCTGGATGCTTGAAACTGACTTCTGAATTTTCAGTAGGATTTATTTATACATGCTTGATTCTTTCCCTTGTTGGCTTATGTATTTGTATATATTTCAATGCTGTAAGTCACTCTGAGGACATTTAAAGCACATGACCTACCCCAAATAATCTTGGAAACTGCAGTTAATTTCCCACAGAGCTACAATTCCCAGCACCCTTGACAAACTGCAGTTCCCAGGATTCTCTTGGGTAAGTCACATACTTTAAATGTATGGTGTGCACACAACCTGAGACTCACCTGGGGCAAGTGGCAAAATCAGTAAGTAATATAAAGTAGATTCATATGTGCAGAATAATAACCCTTGATGTGCTGTCAAGAACAAAGGCAACAAAAAGAAACAAGGGAAGGGAAGGAAGAAGGTCGCAGGGAGACTTGGGAGAAAATGTGGAGACTTAGAAGTGCTTGCAACAGACTCCAGTTACCCTTCAAAGTTAAGAACATCAGGTCTTTCTAATGATCATTTACATAGCTTGTTTAATTTATAGCGCAGTTTACAGACATTGTGTTTTTGCTGACATAACAACATAGTCAGGTGCATCCTTTTCACATTCCACAAGATAAAATATTGTTGTTGGCATCCGTTGGTCTCCAGAGAAAATGGAGTGTGCCTCTGGGGGTGAAGTCAATCGCTGTGTTGTGTGTCGAGGTCCCCAAGCCACCCCCTAAATAAATCACAATTCACACAGAATTTTTGTTTAAGGTTTTTGGCAAAATTTTGGCCACAACTTTATTAAAATGCATAAATGTGAGTGGTTGCTTAGGCATTGGTTCCGACTATCTGTCCCCACGCCCAGGGACAGAACCGACTTCTGGATTCCAGTGGAAGCCAGTAAGAGAAAACAATATTGGGGAGAAAATGGAGCTGGGCACCAGATCCTCACCTCTCCCCGCATGCTCCTAAGCCCCACGCCAGGAATTCGGACGAAAGCATGGTGAGCCCCTGGATTCCTTTAATGGGATTCCCTTGCAGCAGCAGCATTGGAGGAGCAGGCACATCCCCTCCATCAACCAAAAATTTACCAATGCCTAACCGCAACCTTACAAGTTGTGATGATTTGCTATGTAGTAGGCAAAAACCAAATGGCACCAGCCAATCTGCCAAATGACAAAATTCCTAACAGGCCCCTGCCCCAAAAGCAGACGACCCCATGACAGGCATAGCAAGGTCAAACACAACAGCCCTAAATTAGGGAGGATGGGCAGGTGATCCCCACAGCAAAAGCGACTGAAAAAAGCTGTGTGCCAAGAATATATAACCTTCGGGCCATCCCTCTAAATGGTAACATCAGAATCTTCCCCAACAACCCAAATTGGCCCGATCACAGTCATGGCCATCCAAATGGTCCCGCCCAGTAACCAAGAGGGGTTGTCCTGTTAGACCCCACCACAACATGTGCTCTTCATGAAGGAGAACACACTTTAGCAGCAGCTCAGGGGCCTCCCTGGAGTGCAAGCCAGCGTATCTGAAGGTCTTGGGCTGCCCAGATGCTGAGACCACCTCTCAGCCTTGTTGATGTGGCCCAGAGGAAAGCAGAGCAATACATTTGACACCAGCTTGACTGCCGGAGTTGCCGTAAGGCATTTGTGGGGTGTTAGGAGACGAGTGACAGACACATTGTGCTCTTTCTAGGGCAGTTTGTCCATCTTTGACCCTTGTCTGCACTCGGCTCTCACCTGTGGCCCCTAGAAGCTGTCAGCGCGCAACAGCGGCCACACCCGGGAATGGCTTTGACTGGCTGGCTAAACCAGGCAAGGGTAGCCAATGGGTTACAAACCCTCCATGAGTTATGGACTTCTCCTGCATGTTAAGACAGGCTCGGGCAGACTGAGCAGGTGAGGCCAATAGTGGGTCCAACGGTCAAGAACATGTTTTCTGTACGTGTTGTAGAAGGAAGTGAGGAGCAGATTGGGCTTATCAACCCTGGGAAGGTAGCCCATCTAGGAGAAGGAAAACTCTGTTCCTAAACCTCCGCTGCATTGAGGGATATCTTCAGGAGAGGAAAAGGCTAAGGAGTAAATCCTGCACAAATCCAGAGTGGAGTGGAGACTTGTACACCTCCTTCCAGCAACTCCTGCAGATAAAATATATCTGCAGACAAATATATTACAAGTACAAATATTAATAATTATATAATATATTAGTGCAGGTGTCAGCAATTTTTTTTAGCAGGGGGCCGACCCACTGTCCCTTAGACCTTGTGGGGGGCCGGACTATATTTTGGAATAAAGAAGAAGAACCAATTCCTGTGCCCCACAAATAACCTAGAGATGCATTTTAAATAAAAGCACACATTCTACTCATGTAAAAACACACTGATTCCCAGACCATCCGCGGGCCGGATTTAGAAGGCGATTGGGCCGGATCCGGTCCTCTGGCCTTAGTTTGCCTACCTTTGTACAGTGGTACCTCGCAAGACTAAATTAATTCGTTCTGCGAGTTTTTTCGTCTTGCGATTTTTTCATCTTGCGAAGCACGGATTTTGGAAAAGCTTCAAAAATCACAAAAGTCTTCAAAAACGTCAAAAAAGCCTACCACACCGTAGCCTTTAAGTCAAGTCGCAACTGCACTCCCTGAATGCACGGTTTTAAGAAAAAGGAAACAAACTTGCAAGACAAAGGAAACAAACTTGCAAGACGTTTTCATCTTGCAAAGCAAGCCCATAGGGAAATTCGTCTTGTGAGGCAACTCAAAAAACGAAAAACTCTTTCGTCTTGCGAGTTTTTCGTCTTACGAGTTTTTCGTCTTGCAAGGTACCACTGTATTACTGTATATTTTCTCTTATGGAATATTAAAGATTTGTTTTCATGTTTGTAAACTCAAACTTAACTGTTGTCTTTTCAAAGTCGTAGTTCGTTAATGAGACTGGTACTTTTTCTGTTAGGTTATGTTCACAGACAAAGAAATAGTAGTGAATGAGGACTGTCCCAGGGCCCCACAATTAGACCAGAGCATTTTGGGCCTTGGACATGACTCTACGAGTTCAAATACCAGCTTGCCATCTATAGATGTTCTTGTTGCTCCTGTTTCTTAGACATGTTCTAGTATTTGAGTACTGAGGACAAAAAAAAGGAAAAAAAAAAGGTTTGGGCGTGCCTACCTGTGCAACCGAGTGTTTTTCTCCCCCTTTGAGAATAAATAGGTGGAAATTTCCCTCTAATTTGATCTTTTCATCCCTCCAGTGTGTGGGTGGTTTGAAGCTATGCCAAGTTGTACTAAAAGTGCTATACATGAAAAAGAGTTTCAACGTGGCAAGACATGTTCTGATGTTGCTGAATTGGCCTGGGAAAGCTGGTTGTGGCTGTTAGGAGTAGTGTAACTGGTAGAACTATCTTGGAAAACCTAAGGTTACATTGATTCTGTATGCATGCCATTGGCTTGAATTCTTTCCCAGTTCTCAGCAATTCCCCCCCCCCCTTTAAGATCATTATGCAAAGATGTTTACACCTAACTTGGCAATCTTCTAGCCTGGCCATTTTTATTCTTTTAACACAAGAAGGTTGTTTTCCACAGCAGGTTTTGAAACAGCAGAAAACCGATTCTTAAACTTTGTCAGAGAATGTGACATTAAGGGAGTTGTGAATTCAGACGCTCAAGTTTATCTCCTTACATTCTCTCAAATACAAGTTCTCTCGATTCCCAGGAGAATATATATTTAATCAGTTTGTATATATACAGTTTAGGTGCTTTGTGACTGATCTGAAACCTAAAGTGGGTTGCACCAGCAACACTAACGCAACGGAGAGAGAGAAAAAGAGAACGAAAGAGAGGAGAAAGTGATTTCCAGGAGAGAGGGGAAAAACCTGGATCCCATGCAAAGGCAGTTATTGTGCTTGCCTTGATCTGCTATTAAATTATATGGTCAGGATAAATTGTGAAGTTAGGATTATGCCCTGCATGCGATCCCCACCTGACCACTATTTAAATGTTACATTGGCCTTCATCCAATGATTGCTTGCCAAAAAACATAACAGAACCCCAGCAACTGAGCACAACCTGCTTTTAAAAGGGTTAGGTGCTGTCTGTGCTAATTTGAAGAACGTTGGCTAGCTGACACGGAAGTGAATATCACGTCTTGGGGTGTTTCCAATCATCCTCAAAGCGAAAAGGATCTCTGCTTCCAGCCCAAATGTAAGTATGTTGGGAAACTATGAACAAGCTACTCAACCCTGTTTCCTGAACGTGGTTTTCAACCATGTTATTTTTGAAAAGTCTTCTTGCAATGCGCCTTCCATATGCCTTGCTCTTTGGAGAAAATGAAAGGAATGGACTATTTCAGAGTAAGAACTGCAGAATTAGTTTAGACACAGTTTTTAAAACGATCATATTTTTGTTTGACTTGAGATTTATTTTGCTTTTTACTGCTGTGTCTTGTACTATGACTCTGATAGTGCAATCCTATGTGTACTTCCTCAGAAGTTAGTCCCAGTCTATCTAGTGGGTCTGCTTCCTGTGTTTAGGACTGCAGACTAATTTTAGGAATAAGAGAGCAATTATCCTGATCCTAATTTCTTTATGAGAAATCACAGAATGGCATGCAACTGTTTTCAGGACTGTACACTTTCTAATTTATAACCATCCTGGAATGGAAAGATTTCTTCCACCTCTGTCCTAGGATGGTAGACTCCTGAGAATCTCAGCTCTGATTCTCAGCTAAGCTTTTCAGCTCTAATTATTCTCGAAGCACGGCTTTCTAACACTCTGATGTGTTTCAGTATGGAAAACGATGACAAAACATGTTCTCCCTAGCAGAGAGCACGTGTTGCGGTGGGGGATACAAGCCACCCCATTGTTGCTGGGCGGATTTGCGGAGTGACCCAGGCAGTGAATTGGTTAATTGGGTCGCTGGGGAGAATTGCTTGTTGCCAATTTTGAAGGAGGGGTCAGAGGTTTTAAATACTGGACGCCCAACTTTGGGCGTCCTCTTGGCTGCTTGCACCGGATCACCAGCCCACTCTCCCTGTATTGAGGGGGTTGTTTGCTTTACCTTGCTATGCCTGCAATGGGGTCATCTGCTTTGAGGCAGGGGCCGGGTAGGAATTTTGTCCGTTTGGCTGATTGGCTGGTGCCATTTGGTTTTTGCCTACTGCGTAGCAAATCATCACAACTTGTAAGGTTGGAGGTTAGGCATTGGTTCAAATTGGTTGGTGGAGGGGTAAGTGCCTACCCCTTCAATGGTGGTGCGGAAAGGGAATTCTGTTAAAGGAATCCAGGGGCTTGCCATTCTTTTCGTCCTTGTCCCTGGCATCAGACTTCTTCCGTGCAAGCCACCAGGAGCATGAGGGTGAGAAGTGAGGGACTGAGGCCCAGCTTCATTTTCTTCCAAAACTGTTTCCCTCACTGGCTTCCACTGGAATCCGGAAGTCAGTTCTGTCCCTGGGCAAGGACAGATATGCCTAAGCAACCACTCACTTGTGTGTATTTAAATAAAGTTGTGGCCAAAATCGTGCCAAAAACCCAAACCAAAATTGATGTGTGATGTGTGAATTATTGGGGGGTGGCTTGAGGACCTCGACACACAACAGTGTGGTTGTTCCTGCTATTGAAATGAAGCTGGTTGTACAAAGGTAAGACTCAGATCCATTTACCCACCTATTTTCCCCCATTCCCATACCATACCCCCCAACATCCTACTGATCAAAATCAGAATACTCGTATTTGGGTCTTGCCCTCTCGCTGGATTTTTGGTCCTGTGCTCTGGCGTGAGCTTTCTGACTTGCACCAGAGTGCGAGACCAAAAAAAGGAACATCTGATCAGAAACCAGGATGGCTTCTGTAATTCCGGGATGTCCCACTCGAATCGGGACAGTTGAGTGGCATGCCATACTTACCAATGTTATGTGTTCCACACACACCCCTCCATGAAAACTAGCCACAAGCATTGGACCTGAGAAAAGTTCCTCTCCTCTTGAGTCTGTCTGACTGATGAAGGAAAGGGATATCTAAACTCTAAAAACTGAAATCAAACGTCCGAAAAAGACAACACTCCATTCACAAAGTGGGCGCTGACTAATACCCATCTCTTCTTGCAGATGTGGGCACAAGGGCCAGCTCCCACATGTGGTCTTGCACATGACCACACCATCACTTTTCTGGGCGAGCGAAAAACATTGCCACTTTAGAACCACTTCTCAGTGGTCCCAACTCTGCAGAATAAGCAAGAGAGGTACAGTACAGAATGCAGCAGGGCTGACCTATCACATTTTGAAGTGAAATAATACACACCACCCCATGAGTAAGTTAAGTAATACATGCAGCCAGCTAAAGGGGGTGAAGCACAAGGCCATTAAGTCTGAGGAGGCCCCCCAAAGCCCATTACATCTGGTGCTTTAAAAGGTAGCCAGAGTAAACTGGTTCAGGATTTCTGTAGATAAAGCTCTTGGTTTTGTTTTGTTTTGTTTTAAAAAATACATTGGCAGAAAATGGAAATCCTCTCACTTTACTCAAGATCATCTTCCATTACAGATCCCAGGAAATCCAATGGAGGGGTGGCTGTGTGGTGATGGGGGAGCAATGTTAGCAGGCTAAAGAGAATGAACCCTGGAACTTGTTTGTATATGATAACGACATATTAGGATCCAGCTTTTGCTTGATTATCAAAAGGGGTGGAACTCCTATCAGCAATCGGCTATCAGATATCATTCTCTTTTATCGCTTTACTTATCATCCCAGGCAATTATTCAACAATGGTAGACAAAGTCGGTCCTGATAAGCTAGGCAACATGTTTGCCATCCTCTAAACCAGCTCTGTGAACTGACTTTCTCTTACCATAATGTGCTTTTGGAATCACGAATGAGTCACAGTGGTCACAGTCCAGTGTACTATGCAAGCTATTATTGCATTCTTTGCTTCATTTTCATCGCTGAGTCTTCCACCTATGCAAATATTGTTTTTCCGGTAAATCAAATGATGAATGCCAATTCATATGCAGCTATGAGTTTCTGTGTTCTTCAAACTAGGGTTGTAGCCACAGGGGCAGTGGGACACAGGTGTCCTCTGGGCTCTCTAGGGCAATTTCTTGAATATGCATGCCAGGGAGTATTTTGCTTCATGGTATACTGCCTCCCAATGTTTTCACCAATGTGGGTGGGTGGGGGATTGTCAAGAGCTTGCTATTTATTTTTCATTTTATTGGAACAAAATAGAAATCCAGAGTGGCTAATGAGTAGAATACTGGATTTGGAGCAGGCAGGCCCCATTTTCATTACTCATGAATCTTGCTGGGTGTCCTTAGGCCAGTCACTGCTAGGGCTTATCCACACTTAACTTTTGCCCTGCTCTTTCCAGCCACAGGTCCATGCTCCGTGTCTGAGCACTCCTTTTTTTGCCCCAGAGCTTTCCCTGTGAAAACCCGCTCAGTCGCCAGAGCACGAGACTCTTAATTTCAGGGCCATGGGTTTGAGCCTCCCATTGGGCAAAAGATTTCTGCATTGCAGGACGTAGGGCTACATGATCGTCGTGGTCCCTTCCAACTCTATGATTCTGTTATCTATTGTCTTTAAAGCTGAATCGGAGCAGGGGAAGAGTGCTTGGACAGGGAGCTTTGAAGCACGAAGGAAAGGTCAGTGTGGATACTCAGCCTAAGGGACTTCACAGGGTTGTCATGAGGGTATTATGGATGAGGCCACATGTACCCGGCTCTGCGATCGCTGTGGGAAAAGTGGAATACAGATGCAATATTCATTTAATTAAAATACAGTGGTACCTCGCAAGACGAATGCCTCGAAAGACGAAAAACTCGCAAAACGAAAGAGTTTTTCGTTTTTTGAGTTGTTTCGCAAGACGGATTTCCCTATGGGCTTGCTTCGCAAGACGAAAACGTCTTGCAAGTTTGTTTCCTTTGTCTTGCAAGTTTGTTTCCTTTTTCTTAAAACCGTGCATTCACTTCGAGGAGCAACTCATAGCACGCGGTGTGCTAGCCTTTTTTGAGGTTTTTGAAGACTTTGGTGATTTTTGAAGCTTTTCCAAAGTCCGTGCTTCGCAAGACGAAAAAATCGCAAGATGAAAAAACTCGCGGAATGAATTAATTTCGTCTTGCAAGGCACCACTGTATCGGTGTGTCACCTTTTCACCTCCAAGGCACCTGATGAAAGAGAAAATAGAGTCATGGTAAACATACGTTTAAAAAACGCAGGGATGTCAGATGAAGGAAAAGGAAGGTTAGTTACCGTATTTTTCCATGTATAACACGACTCCATGTATAAGATGACTCCTATTTCGGGGAGCCCTCAGCAGTTGTTGAGCTTCTTTTGTACGTTTGCTGAGATGTTGAGCAGCTTTTCGGCGATCCCCTCCTCTGGCTGACGGAACTGGTGCCGTAATACGCCGCATACTGGCACTCACCAAATACTCTTCCTAAGCCGGGAAGAGTGAGTAAGCAGCCTCCTCATCGGCATTTCCCTGCTACGGCTGCAGCACCAGTCCTCACTTACTTAGCATATTAACCCGTGTATAAGATGACCCTCAATTTATCACCAAAAAAATTCAGAAACAAAGGTCGTCTTATACATGGAAAATAAGGTATATTAAATATATCCTCTTTCCCAGTCTTTTGATGTCACTGCTGCAGATCCAGATCTATTCTTTAAAGGTTCTGCAGCTGGATGCCCATGAAGGTGTGCTACCAACATGACCAGGGCAAGGTGGTAGCACTTGGATGTTTTCATCCTGAAGGTGTGCGCATCTCCTTTCCCAGGCAGACTTGGCAGTGTCAAGCTCCCAGCTCTCCTTACTTGGTGGCCATGGTAACAGATGAAGGTGAGAGCAAGGGCTGATGTAAAATGTCCTCTTTATGAAGCTTTATGAAGCTATTAATAATAATAATTATTATTTATTATTTATACCCTGCCCATCTGGCTGGGTTTCCCCAGCCACTCTGGGCAGCTTCCAACCGAATATTAAAAACAATACAGCATCAAACATTAAAAACTTCAGTTGTCTTTTAAAAGTAAAATAGTTGTTTATGACATCTTGACATCTGCTGGGAGGGCGTTCCACAGGGCAGGCGCCACTACCAAGAAGGCCCTCTGCCTGGTTCCCTGTAACTCGTCTTCTCGCAGTGAGGGAACCGCCAGAAGGCCATCGGCGCTGGATCTCAGTGTCCGGGCTGAACGATGGGGGTGGAGACACTCCTTCAGGTATACAGGACCGAGGCCGTTTAGGGCTTCAAAGGTCAACACCAACACTTTGAATTGTGCTCGGAAACGTACTGGGAGCCAATGTAGGTCTTTCAGGACCAGTGTTATATGGTCTCGGTGGCCGCTCCCAGTCACCAGTCTAGCTTCATATCTACTAATAAGTCATTCTCCAAGTATGGATCCTTGTGTAGCCAAAACAGCACCACTCATTTACAGGAGGGAGGCGCTGAAGGACTCAATGGAACCCCAAGATGTTAGTACCACCACCACCCAACCTTTCAGTAAAATAAGCAGTTCCTTGAGGACTAGGGTTGTTGACTGATTTTTAGAGTGGGGAGATGGAAACCCAGGAATTGTGAAGCAGGAATGCTAAGGTGTATCCTGGAAAACAGCATGGCTGGCTGGAACCCTGAATAGGAGCACTCAACACAGCAGCATTTTACTAGCATGTCTTAGACCTGTGCATAATTCTAATAAATGGTAAAAAGAAATGTGGCTAAGACTAAATCAAGAAACGTTAGCATATTAGACTACCTGTTTTTAATGCTTTCTTACCTATATTGATTTATGACTTGCCTTTCTAGACCCCTGCCCCTTACCACCACAACATTTGGAGACAAAAATTCTTTGACTTTATTTTTACTACTACCTGCCTTCTATCCTGAAAGCAAAGGACTTGGAGCTATGGCTGAGAGTGGCCCTTTACCCACCCAAGTGGGCTTTGCTCTCGTTTTGCAAAGTGAGTGGTGATGAGTCATTATGACCACAATTAAATAAGAATTTCCTGCGTCACAGCCAGTGCAAGCTTCCTTTGTTCTCTCCAGTGTGCACTTTGCTCTTTATAAGAATTCAAATATAACCCGGTAATGAGGTTGTTCTTTTTCAGTAAGCTAAGCTTCTCACAGTCCTTTCTAGCTTACCGAACCAAATGATGATTGCATCACTGAGTTTAAATGTTCTGCTAAGGGCCAGTTCATACATGCTTTGGAGCTACCGAGTCCCGGTAGTCCCTACATGGAATTATAATGGTTCCTATCATCTTAGACAGGGGTTGCCAACCATTTTGGACTAGTGGGAACATTTCAGATTTTGAGCCTGTGCCAGTTACAAAATGGCTGCCAGTAGGTATGTGTCACAACGCAACATGGCTGCTGTATGGGGTGGGAGAATGGCATAACTCAAAATTAGACCATTTGCTGTCATTGTTGCTTCCTTGCATCCACTGGGCAACCTCGTGCTTACCATGACAGGTCAGCTATGCCCTGCTGTTATTCCCCATGCCAACCCTGAAGAATTTAAAGGAGGTCAGTGTTGCCCCCACCGGTTCCTAAAATTGACTGACAATAACTCCTTCCAGACTGTAGATCCTTGTCCATGATGGAGTCTTCTACTGTCAGTGGACATTGATGAATATACGCAGGAAAAGTAGAAATGTTGTCCTTCCTTTCATCATTAGTTGTCATGCTGGTTTATATGCTTTTTAATCACTGACTCTTTGGGACTGTTGTTTACATGGGTTTTTGTATTTCATACCCTCTCTCTGTGTGTATGTATTTTTTATATGTTTTTTGAGACTGAACTAGGAAGACAAAATCAATCAAGGACCAGCAAAGAAGCAAAGATTGTCCTTTGTTGCAGACATAAAGCAAAATTTATCTTGCACCCTCAATGCAGGGTTTTTGGGGGTTGCAGTTTCTTTTATAATAAGCTTTACTTTTACCTTTCCTGCCTATAGAGGTACAGTCCCATTCAGTATTGTGTTTGGAAATTGGGACTACTCCAGAATTCTAGGTATCTGGAAAAGTACAAAACAACAGTGTTTACTTGCGAAAAGATACCAATCAGTGACATAAGCCTGAGAACTGGAAATATTTCTCATAAGAGAGACCAGTGCAAGTCAGTTCTTGCAGGACTTCCCCATCTAAACTCCTGCAATTGAGCTGCTTTCAGAGAGAAAAATTGTGTCATCTGGACAAATCTCAGTGGTTGCTATTTAATCCATCACCATTACTAATTGACCTCATGCTAATACATGAGGAATCCTTTTGTGCTCATTGCATACAGGTACAGTACTATGAGGAAACATCACATAGAAAGAAGATTCTGTTTAGGGCATACAGTTACCTTACTTCCTACAGAACATGACAAACAAGGCAGGTGCTGAGGCAGGTGATAAGTAAGAGGGAATGGTTTATATATGCGTGCCAAGAATACTCTGTGTAGTCAATAATTTCAGCTATACCTCCAGGACGTTAAAGAAGGAAACACTGTGTGAAAGGTGCATAAATTAGTAATCAGTGCTAGGGTGGAGCAAGCAAGGGCCCAGGCTACAGGAACATTAACATATAAGGAAAGAATGAAGGCCCTGGGAGCCAAAAGAAGTTACCAAATCAGGACAGGTGATTGAGGCAAGGCAAGGAATTTTTTTTTATGCAGGAATGGTATTGCCTAAAGGTGCAAAGTGGACCATCTCAGGCAGCAGATTTTGGGTATCCTTAAAAATAGCACATTCCCAGTTATTTATTGTTGTTGTTGTTGTTTAGTCGTTTAGTCATGTCCGACTCTTAGTGACCCCATGGACCAGAGCACGCCAGGCACTCCTGTCTTCCACGGCTTCCCGCAGTTTGGTCAGACTCATGCTGGTAGCTTCGAGAACACTGTCCAGCCATCTCGTCCTCTGTTGTCCCCTTCTCCTTGTGCCCTCAGTCTTTCCAACATCAGGGTCTTTTCCAGGGAGTTTTCTCTTCTCATGAGGTGGCCAAAGTATTGGAGCCTCAGCTTCACGATCTGTCCTTCCAGTGAGCACTCAGGGCTGATTTCCTTCAGAATGGATAGGTTTGATCTTCTTGCAGTCCATGGGACTCTCAAGAGTCTCCTCCAGCACCATAATTCAAAAGCATCAATTCTTCAGCGATCAACCTTCTTTATGGTCCAACTCTCACTTCCATTCATCACTACTGGGAAAACCATGGCTTTAACTATACGGACCTTTGTTGGCAAGGTGATGTCTCTGCTTTTTAAGATGCTGTCTAGGTTTGTCATTGCAGTTATTTATTATTCAGTATTAACTGGGGCCAGTAAAATGTTGCATTTGTGTAGTGTTCCAGCCTGTCAACAATGGCTGCTTCTAAGATATTCCATCCCGTTCCCCAATTCCTGCTGTTTTTCTGGTTCTGCCCCCCCCCCCCCCAATACCCGGTCAGTGTATATTCAGTCCTTATGTTCAGTCCTCATGGGACTGTTTTGGGTTTGGTGTTCTTGGGTTTTTTAAATCAACTTAGTCTCTTCCTCCCCTCCCTTGCTGCAAATATTTTTTGTTCTTCTGTAAACCTCGGGGTTCTCTTGAGCATGCTGATATCCTCCTCTTCTTCCTCTAGGCTCCACTGGGGCTCCAGTCATGTCAACACTCACATGCTGAGTTTGCTATTAGAGGGTGTGATCATATTTATTCCTTAATTGTAAATTAGGGACACCAGCATGCCCTTAACTAGCTCTACGTTTGTGGCAGATTAAAGCCCTCGATATTCAAGGACAGAACCACCAGCAGGTATTTATTATGGAAAATATTATTACTATTATTAAGATGGCCGTAATGCAAATCCTGAGACTTGTGGGGAAATGTTAAACACTAAGAGTTGATTTATATCTCTTATAGCAATGTTTATTCACACCAGTCTAAATTATCCTTTGCATTTTGAAGCAAGGACTTTATGCACACCTAGGACTTAGATGTGCATAACTGTTTTGCTTGTCACTTTCTGTGCAAAACTAAGCTATAACAGCTTCTTTGGAATGATCGTGTGTGGTTTGCAACACAGGGAACCTGGGACGACGCATGGGAAATCTTCACTAAAACATTCCACTAATAATTTGCAGTTATTCTGTCAATTGCTTTGGGAGCATGATAAAGCAAGTTCACATGCTGAAATGTAAACATGGCATTTCCCAGGTTTAGAAACAGCTCATAATCATTTTCTTGGACAATGAAATGTAGAAGTTGGTGTCCAGACTTTCCTCCTGAAATTAGACTTCCTGACCACTTCTCAGCATTTGAACCCAAGTAGGCCATCAGCAGAAGACAATATTATTTAAAGATTTTTGTGAAATACTGAATTGATTTCCCAACCAAATTTTATCTTATTTCTCGTTTTTATTTTTATCCTTAAGTACATGTGCTGCATCGTGAATAACTTTGAGAACATAAGTAACTTAGTCAACACTGAGGACCACAACTTTGGAAATCCAGTTCACTGTCCTGTTTAATAGTAATCTGCTTGGTTTCTTTAAAAGGAATTTTCTGTGCTTGTTCTCGTTTACCTACACCACTGCCTTTTAGTTCATTGGACAGTGGAAATTCATATGTGTTTGCTTACATGCATTTTCAGTACATTAATGCATGACTTACCATCACAAAGTCATCTGCAAAATCATCTGTGAGGTGGTAGACAGTAGGATCAAAGACAGTATGGGCAAGTGAGGTTCATGAATTTTTCCATCAGGGAAGAGGGAATATCACAAACAAACAAACAAACAAACAAACAAACAAACAAACAAACAAACGTGACTAGAAACAGAGAACAGGACCAAAACGTCTGGTAGATCTGGTGACTGAACTAAGACCCCCTCACTGCAAGAATCTATGCTTGTCAATGGAATGGCCACCCTAATTCTTCCCACATACAGTCCCTAAATCTATCAGAGTGGTTCCCCCAACCCTATGGAGCAATCTGGAAGAAGAGACAGGGGAAAATTCCCCTGTGCGCTGATGGAACGTGTCATTTGGAAGCTACCCCTGCTCTGTGAAACCTGTATTCCAGATCTACACCTCGGTTTGTGCTACACCTGCTGCCCATCTGTGTGTTGACCTTGTATTCAGACAATGTATTTCCAACCACTACTGAAGCGTCCCATTTTCCCCCTGGCTCCCTACACTGCCATCTCAGCTCTTAATTAATTTCAGTGCTGCTGCAACAAAGCTTCACCACTGCCCCTTCCCCTTCCCCAATCCAAAATATCAGGTTAACAAACCCGAATTACACTTCGAGGTTGTCACATGCTACCTCCCCACTCCCTTCATCAAGATAGGGATAACAACACTGGGCTACTTTGCAGGGTCGGTGTAACCCACACTCTCCCAGCCACAGTCTTGCCTGCTACCATATGGATACAATAATAATTGCTCTGTTAATGCCAGTGCAATCTTTAAAACTTGGAATAAATTTGCATTTTGGGGTAAAACAAGTCCTGGCTTAGAAAGATTGTGTGCTCCTGTAACTTTGCTGCTACTTTTTTTGTTTTTGAATTGATACAATACTCCCCCATCACATTAAAATCCTGGATTTTAGGTCATGCAGTCAATTCCACGCCAGGGAACGACCAGCAGAAAAGGCTGATAATCTAGAAGGGTCGAGATCATGTGTGTTTCACTCTTGCTTTTGCTGTGTCTCATTGGCTAGATCTTCTTTCCTAAATGTCACTGGTTTGACTTCATTGATTGGCTAAAGGTGGAAGAAGGTGAGTTGCTTTCAAAACAAATGTGAATTACCGTATTTTTCGCTCTATAAGACGCACTTCCCCCCTCCTAAAAAGTAAGGGGAGATGTGTGTACGTCTTATGGAGCGAGTGCAGGCTGCACAGCTATCCCAGAAGCCAGAACAGCAAGAGGGATCACTGTGCAGCAATCCTTCTTGCTGTTCTGGCTTCTGGGAATCAGAATATTTTTTTCCTTGTTTTCCTCCTCCAAAAACTAGGTGCGGCTTATGTTCTGGTGCGTCTTATAGAGCGAAAAATACAGTAAGTGCTTACAGATTTGGCCCCATATCCAAGCTTCTACAAATGCTAGAAACTTGTTCTTTCTTTTTTCCTTCCTTCCTTCCTTCCTTCCTTCCTTCCTTCCTTCCTTCCTTCCTTTCTTTCTTTCAAGAGAAATCAGGGTATCTGGGAGTTATCTTTCATCCAGGTGGCTCAACTGCCCGTGATGAAGCTGAGGACTGTAAGGGCAGGGAAGGAGGAGGAAGAAAATGGCGTAGCAAAACTAAATTTCAACAACGTGAATGTGTCTGCAATAAGTGCCAAAAAACTACCAAAAACAGAAGGCACTTTTGACTCACGAAAACAAACTTAAAACAAGGCAAGTAGTTTCAGCTCACTCTAATTTATATCCCCTTCATTCCATAACAAAATCCTCCCTTATGGTTTTAGGATTATCTTCACAAAGAAAATGCACAAGGTTTGGTCTACAATCGAGCTTGTTTATGAGTCATCCTCTTGACATGTGGTGGAATTTTCATGCTAATAAGCATATTTTAAGATTGGATCCTTAGGATCAGATCCTTATGAATGTCTTCATTCAGCACAGCACGTATTAGCACAAACAAATGCAAGCCGCAAATCTTTGGGAATATCTTCAGCAGAATTTTTTGGGGGGAAACTATCTGTTGATACTTTATTTTATCACCCAGTGAGCCGTGTGCATTTGGCAGCAAAGGCTGCTTTTGCTTTAGGGAAAAAAATTACATTAATATTGACTTGATTGCCTGATAAAAGCAATGCTACAAAAGAATATTGCAAAACCTCAGAGGTTTGGCATGTTTTTCTATGTGGGTGGAAGAGTGTGCTGTAGCCAAGTAAGAATGAATCATGAGCCTCTAACATAAAGGAAAAAAAATACTAGAAGATATAGTTTTTTAAAGGATGACAGCTAAAACAACAAAGTTTGTAGGTCTATGCATGTACATGCAACATAAAGAGGTTGATATAATAATGGTGCAAGATGAGACATCTTTGGCAACAATGTGCTTTTTCTTTCCTGGTGCTGCAGCTTTTTAAAAAACTCAGTACGTGATATGAGAGTGGTTTGCTTTTCAGATACCAGACTATCTTCTGTGAGCTAAAGTGCACTCAAATGGACACTAGTGAATGGTCCAGGAGAACCTGTTGCGATGTTGAAGCTACAAGAGTACAGGCCTGACCAGTGCGTGAATAAGAAACCGTATGTAAGCTGCTCTGAACTTTCAGAGGGAAAGAGAGCTGTAGAGGAGAAGGCTTAAGGGAGAGGCTGTTCGTGGCTTTACTGGGTGGGGAAAGCAGATGTATACATCTGCACAGTTGTTCCGTGACATGTTTTGAGGCTGCGCTGATGATCTTTCATCCTTTGGAATTGCTAGTAAGGCATAGGGGCAGCTGGTCCCAGTAGCAAGAGACGGCTTCGGGGTCCTATATCAAATGTCACAAACCCATGTTTGTTACCCTTCCAGTTGGCTGCCTCCCGTCAATGGGGAGCTCCTACTCTGAGAGGCATAGCCTTCACAAAGAGAGGCAACTCCCCACTGCAGTGCTTGGCTCTCAAAGTCTCGGAGGCTCCACACGGACTAAAGATGGCATGGCACTTGGCAGGGAACCCAACTTCCTGTTGCATGTTTGGCTTACATGTAAGAGTGAAGATTGTCTGAATAAGGGGGGGGGGGGACTTATCTTACAAAGGTGTTTGCTTTGTTTCCAGAGTTAACTCTACTATCCAATGCCACTTTATGCTTTGTTTCCAGAGTTAACTCTACTATCCAATGCCACTTTAGTGGATCCCTCCCTCCTTTGGCCCAGAGCTAAGCTTTTGGGCCAGCACAAACCACGCCAACAGTCCAACCAACCCAAGCTGTGCTAAACCTTTTGGCACACAGACCTTTTCACATCCGGAGTGTTTGTGTGCAGGAAAGCAAAAGCCCCTCAAGATTTTGCAGAGGCAAACATCACTGTCTGGTCAGGGGTGGTGGTGTCTTAGCTGAATTTAAGATAAGGTGGCCAATGGTGGTAGCGATGGTTGTTGTTGTTGTTTTGAAAGAGTGCAATCTTCCACTACCAACTGGCCCAGTGCATTTCAATTCTCTCTCTGATGCGTTGGCAATCCTGGCAATTGCATACCCTGGACTCACGAAGTAGTATTCAGTTCAAGAGATACATCTAAGGAGTATTTGAAAAACTCACAGGGCGTTCTAGCAGGGTGGGTGAATCTGTCCATATTGGTTTCTTGGTTTCTCCAACTTTAATTTCAGTTTGCCTCACCTCTGCATAAGTTTGTGAATTTCTTTTTAAAAAGTTCTAATGAAAATCCACCAGTGTTTTCCTGTCAGTGTTTCTCCATATTTTTGTATGAATTTTGCCTATCAGATATATTTTTGCAACCAACTATCTTCAACACAATTCCTTTTTTTAAATGTTAATTTTACTAATATATGCATTCTTATGTACACCTTCCTCTAATAAACTTTGTGTACTTGTGTTATGGTTTGAAAATTGCATCACAGAACTCAGAGAAGTACACATTTTGCAGAACAGCTGTACAGTATTTCATTTTGGGAAGTGTGAATTAGGCAGGTTGCAAATCTAATTTCTCTCCCATCTATAGATTTTGAAGCATGCTGCTTAGACACTTTGAAGACAGTCTTGCTTGCCTGTCCTGAGTCACAGCCAGGCTTCATGTTTTCAAAAATTGGGAGCAACCATTTTTCAAAACCAGCTATGGATTTTGAAGTTTGTTTTTTCTCGGTGGAACTTTTCTTGCACATTAAAGAACCTGGAAAGTTAGAAACCACTTTGTAAACTTGAACATTTAGCTCTTGAACTAAATATGGAAAAATTAAGTGAGCAACAAGGAAAGGGATTTTCTTTTAAGAGTTAAAAGGGAGCATCAGTATCAGAATAAATGAGCCGGAGCTGCCATTTAGTAAGTCTAGGGTAACGATCAGAACATTTCTCACCGCCAGAGAAGTGAAATTCTAGAACATTCCCCTAGAGCCACTGGAGTAAAGGAACTCACTCACTTTGAAACAGAGTGAGTTAACACTTATGAAGTATACTGCATGGAGACTTTTCATCTTATGCCTGACTGACTAATAGATTGGCGAAGGGAAGGCGGGGGGAATCCTCCTCCTTTGAGGTAACTCAAGTGGGATATTGGATAGTAGTAATTAAAAATGCTAATACTATATTTTCCCTGAAATGAAGAGGAGGGGAGCACCTCTTGCTTTCATGTTCAGAATCAAAGTGATTCCCCATGGTTTTTTGTTTGTGTATGTGGATGGCAAGAAATTTCTCCTCAGAACAGATTGGCTAGTGAGTGTCATGCCCATCCCCTCCCTTTCTTATGGAGTACAATCTGGCTGGGTTGCTTGAGCTTCCACAGCATGTTTTGTGTTAAGCAATGACTAGTCTTACAAACACCTCTAGCATAGTACTCTTCAATCCCACCTGCTCTTGATTTGTGGCCTGTTGTATAACCTGGCCCCAGCCTGCAATATGACCTAATCTTCTAGGGATGCAATATGACCTAATCTTCTAGGGATTCTTGGGGAATCTTCAGGTCAGGAATTCCAGTTCTTCAGTCCTGTAATTATATGGACTATCAATGCACCCAGAGGTTTCCTATCGAGTGCATTCTCAGTGTTGAGCCACGGACAATCTCATCTATCTGGAAAGTGTATTGTTATGAGCTTGTGGGTACCAGACTCCCCTGTGTTGTGAGTTTGTGGGGGCCAGACCTTTTAACCCCTGGATTCAGCAAGTGTTAAAATATAAGCCAGGTTAGCTTCCTCGTAAGGAAATCGCCTGGGTAAGGAGCCATTAAGAGAATAAAAGAGAGGGAGATGAGCCATTAACAAAGCAAAGGCTCTAGGCTGGACCTCAGATAAAAGACAAAGACAGAGTACTATTGGTCCCTAGGGCATTAAAAGTCAAGGTAAAATTTCAGTGCAAAATTGTAGCATATCAAAGGACATCATGCCATCCTTACTTTGAACATGCTCAGTGGACCTCAGAATAATGTCAGAGAAGAAAAATGCAAAATCAAGAGGGGAGGAAGAAGATTGAATGGACTTGCTTTGAGCCCTTAACAGCTAATAATAATAATAATAATAATAATAATAATAATAATAATAATAATAAAAATAAATAAATAAATAAATAAATAATTTTATTTGTACCCCGTCCTCCCTGGCCGGAGCCGGGCTCAGAGCAGCTAACATCATATAAATAATACAAAATGCATAAAAACAAGCAATCAATCGATTAAAATGCATCCCAAAATTAATTCAAATAAATTAAAATTAAAATTAGAACTGAACAAATGACAACCCTCAGATTAAAATTGAAAGCAGTTAATACTCTCCAGGACCAACTGTTTCCACTGATATTATAAAGACCTGTGAGTGGGCTGGCTCATTGGAACCCTGAATCAGAATATTCCTGTTAGGAGCCCGGGTGAAGATGTACTGCAACATTTTGTGACAGGGTACACTAGTAATTGACAAATATTTTGCTGCAATCTAATTCTGGTCTTTAAGTTCTCCTGCTATAGTATCTGCAGAAACTTTAAAGCAACCCTTTTTGCTCAACTCTTCAGCAGTTGATCTTGGGATAGAAATAAAGCAAACATTTAGCGCAGCAGTATTGAATTTGGGAGTAGGCATATTGCCCATAGATCATTAACCCACTTGACCACCTTGTATTCCGTCAGGAGCACCATCTTGTTCAAAGGATCATCAAGTACATATTTGGAAATCCAGCTAAGGAACAAGGAATCTAGCTATCTTCCCTCCCTTCTCTACTCCCTCCAACTTCTTGGGAGCTGCAAACTGGTTGCTAACTTCTCTGTCAACAAATAATAGCATTTGCATTCTTCATAGGTACGGTGATAGTATTGGACCTACTTGCGTTATATCTTATGAGGTAAATGTTTCCTCAGAAAAAGGCTTTTTGATTCCTTGACATGGGAGAGGACACAGGAGTGGAAGACAGTGGTGGAATGTACATGTCTGTTATGGTCATGATAAGATAAGATAACAGAAGAGTAAATCTTTCTGCATGCTTCATGTTTCTATCCAAAATGTGATGAATTGAAAACGGTGATTATTATTATTATTATTTTAAAAAAAGCATTGTGAAGACAGCTTTAATTTCTGTAGCTTTTACTGCCACTCCCAGATGAATGGCACACGGCACATCTATAGCACATGAATATACATGTTCTTCGTTTAAACAGGTGAGGTCTTTGCATGGAAGGTCACCTCAGAATGGCTGCAACATCAAGTGACGATTTGAATGTGCAAATGACACTAGACACACACCAAACAAACAGCTTTCATACTGTCTTGAAGTCAGTGGATTTAGTTTGTCTGGTCGACACATCAAGCGGAATGAGGGAGCAGAATCCTGAGAAGATAAAAACGGATAAAAGTGGACACAGGTGAGGGGGGCGGAGTAGATGGGTGCCATTTTTGAACAAAGCATCTTGTTTTAAAAATATGTTTATTAAGTTTTCAAAAGCAACAACATACCAACAAAACAAACAATAAAGAAACAAGCAGCAATGTTTGTGTGGAGCACATTATTGCTGTTGGAATAAAATAAACAGAAGGAGGGAGGCACACTTTTGCAGACATTGTAATGAAATAGATTCCGCAAAGGGAGATTTCAGAAGTAATAAGGTCGCCTCATCACAAAGAAGCATGTGTTATTGGGGGGCTAGGCAGCACACTATTTGGGGCATATAAATGGTGCCCATAAAACACCAAAATAAAACAACATCAACTCTGGGCGGCTCCTACAAAATATTAAAAATACAATAAAACATCAAACATTAAAAACTTCCCCAAAAAGGGCTGCCTTCAGATGTCTTCTAAAACTCAGATAGTTGTTTATTTCCTTGACATCTGATGGGAGGGCGTTTCACAGGGTGCCTGTTTCCCTGTAACCTCACATCTTGCAGTGAGGGAACCGCCAGAAGGCCCTCGGAGCTGGACCTCAGTGTCCGGGCTGAACGATGGGGGTGGAGATGCTCCTTCAGGTATACTGGGCCAAAGTGGTTTAGGGCTTTAAAGGTCAGCACCAACACTTTGAATTGTGCTCGGAAACGTACTGGGAGCCAATGTAGGTCTTTCAAGATCAGTGTTAAGTGGTCTTGGCGGCTGCTCCCAGTCACCAGTCTAGCTGCCGCATTCTGGATTAGTTGCAGTTTCCGGGTCACCTTCAAAGGTAGCCCCACATAGAGCACATTGCAGTGGTCCAAGTGAGAGATAACTAGTTGTTTTGTAACAACTCTTAGAATGTTCCTTAGAATTCAGACAATCGCTCAAATCATCCATCTCTAGAGGGTCCTGTGCAGACTAATATTTATTGCAAGCTTTCTGCTCTGTTTATACCCTCACTAGCTTAATCTTCATGGCTGGAGTCTTATAAGAGTCACATCCACCCCCACATCCTGCATTTCCTCATATTAAAACAGAGCATAGACAATGAACTACCTTTTGCATCGGGATAAATTTTCATAACAGAAAAATGAGGATTTCATGGATGGCATGACTCAACCGTCCACTGCAAGTGTGAGTTGGCTACGGTCTTTGTTAAGGGACGTGCGATAGCCAATTGTATGCGGGTGTGTGAATGAACTGTGTTATGGATGAAAAAGAACAGGGGGGAAAGCATCCATTTCCTTTTGTGGGCCTTCTTGCCTAATACAGGCACAGTCCTGTATTATGTTAACGCTGTTCTGGCTACAACCACGTTAGCTTCCTCAGATTTGATGTGTACAATTGTTCTCTATTTAATCCCTATGGGTAGCTACAAGTACTGCAACATTTAATTGATTTATCAATTAGATTAAAAAACTCATTTGTCTAAAATGGTGTCACCAATTAACTAGGCGGCAGATCTCTCTATTTCTCTATATACAACTGCAGATGAAAAGCTCTATTTTAAGAGAGGCATTCTTCATTTGATCTAATATACAGGGTTGATATTCCCATTAGACACACGCAGAGAGACAGCTGCTTCAGGTGGCAGAAACTGTTGAGCAGGGTGTGGTAGAGAGGTGCTGGAGGCTAGAGCATTGTGCATCACACTGCCATAGGTACAAGAGGCAGCCAATTTTGAAGTATGATTCAATTGCCGGTCTAGTTAGCTGCTCTACAAAGAATTGGGATGAGGGTGGTGGGGTGATATACAGTGGAACCTGGGGTTAAGTACTTAATTCGTTCCGGAGGTCCGTTCTTAACCTGAAACTGTTCTTAACCTGAAGCACCACTTTAGCTAATGAGGCCTCCTGCTGCCGCCGCACTGCTGGAGCACAATTTCTGTTCTCATCCTGAAGCAAAGTTCTTAACCCGAGGTACTATTTCTGGGTTAGCGGAGTCTGTAACTTGAAGTGTATGTAGGCTGAAGCGTATGTAACCCGAGGTACCACTGTATTGTCTTTTACCTCAGGCAGGGAAATAGCTTGTTCCAAGATACTAGTGCTAAGATGATGCCTCTCGTAACACATGTGTATTGTACATTGGCACAGTTAGTTCTGTGCATGTTTTTGTTGTGATTGTATTTTTTTAAAAATATCACATATATATAGAGAGAAAGATTTAATTCTATTAATGTTTAATTGTTTTTTAAATTATTGCTTTTCTCTCTCTATGCTTTCAGCTGTTTTTATTTTATCTGTAAATCATCTGGAGCCCCTGTTAGGGAATATTTTAATAATACATCCAAACTCTGCTCATTCATTCTCCTAATTCTTCTATGCGAGTTTTCTTATACCACTCAACCTTTCACCCTCCAGATGTTGCTACAACTTCCATCATCCCTGATCGCTGACTGGGAAAGGAGTCCAAAAACATCTGGAGAGCTATAGGTTCGCCATCCCTGGTCAACCTGGTCAGTCCCTTCTGAGCTGTTTTGATGCCACCAAAGGGATTAACCAGGTTAAGCTGAATGTTCTCTAGCAAACAACTTTGACATGAAAAAGGAACCGAGTGGGTGTGTTTGCCCAAACCCCTCAAGTCTCCCTTTCTCAATCCTCTCACATTACTTTTCAGCCAGGTATTATTAGTCTCATTTCCACTCTTCCTCCAGTTTACAGTGACGCCATGTAGCCAATCAGATGATGTCACCAAGAGCAAGCACTGAGGGCAAAGAGGAGCCTTGCTCTCATCCTGAATTAGCTTCAGAGACATCATCATGCAGCCAATTCTGACTGAATAAATGATGATATCACTACTATTAGGAAGAAGGAGTGAAGCTGGAGACAATTGTGCTCAACACTCAAGTCTGGTAGAACTTCATCTTAGCATTGGACATTAGCATTACATTCTACCATATCCTTCTGAAGAGGTGAGCTGTTGCCGTAACAGCCTTGCCAGCCTGTACAATAAATGCTAACTTTCACAAAATGTCTGTACCCTAATATATACTCAGATATGATTCTCCACGTTCCACACTAAGTATATGAACAGTGTCTTTGATGCAGTTCACTTTTTCTGTTAAAAAGTAAAAAACTGGCAGGGTATTGCTATGAAAAAAAATCCCTCTCTCTGAGTGTATATAATTGAAGGTGTGCTATTAAAACCAAAGACATTTCCTGAAAGTTCAAAGGAGTGAATTACAGCATCTTGATGCGCAGCTCTTTTTTTTTACTGCCTTATAAATTGGGGTGTTTCTTTCAGCCATTAACTTTTGTCATGCTAACTCCAGTCTGCAGCAATATGGCTGCGAAGGAAAGAAACGGAGAGATTTGATTCTCTGCCCTCACATAACACCAGAGAAAGTTCATTTCAAGCCCAGTTCATTCCTTCACTCACAGGGGCTGAGAAGGAACCCCCCCTCCGTCCCCGCCCTGATAGATAATGGGTTTTGCAGCTTCAATCCCTGAGTCACTTCCATTTAAAAGGGACAGATAGCGAGTGGTGCAAATTATCCCTGACCGTGGCCCAGAGGAGCTGCTGTCAGTCACAGTAGACATTAGACAGGTAAAGGTAAAGGGACCCCTGACCATTAGGTCCAGTCATGGCCGACTCTGGGGTTGCGGCACTCATCTTGCTTTACTGGCCGAGGGAGCCGGCGTACAGCTTCCGGGTCATGTGGCCAGCATGACGGAGCCACTTCTGGTTAACCAGAGCAGTGCACGGAAATGCCGTTTACCTTCCCACCAGAGTGCTACCTATTTATCTACTTGTACTTTGGCGTGCTTTTGAATTGCTAGGTTGGCAGGAGCAGGGACCGAGCAATGGGAGTTCACCCCGTCGCGGGGATTTGAACCGCCGACCTTCTGAATTCTTTAACCCACAGCGCCACCCGTGTCCCTAGACTAAATGGATAAACAGTCTGCAGTAGCCTAAGACAGCTGCCTCTGTTCCTAATATCTAATGCAGAAGCAGACCTGGGTAATCTTTGCATATATGGCGCCCTGAGCAAGTCCAAAATTCAGCACCCCCAAATGGGTTTTCTCAATTGTCCCTTTGGCTTGGTGCTCTGGGGGGGGGGGGACTGCCCATACCACTCTTAATCCAGCACTCATCGAAGGCTGTGCCAACTTTAAAGCACATTCTTCCCCTTAAAGAATTCTGGGTACTGGGAATTGTAGCTTTGGGAGGGGTACCCAGAAGGTACAGTACCCAGAATTCTTAGAGGGGAATAATGTGCTCCGAATGTGCATCCAAGTTACAATGCATACATGGGCTACATAGTTTTTCTATACATATTTTGTCAAGTGTTTTAGAAGCCCTAAATCACTATACAACTTTTCAAGATCAACAGCAAACAATGAAACAAACTTCAAAATAATACAAAACAAAGCCGGCACTTATATTAAGAACATAAAGTCTTATTTCCAAAATCTGTGTAGGCAACACTTGTCCCATATGTTTATACTCCAAAATGCATCATTACGTGGAGGCAAATAGTCATAGCTGGAAAAGCTGGTGAGGAAAACAGAGGAGAAGAAGCTGTTTTTAGAGTCTAACTCTTCAGTAACACCATGCAAATGTGTATTTAGATGGTGGCTGCAAAGAGTTGTGCTACTTTTCAGCCAATTGTCAGAAGAGATAGTGGATCACAAAAAAACCCATTGTCCGGAGATAATCTGATTGGGTGGGTTTTTCCACAGCAAGAACATTCTCTTCCCTGCAGTACCAGATGTTCCAGCATAGTCTTAAGCATAGTCTCCTTTCAAGGAAAAGCGGTTCCCTCAGGCTGAACAGAAGGAGAGATGGGAGCTGGATTACTGCGTCTGCTCTGTTGAGAGACCACCTCCATTTGGCTCCTCCTCATCTCTGAATTCTTTCCTTCCCAGCTGGCCTTATTAGGAGCTGTTATCTAACTTTTATTTACTTACTACATTTATGTTCCATCTTCCCTCCAAGCACACGTGGTTCTCCCCACCTCCATTTTATCCTCACAACAAACCTGTGAGGTTGGTGGGTCTGAGAAATAGTGACTGGCCCAAGGTGAGCTTTGTGGCTGAATGGAAATTTGAAGCTGGAGGTGGAGCTGTGTTGTACTCAGAATAAATCTATTGAAACTAATGGGCCTACAATAGTCATGGTTATTAGTTTCAACAAGTCTACTCTGGGTAACAGACAACTATCTCCCGGTGTTTCCACTGTGCTGCTCTGACACTAACCAATCTCTAAGAATTTGTGACTGAAGTTGTTTGTTTTCCTCTTCCCTCCTCCACCATTTTGTGTTATGCCTTTCAGGAGTTCTGTCCAGACTGTCCTGTTTTTATTGATCTGACATAAGATGCTCTGGGGGGTCTTTCAGGCTGAGGAACAGGGTAAAATGGCGTTAAATAAAATGTTATTTCCATCGTTGAAACTACCAGTTCAGATAAAATTATTTGTTTAAGGAATATCGCTGCACAACATTTAGAAGATTAAAATGGCAAAACTTTAGGGATGTCTGCAGCTACAGTAGTTCCTACAAGGCATAACTGTGAATGGACGTGAACTTCTGATAGTTGTGAACGGCTTTGACGTGGGTTTCTTTATATAAATTTTATGAAACGAATGAACAAAATATGAAACAGAACGAGTAGGATTCACTTAACCAGTCCTATCATTGGAAGTCCTGTGCAAGGACTTCTGCTTGTGCAATGGAGATTTCCTTCCTTCTCCCACATGCCTCCCATGTTCCCTAAATTGGCTGGAGCCCCCCCCCCCCCCGTCCCAGGGAGAACCCCCAAAACAGTACAGGAAGGAGAAAGGGAATCATTCTGTCTGGCAATATGGAATGCTTGTGCAGGTGGAACATTTGGAAGAGCGCAATATGGAATTCCGCCCATTGGTTCCAGAAATATCTGATGGTCCTCCAGCTCTATTAAAATCCACAAGATTGTTTTAATGTGGAGCTGAATTTCAATTAAAGAAAAAACCAAGCCATCTTTAAGGCACTGTGACTTACCAAAGAGTAAAGACTGCTGCATGATTCTATTCACAGTTAATATAAATAGACACCTATAATGGCAATATAACAAGGCAGAGCATATTTCAGTCCACTTGAAAGCACAATGTTTGTGCTGAAAATGTTTGGTGGCAAACATTGAGCCCAACAAGCTATTGCTTTCAAGTCCTGCTTCTGTGATTCCCAAAGACTTGTCCCATCCACATTGGTGGGTGGCTGCAAATTTGCACAAGGCTTAACTTACATATGCTTAAAAAGATGTGCATAGATGTTTGCAGGAAGAAGCTGAGATCTCACCAGAAGGACACTTTGCTGTGCATCCAGCCGCTGAATTTGCAAAGTTATTGTTGTCTCTTTAAAAAATAATAATAAAGGACAGAAGGATCTGCAGATCTGGGGCCTTCCACTGCAAAAGATCTAGGGCTTGGGGTCCCTGGATCACTGCGTATAAATGATGGATTTTATTGGCTTGATTGGTCACAAGTTGTGTAGGTCTTCCAAATATCTTTACCCCAGATCTTTCCACTTGATTGCTGTGAATGCAGTTGTTGTTTTTTTTTAAGCCCCACATAGTTCTGTATTTTATCTGCCTTCAAAATGGTCAAGTTTTGGTCGAGCAAACTGGTAATTTAGATTAGATTCATTTCTGGACTGAGGCCATTTTTGCAGACTGAGAGCAAACATTTCCAAAGAGCTAAAAATTAATGCATTGCATGGTTTATTTCTTTGGAGAATGTGCCAACCTACCATTTACTTTAAAAGATTCTGTTTATGAAGATTTTTGGAAACACACTTTGATGGCCCTGTGATTAAACAACTGCTGCAAGCAATGCATACTTAATTAAACTTCAGTTTATAATTGTGTACTTTGCAGCTGGAATTGAAAAACCTGCAAGCTGCTTAGAAGCCTGAACGTTTTGTGTCATAACATAGACATAATTACCAAGGTATATGAAGAAGGTGAAATATGGAAGAAGGTGGATTTTTTTTAAAAAAACAAACAAATCTGGTTTTATTTATTTTAATTATACAAACCTAGTTAACATACTCTGATGAGACAAAAACCTTTCTTCACCTTGGCATGTGCCGCTGGAATAGACGAAAAGTGCATGCCATTGCATGTAGATATAATATAAAACATCATAATCTGTTCTTCTTCAATGTGAGCCAAAGTTAATAGGACTAAATACAAGTACACTCATTAGCCCTGTACAGTAACTGACTTTAGAAGAGCCCATAATTAAATGGTAGATTTCAGGTGTCAGGGTTAGCAAAGTGGGGAGCAGTAAGATTGGCAAGTGTGACTTTTTAGTTTGCGCTCACTGCAGTGCCAGCTGTGGATATTAGGTAATTTTTCATTACTTTCACATTTTGGGCACATGCCAACCCAAGTTAAGTCCCTTTGATTTCATTGGTCATGGTTTAGACAAGTGTTTCATTCTCCCACATTGAATTCAGAGTTACTTAAAAGTGCATTGCACTTGCTAGATTGTTCCAGGTGTTAATTTACTTAGTGCTATTTTTACAGTTGCCATCACTCATCACTTTGTGTGGGAATGGTCTTGGGCAGACCTAAAATTTCCTGACTGAATATAAGAACAATAGCTTATGCATAAATACCCCTCATCTTGTCCCCTTTCATAATTAATCATGGTTTAGCGCTGTGTTGGCACTGAGGCTAATGCTAACCATGGTTGCTCATAATTATGGTTTGCAAACCAGCTTCAAGCACTGGGGTCAGACCCTGACTTTCTTCATGTGCAGTATTAAAAGTAGCATAATACCTTGTGCTTTTGCACATGCTCAACAGTGTCCAATTTTCTGGGAAGAAGTAAATCAGAGAGCTACGTTTGAACCAGTGCCTATGGTTTGTTTCTCTCCAAATAAACTGCTGTCGGAAGCCAGGGTTTGTTCTTAGCTTACTGCTTCCGGTTTGTTTGCAGGAAACAAACTATGGTCACTGGTCCACATTGTTTCTTCCTGGCATGGCAAAAGCCAGAGCAGGACAGGAACAAATGGGAACTATTGAGTTTACTTTAAACTATGTCTTGATGCTGTGTGCCAAGCAGGCTGCTGTTTTCAAGCTAACCATGGCTTGAGGTCACGATCAGCACAGAGCATAGCTGTCAACTTACAGATTTGAAAATAAGGGACCAGAAGCCTCGAAAATAAGGGATCAGCAGCCAAAATAAGGGATTTTAGTCAACCAGCTGAAATACGAAGTTAAAAGGGACCAGATAATTTTGGAGAGCAGCGCCCTTCGTTTCCAGAGGTAGCTGCTCAAGACACCAGCTGATGAAAAACTGCAATTAAATAACTACAAGCAGCAACCACTTTTCACACAAAACGAAGTCCAAGCTACAAAGATGCTGCTGCAGTTCTGCATCTTTTCTCTCGTGCTCCATCTGCAGCTCTCAGTTCCATCAGGTGGGGCGGGAGGAAGAGAGGGGGGAAAAATAGCGCCCAAAGTAAACCCACAGATCAGACCATCTATGCTAGTCTACCACTACAAATCTATGGGAGAAGTGTTTGCGGTCCTTCCCTTGAAGCCCTTGGAACACCTGCCGCGCCTCCGCCTCCTCCTCCTCTTCCTCTCTCTGAACTGCTTTCTCTATGGTTGCCCTCGCTCTCCTCTCAAGGCTCCTCAGGAATTCACAGGCTGCGCCAGGCTGCCCATCTCATCCAGGTCCTTCGGCGGCGCAGTCGCAGTACGGTTTAGCGGGAGTGGTGGCGGCAGTGGCGGGCAGAGGAGAGGCCCCAGGCAGAGAAACTCAGTTCGGCAGCTGCGAGGAGGATGGCCTGGAGGGGCTCCCGGGGGCCAAGGCTGGTGAGAGGAGGACAGAGGGGGCCAGGCCGGGCAGCTAAGCAACACAGTTGGAGCCTCCCTCCTCCCTGGCCGGCAGGGAGGGAGAGGAGCTGCTTCCTTTGAAACCTGGGAAATTTAAGGGACATCATCAATAAGGGACAGCAGTGGGACACAGCGCTGGGATAAGGGACTTTCCCGCCAAATAAGGGACGGTTGACAGCTATGGCACAGAGTTAAGGCTACTTTGCAGAGGGAGGGAGGATGTGCAGGTTTAAGAGGCAGAGGGCCATATGAATAAAATGATGACGATGAGGGAATGAATGCAAATCGGCTGGGCACTCTTACACTTGTAATCATGGGACAAGAATGGGAAATGTTTGTTCTCAACTTTTTTACCAGTGTAGTGAAAAAATCTCAGTGAACTCCAGTTAAGGAAAAGGTAACTAAGGGGCAGATCTTACAGAACAATCTGCTCTTTTGACCTGAAGATGCTGAAGCTGAGCTGCTTACTCTCTTACCCTTTGGTTCCCATATTAAACCTCCTGCCTGCTACCATTTATCGTATGATCTGCATAGAGACAGCTGTAAATAGTAAGCAAAATATAAATAAAGATGCACTGAACCTGGCATGCATTTTGCACGTCAGGTTCGACAGTGCAAATAATAAAACTTGAGCTTAATTGTAAGCATAATAATGGGGTGCTTACTTAAATGTTCACTGTTGAGACCAAAATTCTCTTTTGTAGTCTGCTGCATTAGAATTTCATGCCTTTAATTTAAGGGGGGGGGGGGGATTAATGGCAGAATGAAATTTAGCGCCTTCCTTCCAGCAACAAAATTTACATTTCAGCACTAAAGTGCATGTCCTTACACGTGAAAGAAGGTGCTGAAATTTATCCTTCACAATGTAAAATGTTGTTTTCTGCATTCATGTGCTGATGTAGTGAATGAAGACACAGCTCTGTGGTCCAAGACCCTCTGCTGCTGATCCCTCTCACCCCCAGCACCTGCTAGCTGAGGTGGGTGGTTGTCTCACACAGTATGGGTAAGGATGGCCTTGAGAAAGACTCAAAAAAAGGGAAGGCAGAGCATTAACAGTGAAAGGAGGACAGCTAGTTGCAAAGGAAGACAAGCCTTTCTCACCATTGGTTCTGGTTCAAAATGGTAGTCTGCCTGGAGCCCCCTGAGAAGGCTTCTGAAACTTTTTAGATTAGGCAACACTGTATCTAAGATAAAATGCTGTTTTCTCTGAATTATGTGGAGAAACAGTTGTGAGCAGAACCATTGTGGGAACAGAGATAAATGTGATCAGGTTCCTGCAATCTAAAGGGCATGATGTATAGGGTTGTCAACTGAACTTGACTCTAGTTTCCAAATCTCTAGCCAAGTGGAAAAATAATGTGCAGAGCAGCCGAAGAGAACTATTTGAAAATTCTCCAAACTCAAAGCGTAGGGGAGAGAAGGTTGCTGAGTTAACGAGAAGATGGAAATATTTGTGAACAGAGCTGTTCAATTTACCAGTCAAATGTTACTAGTTTTTCACTTGTATGAGTTTCTGAATCATCTGAGACCTACAAATAGCTCAGCCAGTTCATTGGTTTTGTAACTATTCATTGTTTCCTATTTTGGAATTAATCCTCCATGATTTTCAGTTCTGTTGTGTTTGTGAAACAACTACTAGTAATGGAGCTTCTGGGTTGCACCTATGACATGCTCAGAGCAGACCCATTGAAATCAATGGACTACCTCCACTGTCAAAGGCAGTCTGCTGGGAATCACAATTGGGGAGGGTGCTGATGAGCTTAGGTTGTGCTTGCTAACTTCCCATAGGCACCTGGTTGGACACTGTCAGATCAGACGCTGGACTAGATGAGCCATTGGTCTGATCTAGTGGGGCTCTTTTCATGTTCTTATGTGCTTCTAACTTAAAGGCAAAGGCAGTTTTAGGGTAGGGCAACAGGGGCAAAGGACAAAGGTATTTAAAGCACATTCAACACATATTTGAAGCAGTTGGCTTCCCCCAAAGAATCTTGCTTGTTAAGGATGCTAGGAACTGTTGCTCTGTGGTGGGAGAAGCTATAATTCTTTGGGCGCGTGAAGGGAGAAGCCATCATTACCCAACTGTGCCCACCAGGCAAGATCTGATGGGGCAGGGAAGGTGGAGTCACAGCAATTTATCCTGAGTCGTCTATCCTTCTATACAGGATGGCATCCAACGCCTCTTGACCCAATATCAATTACAAGATCTTCAGGTGATCATGAAGGTGGATAAGAGACACTTAAGAGATTGTCTCTTCAGGTCCGATGGAGAAAGGGATTTAACCACGATTGCCTCTACCAAAAGTTCACCATGGTTCCCACTTGTCAAAACGGAGCACATCTGAGCTAGTTATCTGACAAAGCTCCCACCTGCCATACTAAGAATCGCTTTTACAGAATTACGATTCCAATTGAGGCCCTCGGCGGTGGTGGATGGTTGGTACAGCAAAGTACAGTACAAGTAGAGACTTTGTCTGTGTGGGCAACCTTGTGTAGAGGACCTGTACCACTATTTAATGCAATGCCTGCACATTGACTGCACATGAGACCGATTTAGATTTCTCTGCCACCACTGCATCAGCACAGAGGACTTACTCTGAGTAGTACATTCTAGGCCCCAAGATCAAACCTT
Organism: Podarcis erhardii; assembly: GCF_964252035.2. Taxonomy (NCBI): domain Eukaryota; kingdom Metazoa; phylum Chordata; class Lepidosauria; order Squamata; family Lacertidae; genus Podarcis; species Podarcis erhardii. Next base: position 98,686,584 of record NC_138508.1, on the reverse strand, counting down.
GACAATGTACTGAGATAATACACTTGATAATAAACGCATCTCTTTGAGAAGATTGTAACCTTGATATGTTAAAGGAACTGGCTGTGAGACAACAGCTCAAAATTATTTGGGCTCCCAGCTATAGATATCCATTCTTCAATGGGCCTGGCTCTCATCTCAGCAGAGATTTCCAATCTGGTGCCCTCAAGCTATTTTAGACTACAGCTCCTACAAGATCCAGGGGCCAGGAATGATGGGAACTGTGGTCCTTCTGGAGGTTGGGGAAGACTGTCTAGGTTAGCCAGTTCCTGCTCAGCTCTCAGGAGTCCTAGCACTCAACAGTTCCTCTGCTCTTCCTGGATCACTTTCCCCTTTCTTGCAGCCAGACACCATGTTGAGAACGAATTAGAAGGTGATGACTAGTTTTCTGAAATGGTGGGATTTTCACTCCCTAAGCACCATGCCTTCTTGCTCAACCCATACGAAGCACTTCTGAGGTGTGGACTGTCAGTTTGGTTTCCTCATTCCAACCTGGGAGGGCCAGCAGCAGCAGCAGCAGCAGCAGCAACCCTGTCATATTTGCCTTTGATCTTCACACTCCCGCTCAAGAGCTTTGCATGGCATCAAAGTTTGCAGGAAGGATGAGGTGACTTCAAAGGAAATGACAGCCTGTCGCATTAAATGAATAACAATTGGCAGGCAGGAATTGAGAAGCAACGAAGGGGCTGAGGCGGCCATGGGAAAATTAATGAGCAAAAAAGGAGGGAGGGGAAAACCCCTGCAGAATGATTTTGTCAAACATTTATGAAACGTTTTGGATTAGGTAGTATTACCTGCTGAGAGTCAGCAGCCAGCCATCACCCCCCCCCCCAATCATAACACCCCTGATTCACTGGGGTCATCATAAGTGGACCCATGGGGCATAAATATGTAAAACTAGCTCCCTTCTATGCCCTAAATTCTTTTAAAAGAAGTATGTTTTAATATTTCATTGTGTGTCTTTTAATTTCACTAAAGGGGCACAAGGGCGGTCCAGTCAGGTCCCACTTAAAGAAGGGAAACGAAACCTCAGATATCTGGAGTAATGGGATCCCAATGATGTCAGCATGTTGAAAACTCTTAACCAAATGCCACAATAGCGACTTAATCTTGATCCCGGGTTAAGATAAGGAGGTGTTAACCAGACAGTATTGTGTTTTGTTCATGCCTCCAGGAGAGTTTGAATTCAAAGCAAAAAGGGAGATGTGTATGTTATCAAAGCCCTGAGAACCAATACCTCTTTCTGAGAATTTCTGAAGGGGAACTATAGTGAGTGACTGCATATGACTGTGGTTTTTTGTTTGCATAGATTAAAAAACCAAACCAAAACAAAGTAGATTTTCACAGAGCTGCTCTTCCAGTCCCAGGGTTAGGCCTTTTGGTGGGATCACTCTCTTAGTAGGATTAAAAAACAAACAAAAACTCTCATTATTTTTGTGACCAGCCAGATCTTTCCAAGAGGGATCTCCTGGGTAGGTGGGTGGGAATCGTTTTGTTTCAGTAGTGATGGGTACAGGATTGGGGGTGGCGAATGCAGTACTCTTAGCAACACAAGTGAAGGGCACCCATTACCAGGGCATTTTGCTTTGCCCATAGCACTTAGCATGTGCCAATGACATCAGGGACCTCTGCCATGGCTGAGCGCTGCTGAGCGCTCTCTGGGCATGGTGCCCATGTTGTAGTCCTGTCACACCCTTATCTCTGCTAAGTGATGCTTCCTGGTTTTTGCCTCTTTTTGCCAATCAGCTGCTGTGCATGAAGAAAAATGTGTTGAACCTCCCCTTTCCCACAGACCACCACTGTTTAGCTCCATGTTGACTCCATGTTGCCTCTGACTTTGTACATCATGCGTGATTCTTCCCTGGACTCCAACCCACCTCCCCAGGCTCCCTGTCCTGCTGCCAGATTCTTCTTTGGCAACCACTTGTAGCCGAGTAAGATTGTCTTCCATGAGTATTGTCTTAATGGTGTGTCTGTATGTGACTGTGGAGGCCAATTCTGGATTCACACGTCCTTCCACAGTGGGGACATAGGTTTCTGTGTGGGAGCTGATCACGGTGAGGATTTGCCAAACATGCCTTCGTCCTGGCTCATTTCTCCCTTTTGTCCTGACTTTGTGCTTCTTCAAAGTCTATGACACCTTTGGTAAAGGCTATTCTCCAATTGGAGCGCTCGCAGACCAGTGTTTTCCAGTTTTCTGTGCTTATACTGCATTTTAAAAGATTTCCCTTGAGAGCATCTTTAAACCTCTTTTGTTGTCCACCAGTATTTCACTTTCCATTCTTAAGCTGAGAATGCAGTATTTGCTTTGGAAGACAATAATCAGGCATCTGAAATACATGACCAGTCCGAAAAAGTTGATGTTGAAGAATCATTGCTTCAACACTGGTGATCTGGTGCTGCCAGATTATACCCCAGTGCTGTACAGCATTGATCATGTTCCAATTCTTATGTACCCCTCGCTGCCACTACCTGACAATGACATCCAGATCACATGGCTGGCAACGTCTGTATATGGCTTTGCAGGTATAGCAAACCACGGCACAAGCATTTCGGAATGCAGCCTTGTGCTCATCATAAAAACAGGAACCCAAGAAAATGTATTATAAAAATTCAGAGTGACTTTATTTTTTGAGTCTGCTGAGGACCTGAGAGACCAAAGGAAGTATTTCAATTATATTTATTATTCAAGATGGACCAACATCTGTTTCCAATTTGCACTGATTATTGACACATCTGGCTGCTTGGCCTCAGGAACTACAAGTTGCTGTTTGTGGCATTATTTTCTGAATCAACGTTTCAGACCACCCGGAAAATAATACAGATGAAAAGGTGGTGATATTTGTAACAAGATTACCTTTTGGCATTGGCTAACAATTGCACTAATGGGGATTCTGTCATCTTGTGTTTTATAAATTACAGTGATATATTTCTTTGACACCTGCAGGGAGAAGGGGGTCTGCGGCCAAAAGGTTTATTATTTGACAAAGATGAATTGGAGTGGCCTGATAAAGACTTCAAGTAGATACTAGAAATCTAAGCGGTAGTTAAATATTTGGCTTAACAAGTCAAAGTCCCTTGGTTGAAACAGAATCCAAGATGGATTGACTGCTGATTAAGCTGCTTAAAGGAGCTCTTTGCTATATGATTTGATATAGCATATATATTACCCACGAGTAAAAGATCTTTGATAAAAGGGAGCATTGCTAGGGTTATGCTGAGCTGAAGTCCTTGTTGTTGGGGAACACTTTTAGCAGTGTGAAAAAGCCTCTTCTTTTGATGATTTTTTTGGGCAATGCTTGTAAAAACCTTTGCTTATTTGTCTACATTTGCCTCCAGGGTTGTTGCCAGTTCTGCTGTTCTGCTTGAGCAAAAGATGTCCACTTGCCCAATGGGACTTTCCCCTCCACTCTTGCAGTTCCCCGCACATGCTCAAAGTCTTCTCCAAGGGGTTGGGGGCCCTCTGGAGCAGTTTCCACTTGTTGTGCAAGTGGAATGTTGCTTGCACAGCATTGGATACAACCACCTCAGTGACATCATAATCAGTGCTATTTTTCTAGGAAAAATAGAACTCACCATGAACACCTCCCTTGTTCTCTTAGAATGGCAACGGTACCCATCTGAGAGGTGCCGGAACTGAGTTCCAGTGAGTTCCAGCTGGAAAAAAGCCCTGATCATAATGTACCATATGTGATCAGTTGCATAATATGCCATTCTGCTCACAACATGATCCCTGATTTGACTGAGTTCACCCACATTACTAATCTAGGGAGCGTTGCTCTCAGATACAATCTACTTTGCTTGCCTTCATTAATCGGTATAGCTACCAACGTTTGGAGCCAACACTTATGTGAGCAGACATCATTCTGACAGGGGTGGAAATGTCACAGCAGTTTGGAGACATTCTGGTAACAAGCAACCAGAAGTCTTATGAGGGAATCGGGCATGATTAGCCTGGTAAAGTAGAGACTGAGGAGATAACAGCCATCTTCAACTATTGAAAGGGCTGTCACATGGAAGATGGAGTGAGCTTTCTTTCTCCTGCTGTGGAGGCTAGGATCTGAACCAAAGTTACAAGAAAGGAGATTCCAACTAAACATCAGGAGATTCTTACTAAATATCAAGAGACTACAATTAAGAGAAAGAGCTGTTTGACAGTGGAACGAACTCCCTTGGGAGGTGGCAGACTTCCTTGGAGGTTTCTAAGCAGAGGTTGAATGACCATCTTTCAGGTATAATCTGGTTGAGATTTCTGCATTGCAGGGGGTTGGACTAGATGACCCTCAGGGTCCCTTCCAACTCCACAATTCTTTGATTCTGTGATCTGGCTCATACTCCGACAGCAGCATAACGTGGCAACACCTGCATGTTCGACGGTACCAATTGTATGACCAATTCTAAAACATATCAGCTAAAGCTTCTGCCACAGCAAGGAACTTAAAATGTATAGGGTAATGGCCTAGAGACCTAGAGGAACCATGTATAGAGGGAGTTTCACAGAATTGGCACTGCTGCTGAGAGGTCTACTAAATGCCTACTGTATTTCATTTGGCAATGACTCCTGGAGGAGGTCTCTGACACTGAATGGAGTACATAAAGGAACACATACAAAAGTCACCTTCAAGATACTGTACCTGGGTTTCAAACCATTTCATAGAATCATAGAATTGTAGCATTGGAAGGGACCATGAGGATCATCTAGTGTGGTGTAGTGGTTAAGAGCGGTAGACTCGTAATCTGGTGAACTGGGTTCGATTCCCCACTCCTCCACATGCGGCTGCTGGGTGACCTTGGGCCAGTCACACTTCTCTGAAGTCTCTCAGCCCCACTCACCTCACAGTGTGTTTGTTGTGGGGGAGGAAGGGAAAGGAGAATGTTAGCCGCTTTGAGACTCCTTAGGGTAGTGATAAAGAGGGATATCAAATCCAAACTCTTCTTCTTCTTCTTCAACCCCCTGCAATGCAGGAATATACAACTGTCCCCTACGGGGTTCGAACTTGCAACCTTGGCATCATGCTGCAACCAACTGAGCTAACAAAACTGACTATGTAGAATAGTTTGGCCAAGCAAGATGGCAGGAGAGTGGTGGGGGTGAGATTGGAACTATGGTCTAAGAATCACTAAGGCCATAATCACTGCTTTTGCAGTGAAATATGCTCATCTTTTTTTTTTTTTTTTTTTTTGCGGAGGAGGAAAGTTGGCTCTCTAAAATTATCCTAGAGCAAAGTCTTTGAAAATAAGTCATTTTGATTTTGTGGGTTTATCGGTTACAACAGCAGATTGCTTTTTGAAAAAGCAAACAGACCGTGAATGGGTTGCAGACGTTTCCAAGAAACATACTATGTTATTCATATTGTGTAATCCTGTTTCTCACCTGGAGTCCTTGAAAAGCTAGCTGTGCCTTTAAATAAAAACATGCCAACATGGTCTGGCTGTGTCTGATTGTTTCAGTTCTGGCTGAGGTTGGTTTTGGATCATGCAAATGGGCAAACTTAGGCATATAATGAACAGCAAGCAATCTGGTTTTAGCATATGGAATGCAGACTACACTTGATTATTACACAGCTGTGCTACATTGAAAGGAAATGATCCCATTTGAAGACTGTGGAATAAACTTTCAGGCACTCAACGACATCTTAAAGACATTTGCATTGGAAATACAGATATATTGGTTCAGGTCCCACAGTATTAAAATATCAGAACGGATTAGTTGAGAATATAGAAATAAGGAGCAATGTTCTCACAAGCAAACCATGGTTGAGAAACAGTTCAAATGTGTTTTCTCATCAGCTGCTGTGGAAGGCAATAAAACAGAAATGAAAGAACAGCAACAATAGCAGACAAAAGAGCAAGGTTCAGTATTATGATTCTAAATATATATATATGGAGCTGTCATACTTAGGTTATTATGCCACTGAGCTCTGTGTTCTGACCTGCCAAAGCTCTCCAAGATCTTAGGCAAAGGTCTTTCTCAGCCCTGGTATATAAAATTTATTAAACCTAAAGGTCGGAGTTGAATCAGGCACCGTCTCCTTGCAAAGCATGTTCTCCCTACCGCTGAGTAATGGCCACATCCCAGGATCTTTTGGAAGAGTTGAGAATTCTAGAACTGAGAAAGGAATTGCCACCCAGTTCTTTGTCTACCAGACACACCAGATTTTCTAAACTGTTAGCAAGATCTTTTTTCTCCAATGAGTCCAATCAACACGGAACCCTCTTCCATAGTTGAATTGTGGTCATACTACCATTTTTCACAAACTTAGCCAGAGTAGTGTTGTTGGTTTTTGTGTTTTTTTAGTGTTTTAAATGTGTGATACCACTGTGACACCAGATAGTTCTGTAGAGTTGGGACTTTCGGCAATGTGATTTGCCATTATGAGGTTTACAATGTGTTTTCCTGAATTTTATTTTTTTTATGTGTGTAGATCCAGCCTCAGTTGCCAGTATGGAGTCAGGCATGATAGCAGTATGTTTCTTCTTTTTTTTTTTTTATAAAAAAAGGGGGGGTTCCATGCTAGGCAGTACAGCACAATTTATTCCTGGGAAAAGCAATTGAATAGGGGGAGGAGCTTGAAGTCACATGTTGTGTTTTGTTGTGCCTTATTACGCCATTATATTTGTCAGCTTAATATGTATTAAAGGTAAAGGTACCCCTGCCCGTACGGGCCAGTCTTGACAGACTCTAGGATTGTGCGCTCATCTCACTCTAGAGGCCGGGAGCCAGCGCTGTCCGCAGACACTTCCGGGTCACGTGGCCCGCGTGATGAAGCTGCTCCGGTGAACTGACACCAGAGCAGCACACGGAACACCGTTTACCTTCCCGCTATAAAGCGGTACCTATTTATCTACTTGCACCCGGGGGTGCTTTCGAACTGCTAGGTTGGCAGGCGCTGGGACCGAGCAACAGGAGCGCACCCCGCCGCGGGGATTCGAACCGCCGACCATGCGATCGGCAAGTCCTAGGCGCTGAGGTTTTACCCACAGCGCCACCCGTGTCCCTTAATATGCATTAGAAGTGGCCAATTTATAAAAGCTTTCTCCTTTGCTACGATTACCTGCCTCTTTCCCTAATACCTTGATTTATAGTTGGGTTGTTTTTGTTTGTTTGTTTAAAGTAGAAGGAAGGAAGGGTGCATATTCGTAGCCCTTTAAAGTGAAACTGACAGAATAAAAAAAGTAGTAAAACTGACAGGATGAGAAGGTTGGTCCAATAGATTTCACAACTCCATGGACTTGTATGGTACCAGCAAAAGCAGCTGCAATTAGGAATTAGGGAAAACTTTTCAGACAAACTGTCCCCGTGTGGTAAGCTCTGCCCCCACAACTGAAGTTGTGTGCAATGGATTATTCCTGTGGGAAAATGGAAGCATTTTTTTTCCGTAGTAAAGATTTCCAGAGGGGTAGCTCTCTCAGTTTGTGGCATCAAAAACCAGAAAGAGGTTTCAGGGACCTCAAAAGCTAACAAACTAGTAAACTAATATCAAGTCCATGAAAGCTTACATCATAATTATTTGGAAGTCTTTATGATATCAAAAGACACACAGTTGTTTCTGCTTAGTGCTACTCTGGTGGGTGATCTCTAACCTATAACCAGTAGGTTTACTGATGGTAGATTCCGGTATATCCACCATGGTAGCACTAAGGGGAAAGTAGCTTCTATTGCTTTATAGCAGGTGTGGGGGAATTTGGGCCCTCCCAATGTTGCGGACCTACAACTCCCATCATCCCTAGCCATTGGACATGGGGCTAATGAGAAGAATCTATAGGCTGTTTACCAAGAGTAATGCATGTGGAGCATAAGGCTCTTGTTCTTAGGGTTGTGGGTTCCGGTCCCACATTGGGGAAAAGATTGCAGAGGTTGGTCCCTTCCAACTCTACAGTTCTGTGGACATTGGTACCTGATTGTTCAGGCTTTTGTGGAATGTTGATGGGGTGTAGGAAGAAGCCATCAATCTAGTTTTAGAGGCAATTCTATTTTAATTGTGACAGTGTAATCTGGTCCTCTTGTATATCTGAAACTGATGGTATCATTTTATGCTATGTTTCTGTCAGCTAGTTTGGGATTGGTGATTATAGGGGTGGGGGTGGGGCTAGAAAATTTGAAAATAAAGCCACAAAGTCACATAAGCAGAAGCCTAGTTTGCCAGATGCACAAGTTTCGCATAGTGTTTGTGTGTGAGGTCTCAGGTTCATACCCCAAACAAGAAGTGCTGGGGTAAAGAAGGCATAAAACTCTGTGGAGTGGCCAAAGCGCAGCAGGTAAGCACATGCATTTCATGCTCAAAATCATACTCAATCCAGGGGGATAAAAAGATCTTAGGTGGAGGTTCTGGAAGACTTTTGTTTCAGACGTTGGAGAACCATTGCTGATTGCCTTGGGGCAGAGATGGACCAATGATCTGAGATAGTACACACAGTTCCGTATATTCTTTTGATGCAGGTTGTACATGGTGCAAAACAACGTCAACATACTAGGCTAGTCCCCTAATGTCTCCTTGTTTATGGCCTTTACAGAAGAACTAGACATGACCCACGACTTCGAAGATGAGTTGTGCCCAACAACTGCAAGGTCCTTTGGTATGCGTGTGTGATTTGAAGCAGAGAAGCTATAAGTATCTGGAATTACATCCGTGCTGAGTCTGCTGTTCGTGCAGCACCACTGTAACTCTTCATCTCATTTTTTGATGCCAGAAGTGAGCCCAACATGAAGAAAAACAGCCTGGGGGAGGGGTTGGGGAGAGGGGAGAGTAGGAAGATGTCTGAAGGCCTAAGGCTGCCGCCACACTGTCTAGTCCCACCTCCAGTCAGTCGTGCTTGAAAGCCACCAAGGCACTTGGAGACGGTTGGCTGTGACCCAAGATAGCATTCTCCATACGCAGTGTGGTTACCCTGATGCAAAAAGTTAATACAGAACTAATAATCATCAGACAAACGAGGCAAAGTAAACATGCCATGTTCCATGTGAAACGTCAACACCAACAAAATGACATTAATGTTATGCAATGGTACAATTGGGGGAATTCCTTTGTTTTCCAGGTTCATGGCGCTCTCAGCTGACCATAATAGGACATTTGCTTTTTAAAGGCATGATGAATTATAGGAAGTGTGGGGCATGGCGAACTGATGTTTTCAGTGACTTCTGTAGCTCAGGAAGTAACTGTAGGGACTGCGTTGTGAAAACAAACGTGGTCCTTTCATGTGCAAGTAATGCATCAAATGTACCTATGCACAGATATTGCAAACATTTTTTTCCTTTTCATGGGACTCACCCCACACCATACATTTAAAGCTCATGGCCACTCCCAAAGAATCCTGGGAACTGTAGTTTGGTATGAGTGCTGCGAACTGTAGCTCTGTGAGAGGGCAGACTACAGTTCCCAGGATTATTATTGACAGGGGCAATATGGTAATTTATCTTCTGTATACCACATTTTGTTTGTTTTAATGCGATGGCTGGTGGCTGATGCAAATAAAGATTCATTCATTCTGTGCCAGGGGCTTCAAGTGTGCAGCAGCCATTCTTGTTTTTCCATACCCTGGTAAGATAAATGACAAGAAATGCAGATCTCTTTTGTCTGAGCATTAAGATATAAAATGGCTCTGCATACCCGGGAAGAATGGCAGATGGAGGTGATGGACTATATGGAACTGGCGGAAATGACTGGCAGAATCCGAGACCAAGGAGAAGAGTTGGTGGAAGAAGATTGGAAGAAATTTAAAGTTTATCTACAGAAACATTGTAAAATTAAGGAATGTTAGAAGGATGTTGGAATGAAGTAATGTGGTTTTAGCAGAAATGATATAAAGGATTAAGTAAAAATGGATTGTTAATCGGTGAAAGAACAGAGTGTAAAATTATAGTATATTAAGATAAATCATTAGGATAAAAATAAAGATGGAAAGGATTTGCTGAAATATCTAATTGAATTAGAATACAAAAAAGGGAGGTGTGAGGAGGTCAAGGAAATAAGCAAAGGAAAGAAAGTTATGTAAAGGATTGATTTTTTTTTTTTAATTATCTGCATCCTTTTTTCGTGTGTTTTTTCTTTGTTCTTGTATTGTTCTTTATTTTTTCTTTTTGTAACCTTTAAAATCTCAATAAAAATCTATCGAAAAATAAAATGAAATGGCTCCGCATGAGGATATTGCATTTTCTCTTTTCCTGATCTCTTTTTGCGCCGTTTACATTTGGGCTGATGTAAGAAGATCGACAGGTGAAAAAAGAATGGGGTTCCTACGCCTTTAATAATTGTACAGAAAAGGGCATTTCCGTCCAGGTTCCTTGCGTCACAACCTCCCTCTCCTCCAAGGAGGTGCCAGAACCTGAGCTTCTTTTGCATCTGATCACCCTTGGGAAGAGCAGTGCCAGGGCTGACCCAGGACATTGTGCTACCTGAGGTGGGTTCAGTGATGATGCTTGGCTATTTTGTGCTCTGGGAAAGGCTTGCCACTACTTGCATGCCCTCACCCACAACTGCTAACTTCAATTTTCAAAAACAGACACCTCGTAGGAAAAAGAAAAAGACAAGTCCATCACTTGAAACGGCTAAATTTATTTTAAGTTGCAAGAATGAGTAATACAACAGTCCTTGATTATCTTTCTCAGCTGCAAGGAAAATGTTTTAGCACACATCATTTTGAGTGTGAATTGTGATGTTAAAATGTAAGTCTCAATTTCAGGCATGTCAAAATCTCACTTGGTGTGCCTTTTCCTTTGCAAATTTCCCTTTTAAAATTCTTTCAGGAACATGCCTGGGCATGTTTAATCGATATAGTCACCAATCGATACAGTCTCTTTCACAAGTTGATTAAAAAAAACCCTTCAAAATATAAAATAAAATAAAAATAAAATATTATGATAAATTTATAAGATACAATGAAAATTACTATGTATAAAACTGTCCCCCTCAAAGGTCAGCACTGTGCCCCTCTGAGGTCTGTTTTCAAAGCTGGCCAAGTTATTTTAGCACCTGAGGCAGACAATCCCATAAGTGCTTCACCCTGTGATTGATGACAACATCAATAGTGAAGAATTAAAAAGCATTGACGTACCAAGTTGCTGTCCTTTCATTACACCTCTAAATCAGGTGACTGAGGTAGCCACCTCACGCTTCCTTTTTTAAAAAAATCATTTTTATTGATTTCCCAATAAAAAACATCCAATTAATATATCCAATCATAATACTCCAATTAAAATAAAAAAGACCAAATTATATTTATTAATTTTTCGGAGCTCCCTACAGTCTGGATCTCTGAAGCATATCTCCACATCTTAGTCCTGCTTCTCCTCGTTGTTTCCATGTTTTCCACATCTCGATTTAGCCACCTCACACTTCCGTCCAGGGGTCTGATTGGTGGGATACAGTTCACATGGCCCTTTAAGAAGTGGTGCGTACGTTAAAGGAAGGGACTACAGAATCTACGGAAAAGCTCCCTTGAGATTGACCCCTGTGCCCCCCTTTCACACGTGCTCCTCCTTCTCTCTAGGGGAAGGGAATGGATCTGTATGAACAGAGCCAGTCTTGCTAAGTGTCCAACTGAAACGCATAACCCAATGCTCCCTTCTCCAATAGGATTGCAGGGATGGGCAAGGAAGGCTATTGAGCATGGTTGCCAACTTTTCAACCAAGTGGAACGGTTGACCTTGGCAGCCCACGGTGCCAACCCCACTGCCGTGAGAGGCTTCTCCTGCAAATCAAGGCACCGTTATGGGACAAGAACCAATCCTCTCTCCTCATTGATAACCCTGCTCTTTAACTGGGAAAAGTTATGGACCACAGGTATGAAGTTTACGGCATGTAATGCCTTAAGAGAGAATATAATGAAAATGATTTACAGGTGGTACTTGACACCAGTCAAGCTTGCAAAAATTTATCATTTGCCCGATAATAAATGTTGGAAATGTATGGTTTCCATTTTCCAGTTTTGTGCCAGCATAGTTCTTGTGGTTTGAGAAACTGGAAACTGGAAACCATACCTAGTATAAGTGATTGGCAGATTAAAATGGTGGAATACGCCGAACTTGCTAGATTAACGGGTAGAATACGAGACCAAGATGAGCAAAAATTTCATAAAAATTGGAGTAAATACTGGAAATATATTGAAAATAAATAGTAGAAGACACTGGTGGGCCTGGATTAACTCTAACAGAGAATGTCTAATATTTAAGATTAAGAGAAAATACGTGAATGTAGGATTATTTGATACTTACCAATAGGGTGGAGGGAAGTCCAGGACTAAATAAAGTCCAAAGGGTTTTTTTTGTTGTTTTTGTTTTTGTTTTGATGATAAGAAATTTTTGTTTTTTGATCCTTTTTTTTCCCTTTCCTCTTTTGTAAAAAAGAAAAAATTAACAATAATTTATTTATATGTATGTTTATACGTTCAGTGATATGATGATTTGTACAATGTATATTTATATAGACATGTGTATTATTTAAAGCTCGAATAAAAAAGTATTAAAAAAAAAATGTTGGAAATGTAAAGAGATTGAAAGTACATTCTTTCACCTTTGGTGGACATGCCCAAAGATTAAGACCTTCTGGGCATGGTCGGCCAATTGGTGCGAAAGGAGGATAGAACTTTTTTTATGTACGCCACAACAGCAGCAAGAATACTTATTGCAAAGAATTGGAAAACACAAGATCTACCCACCCGGGAAGAATGGCAGATGAAGGTGATGGAATACAAGGAATTGGCTGAGATGACTGGCAGAATCCGGGACCAAGGAGAAGAGTCGGTGGAAGAAGATTGGAAAAAATTTAAAGTTTATCTTCAAAAATATTGTAAAATTAAGGATTGTTAGAAAGATGTTGGAAAAAGAAAATTATGTGGTTTTGGCAGAAAGGACATAAAGGATTAAGTAAAAATGAATTGGTGAAAGAGAGAATGTAAAATTATAGTATATTAAGACAAATTATTAAGATAAAAACAAGGTTGGAAGGATTTGCTGAAACAATAATTTGAATTAGAATACAAAAATGGGAGGTCTGAGGAGGTCAAGGAAATAAGGAAAGAAAGCTATGTAAAGGTTCGATTTGTTCTATTTTTTTTTAACTGATTGTATTTTTTCTGTATTTTTTACTTTACTTTTTTCTTTTTTTTCTTTTTCTTTTTGTAACCTTTAAAATTTGAATAAATATTATATATATATATATATATATATATATATAAAAGATAACCCTGCTCTTTAGCTCTGAGCCGCACGTTTTCCAGGAGTCCTCTCCGATCTCAAGTTGTGTGCCCATGTCAGCTGCTGGCGCATGGCATCTTGTGAACCTTTTGATGGTTGCTGTATGGACAAGAGAGCGGCAAAGGCTCTGTCAAAACCATTGCCACTTAAACCCATTCTTGGCGCACGTTGGACGGCTATGAAAGCTAAAGATTGAAGCTGGCAATGGCGGCACAACCCATCCATCATCAGGACGGGGGGGGGGGGGCGAGAGAGAATGATGGAGCTCCTCAGACACGAAAGAATCTTATAAAGTCTCACTATCTGATTGCAACATGTATAACCTTGCTCTCTCGTTCTCCCTCTCTCTTTTGAAACTTGTTGCGCTGCACTCGCAAATCTATGATTCGTGACAGGAATGCAGTTTGGATCGCTTGTAATGTAAGCAGCTGCAGATACTTCGAATACTTTGGCACATGTGATCTAGCAGCTCACTATAACTTTGCCCCTAAAAATAAAGTAACAAGTGAACAGTGACAGGAATTAACAGTATAGAGCATTAATAGAATGTACAATCCCTTACCTCAGACTTCTTTTAATAAAACGCCATCTATAATTACAACCCAAACAAAAAATAACGTCCTACAATTCTATTTTTGAACACGCTTGCAGCAAGATTCCTTTTAAAGATTTTTTTTTTTAAATGTTTGGACCCCAGAGAAAATATTTGTGGGTGTACAATGTCACTAGGAATGAGACTTATATTGTTACATCATCTGAGTATCCCCTCATTGATTTACACGTATGGTATGTCTGGAAATTAAACTTAAATTACTATTTCATTAGCGTTCAAGCTAGCAGAGGCTGCCAGACATCATGTAAATCTATAACTCCCAAACTGTGTGCCACAAGAATACTATTAAGGTGCCTTGAAAAATAAATGAACTGGTTATCTAAAGGCTTCTAAAATCTTACTCTTAAATGAGACTGGCTGTTGCATTGCTACATGAGTCCCTGCTCTGTAATAAATCAACAGTACAGTCCTTTTCAAGTTAACTCAGTTGAGTTTAGTGAGTCTTACCTACAGGTAAGAGTGCATAGGATTGCAGCCTTATTAATTTATTTAGGGGAATTTTATGCCACCCTTCAACAACAGTTTCAGGAACATATAATATCAATATCATTAAATATAATAATATATCATTAAAAATATAATAATAAAAACAGTGACATAACAGAGATTGAAAAGCAGGATTTGAAACAATTTAAAATGGAATACATGAACTGATGTCAATGATTTGGAAGACTATTGTGTGATGTTATATAGAATTTCACTGTAAGTTAAAGATATATATGTCTACTCAGAAGGAAGACCTGTTGAGTTCCATGGGACTTACTCCCAGGTAAGTGGGTATAGGACTGCAGCCTGAATGTCTGAAGTCATAACTGTGTATGTGAATTTTTTCCTGTTGAACTGAATGGTCCTTGAAAATGCTGAAACTTGGGTGGATCAGGCACTAAATTCAACGTTGCCTTCTTGTATGTTTCTTCCTAGTTTCATTTAAAAGGTATAAAACATTGTGTCTGTGTGCTTTTAAAAAGAATTACCTGTTTTACATAATCTCCTGCTCCACATTCTTTCTGCATTATTGCTAGGAAAATTGTCAAGTTTTAAGAGGAAGCACTTTAGGGTTTGATGGGAGTGTTGTCTTTTTCAGAGGAAAGTTTGATTGAAGACCTATTTTTGGCCACAAGGAAAGAAAGAAAGAAAAAATTACTTAACCTTACTTGAATGAGAGGAGATTAAAGGTTAAAAGCTTTAGAGACCTGAAAATGCATTAGCACTAGAACAGTAAATATAGTGTTTGTGTGGAGGGGCGAGATGAACAAATTAGCAAAGCAAACGTTAAAGAGAAGCAAATGCACTTTAAAATGTGTTGGAATCTCTACAAATATTTCCACTTGCAATGCACATTTAAGTGTCATGCTAAATATTTTTCAATATCTGCATTACCAAGTTGGCATGGGGTGTGGACATATCGTAGAGATCATTTCCACCTTGAACGACACGCATGAAAACTACTTGGTGTTAGATGCAGTTTTCCATCCACTTAAAAATATATATTATGGGCTGAACGCACTCAAGTTCAAAAAGTCTCATTGTGGGGGACAAGATGAACTCAGAGGAATGGAAATAAGAAAAGGGAACCTTTCTTCATAACAAAGAACATTTGATCATAATATTTGTTCTCTGGTTCTGTCTTTCAAGTTATCATGGGTGTGGACCATGAATGGAATGATGCTCTTCTAACTTAGCTTGTAAAAATATTTTGTTCAAAATTGTTGTTGCTGGAAACCTGTCTGTTTTCGAAAAAACAAAATCTTCCATTTCATTTATATTCTAGGGAATGGGTGAAACAAAACTCCGCCAAGTAACTTAAACGTTAAGTCATTTTCTCTTCCTGTTTCCTGTTTCTTTTCTTTTTGGTACTTCCATTTTGAGAAGTGAGTGGTTTTAAGGCTGTGGGGAGATGATTATTTCTGAAGAACAAGGGGGGCAGCACCCTAGTCTTTCACGCTTTCAGTTCAGCACCAAAGATTTGAAAGCTATAGAAGGGCATGGTAAACCTTGCTCCCTTACAGGCCATGGCTAAAATCCCTTTGTCTCGGGAGAAGACAATTTTACTGGAGAAGTAACATTGACTAGACCAAATCACAAGATGCTTCTGATCAAGTCAATTTCACTTCTAAAGGACAGTTGAAACAATTAAATTCCCTTTATTTTAAAAGGTAAATGGTGAGGAAATCTTGGAATTTATATGTAAGAAGAAACCTGACAATTTTTTCTTAAAAAAACCTCGTAAACAGCAATTCTGTTACTAATTATTTTAAGAGAAAACCGATGATGTCTGTTCAATTGAATAAGAGAAAGGAAGTGAACCCCAACACATATTTGTGGTGTGTATGTGATGACAACAAATGGAAATTATTTTTGTATGTGATGGGAAATTCAGAACTATTGATGAAAGTTATCTCTTCACATTCCTTATCCTTTTGTGTTATGCTTTATTTCTGCTTTCTTATCTTAAAGATTTAGTGCACAGAAAACATTAGGAAGTAATGGCTAATCTGATCTTAACAAGTACAACTGAAATAGCTAGCCAGTATATATTGTCCAGTGGGCCTTGTTAGAAGACTTTGAAGAATTTGAAACAAAAATCTGGTGAATTACTTACCAGTAAGATAAGGAAGAGTCTTTTTTAAAAAAAACACATGAGAAATTATTTTGATAGTCAGAATGTTTGTTGGTTATTGGAAGAGGCAACTTAGCCAATTTCCCACTATTGAAATTCTGGCTGGGATTCAGAGATATAATTGAGACCTGTCAATTAAACATGGCTTGCGCATGGCTAATTGGAATGTTTGACATTTCCCCTTTGAACTGCAAACCCCCTATGCCAGGTCACAAGTTGCTTTTGAAAGTAAGAAACAATTTCGCCATGAACCCCTGGAAGCTGTGGTTTGAGAAACAGCAGCCCAAAGCCACACCATGCATATGGTACTAGGACGGCCTCAGTCCAGTATAGATGAAGGAGCATCTCCACCCCCATCGTTCTACCCGGACGCTGAGGTTCAGCGCCGAGGGCCCTCTGGTGGTTCCCTCACTGCGAGAAGCCAAGCTACAGGGAACCAGGCAGAGGGCCTTCTCAGTGGTGGCGCCTGCCCTGTGGAACGCCCTCCCACAAGATGTCAAAGAGAACAACAACTACCAGACTTTTAGAAGACATCTGAAGGCAGCCCTGTTTAGGGAAGCTTTTAATGTTTGATGCATTATGGTATTTTAATATTTTGTTGGAAGCCGCCCAGAGTGGCGGGGTATAAATAATAAATTATTATTATTATTATTATTATTATTATTATTATTATTATTATTATTATTGTTATTATTATTATTATTATTATTGGCCGGGTAGTTCCTGGGAACCCAGGCTCTGACATTTAGAGGTCTGGCAATGCTCTAAGCACTTTGGGGAAATATTTCATCTTATTTCTAAATGCGGTGCTATTGCTATTTTTCTGAATCTGTTATTTTATTTGAAGCAAACAAAGTAGACAAGCATAGATTCCCCTTTTTAGAGAGCTGTGTGTAACAACATATTGTCACCTGCCCACTGAAACCTAAACCTAAACTTTAAAGTATTTTTCTGAATCTGTTATTTTATTTGAAGCAAACAAAGTAGACAAGCATAGATTCCCCTTTTTAGAGAGCTGTGTGTAACAACATATTGTCACCTGCCCACTGAAACCTAAACTTTAAAGTATTTTCAAACAGTTTCAGACACTGGATGCTTAGGTTACTTAACACGGGTGCAAGCCTAGAACTGCTTATGACGACAGTTACTCCAAAATGTAGGTAGGCAGGCCTATTATTTGTAGCAGGTGGATTGCACTCCTGGGAGCTGCCCTAAGGCTTCCCTTGAGGCACTTCTTGAGGTACCAATGAGAAACCTATTAAAACCAGTTTGACTGGACCTAATGCCAGAATATGTATCTGAGTATACTGTAGGCAATGATATCTCTAGAGTTCTGGCTCTGATTCTTTTAGGTAGACAGTCAGTGCTGCAATCTGATACACACTCAACAAACAAAACAAGATTTCACTGTAAGATTTATTTATTTTTTTAATTCTGCAAAGCTTTCAATTTATTTTAATGTATTGTAGTTGTTTTGATCCTTGTAGACTTGTTTTAGCACTCTCTGGCTTTATACTATCGTGTGTCTGAAGTTTTAATGTTGCAAATTGTCTTCGGCTGAGGACCAAAAAAGCAGCAAGCCAATAAATGATTGACTCCAAAATACTTCATCTGCAATCTTTCCACCTAGAAATTTGACGCTGTCCATTCTTCCCACAGCAAAATCAATAGCATCATCTTCTTCATTTTCCATTGGTTTTCTTGATGAAACTGGAAGAGTCCAGCTTAGCTTCATAGTGTGACCTTCTAGATACAGCACAATACTAAAACTTATGGTGCAAATCCATACATGCTTACTCAGAAGTAAGTCCCATTGATGTTAGTGGGGCTTACTCTCAGGGAAGTGCATATAACATTGCAGCCTTAGTACCTCTTTCCACATGCACTGTGTATACAATATTATTGGGTGAGAGGCATTAAGAATATAATGTGGGGATGTTGCTCCTTTATACCCATTTATTTATTCCTCCTTTATTTTCCTTTGGCTCCATTATTTTTCTGTGTCAGCCAGTGCCAACCTGCCACCCTCCAGCTGTTTTGTGCTGGCTGGGGCTAATGGGAGTCGTAGTTGCAAACAGCTGGAGGATAGCAGGTTGGCTAGGATTGTTTCAGCATGTGCAAATCCTTTTTTCCCCTTTAAATGATCTTCAAGGTTATATAAATTCACGTGCTTGAGTCATCAGATTACAAGATGTGTTCTTACACCTTACCATGTACATCTATTGTTCTTATCATATTCATCTAATCAGAATCCTTACAATAAATTATTGGCAATTATCTCATCTTCTTCCTTTTCAGTCCAGAAGGAACTCTTGTGTTAAGTTAGCAAACTCTCAAATTATTCATTCTTATAATTCATTTCATTGTTCCTTAGAGAGGGCCTTTACAATAATAAGTTTAGAATGATCTACAGGGTGTGCAGATTCAGTACTCGTTATGGAGGGCAAACTAGCCAAGGGGTTGTAGGAAAGTCCCATTATATGTTCAGATTCCTGGAAGAAACACTTTTCCATTCCATCACATGGGGGTCATGTGGAAAACTCTCATGTCTCTCAATATCTCCCTATGCTGAGAACCAATTGGCTATGCCTTCCTACATTCACCGTGAAAAATCTATCCGATACAACTTCCCAAAGCTCTGTTTCCTAGGACACAAGGAGGAGGTGCTGTGCCTTTTAAAATGAGATAAATAAGGTGATCCTATAGCAAGATCCACAGGGACGAGCAGCTTAGGATCCAGTGGATCTCTGGCTCAGCCAACAGATTGCCAGCTCAAACTGGCTCAGCTAGCTAAGTCCCCACCCCAGTTTAACCAAAGATATGCTGATACAACTTGCTCAATCCTTGCTCGGCTGGGATTTAGCCAGCTAAGTCCAGGACAGTGCAAGTCCCCTAAAATGGACATTATGGGGGTGTGTTGGGACCAGAGAAGGGGGTCGGGACTTAAGCTTGATCCTAAGCCCATTCAGCTCAGTCATGTTGGCAACCCCTGCATAAAACCCTATTTTATCTGCTTGTTTTCCATCTGCAAACAGCAGCGCCACTGCTGAACACAGTTTGAATGCAGTGTAAAATTTACATTGACTTAATTTACAGTTTCTTGTTTTATGCCAGCTACTTGTGCAAAAGAACTGGTCCCTAATTTACTCGATAAGGAAGCCGCTTCCAGTTCCATCTGCAATACGGAAATAATAAAAATGACCTACCTTACAGGGTTGTTTTGAAGATGACAAGATGATACTCTGAATATTCTAAAGAGTAGCAGCAGCAACAACAACAACAGAGGTAATAGGTGATGATTATGATGATGACTTTTTGTGATTTTCTGTTATTTGGCAGCAACAGAGATACTGTGAGAGCAGACGGTGAATTCTCCTATTCTTCCACTGCATCCATTCTAAGGTCTCTTCACCTGCACTGAGCAGTTCATGGCCATAATAAATTCACAATAAATGTGGGATTAAAGCAGGCCATTGGTTGAAGCACATCAGATAAAAGGGCAGGTATATATTGGGATAATGTCATTTCCTGATGATGCCAACCAACAAACACATTTGCGTGCTGAGGTCCCCAAGACACCCCTACCCCAATAACTCACACATCACACATTATTTTTGTTTAAGGTTTTTGGCATAATCATACAAATTGTGAGTGGTTGCTTAGGCATTGGTTATGACTAGCTGTCCCCCCCCCCCGCCTTGGGGGATAGCACTGACTCCCGGATTCCAGCGAGAGTCAGTGTGGAGGAACAAGATCAGGGACAACTGGGGCTGCGACACAGACCCTCAGCTACTCCCCGCATGCTCCTTGGAGCTTACGCGGCCCGCACCCTGCACCAAGGGTTTGGACGAGGGGATGGTAAGCCCCAGAATTCCTTTAACGGAATTCCCGTGCAGCAGCAGCATTGGAGGGGCAGGCACAGCCAATCCGTACCCCTCCACCAACCAATTTAAACCAATGCCTAACCACCAACCTTACAAGTTGTGACGATTTGCTACGCAGTAGGCAAAACCCAATTGGCACACACTAATCAGCCAAAAGGAAAAATTCCTACCAGGCCCCGCCCCTGCACCAATGCAAACGACCCCATGACAGGCATAGCAAGGTCAGAGCAAAGCCCAATCAAGGGAGGGCGGGCGGGTGATCCGGTGTCCACAGCGAAAGAGAAAGGAACAAGCTGTGGACCTTGTTTAAATAACCTCTGTTCCCACCCCTATATTGGCAACATCAAATTTACCCCAGTAACTCCAACCTCTAATCTGATCCAAGGCTCTTGAATCTAACCTGCCTGACTACCATGGGGGTGTCTTGTTTGGCCCCATCCGCAACCCATGCTCTCCTTTAATGAGAACACACTCTGTGGACAACCTAAAGGAAGGAAAATTCCCTTATGGATCAAATTTGCTGAGGCATAAATCCCACTGTATTCAGTGCAGCTTCCTCCCAGGTATGTAGGTAGAGGATTCCCTTAATTTGTTCTGACAAGGAAGAGGATGGGATCCTTCTTGCACATCTCTTGCACCCTCACCCTGCAAGGCATCCCTCTGGGTGGTGCAGAAGAGGAGATGAACAGCCCTTTCAACTTGGATGTCCGAGATAGTAGGGACAGCATAGGGTCCTCTCCAAATGATGGCTGGGAAGGAGGAAACCTACCTAGACCAGTCTCATGTGGAGAATGCCATGAAGGTCTCCAGGTTGCTTTTGGTGCTCCTGGAGCTGAAAGATAAGGGCTGGCAGCAGTATGGGAAAGGGAGAGATTAGGGGAGATCTATGTATGTCCACGAGAAACAGGAGGATACTGCAACAAATGGCAGCTCTGTTTCAACGTCTCCCCTTTTCTAATGGATAGTCAAACCGACCTCTGTCCTGCTCCACCTCATTGACTGCCACTGGTGGGGAAATTTATAATGTCACGATACAAGAGGCAGTTATGAAGGGAGAGGGAGGAGAACTTGATTCAGGCCTGCAGTTATGGCCTGTGTTAATTGTAACCAATGGGGGAACCAATAACCTTTTTTTTTTGATGTTGCTGGACTATATAACCCACCATCCCAGACCATGTCCCATGTTGGTTAGGGCTGATGGGAGATGTCACCAAACATCTGGAGGGCGACATGTTCCTCAGTCTTGTCTACCATTAATACTTTTGCAGTCAGCGTCTTTCAGGTGCACATAGTAGCAAGGAAATGATTGCAAAGGGATTGGGAAAAGAGCTTTCGACAGTGTCTTCAGGTTTCCACTTGCCTTTAACACATTTCAGAACTGCAGCATGTGTTTGTTGGGGTGGGGAACAAAGGCAGTGGGATTATCCTGTCAGAGTAGGGCCTATGTCTTAATGACATTATTCAGCTGTTCTCCATTTTCAAAACTTTGGCCGTTCTGATCTCTAAATATATCATAAGGTACACACAAGGATAATCAATGGCTTCCTGTTTCAGCAAAGACAACTTTATTAAAATGGAACTCTTCCCTAATTTGTAATACACATTACAATTAGATGACACAAACGGCAATGTCTGAACTTACTTTGAACTGTTTTTTCACCCCCCCTTTTCCTTTCTCCTTTTTTTTTTTTTTTTTTTTGCTGGAGCTCTTGGCTGAGGAATTTGGGAGGGGGAGCAGAGGTGGGGGGGGAGCAGCTATTTGTTTAAATTTGATTCGGAACAAAGTCCTAACACTTGGACATCACTTGCAAAGTTGCTGTCCAGCGTTTCATTTCAAAGCTTGGTGGGTGTTGGTAAAACATTTTCTCAAGGAAATCGACTCTCTTAGCAAATAGTGGCGTCCATTCTGTATGATGTTGGAAGCGACTGGAAGTATGCAGTTTAGAATTAAGGTAGAGGTTAAGCTTGCTCGATTAAATGGCCAATAATCCAAGGGATATGTATATCTTAGCCCCATGAAAGAGAGTTTCTTACACATTGTGGAGAACTTTCCATTTACCACTGATCCACAGGTAGCCAAGCATGCAGGGTGATGAAGTGTGTCCTTGAATGACAAGAGCCCTGGGGAAGATTCGCAGTAGGGTGAACCCAGAAATAGTGCTAGGCCAGGATGGATCTGTGCAGAGAAATTCATTCAAAAGGCTGTGCTGTAGAGGCAAGTGGGCAGGAGGACAGGCAAACACAAGAGATTGTTGGTGAACTAAGAGGGTAGCAAAAAGACAGGGAGATAGAGGTTAGCTTCTATAACGGGGGGAAACTGTGTTTTGCTGAATGTTGCTCTGCAGCTGCTTCCAAGTCTCTGAAGCAGAGGTTGCTCAGCTGTTGTTAGACTGAAATTTCCATCAGCCCCATCTGGCTTGGATACTAGGGATTATGGGAGTTGTAGTCCAGCAACAGCTAGAGAGCCCAAATGTGAGCTACTGCAGAGGGTGAAAAAGCTCTGCTCTTTTTGCTTGGAAGAAAACAACCGAGGAGCAACTTGGTCACAGTTTGCAGACACTTGCAACTAAAGCAGGTATTTATGACTTTGGAAAAGTAGGTGGCTAATATGGATAAGGAGCCAAACCCTTGTTCCAATGCAGCCAGAGTGTGCAGAAGCAGGCTTTTGTATAAATATCTGTGATTGGATGGAAAATTGTACATGCCAATGAATGTTGTGCCTTCCATTCCCCAACTCAGTCCAGTTGGGGGCTGTATGCCTGTAGCTCTTACTAAACGCTGAAATCCTGTCAATCAGCTGTTTGGAAATGGGGGCTGTATCTAGCCCCCCGCTGAACAGTTGCTAGTCAGGATTCCGTTTTTTAAAATAGGGCTGTGCTCCTCCCGTAGCCCTGGTTGGTGCAACGAGCTCCCTTGGATTGGGGCCAGTATACTTCAAGTGCTTTGAGTGAGAGGAAACAGAAGCTGACCTTTGACTTGAATGAAAATAAACACATGCACATCACAGATAAAGGGAAGCATGATGTTAATACTCGAATGAATGTATATGTATTATAACTGTAATTATAAAATAGGTTTGTATTATAGCATAATGAAGCGTTACAGGGGCTGCTGCCTGTATAGTGGCTAGATTAATTTGATAGCAGATGAGAGTTAAGGCTGGGTTTTACTGTTAAACTGAGAGTTAAGAGCATAGAAGTTTGTCTTTTACGGCTTTATTTTGGAATCTGTTTTGGTGTATTGCTACAATAAGAGATGAAAAAGAAATATTAAATATTACTTTTCCTTCTAGGAAGTCAGGTTATCTTTTGTGAAAAGCGCCTGGTTTTGGTAATATGTAGCAATGGCAAAGGTTTAGACTGTAATCCTGTGCATCTAAGATTCACCTGAGAATAAACCCCACTGAAGAAAATGGTGCTGGAGTCTTCTGAGTAGCCAGGTGTAAGGGTGTACTGTTAAGTGCCTAGTTACCCCCCATGCTGAAATCTGCAATTGGATCATGGCCAATTCTTTTGCATTTAATTTATTAATGTATTGACCAATTTAATGGAAAATTCTTAATTGAGTAGCATTTTCTGCTCTGCTGTCAACCTTAATTTCCCCCATAATTTTATGGTCAATAATGACTGTTAGCAGAAATGCTCTATGGAGTATTTTTATTAAATATATATATATATATAAAGAAATGGGCAAGCTGATTAGATGTTTATGCCAGTTCCTTTTCATTCCAAGGATATGTTCCATGAAAGGGAAATCTGTCTGCTGGATTTTAAAAGCATATACCTTAGTACTTCAAATAATTATGAATGTCAGCTTTTAAAATATAGCATAAGCATTGACTGAAATATGCTCACTTTGCATTGGTCAGTTGGTTCAGGGATAGGCAATATGGTGACTTCTTCTGCAACAGACGTCATTTGGTTAGGGGTGTTGGGATTTGGGCTCCAACAACATCTGAATAACACCATGTCAGCTACCACTGCATTGATCAGTCCACTAGATTAATTGATTTAAAACATTTTGATTACCTTTAAAAAAAAAAAAAGTGTCCCTGATCAATTAGGGAGGAGCCCTTTTTTAACTACTGCAAAAACTGCCTTTGCATTGGCACTTTAATGGAAAATACATTTCCTCCTATGTGAAAGAGTTGGCAGTTCCTCATCTAAGACGATGCTTGCATGCAAAACAAAGACAATGATGATCAATGCAGGTATGCATTGTTCACCTTGTTGAACGTAAAGTGTGACTACTGCAACTTGGGGAATGACCCTTTTTGGTTTGGTTGATTTTTAATTGTGCAGTCTCTGGTCATTTGTAATGATGGTGCTTCATTGTAGGAAGAGCAAAATGTCCCACCAGTTGTTGCTTTAGGGAAGTGGCTATAGACGACATTGAGTAAGGAAACAAAATCTGCAGCAGCCACAGATTGGCACAGCTTTCAATTAAAGTTTCCTCTGTTGTTCATTCTGCTGTCCTTTATAGTCATCATTTATAAACTTTACAGCATCAAATATTGTAATCTGGTATCAGCTGATAACTAGCAACTCGTTCTGATATTTCCCTTCTATTTGCCTGTAGAGATGTGCTTTCATTTCTAATCTCTCTCCTTATTATCACAAAACAGAAAAGCTTTATTTTAAAACACATGGTACGTGAGTGGAATGTTTTTTATGATTACATGCACCATTTTCTTGAAAAGCAAATTCTTATTGTTTGGATCAGGGGGAAAAAGTTAATAAAACAAAATGAAAGAACGTATTCCAGGGGGAAGCATTTCCCTTCAAAAGCTGTGTATCTTGGAAAACTGTAGTCATAATCAAATCTTCTGCCTTGTTTATGCAAAAAATATTTAACATGAGGAATCCTGTAGGGATTGTTTGATTTTCATAGCTCTCTTGGAGACAGAATGCAAAGTGGAGAGCTAACATAAACAACTACTGTAATTTGTGCAGGCATCTTTAAAACATTAATTTTCTAAAAAGAATTGTTTTTATGCTTTGTACTTTAGAACTATGCAGCTGTTATAAACCTTCTAACCTGATCGTGAAATGTTCCTTCCTTGTTTAATATCACAGATCGGGGGGAAAAAACCATGGGTCGATTTGGGTTTCCCTGCGGAAACCAATAATTTCAATCTTATTGCTGCAAACTTAATGGTGCCATTTTGCATAGCAGGAGTAGCCAACGTTGTTCGGCAAACGTCCTATAAGACAAGGGCATGGGGAAACAGTGATTCTGTGGCTGTTGCTAGAGTCCAATCATTGGCCAATTCAAAAGCATCAATTGTTGCTTTTGAATGTTGACTGGGGTTGATGTCAGTTGGAATCCAACAGCAAGCAGGAGGGAAGCACACACCCAACTCTTACATAGTATATGGGGCCTGTGAACTAGATAAAATAAAGACTAGAGGAGTAAGCAGAGTGAAACTATTTCAGGCACAGGACATGGCAGGACATGGCAGAAAGTGCAAAGGTGGCAACTCAGCAAGAATGAGGAACATGTGGCCCACCAGAAGTTACTGGGCTCCAGCTGCCATCCAGCCAGCATGACCAGTGTTCAGGCATGATGGTTTCCTCATCTTGGTAATAGGAGAAGGAGACAAATAGGTTCGAACAGTGCTATCTCCCCAAAAAATAGGTGCAGGAACTCACCATGAAGTTGTTACAGTAAGTGCCACACTTTTCAACAACCAAAAGATGTGCCGCCACTGCGTACCTTGAGTACCCCCTTAAAAAAGCACTGGGTAAGAAGCTGATGGATGTACGGAAGTGAGAGCTGGACCATAAAAAAAGCTGATCGCCGAAGAATTGATGCTTTTGAATTCTGGTGCTGGAGGAGACTCTTGAGACTCCCATGGACTGCAAGAAGATCAAACCTCTCCATTCTGAAGGAAATCAGCCCCGAGTGCTGACTGGAAGGACAGATCCTGAAGCTGAGGCTCCAATACTTTGTCGTTTTAGATGGGGGGCACAAGGAGAAGAGGACGACAGAGGACGAGATGGTTGGACAGTGTTCTCAAAGCTACCAGCATGAGTTTGACCAAACTGCGGGAGGCAGTGGAAGACAGGAGTGCCTGGCGTGCTCTGGTACATGGGGTCACGAAGAGTCAGACACGACTAAACGACTAAACAACAACAAGAAGCTGATGAGATGAATAAGAGCTCTAATCAAAGGGATATACTTGACTCCATCAAGCTCAGCGTTGATTGACAGCGATTCTCCAGAGTTTCAGACAGAAGCTTTCTCCAGTCCTGCTTGAGACACCAGAGATTGAATTTGAGTCTTCCTGTGTGGCAAGAATGTGTTCTACCACTGAACTGAGTCCCTTCTCCTTCAGGTTCTGTAGAAACTCGAATACATTCTGCAATCTTCTCTTGTTAGCTTCTGTTGCCCTGCCAGGAAGCGTGTATAGAATGGGAGGCAGTGTTCTCTCAGGCAGGCAATGTTGGCTCATCATTCCTGCCAACGACTTGCCACAATTTCTCTTATGGAGCATATTTTGCTTCTGCTGAATGTCTTCATTTCTGCTTAGCGCCTCCTGCCATCAGACTCCTTCATCCTTTTCCTGCATGGCTCCCATTTCTTCAAGGAAGCTTGCATGACAACATCTCCCTTTACTTCTATAAAAATGGTATACAGTGAGTAGTGACTACCACATTTTTTAACGGGTAATGTTCCAAATCTGTGTCTTCTCAAATGCTCACGTATGAAGCTAAGGTTGTAAATCAAGCATTTTTAATTGCACTTGCACCGTTGCCAAAGAAAGTGGCATCCATTATTCCCAGCGGGATTAGAAACGCTACTTAAAACCTTACATTAATCATCACTTCGAAAATATGTCCTGCTCTCAAATCAGCACTATCTGTTTAAGTAGGCTTTGATTTTGTTTCTTAGACTTTATCCAAAGACAAATGAGAAGATCAAGTCCATGCAAAATGCAACCCTGAGAGCAAGGAGATTTGGTGATTAATCCACCTTCTTGGAGGATGTTCCCAGAGGAGCTTTCAATGCTCCTTGTCTAATGCCATGGCGCATGATCAGAAATGCAGGAATAGATAGCGCTGGCCCTGGTAGGCTTTTGCAGAGCCTTCCTCCATCCAGGCTACACCATCCAAGCTGAGCCAGTGATCTCCCATGTTGGATGTCCAGGATGCCATAGGATCACCTGGTGCCATGTGGCTTGTAAATCTCGGATAGTTTGGAGTTCTGCCAATGTTTAACTCAAGGTGCCTTCCACCAGGTTTTATACATGTTATTTTGGGCTCAGATCCAATATGCTGATTGCCTGTACCATAAAAACCATGGAGGTTCATTGCTCATGGTTGTGATGTCTAAGATCTCTGATACAGTCCCTGGTGTCTCCAGGTATCAGACTGGGAAAGGTCTGCTCAAGGCCTTGGGGGACCACAGGAATACAAGGAGCTCTCTTATTTGAGTCAGATCACTGGCCTGTCTAGTTCAGTCCTGGCCGCTACCTTAATTGGCTGCAGCTGACCAAAGTTTCCAACAGAGGGCATTGCGTGGACAGGCGGAGTCCCCAGATCCCACGCGGTCCCCCTGTCATGTGGAATAACGACTCAAGACAACGTGCTATGGGATTAAATTGGCCACAACTTTATTAAATTTCAAATGTGGGTAGACCTTGGCTCAGGCACTGGGCGTTCTCCCTCCCCAGTCCTCAGCCGGGGACCGAGGGAGCATCAGGGTTATCCAGTGTGGGGGGGGATGGGCCGGCTCTGGAAAACATATGTTCAAGCAGAGATAGCCGCCCCCGTTACGCCGCCGCCGCAGGGGAGAGCAATGACGACCTTTCGGCGTACGGTCAAAGCCTCCCTTCAGAAACCCCTTTAATGGGGAACCCTGGTATCGCCGCCGCAAAGAGGAAGATGGACAAAGGATTCCGCCCAAGGCCTGATACCGCCAAAGTTATGACGTTTTGCTACGGGAAAGGCAAAACCTGCCAATGCAGGGAAATTCCTTTCCGGCCCTTTAACAGCAACCTTAACGTAGCAGCGCCTGCATACCTGTGAAGAAAAGTTAACCTGCAAAACCTGTGAAGAAAAGTTAACCTGCAAAATAAGGCATTAACTGAGGGTGGGTAGGGTGGGAGAAGCTCTGGAGCCAAGTGAGGATTCCCAGGTAAGATCCTCCCTCTATTGTGTGGGCAGGTAATCCCTCCCCTACCTGGCCTGGTCTCCTTGGCAACGCTTCCCCCAGGTGGGATTGGACAACTGACTGAGGTAGGCGGAGACCTTCAGGTATCCCACCTGAGGGAAGGCAAAGCCAAGCCTATGCTGTTGGAGCCGCTCCAGATCTAGGGGCTGCACGCGTCCACGCAAAGGGCGCCCCCCGTTTTAAGCGGGGAGTGGTCATTCCCAATCCCAGCCCTGCTTGTAGATATCAGGGATTGGGCTTGGGGCCTTGTGCAAGCAAAGTATTATGCCTACTTAAAAAAAAAAGTTTGATTTTGTTGGTATCTTAATATTGACTATTTTATATAGTTTTATGTAAACCGCTTAGAAGCTGTTGTTGATTAAGCAGCATAGAAGTATTGTTAAATGGGTAAAAAAACAATTAAAATAAAGCATGTGCCACGGCCATAATGCTGGTATTCTGATCTGTGGTGCAACCAGATTTGGAATGGCTGTGCATTTTGGGTTTCCTCACGTCGAAAAGGATATTGTAGAGCCGGAAAAGGTTCAGAAAAGGGGCAACCCAAGTGACCAGCCTCCAATGAAGGGGCTGTTTAGTTTAGAAACAAAAGAGAGTGAGGGGAAACACAATAGATAAATTTGAAGGAGGTGGACCAAGAGTTTTTCTCCCTCTCTCATAATAGTAAGAACTTGGGACCACATAATGAAGCTGAAGAATGGAGGATGGGGAGTCTCAGCACTGACCAAAGGAAGTAAACTGTGGAATTTGCTACCATAAGACGTAGTAATGGATGGCTTTAAAAGAGAATTAGACAAATTCCTGGAGGATAAGGCTTCCAGCCATGATGGCAATGTTCTACCTCCACTGTTGGAGGCCTCTGGAAGTACGATATTCCCAGTTGCTGGGAATCACAAGTGGGGAGAGTGCTATTATATTTGGGTCTTGTTTGTAGGCTTCCCATAGGCATCTGGTTGGCTACCGTGAGAGAACAGGATGCTTTACTTGATGTTGTGAGGTGTGATCCTGCAGGGTTCGTCTTAAATTATTATGTTCTTCCACTGATCAACTAGCTTTAGCAGCCGAAGTAAATAGCACCAGGGGGACCATGGGATCAATCCTCTGATACAGGATAGGACACATGTACAGTGGTACCTCGGGTTAAGAACTTAATTCGTTCCGGAGGTCCATTCTTGACCTGAAGCACCACTTTAGCTAATGGGGCCTCTTGCTGCCGCTGCACCGCCAGAGCACGATTTCTGTTCTCATCCTGAAGCAAAGTTCTTAACCCGAGGTACTATTTCTGGGTTAGTAGAGTCTGTAACCTGAAGCGTATGTAACCCGAGGTACCACTGTACTGGGTTTACTTTATTTAACATCCTCATGTTTAATGAGGTAATTTAACAGGTCTTCAAAGTTCCTTGAGAGCACCAACAGGGCAGTAACTTTTAATTAAGCATTGTTCCTGGTGAACAATGAAAATGTATCTGTTGGGTTCTGTAGATATGCATCCAATCTAAACACCCAAACCCTTTATAATAATAGTATTTATAGGGTGTCTACTATCCTAACAAAAAGAGCCTTTCATAAATGCTGATTCATTAGAACGCGCACACACGTCCTCCCTCCAGGTATGAATTATCCCCAAATTACAGGTTTAGAAACTGAGGCCGAGAGAGCCACAGCCAAGAATAGAAGGCAGGAAGAGAATTCAGCTTTAGTTGAAGTGGGTGGATACAGCAGTGAGGGCTGTAGCTATTACCACTAAGCTTACTAGTGACTTCCAGTTTCCTGGTCTCCCTCAGTTTCATTATGCCTAGCCACATCTGTAAAAATGTAAAAGTAAAGGGACCCCTGACCATTAGGTCCAGTCGTGACCGACTCTGGGACTGCAGCGCTCATCTCGCTTTATTGGCCGAGGGAGCCAGCGTACAGCTTCCGGGTCATGCGGCCAGCATGACTAAGCCGCTTCTGACAAACCAGAGCAGCGCACAGAAACTCTGTTTACCTTTCCGTCGGATCAGTACCTATTTATCTACTTGCACTTTGACATGCTTTCGAACTGCTAGGTTGGCAGGAGCAGGGACCGAGCAACAGGAGCTCACCCTGTCGCGGGGATTCGGCATGTCCTAGGCTCTGTGGTTTAACCCACAGTGCCACCTGCGTCCCTAGCCACATCTGTACTTGAACATAATTTGTGTGTGTGTGTGTGTGTGTGTGTGTGTGTGTGTGTATTCAAAGAAGTAGAATATCAGCCTGGGTCAGGTTTCCCACAATGCATCACCCTCCTCTTGAACAACACTGATTCTCTGGTATATTTAACTGGAATCACTTAGATTGGCTGTCACTTAAGCCCCCCAAATTCACAAAGGCTCAGCCCTCTAGACGGGTCTTCCCCTACTCTCCAGATGTTATTGGCTACAGCTCCCATCATTCATGCTCCTTAGCTTTTGTAGTTAGTTTTCTTGCTGATTATTATCGCCACCTCAACCCTTTTGAGAAAGGCAAGGTCTATTTACATACATACATACATACATACATACATACATACATACATGAAAACTACCAGGTGAACTACCTTTTGTTCATTGGCAGCTGAACAAAATAATGGATGTATGGATTCTCATTTTAAAAATATGTGTTGCATTCAACTCCAATAGAAACCAATGGACTGAAGTTTGTCAATAGAGTTCAATTGGTCTCTCCTGCGTATGAGCATATTATTGCTGCTTTGTGAGCGACCGCAAACCACCGTGGATATTTTTACAGTTGAAGGGTGATATAGAAAAGTTATAAATGAATGAATGAAGAAATAAATACAGATGGTTGTTTCATTCCTCTTGCCTCAATATCCAGGAAAGCTTTTTTTCATGGTGGGAATATGCAAAGAAATCAGAACTGAGCTGTTTCGAAACAGATACTGCGGAAGGCATCCAATCAGTTTCTTAAATTTGCTTTTGTTGTAGGATTACCATGAAATGGGTAGCAACCAAAACACAAACACAATGAAAGAATAAACACTGTGTGATACAGAAGCGTAACTATTGTGTGCCCCATGTCGCAATGTATTATCCATCTGATATGCGCAGCAAATTTGCTTAGGGTTGTTGAGTCATTTGGCTTGTTTTCCTCTGCATTTTAAGAGAAGAAAGTAGATTCTATTGTATCTGTATTTTTAGCTTTTTATTCTTTTGAGCTACCATGAGAGTCTGCCCCTAGGCTAGCTGGCAGGATATAAAAATGGGTTAGTGAACACACACACACACACACACACACACACACACACACACACACACACACAAAATTGCACTCAGTTCTAAACAAACTTCTGAATGTTTTGAACAACTCTAGTGAATCTGCGCAGAAATAATAATAATAATAATAATAATAATAATAATGCATTTCTGCATTAGACTGAGGAAATATTTTCAGAACTAGTTTTTGAGTTGCAACAGATCAGTATCTATATCAAAGAAAAACCCAACACAAACCATTCCCTCCTCAGGGTGCAATTAGCTTTAGGGTGATAAATCCCGGTGGCTGCAGAGGGAAAGGTTAAACCCTTTGGTGCTGTGAAGGGAGAATGCAAGGGAGCACCTTCCAGGACTTTTTCAAAGCGTGTGTGACCTGCCATAAGCCAGAGCATCAGGGAAAGGTGATAGGAAAGCTGTGGCAAGGGAATGAGGTGATCATGAGGATCCCAAGTTTTTTGTGTGTGGCAGATTATCATATGGAAGAAATCGGGAGGAAAATAATCTGGCAGAGGCTGGAGGCTGGCTTCCTTTTCTTTGATGGGGTTCCTACTCCTTGCTAGCAGTTTAAATGCTAACACTTTGCAATCACGGCTGCCATTTCTAATGAGAAGCTTTCATCCTCCTGTGATGAGGCTGCATTTTAATATTTTAATGTTGTATTTTAATCTTGTTTTAAAGTTGTATTCATTCAACTTGTTTTTATTATTGCTTGTTAGCCGCCCTGAGCCCGGCCTTGGCTGGGGAGGGTGGGGTATAAATAAAAATTATTATTATTACTAGCATTTTAGCTGACAGAGAATCTTGTGCTGAAGTTCCATGGAGAAGTCTGTTAGGCGGTATAAGCCTTTGGTTTGCCAGGTTTTTATCTGGAGGTTTTGTGCTGCGTGATGCAATAATGTGCCAGGGGAATTAGTGGGGATGGGGTTGGGGACAGTTTACCTATTTCTGCTTTCCATGCCTTAAGCATGGGCTGTGTGAACCTTTTTAGTGCTGTAGGAATTTTCCTTAGTTTGTTTGGGAGGAATGGGTATGTTGTGGTGCAGGTATTTTCAATTGTGTCCCTCTCCAGGTGTACCCATTGTTTTGTCTTGTCTTCCAGTATATATGGAATTATGTGGCATACTTGATTGGTGATGTAATACAGTATGTTTCTATGTTGGGGATTGAAGTTCCATGTGTTTAAACCTATGCACTCAGAATGAAGCCCTACAGAATTCAGTGGAGCTTGAAGTTATAGGACTGAAGTCATGTTGATGCTTTTAAATTGTATGTCACTCTTTGGTGTGTGTGTGATTGTAGATGGGCATAGCTGCCTGCATTTTTGAACTTTCCTTGCAGACATGGTTATGGAGGCTGCCACGAGGAGCTCCGGTAATCCCAAATTCACCATTACACCACTGATATAGTGAAACAAAGACTTTGACCCTTTGAGAAACCTGAATGTTCAGATCAGAGTCTGAATCCCGGGGAACCTTATCATTGCTCCCTTTAAAATCTTCTGAGAATTTGTTTTCCCTGCAACACAACATAAAAAAACCAGTGTGATTAAGCCAAGGTAGTTTTTCTGAGATCTTTTTGTTGAAGAGCTAAGTCACATCGTTGCAGCCAAATAGCAGATTAGAAACGGGATTCTAGCTGTCACCCAGCATCTGAATTTGACAGATATACAGGTCACTAAATGTTCTTCCCTACTGTCATTATAGCAAGAAAGACCACAAGCTGGAAAAATATTTTTTGGATCCACTGCCACCTGAGCTTAGAAGGGATTTTTTAAAATTGTGGTGAGATTCTAGACTATAATTATGGAAGAAACTACGAACCATTATGTGTGAATTGCTGTGGGCTCTATTTAAAAAGTTACAATTTGGCCACAGCCAGAGAAAGCAGAGTACCTCATTAACAGAAAAGACGAGTTTGTTATATACATCTTGTAGGTTTTGCACATATAACAATTAATGGCGATGCTACTTTTGTCCACAGGATGTGATCTTCTAAGATCACCACCACCACCATTATAAAAAATATATGTATGTACAAATATATATAAATATTCTCAGCTGGCATGTGGCAAAACTGATCTCTGGCCCAAGAAAGGTTATATCATAATAAACTGGCACCTGCTGATTTGACATTCATTGATATGGCTACACACCACCCCAATCTCCATGAGTGGTGTGAGATTCCAGGCGCACATTACCCGGGTCTGTGTTTCCTATCGAAATAAGGCACAGTGGAGATTGTGGTGTCTTTATGATATGTGGTTTATTTACGCAACCTGTGTCCAGAGGGAGAGAGTTCAGAGCATTCATGTTCCAAGAGGGTCTCTTGCTTCTCCCATGGGAGCAGCAGGCTTGGGAACAGAGAAATCGGCCATGCTCTCTGTCTCTTTGCCAACCCACAAGCTGCTCTTCGGCTCCCTCCTTCTTCCTTGTCCGCTAACCCAGTGAAACTTTATCCCTCCAGCCTAACATCATCCAAACTGAAATCCTAAACCCTTTTTGCTTCTGCCTGCTTACACACAGCTGGAAGAAGGGTCTCGCCCCGTCTTCACCCTCTCAATAGCTTTACAGTGGTGCCTCGCAAGACGAAAAGAATCCGTTCCGCGAGTCTCTTCGTCTAGCGTTTTTTTCATCTTGCGAAGCAAGCCCATTGATGGCTTAGCGGATTAGCGCTTTTAGCGGCTTTTAGTGGCTTATCGGCTTAGTGGATAAGCAGATAAGCAGCTTAGCAGCTTAGAAAAAGGGGGGGGGGAACCCGCAGGAACTTGCAAGACATTTTCGTCTTGCGAAGCAAGCCCATAGGAAATTCGTTTTGCGAAGCACCTCCAAAATGGAAAACTCTTTTGTCTAGCGAGTTTTCCGTCTTGCGAGGCATTCGTCTTGCAGGGCACCACTGTATTTCACTGGTCTTTGTCCCTCTAATCAACCACACACAATTAGGTGTCACCAGGCTGGCTTGGCTTGTTAACCTAAGCTTAACCGTGCCTGGAATAATTTAACTCCCCAAACCTTGGTTCATTCTAACTTTCATTGGACCCAGGAATTTAGGGTGTCTTGCACCCCACAAACTCACAACAATATCTTTTAGAGGCTAGGCTGAAGAGGACCTGCAAAAGGACCAATGGTTGGACTCAGTATAACACAGCACCCCGTGGCCTGTACTTTATTTACCAAAACCTTTTCTGGGTTGTAATTAAGAATAATATTTTTCGACTAGGTCTGGTGTAAACCGTGATTTTTGAAAAAGCGACTTTGTATAAATGTGGTTTTTTGTTGTTGTTATTTTGGGTAAGCTTGGTGGGCATTTATTTAAAGAGAAAGGCCATATATTTTTAATCAATTGATTGCATTTGTTAGGGAACAATCCCTTTCAGGTGTCAAGATCAGGTGTCAAGTTATGCAACCCTCAGAAGCCCCCAAATTGTGGATTTCCTTCCCCAAAGAGGCACATCTGGCTTCTTCAATATATAGTTTTCAGCGAATGCTGAAGACACACTTCTTTAGCAGGCCTTTGACACCCTGGCAGATGTGTGTTTTCAGGCCCTGTCCTATTCCTATGGCTATAATTTGTTTAATCTGTTTTTAATACTGAGTTTTAAATTATTGCAACCCACCCTGGAACCTGCTGGCGAAGGAAGCATTGCCATTATTCTTATTCTTTAGAGAAAGGCCCACAACAAAGGATGTCCACCACAGAAAATGATTCGAGCTTTCCCGGGAAAAGAGAGGAGGCGAGGATTTTTCAAGATCCCGGGCCGTTGTTTCTACCTCCCTTCCATTAAATACTGACAGTCAGTGTGCCAGTTGCATTTGCATTTGCGGCAAACGTTTCACCATATGTTTCCCAGCACTCCTGGTTATGCAATTTCACCGTTCAGTTTCATTTATTGTAAAGCAGATTAGTCTTTGCAACATAACCCGAGAGACGTAATCGTATAACATGATTAAACACTACCCTCATCTCTGAGCGGTGTGAGATTCAAGGGAGTTTCAGGCACACTTTGCCCATGGTCGGCGTTTCCTTTTACAAAATGAGACACAGCAGAGACTGTGGTGTCTTTATGATATATGGTTTATTTACACATCTATACAACCTGAACCTATGATGTGGGGTGCACAGCATTCATACCCCAAGTAGCTCCAGCTTCTTCCATAGCCACAGCAGCCTTTAATTTAAGCAGACCCCCACCACTGCTCTCAAACGTTGCTCTCTGACTCACTTTCCAGCCTGTTACTAGCTCTGATGCATAACTCCTACTGTTCATGTGGTTTGCATACCTGATTACTGTCTTCCAAAGCAACTGCTCTATTCCCAACTTAAGAATGGGAAGCAAAATACTGGTCGACAATAAAAGAGGTTTAAAGACAAGATGGGGGTGGAGATGCTCCTTCAGGTATACTGGACCAAGGCCATTTAGGGCTTTGAAGGTCACCACCAACACTTTGAATTGTGCTCGGAAACGTACTGGGAGCCAGTGAAGATCCTTTAGGACCAGTGTAATATGGTCCCAGTGGCCACTCCAAGTCACCAGTCTTGCTGCCGCATTCTGGATTAGTTGTAGTTTCTGAATCATGGGATCATGGGAATTGTAGTCCAGAAACATCTGGAAGGGAACAGGTTCTCTACTCTCTTCTAAACTAAAACCTTCCCTTGTGTGTACCTGTTATTTATTGTTTTATCTCGTCATTTCACTTACTAACTGACTTACTATGCAAACTGTCTCAAGGTGACTGATGATGACAGAAATTGCACAGGTCCAACGCAAAGAATGACATACGCAATGTAAAAATAAATAAATCATAATAATCTATTGCAAGTGATCGTACAAATGATTTTCAAGATCTCAAGAGGTCCTGTGCTGTACAGGTTAAAAGCAGCACTTTCGGTTGGATTCAAAAATGTATCGCAGGCCACTGCAGATGGGCCAGAATTAGTGCAATACATCCTGACCCATCTGGTACCCATGGTCAGTCTCACCACTGAGTTCTGCACCAGCAGCTGTTTCAAAGGCAGCCTCGTTTCATTCATCTAAAGCTGAGGTTACCCAAAGTGGCTACCAAAGCCACATCAATATAGGGATTGAGCTGGACCATCAACTGAAGCTGGTAGAAGGCATTCCTCTCCATGGAGTCAAAATGCCTCCAGTGACATCAATGGATCTAAGAGCACGAACCTGATCCTTCAGGAGGAGTGCCATTCCACCCAGAACTGGTTCAGCACCACTTTACCCAGGCATCCCAGATAAGCGTGTATAGGATTGTAGCCTAAGTTCCACCAAGTTCAGTGGGATTTACTTCTGAGTGCCCTGTGTGGTGTAGTGGTTAAGAGCGGTGGACTCGTAATCTGGGGAACCGGGTTCGCGTCTCCGCTCCTCCACATGCAGCTGCTGGGTGACCTTGGGCTAGTCACACTTCTCTGAAGTCTCTCAGCCCCACTCACCTCACAGAGTGTTTATTATGGGGGAGGAAGGGAAAGGAGAATGTTAGCCCCTTTGACACTTCTTCAGGTAGTGATAAAGTGGGATATCAAATCCAAACTCTTCTTCATTTCCCAAACACCATACATTATAAATGTGTTAGGCACCTACCGTGGAGTCCCCATTATGTTGTAAGATGCAGTTAGGCAGCCCTGTGTGTTGCAACCTCATTGCATTCTGTGGCTAAGCGCTTGTTTCAAAGGCATGAGAGCAAGTGCATCATTATGTCCCTTGCCTCAGCTGACCTTACATTCATTTCATTCTTTCCTTTCTGGCCACATGGAATCTCAGTAAAGAGTGCAAGTGACTGCTGGCCTATTAACACCAAAAGGTGCAGAGATAGAAAAATACTTGGTATCATTTCACAAGGGAGAAGTAACTAGGATGAAATATTTCTAGATTCGGAAGTGAGCCTGGTTACTGGAGAAATCGGCCTGGGGGTGGGAGGGCATTTGCGGTGGAGAACAGGTGGGCAGCAACTATGGCCACGGTGGGGAACTGACCTCCCCCACTGGCCACTCGACAGGCAAACAGGACCATCCACTTGCCAGTCACCTGATATCATTATGACATCAGCTGACAACTTTAAGTTGATCAGTCAATTGCTGCTGACGGCGAGCCTTGCTTTCTCCATTTGCAGGTGTGGTTTGATGAATCCAAACCATGCTTAAAGTGCAAAGGGACCCCTGACCGTTAGGTCCAGTTGTGGATGACTCTGGGGTTGCAGTGCTCATCTCGCTTTATTGGCCGAGGGAGCCGGCGTACAGCTTCCGGGTCATGTGGCCAGCAAGACTAAGCCGCTTCTGGCAAACCAGAGCAGCGCACGGAAACGCCGTTTACCTTCCCTATTTATCTACTTGCACTTTGACGTGCTTTCGAACTGCTAGGTTGGCAGGAGCAGGGACCGAACAACGGGAGCTCACTCCGTCGCGGGGATTCGAACCGCCGACCTTCTGATCAGCAAGTCCTAGGCTCTGTGGTTTAGACCACAGCGCCACCCGCGTCCTAACCATGCTTACAAAGGGACAACTCTGAAAGGCTGTGTTGTTGGTGAGCCACATTTGCTAAGCAACAAATGAGAGTTCCTTTGTAGCTACTGTGCATCTTTACCTTCCTGTGGGGCAGGTGTCCATGTTTGGGGAAAACAGCCTTGGGACCCCCATTAGCCTAATTATGCCAGGCCTGGAGTTTCCACAAGGCTGGTATTTAAGACTTCAGCCTTATTCATTCATAAGAGATAGCCATGTTAAGGTATTTGCATATGAATTAGAAACTTGCTTTTTTGGTACATATATAGGCAAAGACACACTTATTGCAAGGAAAACCTGAAAATAGGACTTTTATGTTGATATCCCTCAAAATAAGCATGACCTGTACCCCAGTAATGGCTAAGGTACTTTCAGGCCAGCCAGAAAGTGAGCCTTTGGTGCACACGTAGCTCATACTAGATGTCCGAAAAGGGTTTTTTGTTTACATCTGAAGTTCAAAGCATGGGGCTTGAAGTTTACTTCATAATTGAGGCCAGCAT
Source organism: Podarcis erhardii (assembly GCF_964252035.2). Lineage (NCBI taxonomy): Eukaryota > Metazoa > Chordata > Lepidosauria > Squamata > Lacertidae > Podarcis > Podarcis erhardii. The sequence goes on along the minus strand of NC_138508.1, from coordinate 98,647,848 downwards.
TATAGCACAGAGCAAGCCAAGCCACATATTGGACAGGACATGGACCTGTGGGAGGTCTGTTGTCTCTTCATACATTTGAGTCGAACTTGGACATGGCGAAGGTGCACTCCCAGAAGCAGCAGTAGGCAAACTGCATGTATTAATAGCATCAAAATGCACCAGCAATTTTCCAATAAAAATAATCCAGAGATTAAAGATTCCACCGTGTCTGCCTTCTGACAAAGGAAAAGGCCTGTCAGAAGGAGAAAAGGATCCCACAATTGTGGTGCAACATCTAGCAGGAAATAACAACCCTGGTCTGTGTGCTCTAGCTGTGGATTCAATGTCACCCATCAAGGCAGCCTCCTGCACAGATCTTAAGGGTGTTAGCAAGGTCCCTTAAATAATGCAAATGGAATCCAGAGAGAAAAGTAATTACTTTACTAAGTAAGCTGAACAAAAACATTGGAGGTGAATGGAACAAAGGGACTTTGTCTTTCTTAGTTCAGGCCTTGTACATAGCAGGGAGACATTCAACCAAACATACAGAGGAAAACTGCCTCGGAACTACAAAGCCAATTGAGCTATGTGCTATCTCCGTCAAGATCATGACACTGCTTGGTTGCTAGGCAACCCTCTTGGCTAGTTAACTTTAACACTGAGGGGGCAACACCTGGGGTAAGTGTAAGTTAGTGTGGCAGAAAGCTACACCAGATCCAAATCCCATCCTCTGCCTAAACCTAGCAGAAGTTAAGCAAGCCATTAAAATGGTGTTCAACACTGGGTTGCCGGGTCATGTGACCAAGTTGAACTGGCTGAGGATGCAACATAAGTCTCTCTACTCTGGTCCCACCAAGACTACAACCCTGGAACACCCCTTTTGGGACAATTACGCTGGCATTAGCTCAGCTGGAATATGCAAGTTACTCTGGTGTACATTTTCATCTGAACCAGGACTGGGGACTGATATATCGCTAGCTGAGCCCAGCTGAGTTGGGAATGAGTCACACGAGTCAGAGACCCACTGCATCCTAAACTGCTTGTTCCAGTGGATCTTGCCATAGAATCACCCCCTTGCAAAATTGACCCTTAAGCTGCAAATGGAACGATCCCTGCTGCTGCACAGGATGGTGGCGGCAACAGTGGGGAGTTCATAACAGATAAGGTGCTTTCAAAGTATGTTGGACTTTGGCCTTACAGCGCCATAAAACCCTTGAACTGAATTGCTCCCTTCAGTTAAGGCAGCCAGTGTTACCGACAGAAGACAGGCTGTGTGTATATTCAGCAGCTAACCCCCTCCAGCAGTTTTTGTCTTGTTTTGTTTTGGTGCAAAGAAGGTATCTCTTTCCTGAGATTTCCGCCCAGCTTGGGTTGTGAAACGCCACCAGCCTACCTTTCCTAGACAAGGCAGCATTCCTCCGAAGTCACAAGACTTTGAGGCGATGCGAAAGGTTACTGACCACCTCAAGCGACAAACTCGGATGGGAGAACGGAGGCTGCCCAAGTCAGGTTTGCTTACCTTCCTTGACCTCTGGGCCCTGCCGGCAGCAGCACTCAGCAAGGGATCCGCATTTGAGAAATGCTCATGGAACATCACCGTGACAAATGTAGTTCTAATGTGTCTCCAAATGTTTTTGTTGTGGTGTATCCCAGGCAAGTACTTTCTGCCCAGGGGGGTGATTTTGAAAGCAGTGACGTTCGGCAGTTGGTATTTGGAGCAAATTGTACAGGTGAAATGGAACCTGTTTGCTTTGGATGAAAATAATATAAAGTAATAATAAGCTTTGGATGAAAATAATATAAAGTAATAATAAAGTAGGTTTTTTTAAATAAAAAACCAACCTATGCTTTCCCCCAAAGGTCTCAAAGTGGGTTATAATGATAAGCACAGACAGTATACGAAATTTAAAGTATATAAATTATGTAGCTCAGCATCCCAGTCCCTCAAGGACTGCCTCTTCCCGCATGAACCAACCTGGACTCCTCATTCGTCATCTGAGGTCCTTCTCCATGTACCCTCTCTGACAGAGCTGTAGTGGGTGGTAACACAAGAAAGGTCCTTTTCAGTGGTGGCCCCCTGCTTATGGAATGTTTTCCCCTGGGAGAAACATTGGCTACTCTATGGTGCCAGGCAGATATGTTTCCAGCCAGGCTTTTGGCCTTCACCTTGGAGAGTTTTCGATATTACAGCCTCCTTTAGTGGACGGGATATGTTTGACTGATTTTTTTTAATGGATATGAAAGCTTTTAGCTTTCCTTTTAGGTTTATGTTGGTTTTACTGTTTGGTTTGTACGTTGCTTTGAGTTTACGATTCATTAAAAGGTGGCTCACAAATGCGGCAAATGCATACATTAAAAAACTAAATCTCAAAGTTTCAAACCACCGAAATTTAAACGATAACACCAGAAGATCAATAGTAGTGGCATTAGTAGTATGTATAGCATTATACACACAGTAAGGCATTATGAGGTAAACTACTTAGACAATCAGGCAACGAGTTACAAACTAAATTTCTACAGTGGAGCAGACAACAGGGGAAGATTGCTGCTAGAGTTTCATCCAAAATAATTAAAATAAATCCTGTTTCCAATGATAACCAATTGATAGACCTGTCCCTTTCTAATCCACTTATCCACTTTTAAAGTCATCTGAATAAGAAGCCATCACAGTATCTTGTGGCAGTGAATTCCACAAGTTAATTATATGCTGATTGCGGAACTACATTCTGTTGTCTGTCCTAACTCTACCGCCAATGAATTTCCTCGCCTGATTTCTTAAGTATTATGACAGAGAAAAATAAACAAATTGCTTCCCCAACGTATCTCCCTTAGTTGACGTCCTGATGTTAAAATTAAAGAGTTCCAAATGTTTTAGCATTTCTTCACAGGCGAGGTGCTCCAACCTCTTGATCATTTTGATTGCTACCTGCCGAACCTGTACATTTGCAAACAGAGTGTCTTAAGTCACTACTGTCTCCTACTCCAAAGGAAACTGATGATGAAGCGGCCCTGGAATTTTCCATTGCACAGAGAAGTGGGTAGTTCTGGGCAGCTCATCTGCTCCTTATAAAACATATGAACAGAATATAAAGGCACTTTATTCAAAGTCCAGTATCAGAAGAACAACTAGAAGTTTAGGGACCTTTTCTCATTTTCAGAATTAGTTCAACTTGTCACTTCCAAAGTTTAATTTCTCCATAATTTCCCCTAGCGATGCTCAGCTCATATGATTTCTGAGCTGTATCAATTTAACATCGTGTTGTTTAATTTCTCCATAATTTCCCCTAGCGATGCTCAGCTCATATGATTTCTGAGCTGTATCAATTTAACATCGTGTTGTTTCTTAAATTAGTCCTGTTCCATTTCTTCATCAATCTATGGATCATATATCAGTTTTCTCAGGTACACATGTCTAAACATACTTTACCCCAAAATACACAATTTTACCCCATAAGGTTGTTTTTCTACAATTCCTTTCATAATTTGAACTCAGCACTCAATTGCAAAATTCGGAGAAGTACGAAGTCCACATGATACCTTAATTACACTGCAATCCGCACATTCGTTGCGGAAGCGCAACTTAGTTCTATTTCCTTAAAGAATTCCCCTCCACCCCTAATTTCTTATTATTATTTGGTCTTCCCACACTAGGGAAGAGGCTCTCTTTCTTATTAATTTGTCAACCCTGTGGTTGTGTATGAGTCAACACTCTTACTGGCTGTTCTATCGGACTGGTGATTTATTAGAACTTCAATGCCTTTCTCAAAGTCATTTAGTTTTTCTCAACCCAACATCTCTCTGTCTCACTCCATGCAATAATATACCAAAGAGGCAGAAAAAGAGAGGCCTCTAGAATATTCTAGGAAAACAGGTTTGTCAAATAGCAAGTGAGGGTTGTCAGAAGAAAGTAACACACAAGAAAGGTTGTTTGAAAGGCATGTTTAAGAACACAGGTTAGTTATGACGATTCAAATTAACCCACCTCAATATTAGCTTGACCTGCGGTTTTATAACAGTTGTCCAAAGTTGTCCGAACATTTCTATCAGCCCACGAGAAAGCTGAACTGATAACAATCTCATTTGTAAAGAAGGTTTGGATGGTGACCTTAAACAGAATAGACTGCGGTTGAATTTACATCTGAGAATCCAGCGCTAGAGTTTTCTGTGCATTCCTGGATTTAATTTAATCCTCCACAAATGTATAGAAATGTTGCACAGGATAAACACACACTCATATACACAAACCTGTTTTGATAAGCGTAAAATGCAAGACATGCAGATACCAAAGCAGTCGACAGCTGCTCACATCTGCCTCCTCTGAGTAAGCATAAGGTTGGAAGTGCTGATCTGTGTCAACACACACACACACACACACACACACACACACACTTTGGGATGATTCACACGAACACTTGGCACCTGCAACGCTTTCTAGGTGACCTGCATGTGTAAGTGAGCCATGATACATCTCACACACCTCGATCTAGAACTTTCCTTTCACTCACTCTCACTTCAAGCACAGTGTTTTCCTTTTTTTATATATAATATTTATTAAATTTTTAACAAGAAAAGGGTTACAAAACAGTAAAAAAAGATACAATACAAAAATACAAAAACCAAAATTAAACATAAAAATAAAAAATAAAAATTAAAAAACCCTCTTTCTGATATCTTACCGCTCATTTACTTGTTTTCCTGACTTCCTCACACCTCCCTTTTTTGTATTCCATTTAAAAATTTGTTCAGCAAATTCATACCCTCTTAGTTTACCCTTAATTATTTAACCTCACATATTATAACTTCAAATTTTCATCTAATATCAATCCACTCTTGCATATTCTTGTTTTACCTTATTACTAGAACCACTTCGTTTCATTCCAACGTCATTAACATTCAATAATTTTACAGTGTTTCTGTAGATAGATTTTAAATTTCTTCCAGTCTTCTTCCACCAACTCTTCTCCCTGGTCTCTGATTCTGCCAGTCATTTCCGCCAATTCCATGTAGTCCATTACTTGCATCTGCCATTCTTCCAAGGTGGGTAGGTCTTGTGTCTTCCAATGCTTTTCAATGAGTATTCTTGCTGCTGCTGTAGCGTACATAAAGAAAGTTCTATCCTTCTTTGGCACCAATTGGCCGACCATGCCCAGGAGAAAAGCCTCTGGTTTCTTCAAGAAAGTATATTTAAATACCTTTTTCATTTCATTATAGATCATCTCCCAGAAAGCCTTAATCCTTGGGCATGTCCACCAAAGGTGAAAGAATGTACCTTCAGTCTCTTTACATTTCCAACATTTATTATTGGTCAAATGATAGATTTTTGCGAGCTAGACTGGAGTCATGTACCACCTGTATATCATTTTCATAATATTCTCTCTTAAGGCATTACATGCCGTAAATTTCATACCTGTGGTCCACAACTGTTCCCAGTCAGCAAACATAATGTCATGTCCGATATCTTGTGCCCATTTTATCATAGCAGATTTTATCGTTTCATCCTCAGTATTCCATTTCAACAGCAGGTTATACATTCTTGATAGTATCTTAGCTTTGGGTTCTAACAGTTCTGTTTCTAATTTTGATTTTTCCATTTGGAAGCCAATTTTTTTATCTAAATTGTAAGCCTCCCTTATTTGAAAATAATGAAGCCAGTCTCGCACTTTATCCTTAAGTTTCTCAAAACTCTGCAATTTCAATTTGTCACCCTCCTGTTCCAAAATCTCCCAATATTTTGGCCAGTTGGCCTCCATATTGAGTTTTTTCAGAGCCTTCGCTTCCGTAGGTGATAGCCACCTTGGGGTTTTATTTTCAAGTAAGTCTTTATATCTTGTCCAGACAAGCACAGTGTTTTCCAATGAGGTTACGTCAGACAGAGTCGGCCATCATGGGATGGGCAGATCAGACAATGGGAAATAAAGCAATGTGCTTACATGTTTCTGCTGCTGTTCATACAGTAAATGGCACAAGATAATATCATGCGGGTGGCGCTGTGGGTTAAACCACAGAGCCTAGTGCTTGCCGATCAGAAGCTCGGCGGTTCAAACCCCTGCGACGGGGTGAGCTCCTGTTGCTCGGTCCCTGCTCCTGCCAACTCAGCAGTTTGAAAGCACATCAAAGTGCAAGTAGATAAATAGGTACCGCTCTGGCGGGAAGGTGAACGGCGTTTCTGTGCGCTGCTCTGGTTCGCCAGAAGTGGCTTAGTCATGCTGGCCACATGACCCGGAAGCTGTACGCCGGCTCCCTCGGTCAATAAAGCGAGATGAGCGCTGCAACCCCAGAGTCGGCCGCGACTGGTCCTAACGGTCAGGGTTCCCTTTACCTTTAATATCACCAAGGCAGCTATCTGTAAACAAACATTAAAGTCCATAAAAATCGCAAAAGTAGTTTCTTTCCCCAAATAGGTTTTATCTCAAACAATAGCAAGCGCAGTAAATAAAGAGTATATCAGTGGTTCAGTGCTCATTTCTTCTCTTTCCAAAACAGATTTTATCTTGAACAATTGCAAACACAGTAATAAAGAAGGTTTGAGAACCACTGATTTAAAGCAACACCCTCAAAGAATCATGGGAACTGTAACTGACACACTCTGTCCAATGCTCCTAGTGATGCTTTGTGGTATCTGAAGAGCAGGCAGAATTTGCACAGAAAAGTGTAACCCAAAGTCTGTTTACCTTTTATGCTTGTGAAGAAATATATCTTCACTGCTGCAGAATCCCCACAGGTTTCCTGTATTGCAGGGGGTCACATCCCGCTCTATAATTCTGCGATTAAGTGATAATGGGAACAATAGCCCAAAGCCCTCCTCCTGCTTTGTGTCTTTCTAGCCTCAAACTGGGAAAATGAACCTCTAGATCAGAAAAAAATGACAGGAACACAAACTTATGTATGCCTCTCCCTTGTGCATTGTGGATTCTTGAGGAGCTATTTACTGAGACCTTTCATAAGAGGTTCTCATGAGGGCAGTAGCCGTGCCAGCTTGGTGCCCGCTGGCATCAAACGTTCCCTGAAACATCACGTACTCCAAGTACACTGCTTGTCCAAGCACAATTCAAAGCGTTGGTGCTGATCTTTAAAGCCCTAAACAGTTTTGGCCCTGTATACCTGAAGAAGCATCTCCACCCCCAACATTTAGGCCAAACACAGAGATCCTCCTTTGAGGGCCTTCTGGCGGTTCCCTCACTGCGAGAAACGAGGTTACAGGGAACCAGGCAGAGGGCCTTCTTGGTAGTGGCCCCGCCTTGTGAAACTCCATCACATCAGATGTCAAGGAAATAAACAACTATCTGACTTTCAGAAGACATCTGAAGGCAGCCCTGTTTAGGGATGTTTTTACTGTTTGATGTTTTATTGTGTTTTTAACGTTCTGTTGGGAGTTGCCCAGAGTGGCTGGGGAAACCCAGCTGGATGGGCAGGGTATAAATAAATTATTATTATTATTATTATTATTATTATTATTATTATTGATTTGTTCTTTCAGAGTTATTCCGATTCTTCACCAGTCTGTTTCTGTTCCAAGATTCTTACTATCACCATTCCCAAATTGTCTGCTATTTCTTACCGTTTCATATATGATCAATATATACAAGTTTCCGATTGTATAGATTAAAGGTAAAGGGACCCCTGACCATTAGGTCCAGTCGTGGACGACTCTGGGGTTGCAGCGCTCATCTCGCTTTATTGGCCAAGGGAGCCGGCGTACACCTTCTGGGTCATGTGACCAGCATGACTAAGCTCTGGCGAACCAGAGCAGCGCACGGAAACGCCATTTACCTTCCCGCCAGACCGGTACCTATTTATCTACTTGTACTTTGATGTGCTTTCGAACTGCTAGGTGGGCAGGAGCAGGGACCGAACAATGGGAGTTCACCCTGTTGCGGGGAGTTGGACCGCCGAGCTTCTGATCGGCAAGCCCTAGGCTCTGTGGTTTAACCCACAGTGCCACCCGTGTGATATTATCTTGTGAACAGCAGCAGAAACATGTAAGTACATTACTTTATTTCCCATTGTTTGATCTGCCACCCGCGTCCCTATTGTATAAATTGGTTTATGGCAAAACTCAAAACAAGGCAAAGGTGTTGTACTTGAAAGATTCACAAGCCTCTGCAATCCAGGTTGTGTATGCTCTGTGCTATGGAAACCAATTTCCTCCCCATCAGCCTCAACCAGTATTCTTAATGGTCAAATTCCCTTTCATGCAGCAGGTTCACTGAGCCTTCTGTAGATGTCACCCCAGGTGTGCTGGATTGTTGGCACAAACCCACTTAGGGATGATAAACTGTGGCATGCCAGTCTCTTAATTCCCAATCCTTCGCACACATGCTGGATTAGGGAGCCGCAAAACTGGGTTTAATGGAAATAAAGAGCTGGTTGTGGGTGGAAGACCTTCCGAGTTGTACGTTGCTAAATGTACAGATCAGTCGTACGTTGCTAAATGCAAAAGCACACCATGCCAATTTCCCCTCTGCAATTAAAGTTACTATTCTAAGTTTGAACCTGATACTTATATTTAAAATGCACTGTTATTACGGGGGGGGGGGGGGGGGGAGAGGACCCACTACTTATGTTTCAGGGAGACAGTTGTTACCTGAAAAGCGCTTGAGGTCTTATTCTCTTGCAGGATATTTGGCACAACCCATTATTGTGCACAGACAAATTCTTTGGTGAATAATACAAGCAACCTTTAATGACACCTTGTGCAATAACAACTTATGATATAGTACTTGGATGGAGCAACAATTGCATTTTAAGCCAAAGGCTGGGGTGGGGGGGGTAGGTGTTCTCGTGCGTGAGAAGCTTGTAGATACCCTCAGGTCACTCCATATAACTCTAAGGCAGCAGGTAGATTCTTGCTTAGCTAATCATGGCATCAAGGCCTGCAGCAACTGGAGGTGGTTGACAATGTACTTGAGTTTCAGATGAACTGCTTTGTGAATGATATCAGTTTAATTCACTCTTCCAGAGTGCATGGCAGGCTCAGGTCGTCTTTATTTTGCTAAGTAGGGATTGCAGCAGGGAAAGGGTGTGAAACACAGCCATTCTCTAGTCGTCATCCCGCAGTTACTTACCGTACTTACTTACTCATTTATTTATAAAAGTGTTTTGTATTGTGCCATCTCACAAAACAGCAGGGAGGTGCACCACAACGTTAATTAAAACTTTAAAAGCAGTTGTTGGCATCCGTCTGTCTTAAGAGACAGTGGAGTGCACCTCCGGGGGTGGAATCAAACCGTTGGAGAATCACTGGGCCCGCTGTGGCTGTGGAGACCAGTAACTCGTAACTGCTGCCTCCTGTGTTGTTTTTGTTAAGTTGTGGGTGAACATATCAGACGACACAGCGATTCCTCAAACAGCTCTTGTTTATTCACAGGCCAGAACAGAACTGGGCTGAAGGGTTCAGCCAACCTGCTTATATAGCGTTCAACTACAAAGCAATAGTAACCACTTTCTGTAACTATCCAATCACTGAACGTCACTTTCAATTCCTTATTTGCATATGCGGACCTGAGTGAAAACTATCTACAGTATCCCCCTGCTGGCTCAGGGTGAGAACTTCAGTACACAACAGTTTTTTCTGTTTTAGCAGCACTGAAGTGACCTCCCTGGGGTGCAAGCCTGGGCAGTGCCTATGGGGGTCCGGGGTTGTCCAGACAACAGCCCCCCCCAGCTTTGCCGATGTGGTTCCAAGGAAAGCAGAGCAATACGCTGGCACCAGCTTGGCTGCAGGAATTGCAGGAATAAGGTATACAGGATGTCATCTGTCTGTCTTAGGGACGTCACTCCAGATTTGTGTAGCGTTAGCCCTTTCTTCTCCTGAAGATGTCCCGGAAGGCAGTGGGAACAAAACAAATAATTTAAAAAGCACTACAAAACCATCGTTAAAACGATTTGCCAAATTATTGGACAAATCCTTTTTTTTTTTTTTTTTTTGCTGTTCTGATTCTGCATGCATGTTAAAAAATATGCTTGCTTTCTTATTTGAGAAAGGCTGACATTTGAACAGGCTCTGGCAGAAGGGAAGAAAGACAGAAGGGCCACTGCATCAGTTCTGCTGAGAAACCAGCTCCATTTGACTCCCCCTTTTTCTGAACTGTTTTGATCCCTGCTGGATGGAAGAAGAAGAAGAAGAAGAAGAAGAAGAAGAAGAAGAAGAAGAGAAGAGTTTGGATTTGATATCCCGCCTTTCACTCCCTTTAAGGAGTCTCAAAGCGGCTAACATCCTCCTTCCCCTTCCTCCCCCACAACAAACACTCTGTGAGGTGAGTGGGGCTGAGAGACTTCAGAGAAGTGTGACTGGCCCAAGGTCACCCAGCAGCTGCATGTGGAGGAGCGGGGAAGTGAACCCGGTTCACCAGATTATGAATCTACCGCTCTTAACCACAATACCACACTGGCTCTCTTAGCAGAACTTAGTGGTTGGTGTCTGAGTTAGGTTCCCCCGCTCCCCGTTCTCTCCTCATTCCCTTTTGCTCTTGTGTCATATCATGTCATTTATTCATTTACCTTATTAAATTCACAAATCACCTTTCCTCATGAAGGCGCCCAGGACAATGCACAATCAAAGACAGGGCAACAAAATACGGTACATCAAATAAATAACAGACATGCTCTGCCTGTACTAGTGTTGGAAGCGCCTGTCAGAGTCATGTCTCTCAGTTTTTCATGTTTCCAACCTGAAATTCAGTTTTCCACGTATCTGCAGCAATTTGCAATTATTATTATTTTTTTTTAAAAAAATCTTGTAATTCTTCAGTGTTTGAGTATGCATTATTCCCAACAAACCAATTCTTGAAAGTGCATTTTGTTGTGACGTGGGGTTTGTGATTTCAGCTCTCTTGACATAATATGCTGGAGACAGTTCTCTAGTAACACTTCTTTATTAAAGCAACAAGACTGAAGACTGAGGAGGGGAGAGCTACATTTATAGGGACAGGGAACTAGCTAGAAAGGATACATTTTGGAGGGAACAATATCAGGCAATCACAGTCCTGCCTTTTGGAGGAAACCAATAAGACAGAGGATCCAAATACAGCAGCTTAAATGAACCAATAGTAGCTGTACCCTCTGGAACCAAAAGGCAGTTACTTTACCCTAATGCAATACAGACAATAATAATACAGATATAAAATCCTTTGACTCAATACACAACACCCCTCCCCCCCTAGTGAGCACAGCAGACGTAATCTCTCAGGTACTGTGAGAGATCTCCTGACAACCGGTGTTGCCGGTTCTGGATTGGGTGTCACCTGTGGTAGGGGGGCTGCTATAGGGGTTTCATCAGGAACAGATGGAGTCCCAGACATCTCAGGGTCCCCTACCTGTACCTCGTCATCCTGAGGACTAGCAGACCCTGGTTCATTTGCTGAAGCCCCTGGTGACTGCACCTCTGGGCCATTTTCACCCTGGTCTTGCAGCTCTGCATCGTTAGCTAGGGATGAATTATCAGACTCCTCTCTGCTGAGCGCCTGGCGCCTCAGCTGATCTATATGTCTCTTCCAAACTTGCCCATTTTCCAAGGTCACATAATAGGACGCAGGTCCACTAGCCCGGGTGACCACACCAGCCACCCACCGCGAACCTCGTGAATAGTTCCTCACCCAGACCAGATCTTCAGGGGCGAAATACCTTGTTGTGTCAGTCTCAGCCTGGGGGTTTGCTCTTGAATTACGGTTTGGCATTTTATCCGGGTGGACATAATCCAGCACCATTACCAATCTTCTACCCAAGAGCAGCTCAGCTGGCGACTTGCCCGTCGCAGTACACGGCGTCGCATGCTGCAAAAATAACATTCGCGCGATGCGAGCTGACCAGTTACCCTCCATTAAGCGCGCAATGGATTCTTTGGCTGTTCTTACCATGCGCTCCGCCTGCCCATTGGAGGATGGGTGAAAGGGCGCGGATCAGCGTGAAAGGGCGCGCATCAGCGTGGCACAACCGTTTCCCCGGCACATGGGTCAAGGTGTACTGGAACCCGTTCAGGAATATAGACCAACGCAACATTCTGGGGGAGAGAATTTGTGGCGTTTGTTTGTTCGGGTTGAACAACCCCAACAGTGGTTTGTGGTCCGTTTCAATGGAGAAATGACGACCGTACACATAATCATGGAACTTTTTGATTCCTGCCATAATTGCAAGCGCCTCTTTGTCAATTTGAGCATAGTTGCACTCCGTGGGCGACAACGTACGGGAATAGAAAGAGATGGGCTTTTCCGACCCATCCGGTTCCCTATGACTCAGCACCGCCCCCAGGCCGTATTGAGAGGCATCACATGCCAGGACCAGCGGCTTCGATTCATCATAATGAGCAAGGACGCTCTTGTTACTCAGCATTCCTCGCAAGGAGTCAAAAGCCTTCTGCTGCTCCTGCCCCCATCGCCACACATTCTTTTTCTGCAACAGTCTATGTAATGGTTCAGCTACCGAAGCTTTCTGGGGTAAGAACGAATGATAAAAGTTACTAAGTCCCAGGAATGACTGCAACTCCGTCTTGTTCTGTGGTCGTGGTGCCTCGATGATGGCCTTAACCTTAGCATCTGTGGGGTGGATGCCTGATGCATCAATTTTAAACCCCAAGAATTCCACAGTTGGCACCCCAAAACTGCATTTTTCCTTTTTTAGTTGCAACCCCACCTCCTTGAACTTGAGCAACACTGCATGGGCACGCGCGACCAGTTCCTGTGGGTCTTTTCCAGCAATCAAAACGTCATCAAAAAAATGGCAAGACCCCTGGCAGACCTCTTAACAGGCGTTCCATGAGCCCTTGAAAAATCCCTGGGGCCACACAAACTCCAAATTGTAATCTGTTAACTCTGAACGCCCCTTTATGTGTGACAATAGTCTGTGCTTCCGCTGATTGTGGGGTTACTGGCAGCTGTTGGTAAGCTTGTGCCAGGTCAATTTTGGCGAGCACCTTGCCCCCAGCCAGTTTAGCCAACAGATGTGATACGACTGGAATGGGGTATGAGTTTCCCCTGAGTGCCTTATTGATAGTACATTTGTAATCAGCACAGATCCTGACTTCCCCATTTGCTTTAAGGGGCGTGACGATTGGAGTCTCCCACTTAGCGGAGTCCACGGGTGAGAGAACTCCCTGCTTGACCAATTTATCCAGCTCTGCTTCGATCTTGGGTTGCAGTGCAAATGGCACTCGCCTTGGTTTGAGTCGGATTGGGGCCACCCCAGGGTCCAATTCGAAGTCAACTGGGGGCCCTTTATAACAACCCAGTTTTCCATTAAAGAGACCAGCAAATTCTTTGCATAATGCCTCGCTCATCTCAGGGCAGGTTTGGATTGAATTAAGCCCTGATATACTCAGTCCCAGGGCGGGGAACCAGTCAGTGCCCAGGAGACTGGGGCGAATGCCCTTTGCAATCACCAGTTTGAGTACCGCCTGTTTGTCCCGGAACTGTACTCTCACGGCACACATTCCCATGACATGGATGCGGCCCGCTGAGTATGACTGCAAAGTTGCCGGGAAGGGCTCCAGAGGGGGCAACTTACCCCTGGGGAAGAATGTCCTCGCGGTCTGGTCCGACACGATAGTGAATCCAGATCCGGAGTCCACCTCCATGTCGCACAGCTGACCCTCAGTCTTCACCTTGACGTGTGCCTTGCCTTGCGCTGGAAACTGCACGACCCTCCCGTTGATCTCCGTTACGTAGTGGCAGTCCTTTAGAACATGGTTTGCTGTGGCCGATCTGCGATGCTCCAGTCTAGGTGCTCCTGTCGCTCCCAACGCCGCCGATCTACAAACCCTGGCGATGTGACCTGTTTTTCCGCACGTCCGGCACATAGCACCCCGGAAACAACAACTCTTCCGCTCATGGTTTCCGCCACAACCAGGGCACCTGCCTCGGTGATCTTTGTGCACTGTGCAGGCCTGACGCACTGACTCGACCCCCCGGACTGGGCTCTGGCTCGGAGTAGCCTCTAGCTCGTCCATGGCATGCGCAACTTCTATCTGTGGCTTAGGGGCCCTGCGACTGGCATCAAGCTCCTCTCTTTCATAATTCTCCATGGTGGTGGCCTCCTTCAAGGCTGAAGCAAGGGTAACCTCTTCTTTAGCCACGATGCATCTTCTGGCTTTCTTGCTGCTCAGACCACCGACAAACCGATCCAGGAGAGTCTCTTCCAGATCTTGGAAGTCGCAGTGCTGAGCGAGCTTCCGCAGTTCAGCTAGAAATGCAGATACAGACTCCCCAGCACGCTGCTGCCTCTTATGAAACTCCATCCGCCGGGCCATCTTGGTCTCAGTAGGCGCTAAATGGCTTGTCAGGCAGGCAAGAATATCTTTGAGAGATGTCTCACTTAGCTTCGCTGGGGCAAGCAATGCCTTGGCCAGCTTGAAGGTCTCAGGCCCACAGTAGCTCAGGAATGTGGCCCTTCTTTTGCTGGCATCGGTGATCCCTTGAGCCACTGCGAAGAACTCGAAGCGTTCGACGTAGTCTTCCCACGTGTGGGGCTCTGATGGCTGGAAGGGCTCCAATACCCTTGGACTCTCCATTGTCCTGTGGGCAGGGTCGTCTTCTCAGCTGGCCAGTGAGTCTTGTTCTTAGCTACAATCCGGACTCTGAGGCAGGGCTGCGTTTAACCGCTCCTCAGCATTCTGGATCCCATCCTCGTCGCCAGTTGTTGTGACGTGGGGTTTGTGATTTCAGCTCTCTTGACATAATATGCTGGAGACAGTTCTCTAGTAACACTTCTTTATTAAAGCAACAAGACTGAAGACTGAGGAGGGGAGAGCTATATTTATAGGGACAGGGAACTAGCTAGAAAGGATACATTTTGGAGGGAACAATATCAGGCAATCACAGTCCTGCCTTTTGGAGGAAACCAATAAGACAGAGGATCCAAATACAGCAGCTTAAATGAACCAATAGTAGCTGTACCCTCTGGAACCAAAAGGCAGTTACTTTACCCTAATGCAATACAGACAATAATAATACAGATATAAAATCCTTTGACTCAATACACAACAGATTTGATGAATGCACACATTTTTTTGCAAACCATTTCTCCTAAGGTATGCCTGCTATTTTGTATTTGTATGCTCTTGATCCCAGTGCATTCATTTTTATGTGCACTTTTTACCTCATGTCTGCATTTTTGTAAACACTGGTTGGTAGGAAAACTGCATTGCAAAATTTGGATACGTGTGGATTTTGAAGGCTGCCTTGTGTTTCAGTTCTCATACTGTTTTGGATGTGCACACATCCCTAGTGCAGGATAGTAATAAGAAATTATTCTCTGTAACCAAAACTCCTGGTACGATTTCTTAAAATTTGACGTCAGCTCAGTATCATTTTGTAGCACAATTAGTTGTTCCTTCACTGCCCAACTTCCTCAGTATCTGAAAAGGGATTCTTCACTCATTCTGGAATTAGCATCAAAAGACAACCATCAGCTATATCTTTATCTAGCATATCAAGATGGTTACAAAAAACCTTGAAGATCATTATCTTGCATCTCACCATTTTCTTCTAGCTACTACGGGCTTAGAAACTGGTATAGCTCACAGCAGCTTATATTGCACTTGAATAGAGTCAACTTTTCAGTAAACATAGAGACGACAGATTTGGCCTTAATAAGATTGATCTCATTTCCTTGCAACTGCTAACTGAAGTTTGCAAGTAGTTCTGATAAATAAGCAATGGCATGCCTAACCTGTTTGAATTCATCACTGAGCAAAGCATTAATGTCTCTTTAAAAAAAACACCCTCCACAACAGTATTAAGAAGGCTGCAAAAGTGTCTCACACAGTTGTCTTTTTGATTGCCGATAAACTTCAGTGTGAAGCAGCAATTGTTCACAGTCTTCATCAGTTCCCAGAATAGTTGATCATTGAGAGCAGGGGCTTTAATTTTATTTACCGCAGTAATGACAGTGTGTAATGACTTGTGCAGGCGACCGCCGCCAGATGTTGGCAGTGTATAATGCTGTGAAATGGCAAAGACATTGGGCACTGCTTTTTTCCAGGGAAGCAGCACACCCATGGTAGCAACCAATCGTTAATGGTGCGCTCTCAGTTGCTCAAGGGAGTTGGATAGTTTTCAATAAATCAATAGCTACTACCAATAACTGGCTATCTTATGACAACTGAGAATCATAAATACAAAGAAGTACGACTAAAGGAAATAGCTTTGAAAGTGACAAGAGCAGCACATCTTTAACTATGAAGCAAGGAAGGTTGTTTCGCTCTAGGCTCTCGCCTGGTCAATCGTAAATAAGCGAACGATGCGCTCGGAGGGGCCCACATTCAGCGCCCCCTGCCACCCCCTTGCCTCTTAGTGCCCCCCTAGGTAACCCTACGGCCCCCCAGGGGGCAGTAGCACCCACTTTGGTAACCACTGCACTATAGTAACTGTTATGGTGTAGCAAGAGTTCGTTCTCCACCCCCCCAAAAAATATATAAGGCAGCTTCATATGTTCAGTGACAATGTGGCTACAGTATCTTAGGGGAACTATAACCACAAATGGAGCTCAAAATCAGGAACTTTGTGGTTTAATGTCTTGCCTCTGCCATGAACTCAAAAATATGCCACTGTCTCTCAACTTGCTTACCCA
Organism: Podarcis erhardii; assembly: GCF_964252035.2. Lineage (NCBI taxonomy): Eukaryota > Metazoa > Chordata > Lepidosauria > Squamata > Lacertidae > Podarcis > Podarcis erhardii. The sequence continues at coordinate 98,631,309 of NC_138508.1, read as the reverse complement.
CCTGCAAGAATGGGGAATAAAAATACAAGCCGTTGTTAAGGTTTGCAGCAGCATAGTGTATGTCATGTCCTTGGAGCACATACGGGTGCTGTTGTCAGCTGTTATTGTTCTTGCTATTATTATGATGATTGTTCACTTTAAAATATTTCAATAAAGATTTTCTTTGTTTACAAAAGTATGTCCGTTGTCTCTTTCTTCAGGTTGTGTTTTCTACAGATCAGTTACATTTGTTGTGAGACATTGGTGTTACGTGTGGTGTTAGGTTGGGAAGAAAAGGGGGGAGAGGGTGGTAAAGGTTATATTCTACTTAGTGTATGTGTGGGTTTTTGTGTCAGCATCACTTGGGTTGGTTCTCTTTCTATTGGCTTGTTATATTTCCTTGGTAGTGAGAGAGGTTGGGGTGGCCTTAGGGTTGGTTGTCTTTGGTTGGCTGCAGTGAGGTTTGTTTGTGCACATGGGGGGGGGTGTTGGGTCAAGTTAGCCATATTAAATCATATGCTGTCGGTGGATTCTTGTTGTTGTCTTGTTGGGCTGTGTATGTGATAAAGGGGAGCAATATCGGGGTGAAGCAATCTTCTTCAATTTGTCCCCGTGTCAGTTTCAGTTTATTGGTTAGTTTTTCTAATACAGTGTTACCTCGGGTTACATACGCTTCAGGTTAAATATGCTTCAGGTTACAGACTCCGCTAACCCAGAAATAGTACCTCGGGTTAAGAACTTTGCTTCAGGATGAGAACAGAAATTGTGCTCTGGCGCCACAGCAGCAACAGGAGGCCCCATTAGCTAAAGTGGTGCTCAGCATATAAGGCTCCAAGGAGGCCTCAGAACATTGCTGCTGCCGCTTTGCCATGCGTTTGTGGGGAGGGCTCTTCCCCCTGCAGGCCCACTCTCCATCAGGCCAGGGGTCGGGGCCCACACTCACCACTACCGCAGCTTTGGGGACACTGGTGCTGCTGCAGCGGTTGCTTGAAGTGTTTTTATATGTTTTAAACTGTTTTTATTTTTTGCTTTGTTGTACCACCATAAGCGGTGGTTTTTATCTATGTATTTTTATTTTGTTTTGGTTTATTTTGGGTTGGGGTGGGGTGGTTGATGAGTGGGGTGGGGATTGGTTTTGTTTTCGTGTAATTGTTTTTTGTTTGTTTGCTTTTATATTCTGTAAATGGAGGCGAGTGTAAGACTTGGGATTCCTACTGTGGAGGGGCGAGGGAGGTATGGCGGTGGGGGCAGATGTCATAGGCGAAGGGGATCGAGATACGGATATGCTCGTACCCCTTCCAATCTGCGCCCCATCCCGAGAGACGAGGGTAGGGTGAGCAAGGATTACTCACCTCCGTCACTGGTGTTGTGCAATGCCAGGTCTATAGGCAACAAAACCGCCACCCTGCGAGATTTCTTCACCTCGCAGGGGGTTGACCTGGCTTGTGTGACGGAGACCTGGGTGCGCGAAGGGGATACTGTTACCTTACGAGAGATGGCGCCCCTGGGTTTCTCCGTCCTCCACCAGTCGCGGACTGTGGACCGGGGGGGAGGGGTGGCGTTATTAATCCGGGAAGATTGTTCTTTCAGGGCTCTACCATCGCCATCGATCCCCGGCATTGAATGTGTTGGCCTAGTGTGGGGCTCCGAGGTGAGCTTGGCTGTCTGGCTGGTGTACCGGCCACCTAGCGCACCAGCAGCCACCCTGTCAGGCCTGCTGGAGGCGGTGTCCGGCTGGGCCTTGGAGTTCCCTAACCTATTGGTATTGGGGGACTTCAACATCCATGCTGATGCCACTCCCTCCTCACAGGCTCTGGACCTAGTGTCTTCCATGGCGACATTAGGGCTCTCCCAGTTTGTTTCGGGCCCCACACATCAAGCAGGCCACACGCTGGATTTGATCTTTGGCGTTGGTATAGATGTGATCATGTTTCCTTCGATGAAGGTGCCATGGTCTGATCACTATGCTCTGAAAGCCAGGATTGACGTTCCACCCCCACCCTGCTTGGGTGGCGAGCCAATTTGGGCTCGCCCGCAGAGGCTGATGGACCCTGATAGATTCCGTCAAGCCTTGCGGGACCTTTCTCCCCCTGGTGACTCATTGATTGAGCTTGTTGAGGCCTGGAATACCCAGCTCCTAGCAGCCATCAATGAGATCGCACCTAAGCGCCCTCTGCGACCCCGCAGAAACCGGGCTCCCTGGTTTACCGAGGAGCTCCGGAAAATGAAGCGGGACCTCAGACGGCTAGAGCGAGTATGGCGGGGTGCCCGTGACGGAGCTTCAAGAACATCTTATAGGGTTTTTATGAAAACCTACAAGATGGCAGTGAAGGCCGCTAAGAAGTCCTACTTCTCGACCTCCATTGCATCCGCTAGCTCTCGCCCGGCGCAATTATTTAGTATAATTCGGTCTTTAACGTCCCTTGAAGGACAGCCAAATTTAAATAACAATTTGACACACAGCTGTGAGGCATTTGCGAGCTTTTTTGCGGAGAAGGTCTTGTTGCTCCGCCATGACCTCCCTGCCAATTTGGATACAATAAAGGAACTGGAGGCCCCTCGACTGTCCTCGGGTTCAGTATTAGACCACTTTGACTGGATATCCCCAGCCGATGTGGACAGACTCCTCCGAGCTGGAAAGCCCACCACCTGTCCTCTCGACCCGTGCCCATCCTGGCTGATTAGAGCGTGTCCAGACGAGGTGCGGGCCCCCCTGGGTGATATCATCAATCTGTCCCTTGGCACTGGGACATTCCCAGGGGAACTGAAGGAGGCAGTGGTGCGCCCGCTCTTAAAGAAAACATCATTAGATCCCTTAGATCTATCCAATTACCGCCCGGTTTCGAATCTACCATTCCTGGGTAAGGTGATTGAGAGAGCGGTTGCTGAACAGCTTGGTAGGTTTCTGGATGAAACATCAGCTCCGGATCCATTCCAGTCCAGCTTCCGCGCTGGTCATGGGACCGAGACGGCTCTGGTCGCCCTAACAGATGATCTCCGCAGGCAGCTGGATCGAGGCGGGTCGGGGCTGCTGATTCTTCTAGACCTGTCAGCAGCCTTCGACATGGTCGATCACGAACTCCTGGACCACCGCCTTGCCGGCGTGGGGATCCAGGGCACAGTCCTTCAATGGCTGCGCTCGTTTCTCTCTGGTCAGGGACAGAGGGTGGCGCTTGGGGGGGAATTGTCATCCCGCCACTCCTTGGTGTGTGGTGTGCCCCAGGGTGCAATACTCTCCCCGATGCTTTTTAACATCTTTATGCGCCCCCTCGCCCAGCTTGTCCGGAGTTTTGGGCTGGGCTGCCATCAGTATGCTGATGACACCCAACTCTATCTGTTGATGGACGGCCACCCGGACTCGGCTCCAGACACACTGATCAGATGCTTGGAGGCTGTGGCTGGATGGTTACGTGGGAGCCGGTTGAAGTTAAATCCTTCGAAGACAGAGGTCCTCTGGCTGGGACGGGATGACATGGGACTGAGGGGGCAACTCCCATCTCTTGCGGGGGTGCAATTAGTGCCAGCACCGTCCGTTAAGAGTTTGGGTGTAATCTTCGATACCTCCCTCTCCATGGAGGCGCAGATTGCAGCTATAACAAAGGTGGCATTTTTTCATCTCCGCCAAGCTAAGCAGTTGGCTCCTTACCTCTCTTGCCCTGACCTAGCCACTGTGATCCACGCGACGGTCACCTCCAGACTGGATTATTGTAACTCGCTTTACGTGGGGCTGCCCTTGAGACTGACCCAGAAACTCCAGCGGGTGCAGAATGCCGCAGCGAGACTCCTTACGGGGTCTTCGCTTAGAGATCACATTCATCCGGTGCTATACAAGCTGCACTGGCTCCCGGTGGAGTACAGGATCAGGTTTAAGGTGCTGGTTTTAACCTTCAAAGCCCTATACGGCCTAGGGCCCTCGTACCTACAGGACCGCCTCTCCTGGTATGCCCCACAGAGGAACTTACGGTCTTCAAATAAAAACACCTTGAAGGTCCCAAGCCACAGAGAGGTTAGGCTGGCCTCAACTAGAGCCAGGGCTTTTTCGGTTGCGGCTCCAACCTGGTGGAACGCTCTGTCACAAGAGACAAGGGCCCTGCAGGACTTGACATCTGTCAGGGGTTCAGGAGCAGAGGCACAGGGAAGAGAGGAGATGGAGAGCGAGGGGGAGGAATCCGAGGGGAGCGTAGGAAGTGACAGTGGTCCGAGGGACTCCATGAGCCTCTCCAGCGAATCGGAAGATTCACAGAAGGGGGCGCCAGTGGCAAGGGGTAGGGGGTTCCCAAGGGGAACACCCCAGGAGCAAGGGGACAGCAGGGACTCCCAGAGCAGTAGTTGGAAATCAGGACCAGCTTCCCCACCAGAGCGGAGTGGGGGGGAAGAGTCCCAAGCATCGGGGCCAGGGCATTCCCCACCAGGGAGAGAAGACGAGACAGGGCTGACCACGCCTCCATCGGAGAGTCGGACAACGGGGGGGAGGTCAGATCCGGCCAGTGTCCCGGAAGGGGGAAGCAGTGGCACAAGTAGCGTGACAGTTAGGAGAAAGGTCACTGGGTTGGCGCGAGAGGCAAGTTCAAATGTACAGGATGTATTTCCTACTAGTCCACAATTTTTAACTAGACCAGCTGTTCATGCATACCATTTGTGGCACACAAACACTCCAATCTATCTATCTATCTATCTATCTATCTATCTATCTATCTATCTATCTATCTATCATCTATCATCTATCTACCGTATTTTTCGCCCTATAGGACGCACTTTTCCCCTCCAAAAATGAAGGGGAAATGTGTGTGCGTCCTATGGGGCGAATGCAGGCTTTCGCTGAGGCCTGGAGAGCGAGAGGGGTCAGTGCGCACCGACCCCTCTCGCTCTCCAGGCTTCGCGCACCTCTCCGCAAGCAGCGGGAGCCCACTGTTTGCGGAGAGTTGTCCGCATGTTGAAGCCTGCGTGCGCTGAGCGTCCAGGCTTCGCGCACCTCTCCGCAAGCAGCAGGAGCGCTCCCGCTGCTTGCAGAGAGTTGCCTGCATGCTGGAGCCTGCCCGCGCTGAGCTCAGCGCGTCCAGGCTTCGCGGACCTCTCAGCAAGCAGTGGGAGCCAGCGCTGGGCTCCCACGGCTTGCAGAGAGCTGCCTGTTTGGGGGCTGGGGTCGGGGGAAGCTCAGGCTTCCCCTGCCCCAGCCCCACGCCTGGGGAGGAAATAATTTTTCTCCCTTTATTTCCCCCCCAAAAAACTAGGTGCGCCTTATGGGACGGTGCGTCCTATAGGGCGAAAAATACGGTACCTATCTATCTATCATCTATATATCATCTATTCATCTATCTATCTATCTATCTATCTATCTATCTATCTATCTATCTATCATCTATCTATCTATCTATCATCTCTCTATCTATCTTCTACCTACCTATCTATCTAGAAAATGAACTTGTAATATCTGGGTTTGAAGATTGAAAAAATACCGGTTTATGAAGATAGAATGTCTGGATCTTAATGAGTGAAGACTATAATGGGCTACAGGACAGAGAGCCGAAAGTCCTTTTTATCTTTCTTGAATCTCTTTTCTCCCTCTGCTTTGGTTTTCTCCCTCCTTTCTGCCCTTTCTTCTCCTTTCTGTCCTTGTTCTTTTTCATATTATTGGTTCTCGAACACTTAGTTGACAAACAAATCGGCTCCCGGACGCCAAAAACCCAGAAGTAGGTGTTCTGGTTTTTGAACGTTTTTCGGAAGCCGAACATCTGACACAGCTTTTGCTTGAGTGCAGGAAGTTCCTGCAGCCAATCAGAAGCCGTGCCTTGGTTTTCGAATGTTTCGGGAGTCAAATGGACTAACAGAATGAATTAAGTTCGTGAACCAAAGTACCACAGTAATATACATATAAAAAAAATACATTGCAGTGGGTTTGCATTTCTGTATATCGTTGACTAAGTATCAATAATTAGATGCATAGATCAATAGATGATAGATAGATGGATAGATAGATAGATAGATAGATGATAGATACGTAGATAGATGATGGATAGATGATTTAGTTGTGGGCTGCCACAAGGCACTCTTTCGCCCAGCAGTGCTGTTTGACATCTATATTCAGCTGTTGGGAGCAGGAGAGGCTGAGCACAAGGGAAACCAGTGCCTAGGGATGGGTGGAGGACTGGATGAGGGCCAATAGCCTTGAAGCTGGATCCTGCCCAGGCAGAGACATTGTAGGGGAGTGGCTCCAGGCCTGAGAACTGGGGGGTGCTACCTGTTATCTTGCACTCTCTCTGAAGAACAGGTATACAAATTCACCAACTTTGCCCACTGAGACCCAGATAGCACCCACAGCAAAAAGTGCTGATCGCCAACTTGGGCTGGTGCATCCACAGCACTCTTTGCTAGACAAGGGTAGCTTTTCCACTGATAACCTCCTGTTTGGACTACTGCCATGTGCTCTGCATGGGCTTTCCTTCCAGCTGGTTTGAAGGCCGCAGCTCATGCAGAATAACATCGCCCAAGTGGTGAGAAGTGACCGTAAGCAGGTACGCATCACGCCAGTATTTGCACTGGCTGTCTTTTAGGTACCTAGCCAGTTTTAAGGTTCTTTCACTTGCATATAAAACCCTAAGCAACTTTGGAGCAAGTTAACGGACAAGCAGACTTCTCCATTGCCCAGTAAAGGCATTAAGACAAACAAAGGGTTAATCTTACTGCGGCCTGACGATTATCAGCTTGTGGTGAGACGGAGGTGGGCTTTTTCACTGGAGGTGCCAGTGTTCAGCATTCCCTGCTAAAATATGAGAGGCCCCCATCTGTATTGGCATTCCGCCAGCTTTTTGAAGACAAACCTGTTTGGCCAGGTATTCCTTTGATCTCCTGACCTGAGTCTCCCATTTTAATATCTGTGTTCTTTTTAATGAGATTGTTTTATTGTGTCTTTTAATGATAGTGTACGTTGAATTAGTCTTTTATCTTCAGCTGGTTGTGCAGCAGGTTTCTGCTTTTGTAAACCACTTAGGAGCCATGTAGGCATTAAGCGGTATAAAAATTAATTACTAAAGGCCAAGAGCCTTCTCCATACAAACTTCACAAACCATTGTCTGCTTAGAGTCCTCTAGGGAACACTATTTGCCAGTCGAGTGACTATGTAAAAGACTATGTAAAAGACTCTCCCAGTTGAGAAAAGAGCTAGTCATGAACACTAACACCCAGAGCCCATGTTGTTCCTGGATCTGTTGGTGTTACTTTTGATACATCATCATCACCTCCTTTCTTCATTCAAGTGGAGGCGCGTGGCAATGGAAATCTATAGGTCTGTATACCATACCCTCCAACATTTATCTGATGTAAATAGGGACATCCTATTCCATACTCAATAATAATAATAATAGCAATAATAATAATAATAATAATAATAATAATAATAATAATGGTAAAGGTAAAGGTAAAGGTAAAGGGACCCCTGACCATTAGGTCCAGTCGTGACCGACTCTGGGGTTGCGGCGCTCATCTTGCTTTATTGGCCGAGGGAGCCGGCGTACAGCTTCCGGGTCATGTGGCCAGCATGACTAAGCCGCTTCTGGCAAACCAGAGCAGCGCACGGAAACGCCGTTTACCTTCCCGCCAGAGCGGTACCTATTTATCTACTTGCACTTTGACGTGCTTTCGAACTGCTAGGTTGGCAGGAGCAGGGACGGAGCAACGGGAGCTCACCCCGTCACGGGGATTCGAACCACCAACCTTCTGATCGGCAAGTCCTAGGCTCTGTGGTTTAACCCACAGCACCACCCACATTCCGTATAATAATAATAATAATAATAATAATAATAATAATAATAATAATTTATTATTTATACCCTGCCCATCTGGCTGAGTTTCCCCAGCCACTCTGGGCAGCTACCAACTGAGTGTTAAAAACAATACAGCATTAAATATTAAAAACTTCCCTAAACAGGGCTGCCTTCAGATGTATTTCAAAAATAAGATAGCTGCTTATTTCCTTGACATCTGATGAAAATAGAGACGTCCTGAAGAAAGGCATTATATGCTGGGATCAAAATCAGAAACCAGGACAGCTTCTGTAAATCTGGGACTGTCCTTGGAATACAGGGGCACTTGGAGGGTCTGGTATACCCAAATTGATTAACTGGATAGGTAATACAGGGTGGGGCTACCTGGCGTGGCAGAATTTCAGCAGCTGAACACAATGCCCACTCCAGCCCCTTGGGACAGCCCTGGTTTAGGGCATTCTGCTTTCTTACTTGCTTACATCGAGGGGAAAAGAGGGAGACCCTGGTGTCTCACTTATTCCTCCTTTGCCTCCCTGTGGCTTTTACAGAACTCGGTAGGGAGGACAACGTAGGGCAAAACTAGACTGAGTTGGTTCTGGCTGTCATTGACATCTGTCAGTGGCCTCTCTGCCTTCCACCCTACCAGTCTCAATGGATACCAGCCACCATTATGTTTGTGGGAGCACTTACTGTTATGTACTGAAGTTCTCACCCTGGGCCAGTAGGGGGATACTGTAGATAGTTATGCAAATAAGGGATCAAAAGTGACGTGCAGTGATTGGATAGTTTTAGAAAATTGTTACAGTTACGTTGTACTGGAGCTCTATATAAGCAGGCTGACTGAACCCTTCAGTTCAGTTCTGTTCTGGCCTGTGAATAAACAAGAGCTGTCTGAAGAATCGCTGTGTCGTCTGATATGTTCACCCACAACTTAACACTTACCCCTCTCCATTTCCCTGCTTGCAACTCCTTTGCCTTCGCCCCACCCAACTAGAGGAAAATTCTTTTTCCTACTCTCCATTGACTTGCACGGAAAGGAGGGAGGAAGTTGTGGAAACTGGGGGAAGAAGCAGAGAGCTGCCACCACACATGCCTGCTGATTTGCGATGGTGCCGGTGTTGGTGATTTGACTGGGACATTGAAATTGTTAAGTTGTGGGTGAACATATCAGATGACACAGCGATTCTTCAAACAGCTCTTGTTTATTCACAGGCCAGGACAGAACTGAACTGAAGGGTTCAGTCAGCCTGCTTATATAGAGCTCCAGTACAATGTAACTGTAACAATTTTCTAAAACTATCCAATCACTGAACGTCACTTTCGATCCCTTATTTGCATAACTGTCTACAGTATCCCCCTGCTGGCCCAGGGTGAGAACTTCAGTACATAACAGAAATGGCTTGAGTGTAAACGGTCATCTGAAGCCGCAAAGGTGCTTTGGGGGTGACTCAAATGGCAGGCAGGTAAAAGGTGAAGTGTATCTTCCCTGTTGCTCCTCTCTTTTCAGTTGCACCCGATCCCAAAAGCGTCGTTCAGGATCAAGAGGACCCATGGGGCGACAGTTACAAGCATTTGCACGTAACGTGTAGCTAGGCTCTGTGAGAATTTGCCTTTTGCTCGGGCGGCTGTCCAAATTACAGGTTTCGGTGCAGAATTTAATTGAGCACTTAAGAGGCGAAGGTGACACTTCTGGAAATAGCTTCAAATCCTCGGTCATGAGCAGAAAAGCAATAATGAGGCAAAGGTGCGGACTTCTCCCCCTCCTCACCAGAAGTGGCCAGAGGCAAATATGGGCGTTCACCTGCTTGTTTGATGGTGGAAGGCAGGGTGTGGCTCCGTCACAGGTACATTAGCCCTGCGCTTGTCTCTTTATGGTGCTTTGGTCGCAGAGAGACGAATGTGTCATCGTGACAGCACTTCCTGCGAATGTGTGACTGAGATTATTTCCAGATTTATTAATGAAAATGTTTCTATCCCACCTTGCATCAATTAACCCGAGGGCGAGGTATGTATTTCACAAAGCCTGAAACAGAGCTGCATAAAATCACAACTGTCAAGAAACTAACCAACAGCTAGGCAGATGCCACACCGGGGTATAATTAGCATGGCCCAAATGCCAGCATAAGCAGCCTGGTTTAAATTTGGCACCCCAGAAAAATCCACCATTATGGAAACGGACCTCTCCCACATCCACATGAAATATATAGCTCCCCAAGGAGGGCTGTTGAGGAGAATCCCCATCACTCCCTGGCAGATCTTAATGGGCAGGACATTAAGGTTTTGGGTCCCAGGCCATTTAATCCAGTATTAACTTGCATTTCCTGACTCTGGCTTCCTTCCTCCCCTCTGTTGCCTGCCCTCCCAATGTGGTATCAGGGGTTCAGGGCTCCCCGGCAGTCTCTTGCTCAAGTTAGGCTAAGTAAAACCCACTTACCCTTAACTCATACTGTAACACACATCCTTCACATTTGGTTGAGGGGGGAGCAGGGGAGCGCGTTATTTATATTTGGCTGTGTGTACCTGGATATAAAAACGAGAATCAGCCTGATAGATGGTTTTTTTCTCGTGGCGCAAGATAAGAGGCAGTGGGAAGAAGTGAAAGAGCAAGTACAGGCTAGATGTACATGTTCATTCTGTACAGGTTATTCAAGACCGTAGAGAAATGATTAATTGTCTTGGTGAGAAAGGAATCATATTTTTCTTCCTGATTCTTATAGCCTCCTCAGGTATCTGCCCTTCTCATCTCAGCCATCACTTAGCTCTGCTATGCATTCTGGAAGATTCTTCCTCCCACAGAATATTTTAATGTTTGTGGAGTGTTTATTCTCTCTTCCCTCCCTCCCTCCCTGAGACAATTAATGTACTTTTACGTGCCAGGATCGCACTCCTCGCTCGTGAGATCTGACTGGAGAAGCCATGTGACCACTCTTGACAAAGGGAGGATCTCCGAAAAGCAGGCAGCCTCCCTCCCCTAGAGTAAATTCCTGTCTAAATAATCTTGTCTATACAGGTGTTGAGACGAGATGTTCTCAGATGAGAAAGGGGAAATGACACACCGGCTCACGTGGGAGCTGTTGAGACATACCGCAAGTTTGCTCCATAAAGGTTAGCGAGAGGAACAGGTCCGCTGCGTTTGGCTCCACGGCCACTGGTGCTTATTCAACCAGCGCACAACAGCAAGCGCACTTACTTAGGCTGTGAACACAGGGCCCGCTTAAAATGCGGTTGGGTTGTTCTTTTTCTCACTTCGGATCAAAGCTGGTTTGGAGAAAAATGCTTCAAAAGGCAGCATTTCACAACGAATGACGGGGTAGATATGGGCTGTGGTTGCACACACCACTTCCCAAACTACACCAGATGCAGGGTAAATGTGTGTGTGTGTGTGTACACAGCTTTATTCCACTGTTGTGATTTGCAATGTTTTGCCTTGCTATAGAAATCTCAAACGTTTGCTTAGAAAAGTGCCAAATTCTTTCCTTTGGTATTCATGAACACAGCATGCCAAATCCCTTCTCTTTGACACAGCTAGCCTTGCCCGTTGGCATGTTGAATGTACACAGCGTCTTTAGATATGGCATAGTAGTTCTATGGCAGGTGCTCAAACACGGTGGCAATGGGCCTCCGATAAGTGCCTGGACGAGGAGGGAAGGTGAACTTTGTTCCCCTCCTCAACACACACAAACACACACCAGCTACGCTGAGTTGGCAGCTTGGTGATCCAGCCAGCTGAACTCGATTTTCCAGCATATTTCGACAAGAAGGCTTTGAATATATCGGTTGCACCAGGCCTGGACGGAGATCAAGCACCCCCTTGGAGCTCCACCCCATTTCCCTGCTAAATGGAAGGCAAATACCCAAACTTTCCTCATTGAAATAAGTAACATCTGATCAAACTCCCATCTTGAAGTGGCTGGGGAATCCAAACAAGAGCCGAAGGAGCTAGGCTTGGGGGGGAAAGGAGCCAAGCCAAATAATGACACCCAAAAGCAAAAACACACTCAGCTGAAACTGAAATCTCAATTTAGTCTGGAGAGAGAGAGAGACAAAGGATTTTTTGTGATCCCAAAAAGTGAATATGAAGTACTTTATTTGGGAAGCTATATATATGTTTTTGAATGGTTTGATTATGTATGAATCCCAATTTAAAACGGCTTTCAACACACTAATCCTATGAGGGTTTAAAAGTATTTCAGCTGGAGGATATTTTTAAAAAAGCTTTTTCATACCCTGGCTACTCTTTTCTTCAACCTGATCTTCTAGACCAGAAGCAGAGGACTTTTTGTTCTTCTGAGGGCCACATTCCTCTGGGGGTTAATTTGTCAAGGGCCTCATGCCACTTGTGGGTGGGGTTGCAGTCAGTGGTGGATGTGGTCAGAGCCCAAAACTGCCCCCTTTTCTTTCTCTTCCCCACTTTCCCCTCCTTATCACCAACGTGAAAGTAGTGCCACACACAGTTCTTGAGCCACAGATTGCCCACCTGTGCTGTAGACAGATGCTGTGTGGCAGGAAGTTGCCAAATTTCTGCTGCGAGAAGCTCCCCTCCCCTCCCCCAGAACCAGGAGAGGCATGAAAAGGGCGGAGGCGAGGTTGACTGCAGGGTGGCACAGTCTCTGATTTCTTGGGGAAAGCCCTGGAGAGGAGGAGACATAGACAGCTCTGGGGAGGCGGAGATTTGCCAAATCTGTGCAGATTGCGTTCTTGCTATGAAGAGTTAGCTTCAACTTGAATGGTGTGATTTACTGCCGGCTTGTTCCTGGCAAGATATTTGTGTGACTTGCAGTAAATATGAAACAGAGCCACTAGCCCCTGTTTCTGTATGAAGAACCACTAAGGGCCTTATCACATATATTTACACCGATAGGTATCCATAAAATGTGGGACAAGCAGGTGTTTGAAACCCCATATGGATACTTCAGGTACATCTGCCAGAGGGTTTGGCTGTGGCCCCAAGGAGATTTAACTTATTGGTGTGATCCAGGGTTGGCATTGTGGATCAACTGGAGAAGGCAGAAGTCGCTTGCCTGGTGTAGTGAAGTAGCAATGCTAGCTTTCCAGTTGCGGTTGCTTCGCAGGCGGGAAGGCAGTGGGGAGATGGGCACAGTTCTGGCGCAAGCTCTCCACCACTTTGTCCTCCCCCTTTCTCCTCACAGTAAGCAGCAGTGATCCTGCAGCCAGGAAGCTAGTGTTTCATCTCCACTGCAGCAGGGAAACCACTTCATTCTCCTGCTTGTTTCTTGAAGCTGGAGATTGCCAAGGCCTGAACCTGAAATTTGCATGGAGAGCACATGCTCTCCCACCAAATGACAATACCTCGCCGGGCACTATGGGCCTGGTCTTCTTCTCTCAAGTGCTTGGTAGGCCCTGATGCATGGCCACGGAGCTGTGTTGAGCTCAGTACGGCACAAATTGTGCTGGCCTGATAGACAGCACGTCAGCATCGATCATCTGAGATGCCATACGAGAGACTTGAAGACCGAAGCACTTCCTTGTATTGCTCCTCCAGTGATCCTGAGGGCAAAACATCCGGGTTGAACTAATTCATAGAAGTACTCAATTTTTGGTCGCAGAGACTTGGACAAAGTCATGTTGGCCTCATTTCACCCAGCCTCAGGCAGATCCTTAGATCAAGAATGTGCCAGAAGATTCTATCAGGAGAGCAGCTTTCTGATCCAAGCAAGAGTCGCTGCTGAAATCCTGATAACCTTCTGCTGAGGCTACGGAAACCCAGGTGGTTGAAAAAGCAAATTCTCAGAATTGGTAGTTCAGGAAGTTTTCTGATGCTGTCAGCTTTCTGTTCCAAGTGCCCACTGAATCACACCATTCACAGGTGCAGGGGGGAAACCAAGTTCATTATGGTACTGAAAAGGTATCTCCCCGCCCAGTATTTGGTATTGTAATTTAGTCCAAACACTGCTTCAGACTCTTGGTGTGAGTTCTAATAAAGAAACTGTTATTGAACCAATTCAGAAAATTGGCCCATCTAGTTCACTGCACTAACTGGCAAAGGGTCACCAGGGTTTTTCAGACAAGTGTCTTCTCTAGCCCTACTCTTGAGACTCCAGAGATTTAACCTAAGGACCTTTTTCATCCAACGCTTGTGCTCTCATTCATGGCTATTCCTGAAGTTCAGTTCCAATGGATCGATCAGCTTAACTGGTTTGTGGACTGAGCAGAAAACCCTCCATATTGGAGGATCAAATGGATGTGTGAGAATTCACACTAGAAGAAACCAGAGGCCTTTCTCCTGGGCATGGTCGGCCAATTGGTGCTAAAGAAGGATAGAAATTTTTTTATGTATGCTACAACAGCAGCAAGGATACTTATTGCAAAGTATTGGAAGACACAAGATCTACCCACCCGGGAAGAATGGCAGATGAAGGTGATGGATTACATGGAAGTGGCGGAAATGACTGGCAGAATCCGAGACCAGGGAGAAGAGTCGGTAGAAGAAGATTGGAAGAAATTTAAAGTCTATCTACAGAAACATTGTAAAATTAAGGAATGTTAGAAGGATGCTGGAATGAAGCTATGTGGTTTTAGCAGTAATGTTATAACGGATTAAGTAAAAATGGATTGTTAACAGGTCAGAATGTAAAGTTACAATATATTAAGATAAATTAGTAAGATAAAAACAAAGAAGGAAAGGATTTGCTGAAACAACTAATGAACTAGAATACAAAAAAGGGAGGTGTGAGGAGGTCAAGGAAACAAGCAAATGATAGATAAGATATGGAAAGATGGATTTGTTTTTAATTGTTTTTTATTATTTTTTTCTGTATTTTGTATTTTCTGTTTTTCTTTTTCTCTCTTTTTTATTCTTGTAACTTTTTGAAACACCAATAAATATTAATTTTTTTAAAAAAACCAGAGAATTCACACTAGAAACTGCCCTTTTTATCTAGCAGTTGAGCACAACAATTCACAAACACTGGGCCTCCTGTTCAGTTTAGGCAGAATCACACAGGATTTTCAAAGAGCCGGTCATGATGACCCTCCTCATCCTGCAGGCATCCATAATATCTAATGTCAGAACATCTGCAAAGGGGTCAAGCTGTGAGTAGCCAAAGAGAAAAGAAATCAAGGGCCCTGCCTGCAAACCAGCTCCTGATTTTCATGCCTTTTGCAGACCCTCCAAGTGTCTCTATTTTCTAGGGACATCCCTGATTTAGAGAGGCTGTCCCTGTTTCTGATTTGATCCCGGAATGTCCCGCTTTTCCTTTGGTTGTCTCTATTTTCATTGGAGAAATGTTGGAGGGTATGGAGTTAGCCAACCCCTGAGCCGTCTGAAGGCAATCCTGTATAGGGAAGGTTTTTTTTTTTTAAAAAAATAAATGTTCAATGTTTTATTATGTTTTCATATGTGTTGAAAGCTGTCCAGGCTGGGGCAACCTAGTAAGATGTGTGGGGTATAACTAGTAAAGTTATCATTATGGAATGGGACGTCCTTTTATCATCAGAGAAATGTTGGAGGGTATGCTTTTGTAGATGGGGATAACTCAAATAATGACATATGAAGTTGGTCCAAAGCTAATCAGGAGTTAGCTTTTCAAAGAGCCGGTCGTGACGACCCTCCTCATCCTGCATGCATCCATAGTACCTAATGTACCAAATGTCAGAACATCTGACATTAGCATTTATAAAACACCAATAAGGCCCCCAAATTGAATCAGAACACACTGTGGGGGAAAAGGGAGAAACGGGCTGGATTTAGTCCATATCAGAAAGTGGTGAGGCTTCCTGAGATGCAAAAGATGGTTTTTCTCAGGTTCGATTTTGCTAGGAAGGACTGGATTTTTGTTCGTCGCCAGGCTCACGTTTCTGAGAGAAGGAATTCCCCTGGCCTACAGCTATTCTCTCTCCACTCCACTCTCAGGAGATAAAGAAATTCCATTCCTTCTGGCTCTCCTTATGTTTACAGGCACGTTCTCTACGGAGTAGGAAACACCAGCATTCCTCCTCTCCCCCCATCGGCATAGCTCAGGACGGGTGACGCAACCTCTGAAGCAGAGTTTCACAGCCACAGCAGGTTCAAAAAAGTCAAGGGGGCTGAGATCCCCTTCTAGACTGTCACACACACACTCACTACAGAAGACAAATAATAGATTTGTTTGTATGTGTGTATTGGTGCCAACAGGCTTCAGAGAACCTCAAGGTTTGCAGAAGTCCTTTTAAAAAAAGGAGAATCCCCCAAACCATTCAGTGGGGACTGAGCATGCCCAGTATGACACAGGGTTGACGGCTGATGGGGTGAAGCAATGAGGTGGAATGGGAAGGAGTATCATGGCTCAGTTGGTTAGAGCACAGTTCTGATAATGCCAAAGTTGCAGGTTCAATCCCCATATGGGACAGTTGCATATTCCTGCCTTGCAAGGGTTGGACTAGATGATCCTCAGGGTCCCTTCCAACCCCAAAATTCTATGATTCCATTTGGGACCAAGGCACAGCATGCTGCAACATTTTGTCGCAGGCTCCACTAGTAGAAACTAATGGCTATACAGTGGTGCCCCGCAAGACGAACGCCTCGCAAGACGGAAAACCCGCTAGACGAAAGGGTTTTCCGTTTTGGAGGCGCTTCGCAAAACGAATTTCCCTATGGGCTTGCTTTGCAAGACGAAAAAATCTTGCGAGTTCCTGCAGGGTTTTTTCCCCTTTCCCCCCTTTTCCTAAGCTCTAAGCAGCATATCAGCTGATCCGCTAAAAGCCGCTTATCAGCTGATCCGCTAAAAGCCGCTAAATCGCTAAGCTGTCAATGGGCTTGCTTCGCAAGACGAAAAAACCGCTATACGAAGAGCCTCACGGAACGGATTAATTTCGTCTTGCGAGGCACCACTGTATAGACCACGTGTCACGGCAGGGAATGCCACAAGTCGGCCTTGGTGCCTTCCATATGTTTTGGCCTTTAGCTTTCATCTGGATCAGTGGCTGGGTTGGCTAGAGAGCTCATAGGAGCTGTAGTCCAGAACATGACCTGTGTTTGTGTGATCAGATTGTGAAAACTACTGTTAGTTAAGTGGTGTAATAGAAGTATTCTATTTGTGACCCAAATGCCCATCAGTCTTACGAGGTGGTCCTCCAGGAATCTTTTCTGAGTAAGAAGTTGAGGCTTTAATCTCCGTGTTCTTTGTTTGATGTCACTGACCTGAGTGACTTGAGGTTTCGCACAATAAATGAATGTTTCCCCCCGGATTGTGTTGCTGGGGAAAGCCTTTATTTCCAGTTTATTAAATGCTGTTACTTAAGCCTAGTCCTTGTATATTTGGAAATAACAAGTTACCCTACCAGAAAAGATGTTCAGTCCTGTGCGTGCGGGCACTCCACACGGTAAACTTCGCTTTGGAACAGGCCTGTCTAGTTTTTGCGTCATTTTTATATGATGCAAGAGGGTACCTAATAAATTCCAATTCCATATTAGGGCCTTGTGAATGAAGCCTTTGGACCATCCGGGCAAGATTCCATTTGTCAAGACGCGATACTTAAGTTTTTAATGGCTGTTTTAAATACCATTTGTGCCTCCTTGAATGCAGCATATGGCTGAACCTTTTGATATGTTCACTTTAGGATCATGGGTTTACCCAGTCTTGCATGTTGTTGCAAAGTATTAAAAGTGCCTAAGCAGCATCCCTCAAAGATGGGGCATTATGCGCCACCCTTTGTGAGTCACTTTGATGGGTGGGATTGCATAGGAGAGGAAGAGCTAGACCGTCACTCTGATGACAGATATAACAAGAAATAAATATGGGAAATGGAATGTTGCTTCACCTGATAAAATGGGTTAGAAGAAGAAGAAGAAGAAATGTTTGGATTTAATATGCCGCTTTATCACTACCTGAAGGAGTCTCAAAGTGGCTAAAATTCTCCTTTCCCTTCCTCCCCCACAACACCCTTCCTCCTCACCTCTGTGAGGTGAGTGGGGCTGAGAGACTTCAGAGAAGTGTGACTGGCCCAAGGTCACCCAGCAGCTGCATGTGGAGGAGCGGGGAAGCGAACCCGGTTCACCAGATTACGAGTCTACCGCTCTTAATCACTACACCACACTGGTTAGGGATATTAGCATGCTTTGACTATTGATAATGTCTTTGTAAACCTAACACTATTAATCAGGAACATAGCAGGAGCCAGGGGGACTACAGCCCTGGGTGCACAATGAGGGGGTGCAAATGAGGTGCCCCGGTGCAGGTGCCGGCTTCCGTGGGATTCCCCGTCCCACCCAGGTGTGTCCTGGCTCTCCTTCCTCCCTGCCTGGGGTCTCTGGGTCCCGGAGTCCGGCCTGGCCTCGTTGCCGCATCCCTGACCCTAGTACCACTTCCCCAACCCCAGCACTTGCTCGCTATTTGCTTAACACGCTCCCCAGACAGAGAGTGGGCAGGGACGGAAGAAGACAGGCAAGGGGTGACCCCAGCACAGCACAGCACAGCCTGGCCTGGCACTCCTCTCCGTGGGCCTCGGGGGGGGGATTCACCCACCAAGGGTCACGTCCATCCACTGGGCTCCCCCCTGCATGGACAGTTACATGACACAGCGTGGTCTCGCTTGGCTCTGGTGGTGCTGAGTCGCTCCAGCAGCACCGGGGGCTGGGTTGGTGCCACAGGCTCTGTTTACCCTCCGCATTCTGCCCCCTGTGCCTTAGTGGGTTTTTGTTGTTGTTGGGATTTGATATCCCGCTTTATCACTACCCTAAGGAGTCTCAAAGCGGCTAACAATCTCCTTTCCCTTCTTCCCCCACAACAAACACTCTGTGAGGTGAGTGGGGCTGAGAGACTTCAGAGAAGTGTGACTAGCCCAAGGCCACCCAGCAGCTGTATGTGGAGGAGCGGAGACGCGAACCCGGTTCACCAGATTACGAGTCTACCGCTGAATTAGAGCAAATGTCAGTTCAGATTGACGTTTCCTCCAACAGAGCTTGAAAGAAAGCTGTGGCGCAGAGGAGGGAAAGCTCTGAAGCAAGAATAATAATAATAAAGATGCTCGGACAGGGAGCTGAAAATTGCTGGCGGTGTCTGGAAAGATTGGAGGAAAGGTAGGTGTGGATAAGCGCTGAGAGTCAGGAAGGAAGTTGCTTCATAGGTCACCTGTTTGTCCATATAGCTTGCCATTGTCTCTTCTAACTGCAGCTCAGAGTTCTTTCCCTTTAACTGCTGCCACCTCATTCTTTTAAGTGGGGATTTTGGAGAATGAATTGGGTCTTCCCACATAGAAGCCTGCTCTCTGCTACTGCTCTGGCTTCCTGTCCCTGAGCTCAGTCTTGTTTTCAACTCTCTCCACCTGCTCAACACCTCCCCACCCACGGCGCAAGCTATATGTGTCACTACAGGATATAGATTCAGGTAGGTAGCCGTGTTGGTCTGACGCAGTAGAAATATATATAAAAATAAAAAAATTGTCCAGTAGCACCTTAGAGACCAACTAAGTTGGTTCTTGGTATGAGCTTTCATGTGCATGCACACGAAAGCTCATACCAAGAACCAACTTAGTTGGTCTCTAAGGTGCTACTGGACTGTTTAATTTATATATATATATATATATATATATATATATATATATATATATATGCTTTCGTAGATTTTCACGGGTACAGGAATGCAGGTTTTGGTGTCCTCGGGTGTCTTCCCGTGTAAAAGTTGGGGTGTCTAGGCGACGTTTCGACGAGGTCTCACTCGTCACGAGTGAGACCTCGTCGAAACGTCGCCTAGACACCCCAACTTTTACACGGGAAGACACCCGAGGACACCAAAACCTGCATATATATATATATATATATATATATATATATATTTCTACTACAGGATAAAAGGGACGTGGGTGGCGCTGTGGGTTAAACCACAGAGCCTAGGACTTGCTGATCAAAAGGTCGGTGGTTTGAATCCCTGCGACAGGGTGAGCTCCCGTTGCTCGGTCCCTGCTCCTGCCAACCTAGCAGTTTGAAAACACGAACATAAATAGGTACCGCTCCAGAGGGAAGGTAAATGCCATTTCCGTGCGCTGCTCTGGTTTGCCAGAAGTGGCTTAGTCATGCCGGCCACATGACTGGAAGCTGTACGCCAGCTCCCTCGGCCAGTAAAGCGAGATCAGCGCTGCAACCCCAGAGTCGGCCACGACTGGACCCAATGGTCAGGGGTCCCTTTACCTTTACTACAGGATATGTGCAGCTCCTTGCACATATCATACCTTTAAAGCACATTCAAAGCACACACCTTGCCACAAAGACTCACGGGAGCTGTAGTTTACCCCGTTTCCAAGTACTCTTAACAAACTACAGATCCCAGGATTCTTTGGGGTGTGTGTGTGTGTGCTTTTAATGTGTTTTAAAGAGGTATTGTGTGTTGGATTTAGTCAAGCTTCAAGCAGATGCACTGAAATAAATGGGACTGATGTGAAGCATCACTGTGCCTGGATCTAACCCTTTAGAAAAAGCATCTTCACTAAGGGCAAAATAGGGACGGTGATTTATTAGTGATCAGTTCCCGAAAGCAGGGGATGTCCTGTCAATGCTTCTCTGAGGACATTTCCAATGCCCTTGTTGGTGTGAGTGATGCTTGGTTTCTTTTGCAGGTAAAGATACGGTGTGTGCTTCTCACCCTTACGCCACAATCAGTTACTGGACGGCACATTTTTAACAACTATTTGGCCTCAGGGATGTCCTTGGATGGAATGTCCCCATAGATCGAGCCTTCCATGAGCAAAGTGATGAATGGAAAGCTATAAAGAGGATTTGTCCGTCCATAAATATATTGTCTACCTTCAGGGCTATTGCATCAGTAACTGGAGAAGCAACTGTAAATTAGAAGAATGTTAAAAACGTGGTGCATTTCTGTGTAATCATGGAAAGAACACTTTATCGGAGAGCTGGTGACCTTTATCTTCTCACATTCCAGGCTCACACATATTTACTCTCTCTCCAGCTTTTAAAGTCATTTTTTGGAAAGGAAGTCACCCCAAGTGCCTAGTTGGTTTGCCACTTCATTCAAGGTTCCTGGGACTCATAAATGCATTCTGCTCCATTTTACAATAATCTGGAATTTAACTGAGAAATCAATTATACCTGCTCACGTTTCAGCAGTGACTTCATCCTGAAGTTGATGAGGGACAAGAGAGAGACCCTCATACCTTTATGGTGGAAGTGTGGCAAGCTCACCAGGTTATTTTTATATGTTCTTTCAACCGTTGAACCCAAACCTTGCTCTTGTTCTTCTGTCACTAAACACTTATCTAGACCCTCTTCCTAGACATAAGGACCCAACTGCCATGCTGTTTACAGCTGCTTGTTTAGAGATCACCTCCCATTGGAAAGACTCCAAAGGTCCATCTTTGATGGGATGGCAAGGGAAAGTTTCAGGCTGTTTCCAAGGATCTGATACAGCGCAGAAGGGTTGCTAGAGGCCAAACTAAATGCAATCATTTTGACAGGGCATGGTCCCTGTATATCAGCTATGTAAATAGAAGTATCATTAACGTTAGACCCCTGGCCACTCATGCTTAATAATAATAATAATAATATTTATACCCCGCCCATCTGGCTGGGTTTCCCCAGTGACTCTGGGTGGCTCCCAACAGAATATTAAAAGCACAATAAAACATCAAACATTAAAAGCTTCCCTAAACAATGCTGTCTTCAGAAGTCTTCTAAAAGTCCTTGACATCTGATGGGAGGGAGTTCCACAAGGCAGGCGCCACTACCGAGAAGGCCCTCTGCCTGGTTCCCTGTAACTTAGCTTCTTTCAGTGAAGGAACTGCCAGAAGGCCCTCGGCGCTGGACCTCAGTGTCCGGGCTGGACGATGGAGGTGGAGACACTCCTTCAGGTATACTGGGGCGAGGCATTTTATGCTTTAAAGGTCAGCACCAACACTTTGAATTGTGCTCGGAAACGTACTGGAAGCCAATGCAGGTCTTTCAGGACCGGTGTTATGTGGTCTTGGTGGCCACTCCTAGTCACCAGTCTAGCTGACGCATTCTGGATTAGTTGTAGTTTCCGGTTCACCTTCAAAGGTAGCCCCACATAGAGCGCATTGCAGTAGTCCAAGTGGCTGTGTCATGGAGGGTTGAAGCCCTGGTGATGCTTTCAGTGATTCAGTTATTTAACAATGTCTTTGCTCGATTTTTCTCCACATGCTTTGTTGGCATTGATTTTTCTATCAAAAATTAACAAAATATTATAAAAAAATTCTTCCTGTTGCAGGAAGGACTTTGTTCTCAGGGTGGGGTGGGGGCTAAAAGTGTGACTGCTCTCTGCCATCAACGTGCAACATGGGAAGAGGGTTTTGTGCAATTCCTTTCTGATACAGCAGGCTTAAGGACTAGGTTGTAATTACTGCTGTCTTACCTAATGAAGGGTTAACCCTGTTGATAGCAACTTTGGAGACACCCAGACACCCAGCAGTGGAAAATGTGAACTCCATGGTGGCTGGGAACACTTAGCAGGTCTCAACAGATTCACGCAGCAGACATGGTTATTCTGAATCAGAAATCTCCGTTTATTTATTTAAATCTTAATAAATATATTTTTTTGTGAACTATGTCAAAACAAACTACCAGATATCTTTAGCGGGTTCTTTAAACAAATAACATTCAACTCACTTAAAGAACCCCCTCCAGGTATTACACTAAGACATCTGTTTTCTTCAGCAACGTCAACTCCCATGGGAAATAAGTTCAAAGCAAGTAAAGGAACGGACAAAAAAAAGGGGTTCTTTTGCCAAGGAATGAACGGCAGCCAAATCCTACATATAGAGGTGAAAGTGGCTGGGGTGGGGGGGGGGTGGTGGAAAGAATACATTGATGTAGATATATTTTTTATTTATTTAACAAAACGTATATGCTGCTTGACTTTAATAAAAAAAAGAAACTTCCAAGCGCTTTACAACAAATGTTAAAATTACCAATTGCACAGCTAAAAAACAAGTACCGTATTGGCCCGAATATAAGCCGCACTTTCCCCCCAAATTCTGACTGTGGAAAGTTAAAGTGCAGCTTATATTCGCGACCTTATGGTACGCAGCCAGGAGCGTGGGGGGGGGGGCAAACAGCGCCACGAGCACTGTGAAGCGGTGCCCGCCCCATGCCTACTTCCCCGTCCTCTCCCCCAAGGCCGGGAAGGGAGAGAGCGAGGAGGGGGAGAGGCTGCCGGCAATGCAGCATGCCCCCCCCCAGTATGCAGCCAGGAGCGGTGAGGAAGGGAGCGGCTTATATTTGGGTATTTCCCCCCCCCTTTTTTTCTTTTTTCACCTCCAATTTTAAAGGTGTGGCTTATATTCGGGTGCGGCTTATATTCGAGCGAATACGGTAAATAAAAATATTTCAAAGATACTTAAAATCCACAGATACATATACCTTGGTTTACAACCACAATCCGTTCCAGGGGTCCGTTTGTAAACCAAAACAGGTTGTAACCCAAGGCGTACTTTCACCAATGGGGCCTCCAATTTTTTTTTCCTCTGTAATCCAAAAAAATGGATTCTAATCCCCAAAAAGGTTGCAAAGCGGGACACGCACTTCCAGGTTTGACATGTTTGTAATCCAAGACGTATGCAAACCAAGAAGTATGCAAACCAAGGTACCACTGTATGTATATAATCTCTTTAATACACACGTTACCTGCATCAAAAGCTGCTTCCAGCCATTTCCATGGAGCCAGGAGGAGTGCAGGGAGTTCATAATTGAAATACATGCATAACTTCTTGTTATGTACTGAAGTTCTCACCCTGGGCCAGCAGGGGGATACTGTAAATAGTTCAGGTCCACATATGCAAATAAGGGATCGAAAGTGACGTTCAGTGATTGGATAGTTACAGAAAATGGTTACTGTTGCGCTCTAGTGGAGCTCTGTATAAGCAGGCTGGCTGAACCCTTCAACTCAGTTCTGTTCTGGCCTGTGAATAAACAAGAGCTGTTTGAAGAATCGCTGTGTTGTCTGATATGTTCACCCACAACTTAACACTTCTGGTCCCCATTGGCCAACTTGGCTGCAGCTGAAAACATGCATGGAAGACAAAGAACATATGAAACTTCCACTTACTGAGAGACACACCACAGACGTGCTTATTTATTGGTTACATTCAGGGCTTTTCTTCACAGGAATTCAGTTCTGGCACCTCTCAGCTGGACACCATTGCCATTCTGAGAGAACGAGGGGGATGTTCATGGTGAGTTCTGGCACCTCTTTTTCTGGAAAAATAGCACTGGTTATATTTTTATCCCATTTCTTCACCAAGGTGCTCTGGGTGACTTTGAAGAGGGCTCCTGAACTTGCCTAAAGCTGCCCATTGGATCCCATCTGCAGTGCTCAAGAGTTCCTAATAATCACATGCGGAGGCTGTGAACTTTCAAACAGTGGCAATTTGGGAATGTCAGCTGCAGATTCAATACCTGGCATTTTCAGCTTAAAGCACCAGGAAGCAGCTGACAGGAATGACCGCTCTCCGCATAAAACGGGGAGCGCCCCTTGCGTGGATGCACGCAGCCCCTGCAGCGGCTCCATCAACACAGGCTTGGCTTTGCTTTCCCTCAGGTGGGATACCTGGAGTTCCCTGCCTACCTCAGTCAGTTGTCCAATCCCACCTGGGGGAAGCGTTGCCAAGGAGACCAGGCCAGGTAGGGGAGGGATTACCTGCCCACACAATAGAGGGAGGATCTTACCTGGAAATCCTCACTTGGCTCCAGAGCTTCTCCCACCCTACCCACCCTCAGTTAATGTCTTATTTTGCAGGTTAACTTTTCTTCACAGGTATGCGGGCGCTGCTACGTCAAGGTCGCTGTTAAAGGGCTGGAAAGGAATTCCCCTGCATTGGCAGGTTTCGCCTTTCCCGTAGCAAAACGTCACAACTTTGGCGGTATCAGGCCTGGGCGGAATCCTTTAGTCCATCTTCCTCTTTGCAGAGGTGATACCAGGGTTCCCCGTTAAAGGGGTTTCTCAAGGGAGGCTTTGACCGTACGCCGAGAGGTCGTCATTGCTCTCCCCTGTGGCAGTGGCCTAACGGGGCGGCTATCTCTGCTTGAACATATGTTCTCCAGAGCTGGCCCATCCCCCCCCACACACTGGATAACCCTGATGCTCCCTCGGTCCCCGGCTGGGGACTGGGGAGGGAGAACGCCCAATGCCTGAGCCAAGGTCTACCCACATCTGAAGTATAATAAAGCTGTGGCCAATTTAATCCCATAGCACGTTGTCTTGAGTCGTTATTCCACATGATGGGGGGGGGCGTCCGGGATCTTGGGGACTCCACCTGTCCATGCAAAGAGCTCTTCTGCCTGAGATCCTCCGGTGCTGCCACCACTGGGCTGAATGGGCACATAGTCAGACTTGGTACAAGGTGGCAGTGGTCATGTGGGCATCTGGAAGTTTTCTGCAGACGTTGGGATCCATTGTACTTCTGTCTTTCAGCGGCTTCTTACTCCATGTCACACTCCATGTCAACGTTTAAATATATCAACACAGAAATCATCTCTTATACCCTGCTGATGGAAACTTGCCCTGGAAAGACCGTTTAACCCCTCGACCACCACTAGGACCAGGCGAAGTGAAGCAACATCATTTAGACACAAACAAAACGTGATGGAAAATGTTTTATGAACAGTAGAGAGGTGGCTTGGCCAGCCCTACAGCAGTTTGACCCCCAAATACCCCCAGAAGCAGCTCCAAAGCCAGCAGTGCAGCTGTCAGAGGAGCCATCAATAGCCAGATGTAGCTGGGGGGGGGGATGTTCCATAGTTCAGTTGTGTAACTTCTAGTTCTGACCTTGGCTGGCTTTGTTTCTGTGAGATGTACAGGGGAAATAAGGCAGGGGGCCAAAATGTGGAATAACATCTTGCTACCCAAGATGTCTGTCTACATTGGGGGTGGGCTCTCATCTCAAAGGACTCATCCTGCGTCACAGAGCCAGCCATTTGTCTGCCTTGAAGATGCCCTCCAGAGTTCGTTCTCTCGCCTATAATTTCGGCATAAGATACCTAAAAGTGATGGGTATACATGTACAAAAATATCAAGTGAGTGATAAACAGGGAACTGGGGGACTTTGGGTTGTTGTTCCATTTTGGACCTGCGCAACTGCGACCCATCAAACCAAATGCAGCTAACCAGCCATGTATGATGGCCTTTCAGCCTCATGACAAACTTCCTGGTTCTTTCTTTCTTTGTTTGTTTCCTTCCTGCTTCTACTATATTCCTACCTGTCAGCCCTCGGACCTTCCTTTGTTTAGCAAAGTCAGCACGTAAAAAGGCGTGCCAACTGGATCGTGAATCCCCAATGGGATTTTGCTTTTGCTGATTCAGTTTGAATGATGATCAAGCCATATTGCGATTTGATTTAGAAACTCTTATCAGTTTCAAAACTGTGGTGTAGGCATAGCAAGGGGTGGAGTGCTTAAGAAACACAATCCAAGATGTTCTTTGGATACGTTTTAGTAGTTGTTGTTTTTCTGGAGGTGTTTTTGGTATCTGATACAGACAAGCAGATTCCTGTATCTGTTACTTCCACAAACAATGAAGCGTGTTGTCAGAGTTGCCTCTAGGTCCCAGCTCACAGAGGACCAACGCTAGTCAGTAATAACTTATAAAAGTCTTTATTGAAGATTAGTTTCCATTTCCAAACCGCAGCTTGCAACTCCACGTCTTAGAACCTAGACCGGCGAAGCTCCATCTGAGTCTCCGCCTCCTAGACACCAGTTTAAGACTCTAGCCTTACTCCACCTCTTCCGTTGTTCTTTCCTCCTCTGGGTCCTTCTGCCCCCTGGGGTTTCCTCCTTTCTGGACTCTTCTGACGCTGACCCCCCTGAGTCTTGCCCCTCCTTCCGGCGGGCTTTAGGACCTGGCTCCCTATCCGGGCTACCTGCTGTGCCGCTCGCCTGTACATTTGAACTTGGCGCGCGCGCCCAGCCGGTAACTTTCCTCTTGACCGTTTCCCCGCTCTCCGATGGAGGCGTGGTCAATCCTGACTCATCTCCTCTCGCTGGTGGTGAGAACACTGGTCCCGATGCCTGGGACTCCTCCCCCCCACTGCGCTCTGGTGGGGAAGCTGGTCCCGATTTCCAACTGCTGCTCTGGGAGTCCCCGCTGGCCCCTTCCTTCTGGTGTTTCCCCCTTGGCACCCCCCTTGCCCTGGCCATCGGCGCTCCCTTCTGTGAATCTTCCGATTCGCTGGAGAGGCTCATGGAATCACTCTGACCACTGTCACCGCCTACGCTCCCCTCGGATTCCTCCCCCTCGCTCTCCATTTCCTCCCTCTCCTGTGCCTCTGCTCCTGAGCCCCTGACACGTGTGCATATGTGCTAAGGAGTGCTCTTAAACCTCTGACGCAACTCATCTTGCACCCATTGTCAATCTTGGCTCTTCCTTATCAGCCTTGCATGTCATGAAGCAATATCTGACCAAAAAATGACTCCACAGGTTTGGGATGATCAAAAGTCCCACTGATTTCATTAGAAGAGTTAAACACAATGAATTCAATGCGGTCTACATGTGCTCAATTTTTTTAAGGTTAGTGATTTCCTTTTAATTGGATACTTTTGTAATGCATGAAACAAGGATGTTTAGAACCCCCTCCCTCCATTATTTCATTTCTTGTTGTTTTTAGTTTTCATGAAAATTCCTTTGAAATTTTGCCCCAGCAGGCAATTCCAAATTTTGCACTTTTTAAATTATTATTACTTTAGAGTGGGATTCTTAATCCTTAGGCTAGCACTGGATTTCCCTTTCTGAATTATTTTGTCCTAATTTGGCTCAATTTTTAATATGGATGAAATTTGGCAAATTAGGCGTATTGCCATCATAATCCTAAATGTATTCCGGATTTCGTGCAATTTAAACTGCAATCCTATAAGTAAAGAGCTGGGAATAAGCACCAATGAAATACTGTGTTCAGATATTGACAAGCTGGAATGTGTTCAGAGGAGGGCAACCAAGATGATCAAGGGACTGGAAACCAAACCTTATGAGGAATGGTTGAGGAAGTTGGGTATGTTTAACGCTGAAAAGAGGAGAACACTTAGAAGAGATATAATAGCCATCTTCAAATATCTCAAGGGCTGTTACATGGAAGAGAAAACAAGCTTGTTTTCTCCTGCTCTGGAGGATGGGATTTGAACCAATGGCTTCAAATTACAGAAAGGAAATTCTAATTAATCATCAGGAAGAACTTTATGATGGTAAGATCTGTTTGATACTGAAACAGACTCCCCTGGAAGAAGAAGAAGAAGAAGAAGAAGAAGAGGAGGAGGAGTAGTTTGGATTTGATATCCTGCTTTATCACTACCTGAAGGAGTCTCAAAGCGGCTAACATTCTCCTTTCCCTTCCTCCCCCACAACAAACACTCTGTGAGGTGAGTGGGGCTGAGAGACTTCAGAGAAGTGTGACTGGCCCAAGGTCACCCAGCAGCTGCAGGTGGAGGAGCGGAGACGCGAACCAGGTTCACCAGATTACGAATTTACCGCTCTTAACCACTACATCACACTGGCTCTCAGGTGATGAACTCTTCACTGGAGGTTCTTCACTTCTTCACTGGATGTTTTGAAGCATCTATCATGGATATTTTAGTTGAGATTCCTGCATTGGAACGGACTGGACAAGATTGACACTTTGAGTCACGTCAACTCTACAATTCTACGATTCTTTGAACACAGTAAGACTTACTTCTGAGAAGAGGTGTGTACGATTGCACTCTTAGCACTGTGTAACTTTTTAAAAGTTCTTCCATCGTTCCCTCTTTCTCTACTAATATTTGAAAACGGAGTGGATTATACAGGTTAAATGCTGAAGGAGAGTAAGATCTGTCCCCAAATCAAATGCGTGTATAGGTACATCGGTTATCACAAACAGCAGAGAAATTAGCAAACCTGTGCAAGTCAATGCACTTGACTGGAAATTAGGACCTCCAGGAAGAATGACTCTAGTTATTTTCCTTCTTGACATCCTTGTTTACTATGTGAAGGGGTTGCTCAAAAGATTTTTTTAAAAAAAAATGGCAGTGCCCACTTGTTTTAGATGATAGAATCCAGGCAAGTGATGCTTGTAAGAACTGAATGTAAGCCAGTGGCTGAATGCACGCCATGCATTTTAAGCGCATAACTTTCTCAGGAACTGTAGTTTACCCCTAACAAACTACAGTTCCCAGAATTCTTGGGGAGAACTCATGTGCTTTACCTGTATGGTGTCTAAATATTCCCCCCCCCCAATGAATCCCTTACTAAACCGCCATAAATTAGCTCCTTTGGATTTCTTTTCTTATGGCAAACTCTGCTTTCTTCATGGAACGTCACATGAAAATTAGAGACTAGGACCCTGAAATTACCTGCCTTTCTCGTGTCAGATCTTCATTTCATGTTTGAAAAGCAGAGGAAGGGGCACAGCAGCCTTTCTGGAAAACAACTTAATTACATGGATCTGGCCAGTTCCTCCTTCCCTGGCTCTAAAGCTTTCTGCAGAAAACTGCTGATGGCGGCACTGCATTTGAATTGTAGGACAGAACAAAGCTTGAGCTGAGAAAGGGCCTCATTAAGTTCACACTGAAAAAAATGTGGGAGTGATCTAGAAATTGGGGTGGAGGATGATTTTCGGGGACTTATATGCCTCAAGAGAAAAAAGAATTTATTGGAGAGGGGGAGCTGCAAAAAGTACCCACGGTGCAGAAGTCACTCTTGACAACCATTCCAGATGAAGACCGCTCTAACCAACTATGTGGCATAATGGAGACCGCCCAGAGCGAGGTCAGGAAGCTTTAGCCTCACTCTGAGTTAGCTATGTGGCACCGCCGCCTACAAATTTGGATGGGCTACATTGGATTGCAAGGGACGCGGGTGGCGCTGTGGTCTAAACCACAGAGCTAGGGCTTGCTGATCGGAAGGTTGGCAGTTCGAATCCCCGCGATGGGGTGAGCTCCTGTTGCTCGGTCCCAGCTCCTGCCAACCTAGCAGTTCGGAAGCACATCAAAGTGCAAGTAGATAAATAGGTACCGCTGTGGCGGGAAGGTAAACGGCGTTTCCGTGCGCTGCTCTGGTTTCACCAGAAGCGGCTTAGTCATGCTGGCCACATGACCTGGAAAAACTGTCTGCGGACAAATGCCGGCTCCCTCGGCCAGCATGATCACCGCAATCCCAACAGATTACCCATAAAGGAATGCTGCCCTTGACAGAAAAAACCCCCAACCTGTTGTCCATCTTGGCTTAAATAATCAAAACAAAAAAATACAAAAAAGTAATAGATGGATCTTCTAGTCTACATTATATTGCAATCCAGCCAAACTTATGGTATTAAACACAGACAGAATCCAGAGCAAAAGACCCTGACAACAATTTCCTGGGTCAACTGAATGAAAATGGTGTAAAACTTGAGGAGAATAAAACAATGAGTTCTGTTTTCATTAGATCAGGCCTTGTCCATAACAGAGAGTCATACAACTAACATGTACATAGGAAAAACTCCCTTAGAACTACACGACCAATCCAAGGACATCCCACTTTGGCAAAGTTCACACCACTCTACTTGGAGCAACACCTCTGGCCGTCCCCATTTTGGCTAGTTGACTTTAACTATAAGATTAACCCTTAAACTACAAACTGAATGATCCCTGCTGTTGCCCTTCCAAGAACCTGAACGTTTATAGTTGCTTAATGCTCTCCCATGGAGTTTAGCCCTGGCTGGACAGTTCCCAGAATCCACCACAGCTTCAGGGGTTTAATTTTCGGAGCAACCCGAGACAAGATGTCTTTGTCTTCTACTTTGTATTTCTGATTTTTCAATTTGTTTCCTATCATTGTCCTTTGCCCTTAGAACTGTTTGTGTACTCCTGGGAGTGAAAAACTCCACGTGCTATTGTAATGCAAAACATGAAAGCTTTTCTGTAAACAAATGAGAAAAGCAAGAACGTTCCACTTTGAAAGTACAACTACAAGACAGCAAAGTTATGATTAAACCATTCTACAGGGGATTCATTACAAAATCTCATTTCTGGTAAATTTGACAATATTTCCAGAAGATTTTAGAGAGGCAAAACAAACAAACAAAGATCTCTGAACATTACACAGGAAGAAAAGCTATATTACCCTTTAAGCTATTGCAGGGATATTAGCTGGGAGGCAGAGTACAGTCTGGGTGAGACGTGCAACAAGCCCATCTAACAGCAAGAAACCCATAAAGTCGATCAAGTCTGGGGGAAATGTACCGCGAGAAAGGAGGGTAGAAACCACACTGGAATCAGCCTCCAATATGCAACGGTGGCAGCGCAGGCCAAGTCAGAAACCTCAGAACACACATTTTCAAAGATGTACAATTAATCCTGGAAACTAAAAGAAGCAATATGCTAAAAGGCTTTTTACACAGTCCCAGCAAGGAGAAGAAAGAACCAAAGGGCAGGAGGAGGGAGTCAGATGAGGTCATACCATGCACTAGAAGTTCTCTCCTGTTCTACAAACAAAAGGGAGACTCTTGCTGCAGGCAGGTGCACTTGAATGGCAGATGAACCGGCTGGATCAGGCCCATGGCCCTTCTCATCCTGCATCCTCACAGCGGCCAAGGAGATGTTCTTGGGAAGCCTGCAGGCTGGACCTCTGCTGAAGGTTTCCTTGTCATGGGGATCTGCCTTACCCTGAGTGAGATCTAGCTCAGTGTTGTCTTTTTTAATAATATTTTTTTATTAGTTTTACCTAAAGATTATACATACATAAAAGAAATAGAAAAAAGGTTCTCTTAGATCGTCAGATCTCCCTCCATGGGTTCCATTTCTAAATTTTATCCCTGCATCTTTTACTGTAATCTATTATATAATCATACGATCCCAAATTCATGTTACAGTGGTGCCCCGCAAGACGAATGCCTCGCAAGACGAAAAACCCGCTAGAGGAAAGGGTGTTCCGTTTTTGAGGCGCTTCACAAGACGAATTTCCCTATGGGCTTGCTTCGCAAGACGAAAACGTCTTGCGAGTCTTGCGCTTTTTTTCCCGCTCCCCCCCCCTTTTTCTAAGCCGCTAAGCCGCTAAAAGCCACTAAGCCGCTAATAGCGCTAATCCGCTAAGCCGCTAATAGAGTTGCTTCGCAAGACGAAAAAATCGCTAGACGAAGAGACTCGCGGAACGGATTCTTTTCGTCTTGCAAGGCACCACTGTACTTTACAAGTGTCATTGTATTCCTGCCAACGATTTCAACTGTTTTCAGTTGTCTCTCAAATATATTAAAATGTTATTCCAGTCTTTCACAAATCCCTGGTCTTTCTGGTTTCCAATATTTCCCCATCAGCCTCGCCGTTTCTGCATATTCCATCAACATCTCTTCTCTGGTCGGTACTTTTTCTTCTTTCCATCTCTGGGCTAAGAGCATCCTTGCTGCTGTCATTGCATAGATAAACAGTCTTTCCTCTTGGTAGTTCCACACCTATAATTCCTAACAAAAAAGCCTCTGGTTTTTTGACAAAAGTTATCTTAAACATTTTTTTCAATTCATTGTATATCATTTCCCAGAATGCTTTTACCACCCCACATGACCACTGCATACGGTAAACAGTATCTTCTTTCTTTTTCTCTGTATTGTCTAGCAGCGGTTCTCAACCTGTGGGTCCCCAGATGTTGTTGGACTACAACTCCCATCATCCTTGAGCTCTGGCCTTGCTAGCTAGGGGTGATGGGAGTTGTAGTTCAACAACATCTGGGGACCCACAGGCTGAGGAAGGCTGAGGGACTGGCAAGGTATCTCTCCCAACCCTGCCTGGAGATGAGAATATGCTGGAGATGCTCTGCCACTGAGGGATCATCTTTTTAGGCTGAGACTGCCACTCTAAAGCTGCTTACTAGAGAGTAAACTAGTGTGGTCACTTAGGCACGGCCAGAAAAAGAGACCACAGAACTGCATAAACTTATTTGCAATTTAGGGACACAGGTGGCGCTGTGGGTTAAACCACTGAGCCTAGGGCTTGCCGATCAGAAGGTCGGCGGTTTGAATCCCCACGACGGGGTGAGCTCCCATTGCTTGGTCCAAGCTCCTGCCAACCTAGCAGTTCGAAAACACGTCAAAGTGCAAGTAGATAAATAGGTACCACTCCGGTGGGAAGGTAAACGGCGTTTCCGTGCGCTGCTCTGGTTTGCCAGAAGCGGCTTAGTCATGCTGGCCACATGACCCGGAAGCTGTACACTGGCTCCCTCGGCCAATAAAGCAAGATGAGCACCGCAACCCCAGAGTCAGCCACGACTGGACCTAATGGTCAGGGGTCCCTTTACCTTTACCTATTTACAATGTACAGGCCCAGAGGTTGTGTTCCAGGTCATCGTGTGTGACAACGGAGTGCCACACATTTCCGGGTTGGCTGCTTCCAGGTTGTTGTAGTCATGCATCAATTGGACAGACATAAATTGGTCATTGCCTGTACGAATCGATGTTTAGAAACCATGTCCTACAACTTAAAGAGATATACAATGCAGCTAATTGCATTTTCTGCCATGCAGGTGCTACTCACTGTTGTTGAGCAACTGGCCCCAGACCAGACAGCCCTTCAAAGAGATGACACAGTTAAACAGAGGATAGGCTTCACTAAAGTGTGACACTCAGCCATCCATAGGAAGGCTCACTGAACACAGCTGGGACTCAACTATACAGCTGCAAATAAAAGGTTTTAAGCGTGTTTTAAGTGCAATATACAATGTGACACTAGATGGCGATGGTGAGCCTTATGGAAAATTAAATCTGCTTGTGCCCTTGGCAAGAAGTTGTATCAGTGCCTCCTTTAGGGGGGAAAAAATCCCTTTTCTGCAATAACCATATAAGAAATTACAGTAGTATCTCAGGTTAAGAACTTAATTTGTTCCGGAGGTCTGTTCTTAACCTGAAACTCTTCTTAACCTGAGGTACCACTTTAGCTAATGGGGCCTCCCGCTGTCGCCGCACCGCCACTGCACGATTCCTGTTCTCATCCTGAGGTAAAGTTCTTAACCCAAGGTACTATTTCTGGGTTAGCAGAGTCTGTAACCTGAAGCGGTTACAGATGTAACCCGGATGTAACCCGAGGTACCACGGTACTTCATTTTACATGACCCAAGTACTCAAAGCATCCAGAGTGAGGGTGAGCTGAGGAAAAAAATTGCATGCTGCAGTTTGAACAGGACAGGAAGATTTCCCCACATTTGATTGTGCTGCAACATACGTGCCAGAGTCTGATAGGTGTTTTTTGCACTCCCCCCTGGGCCTGGTGGGGCTGGTTTTCCCAAACCCTAAGGAGTGTCCTGCTATATTGAGGGGCTTCCGATTTCTGGAACATTCTTCCAGCCTTGCCTCCAGGCGGCTTCATACATTACCAGGAAGAGGCAAGAGAAGAACTGCAAGGGATGAGACGCTCACATCATTTCGGTTGCACAAACACAGATGACCTTTCTTCGTCTCCCAGTGTGCTGCGTGCTGAAACACAGGTGTAACCCGGAGACAGAGCGTTTTGTTTTATCTTTTATTTTAGGAACATAGGAAGATCCTTGACATCACAACACACACTGAGGGATCTAAGCTTCCGGTGGGCTTTCCCCAAGTTGATGTCACAACAGGGTGCTCATTCCCTAGGATCCTGCCTTCTTTTCAGCGACGAGAAACTCTTCAGGGTCCCCCCTCCCTTTTTAAAAATGCTTTTAACGGTTATAAATACAACAAGGTAAGATTTAGGACAGCAAACAAACATTTTGAACTCTGCTTCTCTTTTAACCTAGTAACAAAACACAAACGCGAGTGCACTTCACAACAGCCTTTCATCCGCAACACTTCAAAGGAGGCTACACAAAACGGGAAAATTACCCTGAAGAAACTGGCTGCAGGCTGAGAGACGCAGCATATGAAAATGTTCCGAGAGTGCTTTAAAGTAGCAGCGAGCGAGTGCTCATTCACACAAAGCACCAGGCGTTTTGCTAACATATTCATGAAGGTGCAGTAAAAATAACTCAAGGCTCAAGAAGACTTAACATGAGGACTGAGAGCAGCGAAGTTGTAAGGCGGTGGAGGAACATTCCTTACATATACTCACAGGACATAGTTCTTTTTCCTTCGTGTGCTGATGACTTGTCTTCCTGATGTTAAAGAGCAAATCTCATAATGGTTTGGAGCCCAAGTACTTACAGAAGACCTTCCCCCAGCACCACCAACCTGTACCTTGAGATCTGAGGCCACCAATAAGTCCAGCTTGTGGGCTGGCAAAGCGTGTTCTCCATCATGGAGAGCACGTGTTGCGGTGGGGGCCACCAGGACACTCCAAAGTTGGGGGACGGGCTAATTGATCATTGGCCACTGATGCGATTAGGGCTTCCCTTGTTGTTGGGAAGAAGTTAATGTTGCCATTTATTGATTGACAGCCATGGATTGGCTGTGCCTGCCCCTCTAATGCTGCTGCTGCTGCAAGGGATTCCGTTAAAGGAATTGGGAGCTAACTATTGCTTGTCCACCCTGTCAAGGGGGCTTGGGCCATAGCAATGAGCTCCTGGTTGCATTTGGGGTGAGGGCAGGTTCCCTGCTCCGCGTAACCCCCAAGTGTATTCCCCCATTCTGACTTTCGCATCGTGCGGAATGTCAGTCTGTCCCCCATGGTGGGGGCAGATAGTCGCAACCAATGCCTACGCAACCACTCACAAATTTGTATTTTAATAAAGTTGTGGCCAAAATTATGCCAAAAATCTTAAACAAAAATTTCTGTGTGATGTGTGAGTTATTGGGGTGGACCTGGGGACCTCGACACGCAACTCACGAAAGGGGAAAAGTAGTTCACACCATGGGATGGACTGGCTATTCTAGCTTCCTGCCAGAGGGGGCGCTGTTGCTTACCAGAAGGAGAGGGTTGAGGTGGCAGAGAGGTTGGCGCAGTGCAAATACTCATATGCTTGCTGCCTTACCTGACTCCCTCCTAGGTGGGGATTGGGTAAATCTGTCAATTTTGATTTCTCTCAGTCTCATTTTCCTTCTCTTCAGTTATCCACATTTCTACATCAGTCGTGAATTTGGGTTTTTTCAAAAGCCCTCATTAAAAATCCAGCAGCGTTTTAATGCGAATTTCTTCAAATAGACATAGTCTTGCATGCAATTTTGACACATTTTTGCAAAGCAATTTCCCCTTAAAGGTAAAGGTAAAGGGACCCCTGACCATTAGGTCCAGTCATGACCGACTCTGGGGTTGCGGCGCTCATCTTGCTTTATTGGCCGAGGGAGCCGGCATACAGCTTCCAGGTCATGTGGCCAGCAAGACTGAGCTGCTTCTGGCGAACCAGAGCAGCGCACGGAAACACCATTTACCTTCCCGCCGGAGCGGTACCTGTTTATCTACTTGCACTTTGAAGTGCTTTCGAACTGCTAGGTTGGCAGGAGCAGGGACCGAGCAACGGGGTGTTTGTAAAAAACCCCCACTAAGCATGCCTGTGCCATAAAAGTTAAAGGGACCCCTGTCCATTAGGTCCAGTCATGACCGACTCTGGGGTTGCGACGCTCATCTTGCTTTATTGGCCGAGGGAGCCGGCGTGCAGCTTCCGGGTCATGTGGCCAGCATGACTAAGCCGTTTCTGGCGAACCGGAGCAGCGCACGGAAACATCGTTTACCTTCCCGCCGGAGCGGTACCTGTTTATCTACTTGCACTTTGACGTGCTTTCGAACTGCTAGGTTGGCAGGAGCAGGGACCGAGCAACAGGAGCTCACTTTCCCCTTACGTATATGCAAAATATATGCAATTTTCACTGTGATTTTTTTGACACAAACTTTAGCACAGTGAATGCATTTTTGTGCATATCACCTGGCTGGAAAACGTCATTTCGAAATTTGCAGAAGTGAGGATTTGGAAGGATAGCTGTGTTTCTGTTCTTGCATTGTTTCAGAAAGTGCAGATTCCAGAGGTGCATCTAGAAATGCAAACTGAGTCCCTGTGTTGCCCTTGCGGAACTCAGCAGGAAGATGGGGTCAAAACTAGAAATGCTTGGCTCCACCTTCCATTGGCTCTGGCTCTGCCCACGCTTGACCTCCCTGACCTCCGATCTACCAGCTCCAATGACCACCAGCCACTACTGCCCAGGACTGCACCAACTGGGACAATCTCTTCCCCTGCCCTACCCCATTTCATTCCCCGCCCCCAATATAACATCATGCATAGAGAAGCAACTGGCCCACCTGTGCTATTACGTGATGCCCCACACATGCTGTGTGTGTGCATTTCTCCTGCACAATGTGAATGGTAGCATGGCCCAATGGAGCTATGAAATATGAACCAGATGATACGGGTGTATGTGGAAACTTTAGTGGAGTGGCAGTTTAGCCCTTCTATAAAGTTTTTTTTAATTCCAGAGGGGTAGTGGGGTTTGTAAGCAGCAGTGCCCAGTGCTTGGCAAAGGAAATACCTGTATGGCAAGCATATGTCTGTTTTATAAGAGTTTAATTGTCGTCTTCCTACCATGTTCTCTGTCGTCAGTGCCATGCTTGAAGCCGTGTCGGACATACTGAAATACCAATAAAACCCGCAACAATAAACCGTTTTCAAATTCTAACAACAGCAATTAAAACCGCAGCCATAAAAGTAGCCGTAAAAGCCATCCAGAAGTTGGAACATGAAACCAGATCAAATCACCTTGAGCCAGCGCTGAACCTGTTTCCCGAAGAACCGAGTTTTAACCAGCAGAGCTGGAACTTAACTCACGTACAAAAGCAGCCGCACATTTCGCACCGAGGGCAGCACCCCAGTGTCCTCCCTTTTGTGAAATCTGGGACTTGGGCAGTGGAATCAGGGCTCCAGCTCCAGATCTGTGCAGGTCCTGCATGGGACCTGAAAGTTTTAGCTGGCTATGGCGGTGGCACGCTATGTAGCACTGGGTGGCTGGGTCTAGCCACCCATCTAATTTCCCATCATGCCTCAGAATAGTGCTACATCAGGGACAGTACAGGAAATTAAGAGAGTGCCTTAATGTAACTCCACGATTCTATCATTCTGTTAAGCCACAACGCTTCTCTACAGGGGCGCCATCTAGGGGACCCTTTGAGGCCAAGCCCCTCAATTTTCTTTTTAAAATTATTTTTAAATTGGTTTTCCATAATTTTAAACAATTTAACGTTAACCATTTCAAACATTAAAATAAAAGGTTCATTCAAACCTTGAGACCTCCTCCCCTCCCTCCGTGGGTTCCATATTTAAAATAAAGTATTTTGCATCTTTTAACCTTATCCACCTATTATATATCCATAGTTACCATAGTTGATTTCACATTACAAGTGTCAAAGATTTAAACTGTTTACAGTGGTCTTTTAAACATGGAAAATTTATTCCAGTCTTTTAGGAATACTTGATCTTCCTGGTTTCTGATCTTCCCTGTCAGTTTTGTCATCTCTGCGTACTCCATCAGTTTAGTCTGCCATTCTTCTCTGATCAGTACTTCTCCATCCTTCCATCTCTGGGCTAGCAGCATTCTCGCTGCCGTTGCTGCATACATAAAAAGTCTTTTGTTTTCTTTTGGTAACTCTTCACCTATTATACAAGCCCGCGATTTTCAAGGAGGGGGCTGGGTCCCCTCAATATTCTGTGGCCGGCCCCTCCTGGGCTTCCCACAGCTATGACGGGCCCCACAGGGGCTACCTGCAACCATGACAGCCCCCATCGTGCCTCCCCATGGCTGTAGTAGGCCTTGTCGGGCCTCTTCACATGTGGACATTGCCCCACCCCAGTTGGGCGGAACCCAGTGCGTATGCTCCCCTGTCAGAGTTTCCATGGAACCACATGGAAACTGAGTTTCAGAGAAAGTGAACATCGCCAAAGCCCTACTCCTGGCCATGGGGGAGGGGAGGAGAGGGCTCAGCACACTGGTGCCCCCCCACCATTCCTCTGTGTCCAACCAGTCCCTGACATCAGGGCGGCACTAACAGGGAAGGCCATCAGTTCAAAGAATTGCAGAGTTTCAGATGTTCAGGCATTTGGATAGCTACGCAGACAGAGTGGGGACTTTCCTCTACCACTTATTTGGTAGTGATCCTAGCAGAAAATAACAAAATAATAATAATAATAATGGATAATTTCATGGAATGTATGCCTGACTAAAACAAATAAATGCCAGCCATGCTGTGAAAAGCAATTCAGCGTACTGTAGTGATTAAATCTGTAATTATAGTAATCATTAAGAACGGCAATGTTTTCAGAAGGGGTTTTTCCCCCTGCCAAGGTGCTTCAGGCATTAAAGCAAAAAAATCATTATAAAGAGCATAGCAATAAAAAAGAAAAGAAAGATTTTACCTGGCAGTCTCCTGAAGTGGAAAATACTGTAAACAGCCCTTAGTTTCATGAGTGTGAATTTTGAGGTACAAGGATTCCACTGTGATGCTCGCATGAGGTGAGAAGGCAGAAACATACCAGAGCATTAAGCATGACTGTTGTTTAGAACAAATTAGTGCATTTGAAAACAAGGTGGCTATAGGTGAAGCCACAGTTCTATTTGAGCTTTATGTTCTGAAATGCCCTGCTGTCAAGCCAATCATATAGACGAGAAACTACCGTATTTTTCGCTCTATAACACGCACCCGACCATAACACGCACATAGTTTTTAGAGGAGGAAAATCCGTAGGCATGCCACCCGTAGGCATTCCCTCCATAACACGCACGGACATTTCCCCTTACTTTTTAGGAGGAAAAAAGTGAGTGTTATGGTGCAAAAAATACGGTAATCTCCAGAGAGAGACAGAGGCAGAAAGATAGAGAGACAGATAGAGAAAGAAAGAAAGAGAACACCTATAGCTTCCAAAATGCCCTCTCAAGGGCCATAGAATTGTGCCCTGTTTTAATTTTGTTTAGAGCTTCTGAGTAAATGCAGAATGAACTTTTCTTAAAATCACCCATGGGCTGGTATAACTATCTTTAATACGTCCGGTTATGGTCCACCCCTCTTGACTTGCAGAACCAAGCTAGCTTTGACATTCATTGTGTGTGATGTTGAAATAGCCAGAGTGTAGTGGGGGTGAGGAGATGAAATGGATCATGGCCATGGTGTGCAAAGGAAGGGGATGAACTCCATCCCACTCCCCCCCAAACATCAGCCGCCTCCTCCAAAGCTTCTGTTAGCCCTTCCTCCAGGGTCTGGCAGATTTAGGCTACTTGCGTCAGAGGAAAGATTAACTCTGATCTTCTCATGGGCGGCCATCTCAGTTCTGTTTCCACATCTCCTGTGGCTACTTACTTACACAAAATGGCAAATCCTCTTGATCCTGGGCTTTACCCTGGAGACTGAGGAGGCTTAAACCCTGAAACTTCAGGTCAACTCCCAGACCTGGTAGTCATGACCCGTTGAACTGGCTTGATGTATCTATTTTGTTGCAGGTGGGCATTCATAGTCCCACCTGGGATATGGGGACAGGCACTTGATTAAGGTCTACTTTATTAAACATGGAAATGCCTGGAGCTATTGGGTTTGCAAAAACCCAACCTGCAAAAGCCTAATGCCTCAAGTCGACAGCTGTATGATTTGCACAGAGTAAGGGCCACCAGCAGCCTTAGGGCCAGATCAAGCCCCCAACGTTTTTCTGTCGGTGGTCCTGCCAAATTTTCATCACATTTGCTCAGATTAAGAATGTGAGAATAGCCTGTGTCCCGTCTAGTCCAAGCATGACTAGAGCACAGCAGTGCTTTCTCCACCTGTGAATCCAGCCACAATAGAAAGCTCATCTTAAATTGCTTATCTTTGGCTGGAACATCATCCTACTCCTGGCATGTATGCAGTTCCCAGCTATCCAACTGTATGTGTTAGCACTGTTGATTCAAGTGGAAAAATGTGCTTGAGGTTTTGAAGCTAGATTGGTAGACAACAAAAGAGGACTTCACAAGTAGAGGTCAAGATGACTCAAATTCAGACCAGCGAAGATGAGCTGAGGAGTTAGTGAATTAAGTGGGCTTTCTTGGATTCAGCCACCAGAGATCAGGATAAACAAACTCTTCCAGAATCCCCAGAAGACCTTTGAAATGTTTTCAACCAGTTTAGATGCTAAGCCTCCCACGTTCAAAAATTAAGACTTTACATTGCTACTCGGGAGGTCTGTCAGCAGAGCACATGAGGAGAACCCAGTAGCGCAGGTGGAGGAATGTAAGCAATTTCTCCACCAAAACAGTTAATGGACCCCCTGGGTACAAACATTTCTAAACTTTCCCTTTCCCACATTTTTTCCTAAAAAAACTGAAAGCGATATAATGTTGAAAATGTTTGAATGCTTGATTTTTCAGTTTACAAATTGCTGGCTCAAATTTTAAACTGACTGATACTTTGATTAACTTGGTGCTTCCAGACTTGTAGGCACATATGGACTGGTCATACACACTAGAGCATTAAGAACCACTTTTGCATGGGTTCAGGAGGCATTCATCCCCATTCATCCCCATCAGAAATCTGATAGGCACATACTCATAGAAGACTTTACCACAGGACCACCTATGACAGGGGTGAGAAGCATGTCACCACCCACATATTCTGAGACCTAAACTTTTATCAGCCCCAACTGGAATGGGCAATGGTCAGAGCTGAAGGGAGCCCAACGGCATCCAGAGTTCATGGTCTGTTGTGATGCCCATCACTGAAGTGTATTGATGTCCCAAGCAAGGGAAGTCCCAGGACCCCAAGAAGCAGGTAGGCAGGACACTGGGATGAAGCAAGGGTCAGCACCTTGGAGCGAGATCAGGTTGTGGGTTCAGAACCATGAATAGTAGTGCTACAGCCATAGCCAAGTTATCTCAGCGAGGTCCTGGAGCAACTGGCTGAATTGAAAAGTCTGAGACATCCTTTGGTGATGCCTCTTGGCAAGCTAGAAAGGGTTGATGCTGTCTTCTGCAGCTATTTCCTCCTTTGAGCTCAGGGAATCTCTTCTCAGGGCTCTCTCTTTAGTTTTCATGTGCCATGAATGCACACATCATTATTATAGACATCTGAAGGTTTATTATGTCATGCTTAAAAAGGTAAAGGGACCCCTGACCATTAGGTCCAGTCGCGGACGACTCTGGGGTTGTGGTGCTCATCTCACTTTATTGGCCGAGGGAGCTGGCGTACAGCTTTTGGGTCATGTGGCCAGCATGACTAAGCCGCTTCTGACGAACCAGAGCAGTGCACGGAAACGCCGTTCACCTTCCCGCCAGAATGGTACCTATTTATCTACTATTTATCTACTTGCACGATTCTGGGATTCCAGTTACAGATAGGTAGCCGATTCTGGGATTGCGGTGTTCATCTCGCTTTACTGACCGAGGGAGCCAATGTTTGTCCGCAGACAGTTTTCCTGGGTCATGTGGCCAGCATGACTAAGCCGCTTCTGGGAACCAGAGCAGCACACGGAAACGCCGTTCACCTTCCCACCAGAGTGGTACCTATTTATCTACTTGCACTTTGACGTGCTTTCGAACTGCTAGGTTGGCAGGAGCAGGGACTGAGCAATGGGAGCTCACCCCATCGCGGGGATTCAAACCACCGACCTTCTGATCAGCAAGCCCTAGGCTCTGGTTTAACCCACAGCGCCACCCACGTCCCTATGTCATGCTTAATAATGCTTCATATTTGCATTAGATTAGTCCCAATGCCAAAGAAATCACTGCTCTTCTTAAAAAATTCTGTCAATTGTTAGGAGCATAGGATGCTGCCTTAGACCAGTGGTCCATCTACCTCACTATTATCTACATTTTCTAGCAGTGACTCCCCATGGTTTCATACAAGGAGTCTCTCTTAGCTCTACCTGAACATAAAACTAGTGCTGTACCACTGAGCTACAGCTTGTTTCCTTCCTTCTGTGACTGTTTGAATCTTGTGATTTTATTCTTCATCATTATGCCATAGATCTTAATCTTTGAAACATTTCTTTTTTAAAAAATGTTGTTAGATGATCTACATTTTTTCAGATGGTTTTTAGTCATTTTTAAACGACTAATGTTTGCACGTACAGTGGTGCCCCGCAAGACGAATGCCTCGCAAGACGAAAAACCTGCTAGACGAAAGGGTTTTCCGTTTTTCGAGGTGCTTCACAAGACGAATTTCTCTATGGGCTTGCTTCGTAAGACGAAAACGTCTTGCGAGTCTTGCGTTTTCCCCCGCTCCCCCCCCTTTTCCTAAGCCGCTAAGCCGCTAATAGCCGCTTTGCCCCTAATAGCCGCTAAGCTGCTAATAGCGCTAATCCGCTAAGCCGCTAATAGGGTTGCTCCGCAAGACAAAAAAACCGCAAGACAAAGAGACTCGCGGAACGGATTCTTTTCGTCTTGCGAGGCACCACTGTACTTTTGGAAAGTGTGAAGGTCTCTTACCCAATTTAATCCTGAAACCATCCGGCTCATGAAAACGTACAGATCCACACGTTCTCTTTTTTGAGAGCAATTGTATGCTTTGAAGAAAAAAATGGTCACAGGTCAACGTCTACACTGGCGCAGCAAACTGATTAGGGCAGCTGCATCAAATCTGGCAAACTCCCTGCTTTATGATGTTGACTTTTGCAGGGCTCACTGGGAAGCTCATGATGTGTAATCATACAAAGCTCAATTGATTTGCATTCAAAGAGAACACACTGCATGTGGTGGGTGCTGTAAAAAACAACAACCAACAACTCATGAAAACGTCAAGGGCAAAAGCGGTAGAAACACCTCTGGATGCAAATCACAGGGTTTTATGAAATCGGCGTAGAGGTAAGGGATATGATCAACTGTCACGCTTTCTTCCCATCCTTTTCAATAGGGGTTAATGGAGTGGGTTCTGGGAAGAAGGCTTTTTCAGTGGTGGCCCCACACTTAAGGAATGTCCTCTCCAGATAACCTGGAACCTAAGCTGTGGTCTTTTAGGCATCAGTTGAAAACCTCCATGTTCTCCCATGCCTTTTAACTACAATCTGTTCAGCAGGTCAGTTTTCGCACCACATTTTGTGCTGACCTGTTGGATTTAGTTACAGATAGGTAGCCGTGTTGGTCTGCCATAGTCAAAACAAAACAAATTCCTTCCAGTAGCACCTTAAAGACCAACTAAGTCAGTTCTTGGTATGAGCTTTCGTGTGCAT
The DNA here is from genome assembly GCF_964252035.2 of Podarcis erhardii. Classification (NCBI taxonomy): domain Eukaryota; kingdom Metazoa; phylum Chordata; class Lepidosauria; order Squamata; family Lacertidae; genus Podarcis; species Podarcis erhardii. The sequence continues at coordinate 98,587,607 of NC_138508.1, read as the reverse complement.
GCACACTTCTTCAGATACACAGATATGTGTATATCTGATATGTGTATATTCTTCAGATATGTGTATCTGAAGAAGTGTGCATGCACACGAAAGCTCATACCAAGAACTGACTTAGTTGGTCTTTAAGGTGCTACTGGAAGGAATTTGTTTTGTTTTGACTGTTGGATTTAGTTCTAGCTGTTTTTTAAAAATGCTGATTTTAGTGTTGGGCAGGGTTTCTGCCAGGCTTTCTGCTTTGCGACCCATGCTTTGGCCTTAAGGATATTTTCCAACATGTATTTCGCAATTTATTGCCTGTGTCAACCACCCAGAGAACTTAGTTGGGTGGACAGCAAATGGATGCCATAATTAAACGTGTGTCAACAAGTAAACATGACCCACCCCTAATTCTCCACTGCAAATGCCCCTCCCCTCCCTCCACTGGCCTTGGTTTGGCAAACTGCCAATGAAACGGCAACTTAATGAGCAGACGAATGGGTAGCAAAAAAGGAGGTGCTCTGCTTCAGGCAGAACCGTGAATGGGAGGAGAAGGCTGGATGAAGTTTGGAATCAAGGAAGGTCAGGAGGCTGTGGCTCAGAGGCAGAGCACTTTTTCTGCATGCCAAAAGGTCCCAGGATCAGTCCCCAGCATTTGCAGGTACCTGGATCCTGCCCCAAACCTTGGAGAGCTTCTGCCAGTCCATGCCACCAGTCTTGAACTAGATGGACCAATGTCCCGACTCAGTCTAAAAGGCAGCTTCCGGTGTTTCTTTTTCTCTGGAGAGAGAGTGTCATTTGGGCTCCACTTCAGGCGGCAAAATGTCTGAGGTCAGCAGTTGGGTAATGTGCAGCTCTGCCCTGATAAGAGGATAGGTGGAGATAGGGGAGGCTTATTATATTTGTGCCAACGCATGCTCTTGTGGCAACAGCTAAGCTTTCACTGGCAAAAGCAATAAACGTTACAAGGGGAAATGCTTTATGCTGATAAAAGACCAAGCAGATGACAAGTTACAAAAGCCCCCTCTTGAGATAACCTTGAGACGCACCTGTACATAAAGATTAAACAGCAACCTGTGTGTGGAGATTTATAGCGCTTATCGAGGGCCCTGGTTTCACTATTTACATTTGCAAAACTCAACTTTATTATTGGTTTCTCTCTGTTAATATTTTGTATGGAAACCAGCGTGTGCAATAAAAAAAAAAGTCATCTCAGAAACGAAGTTTTATTTATTCAAGTTTTACAAAGGCATTTTATGGAATGGTGAATTCTCTCTCTCTCTCTCTCTCTCTCTCTCTCTCTCTCTCTCTCTCTGTGTGTGTGTGTGTGTGTGTGTGTGTTTGTGTATCCACACATGCACACAAATATACACTAGGCCAGCTTGTGGTACATCAGAAGCAGAGTACATCGGCCTCGTTTGGTGCCTGCCTGAGACTGTAGTGAAGTATTCATGCGCTTGGCAAGCCAGATGAAGTGGCTGGAAGGATGGTGTTCAGCATGCCAGGTTCTTTCTCTCGCTTTTATTATTATTATTAATATAAAACCCAAAATACAGACAAACATACAAGAAAGCATAATCAAAACAACAAAACATAGGTTCAGCACGGAGGTAATATTTCCCAAATAAATAAAGAGCAGTTAATGAGGAAAAATAAAAACAGCAAAACATATAATGAAAGCTAAATTTCACAATTTGGTGGGGAAAGAGTTTGGCAATATCTGAATTCGACATGTAAAAAACAAAATGCCACCAAACAGCATAGATCTTCTGGGACTTCCCTACACTTACAGACATGCAATCCGTGAGTTATTTTTTCTGCAATAGCCAGAGCCCACATATTCTTATAGCACAATGGGAGGGTTAAGACCTCTATTATTTTCCATTTTGGGGCCGAAAAACGTCTTGCTGCAGCATCCACATTGGAAGTTCTTTAGACTGGGAAAAATGCTGTTTGGTTATCCCACAAGTTCAAAAGAGCACCTTGTGGGGAGGCTTGAACGGGGGTGTTTAAATTCTTAAAATGTTTATTCAAAAACATCAGTTCAAAATTTGGATGCCAGAGGGCATCCCCACTGTAAGTGGGAAAATGTTCCCCTGCTATCACAACCATGCCAATAATCCTCTGGGATATTTGATGGCATGAGAGAAAACTGCACACTAGTGTGGCGTCACCTAGGCAGAACTTCCCTGAGCTGAGATTAATTTATAGAGCTCAGATGCCCATCTTGCATTTCATATGGAATTATCTGGTTCCAACTGTAGTTTCTTCTCCCAGGTAAGTTCAAGCCCTTCTAACGGGCCCACAGAAATATCAAGAAGTCCTCTGTAAAGAAAAGATACCACTCCTCTGCCTGGGTGACCCAGATTTAATCAAATTCCTTCAAATTTAGTAAGGGGTCCAGTCGCTTGTGCCTTAAGGATCAGCCAATAAATGTTGGAACTGACAAATATGCAACCAATTAAGCCCCGGATCTCCTAAAGCTAACCTGATTTGTTGAATAGAAAAAAGGAAGGAAGGAAGGAAGGAAGGAAGGAAGGAAGGAGAGAGAGCATGCAAGGTGTATTTAAGTGTTCGTGCTAAGGATGTGAGCCCATCCTCTGCTAAGGAATGAAATAAATGACTCAAATTGTGCACCTTTGCCAATGTGCAACACCAGTCTCAGTGTTGCACCAGATCAGGTTTAGTGTCCCTACACACAGTGTGCATGGAAGGCATTTGAGCCACATACGATGGTACATCTGAGCTGAAAGACTCGCATACAGAGCCTGTGGCAGCATCCACAACAGTAGAATACCAGACTGTGCAGTTTGGTAAAGAAGGGCCTGCAGTCCACAGCAAGGGATTCAGCTACACAGAAAATAGGAGGAAGATAGGAGACTGGGCCAAGAAGGTGCTAAAGGGGCCACTGAGCCAAGATGTGACTCCAGGATTTAACCCGGGGGCTGATGGAGCAGATAAAGTTCTGGGGCAGGGTTAGGGTTTCCCAAACTTTCTGGGTGAGCTTGCAGCTTTTTGGGGGGCTAAATTCAACCACAGGCTCCCAGTTGCCAGTTGTTACTCCAGGGATAGTTGAGCTCTGTTCCTGCTCCATTTAACTTAAGAACCAAACAAAAAGCAACACAACTCTGGCAGGCTCATTGTCCTGGACTCTTCACGTTGGATGTGAAATCAGAACAGCATGAAGGAGAAGACAATTTCACCATTGTTTAATCAAATGGAAGACGTAACTTTCCAGACACAAGCAACATGTCAAGTGGGTGTCTCGTGTGGGTGTTCATTGGAGAGCTCAGACTTAGTGGGAGGAGATGCCGTTTGGACTTACAGTACTGTTGGGAAAACAGAAATATTAACTCCAGACAACAGCCTGAAATGGAACAATTAACGTATTGTCAAAAAGGCAATAAAGCACCCTCAATATAAGGGAGCTGTGGGACCGTATCACTTTCGAATATATTAGCAATCTAGCCAGGAAGAATCTCATTACAATCTGCATATGGCTTAGCTTGACGGATGCTTTTGATAAACCCCAAAAGCTTTGCAGCTCAAAAGCTCTGGTTTTTGTTAGAGAAATAATTATCCCAATTAAAAGTAACAGATGGTGAGGGAAGAGGGGAAGGAAACCACACGGACAAATGGAGTTTGCCTGTGACAACGCAACGCTGGGCAATGCTCGGTGTTTTGGCTTCCTCGACAAAGTCACCCTTAAGAGTAGGGTTAGCTTTTTCACACACATGCTGCTGCCTGGGTGGTATTTTCTTGGACTGGTCTTAATACACTGCAAAGGGCAACTTAAACCATGCGTATATTCATATGCCTATATAAATGAGCAAATACTCGTTTTTCTCACTAAGAGAGAGGTCGGGCATAGGAAGGGCTCGTTCAGACATGTAGACGCATCGCTGCATTTGCCATCACATCAGTGTTTGATGACTAGCAGTTGAGTACCCAAACTTGCTCCTTTGATGGCAACATCAGGGATGAAAGTTGACATCAGGCATACAGTGGTATCTCTGGTTACGAACTTAATTCGTTCTGGAGGTCCGTTCTTGACCTGAAACCGTTCTTAACCTGAGGTACCACTTTAGCTAATGGGGCCTCCTGCTGCCTCCACGTGATTTCTGTTCTCATCCTGAGGTAAAGTTCTTAACCCAAGGTACGACTTCCGGGTTAGTGGAGTCTGTAACCCGAAGTGTTTGTAACCCAAGGCGTTTGTAACCCGAGGTACCACTGTATAGTGGTACCTCGGGTTAAGTACTTAATTCGTTCCGGAGGTCCATTCTTAACCTGAAACCATTCTTAACTTGAGGTACCACTTTAGCTAATGGGGCCTCCTGCTGCTGCCACGCCGCTGGAGCCCGATTTCTGTTCTTATCCTGAAGCAAAGCTCTTAACCTGAAGCACTATTTCTGGGTTAGCGGAGTGTGTAACCTGAAGTGTATGTAACCTGGAGCGTATGTAACCCGAGGTACCACTGTATATGGGAGATAATGTTTGGTGCTTCACACATTAGAACAGAAGAGCTCTGCTGGATCAGACAAAAGACTTACCAGCATCTTGTAAACCCACAGTGGACAAGCAGATTCCTATGGCAAGCACATGCAGTCATGTGCTTTCTACATGTGCATGAAATACCTCTCCTACTGCCTTTCCCAAGACATTGCTCCATGAACTACATCCCTTGTATACCGCCGCTTTAAAAAAACACCACACTCCTGGTTGGTTAAGCTCTGGTTTCGAATCACACCCACCTACACAAATCAAACCTCTCCTACGCATCTGTTAAATGGCACAGAGAATGGCTTGAGGGCACATGACACAGTTCTATTGCTGTCGTGAAGCCGTCTTCAGACTGGTCCTGTAGTCTGTCTGGATAGGAGACGCCTGGGGCCATATATAAGCTGCTGTGAATTCCTTGGAAGAAATGTGGAAAGGAAGGCCTGCCTCATCCATTGAAAGCCATCGCATGATCAAGTGATGATTTTACTTCTGTGAAACAGGCATAATAGATTAAACCCACAGAGAGCCCATTTTGACGGCATGGCATTTTTTATTCTGCCCTTCAGGTATTTGCCACCCAAGGTGGTTTGCAGGATGCAGCTTACACACTGGGCTGCAAATTATCAGCAATAAGCCACTGAGTTAGGCACATGCATTAAAATTGCTTTTATAATCACTCTGATAGTGACGACAACAGGGAGATTAAACAGGATCACGGGCTGGCCAATCTTGGGCATACAGCCAGGTATGCAGGCAGCTTTGAAAAATCTGGTTGGCATTCACATCTCGTACCTTTCAAGAAGAAATTTGCTTTGCTACACACATAATTTGTATACATTTTGTTGAACGGGATTTATGTACCACGTAATCATCAGAACCTCTAAGTGCCTCCATAAAACAACACAAAACATTCACTTAAAAATACCAATAAAATCAAACTTTTAAAACCAGTTGATCTAAGGTTTTTCAAAATATAAGTAAAATCATCAGGGCTTCTTTAAAAATAAATAAAAGAAAAGTGCATGTTAAAATTAAATGTCTAGGCTTGCCTAAACAAAAATGTTTTTAACCAGGTACCAAAAGCAATACAGTAAAGGCACCTGCTTAAAGTTTTTATTTTGTTTGAAATATTTACCTCTGATCCTTGCAGAAGAAATTCTTGGAACAGTGGATGTGTTACCATCATTTCTGTATATACCCCAGCATGCCTTGTGGTATTTGCAGCTTCCTGTGCGGATTCAGGGACACAGAGTCAGACCATTGGCCCATCTAGCTCAACCCCCACTCCCAGGGACTTAGGCAGGATTCCCTCCCAGCCCTCCCTAGAGATACCATGGACTGAACACGGGGCCTTCTGCATTCAAACCAGATGCTGTACCAGAGCTGGGGCCTTCCCTAAGATAGATTAAGAGTGTGCCTCTTTTATAAGGTGAAAGTGCAACGCAGTGGAAGAAGACTCCTTGACCATGTGCTTTTTCTTCCCATCCCATTGCTGTTCCTTCTTCTCAGATACTAGATCGTCAGCTCTGCTTATGGTGTGGAGTTGCACCATGTGCACTGATGTTATAATAATAATAATAATAATAATAATAATAATAATAATAATAATAATAATAATTTATTATTTGTACCCCGCCCATCTGGCTGGGTTTCCCCAGCCACTCTGGGCGGCTTCCAACAGAGATAAAAAATACACTAAAATGTCACATATTAAAAACTTCCCTGAACAGGGCTGCCTTCAGATGTCTTCTGAATGTCAGGTAGTTGTCCATCGCCTTGACATCCGATGGGAGGGCATTCCACAGGGCGGGCGCCACCACCGAGAAGGCCCTCTGCCTGGTTCCCTGCAACTTGGCCTCTCACAGTGAGGGAACCGCCAGAAGGCCCTCGGAGCTGGACCTCAGTGTCCGGGCAGAACGATGGGGGAGGAGACGCTCCTTCAGGGGCCAGCAAATTTACCACACCTTGGGCCAGTGTCTCCAACGCTGATTGCACGGTGGGCCGGAGGGCTGGGGAACACGTGCCCATACGTGTGTGCACACACTATTTCCTGCACACTTCCGGGTCGGAGGAGCACTGGAAATAGTTTGTGCGCATGTGCACAGGCCTTCTCCGACCCGGATATGCACCAGAAAGAACGCTTGTGCATGCGCACAAGCTATTTCTGGTGCTCGTCTGACCTGGGAGTATGGGCGGCAGCAGAGGGTGGCGGGGCCTGCAGGCCTTAGTTTGGGGACCCGTTATAAGGTATAAACCTAGAATAGCAAAATTCATTATAGGTGGACAATAGCTGGGTATATTCACCGAAGGGAGAGAATGATGAGCAGGGAAACCACCACTGTCCTCCTAAAATGTGGAGTTTTTCTACTGCTAGGTGGTTCATTCAGATCTTGTGCAGCTTGCCTGCAAACAGTAATGCCAGTGGAATTTATCAGAATTCAGGGGAAATAAGCAAGGCATTGAGGAATGCCCCTGCACTTACATGAATCCTTACCTAAACAGTCGAAAGTTGCCGGGGGCTCTATAAAGGTCTAGCGGTCAGTGATGAGACAGGCGCCAGGCTAAGCGGCCAAGTGTCAGCTGGGAAGTGTCAGATCAGATAAGTGTGATCCATCTTCTGAACAGCATGGAGACATTTTCCAGAAAGAAGGCACCACCAAGACTGCAGTTGCAGAGGAGAAAGCTGTTGTTTCAATGCAGGGCTTTCCCATTCTCCCCTTGTACATCTGATGAAGAGAGCTGCGTAGAATATCCTTGAAAATGGTCTCCCTCAGCAACCTCCCCCTCCCCCACTATCTTCTCCGTCTTTCAGTCTCCAGTGCGCTTCTTGGGGTGGAAGGTATTCACCAACATCCATTCTGGAAGATGCAAAGAGCGAGTCCACACATATCAACTATGGCTTGGCATTAAGAAGCTTCAGCTGGTGGTCCTGCTAAACCTCTATCTGGCAGGATGACCTGTCTTCTGTTGTCTATGCTCTGGTAACTCCTAGGTTAGATTACTGCAATGTATTATATGTAGGGCTGCCTTTGGAAATGGTTTGGAAACTGTAGCTAGCACAGAATTTGGTGGTCGGGTTGCTCATTGGGGCAAGACGGTTTGAGTACGTAACACCAATTCTGGCCCAACTGTACTGGCTACCAATTAGTTTCCAGACCCACTTCAAAGTGCTGGTTTTGATCTATGAAGCCTTATGTGGCTTAGGAACCAAATACGGTGGTACCTTGGGTTACAAACACTTCGGGTTACAAATGCTTCAGGTTATAAACTCCACTAACCCGGAAGTAGTTGGTCCGGGTTGCAAACTTTGCCCCAGGATGAGAATGGAAATTGCATGCTGGCGGTGCAGCAGCAGCGGGAGGCCCCATTAGTAAAAGCGTGCCTCAGGTTAAGAACAGTTTTGGGTTAAGAATGGAGCTCCGGAATGAATTAAGTTCGTAACCCGAAGTACCACTCAAGAACTCAAGAACTGCCTCTTCCCAACCTGAACCCTGAGATCATCTTCTGAGGCCCTTCTTTGTGTGCCTCCTCCATGAGAGGTCCAGAGGGCAGCAACATGAGAATGGGCCTTTTCAGTGGTGGGTCCCTACTTGCAGAACACTCCCCCCAGGAAGGCTCACTTGGCACCATTATTACATATATTTAGGTGCCAGGCTAAAACATTTCTTTTCTGGCACGTTTTTGGTTTTTAGTTATCTGTAGCCTGTTTTGGTGGGTGGGTTGTTTTAACTCTGCCTTTTAAAAATAGGGATGTGTTTTAGATGTTTTCTATGTTCTGTTTTATGCTGGCTTTAATGTAAATGTTGTTGTGGTTATTGCTGGTTTGTGTTTGTGGAGTCTTTTCATGCACAACATTGGAACCAGGTCTGTCTATATGTTTGAGATGCCCATCAGCAGATTGCTCTCTGTGGGGCTGCTTCCTGCACTTGTGGGTCTCACATTACAGACATAGCTGTTGGGCAGTTATGAGCCAGTGTTTATATTTCCCACAATGCCCCTGATGTAACGTTGCTCTGTGTCACTGTGCCAGGCCTAAATGGCTGTCTGCAGTGGAGGTTTCCAGTTAACTTTTCCACAGTGTTTCACAGCGTTGTTACGTCAGGGGGACTGCAAGAATTTAAATGGTAGTTCAAAGACTGGGCCACTTGGAACAGTGGGCTCGGGGCACCAGGGAGCCAAGAGTCACAGCAGTAGATTTTTGGCCTAATGGAAACTTTCTCCCTTTTATATCTCAGTGCGTAACAATGATGTACAATCTCCACAACCACCAAGATCCAAAACCACACACACTTGTTTCTTCAAAGAAGAAAATCTATTTTTAAAAAACAAAAGAACTCCACCCTATTTGTGGTGAAGGTTTTGTGACAAAAACTTCTATATCGAGTAAGTCCAGAGTACTCCAGAGTAATAATAAGGGGTTGGGGTGGGGGTTGTTCCATACAAAATGCTTTATTTATCCTTCATGCCTCCACTCAGATATTTATACCAATGCATACATTTAAAGGTTTAAACTCTATTTCAATTCACAGCTCAATTCATAGGAAAGTTGAATACATAAAAGCAATGCACCAACAGAAATATGTCTGAGACAACATTAAAAACGTTAACACTTGTTCATGAAGTAATTGTCCTCTGATGGGGTTTCTTTAGGGGGAACTCCCTTCACAATGATCATCGGGCGAACGGAACAAGAAAAAGAAACCACCCTTTTACAGTAAAGAAGAGGAAAAGCTCTGAGTATATTTACAATACATACACTATACATAAATACAAGAACAACACATACATAATCATTAACCAACTGATAACATAGGCGTTGCTTAACCGCTATGTAGCATATTAAACGCACAAGAAGAAAACTACTGGGAAAGTAAATGCCTTTAAATAAAAAGAAAGAGAAAAAAAAACATGTTTGCACTTAAAACCATTTGAAACGTAATGAAGAAAAAATTAAGGAACTAGCACTGGTGTACTTAATACTTTGGGGTGTATAGATACTTGGCTCACTGGCTAATGGCTGCCGTATTCGATCAGGAAAGAGAACTGAATACTGCTCTACTGCTACACCCTGGGATGAAGCTACCCTTCTAGTTTGCAGAGAGGGCATGAACGCTAGGATATTGCTTCACGAGGATCCGCCATTCGTTAACAACCTGCCCTCTTCCCCTCATCCTCAAAGCACCAGTTGACCTCCCCTTTCAACAGGAACCAGCAAACACAAATGGACCAGCATTTGAATGATTCTTTAGACCAGACAATACATCTAAAGCATATGTGGGGAAACAATGAATGGCGAATCCCCTCATCCCTGGCCATCGGTCATGCTTGTTGGGGCTGTTGGGACAGCAACATATGGCCGGCCAAAGATTCCCCACACGTGCTTTTGGCCTGTCATTGGTAATACCATTTGCCTCCCCTCCTCATGGTAGCAAGCAGCAGAGAAGCCTTAAAGGGGTGTTTTGGATAGTATTCCTATTTTAAAGAGAGGAGCAGCAAAATAATAATTCAGTTATACCACGCAGGGATAATGTCAAAGGGCGGGCCTGCACAACTTGTGACCCGCTATCTACGTCATGACCTCTGTGCTTAACTTCCCTGTCCCGTTTTCGAGGTCTCATGCAGGCAGCAAAAAACAAGCATGGAATGGGGTCTGGTAGGCTGTGTTCAGACTGATGGGCCTGTTACAGGGCTTGTGGACTCGTTTCCAAGCCAGTGGAAAGTCAAGGATTGTTAACTTAGATTTATGGACAAGTAAGGTGTCCCTTTCACAAGCTTTTTTTCCCTCCTGGTCACAATCTGCTTTGTCTTCCCGTACATTTCAATAATGACTGGGAAAGGGAACTTCCCGGGCAATATTCCTCCAAGTACGTATACGTACTTATATTTCTGAATTGCCTCCACTGCTGATTCCTCCAGGAAAGGGGAAATGCTATTGTATACTGAGAGAAAAGTGAAGAAAACTGAGGGCTACAAGTGATTCAGTCTCTTTGCTTGTGTTCATTTACTCCCCCTCTCTGATTAACCCTCATTCGTGCAAACAAATCAGAGGCTGAAATTAATTAAGGGGTGATCATTAAACGCTTTGCATGGCAAATATAAATTAAACAATGAGTCGAATATATTTTAAAAATGGGTGTTTTTAAAGCCTGCGTTGATCATGTGTTGTAAGACTAAAGTATAAATCAGGGATTGTTGAAAATTATTTCAGTACCTCTCAAAGTTGTCAAGTGAGCATTCTATTACCTTCTTGCTAGTTCTAAGACAAACCCAGTTCTTTAAAAATTGAAAAGCCCTGCCGACCCACTCGCTGTGACATTTATTGCCGTTCTAGGGTTATTTCTGAAATGTTAGAAAAAGGGTATTGTTCAGCGAGTTAAAAGGGAGGCATTAAGTCTCACGACTTTTAATCAAAAGAGCCTGAGCAGTTTGATCATCCTGCATCAGCTTACTGAGTAGTAAGGAAAATCTGACTGCACATTAACTGCCAATGTGGTGTAAAATATGTGGCTGGACATGAAGTAGAAAAAATTTACAGACTTCATTTTAGCAGTGACGTCCATGGTTGGAATTATTAGGCAACACTCCAAAAACTATTGGTGGCAGGATTTGGGAAAGAATAGAAATGCTATACATCTACAACAGATTGACTTGATGCTACCATGGAACTTTTTCTAAGTCACTTGTAAATTTATTTCCTCCTCCTGGGCAATGGGAAATCCCATCGACATTGGACAGAATAGGTAAATTGAAAACTGAAGAGAGTAGACAAATGGCACTTTGTGATTCGCTGTGTTGCATTCACATGAACCCAGTGTAACCTCCCTGCCCGCCCCCCCATTGAAACCAGAATTGTATAACAATTCAATTACAGTTTATTGCTATGTAAAAAGAATAGGGAACACCCCCATCTTCCCTAATGTTCACAGACAGGCACTTTTCAAATTGTTTCACCTCTGGAGATTTATTTGTAGAGATTCTTACAAAAAAGTATCTGATCATTATAATATTCTTACTTTGGACATTGACCTGTTAAGGATTTTCTGTGGCAGGCAATGGACTGGGTTCACAGCTTCCCCCCAGCACCCAAATGCCTCGGGCTTGGGATTGTCTGCAAATTGATTTATGTCCTTCTTCTTTTTTTTATGAAGGATGAATAATGAGACCCGGGGATGCCCTAGGATGCTTGCTTAAGTGTGCAAACCGACTCAGAATCTTTTTAGATCTACAAATATATCTGAAAGGTTAAATTCTGCTGGAATCAGGTAAGAATGACTGCCATTTTTCGCGGGGCAGAGGCATTCTTCTGAAGAGTTTACAGGAGGAAAACCAGAAGAATAACAATTAATGAAAAGTACACCATATTAAACAATAAAAATAATGCCTTCTTGTATGCGAGATCTTCACCCTGCCACCAGCAGGGAGCTGATCACAAAATAGGGGCCATTATCTCGCAGCAAATCCAAGTCTCACGTTAATTGGCCCTAGAGGCCACATCACACACTACTGCTTTCCAGGCTAGAAAAATAGGCTCCTCTATATAGTGTATTAATTGCAGGGAGAGTATCTTTCTCTCTTTCTGGCCAGGTTATGGGCACTAGAAGCCATCATGTGCATTGGCTTCCGAACAGGCGTCACCAGAGTGAAGACATCCATATTTGGCCACCCTGTAAACAGACTGCTTCTGTTACTCCACTTAACTGAAAGTAGTAAGATGTGAAGTGCCCTCTGTCTGAAAGTCTAGATTATTCATTTTCCCTGCTAAAAGCTTAAATGGTTACTATTGGGAAGAATAATCAGAAAATCCTGCAGATGAAGGCCAAGTTCCAAAGAACGACATTAAGTATATGCAAGGGCTTGTACAGTATTTTTTTTAAAAACCAACCTTATTTTTAGTTATTTTCTTTGAACTGTAGACCACCCCCACCCATATTTCCATGCCATATTACGGAGTGTTGGTGATACACGTGCCAGTTTCAAACGTGGTTTAGCATGCAGCATGGCGGCGCTGCTGGTTGAGGAACCCAAAACGGAACACATTGGGCAAATGGAACTTAGTTATTTGGATTCTGGCCATTAGTAATTTCATTTTGCTTCCCCCCACTCTAGCTTGCAGAAATTCAAAGTGACTCCACTGTCTAGTGACACAACCTTAGGTAATACAAAGCCAAGTGTACATGATACAACAGGAACATGCTTTGACAAAATGGAACATTCTTTCCCACCTCTTAAAATTGTTAATTGCATTATGAAAGCTTTACAATGCATTTTCTGAGCACATTTTTTTTTTTTTTTTGGTGATGACAACTAAAAGCTTGTTTCAAAAACCATCCTTCATTTCAATTATTTACATCCTGTGAAAAACTGTGAGCTTGAAAATACTTCTTCACTATCACATAATATATTACAGAATATTGAAACTGTTACAAGTACAGTAAAATACCTTCAATTCTATTTTCTTTCTTTCTTTGTTGTAAAGAAGCAGTATCCATATAATTGAGGTCCATACTAAAAAACGGTGTTGGTACTGCAATCGGTTTAATGTCAGCATATTTAAAAGTACCAATGGGCATGATTGGTTGAGTACACATTGCACAGTTACGGATATTTTTTTAAAAATGAAACTGTGAAAATATAGCAGTTTTAACTTTATACATCTTCATCTATAAAACACAGGCAAAGGCATAATACAGTAATACAAGCTGGTTTCCTAATAAGGTAAAATTATTTTAGCCTAAAGAAAAGCTATTTCCAACTCTGTCTCTTTTTTTAAAATTCTTGAAAGCAATACTAGATCTTAGTTCAGATCACACACATGCGCACAATTAGCCATATGCACTTGTGTGGGGACATGTAGGGAAGTTCATGGGGGCAGAAGGGCACTGACGGTTGCTTATGCTTAGCGAACATCATTTTCTATGTGAAAAGAGCGAACAAATCAATGTTTTAAATATAATTATACACTATTTATTTTGATGTATTTATTTCCATTCCCCCCCCCAAAGATCCTGAAAGGGCTCATGAGTTTTATTTATCGTGCAAGAATTTATCGATTATCAAAGACACCCTCGTACAAAGATATATTTGCAAAGATATATTTGCTTCAATACAGCTTTGGGAAGGAATGACATACAAGAACTTCCCCTGAATGGATAAATCTCAACAAGGAAAGCTCCCCAAATGGGAATACAGTGGTGCCTCGCAAGACGAAATTAATCCGTTCCGCGAGTCTCTTCGTCTTGCGGTTTTTTCGTTTTGCAAAGCACGGCTATTAGCGGCTTAGCGGCTATTAACGGCTTTAAGAAAAAGGAAACAAACTCACAAGACGAAACGTCTTGTGAAGCAAGCCCATAGGGAAATTCATCTTGCGAAGCACCTCAAAAAACGGAAAACTCTTTCGTCTAGCGAGTTTTTCGTCTTGCGAGGCATTCGTCTTGCGGGGCACCACTGTATCAATCTGGCATCTCTAGCAACACCAGTCACTCAACCTTAATCTAAATAAGATGATTTCATCCAAGTGAATAAAATCAACAGAGGAGGACACAAGGAGCAACTGCATCTGAATTCCGTGTGTGAACTCATATTGCAAAAGGCTGCTCTCAAAAGGGATCGCTTGCTACATCTTTTCAAACAAATGAGTTGGAGGAGATGGTGATATGCTCAGGGTCACCATATTTGCATCGTACTGTGTTCATAATATGCTGGGCTGGTTTAGGTGGGATGCTTGCAGTTTACAACCAAAGAACATCAGGTGTGAGGCTGGCCAGGAAATGATGTAGGTCGTGCTAGCGAAAGGCCAGTTCACACACTCACTGGGCGTAGTGCCCAATACACACAAATGTGGGCACATACATCCCCCCTTCCACCATGAATATCAGGAGGAAACGAGTACATGAATTGGGACTAAGAGTGAACCGATGTGCTGCACAGAAGAACCCACATCACATTGACCCTTCTTCTATCTGCATTAGACCCTTGGCTCTGTGAGTGCATTGATCAGTCAATATTTAAGCAATCTTTTCTGTTTCAGTTTGGTTTCTACTGGTTCAGTGTTGCTTCAATTCTTCTATCAGAAGAACGAGACTTGGCCGCATTGGATTCACCGAAAGGAAACTCAACCTGGTTGCTGTTTAGTGAAAATGTTGTCAGATTCCAACCACCTTGAAATGGATTCTATGGATTTCTGCATGAGTTTGAGTGGGCTATGGCTGCATTAGGCAGGGCACAATACCATCACCATCGTAACAGGGGAGCTCTTCTGCATGTATCATTTACATGGCACAATTTTAAGGAGAAGAATGTATTACTGCAGGATATTGGGAAAAGAGAGAGAACCCTCCCCCTTTCTGTTCTAACAAACAAATAAACAGAGAAGAGATGCATCTATGTAACTTCTTCAATCCTAACGGACCCTTTTCTTTGATGGCAAGCTACTTTTAACAGTAGTGCTAAAAACAAAAGCCTCTCCACACTTCCTTTAGGGAAGCCAGTTCTCTTGCCTACTGATTAACGTGGCCCAAAACAGACCAATTTCATTTTTAAAAAATCTCTTCCCATTTATAAGCCGTGAATAAACAGAAGCTCCTTCACAGTGTGACACAATGAGGCTAAGTTAGCAGATTCCTAGCTAAATGCTATGCCAAATGTTGATAAATTTGTTTTGTCTCCACCCAGAGTTCCACAAGCGCAGAGGGAAGCGTTTTCAGATCGTTGCCCACATCAGTGGTCTCCCTTCTCATAGAAGGGAATGGGAAGCCCCAGTATGTATTGGACTACCATTGCACAACGAGAACCTCTCGATCTTTATTTAGGCATCAGTTAGGAAAAGCTAAAATACAAAAAGTCGCCCATCTCTTGTCATAGTCAGGTCACACTAACCAAGTCAAAACTGCTTTTTGAATGACAGAGGGTTGGGGAGGCTCACCTAGGAATTCCCCCCATTCTCTGAACATTTTGTCATGCTGAATTTTGTTCTGTGCGTGATCAGTGAAGGGTTGGCTGATTTATTCTGCACTAAGAGCGACTTCTTGGGAATGATCCAAACACAATTATAATCCTACTTAATGTGAATAGGGGTGTTAAGTACATGCTTAATTCTCATGGAAGCCCATGGAACTTGGAAGTGTTTCAGTTTGCCTGGCTCCTGCAGATAGACCTACGGAACTTGCACTCTGTATGTACCCTGCTTGGTATAACTTGCACACACTTGTATAAAATGTGTGCAATTTCTGTGGGCTTGGGTGAGAGGCAGGGCTGGTGGATTGTGTGCTTCGATTCTCTCCTTTTGGTGATAATTTCATCCTCAAGAAACAACTCATAGATGTTAGGATATATGACACATCCCATTGCCAGCTGAGTATTTTAGACATCTGAGGTGACCCAGAGCTGTGGTATGGCTAATTCTTAAGAAAGCCATTATAAATAAGTGAGCAAGCATAGTTCTCTCCAGGGAACTCCCTGAATCTCCCTTTGTTTTAATGGTCAGATTTAAATTCTTCATATAGGCTGCTACCTAGAAAGCCAATTTGTAGAAGCTTGCTTATTATGATTTACAATTCTGCTGATCCACCTTCTGGTCACATGTTCCTATCCCCGAACTACCAAACTTCTCCAGCCAAAGACTATTAAGCTGTGTGCCAGTGAGGGAATTAATACCAGCCCTTTCGAAACAAGAGACATACAGTGTGGTCCCATTTGTCCTCCACTGTCCTGTGATGAGAGCCATTCACATATTTCCCATTCAGATAAGCCCACTTCTGATGGTCCTTTCTGCTAAAAATCGGGAGGCAGCTACTAAATGCATGTATTGCTGCTGTGATAGGGGCAACTGTAGGCTTCTTGGTATGTTATCAATAACAGCATCCGGTATGTTCTATACTTACCATATTTTATTCTCTGTTTTGAATGCACATCTTACAATAGACTTCATCTAGCAATGTTTTATTTTGAAATCTTTAGGACTAGACTTTAGTTTCCCATTCATATTGCCTTGAATATGTACTTAACTTTCTCCAGTAATGTTTTATTCCGGATTGTTTTCGCTGACCTTTTAATGTAGGTTGTAAACTGCTTTGATTTTTTTCTTTCTTAAATTTTTTTAAGCGGTATAGAAATGAAATTAATAATAACCATCATTATCATCTTTAAGAATATTTTAAGCCAGTCTGAGAGAAGTCAGGCTTTGTGTCCTGCTCAACACTTCATTTTATTTCTGCCTTTTTTGTTTTGTTTTTGCAGCCTGTCTCATCTATTATAAACAGGGGCTAGGGGAAGTTCTTGCCATCATTCGAGCAACACCATCAGAGCAAGAGAGCAAGATTGTTGGCCTTTAGTTTCTCAGGGAACTTTCAGGCAAAATCTGCCCACGAGAGTTACTTTCTTCCAGAAGAAAATGTTACTAGAATCAGTGAATCCCACCTGTCAAAACTGCTCTTTGACATACATGGAGCAGATATTTGGCTCCAGATAGTCATTCTCCAGACATTTTTGGAATGCCTACCCACTCTGCCTCAACCCAGCACAACTTAGTCATGACTAGGTTTTGCCGAAACCAACAGAAGACTTACCCCGACTAGCCGTTGCTTTTAATAAGACACAGCAACATTTTCTGGGCTGAGGTTCTATGTTTAGGAAACAGCAAGTGTTCGGAGACCTCACAAAATCTACTTAAAGTAGCTTCTTCCTGACTACTGCTGCCATTGATGTTGACGTATTCAATTCCCTTTCAGAAACAGCTATTCTTAGAGGCTGAAGATCTAAGCACATTTACACTGAAAGTAAATTCTTCAAGCAAGTCGGAAGGCTGCTTCACACATGTGCATTCAGCATGGTGGCTGTAGAATCGACTCGACCTGCATGTGTGAATGAGCATTGCAGATCAAGCAGTACAGATCCAAAGGTTTTATCCCATCCCATCCCGCAATGCTGTGCAATGGAATCAGTTCACACATTCAGTTAAGGAGTCGAGACACCTGCTGATTAGGGAAGAAATGAGAGGTGAAGCAATGTACATGTATGTTTGGACATTACTCACTTTCAAGTAAATATGCAGGGGGTTAATGTGTTGGCTTAGGGATGGTGGGTCAAGCTTTTTTTTCTACTGTGCAGCCAGGATGTTACATTTTAATGGTCTCTTCCTGTTATAAATTAAGCAAACAGATGTAGAGAGGGTAATTTCACATTGAAATGTTACTGGTGCCTGTTTTATAGATTCTAACAAAAACAGAGATTTACTTTAAATAAGGATTAAAAAAAAATAGTGGCTTCTAGAGTCTGGCATGATGACAGAGGGGTAAATATGTAAAATACCGCCATCTTTATTGCATAAGTGTGCTGAGGAATCCTTTCGCTTCAAGGAGATTCATTTGTATCCCTCCTCTTTCCATTCGCTAGAGCTGGCTTCGTAGATTGTTGAGCACTCAACAATCAGGCGTGGTGATATTCTGCCGTGTTTCAATAATAATCTTTTTAAAAAGGCGGTGGTAGGAGAAACAGGTGAAGAGGAGATCCAGGAGGCTTGTTCTTTCCAAATGTTTATGATATCCGGTCTTTGTGATAGCAGTAATTCTTCAGCAGGAAAAAAAAAAGTGTGAGAAAAGGTACAAGCCATAAATACTTTTAAAAGGACATGGGTTAGAAAATAATGCCCACTCTTGTCGCATTCAGGCTATCATCTCCTAGCTGAAGGTGATAACTTTGCCCATGCTGGAAAGCCGACTTCAGATGGGAGACAGAACAGTGGCACTACACTTCCTGCTTCTTTGTGTATATGGGACAACGTGGAACGCCCCCTTTTGTGCTAACGCCATCAAAACGGGATTCAGCCCTGCTGAATTCGCTGTAGTTAAAAGAGACCCAGCTCTTGGTACTTCCTTTTTTTTTTTTTGGTGGGGAGAGGGGACAATGTAGCCTTTTTCAGACAAGCATGTGCCTTCGGCGGTGCAACGCCAAGTGATCCGAACGAGAAAAGCTTCTATCACAGTCCGCGCACTTGAAGGGCTTCACTCCCGTGTGTTTGCGGTAGTGCCTCGTCAGTTCGTCTGAACGGGCAAACTTCCAGGTGCAGCCCTCCCAGGTGCACTTGTAAGGTTTCTCTCCTAGGAGACAAGGGGGAAAGGCATCGTCATATTGGGTTCAGAAACCTTGGCAAGCTTAGTCTAGGAAAGGAAGATCAACGAGAGAGACTTGGTGCTCATGCAACATTGCAAATCACTTACCTGCCATACCTTGCGAGAACGGATATCATCAAGTCTCTAAAGTGTCAGGATTCAAGCCTGCAATGGCCTTGAACTGGAATTTCTGGGTGGTGACGGTGTCTGTTGTCACTACAGTGGTGCCTCGCAAGACGAAAAGAATCCGTTCTGCGATTCTCTTCGTCTAGCAGTTTTTTCGTCTTGCGAAGCAAGCCCATTGACGGCTTAGCGGATTAGCGCTAAGTGGCTTTTAGTGGCTTAGCGGATCAGCTGATCAGCGGCTTAGGAAAAGGGGGGGAAAGGGGAAAAAAACCGCAGGAACTCGCAAGACATTTCGTCTTGCGAAGCAAGCCCATAGGGAAATTCGTTTTGCGAAGCGCCTCCAAAACGGAAAACCCTTTCGTCTAGCAGGTTTTCCGTCTTGCGAGGCGTTCCTCTTGCGGGGCACCACTGTACTACATAACTCAGGCCAAAGGCAAGTGGTCATTCCAGCAAGGAAGACTCTTTATACCAAGGATGGGGAACTTGCTGCCCGCTGGATGTCATTGGACTCCAACACCCAGCAGCCCCAGGCAGCAAAGCCAATGGCCAGGGATGCTGGGAGTTGTAGTCCAAGCCACGCCTGCTTTACAGAAATTGGCCACATTTTACCCCTGGCCCCTAACAAAGGCTTTTTTTTTAAGCTTGGGTACTGGTCTGACCTACCATTGCTCCTTGATGATGATGATTAATTGAATTTATATACCACCCTATACCTGCGGTTCACAGAATAAAATCAAAATATAAAACCACAAAATGCATAATCAACATAAAAACAACAGCAATCCAACAAGCCCCACCCTCAAATAACCCCCCTTTCACCTAGCTAGCCAGTAATATATGTGAAAAGAATTTAGGGATCTTGGTGGAACACAAGCTTAACATGAGTCCACAGTGTGATGCAGCAGCAAAAAGTGGCTAATGCTCTTCTAGGCTGCTTCAACAGAAGTATAATGTCCATGTCAAAGGAAGTAATTGTCCGGCTCTGTTCTGTCTTGGTCAGACCACACCTGGAGTACTATGCCTAGTTCTGGGAGCCAAAAGATTGGATACTGAAAAGCTGGAACATGTGCAGAGGAGGGCAGCCAAGATGACCAAGAGTCTTGAAAACAAGCCTTAGGAACGGTTGAAGGAGCTGGGTATGTTTAGCTCAGAAAAGAGGAGACTGAGAGGATAGCCATTTTCTAATATCTTAAGGGCTGTCACATTGAAGATGGAGAGAGATTGTTTTCTTCTGCTCTAGTGACCTGAACCAATGGCTTCAAGTTACAAGAAAGGAGATTCCGATTAAACATCAGGAAGAACTTTCTGACAGTAAGAGCTGCTGGACTCCCCTTCATTGGCAGTTTTTAAGTAGAAGTTGGATGGCCATCTGTCATGGATACTTTAGTTGAGATTCCTGCATTGCAGGGGGTTGGACTAAATGACCCTCAGGATCCCTTCCAACCCTACAATTCTATGATTCTATGACCCTCTGGCTTAAACCCCAAAGAAGCTGGGCTGGCAACAACTTGATAATCCACATTTTTTCAGAGCTTGTAGCCAAGAGGATTTCTATCCTTGGCATTGCCCAATTGAAGCAATGGAAGAAGAACAGCTGTTTCACCTGGTTTAGTAGTGTTATCCTAGATTGAAATGTTCACATGTTCGCAGCAACAACAGTGAAGGCTGTGGCATCGCTGTGTATCCCACCCTCAAGTTAAATGCCAAATGCTAACAGACAGTTGAAACATTTTTATTCATATCTAGATGGTCATGTTATTGGGCCCCAGGAATTTGGCAGCTGGTATATGGGCACGAACCGAGCGACAGATGGCCTGGCAATTGCTAAAGACAGCATGCATTGAAATGCATACTCTTGCCACAAACAGCTGGCTAGCAATCCCATACCCACACACCAATATATCTCCTCTGACTTGGAAGACAGTCCATAGCCAGAAATCTGGCAACTACAGAGGAAGTGACATAGGTCTATAAGGAAATGAAGAAAACAGGTCATCTGAGAGGTTTAAACTACAGTTATTACTTCGGAAAATAACAAGAACCTGCTGGATGAGGCCAGTGGTCCACCTAGTCCAGCATTCTGTTCTCAGAGTGACCTGTGCAAAGCCTGCAAGCTGGACATGAGTGCATCAACACAGTTCACTGGGAATTGTTGCTGACATCCGTTTGTCTCGAGAGACAATGGAGTGCGCCTCCAGGGGTGAAGTCAAACTGCTGTGTTAGCAGCAAGTGAACTCCTTGGCGTGCAAACCTGGGCAGTGTGTCTGGAGGTCCTGGGCTGCCCTTCTTGACCTCACTAATGTGGTCCAAAGGAAAGCAAAGCAATGTGTTTAGCACCAGCTTGGCTACAGGAGTTGCCGGAAAAGGCATGCAAGGCACCATCCATCTTAGGATTCCACTCTGGATTTGTGTAGGGTTTACTCCTTAGTCTTTTCTACTCCCAAAGAGTAGACTTAATTTATTTAAATGCCAATTTCCCACCCACTTGTTCTTCAGCTAGGAATGAAAATGCCAAGGACCTGCTAATCTGTTATGAAGCTAGGGAAACATCTGATCATGCCCTGTTCTCCCTTCATTTGCCAATACATGGAAGGAAAATAATAAAGTCACCACTGTTCCTCTTGCTTGTCAAGCATCCTAGTGCTTTTCTTAAATTGGCACACAACATTGCAAGGCAGTAGTAGAGTCTTGTTTCTTACTGAGCACATGGTCTCCCCATGTCCCATCCTTCTATCTAATCCAGCCTGGTGATCTTCAGATGTTGTTGGACTCAAACTACCACCAGCCCTAGACAATGTTCAGAGATGATGGGAGCTGGAGACATCTGAAAAGCACCAGCTTTGAGAAGACTGCTATAATCTACATATTTTGTATCTTACGAACATAAAAAGAGTCCATCTAGATCAGTCCATCTTTCTCCTTTAATCCTGTTTCCAATGATGGGCAGTCAGATTCTTCCAATTTGAGCACAAAGGTCTGACTCTTAAGCAAGCTCAACATTTAGGGAAGAGGATTCATCTTGTCTGGCAAGTCTTGTTTTGTTTTCATGGTGGAAAAAGGGAGGGGTGGCATTAGAAACCAAGAGAACAAAAGGAGAGGCAGAATCTCAATCTAGTGCTGAGCGCTAGTAATTTATTATTACAAATAAATTGCCCAATGCTTTTTCAGTAGAAATCCTTTGAAAGGACATTCTCCGAGTGAGCTGTTTTAGCTGGCGTACTGGACTAAGAATATGTGCACGACCTTTTGCCCCTGAAGAAGAGTTTCCATGCAATAATAAATTACTACTTTTGAGCACCAACAGCTCCTCCTCACCTTTTGTTCTCTCTCTACCCCCACTCCCCCAATTTCATGGCCACAATCCAAAACAGAGCTTTTGTTTCCAACACATGGGATTCAGAGCGCTTGCATCTGTGCTGGATTGTGGCCTATATGTTTACATGTTCTCTCATTAAGAGTTTACCCCACAGCTAGTGATGGGGGGATCTGTTCATTTTATGTCCTCCAGTCTTCAGTTCACCATATTTCCACACCAGCCTGCAATTACTATTTTCTAAAGTCTCCATCAGCATTTTAGTGTAATTTTCTCTGAATTTTGCCTAACAAACACATTTTTACAGAGCAATTTCTGCTAATAAAACACATTTTTGTATGCTATTTTCACGGATATATGCATTTCTATGCACACTTTGCTCTATTATGTGTTTTTCGAACCCCTTGCCTGCCTGGAGAATTGCACCAAAAAAATAATATTAGGAGAATTGCTAATTCCACAGGACAGCTGTGTCTTTTATTTCTCGTGCTGTTTTAGAAAGTGCAAATTGGGTTGGTTCTCCTTTCAATTTGAACTGCATTTAATTTCTCCTCCCACACCGCCCCGCCCCCCCAAATTTAAGCACCACTGAATGCAAGCCCATGGCTTTTCATGTGCTCCTGATTGTTCCTCTGCAACAGGACCAGCATTCGTTGCTGTTAAAATTCATCACCAAACGCAAGACTCATCATTTTCCAAGGGGCACCAATCAACCTGGCGTCATACGATTTAAGGAGGCTGACAGGCAGGCAGACATGCTACAACCCACAGAGGGTCGGCTACTTATGGATCTACCTTGCTGAACCAAAGTGGGTCCTCACCTCTGCTCTATTCACTGCTACAGGTAGCCTCAAGACCCACCTTTCTAGCTACTGTTAGTGGGATATCTGCCGCCTCTTCCATGAGTCTCCCACACCAGGTCAGGGCGACGTAAAAACTCACAGGGCTATCTTAACAGCAAGCTTAGAATACCACACTGGGAAAATTGGACTAGCTGAGTTTAGAATTAGCTCCCACCCACCCCCTTTGTTGGTTTTGCTGAATCAAAATGGGAATTAGCATTCCCCGGCTCCTTGAACCACCAGTACACTGCACCCCAAAGCAATTGATGGCTTCAGCTCCACTTTCCAATGCATTTTGAGCAGATAAAGTTGAAGATTAGGTAAAGATAGTTATAGTTGGCAGCCGGAGGGTAAGCTATAATAAACTATAATTTGTAGGTTTGACTCTAACCCAAAGGAGACCTTAGTCATTTTTCAGCAGCTATTTTTAATACAAATATTTAACATTTCCCCCAAACAACCCTTGAACATGCCCACATGCTGAACTCCCCATTAATTACTGTTGTTAAATGATTGTTCACCACACCCATAACCTGATACAGCGAAAGGGCGGGAGGGGGGAATGATTATACTTCAAGCTTGACCTGGAATCCCAACAAAGTCTAATTAAAGTGCATGGCCACCTCGACTACCAAATTAAATCTGAAAGGCAAATCTTTCATGCCATTTATGCTCCCATCCACTTGGCGAGGGGGGGCGAGAGTACTTAGCCAGTAGTTATGCAGGTGACTAACTGCATTTTGGGTTGTGCCCAAAATACACATTACTTGGACAATAAAAGTGTTTTAATTTAATGTGAAAACATCACTGTAATTGACATAACCTCCGAGGGAACATGCAAACAGGGAATTGGCATTCTGTGTATGGAGTGGGACAAAGAGTGGGAACAGCTGCTGATTCCCTTTGTTGATGGGTGGGGTGCTCCCAGGAAAGATCTCTGCCCCCTTCCCATGTTACGCTGGTGGCCTGGGAGATGCTGAACCATGGCTCAATCTTTTATTTCCATTTTCGTTTAGGAAGGTTTTCATTTTATTCACAAAACATTATTTTATTACCAATTTAACATTTGCACATGCCTATTCTCCCCCCCCCCTTCTTTCCATGTCAAAAACACGTATTTTCTTATTCCCCTTTTCTCCTTAAAAAGCAAGACATGCAGTCCAGGCATTTACACACATGTGTCTATTACCCCAAAATTGAAGGGGTGAAGAAATAAACTGTATTCCAAGCAAGATTGCAATAACCCCTTTCCTAGAATTTGAATAGTGTGGCCGTTTCAAGCTTGCAAGTTATAACATTTCATGTCCTAGTTTTACATGAGCATAGGGCATCCATAGCTGCTACACTGTGGAAAAAATGTGGGACTGGACAGCAGAATTTCCAAAAGCCCATGGAAGCCGCCTGGGTGAGTTTAAAGGACAATAGTTGTTTCAGTTTCAGAATGCTTCCAGGTTACAATCAAGTTCTGGTACAAGAAGCTCATCGTATCCAGTTCAGTGCAGGGATTTCGCCAAGTTCCTCAAACTTGGCATCTATTGATGCAATGTCTGTCATGAGACCTGATGGAGGACACAAAGGCCGCTTCAGGTTATAACTACTAAGGGTTTAAAGGAAAACTTGCTAAAAATGATGTATAGATGGCATTTGACACCAGTAAAGTTAGCTAAAATGTATAGGAAAAAAGAAAGAAAATGTTGGAAATGTAAAAAGGCAGATGGCGACTATTTCCATATGTGGTGGACCTGCGATAAGGTAAAAAAATTTTGGGAATCAATTTATAATGAACTCAAAAAAATATTTAGATATACTTTCCCCAAAAGACCGGAAGCGTGTCTATTAGGCTTAATAGGAACAGAAATTAAAATGGAAGATCAAAATTTTTTCATGTATGCTACAGCTGCCGCGAGGACCCTTCTGGCCCAAAGATGGAAAGTACAAGATATACCAACTATTCAGGAATGACAGGCGAAGTTGACAGAATATGCAGAACTTGCCAAACTGTCAGGGAGGATCCGGGACCAGGGAGATCAAAGATACCAAAATAACTGGAGTAAATTTATTGAATATTTAAAGAAGAATTGTAAAGAGGTCAAGACACTAGCAGGATTGACATAATACCTCCAATGTATAATAGTACTAATACGAGAATGATGTGCGTGATGGAAAAAGGATAAATATACCAGTTGTGGGGAGGGAGGGTCAAAGGGAATGTATGGTGCTATTACAATTTGTTGGAAAAGAATATATAAGGAAAACAATAAAAATTCACTTGAAAAAAATATATAACTACTAAGGGTCAAGAATAGGGACGAGAATCCCTACCTGCTGAGCATGTCCTGGTGCCCCCCAAAACAGCAAGAGTTCATCTAGTACTGGGCTGGCATGGTAGAGGAGAGGACATTAGAAGAATAGCCTGCTAGATATTTCTGCTTTTAATGCTGAATTGTAAACTGTTGCAGCCCACCCTGGGGCCTGTGAATGAAGGGTGGGTAAAAAATTTAATCATCATCATATCTGTATCAAATGAGACATCAAGCCAGCTCAGTTGAACTCAGTTGAGCCCCGTGATGCGGACTCACATCTTCATATTTTCTTGCTATGCTGAAAACTGGGGCAGCCAGAATTTGTATAATGTATTTTAACTGCACTGCACTGTGTGCTACTGGGACCAGTTCAAGATGCTGGTAATGGCCTATATGGTCCCAAATGACTCGGGGGCCAAGTATACACAATACCTCCTCCAATACCAGCCAACTCAGTTATTAAGATGGTGTTTCTTATGAAAATTCACAATAGGGGAATGTGCCATAGAGTCTTCTCGGTGGTAGCAATCTAACTCTGGAATGTGATAGCTTTGTTTTCTTGATGCTTAGATGTCAGCTGCAGAATTTTTAAACTCAGACTTTTATAAAGTGAGGTTAGGTTGTTTTTAATACCTAACAGTAGCAGTTTTGATGGTTCTGATTCTCACAGGCATTTTATAGTTGTCTTGGTAACTGTTGCATTATTTATGGTGTTGTGTTTTTACTTTATTTTATTTTTATTGTAAGGAGCGGGTGGCGCTGTGGTCTAAACCACTAAGCCTCTTGGGCTTGCCATTTGGAAGGTCGGCAGTTTGAATCTGCACAATGGGGTGAGCTCCTGTTGCTCTGTCCCAGCTTCCGCTAACCTAGCAGTTTGAAAGCATACCAGTGCAAGTAGATAAACAGGTACTGCTGTGGCGAGAAGGTAAACCATTTTCCGTGTGCTCTGGCTTCCATTACGGTGTTCCATTGTGCCAGAAGTGGTTTAGTCATGCTGGCCACATGACCCAGAAAGCTGTCTGTGGACAAACACTGGCTCCCTTGGCCTGAAAGCGAGATGAGCGCCACAACCCCATAGACGCCTTTGACTGGACTTAACCATCAAGTGGGTCCTTAACCTTATTTTATTGTACATCACTCTGAACTTCCTTGGTAGGAAGGGAGATTCAGAAATACAACAAATGAATGAATGAATAATAAAACCACACCTAGGTGTCAATTTTCTTCTTCAGGGCAACAGCAATCAATGATGTTTCACTTCATTGTGCACTTGCCACCCAGATGAAAACACAAAGGTGATGCCAAATTGGGCCTTATCTGAAGTGTGAAAATGAGGAAAGTGTATGGCAAGTTAAGTTTCATTGTTATGTGGACTCCCACATAGTTCAGACAACTTCAGCTATGACATTGCAAACCTATAAAAGGACAGTGGCTTCCTGAAGCAGCCATACTCACACAGAGTTGCAAAGCCAAGCAGATTATCACAACACAGTTTGCATATATTGAGCTGCATCAAAGCAGACAGAATATACTGAGTCACAAACTGATCAGAAATGAGTGTGCCTTGAGTCACTTGCTCTCACGAGAGCACTTTGATTCAGTATGATTTAAGTATGCAATATAAGTGAATGGGCTGAATCATCTTTATCTGTTTGGGGGAAGTTATTGAACGTAAGCTTTGTAGAACCATCGTAATAGCAAATTATGCAAATAAATGCTCTCATTAGCACATTGACATTGAGCAAACACATGGGAACTATATGTTCTAAGAACAGAATAACTTATTCATAATCCATTACGGGTCAACTTGGGGCAAAGTCCCAGAAATTGCAACTACGGATTAGTTTCCTTGTTCTAACACTGACTCATATGGACTTTGGGCAAGTTGTGATATGATGTATAATAAATCAGGAAACTTAAGGAAGAATATATATCCCTCGTCTTATTCTTCTGTTGGTTAATGTGTCACTCCTACGTTCAGGCCAAGTTCTCTTCTAAAGTTACCCTTCCCCTATTTCCTCACAAATTGCCTGCTGTTGTCTGCAAACAATGTCGAAAAATGAGGCATAGGTCACCAAGTTGTGGTGAGGATCCTGAAGGTGGAGATTCTAATCCAACCTTCATCAACCTGGTACCCTCCAAGTTGACAAAGGCTGTTCTAATCAATGGTTGACTAGGAGGCCAGCTTGAGAGATGTTCCCCAGAATCCTTTGCAGCATCACAGTAGGTCCTGCAACACAGCTCTTGGAATTTGCATAGCTTTCCTGACATCCCAGAGTCTGAGCAATTCTTCTCTCTGGTCCCAACTAGGTGTACTTCTGGGCATAATAGGGGCATACAAGAGGTGTATTATGAAAATCTGAGCCAGGAGTGAAGTTTGTAAGAGGGAAGCCCAAGATATGCTGAGAAGGTTTCATAGATTTATCGCGAATCCAGTCCGTATATCATTTAGGACATTTGCACTACAAATTTATGGGAGCATGGTACCAATTTAACTGATCTGGCTTCCGACTCAGAATCCTGGGAATTGAAGTTTTGTAAGGTGCTGAGGATTTTGTTAATTTGGTGGTAAGAGGAAATAAGCATGTATTACCATTTTATAGGTCCGTATAGTAAAATGAATGTGGGTTTTCCCAGTAGTGATGTATGGAAGTGAGAGCTGGATCATAAAGAAGGCTGATTGCCGAAGAATTGATGCTTTTGAATTATGGTGCTGGAGGAGACTCTTGAGAGTCCCATGGACTGCAAGAAGATCAAACCTCTCCATTCTGAAGGAAATCAGCCCTGAGTGCTCACTGGAAGGACAGATCATGAAGCTGAGGCTCCAATCCTTTGGCCACCTCATGAGAAGAGAAGACTCCCTGGAAAAGACCCTGATGTTGGGAAAGATGGGGGGCACAAGGAGAAGGGGACGACAGAGGACGAGATGGTTGGACAGTGTTCTCGAAGTTACAAACATAAGCCTGACCAAACTGCGGGAGGCAGTAGAAGACAGGAGTGCCTGGCATGCTCTGGTCCATGGGGTCACGAAGAGTCGGACACGACTAAACGACTAAACAACAACAAACCATTTTATATTTCCGGTGTAGTTAAGCACTTGCTGTTCCAGTTCTTTCAGCCCATACCTAATTTTTCTATAGTCTTAAGGAGCACCATTATCTTGGCAATTCTGGAAAGGGATTCACATTCTAATCCACGTGAGTGACAAGTGATATAGAAACTTAAGTTTTAGTACGGAACCGGAAAGGAAAACACGGAACTCAGAAAACAAAATATTAAGAATCAGCTTCCTCTACTGCTTGCATAGCTATGCTTTCTAAAGCAGGGTGAAACATGTCCCTTAGGTTACAATGCAAAGTTTATACAGCCTTTTTCTACTACCCAAGGGTCCATAGTCCATTCTTAAGGGAGAACTGCCAAGCTGGCTGTTTGCTCAGGTACAAAGTTGCAAGCGTGTTTCTTTGGCCACAGCCCTTTGGTTACAGCTTGGATGCAAGCAAACTACATCCAGAGAGTTTCCTGTTGAAAAAGACTGACCATTTCTACTTATTGTGAGATTACCTTGAAAGCTACCCATGCTGAAATAATTGTTCTTGCTTAAAACAAACACTGACATCTCTCCAATTGCAGCACCTTCCTTCCCGAGGAAGCTGCTGTCTAAAAAAAACCTAAAAATTCCTTGATCGAAAGTTATTTCCCCCTGTTCGTCATTACACAAATATTTGTCCCATTCAACACAGAAAGGCCGAAGCATCATAATGACTTGCAAAAGACAAGAGTCGTGCCCTGAGTGCTGGAGGGGGTATGAAGGCGATATCATATTTTTCCGGTCCTGCTATGGTCTCTGGCCAGACAGACTGCAACTTTTTGTAGTGCTAATACCTCTCAACTTTTTCTCTGTTTGAAATGCTGGACACAGAAAACAATTAACATTTTTAGAGCAAATCACTTGAAGAAAACATGCTCAAGGCAAAATTGCAAAACCCTAGATAGAAAAAAGATGTTGTAGTAGGGGTTGGAGACAAAGCGCTGTGGTGACCAGCAAGGGTGGAAATGGGATCCTAGATTGTCTCACTTCTTACCAGGACGTACAACCAGAGCTCCTTGTCTCCTTGAAATTAAGGGGCCTTGAATTACTGTATTTTTCGCTCCATAAGACCTGACCATAAGACACACCTAGTTTTTAGAGGAGGAAAACAAGAAAAAAATAATATTCTGAACGAAACAGTGGATGTTTGATTTTTGTGGTTCATGCTGTGGCAGCCTCCTTTATCGCTAGAGTCCCTTATCTCCCGATCGCTTGTTGATCAGCTGCTAAGCGGCTTTGTTTCAACACCCCCTTCCCTCTTTCTAAAAAAAAAAAAAGCATGATCTGCTTTTCACCCCTGGGCAATTTGGCTCCAGGGACCACGCATTCACTCCATAAGATGCACAAACATTTCCCCTTACTTTTAGGAGGAAAAAAAGTGTGTCTTATGGAGCGAAAAATACGGTACTTGCCTCTGTTTCATGGGACCTTCTGCTCTGGACTGTTACGTTTCACCCCCAACAACTCATTTTTATTAAATTTATATCCCGCCATTTCTCCCAAAGGAGCCTAAAGATGGTTGCTATTTGTTTTAACAGAGATCCAATCTATTAAAAAATGCCTGATATGGAATTATAACATAAATATAAGCATGCTTTTGTAACCCGTGACTGGATTTAATAAGAACCCACTTTTTAGGAAGTATTTCTTAATGTTGCTGCAAATGGAGTATTTCCAGTGGTATCATTGGTTTTCATGTCATCTGTGGGTGAACTACAACCTGAAAATTATTCATATTGCTCTGGCAGTTGGTTAGTCATAACATTATGGCAGAAACAGAAGTACTGATTTCCATGGGGCAAGCACAAGGTTTTGCACTGGCTTCTGAATATGCGTTTGGAGTAAGGTTGACTGGATGATCCAGAGATCTGCTATCCTAAAGGTCTACCAACAACTACAACGGCACAATGGGACCTCTGCATTCAAAGGCAATAAACCTCTGCATTCCAGATGCTGCAAAAATGGAGGTGGTTCTGCCTTCATGCTTATGAGCCTCCCAGAAGCATCTGAGCATCTGACCTTCCAAGGCTCTTCACATTATACAGCTCCATCCTACACATGTTTACTTGGAAGCAAGTCCTCCAGAGTTCAGCAGGGCTTACTTCTGGAAAAAAGTAGACAAGACTGCAATGTTATGGTGCTTTCAGGCACCATAAAAATCAGCCAATATTAGCTTCCTGCTTGTTACACATGGCAACTTGCAGGGCTGGTCTCAGGACCTCTGAAAAGTTGCTCTTTCATACAGAAGTGCAAAATGGGCATTCCACTGGTGGCCAAGCTATAGCGTGGTTTTCACAAGTGGTACAAACAGTGAGGGTCTGTGGAAGTCTTGGAGAGGAGCAGGGAGTTTGTGTGGCTGGGTACAGCGCAGAATGAGCCCTGTTGTCTTGTATCCTTCCTCTGCAGCACTGTTGCTTTCTCCCAAGCTCTGGAAAAACCACGTCAAGGCACGCAGCATTGTAGAAGTATGGTAGCATAAACCGGCATACTTTCCCTCATGCCTTGCATTTTTTTGTGGCACACTACCATATTTTTCGCTCTATAAGATGCACTTTCCCCCTCCTAAAAGGTATGGGGAAATGTATGTGCGTCTTATGGAGCGAATGCAGGCTGCGCAGCTATCGCTGAAGCCAGGAGAGCAAGAGGGATTGGTGCGCACCGATCCCTCTTGCTCTCCTGGCTTCAGCGATAGCCACGCAAAGCCTCCTGAGCGCAGCGGGAGCGCTCCTGCCTCTTTGCTCAAGAGGCTTGGCGTTACTTTCGCTGAAGCCAGGAGAGCAAGAGGGATCGGTGCGCAGAGATCCCGCTTGCTGTCCTTGCTTCTGGCTTAGCACGCACAGCCTCTTCTGGGCAGGGGGAGCCTTCATCCCGCTGCCTGAAGAGGCTTTGTGTGGCTATCCCATAAGCCAGAACAGCAAGAGGCTATCCCAGAAGCCAGATCCCTCTTGCTGTTCTGGCTTCTGGGATTCAGAATATTTTTTTTCTTGTGTTCCTCCTTCAAAAAATAGGTGTGTCTTATGGTCTGGTGCGTCTTATAGAGCGAAAAATACGGTAGTTGCAAGGGTTGACTACCCCTGGAATTTTTCGGCGGGCCCAGGATGGTTGTTTTGAGATTTCTGCCTAAAAACCATACTGCTTCAGCCCTGAGAAACTGTTTACATGTTTATGAAGATGCAAACACTTCCAAATGGCATTTCATGTTACCACAAATCAACTCCATGGGTAACTGAACGGGGAGCTTACATCTGTCTACTTTAAGTGACCTTAAATCTGTAACGTATATATTCTGCACAGCCCCCACGCAGCTGTAGGGCCCGGTTTTTAATCTTGTTCTAGGAATGCATGTGGGCTGAAGTTCTAGAAGGCACACTATTAAGCAGTGATTTGGACTTTGGGGAAATCTTATTCTTTGAACATAATGAAATCATCAGCATTCCCAGGTGGCACACGCGCAGACATAAACACACACACAACTATTTAGAAAGCCAACAGTCACTGCCGAAAATCTTTTCATAACAACTCAGAGACCGAGCACAATCGAAGGATTGCTTTTCTTCATCCCTCTAACACACTGTTGTGGGAATAACAATTTGGGATCTATTCCAGCTGGGCACTATGTCAGACCTACAGAGCAGAGCAATCATTCTCCAGCATGCATGTGAGTGCATTTGTGAATGCTTTATGATCACACCCTTGCAATCACACCTGCATGTTCAGCAGAATGCTGCATTCATTTGCACCTGAATCCTAATGTAGAAACGGAGTCCTGGGATTTTGATAGAACTTATTTCCACCGTACGTATTTGCTACATTTATATTTATGGTTGCCATATTGAAGACCTGTGCTCTGGCCCTCCTCATGCTTTTGGGACTATCATCTCTCATAGTCTTTGACCACAGGCCATGCTGGCTGGGACTGATAGGAGTTGGACTCTAACAACACCCCTGAGCTCTGGAATGGCAAAACACTGGCCGTTATCTAGAAGCACTAGATTGTGGCTCACTAATTTACCATAGGCTCCCCAAAAATAAGATTTCCTAAACGGTCCAGTTATCATGTCTCAGGGTCACTGTTACCTGGTATTCTCTAAGTAGTCTGTAATAATACGGACTCATTGTTAAAACCGTGTTTATGGAAGACAACCTTGCTCGGCTACGAGTGATAGCCAAAGGAGAAGAATTCTCTAAGTCATAACTTTCAGAAACTAAACATGACCGTGTCCATTTAGTGTGGCATAGCCTTAGGCCAACGAATTTGACAATTAGAAGCCCATTTTACCTATTCTAACAAGCATCTCAAGTTCTTGGTCACTGTGGCGACCACACAGGGTCCCCGGACATTTCACCGTCTATTGATCCCTGTGCCACCACTTGATTTTTCGCTGCCACCACCCAGGCCCTACCTGGTACAATACTGAGTCCAGTCAGGTTTAAATTGGAACATAAACTTCTTTTTATTTATTGCAGTTTAACAAGTGTGTGGTTTCATAAACGGTATCGGTCAATTACAATCATAGGGTGCCTATTCAGACCTATAACTTCCGCTACCTGCTCTCCCTCACTAAACCACCTCTCAGATATTTACTTGTCTTCCTAGCTCCTAACTGTTCCTGACTCAGCTTATTTCACTACACTAACTCAACCTCCCCACAGACTCTATCCCAATTCACTCCCACTCCAACCAACCACCCAACTCCCAACGAACTCCTCCCTTTCGCCCCTCCCAGAGCTGGTTTTATAGTCTCCCTGACTCCACCCCTGGGTTCTGATTGGGTAACCTGTTTAACTATTTCACCTCCAGCACTCTCATATGTTAACGTCACAGTCACCAATTCCTTATTTGTCACTCTGGGTGCTATGTGAGCAGAAGATCACAACAGTAACAACAGCTCAGTCAGTAGAGCATGAGATTCTTAATCTCAGGGCTGTGGGTTCGAGCCCAACGTTGGGCAAAAGATTCCTGCACTGTAGGAGTTTGGACTAGATGACCCTCATCCTGGTCCCATCCAACAATTTTATGATTGCAATTTTAAAATCTGCAATTTTATGATTCTATTATTCCAGAGCCTAGTCTTTTTGTATTGCGTGCTCTATCCTAATATCCTTGAGGTGTTTATTTACAATCAAGTGGCATATAATGTTTTGTTTTTTAATTAAAGAACAAAATTACGAGACAGGACTTGAAAGAAGAAAACCTGCTGAAGGGAAGGAGGGAAGTCCTCCTTTGCTTGGCAGAGCAAAAAGTATTTGTGTTTGTTATTGTATTGTCGAAAATATTGTTTAAAGAGGAAAATAATAAAAATAAATATTATTAAAAATATAAAAAATAATATTTTGGTTTTTTTAAAATTAACAAATATATAAAAATCCTTTAACATCGCAGCAATCCATTTGCTGACTGCAAAAACAGGTAACAAAAATGAAAGCTGAAGAATACGATTCATACTGCAGGCAGAACTGGCTGAGGTTATTTGCTTCTGGAAGCAGAAAATCTAAGTGGTTTTAGTTTTAGAAAATAGGAAATAAATGTCAAAACTGCTACTCTTTACTGGTAAATCAGTTTGCTCTCTGAGGCAATTGCTTCACTACGTCTTATGACAGAGATAGCCCTGAAGAGTAGCTTCTAGTGGTTTCTGTAGTGAAATTGGAAATACACACAGAAAGATAAGTATAAGTATGTAAAGTATTGCACTTGGGCAAAAAAATGAGAGGCACAAATACAAGATGGGTGACACCTGGCTTGAGAGCAGTACATGTGAAAAGGATCTAGGAGTCTTGGTTGACCACAAACTTGACATGAGCCAACAGTGTGACGCGGCAGCTAAAAAAGCCAATGCAATTCTGGGCTGCATCAATAGGAGTATAGCATCTAGATCAAGGGAAGTAATAGTGCCACTGTATTCTGCTCTGGTCAGACCTCACCTGGAGTACTGTATCCAGTTCTGGGCACCACAGTTCAAGAAGGACACTGACAAACTGGAACGTGTCCAGAGGAGGGCAACCAAAATGGTCAAAGGCCTGGAAACGATGCCTTATGAGGAACGGCTAAGGGAGCTGGGCATGTTTAGCTTGGAGAAGAGGAGGTTAAGGGGTGATATGATAGCCATGTTCAAATATATAAAAGGATGTCACATAGCGGAGGGAGAAAGGTTGTTTTCTGCTGCTCCAGAGAAGCGGACACGGAGCAATGGTTCCAAACTACAAGAAAAAAGATTCCACCTAAACATTAGGAAGAACTTCCTGACAGTAAGAGCTGTTCGACAGTGGAATTTGCTGCCAAGGAGTGTGGTGGAGTCTCCTTCTTTGGAGGTCTTTAAGCAGAGGCTTGACAACCATATGTCAGGAGTGCTCTGATGGTGTTTCCTGCTTGGCAGGGGGTTGGACTCGATGGCCCTTGTGGTCTCTTCCAACTCTATGATTCTATGATTCTATGATAAAGCTACACTTGAAGTACTGCTAGTATTGGTATTTCTACCTTAAAGAAGTAAGGAGTTTGGGCTGATGACGTAACCTTTCAGTCTGGCAAGGTTGTTGTGGGACAAATTGTTGTTGCCTGTGGCATAAATGAACGTGGAGAATTTGCCGTAAAGAAAGCCAAAGAGTCTACAGAATGGAGACCAACCCCGAGAGGATTAGAAGGAGAGAATGACTCGTCTCCATTCTGTCAAATGAAGGGATTACTCTAGGCAAGTAAATTTCTCTCAGGTAGAGCAGACAAATAGTATTAAACCATTCTTAACCAAACAAAAGGTACTGAATGGTGCTTAAAGGTCACAGAACAAGTCGAACTTATTTTTCATGTCTCCAGTCATGGGTCTTACCTGTGCTTCCAGCTACTGAAAGGGGAGAAAATATGAACAAAGACTAATGACAGGTGCCATTTCTTATTCAAATAAATATCTGGTGGAGCCTGAGGAATGCAGAGTTTAAACAGGCTCAGACTAAACAAAACACAAAAGTTGTCTGCCACCCTCTCTTCTGCAGGTGTCTCAGATTTATTAAAAAGGAAAATACATTGGACCACAGGATGCCCTGTAACAAGGCTGCATTTCTGACTGCATTTAGCAAGGCTGCATTTAGCAATGCCTCCATGTGCAGATCAAGAGCCCCAAAGTCTAGTGAGAGAGGCTTCTCTACTAGCTCAGAATCAAGGCATTTTATTTCAGACACGTTCGTGATCCTCTGAAATAATACTAAAGCCCATCGAGGCTGCGCATTGTACCTTCAGTTTTCCTGGAGTTGGTGTCACAAAGTGACCCAGAGCATGAGCTATAAGCTGATCAGCCACAAACTC
Source organism: Podarcis erhardii (assembly GCF_964252035.2). Lineage (NCBI taxonomy): Eukaryota > Metazoa > Chordata > Lepidosauria > Squamata > Lacertidae > Podarcis > Podarcis erhardii. The sequence continues at coordinate 98,552,060 of NC_138508.1, read as the reverse complement.
ACAAGCTGGCCTTATGCTCTCTGCCTCCGCTTTGCTCTGAAATGTGGGGACAACACCACTAGGCCTCCTTTGCAGGATTGTCAACAGGATTAATTAAATAATGTGCCTGAAGTGCTCTGCAAATTTGAAGTGTGCTATCCATCACATCACAAGGGACGCGGGTGGCGCTGCGGGTAAAAGCTTCAGCGCCTAGGGCTTGCCGATCGAAAGGTCGGCGGTTCGAATCCCCGCGGCGGGGTGCGCTCCCGTTGCTCGGTCCCAGCGCCTGCCAACCTAGCAGTTCGAAAGCACCCCCGGGTGCAAGTAGATAAATAGGTACCGCTGTATAGCGGGAAGGTAAACGGCGTTTCCGTGTGCTGAGCTGGTGCTGGCTCGCCAGATGCAGCTTCGTCATGCTGGCCACGTGACCCGGAAGTGTCTCCGGACAGCTCTGGCCCCCGGCCTCTTAAGTGAGATGGGCGCACAACCCTAGAGTCTGTCAAAACTGGCCCGTGCAGGCAGGGGTACCTTTACCTTTTTATCCATCACATCTGAACTGGGCTAATGGCTACTAAGAGATGGACTGTTGATAGGTCCCCTTCGTTATATTTAAGCAGGCTCAAAGCACTTTCTTTTAATCACAGGCCAAGTACTCTGAATTATAACATTATGAACCCTTCAACTCCAATCCTGAATCTTCCAGTGGAGATCGTGTGGACACACAAGACCTTAGATCCAGCTCCATGCCTTCTGTTGCAAGGCTACTGAGACTGCAAGTTCCCTGGGGCATAGAATCATATTTTGTCACTATTACACTGCAATGTAACGGGACGCGGGTGGCACTGTGGGTTAAACCACAGAGCAGAAGGTCAGCGGTTCAAATCCCCACAACGGGGTGAGCTCCCATTGCTCGGTCCCAGCTCCTGCCAACTTAGCAGTTGAAAAGCATGTCAAAGTGCAAGTAGATAAATAGGTACCGCTCCGGCGGGAAGGTAAACGGCGTTTCTGTGCGCTGTTCTGGTTCGCCAGAAGCGGCTTAGTCATGCTGGCCACATAACCCGGAAGCTGTACGCCGGCTCCCTCGGCCAGTAAAGTGAGATGAGCGCCGCAACCCCAGAGTCGGTCACGACTGGACCCAATGGTCAGGGGTCCCTTTATCTTTACCTTTTACATTGCAATGTGATGGGACACTAAATAAAAAGAAAGCTACCATTAAAGAACATGTTAGTGTAAGCCAGTGTTAGAAACAGAGAAATGAAAGCAATGAGCCAAATGGCACTTTAAACCTAGGCGCAACAATGGAATACAAAGCTGAAAAGGAATGAACTGCAGCTAAACTATTATGTTCATTTTTCACATGGTCTAGTTCTTCCCCTGCCCACCCCCCTGATATTCTTAAGAGGGTTTTTTCTCCAGTCTTCAGAGAGTAGGAAATGGGGAGGCAGAAAAAGGTCCTCCTTTCCTTCCACTCTGCAGTTTTAATCTGAAATTTTAGGCGCAGTACTGCGCCCAGAGCTCAGAAACCGCTTGCGCTAATGAAATTCCCTGTCGTAAAATGCACCTAGAAGTTTCAAACACTGGTGTAAGCGTAGAGTCATGCATAGTCATCCTTCCCACGCTGTATTTCAAACTGGTAGGAACACAAATGTGTCATGATTTAAGTTGTGGAAGATATTATTGACTAAACCCATTGAAATGAATAACTATGACAAATTTAGAGCCTTTAATTTCAGTGGGTCTATTCCGAGTAAAAATTACTTTGCTACAACTCTTAGTCATAAGCCCCTTCTCCTTGGTCAAGGATGTAAGGAATTCAAGGGCAGGCTTGTAAATAGCTACTTGCCTGCTGTGGTAAATAAGAATCCTCTCCAGGTGACTGGACAAGAAAGTTCAAGTCAGAAGACTGGGATCTTTTATTCATTTTTAATCTGTTTATATACCACAGATGACTAACACACATAGGTATTGATAGGTGGGCTAGAAAAAGGCTTGTGGGCAAGCAAGTTTGGACAACTTTTTGGAAAACAATGTACATTTGTTTCTTGTATGGCAACCAGTCCCTTTTGCCTGTGGAAAAATGTTCTAGTAAGACAAAGGCCATAATTAGCACAAATAAGTTCTTTTGTATGAAACTGCCACATAGCAGGCACTATGGTTTTTTGAACTATACATGTGGAGAGACAGACTTGAACAACGGATACATATTTTGTGTATGAGTATCCAGTGTTTTTAAATAAGAAACCTGACATCTGATTTTCACAGATTAGTCATTAGGAGAGTCACTGTTAGCAATTAGTAGAATCTATGCTGACAAATCACAGGTGACATGACTTGTGATAGTTTCTCCCTTGAAATAAGACCACACAAATTTATTCATAACCCTGTAATAATTTACATTACACATGATATTTCTCGGCTACTTTAGACGGTTACGGGTGGGAGGCAGGGAATCAGAATTTAATACCTTGCATGTGTGACTCAGAATTCCTAGCTTCTGGTACGGCCATACTTGGGTTTCCAAGGAGCAGTTTATTATTAGAGTTTGCCCTCTAGCGGATTTGATGCTCATGCAAAGATTTTTGACCGTAACCCAAGCTGAAATGCCAGTGGAAGGCACTAATCGCGGCAAAGCATCTGGACTGTTGTAGATGCTTCCAACTCTCCCCAAACACGTCTGAATCACCAGCAGAAAAAGTTGCACCAGCTCAATGAAGTGGTTCACCTTTCCTTTGCTGATACAGCAGTGCTGCTTCCCATGATATTTAGGCTATGTTTTAACCCAGGACACCACACAGTTACTTCACATGCAGGCAGAAAAGGTCTTAGGTACATAGCATGTCAGTCCCACCCATGCTATTTCTTGGCTTCAAATGCTATCAGAATGTCTTATAAAGATAATATGGCATCAGTGACATAGCTAAAAGGATTATGTAAAAATGTTTTAAAAGAAAAGGGTGAAAAGACCAGAGTAATATTATGTCAAATTCAAACAAAATGATACAAGGGATTAAGTTATAAAGAACATGTAAAAATGGATTTAAAAAGAAAGGAAAAACCGGAGACATAATAGGTTGAAATGTATAATATTGAATAAGATTTGAAAGAGGGTAAGGAATTGCTGAACTTGATTGTGTAAAGGGGAATACAGAAAAGGGAGATGCGAGGAAGTTTTTTTTGTGTGTCTTGTTTTTTTCCTTACTTTTCCTTATGTTTTTTATTGTACTTTTTTGTTCTGTTGGATTGTGCTGTTTTTTATTGTCTTTCTCTTTTTTGTTCGATTGTGATGCTTGCTTTATTATACAAAATCTTAATAAATATCTTTAAAAACAAAACAAAACAAATGCTATCAGAATGGACTGGATGGAGTGAAAGCAACAAGCACAGATCTCCTGTAGCGTCTGACCCATAGGATTCTATTTTTTTAAAAAAATTATATTTTATTTGGATTTTTCAAACATAAATGCAAAAATAAAAAAAACAGTGTAACATATATCATAACATCTTTTCATAACATCTTTGGACTCCCTCGCGCCTCCCGCTCCCATTTACATCATTGCCAATTCTTGCCAGCAATTTATCATCTTGTTTACACTCTTATGTCAAATTCATTTAAATATAATCTATAAGTTCTCCAAAAGGTTTATAGTTTTTTTCTCAAATTTACTTATCATCTTAATTCTCACTAATTTAGTGGTGCACAATTATTTATGATCTAGCATCCTTTCTTAGCATTCAACCAAATTACAGTATTTTTTAAAATAAATCTTGAATTTCTTCCAATCTTCTTCAACCCTCTCCTCTCCCAGGTCTCGGATTCTGCCAGTCATCTCGGCTAGTTCCATATAGTCCATCAGCTGCATCTGCCACTCTTCCAGTGTGGGTAGTTCTTGAGTCTTCCAGTTCTTAGCGATGAGTATCCTTGCTGCCGTTGTTGCATACATGAAAAATGTTCGGTCCTTCTTTAACACCTTCTGGCCGACAATGCCCAGAAGGAAGGCTCTGGTTTCTTAGGGAAGGTATACTTAAATACCTTTTTCAGCTCATTATATATCATTTCCCAGAAAGCCTTCACTCTAGGGCAGGTCCACCAGAGGTGAAAGAATGTTCCTTCAGCTTCTTTACACTTCCAACATTTATTATCAGACAAATGGTATATCTTTGCAAGTTTAACTGGGGTCATGTACCATCTATATATCATTTTCATTACATTTTCCTTCAAAGCATTACATGCAGTGAAGTTCAACCCAGTGGTCCACAACCTTTCCCAGTCCTCGAACATAATATTATACCCAATGTCCTGTGCCCATTTTATCATAGCTGATTTAACCATTTCGTCTTGTGTATTCCATTTTAACAGCAGGTTATACGACCCACAGGATTCTAGGCATCCAAGCTACATCCTTCCTGCTTGATACCTACTTTTCTACGGTCAATGAATGTTTTGGATTTAAGAGCACAGGAAACTGCTTTCATCGAATCATAGAACTGAAGGGTTGAAAGGGACCATGAGGGTCATCTATGATGGAAGAATCTTTCGTCCAACGTGGGGCTTGAACCCACAGCCCTGAGATTCATAGTTTTGTGCTCTGTCAACTGAGCTATCGCAGCACAGTCCATCCCACCCCAATACTATCTGCCATGACTGACACTGCCTCTCTGAGGTCTCAGGCAGAGGTCTTTCCTATCACCTGCTACCTGAACCTTTTCTGTATGTGTATAGCAACTTGAACCAGGATTTCTAAATCCTGATCCCTCAGATATGGTCAGCTTCTCAGGAAAGTTATGAGTTCCAGGCATATGAAACCATTTAGCAATTTCTACGCAATTCTGCTTACTTAAGTATTTTGCAAGCATGCCTAATGGTGCATTTGCACTGCATGAAAAGGTAAAATTATGCAACAACAAGTTTCTGTGATCTGGTTTTTTTCCTATTGAAGCCTGCTTATCCTTGCGTGCAGGGCTGTCATAATTCATTTATACCTAGCCAATATCATACACTAATTACCCCAGGGCCATACATAAATAGTTGACTCACTTTGCTCTGGGCAAAAAAGCAAAAGCTCAGATATAAATGCAAGATGAGATTAGCTTGTAAAGTATGTTCACATTCAACACCGCATGAGACCGTGCAAACTTCCCAAAAGGTGCACAAAAGCAATGTAATTACGTTTTGTGGTTGTTGTTTTTTGTGGTTTAAACTATGGGATTAATAGATTGTGTAAGACTCACACAACTCGGTCTTTGATCCATCAATTCTGCCAACTATGGTCCTCCATGGAGGCCCATAGTAAACTTCTTGGATTGCAAAAGCGGTGTGTACCTATCCATTCTGAAGGAAATCAGCCCTGAGTGCTCACTGGAAGGACAGATCCTGAAGCTGAGGCTCCAAAACTTTGGCTGCCTCATGAGAAGAGAAGACTCCCTGGAAAAGACCCTGATGTTGGGAAAGATGGAGGGCACAAGGAGAAGGGGACGACAGAGGACGAGATGGTTGGACAGTGTTCTTGAAGCTACCAACAGGAGTTTGACCAAATTGTGTGAGGCAGTGGAAGACAGGAGTGCCTGGCGTGCTCTGGTCCATGGGGTCATGAAGAGTCGGACACAACTAAACGACTAAACAACAACAGCAACATCAGATACTTGGAAAGCCACAATACATAGGAACATAGGAAGCTGCCTGATACAAAATCAAACCACTGGTGCATTTGGGTCAGTAGTTGTCTAGGGTTTTCAGACAGGAATCTTCCCAAGGCATACAAGGAGATGCTGAGGATGAAGCCTGGGACTTTCTGCATGCAAACCAATGCACTCTAGCACTACATTTTAGCCTTTTGCACTATACAGGGATGATGGGCTGCTTTTGGTTTTGTTCTGTAGACTTGCCTTAAGCGGTCATTTACTCAGCTCAGTCTTTCATCTATTATATTACTGCATAAAGGTAAAGGTAAAGGACCGCTTTAAGTTAAGTCCAGTAGCAAACAACTCTGGGGTTGCGGCACTCATCTCACTTTACTGGCCAAGGGAGCCGACGTACAGCTTCCGGGTCATGTGGCCAGCATGACTAAGCCGCTTCTGGTGAAACCAGAGCAGCACACGGAAACACTGTTTACCTTCCCGCCGGAGCGGTATCTATTTATCTGCTTGCAGTTTGACGTGCTTTTGAACTGCTAGATTGGCAGGAGCTGGGACTGAGCAATGGGAGCTCACCCCATCGCAGGGTTCACACTGCCGACCTTCTGATTGTCAAGCCCTAGGCTCTGTGGTTTAGACCACAGCGCCACCTGAACAATAACCCAAACAATAGCAATATAGAATCATTATTGTGCTCCCCACTTACTGGTGCCTTAATGAGGGTGGTTCTCTCCCCCCCTCAAACTAGCACTTTTGTTTAGGGATACTGAGGTCAAAAGACATTTTGTACCGAAAACACATTTACCCCAAGTGTTGCAAAACATCTGTTTAGGTATGAGCAGCCTGACATCCAAGCACATTTCCTTGGAACTAATTCCCACTGATTTTAACAGAACAGCTTATTTTCCAGTTAATTGGGTTTAGGATTGCCGCCTGCGAGTAAAATTTACAAGCTCAGGTGATTAAAACAATCAGAGACACCCTGTGATTTTTTACTTTTTTTCCAGGAGGGGCTTTCCAGCGAGCTCTTCCGTACGATGGGTTTAATTAAGGCAAAGTTGTGCTGCGAACGCTGCAGTGTGTTCCAACCGCTAAACGCAAAAGCCCATGGCAAATGCATATATTAAACCCCACACAAAATTACACTCCTCCAAAGGCAGTCTGGATTGCAGTACTTAACATCAGTCAGCATCTGGCTCCAAAGGAGAATAGAAGTTATGAAAAGGGTTTGGTTCCTGCGCTCTGATGTGCAACCGTTAGAAGCCACAGGGCTAACCACCACTTACTTCATGTCCCCCCCCCCCCGTGTGGCCACCAGGAGTTCATAACCTCTCTGGTTTTGCAAGTTGGGTGTGGCAAACCACCAGGGAGAGATGCTGAGAGCATGCACCCCTTCTTGGCCCCGTGCCTTCTACCCTCGGTTTCCAAGGTCTGTTCCAAGTGGCCTTGGGGTTCCTGGGAAGCCTTGTTGTGGGTGATCAGGGGCAACCTTTGCTGAAAGGCAGCTTACCCACCACTTACCAACTCTCCCCTGAGTGTGCAGCCACAGGGCAATGCCGGGTGTGGTCTGAAGGTTCACTCTCAGTTCAGGCGCGGCTACCCTGAAGCCCAAGAGGCTGTGACCTGCCTGAACAAAGAGGGTGGCCTAGAATGCTCCACAGGAACCTCTGCAACACACTGGGCAGGGGTCTGTGGCAGAGGAACAGGGGCTCCTCCTCAGCAGGCAAGAGAACGCTTTTGGGATGCCTGAGGCCAAAAATGGGAAAGGCGAAGTGTTGGTTAAAGAGGCATTCAGAACAAAGGACACAAGCGTCCGGAAGAGGCACGTTTATGAGCATTTGCTTGCTGAAGTTTGGCTTGCACACACCAGCTCCCTTCAGATGGTACTTAAGTGAAGGGGGCTATGGGTTCAAATGGAAGCATCCCTGCCTCCAATATTCATGTGTTGAGCATTGGTGTCAAGGTCAGGCCAAGCAGCATGCCCCTGCTTCTCTTTCATTGATCAGACTCCCTTTGCATAAGGGGCTTCTATTCCGACAGTAACTTTAATCAGTTGGAATCCTGATACTTTTTTTCCCCTTTCCCCTACCCAGCTCCATACATATTCTCCTCTTGTATTGCTCAGATGGAAGTTCAGGACTTTTATCCAGGTCCTCTGAAGATGGCGAGACAAAACATTTGCTTCGTTATAGGTAAGGTAAAGGGACCCCTGACCATTAGGTCCAGTCATGACCGACTCTGGGGTTGCGGCGCTCATCTCGCTTTATTGGCTGAGGGAGCCGGCGTACAGCTTCTGGGTCATGTGGCCAGCATGACTAAGCCGCTTCTGGCGAACCAGAGCAGCGCACGGAAACGACGTTTACCTTCCCGCCGGAGCGGTACCTATTTATCTACTTGCACTTTGACGTGCTTTCGAACTGCTAGGTTGGCAGTTCTAGGTTGGCAGTTCTATCGTTATAGGTAGCGATGGATTAATTTGACAGTTCCCGTTGGTTCTTTTTCCAGTTCTCCCTATTTCCACATCAGTTTTCAATTTTTAAAGAAAGGAAAAGTTGTACACATTTTCCTTAACATAATGCATTTTTGTACATTATTTATATAATAATAATAATAATTTATTATTTATACCCCGCCCATCTGGCTGAGTTTCCCCAGCCACTCTGGGTGACTCCCAATCGAGTGTTAAAAACAATACAGCATTAAATATTAAAAACTTCCCTAAACAGGGCTGCCTTCAGATGTCTTTTAAAAATAAGATAGCTGCTTATTTTCACCAATACAAGCATATTTGTGTGCATTTCGCCCTAATATAAGCCTTTTATTTTGTATGTTTTTCATTGTGGTTGGAGAACTACATTGCAAAACTTGAACTTTGAGAACTAAAAATTTTGAAGGATGGCCTCATTTCAGATCACATACCAGTTTAGGAAATGTGAATCAGGGAGGTTCACATTAAAATAAAAACTGAATTAATTCCTCCCCCATTCACAGTTACACCCTAACTTCTCTTCCCCTAATGATCTGAAGCAGGCTTCCTCAGCCTCGGCCCTCCAGATGTTTTTGGCCTACAACTCCCATGATCCCTAGCTAGCAGAACCAGTGGTCAGGAATGATGGGAACTGTAGTCTCAAAACATCTGGAGGGCCTAGGGCAAAGTTTGACCTTAACTGAGAAAGAACAGGAACAACAGAGGTGTGCCCACATGGAAGGAAAACCTCTGATTCTAAAATCACATGATGCTGGGAAGCTTAATAACCCCCAAGGCTATATGTTGAAAATAATTACTGTTTATTACACAGTGGTGAAAGCTCATTCATGTTTACTGTGCACTTTCATCATGTCAAAAATAGAACGTGCCCGCTGAGAGACACTGCTGCTCACACTGTCCATACAGCGAAAACCTTTGGCAAAACCCTTACCTGTGTGCGTCCTTCGGTGAGCCTTCAGGTGGGAGCTTTTTGTGTACACCTTGTTGCACCCTTCAAAATCACATCTGTGGATGCGACGCTTTCTAGAGTCAGGCGATTCGGACCTTCTCTGGCGCCTTGTGCTCTCAATACTAAACGGCGAAATTGAACTGCAAGGCAAAAGGAAAAAAAGCAGCAGGTTAATGACCATCTGTGCCCTTTGCTGCAAATAATGGCAGAATGCAAGAGCTTTCGTTCTTTAATTGAAAATCACAGGAATTATCTCTAAAATGTTGATAGTTAAAGACTGGTTTCAAAACACAACCTTTTTTTCCTTACCATATCTCTGTTCATAAAGTTCAACGAGATAGGACACTTATTTTTGTGTAGCTAGAAACTCCCTTTTCCCACAGAAGCCTTGCACAACATGTGACCCATGGAATCAAGCTTAGTGTACCAGCCATCCCTAACCTGTTTCTGCTATCTACCTGGGACAGCAAAAATGGGTAGGAGGGTATCACATTGTCTGGTGAACTGAGTTCGGCTCAACAGATCACAAGTTGTGCAGGCCTGCTCTGGAGGCTTCTCACAAGATAAACCAATGCATGAATTTCTTTCCCCCCCTTCAAGCAACACCATATATTAAAATCTGGGTGAACATTTAATAGCCAAGATGGATGGCTAATATAAACCCAGTAGTTAAGCTCAAATACTCAGGCCATTCGATTTTGAGAAAAGATGGGTAAGAAAACAATTAGCTGTAGGGTTTCCGGAGATCCAATATTTTATGAGTGAAAGCGACGTAAGATATAAAGGAAAACAAGGGGGAACAGCCAACTCCTTAAAAGGAAATAATATCTAATACTACATGCCTGTTCATGAAAAAATCTTGTTCATGCCTAGTCATGTAAGATTCAAACAAGAACTATTTCACTAATTCTAAGACACTTCTTTCTCTTCTCCCTTAGTTAAGGGATTAGTAAGCGGTTGATTCATGCAAATAACAAATGAATTTTGTCGAAATGACAAATCGGATTATACTAAAGCTAGAAGCAGATCAGTCTTCATGTGCTCCTTCCATGCAAACACGAATTCAGGGACTGAGAACCTGTTGCCTTCTGGACTAGCTGAAATAATGCTTTAATTGAAACTGCTTTTAAAATGTCATTAATTGTTTTGGGTTGTTTTGTTTCTGAATTGTGAATGTGTTTGCCACCCCAGGTTTCTTCAGGCGGAAGGATCAAATGTAAATAATAAGGTAAAAGGTAAAGGACGCCTGAATGGTTAAGTCTAGTCAAAGGTGACTATGGGGTGTGGCGCTCATCTCGCTTTCAGGACGAGGGAGCCGGCGTTTTTCCACAGATAGCTTTCCAGCTCATGTGGCCAGCATGACTAAACCGCTTCTGGTGCAATGGGACGAGTGCCTGAGCGTACAGAAATGGTGGTTACCTTCCCACCGCAGTGGTACCTAGTTATCTACTTGCACTGGCGTGCTAGGTTGGCAGGAGCTGGGACAGAGCAACGGGAGCTCAGCCCATTGCGTGGATTTGAACCGCTGACCTTCTGATCGGCAAGCCCAAGAGGCTCAGTGGTTTAGACCACAGCGCCACCCGTTCCCTCCATAATAATAAAGAAAGAACTCTAATAAATCCCAGCCAGCGTGGTCAGTGGACACAGATAATGTGAACTGTAGTCCTACAAAATCTGGCGGGCCACAAGCCTTTCCCATCTCTGCACCAGAAGCACGAAAAAGGGGACAGGATTGTGCCCGATGACCCTGTGCAATGTTGCTGACTCCACCCGCAAACATCTACCCACAAAGCGGTAGGCTTCCTCGCAGTTGGAAACACCAAGGGTTCTCTTTGCACATATCCTGTTCATGGGGGGGGGGGGGGAGCCAGTGGGTGGGATATGGTGATGTCATGGCACTGAGGGTACCCTAGCTGTTGCTCCACTTCACTGGTGGCTATTTTTCAATCACAGCTGTCAGTTCACTGTTCACCACCTTGAATTTCTTAAGAAAAATAGGTAGCGTAAAAGTTTCAAAAAAGACAAATGAGTTCCTAAATGGCAGTGGGTTTTCATTTGCTTGGAACTAAGGGAAAAAATGAGGAAGAGGAGGAGAGAAGCGAGTCCTGTTGGTTTCAGCAGAAGCCATGCGATTTCCCAATATTTCCAGCCTTATTCTAATCAAATTTGTCAGTTTGATCAATTCATTTGTTCCTTGCATGAGTTAAAGAGTTACTAACCTTGGGGAATGCTTTCTGTTTATGAGTGATTTCTCCCCTTGGCAACTTTAGATAGCGTTACTGCATATGATATCTGGTAATTCGCTTTATAGTTATTACCTTTCCCTTTTTTTGCAGTGCTATCACATGCAGCTACTACGCGATCACTGTGTTACACCCCGTTTCTCCTGTCCTTTTCAGTGTAGCTAATGATAAATGCCATTCATATAATATTGCTGAAAGGGGACACACAATCTAGCCGGGAAGCAGCAGCCTAACAGGAAGCAGCAGCCCAGGGTTGGCCTTCCTTTCCCACAGTGGTTTGAATTAAACACAGTCCAATTATTAGATGTTATTCACAATACGGAAAGGGTGAATTAGAAAGGGCTACAGAGAAGTAGTGGAGCATTTTTGTTTGCTGCCAAAACGTTAAGTTGTAAAAATAAAGAAATAAAAGCCCAGGAGAAAAATGAGAACGTATCAGGGGAGGAGTGATGGAGGAAGTTTGAAATATAACATCAATAAGCAAACCTGTAGCTTAGCAACAAATCAGGCTGGGCGAGATCAACTCTATAAGTTAGTATACAGTGGTAACTCACGTTAAGAACTTAATTTGTTCTGGAGGTCCATTCTTAACCTGAAACAGTTCTTAACCTGAGGTACCACTTTAGCTAATGGGGCCTCCCACTGCCACGCAATTTCTGTACTAGTCCTGATGCAAAGTTCTTAACTCGAGGTACTATTTCTGGGTTAGCGAGGTCTGTAACCTGAAGCGTCTAGAAACTGAAGCGCCTGTAACCCAAGGTACTACTGTATTAGAAATGTGGTAACTATTTATTCTTTACTGGGACAAACCAAGACAGAATAACTTTTATGTCCACAAGTATTAGGTTATCTAAAAATTGTTGTCTTTGGTATGCAACTTGAGACATTTAACATATTTCTAATGTTAAAGGGGTCTACATAATAGGTGATTATGTCTAGAGATAAATTCTGAAGTCAACTGATAAAAAAACCATAATGTTTGGATATGAGTCGTGGAGTTGGAAGGGAGCACAAGGGGTCATCTAGTCCAACCCCCTGCCACACAGGACTCTTTTGCCCAATGTGGGGCTCGAACCCACAACCCAGAGATGTTTTACCAGCTGAACTATACCTAACAACTAAACTAGGTTCCCGAAATCATTTGATGCCTTGTGCATAACTTGTTTCTGGACTAATATCAGAAGTAGAACTCACTATGACGGTCACAATAGATGTAGATATTTCTTCTCTGCAACACCAGGATAGCACCCTCCACTTTCCCTTGTCCTATCAGCTGGGACTCAAGGATGGAACTGCTTCCTAGGCTGTGGCCCCTGTGGTTCAGCAGTGAAACTGCTAGCACACTTGCAGAAGCTAAGCGGGGTCCGGTATGGTTTCAAATTGGACGGGGGACTGTGTGTTGAGATTTCTGCATTGCAAGGCGTTTGGACCCTTTGGGATCTCTTCCAACTCTATGATTCTATGAACTGCAGTGTCCCCCTCCATAATGATGTCACTGCCCAAATCCTGGCTCGGGGATGCTTCACTATGCTCTTATTCAGAACTCCATTCAACACAGTGGTCTTCCCGCAACACGCTGAATACACCCCTTAGCCCTTCTAATGGCATACTAGTGTGCCTGGGCAAAGCGTTTTGCAGTTGCCACCCTCAACAAATAAATGGCTTTCTCGCAAAACTGAAGATGTACATTTAGCCGCTAGGTGGAGTGAGAGATCTTCAAAACGAGCAACCAAAAAGTGGCTTCAAACAGACAATAACATCCTACTTACATAACATTGTGTTCATTGATTTTGATATACTGAGCAAGGTATACCACAAGGTACAAATTTTCACTGATCTATGTACCGCAATAGCACAGCACTGAAATAAAAGCTCATTTTTAGGCATAGTAGACATACAGTCAAGGTTCCAAATTCTCCAAACTAAGGAGAATTTATTATCACCCCCGGTTTGCCTCCAAGATCATAGAACCCTGGAATGACAAAGCTGGAACCTTAGACTTGGTTTGATAATTTCATGTACTGCAGTGGAGCAGGGAACAGAACTACCAAGTTGAAAAACATATCAAGGGTTAGGTAGTCAACCCTCGGCAAAGGCAGGATTTCACCACACCCAAAGCACTTCCTAATAGATGCTGCCCCCATTGCACCTTACAGAACTCGCAAGAGTGAGCTTCGGCCAAACAGACCAACCACTAATGCAACTTCAGATCATAGCAGAACACACACCAGGAAGGACTGAGAGGCAAAATGCAAAAGGGTTGTGGCTGGCAATAAACTGGGTAAGCTAAAGGGCAGGCTTGAAAACAGCCACCTTACCTGGTCACCTGAGGTGATTTTACACCTACCCGCATGTGATCGGGCAAAGGAAACGTTGCTTTAAAAAGAGCATTTAGGCCACAAACAACTCATAGAGAAAGGTCCCTCTATGTTTTGTGGGCTTAAAAAAATAATCAATCAACATTCTGCATCAAAGTAAGATAAATTTTGTGCCAAAAGTTATTATTTGGTGTCCTATTTAAATTACCCAAGCTGGAGAAATGTGGATCGTTTCTCTTCATTCTGGTTTGGCTATGAAAGGGAGGGGTAAAAACATGACTGATTTTAGGAGTCAAGAGATCTGCAAAGTGTTGATTGTTTCACTTATTATTATTATTATTTCATTGCCTGAGAGGAGAGAGTTGTGAGATTTTCTGCCCCAGGGATTCAAATAGGCTAAAATATTACACGCTTCAGTTTGGCAGGGGTGTGCATGTGCCATTTTTTGGTCCGCATCAGACAACAAAATTTTTGGAGCAGTCCTGGCAGATGCAGAGGGAGCTCTCAGCAGAATCCAAAACGGCTGGCTTTTCTCTGTCTCATGATGACGATTAACCGTGCTTCGTTTGCAATGAAGGCTTAATTTATGAAGCAGCACAGGAATTATGAGTTAACTATCTTGCTCTTAATCAGGGCATAAATAATTTGCTCTCTTTTTATTACACGATGAGGGAAATATAAATAAGGCAGAATAAACTGTTATTGGGAACCTTTCTTGGTTTCATATAAAAGCCACCTCAAAAGGACCTTGAACGCTTTGATTTACGTCTGGCAAAAAATGTACCTGGACTCTCCTCCCACAGGAAGGCTCCTTTCAATTTCATTTGGAGCAGGTGCGGGAAGCCCTGAGGGACAATTGGGTAATAATGTCTTTTGTAGGACGTTTCAAGCCACCTCGCCACTCTTTTAAGATTCTGGATAATCTGGATATTTTCCAGGGATGCCCCTGATTTGGTGAAGCCGTCCCGGTTTCTGATTTGATCCCAGAATGTCCCACTTTTCCTTAGGATGTCCCTATTTTCACTGGAGAAATGTTGGAGGGTTTGAAGTTACCCAAACCCAGGGCCATCTGAAGGCAATCCTGTATAGGGAAGTGGGGTTTTTTTTTTTAATGTTTTATTGTGTATTTATACATGTTGGAAGCTGCCCAGAGTGGCTGGGGCAACCCAGTAATAATGATGATGATGATAATTATTATTATTTATACCCTGCCCAACAAAATATTAAAATACAGTAAACCATCAAACATTAAAAGCTTCCCTAAACAGGGCTGCCTTCAGATGTCTTCTAAAAGTCTGGTAGTTGTTTTCCTCTTTGACATATGGTGGGAGGGCGTTCCACAGGGCGGGCGCCACTATCGAGAAGGCCCTCTGCCTGTTTCCCTGCAACCTCACTTCTCGCAAGGAGGGAACCGCCAGAAGACCCTCGGAGCTGGACCTCAGTGTGCAGGCAGAACGATGGGGGTGGAGACGCTCCTTCAGGTATACTGGGCCAAGGTCGTTTAGGGCTTTAAAAGTCAGAACCAACACTTTGAATTGTGCTCAGAAACGTAAGTAACACAGTAAGATGTGTGGGGTGTAAATAATAAAACTATCATTATGGAATGGGACATCCCTATTTTCATCAGAGAAATGTTGGAGGGTATGTGCCCCAGAAGATTAAAAAATAATCTTCCCTTGTACCAGATTTATATTGCTAAAACTTCACTTCCTGGCCCTCTGACTGGACTCTGGATGAGGCTTTTGAGAGACCAAATACTCCAAACAAGTTTTGTGGGTCAGGTTCACCGAAGTCCAGGACCTTCTACTCACTCTTCCTTTCCTGACTATGGAAACTCTAACCACAATTCCCCATCTGTCTTGACCTTCCCTCCTAGGATACACTGACTCACAAATCTGACTCAGCCTCCAGATCACAGCAGTTGTGTTCTCTGTGAATGAACTTTCATCGATTTCTTAATGCTCAGACTGCCCACTGCATCTGAACAAGTGTCATGAGACAGCATTGAGATGGGAAACTTCAGAGTGAAGTTGTGACCATAGAAGAAGGGGCTCTAAAATTTGAACTCAGCTCACAAATCTTCTGTTGCAATAAATTACCTCTGGTTGCTTTCTCCTCCCGTGGGATCCCAGATACATATGCATGAGAATAAACACATATGTCTGGAACATATGAGGAACGGAGGATGGGGAGACTGTGAATTGAGAAGCAAAGCCGTAGAGAAGGAAAAGAAATAAGCACGCAACTTTCCCTTCTACTCTTTTCTGGTCCAACTTGCAGCAAGGAAGCAGGTAGATGAGGCTTCATGACACACATTCAAGAATAATGTGTAGTCAGAGCCCATGAAGACACAGGATTCTGACCACTTATTTATTTAATATTTATTTATTTAATATTTATTTATTTAATACTTATTTATTTTATTTACCCCACCTTTCCGCCAAGATGGGATTGCAATCAACTCCATTAATGACTCTTATGATCAACGAATGCGTGTTTAAACATGATTAAAACCTTTCTTTGGCATCATAGGCAACCGTTATCGTGAGAGTTAAAACAAAGCTGGAGCAGAAAAAAATGGAATTCAGAACTTTAACACGCTCATAATTATATTCTGCCTCTCTCTTTCTGTGTGTGTATCACTAATGCAATAAATTTAATTCAGGAGATTCTGTACCGTGGGTTTTGCAGTTTGAAAAATTCCACTGTTGCACAGCTTAAGCTATGATCAAGAATATAAGCTAGAGGGATATATGATATGATATTCTGCCACAGGGAAGAGAATGCAATGGAATTAAATCGTTTTCAAATCAAACTTTGCCAACGCTGCACTGCAGGGCCCATAGATTTTCTGCTCTTTGTAAGAGATAACGTCTCTCCCAGGGGACAGGAAAACACATTTACTCTTTATCCTGTATAACCTCTGCTTTCTTAATTTTTAGAATTTATTTTGGCTCTCTGTCACTGAACACAGAGTTGTTCGCTTGGATCCAAAAAACAGTGTGGGCTGTGCTTATGCAAAGGGGTTTTCTTGATCCTCTTTCAACTAAGTTCCTTACACCCTTGGAGATAAGGGGAAGCTTTCAAGAGTGCCCCCACTAACTTCTGTTGGCAACACCCAGGGATGCTCGGACCCATGGGAAACATAGTTCACAAGGTTCCTGTTGGTGTTGGACTTAAATAAAAAATATAGGAAATGTGCCAAAACCTTCAACTTTAGAAAACATTTTTTAAAAAATGCTTAATATCATTTTGTTGTCCCTTCTGTGCTCTGAAAACTGAAACGGTTCTGCAGGAAAATAAGATGCAATGGTGCCCATTAATGAGAAGTTTTCCAACTTTACATTTCATAATTAAAGGGAATGGGACCAGATATCCATGATTTTGTGGGCCACAGTCCACCACTGGCTGCATGAAGAGTTACCCTGAGTTGCAAGTACATATACAGTGGTACCTCGGGTTACATACGCTTCAGGTTACATACGCTTCAGGTTACAGACTCAGCTAACCCAGAAATAGTGCTTCAGGTTAAGAACTTTGCTTCAGGATGAAAACAGAAATCGTGCTCCGGCGGCACGGCAGCAGTGGGAGGCCCCATTAGCTAAAATGGTGCTCCAGGTTAAGAACAGTTTCAGGTTAAGTACGGACCTCCGGAACGAATTAAGTATTTAACCCGAGGTACCACTGTACACACAGTTGGGTGGGGATTGCAAACAGTATTCCTAATTTGTTAATATTACTTCTTGGCTCTAGGTGGCACCAGAGCCTTAAATTTGTCTAGCTGTAATAAACTCTTTGGCCTTTGTTCTTCCTTCTTGAAGGTAATTCCATACTTCCTCCACAAGATACAGACCTCACTGACCTGCACAGGGGAGGAAAAATTACTGCAGCGCTTTTTTTGCTAATAGGAACCGGACTATCCCTGCGCATAAGCAGAAAGATGCTGCGATGGGTGGAAACCAAGTGAGGATTAAAAGCCTGAAGAGGGAAGGGAAAAGGAACATTCATTCCCTTTTGCTATCAGTTGACTCATTAAGGATCAATCAGAAGAATTCTTTATCCCCAACACATAAAGCTCTGGAGTAGGTAGACAAAGGATTTTAAAACACACACACACACACACACACACACACACACACACACACCAGGCGGAAACAAATAATAAACAAGGGGCCTAAGAGGACCTGGTGTTAAGATGCTGAATCCAGGCTGAAATGAAACTGTACACTTTGCTTAGAATAAATAAAACGCTGGAGAAGAAAACCAAGCCGACTCCCTTGCATTTGACACAAAGGCGAAAGTTGACACATGGCACAAAACCATGAGAACTCTGGTTTTACTTTGTTGGAAAGGAATGGCATATGGTAAGCACAGCTATTCAAAAGGAAACCTGGGAATGATGGTCAAAATGGTGTGTGTGCAAAAGTAATTTGTAGATTTGCCCTGGACTGTTCAGATAGTGGCAGAAACATGGCCGGGATGTGGGGGTATTGTTTTGTTTTTGTTCTAGCTATTTATTTGTGCTTCTATCTTGCATTTTTATCTTGTGAACCGCCCTGAGATCTTCGGACGAAGGGCGGTATATAAATTTAATAAATAATAATAATAATGGTTGAGACTTAAGCTGGCTCAAGCGTAATCTCAGGGGCGGGTGAAGGGGTGCAAATGTGATTCTATACTGCAATTCCACAAAAGCAAAATAAGTAATAGAAGGGATCTTAACAGAAGCTTGGAATTTTGCGTTTCAGCATGGCGTTATAGCATATGCATATGGTATACATATGCACACTGTATTTAAACAAATTATGACAGAACAACGTTCTATTTACTCCCTTTTTCTTATGTTAATAAGGCCTTAAGTCCCAACTAGAGAGCAGCTGTTAACTGTCACAAATATTATTCATAGCTATTACTCCAAGTCAGAGAATGACTAGAAAAGGGGAAACCTAAAATGAAGTGGAAAATGAAGTTCCGGATTTATTATCAAATCCATGATTTCCTATCAACTGCAAGGCTGATTCAAGCATCTAAGATTGACAGCTGTCCAAGAATAATGCATGTAACAGGGAATGGCAAAGCTACTGAATGTAAGGCCTATTTGCTTACATTAAATCAGAGGTGGTAAATTTGAACCTATAAAAGTTGTTGGGAGAGTTGTAGTCCATCGACATATGCAGGGCCATATGCTCTCCACGGCTGCATTGCATCAAATATGTATGCAGATGGAAAAGTCAGAGAACAAGCACAAGAAACTTACTATTCACTTCACATCTCCTGATCAGTGAAGTTAATTTCACATATTCCGCAATGAGCTGTCAAGCGATGGTCACACATGCATGTGTGAACCAATCCAACGTTACAAACTCACATTGACTTAAAAAGTTGATTTTAGTTAGCGAAGTTTTAGTACCCCTCATTAAAAGTTCTGGTGACATTCAAACAAAACCCTTTTGAGGTTTTTTTAATTAAATTTTACAACCAAGGGGAATAATTTTTTTTAAATGAAATAAATAAACTGTATGCATTACAAAGCAGACATTGGGGCATTCCTTGACACAAGCTTATATCCTCATTATTCTCTGTGGGTTAGCCACATGTTTATTAATGTGATGAAGGTCAGAAGAAATTGCCAATAAGATTTTGCGAAAATATATTTAAACATCAGAAGCAACTGACGTGCAGAATTACGCTAACAGCCAAAACTAATAAATCAAATGTATCAACTACCAAGCCAAAGGCAGCCGACCGCAAGATTTAGCAGTCAGTTGTTGTGACAGGTGTCTATCAACATATATATTCTTTGTTATATACAAGTGGATTTACTATCTATTATCTGTCCTCACCTGCAGTATATCAAATCTAAGGTGTTCAGCATTTAGACAAGGCTTGTTGATTTGGAAAGAAATCTGAACATTTTGCAGGGACAGAAACTACTGAATAAAATGTATGTTTATTAAGGAAGGTACCATTTTAAGCACAAAAATTCTCTAATTCTATATAGATGAAGCACTATAATTAGGGTTCCTATCTTAAAAGCTGCAGACAGAGAAACTCTTAAGGCTGGTTTTCTCAGACTACACAAGCTGGGTAAGTTCACAAAGCAAACCTTGAATACCTGACTCAAGACAGGGCTCCTTCCTCATCAAGGGAAATATTCCTCTGCAGCAAGAATGCCATCATCATACGGCAAGGAAACTGCCTCTAGACAATAGAGTCTTTTAGATAGACCCAGTATACTAAATTATTTCCATGCAAAGGGAACTATGCACTAACAGGCCATAATTATTGACTCAAATATTTCTAACAGGAGGCTTTTTAAAACAAGCTTTTTCAAAAACACGGATGGAGGGAGATCTTCCTTATCTACTTCCAGGAAGAAAAACAGGAAAACTGGTCTAGTGCCAGTTAACCCTTTGCAGGTGCCAAATTGCTCATGGTGGCTACCATAAAAAGGGATTCCACAGAGCTCCACAAAAACCTCTCCTAACTGGGAGAACTGGCAGCAAAATGGCAACTGTGATATGATGTTAGCAAGTCGAAAGCGATGAGGTAAAAAATAATAATAATCCAATTTCACATATATGCATATGAGGTCTGAACTGCCAGGGAATTGACCAGGAACGAGATACAGATAGCTCCATGAAAGTGTTGACTGAGTGTGCAGAAGCTGTGAATATTGTAAATTTCATGTTAGGGCTCATCAGGAAAGACATTTTAAATAAAATTGCAGCTATCATAATGCCGTTATACAGATCTATGGTGTGACTGTAATCACAAATGCAGCTCAATCGCCTTCTCAATCCGGCCCGCGGACAGTCAGCGTGTTTTTCCATGAGTAGAATGTGTGCTTTTGTTTAAAACGCATCTCTGGGTTATTTGTGGGGCCTAGGAATTCGTTCTTTCCCCCCCTTCAAAATACTGTCCGGCCCACCACATGATCTGAGGGACGGTGGACCGGCCCATGGCTGAAAAATGTTGCTGACCCCTGTTCTAAGTGTAGTAGAACTGGGATGTTTCCCTGTTCAGAAAACAAAAGCCTTGCAATGAGCAAAACGTGTATTCAAACAGAACATTCAAATTTAGAATATTTATCTCCACCCACAGTTGTGCATCTCTTACATCAGCCATGTCCGAGTTCCAGCAGGGTGAGATCTACCATCCAATATCAAAAACCGGCAGTGATCTACCACACTCTCCCATTGTCATTCTTCAACTTAAACATATTATCTTTGGCTGGGGGTACCCAGCCAGATGGGCGGGGTATAAATAATAAATTATGATGATAATGATAAAAATAATAACAAATTATTACCCCCACACCGGCCCCCTCCCAGGGCCCTTGGCGCACAGGAAGCCAATGCACCCTGAAATGTCCAATTCCCCCTTTACCAGATGAAGAGCTACGTGGGGGGGGGGGTACTTTTCAGTAAATCAGTGGCGTAGCGTGGGGGGTGCAGGGGGGGCCGGCCACACCGGGTGCAACATCTGGGGGTTAGGGTTAGGGGGCGCAAATCCATGGGTTAGGGGGCACAAATTACTTGCCTTGCCCCGGGTGCTGACAACCCACGCTACGCCACTGCAGTAAATGCAGCTAGGCTGGAGATGGAAAGGTGGGGAAAGTTCAGCATCCATGTAGAACTGAGGGGCAGCTTACTTTCGAGTAAACACAACTAGGCTGGAGCTGGAAAGGTGGGTGCCAAGAGCCTTTCTGGGGCAGCCAGCTGACTGGGCACCTGAGCTGACTGGGTGGGGCAGCCCACATGTGCTACGGCAAGCTACAACTTGCAGGGGGTGGTGGCAGGTGCCTCGCGCCTTTCCGGGGCTGGCCACCTGGCTCAGCATCGCGGACGTGAAAGCGCCAGCCAGAGCGCTTGCTGCCATGATGCCTGTGGAGTTGCTCCAGCTGCGGCCGTGCACGCTCTGAGGGTGCCCAGTGGCCGAGAGGGCGGCGGGAGGAAGTACCCCAGGCCTTGGTCGGGATCGACCAGAATCCATTGCAGGATCGACGGGTCGATTGCGATCGACGCCTTGGACATGTCTGTCTTACGCTATGTGTGCTACCTGGCTGCTGATGCTTAAGAAAGTATGAACCAGCCCTGAGATTATATTGTGGGATGGACTGATTCGGGAGAGACACCAGCGTGTGAGGAGATGCTGCAAACTTATAGAGGGGAATCATAGACATAAAATCCACACAGAAACACACCATTGCTTGTTTCAACTCGCTTGTGGGAACAGTTCAGAGGCCGTGAAAGAAGGAAGGTTAATAACAGGAAGAATTAGAGGAACCATCGGAAACGACTATGAAAAGCAATAGAGATATGAGATGATCGGAACCCTCTGAACTTGAAGCACAGGAAGTCTTGTTTTAAAAAAATATTATAATTTGGCAGAATATTTGGATTATTTGATATGTATATGTATAATTTGGAATATTT
The DNA here is from genome assembly GCF_964252035.2 of Podarcis erhardii. Taxonomy (NCBI): domain Eukaryota; kingdom Metazoa; phylum Chordata; class Lepidosauria; order Squamata; family Lacertidae; genus Podarcis; species Podarcis erhardii. Next base: position 98,530,014 of record NC_138508.1, on the reverse strand, counting down.
AAAGTGATTTGATTGGATAGTTAAAGTGGAAAATTTAATAAAAATGAATATTTTTTTCTAAAAAAGAGAGATTATATTATGGGCGACGACCAAACAATGTCTTGCCATGGCATAATACAAAGTAATGGCTAAATATTACACAACACGGCAATGATGCTTGCCTCTTTCTCAAAGAGGAAGTCTTCTCAGACTATTTTCTTGGGCCAAAACTAGGTGGCATTGTCTGAGCATGGCGGGAATTTTGATGTGTTTCTGAAATGTGCTCTCCATTCTAAATTCTGTGGTCTGCAGGAGAATTAGAGGCAGTTCTTGCTTTTCTCCAGTTGCATCTGGTTCAAGGAAGGCCTTTTCCGAAAATGGGCCTAGCAGCCAATCAGTTTTCTTTTACACCTTTGAATCGCAGGAGCCAGCCAGCCAGTCAGCCTGTCTTTTGCTGCAGCTATTGCAGGGAGAGCGAGCAAGGTGGGGTGAGGGCAAAGTTAAACTACACTGGATTAGCAATGAAAATGGGTGATCAGTGTAATGAGATAATTCTATTACCTTTGTGTTCAAGCAATTTAGCCTTGACTGTTGCTGACCTTTGGTGATTGTGAGCACCACTGAAGCACAATACAATCCTTTTAATAATACAAAAAATTAAAAATGTGCCAGTTTTGCCTGGTATTGTTTGTATGCACACCCACACAGTTCTCTCCCTGCCTCTTTTGCCTCCGTAGGTCCAGTAAATGTTATTTTTGCAATATTTATGGACTTTTCACAGTGACAGCCAAGGCATTCTCCAAGGAGCCTGAAGTGGCATGCATTAGGTTGTACCATTTTACCGCCACCTGTGAGGCAGGGGATTTATATTCAGGGAACATCCTGGCAGAGCAGGGATCTGAACCCAGATCCCCCCAAGCATAGCCTGAGATACTTGCTTGCAAATTTGTCACTCTCACCTGCTTTAAGCAACCAACAATGTCACCTCTGAGCTGAGGTGAAAGCAGCCTCTGTTTTATGCATATATGCTTCGTATGGTCCTCATGTTGCTGTGAGCCAAGTCAGGGTTTGTCCTACTATGTCACCCAAACCTGGGCAAACCATGGTTTGTCTCATTCCTGACAAATCACAAGCCAATGTTTCTTTCCTTTTTGGGGGGGGGTATTTTTTATTCGATTTCTACAAATTGATTCACACAAATAGTATTATCACTAATGTTAAACTTTACCCAAGATTCTTCCGAATCTCAAGACTTCCCTCCTCCCCTCCGTAGGTTCTTTAACTAACTTTTTAAACAGCATATTGTGAATCTGTCTAATTTATCATCCTCCATTGTATCGAAAGTCTACGTGTCATTGCAAGAGTTATTTAAATCCTGCCAAAGAGTTCAAGTGTTTACAGTGGTCTTTCAAGCACATTATATATTTATTCCATTCCTTGTTGAAGTTTTGATCATCCTGATTTCTGATTTCCCTGGTTAATCTTGTCATCTCTGCATAGTCCAATAATTTCATCTGGCAGTCCACCCTAATAGGTATCTTGCTGTCTTTCCATCTCTGGGCAAGAAGCACCTTGCAGCTTACTAACCATGGTTTATCTGAAGGAGACAAACCATTGAGTCTGGCTTCAGATGACACACTAAGCTAAACCACGGCTTAGCTCTCAGCCGTACCATGGGGCTGGAAGAAGGGCAAAAAGGCTATGACCGCTATTCTGGGAACCTTCACACTAATCCATGGTTTGGCTTGGTGTTACATGCAAACCAGGTCAATGAATCAGTGTTCTCCAAAATAACCTTGGATTTTACTGCTTGATGGGCCAATCTAAGGCCATGTTTGGAGTGAAGGGATGGGACTTCATTTCCCCATGCCACCATTAGCACATGCATAGCTGGCTACACTGAAAATCCTATACTTTTAATTCCAGAACTGGAAGCAGGAGATGAAGTGTGGCAAACATTTTATATATGGCCTAGAGACTGTCCCTAATGAACGTCATGGTTTTCCTTCTTTGCCCTCACAGGGCTGAAACCTCGTTCGTTCATAATTTCTGCCATTTAATTCCATTTAATTCTCACGATGGTTCCACAGTGGCTTGTACCCAAAACAATGTGGATTAATTGACTTTCTTTTGAGGGCAAAGAGAAAGGAAAATGGTGCAGAGAAGAGACTGAATGGAGGGGAGCAAAATTAAGGCCATTAGTTTGGTGAGGTATTGAGGGTGTGCAATATATTTGGTCCACCTCTGTTTAATGTATCTTATTTGAAGAGCTCCCATTCATACAAAGAAAACAATAAGGAACAAGCGGTCAGTTTTTGTGACCTTTGTTTGCTCAGATTTACAATCACTACTTGCAACCCCAGGAATTCTTATCGTATTGCCCGCTAGTTTCTCTGTTGCCAACTGCCCTGACAATGAAATCTCATTCCACAACTGTTCTTTATATCCTAATCAGTGATGTTGCACTTCACCGCTTCTAATAACTGCTCTAATATTTCCACTCAAAATTCTACCTAATTATATATTGCGACTGTGTTCTCAACACAAGCCATTTGATACAGATTAACCCGCTGGGATGAATACTTTACAGAAACTACCTTTAAATGCCTTTTCAAAGTAAAATGATACCAGTTTGAAACGGATTTAAGGTTAAGTTTTCAACTAAATGTGTAGCAAACACATAAATAACCGGGGTATCGCTTGGGACAGGGAGGGAAACTGTGGGGAGGGGCGGTGAAATGGAATGGCTGAAAGTTTGAAAAGAAGCCCTCCACAGCAGAGGCCATATTGACTTTTCCAATTTTCAAATTCCAAAAATGAGGGGTGGTAGAAAGTTGTAACACAACTTGGGAATTCAAAAGATATTTTGGCTGAATTAATAAAATTTAGTGGTAAATAAAATGTGTATAAAATTGCATAGAGATCATTAAAAATGATTGCCAAGTACTTGCAGTTATATTATGTATCAGTGTTCAGCATCAATAAAACGGCACTGAAGTCATTGATTCCAACATGCAAAGCAGTGTCCTTAATTTCAAGGTGCAAGTTTGTTGAGCCCAAGAGTTATACAGTATACTGAAATCCAGAAGATGGTTTCAGTATGTTTTCCTATCTGCAGCTGAATGCCAGGCCACGTCAATTCTGTAAATTAAGAGCAAGGAATCTGGGCAGTTATCACTCACTAAACTACTGCTCTCTTGCAGGTTTTACTCAGTGACTATATAAATTTGTGCACATTACAAAAACGAATGTCATGATGACAGATGGGATAGGAATGTTCCTCTAGACCAACGTCATTTGCTGTTCCCATTTATACAACCAATTCACCTATTTACCCCACCACAAAAGACACAAAAAATGTGCACACAGTACTCATTGCCCCCTTATCACACAGTTGCTCATATGCACAGACACACAGACACACATGTATTGCATGTATTTACTAATTCCATTCATGCTGATCTCACTCATACGCACATGTGTGACATACACACACATATAAAAGCACTGCAGAATTGTAAAACTGGCTTCTAGGCTTAACATTTGTTTTAAAATATGTGTTCATCTCTTGAGTAAGCTACGTCGTAAGAGATAGGGAAGTGGGAAAATATAGCCGGTCAGGTGGATCAGTGTTGAACTGCTGAACAGGGACCCGTATCTCTAGCCATGAGGCTAGATATTCTGAAGTATTTGTTCTTCATTCTAATATTAGATGAGCACATGTAGTTAGTGAGAGCCAGATAACTAGCCAAGGCCCTGAATTAAAACACCCCAGCAACAAAACAAATGAATTGGCTTGAAATGAATTGTTTCATAGTATTAAACCAATTTTAATAATGTGATTTGAGCACGAGTACTCTCTGCAATTCCTTTTTTTCCTCCTTTTTAAATATCCATAATGGGTAATTGAGCAGATGCTATTCTGCAGCAGCTAATAGAATTTGGTTCCACCTCCTTAAAAGGACCAACTACCGTTTCCCTTGAAGACCGCAGTGCATCTCTGCACTTCAACAGTTCGCCCTCTCCCTGCCATTCCCTTTATCTATATTCTTCTCCAGTGGCTGTTTGGTGTCTGCTGCAGCTGAGCTGCTCTGCACAGATTTTCTTCTCAGTATGTGTGTGTGGGGGGGGGGGGCCCTGTGTGTGTTAATTATGCAGAGAGATGGAGGCGAGCCAGACAGTCCCTCTGGTGAACTGTCTCATGCATGCGTGGCCTTACTTCCTGCTGTTTTGCTGCTAGGGAGATCACCTGTTGGTTTGGGCATCCGTTCAAACTGAGGCCTAACGGAAATGACAGAATCAGCTAGAAATGAGAGAGCCAGCCTCAACTCCAGCTACACCCCACCACCAAAACACGCGCGTGCCAAGGGAAGCGCAAAAACAGATGATTGCTGAGTGACCGAGCCATTTCGTGCAGGAGCTAAAAAGGGAGGAAATGGCAGAGAGAAATGAAACATTTGCAAGAGACGGTACCTTTAGTCTTTGCCTGAGGGACGCAAGTAGCAGCATGGCCTCCCCATCCCCACAATGGCTGAGAGGGTTAATTCCCAACCATCACTGCCACCCCCTCATGCAAATCCTTCCAGGAGTCACTCATCCAGCTTTTACACACATAGGCTTTCTCGCCTTGCTGTCTGAGGGAATAACATCCTAGCTGCCGCAGGAAACCAGCTGCACAACTAATAAGGACTGACTACTGCCATGGTGGAAGGATAAGGAAAACTTAATTCTCCTGAAATGTCCTCATCGGCTCACCTATTCAGGGGTGCAGGAACCCTGTCACCCTGGTTGGCAGAGATCTGGGTCGCCCCACTTGGCACAGAAAGGCAATTACTAAGGACAAGCCGGCGATTATACACTTTAACTCTGAAAGCCAAGAACGGCAAGTTCCCCAGGATCTGCTCATTAGCCGAAGGTATGAAAACAACCCCGTCGTAATTTTCAGTGCAATTTCTCCGATCCGCTGAGACACATTTGGGCAGAACAATCAATGCAAATTTTCTGGTGTGGTTTAAGGCATTTTCAAAAGGGGCTCCTGCACAGTCGACGGTATTTCCCACCCAACACGCCTACATCAGCTTACTAAAAAAAAGCCACAGGAAGATGCCAAAAATGAACGCTTACTAAAATAATAGGAAAAGGCCAAAATTACTTCTCAAAACAGAAGGTTCTTCTTTCTCTGCAGCAACAGAACGGTGCCCTCGAGGATGCTTCTTTCAGTGAAAATGCTTCATGAATATTCAATGACTATTCGGTCCCAAGTTTTCGCACTGGGAGCCAATGTAGGTCTTTCTAGACCGGTGTTATGTGGTCCCAGTAGCTGCTCCCAGTCACCAGTCTAGCTGCCGCATTCTGGATTAGTTGCAGTTTCCGGGTCACCTTCAAAGGTAGCTCCATGTAGAGCACATTGCAGTAGTCCAGGCGGGAGATAACCAGAGCATGCACCACTCTTGTGAGACACTCTGCGGGCACATAGGGTCTCAGCCTGCGTACCAGATGGAGCTGGTAGATAGCTGCCCTGGACACAGAATTGACCTGTGCCTCCATGGACAGTTGTGAGTCAAAAATGACTCCCAGGCTGCTCACCTGGTCCTTCAGGGGCACAGTGACCCCATTCAGGAACATACCTGCCCGCCTCCTGTCCCCCCAAAACATTGATCCAGATGATAGATAAATTAGGCAAGCACAGTGCTGTTGCCAAAGATGGCGCAGAATATTGGCTTTACTTTAGTGTGGTTTCCTCATTTAAATTCCTAGCTCTCTGCAGGCCCTGGGGGCGGGACCAGTAGCAGACCTCACGGTAGGGCTGTACCGCTTACCTGACTGCCCTTTGGCCTGGTTGTTGCTGCATACTGGGATGGAAAGTTGGAGAGGGTGGTGTGATGCTAATACACCAGCTGACCCAGCCTGGTGCTTTCTCAAGTGGATGGTATCAGGAACAGATAATCCTCGTCATGTATCAGGGAATGGGGAGGGACTTATGAGGCAAGGTAAACAGGACCCAAGGGACGCAGGTGGCGCTCTGGGTTAAACCACAGAGCCTAGGACTTGCCGATCAGAAGGTCGGCGGTTCGAATCCCCATGACGGGGTGAGCTCCCGTTGCTTGGTCCCTGCTCCTGCCAACCTAGCAGTTCGAAAGCATGTCAAAGTGCAAGTAGATAAATAGGTACTGCTCTGGCGGGAAGGTAAACGGCGTTTCCGTGCACTGCTCTGGTTTGCCAGAAGCGGCTTAGTCATGCTGGCCACATGACCCGGAAGCTGTACGCCGGCTTCCTCAGCCAATAAAGCGAAATGAGTGCCGCAACCCCAGAGTCAGCCACGACTGGACCTAATGGTCAGGGGTCCCTTTACCTTTAAACAGGACCCAAACCGTAGAACAACACAGGAACAAAACCACTGGGGACAACAAAACCAGCCAGCCATGATTACATCTGCTAGCATGCTTCCTTCTTTCCCAAGACTGCCTTGATCCCATTTGTTTCTTTTCACATTCACCAACCACACCTTGAGCCAAAAGGTTTTAGGAGGTAGCATTAAATCTTAAGATCAAACTTGCACATCTGCCTGGAAATAACATTTTTTCCAGTTTAAATTTAGCCAGCAAAGCAAAAGCGAGACCATGTTTTTGCAGCTAAATAGCAAGTGGCAGCCTTCAGGATCGTCAAGGTGATCGTGTTGCCTTTGGGGATCTGACAATGCTTTAAAGACTAGCGTTGCCTGTTGGGACGTTTACTGGTTCCCCCCCTACTCGAAAAATATCCTGAGTTTCCCATACTCTCTTCTCACGGGAAAACATTTCCTGTAAAAAGGTGCTTCTGCCTACTTCTCAGAAAAGTGGGGAGTACAAAACAATATTCTAAATTTAAAGTGGGATGGGTTTAGTAAATTAATACGCTAATATAGATGTAACTTACTGGGTGATTTTGATAGATGTATGTTTGCTGATATTGCCTGTAATGGTAGGGCAATTTTTAAATTTGATTTTAATAATACATGGAGCCACCAATTATGTTTGAGAATGTTTGGTCATGTTTGACCATTTGTGATTTAATTATTGGATTCTGGAATGGCCAATTGGCTGGGCAATAAACTTGAGAATAGTACAATGAAGCTCACACTGGCAAATCGCAGAGCACAAAACAATGAGCTGTTTGAGCTAAATATAAGGGCCGAACCATCCATTACATGCAAACATGTGTAATAGAACCCCAATAGCGGTTTCTTTCATTTGTTTTTAAAAAAGAGAAGCTTTGGATGTGGGACCTTTGAAATAAACAAGTCGCAGCTTAACTCTTTCTCTGTCTACTTTTTCACTGCTCCAAATTAACACAAAGTTTCCTTACTTCCCTCCCACTTCTTGGTTTCCAAAAATGTGTTAGTTCCTGCAAATGGCCTGCAGTTTCTCAGCTCCAAATCGCTACCTCCCCAAATCGCTTTTCTCCTTAAATTAAATTGTCAGTGAGGTTTCAGTTAAGACAGGTCTGTGTACAACATGCAGTCAGACCTCCTGGGGAATTTGTGGAGTTCTGAGCTCAATCACAGCAGAATCGAGAGTCTCATCTACAATACTGCACCGCTTGCCTAGACATACACACATCTATAGGTCCTGCCCGTTAAGTTGCTAAAACCAGCACACTTTTCAGTTACAAAGTCCTGCTCATTAATCAGGGGTGACTAAGTATCCTTCTTTGATTAGTTGGAGTTACCGATAATGAAATCCGATACGCAGTTACACATAATGAAATCCTTTTAATCTCTTATTCCAGCAGAGTAAGTCAAACACTGGTGTTAAGTATCCAAGATAGTGCAATCAATCCTGATTAAGCCCTCATATTCCTGGATCTCTTTATGCTTAAAATGAGTCAATTCAGGTCTCTTTCAGTGCACAATTGCACGATTCGTCTTGCTTTGTTGCTATCTCTTTCCTATCCTGCAACAGGTTCTTTGGAGTCTTTTGCAAGGGGGGGGGGGACATGTTTCAAATCAAGCATGTAAATACGTTTTATTCCTTGATGCTTGTTCATGCAGCATCATTAATCCTCAGCATGAAATCAATAGGCTTAAAATGCTTAATCACATCAAAATGCAACGTACAAATCCACACCGATGATTTTTTGTGTAGTAGGGATGGAGATAAACAGCATTCCTAGGAAGCCTGTCTTCTCATCAGAAAAAAAATATATACTCAAGGCTATATGAAGAATGTAAATAGATTCTCTTTCTCACATTCATTCTGTAGCATTATCTGTTAAGGCCGGCTCCAGAGACACAACACAACCCGTAAAAAATGGCTGCATTTTCACTGTGGGTGTATTTGTATAGAATATTGCTTTGGCTCTACCATCAGAAAACTCTTTCATCTAGGGATGTCCAACATCTGTAGTCTTGGGGACCACTGCACTTTCCAGACAATAATTCAAGATGAGGGGGTTGAGAGGTATATTTTGACAATCTTATGTATGCTTAGTCAGATGCAAGTGCCATTTCATTTAATAGTATTTACTCTCGGGCAAGTGTAAAAGGATTGCTTTTGACTGATTTTACGTATAGAATTATTTTCAATTGTTTGCATGTACAGAATTGTTTTTACATATGGAACTGTTTTCCGTAGTTTTTATCGTTGATGTTTCTGTTACGAAAAGGCTTTGAGAAATCTTATGGGAAGTGATTCATAAATGGAATCAAATAAATAAATAAATACACTCAATATTGATTAATTGGTTAGATTCATTTTCAAAAAGCGTGTTGATACAGTCAGACTGAATGTTAAGTACAATGTCCATGCAATTAAAAGCATGGATGAACATGAATGAGTGGATGCAGGGAGGGGGAAGGAAACCCAGCCAGATGGGCAGGGTAGAAATAGTTAACAATAATAATAATAATAATAATAATAATAATAATAATAATAATAATTTAACAAGGGTGTTGAAAAAGGTAAGCATTATCAGTGTGAACAAAAGCAGAATATATATATATATATATATATATATTGAGAATGAGACAAAATGCAAGTAATTTCACCTTAGACTTAGAAAATAGTATTTAACAAGATCATTCAAGCCAAGCAATGCATCCAACCCACAACCATTTCCCCCTTACATGAAACCCCAAAGGCTGTTCCACAGCTGCCAGTCAGAGAGTAAGCCAAACTGTGATCTAAGAAGGCAACAACAGGCCCTCATGTCAACGTGCAAAAGCTACATTCTAGAATTTGGCACCTGGATTTTCCAGCTGCCAAGCACAACCCATCTGGCAAAAGGGAGCTTGCTGTGTGGCCAAAGGAGAATCAGAAAGAAAAGGAGGCTGCAAGAGCCAAATGAATGCCAGGCAGAGAGCAGAAAGGGCGAAGGAGAAATATGAACTTGGTGACATTTATAAAGCATTGATTGGAGATTTATTATCATACATTAAAAAAGAAATCAACCCTAGTGTGGGTCTCTGCAGATAGGAGCAACCTTGTTTCTCAAAAGCTAGAGGTTCGTTGATTTATTCAGAAACATGTAGGAAACTCTCTAAGCTGTGCACAGAATGTAATTATACAAAAAACCAGCAAAACTGTTAAAAAACAAGTGTACATAAAAACACATATAAAATCAGCAAAACAAATAACTAAATTTAAGGTTGCTGAAATAAAAAGTCCTGAGCATGTGTCTCAAACAATATCACAAGGACACCTGCCTAAGCCCTTCATCCCAGATTGCTACTCTTTACTTTCTTCCATAAATCAATATTTGCCATTCTTATGGAGGATAGTGATCTACTACACTTGGAAATGATACTTGTGGTTAGGGCAAAATCCGCCCATCGCCCCTGACACTGGGAGACTCAGCCAGTCTTTACTGACAGGCATGTGTGCAACGTATGGCTACACATTGCGGTCCCTGAGGGTCCTTGCAATGCAATTCCTGCTCATGAAACCCTCCTCCATAATGACAAACATTAGTAATAAATCAGTAGTCCACATCTAACCATACAACTCTGCAAATCACTTACTTCGCTGCCCTACTTGGTGAACTGTTCCCTCTCCTTTAAAAATAAGAATAATTCTCTAACATATTCATTTAGCTTCATCTAATATTGCTCTGGAAGGGCATCGAAGCTGCATGGTCAAGAAGAAAGGAGCAACTATATTTCAGAAGTCATGGGAACATGTAAAGAACATGTTCCAGGTACATGTGTAGCAGTTCTAACCACCCTGTTGTTCATTCTCCACTAAAGGATGGCTACTGCACATCAGACATGGCATCAGAAAGACATGCTACACCCATGAGCATAATTCTAGTTTTAGCTACATTAAGTTTTTGCATGTCTGAAGCAGAAGACGTTAAGAAAGAATAGGGCAGACCAGCGTTTTAAGGAGAGCAAAACAAAACTGTACTTTCAGCACACTGAAAGTAACGGATTCTCCAAGATGACTCACACAGAATGGGTAGGGTCAACAACTTCTCTATCAAGACCCACTGAAAACTCTCTGACAGGAGCACAGCACCAATGAACACATCTGCCAGTTTTCATGTGATCCATCCATATCAAAGCACCTGATATATTAGGTATTAGCAGAGCACCCATTACTTGAAGGATGACAACTAACCACATCCAAGCAAAGCAACACAAAATGTCCTTTCACTTTTTCCCTAGCAGTACGGACCTTGCAACTAGCTCTTAACGAGGCCAAATATTTGCTTATTCTCTGCTGAAAGCATGTACGTGTCAGTCTGCAGAGAAGAGCTGATGGATGGACTCTTCACTTAGTCTTCTGCCTGCTACTTTTTCCCTGCGAGATCTTTCAGCTGCTTTTCTCCACTCAACATGGTGAACACACACATGGCAACAGAATTGGGGGGGGGGTGTCCCACCAGGGAGAAGAGTTAAACACTTGCTGTTTTTCTTCTACAGATCCCTTCTTTGCATATGTGGCTTTGACGTTCTGCCACTGCAGCTTGGGTCTCAAAGAGAAAACACAAATTCTCTCCCCAACCGGGGGAAAAGATGTATGCATGCATGTGTACACATGAGAGAGCTATATAGATTTAGATAGAGAAGACAGATTTATGTGTGTGTGGATGAGAGAGAGACTAGAACTTCTAAGCATGCTTCAGTAATACATCCTTGTGGCCAGCTATGACAGACTAACATGGATGGTGAACCAACAAAATTTGACTGTCTCAATTCTCACGTTTCTACTCTAATGTGGGCTGGAAGTTTATACATACAGCTGCTCCTCTTTGACCTGGATTTAAACTGAACTTTCATTGGACCTTAACCTGACAGTCAATACTGCAGTCAGCACATTGTCATTTAAAGCATCAAAAGGCAAGAAACATGTCAACAGTTACAGGCATCTGCAGCCACCCGAAGTTATGTTGCTGCTTGCAACACTCCAAGCTACTGAAGTACGAAAGCACCAAACACCAAAACTGACACTTGGCTTCAGTGTATGCCAGTAAGCACCTGCAATTGTCTGTATGCTGTCCGCATGTGTGGCCAGGTTCTGTTGCAATCTCTGCAGCTGTTGAAATTGCAAGGTTGGATTCCTAAGGACCATGTAAGTCCTTGCACCCCAGTGGCCACAAATGGATTAAACAGGCTTAAGTAGAAGAGCAGTTCTACAAGGTCAAAGCACGATGCCAGCCAGACTGAAATAATTCACCTATGTCGGGCATAGGCAGACTTGGCCCTCCAAATGTTTTGGGACTGCAACTCCCATGATCCCAAGCTAACAGGACCAGTGGTCAGGGATGATGGGAATGGTAGTCCCAAAACATCTGGAGGGCCAAGTTTGCCTATGTGGCGTTCTACACAGCAGGCTTCACTTTTAAAACTGAGCATGTGTACTGCCACTGCTTGTGTAACATTAGGTGCTGGTCTGGCTTTCTAGCACGATACGAATAGCAGCTAGGGTCCAGATTCAGCACCAACACTGCAGCACTTTTGGGTCTTTCTCATCTCCTGGGAAGTCAAGCACATATGATGACATCAGTTTCAATGAATACAGAGTAAAGGTTAAGGGGCACAGATTCACAGGGTACAACATCTGGCGAAGGCCCACACTTCATACTTTGTGCCAGGGACATTGCTGCCACCACAGGAAAAGTTTGGTGGCAGAGTGGCAGAGCACACATGCTCTGCATGTGAAAAGACCAGGGCTCAACCTCTGGCATCCTCAGGCAGGAGTGGGAAAGCCTCATCTCTGAAACCCGGAAGAACTGCTTCCAGTCAATGGAGACCAGGAGTGGGGAACCTGTGTTGCTCCAGAGGTTGTTGGAAGTCCAACTCCCATTATCCTTGACCACTGGCCACGTTGGCAATGGTTGATGGGACCTGGAGTCCAACCGCATCTGGAGGTCGACAAGCAAGTCATCCATTGTGTAGACCAGGGGTTGTCAATCTGGTCTCTACCGCCCACTAGTGGGCGTTTCAGGATTCTAGGTGGGCGGTAGGGGGTTCTACGACACAAGCTGAATCCTCCTTCCATCAAGCACTGGCGGGCGGTAAGGAAATTTTACCATCAAGAAAGATGCATTAGTGGGTGGTGGGTATAAAAAGGTTGACTGCCCCTGGTGTAGACAGACTGATGGAGCAAGGCTCTGGCAGACAGCTTCCTTTGTTCCAAGAAGACAAATGGTGGGTTCTATTCTGGATAGGGATTCATTCATGTGAAGCAGCTCCTGTGTGGTTTATACTGGTTCCAATCATCTCAACAATGTCATCCCAAAACAAAGGCTTTTGCTGGCATGGTGGAAACCAGCCCAATCCCTGCTGGACATGCTTCACACAACTGCCTTCCCATGCGGACAGAAATACATAGTATTTGCTTTCTCAATGGCAATCATGTACGATGTGCGAAGCAGCCCTCTGGTGGGCAGATGAAGTGCAAATGGAAGAATTATAAGTGTTGTGAACCTGGTGATAAAAATACTGAATGTGAGCTGACTGGCAAGCAAGGCGTCCTTCTCTAATCTACTTGTGTTCAGTGTCCACAGATGCAGAGTTTGGCCACCTATCGGGACGGCAGCAATTTTGACACATCAGGCCTGCTGAACCTGCTACCCTCTGAGATGAATGTAGCCCACCAGGTGCTTAATAGGGCCACCCCCCCCACCCCCGTTTCTGAAGTCTCAGGCAGGCTGTAAGAATTGGATATTTACCATGCTGGTGCTACATTTTGTTCATCTAAAGCAGGGCTAGCCAAAATGGTGGCTCCTAAACGTTCTTGGATGCTCTCACCACACTTGATCAGTGGCCAGGCTGGCTGGGGAAGTGTAGTCCAACAATATCGGGAGGATATAATGTTGGAGGCCTTAGAGATTTTTGGATACCAGTGGCCCCCACACCCGCTTTCTAGTGAAGAGGGAAACAATGGAGCAAAATACCGAAGTGCTGACTTTGCACCTTCCCTCCAGAAATCCTTTGTTTTATTTTGCAGTGGCCAGCCACATGACAGAGGGAAATAAAACAGAAGCAAACTGCTTCCCAGAAATTTCAAGTACACAATATCAACATTATATAATGCACAATAAAATACTTCATACCTGGAGTTGAAAAAACGAAAAGTGTTAACAGCTGACCTGGCACAGCCCCACATGCTCTCTCTGGAAATTGAACACAGACAATTAGCAATTTTAAGATACCCCAAAGAACGTCAGAGGGGGGTAGACAACAGGGAGGGGAACGTACAGGGGGGAAAAAACCACAGCCCCAACAACAAGCACAGACAGCCTACACCTAAGATTTTGTATTCTTCCAGCTGAAATTCACCTGGAGCAGCATTGAAACAGTGATGGATTTAATTTTACAGGGACAGAGTCCATCACTGGGTAATTTAAAGTGTTTTTAAAAAACGATAGCTATGACTTCTTTTTCAATGGAAACATCTGACATTTATTTCAACTACATTTGCTGTTAGGATTTCTGGCTGTCGTCAGCTAAGTCCTACTTAGAGTAGACCCACTCCATTTAATCTGCTAGGAGCAGGAGTACACTTCGAACCAGATAACCAAAATTAGGAATATAAGGGCACACTTCCTGCAAGGTCAGTATAAGTCCCACCTTTTTCTCTTAGTGCTCCACTGTGCTCCAGCTATTGCAGAGAATGGAAGGTTGTCTTGCTTCCATTTACATTCCAGCCCCAAAGCTCCTGTGAGGAGTTTACTTCAGCTTGAAGCTCCAGGTAAATTATGAGCTGGGACCTGGGATGGGTGAAAAACAGGAAGCATGCCAGCTTCCCATTCTGGGTATTGGCCAGCATCTGACGCTGCATGCTTGCCAAGGAGGTATTCTGGGGAGGCCCTGCGACCTAGTTTTAAAAATTTATTTCTCAGGTTGACAGAGTTTATGCAGAAATTCACAGATTCAGAATTTCAGCAGCTCTGAGGGAAAAGGCAGAAATAATGAAGCATAATGACAGGCACTTTATGAATAATGATAAAACGATATCGGCACTGAAGTGAAATACTGGACCACATTTGCTTTTTGACACACCGATGAAAATGCTAGGAGTAAAGCATTTTAATTGAGAATTTAAATGTAGCGATTTCACAGAAAACAGTAGTCTAAGGCGTACAAGTTTCAACAATAAGTATTTCAGAACCAGGCTCCTGCATTGACGAAGTAATCTTCTTTCATCTTAATATGCAATGTATGAAACGTCCCTTCCAACTATGATTCTAAGGTATCTATGATTCTGGAAGAATTCTGATGATCTGCATTATTGGCTAGGAAATGGGATTCATTCAATGGCAAAAACAAACAGTTATACCATTTAAAACAGTAGCAGCAGCAGCAGCAACAACAACAACAACAACAACTTGCAACTGGTTTGCAAAACCTCATGCCTATCTGCTTGGAATATTCCATGATATTTTTCTGAAGGAGGCATGCATTAAGCCACTGGAAACTACATGGGAGATTTTGGAGATATTATAGAAATAGGGCAGCACGGGGGTAGGCCTGCCATACGTCAGGGAAATGTCCTGGTTTTCGGGTGTAAAAATGGTGTCAGGGAAAACCCGAATGTATGGCAATGCGATGAAAAAAGCAACGGAAACAGCGTAATTTTACATTTTGAAATATGGCAACCCTACATGGAGGCTAATACGCTGCATGAATTCTAAAGTACTGAACAATGAAAAACACAAAAGGTGCTATGGATTAAGAACTGCAACCTGATGAAAATTTGCTTGGGAGTATGTCCCAAGTATGGGCGACATACTTCTAAACTAGCGCTTTCCAAATTTCTGAGAGCTTAGGTGCACACATTTTTATTTAAAATTGGAGGCACCCGAGTATATCCCCCGCCCCAAGTTTAATTTTAGAAGATATAAAAGAGTAAGTAGGCGCACCTTCTGATTTGAAGATGGGAAGCTCACATTAGAGACATGTGAGGCCTGGTTTGGACACATGTCTAAACTTGTACAGTGACGCTTGGGTTGCAAATGCGATCCATGCGGGAATCCCGTTTGCAACCTGCAGCGCCGCGTCTGTGCATGCGCGGGTTGCGAGTCGGCGCTTCCGCGCATAGCGCAATTTAGTGCTTCTGTGCATGTGCAAGCACCAAAACCCGGAAGTAACCCGTTCCAGTACTTCCGGGTTCGGCGCGGTGCGCCACCCCAAAATCACACAACCCAAAGCATCTGTAACCCGAGGTATGACTGTACGCTCCCTGCGCCACCCAAAATCCTCTCCAACAGCTGTTAGAAACTGGAAGCTTTATTATTATTATTATTATTATTATTATTATTATTATTATTATTATATCTCCTCTGAAATAACTACAGTTCTGTGTGACCGCTGAACACGAAACTGTGGTAATTCTAAATGACAGTAGGTCAAAACGGAAGTGAACATTTCTGATTTCATCTTCACGGCTGTTCTGAAGGAGGGAAGGGAGGAGCAACAGTAAATCATGGAATAGCATAATGTCCGAATGCAACCACTCATAAAAACAAGCGGCAGGCTTCCCTGATAGCGGGTAATATGTGGCTGCATGAGGGCATGATCCACTCATATCTAATGCACCAGTGCTCCAGAATTAACTAACCCCAAAGGAGGCCGACCGGAAGCTGGGAAACCCAGAGGTATGAATCATATACAGTTGTAATTGGTAGTTTTACCATGAAGACTGGTGTTCTAGACAAAGAGGACCTTCTATTATTTAATGCTTTTCTTGTGGTAAACATTTTCGGTATTATTACATGGCTATGGTCTAGCTAATGTGAGATATATACAGAATGTGGGATGCAAAATAACTTCCCCCATTATTTTCACGGGAAAGGGGCAATGACTAGGGGTAGAACTAGGGATGGGCATTCATTCAAAACAAATGAAAAATCAAACTCAACGGGAAGCCTTCACTTCAAATTTCATTTGTTACAGAATGAACGCAATCACTTACTAACGGGATACAAATGGGATTTGTTTTCATTGCACTATTAAACACAATTGAATACCTAGGCACAATACAACTGGGGACATAAAATGGCAGGAGGAGGAGGCCCCTGAAATCAGCTCTGCTGCCACAAATGGCAACGGCAGCAGCAAAAGAAAGGAACGCCTTCCCCGTAAAAGGAAGGGGGAAAGGGTAACGTAATTAATGTAAGCAACAGAAACGGGAAAGAACCATTCAATTTGATGTGATTAAAATCACCCCACCTTCCATCCAAGGTGCTCAAGGTGCCCATGGCAGACACACTCATTATTATTTTTTAAATCCTTACAAGGTAATAATAATAATAATAATAATAATAATTATTATTATTATTATTTATACCCCGCCCTCCCTGGCCAGAGCTGGGCTCAGGGTGGCTAACACCAGTAAATTTACAATAAAAACGTAATAGGAAAAAAAAACCCAATTTAAAATACAGGTTAAAATACAATTTAAAATGCAGCCTCATTTTAAAAATAGCCCATGGATCAAAACCATAAGGGGAGGGAAACATAAGGGTCAGACTGAGTCCAAACGGTCAGGCGGAACAGCTCTGTCTTGCAGGCCCTGCCGAAAGATGTCCAGTCCCGCAGGGCCCTAGTCTCTTGTGACAGAGAGTTCCACCAAGTCGGGGCCAGTACTGAAAAGGCCCTGGCCCTGGTTGAGACCAATCTAACCACCTTGCGACTTGGGACCTCCAAAGTGTTATCATTTGTGGACCTTAAGGTCCTCCGAGGGGCATACACGGAGAGGTGGTCCCATAGGTATGTGGGTCCTAGACCTCATAGAGCTTTAAAGGTCAAAACCAGCACCTTAAACCTGACCCTGTACTCTACCCTGTACTCACGTAGGTTAGGCTGAGAGGCAGTGATTGGCCAAAGTCACCCAAGTGACCAACATGGCTGACTGGAGATTTGAACCTGGTCTCCAATGGTCCCAGTCTAATGCTCTAACCACTACAACACTCTGGCTCTAAAATGAATGGGGTTCTAACAAGTGAACAATGAAATGGACGGGGTCCTCAAAAGTTTTAAACAAACATAACTTATATAAAGTTATTTATAGACCAGCCTTTGGGCACAGCCCACCCAAGACAGCTTACATCCCATATAAACCACATTAACATTCAAAAAAAATAACATTTCAAAAGCAGCATTACAAGCAAGTATTTAAAAACATGGGCTGGTGAAAATAAATAAAGGAGCAAAATAGAAATTTGATCCAGTCAATAATAGGATATTAAAGTAACAGCTTTCAAACAAGTGGGCTTTCAAATCCTTCTTACAATCTGGAGAGTTCATAATCTTGTGGGAAACATAGAAAGGACCCTGTCTCTTGTGCCTGTCAACTGAACTGACCTTACTGGCAAGCTTATAAGCAGTTCCTCTGAGGCAGATTTTAAGGCCTGGGCAGGTTCATATGGGTACAGACAGTTCTTCAAATAACTCTATCCCAAATAAATAAGAGCTTTAAAGATCAAAACCAGCACTCTTAACTGAGCCCAGAAACATGACTGAGCCCAGTACACAATTGCTCAGTTGATTGATTATTGCTCAATCTTAGTGGTTTTTGGGTGATGAATAGCTCTCTTCTCTTTTTTAAACTGTCATTGCTGAAATCCAAAAGGGGATTTTTGTTTTTAAGTGTCCTGTAGGAAACTCATAGGATTCAGGTCTGATCCTGAACTACAACTCCCATCACCTCCTAGCTAGAGCTCAGGGATGATGGGAGTTGTGGTCCAACATCTGGGGACCCACAGATTGAGAACTGCTGGTAAGCTTTCCTGAACTCTGCTCTGAAATGTTTGGAAGAAGAGTGAGGTATAGATATTTTAAAAAATCAAAAGGCACAGATACATAAAGCCAAAGTAAGCAAACTACAAATGATTTCAAGCAACTGCAAGCACATTTCAGTCCTACTGATTTCAACAAGAGAGTGAAGCATGCGCTTAATTCTCCCACTGAAATCAATACAATGCAAAAGCGGTTCAATTGTATCCATTTCTGTTTACTAAAAGACGAAAACAACTATACAAGCTAATATATCTTATATACGGGATGAAAAATGAAAAGACACAAAACATCCAGATAACTAATAATCTAATACTTAAGAGCGCTGCAAACAAGCTCATAATAATCTAGGTAGCTGTGAAAAAACTGTTCCAGAAATTGAGAAAAGGCTGCCATGTCATTTCAAAACTACTGGTGAAATGCTGCCCATTTTGTGTCTTTGTTAGATTTGTTAATTTAACCTAGTATTTAATTATTGGGGATGGGGAGCCCTTGATTTGCCCCTCCTGACCCCCCCCTACCCAAAGGAAAGCTTTCTAAAAACACTAGCTATTCTTCTAGCCCTGTTGGAATTCAAGCACTGATTTTGCCTTCTCTGTTACATTCCATTTTCAGACCCTTAAACACCCAACAAAGGAATCAGTTTTGTTAGAAAAGTCCTGCCAGTTTACCGTATTTTTCGCCCTATAGGACGCACCGTCCCATAAGGCGCACCTAGTTTTTTTGGGGGGGAAATAAAGGGAAATAAATTATTTTTCCCCCCCAGGCGCGGGGCTGGGGTGGGGGAGGCCCGCCCGAGCTTCCCCCGACCCCAGCCCCCAAACAGGCAGCTCTCTGCAAGCTGTGGGAGCCCAGCTTCAGCATGCAGGCAACTCTCCGCAAGCAGCGACCCCTCTCGCACCGACCCCTCTCGCTCTCCAGGCTTCACCGAAAGCCTGCATTCGCCCCATAGGACGCACACACATTTCCCCTTCATTTTTGGAGGGGGAAAAGTGCGTCCTATAGGGCAAAAAATACGGTAATTCTTATCTCTTCCTTATCCCTTCAGCTCTCCTTAATAAGTTATAGATCTTTACTGTTGTCCCCTGAACCAACCAGTTTTGGGGCCTCATATTGATACATACAGGTTAGCTTTTAACCCAGCATCAGCCTGTGGGGAGAAGATTTATTCTTTTTTCCAGTGTGGGGGTGGGGTGATCAGACTGATCTGCTAAGTCCATGGTCCAGGATTGAAAAATTGATTTAAAAAATGTGAACTGATGCTCTTCCCACCTATATTTTACTGGAGTTTGGGGCAGCACATCAACCTCAGTTATTAATATTCTGGCTTCTTAGATATACCCCTTCACTCTTTGGGCTTGTCAGGGAACTGCCATCGGAGCCAGAGGGAGAGGGAGGGCTCCAAAGGGATTCCGGAGAGCGTCCCGGGAGGGAGAGAAGCAGCCCATCTTCTGGGGAAGGAAATCAGAGCAGCACCAGTGGGGAAGGGGGGCAGATGGGGGAATCGGCGAGGTGGCTCCATGACTCCTTGCCTGGGACCAGCGGGGAGAGTAGGGGTCCTCCGCTGCCCACGCCCTCCTTGCGCAGAAGGCTTCCGCGCAGGGAGAGTAGGAGGAGACTAGGCGTCAAAGAGCTTCTTTGCTGGAAGAAGTTCAAGAAATGCCCACTGACGGATTCTGCCAGCGATTGAGACAGCCACGGATGAGTGGCTGTCCGGACAGAAAAGGTTCACTCAGGCAACCCAGCCAGGTGTTGCACCGGTTTACGCACGAGCAACCCCTAGAACCATTACAGGGCTTGAGTCATTTTTTTTTCTTAGCTAGCTAGCTAGCCTGGAACATGTTTAGAATTTAGAATTAAATATATATTTCTAGGAAGGTTTGCTGCAAGACAGTGAATGGGATAGGGGAATTTTCAGGGAAGAAGTGGGGAGGACAAGAATCTGTACTTAGTTCATTCTGCCCTTGTCTCACGCACACAGAAACACACCAAAAATCCCACCCACAAATCTGGTTTTTGCTGGACCAAAAAAAAAAAAAAGGAAAAAAGTGGTATTTGAGGGGATTGACAAGCAGGCAGGAGAATTCCACCCACAATTCTCTCTTACAAATCTCTAACCCTGAGTGTTATGTAACATTGGATTAACAACCCAGCATTGTAGGGCATGTCATTTTAGAGGATTTTTTTTAAAAAAAAATTATTCAGCAAGGGGTCTTAAAAACATGTTTTTGTGTGTGAGGAATTCAATTCTGCTATTATTTTTGTGCTTGGACGACATTTATATTGGTAAGAAGCACAGAAGCTGCCTTTAGAAAACCAAAGAATTTTAATTTCACCTTCTGAATATCTCAGGTATTACTAAGTAATATTAATAATGGATAATAGAAACTATATAAATATACAACTGCAAGCACTTGGCAATCATTTAAAATGATTTCTATGCAATTTTACACACATTTTACGTACCAAGCAAAATCAAACTATGTCAATTTAACCAAAATATCTTTTGAATTCCCAAGTCATATTACAACCTTTTAGCACCCCTCATTTCTGGGTTATTCAGCTGGTATTGATCTTTTACTATTTAGTTTTCCTGTAGGTATATAAGTGCATTGAGGGTGAAGTGTTTATTGTTGCCACTCATATTGCTTACATATTTTGGATGAAAACCAATTTGAAATAAATACATACATAAAGCAGGGCAGCTTCATAGGAATTTTCAGTTTCCTAAGAGATGCACTAGCAGACAAAGGCTAAAGGCCATTATGAGCAAATAAGATTGCATCATTTTTTATTTGAAGAGACTACAGTGGTACCTCGGGTTAAGTACTTAATTCATTCTGGAGGTTCGTTCTTAACCTGAAACTGTTCTTAACCTGAAGCACCACTTTAGCTAATGGGGCCTCCTGCTGCCGCTGCGCCGCCGGAGCAGGATTTCTGTTCTCATCCTGAAGCAAAGTTCATAACCTGAAACACTATTTCTGGGTTAGCGGAGTCTGTAACCTGAAGCGTATGTAACCTGAAGCGTATGTAACCCGAGGTACCACTGTACAGCAGAATGGCCCTACACAGACACAGGTTGAACTTGCATGTTACATATAGCCAAACCATGGCTTAGCATGAATGTGCTGGCTCCTGAATAGGAGATTGCAGTCACATTGCTACTGCCCAGGCTTTTTTGATCATCACCTGCCTGAAGTCATCGTGAAACCATCTCTAAGCAAGTACCATATCTCGAATGGGAATGCTTTCAGTTCTAAGGTTCCTTTTCTAGCAAACAAGCATGCAGAGTAATAAAGCAAAACATCCCTCGATTCTTATCTGGAACTTCAATCTGGAAAGGGCACTGAACACTGAAATGTGGGAAAGTTTAAGGGGAGCCTATTAATGTGGGAGAGGTCAATGTGGTGCAAACAGGAACCAAACGGCAAGAGTACACCGTCTCTGGTGCACTGGGGATATTTAAATCATGTGATGCTGTAAACAAGACAAAGTTCTTCACCAACCTCAGATATTGTGACAGAAAGCAACAAGTAACAAATAAATGTAACATTCAACACAGTTAGCATTTCTGAAAGTCACAGTATCACTGCAGGAGCTGGAGGAAGGAGGAAGGCCACCACAATCTACACAAGCTATATGTGGTGTGCGTTATAGCTGTCAAGTGTCCAGGTTACAAAAGCACAAATTACTGACGTCTCCTAGTTTTATTAAGCTGGTGTCTAACAACAGATCTGGTGGGAGTTTGAAATCTATAAACGGTGGCTGTCCTGGTTTTGACTCAAGAGGACAATTGCCTTGGACCAGGAATCCTCAGCGTTGGAACCCTCTGGCAACTGCAGCTCCGAGATGGATTCAAGCCCTAGTCCATCTTGTGTTGTTCTAAAGACTATCCTGAGCCCCAAGGAGATACCTCTGCCTCCAGATTCCAATGGCTGACCCACAGATTTCTCAGGGGACCCAGGAAGTCCTGAGGAGAGATCTCCACCCCTGAAAACACCATTACCTCAAAAGACCCAACAGCTGTAAAAGAAGGCACCAGCCCTTTAACTGACCAGGAGACAGCACTTAGGGCACAGAGCCTCTAAACTGCTATAAAATCCGCTTAGTTGTTCCAAGACCTTGCTAGATAACCTGGATGTCCACAAACACCACCTATGGTCCTGAATTCACATTGTCATCTCTCTCCAAGGTGATGATTTTTGCTTTGTCTTGCTCTGATTTTCACCCCTACTCACAGCAGAACCAGGAGCTACTGACCTCCCCTAGTCTGGGCCTCAAACAATCCCAGAAGAACATGTCCAGAACCACCTATCATCAGTTTCTGGGATGCATCTGACATGCACATGCAGACATTCAAAAAACATCTCCTGAATCCTATACCAGATCAGCCAGGTTCCCTGTCTAAAGGATAGCATCAAACAATCCCAGCTGACCCTGTTCCCATCTTTGCCACACTGGGTTGTGCAATAGGACACTTAAGTTACCCTGAGCAATATACATTCCTTTTCATGCCACGTAGGAGGCAATCTATTGGGGGGGGGGGATCCTAAGGTCTCCTGCTGCAATCTACTGGCCTATTTGCCACATGGTTAAAAAAACAAAACAAGAAAACCAAGAACAAAACACCAACAACCCACAGTTGCCATGGAAACAGAAGAAGAAGAAGGTGAGAGCCAAACATGAGCCTGGATTGTTGGAGGAGGCATGTAAATTGCATATGTAAGTTCTCAAGGTTTGGAAAGGCTTGTGGTTGAGATCTTGGAAAGCCAATTAAGAATATACAATACTGAGCTAGATGGATTAATGGTGTAATTCAGCAGAAGGCATATTCAATATGTTGCATGTCAAAGTTCTCTAGAGCAAGAAGCACTGTGCAACTTCAGCAGTCTCCCCAAAACAAAGGGCCTCAGGCATTCTATACAAACAGGGTTCACAGTCGAGTGCCCAGCTCAATGCAGACCACTGGGAGATCAATAACCCCCTCGCCTTTTGCTGCTCTCCCGGAGCTGCAAAAAATTGGAGTGGAGGCTTCAATCCATGCTGGTAGACTGTGTTGACTTGGTGGCATGGCCTGTATTAGGCAGTGGATTTGGATTCCTCTGAGGAGGTAAAAACAAACCCCATCCTAACAATATTCTGCCTCCTCCTCCTCCAGCAATCGCACTCCTGAATTAAAATACAGAGGCCAAAGGCCTTCCAATAGATCTTGTCTTAAAAAGAGCAGCATAAAGGCTGGTCTTGACCCTCATCTAATTCCAAACCATTATGAGACAAGAGGACCAATGGATACTAATGCCAAAGGAGTCCTTCACCTACCATCTTCAGTAAATCACATCAGAGCTGCTGTAGTGTATAACAATCTCTCACTTTCTCAGCCGCACTCTCTTTTGTGCTGAGAAAATCTGAATGAAGCAAGGAGCACTTTCTGCACCAACCTCTGTGCTAGGGAAGAAAGACTTGTTACTTGTTATGGAGCCTCTTCTGCCAGAACGTGGAGGTATGAGTGTACTTCATCCATAGTAGACTGTATGGCACACTTCTCTGTTGATTTACATGCATTTACAGAGAATGTGAAAATAAAGGAGCGTCCCCCCCACTGTTTGTCTGCCAACACATTCATGCTTGCATATACCATGTACCTTTTATGAAGGAAGTGATATTTTAGTATGAGTATTCAGCTGAAAGCTCACACCATTTCC
Source organism: Podarcis erhardii (assembly GCF_964252035.2). NCBI lineage: Eukaryota > Metazoa > Chordata > Lepidosauria > Squamata > Lacertidae > Podarcis > Podarcis erhardii. The sequence continues at coordinate 98,506,113 of NC_138508.1, read as the reverse complement.
CAGGAAAATTGTCAACCAGATTGAAAAATGTTACTTCTTTGGTCACTTTCCAGCCCATCTTGGGAAGATGTTAGCTACTTTGTTTAGCTTGCCATCACCTGTTCTTAGTTGTGCTTGTGCCCTTAGAGACATGCACACCACTAAAACTGACTGCTTATGACTGTACATACTGACATCCAATAACATCATCACAGATACACTGCCCAAATGCCACCCTGCTTATTACGTCATCCCTGATTGGGTAAGATCACCCACGTGATTAATTCAAGAGGAGGAAAAATTAGCACCCATGGTAAATCCATGCTACTCAAAAGGATTTTTAAAGGGATGTTTGTATATTTTCAAAGTGTATAGCCCAAATCCAGATAAAGTCCACCATGATTAAGTCCCACTGAAATTAATAACAAGTTGGGGTTCATTAATTTCCCATCAATTTTAGTGGAACTACACGGGTGGCACTGTGGTTTAAACCACAGAGCCTAGGGCTTGCCGATCAGAAGGTCGGCGGATCGAATCCCCGCGATGGGGTGAGCTCCCGTTGTTCGGTCCCTGCTCCTGCCAACCTAGCAGTTTGAAAGCACATCAAAATGCAAGTAGATAAATAGGTACCACTCTGGCGGGAAGGTAAACGGCGTTTCCGTGTGCTGCTCTGGTTTGCCAGAAGCGGCTTAGTCATGCTGGCCACATGACCCGGAAGCTGTACGCCGGCTCCCTCGGCCAATAAAGCGAGATGAGCGCCGCAACCCCAGAGTCGGCCACGACTGGACCTAATGGTTAGGGGTCCCTTTACCTTGACCTTTAGGGTAACTAAGGTTGCAATACATGCACTCTTACCTGGGATTAAGTGCCATTGAGCTTAAAGGGTTTCATGTCTTGAATGGACATGTTTACGACTGCACTGAGAATTTCTTTGGATCTGAGCCTAAGTTTTTTTACTACTGCATTTCCTTGAGATATCTACTGGCAAATATTCAGTGGAGCCCTATTTAGGTTACATTTCAATCAAAGTATTGTAAATAAGAGCAAGGGTAGGAGCCTAACAGCAAGAAGACACAGCATTTTGAAATTCAGTGTCAGTAAGGTAAAAGAAAAACAATTTCTTTCATGAATCAAGATAATAATGCCAGTTTACTGGAGGACTGGACTGAAATAGGCGCAACTAAGAAGCGGGTGGTGCTGTGGTCTAAACCACAGAGCCTTGGGCTTGCCGATCAGAAGGTCGGCAATTCGAATCCCCACGATGGGGTGAGCTCCCGTTGCTCTGTTCCAGCTCCTGCCAACCTAGCAGCTCAAAAGCACTCCAAAAAATGCAAGTAGATAAATAGGTATCACTCCAGCGGAAAGGTAAACGGTGTTTCCGTGCGCTGCTCTGGTTTTGCCAGAAGTGTCTTAGTCATGCTGGCCACATGAAACGGAAAAACTGTCTGCAGACAAACGGCAGCTTCCTCGGCCAGTAAAGCGAGATGAGCACCGCAACCCCAGAGTCGTCCACGATAGGACCTAACGGTCAGGGGTCCCTTTACCTAGGAAGCCAACCAGTGTGGCACCCACAATGCTTCATGTGGCATATGATTGCTGGTTCTGACAAGAGTCGGATCCCTGAAAAAAATAATTCTAAAAGGTCCTCCCAGAATTCTCTGTGATGACCTGGGATTCTGCACCCGAGTGCTAGGAATCACACCTCATCGCTGGCCTGCTTTAAAATGCAAGTTCACCGGAAGCCAGTGGGATCTCCCTGTTTTTCTTTGATGGTGTGTGTCTCTGTGTGTCTCCAGCCTCCAACAGGTCACATAAAAGGGAGAACAAAATACCAATGGGCTACTGGACTCCTTCTGCTTATAGATCATTGGTTGTAGAACTGTTTTTTCTCCTCTTTGGCTTGCTCTGCCCCTGACCTTTTGTGAGTCTCTCCCTCTCTGTCACTCCCTCTCTCCAACTTGTTTTCCTCTCGCTTTCCTTCAGTGCCCCAAGATACCCATGTCTTGCCTTGTTCCCTAATCCACAGGCTCAGTTCTCATGGGGACAACCTTGCCTAAGGCAGGAAAAAGGCTTTCTATTAGCCCTGGATTATTATGACTGCTTGTCAGTGGCATGCTCTCCCTTCTTTTGCTCACTGATGAATATTTGCTACAATCAGCATTTTTAATGCTTCTCATCGCTGCGCCACATTAAGAGAAAAAGCAAAAACTCAGCCAGAGCGGGTCAGCTATAGTTCAGCAGCTTCAGAAACAAGAATATATTGCATTTGCATACTTATGCTAAAACTCTGTGCTAGATTTGCGTACTTGGAAAAGTTACTCAATAGATTCCAGTATTAAAAGTCTGGGGGAGCTAAGGGGGAAAGCTGCAGTAGAATACTTTTAGCATCTCGGTTTCATTTTGCCTCTCATTTATTTTCTATGTTTCTCCCGAGGTGCTCCACTTTGTAAACACACATGTGGCCTTTTTAGGTGATTGACCTAGATTCTCTCCAGATCACACAGAGTTCAACACTTCTTTTTTTAACTTGCTTTAGGCTCTGCCCACCCAAAATGGAGTTCACTTCACCCACTGAGGTGACTACAGTACAAAAACACTCCAAAATCAGTGTTTGAAAACTTGCTTTGTGTGAAGAAGAAACATAACATGGGGAGGGGGAGGGGAATGCTAATTATTGCACTGAAAATAATGTCACAACCTATTATATTGCATTGGCATCACAAGCAGAGCAGGGATGGTCAATGCCACTTAATTTCTGTAAAATAAATACAGAATTGGGAAATCTTTTCATTCCCTCCCTTCATGCGTTAAGATTTTGCAGGTTGCATTAATCTAGTGTTTTAGTTTGACAGCGGAAACACATCGCCTCTTCTGCAGCATGAAGAATGTTTCTCCTTCCTTCTAAACCCTCTGCACCTGTTCCAACTTTATCATTCTGTTATTCCGTAACCTATAGGCCAGTTTTCACTTTCACAGTTTTCACAGTTTCTCACCTTTCTCCCCTCCTTGTGGTGAAAAAGCTCAACCGTGCATCAAAGGTGACTGGTGATACAGCCCACCCCCCCCAGGGTTGTACACACAAAGTCCCGCTTTTTTATTTAATTTGATATTTCCACATAAATATCACTTTTGACCATTTAATCTCAAAAGCAGCAACACAATGAAACGAAAAAGGTAAACTAAAATGTAAACACACATCTTTTTTTAATAAAATAAAATAAAATAGAAAAGCATCTACAGTAAAAGATAGAGAATCTGTATGAGCAAAAACTCTAGAGGCAGGGCAGAATATTGTAATTACCTTTCTAAAAGGGCCAGAACATAGGTGTGGTAGCTTTCCCCTTAAGGGGGAATTGCAGAAGCCACCACTGAAAAGGTAGTGTTATTGGGTAGATGACCATTTTGGCTCCTAAGCGGTGGTGGTAATACAGATCACTTTCATTTTTTTAATTTTTTTTTACAAAAAGCTTTACAACTTAACGAGGAGAAAAGAAGAAGAAACGGAAAATCGGATTCTAATTGAAAGTGAGCATGTCCACACATTCCCATACAGCAGAAAAGGTAAACGCTAGTAGAACTGGCCCGGTACCTAGACTGATTCAAATGTAGGGTATCTAGAGAATGTCACATGACCAGGTGTTTCCATTAGGAACATCCGCCTTGGCGTCCACCCTGAAAACTCAATACTTACTCTTGAACAGCTCTGGCTATAGAGAGAGCTGTGGATCCAGTTTCATTAACACTATCCAAGGTCACATTTGGCAGGTCGTCGTCATCACTGTCACTTTTAATTTGTCTGGGAGATAGGCCACGTGGGTCCATTTGTGCTAGGAAATAAAAGATAAACAATGGATTAAAGTCAGTTTAGGGAACACCTCCAGCTAATTCTACTATATGCAATCACTGTACTTTTACAGTGGTACCTTGGTTTAAAAACAGCTCAGTTTATGAACAACTTGGATGAAGAACACTGCAAACCCAGAAGTAGGTGCTTTGGTTTGTGAACTTTGCCTTGGAATAAGAACATGTTGAGTGTGTTCCATTTGTAAATTGAGTCCCCTGCTGCCATGGAAAAGCGCGCCTTGGTTTAACAATGCTTTGGTTTAAGAACGGACTTCCAGAATGGATTAAGTTAGTAAACCAAGGTACCACTGTACTTAAATATTCCTACCCCACCTTTTAGGCTTGTGGGGCTCCCAAGCTGGCTCGCAGATATCTATAATCAATCAATTAAGCAAACAAAAAGCAACTAAACACTCTAACTTCCTGATGAGAACAAATGCAAAACATGTGGTGGGCATGCAAAATAGTTAAAGAGTACTGGGAAATTATATATGAGATTTAAAAAAGGTTTAAAAAACATTTCCCCCCAAACTAGAGGCATTCCTTCTGGGAATGGTACAGACAGAAGTACCCAGGAGTCAGAATTCTTTTTTTTTTTTTTAATGTATGCCACCACAGCAGCTCAGATCTTGCTAGCCCCAAAATGGTGGGTAAGGAGGATTGGCAATTAAAAAATGATAGAATATGCAGAGTTAGCAGGTCTAACAAGCAAAATAAGAGAGCAAGAAGATCAAGTATATAATGAGGAGTGGAAAACAAGTGAAAATGCTAGGAGCATTAAGATAAATTCAACAGTATGATATATAATAAAGGAAGAATAAGGGGAGAAAGTGGACTTAAATGGATATATAAGAATATGCAAGAATTGTGGGAAAGATCAAAGGAACCAGGGAAGGGGAAGAAGGGAAGTCGTTGAATTTTTTTTTATTATAAAGAAAGATATTAACGGTGGAAATTTGAATGCAAATGTGATTTTGGAAATGGTAATAATGAAAATTAAAAACAAAACAGAAATGCAAAATAATGTTGTGGCATCTCTAGCTAGCCTCCGAGCTCATTCTGCAATAGACACGAACTATCCTCATGTTCCCATATGCTGATATATGTAGACAAGTCTGTGTTGCATAGATAGCTGGTAATGTCACTCCACTGATCTAAGAACTAGGGTTAGGGGGTGGGGTTAAAGAAGCAGGCCTGCAATTTAACCCTAAAGGTATTTTCTCAGAAGCAGGTCCCACTTTGCTCAATGGGCTGATTCCTATTAAGGCAAAAATGGACCCAGCAACCCCCATGTCTCCTCTTCGCTCTCCCAAACACCCAGTAAACAAAGATCTAAGACGTGATGCCATGGCATTGCCATGTTCCACCTCCACACTTCATTGCCCCTGTGGGGGCAGAGGAACTGAAAGCACGATGACCTCATGCCAGGTCTTTTAATTTAGGAGGCATTAATGGGGGAGAAAGCAGGGAGGTGAGCTGAGGCGGCTGCTTCTGGCAGCGGCCCCCACACTTTATGTGAACATCTCCCTTCAGCACAAGTATTCTTAGAACTGCAGACAGCAATTACATCTATAGCAATTATCTGTGCTGGTACTACAGAAAACAGCCACCCCTAGGTAACCTGGGCGGTAAGAGTCGTGAGGCTCCTCACAACAGCAATCTCACGTGACAGGCAAAATACAACACACAGCGCAAATGTGCAGCACCGAAAACAACACCCCCCCCCCTTTTAGAAGCCACAAATCACACCTGGAAAGAATGCTACCTTTTTGTGCACATAACTCCTTTCAGATTTAGGTAGCTTGACAATATGGACGATGAAAGCTTAACAAATGACGCAGCATTTAGCTCTGAAGTGATAAGGTTTAAAGGGACACGGGTGGTGCTGTGGGTTAAACCACAGAGCCTAGGACTTGCCGATCAGAATGTCGGTGGTTCGAATCCCCGTGATGGGGTGAGCTCCCGTTGCTCGGTCCCTGCTCCTGCCAACCTAGCAGTTCGAAAGCACGTCAAAGTGCAAGTAGATAAATAGGTACCACTCCGGCGGGAAGGTAAATGGGGTTTCCGTGCGCTGCTCTGGTTTGCCAGAAGTGGCTTAGTCATGCTGGCCACATGACCCGGAAGCTGTACACTGGCTCCCTCAGCCAATAAAGCGAGATGAGTGCCGCAACCCCAGATTCGGTCACGACTGGACCTAATGGTCAGGGGTCCCTTTACCTTTAATAAGGTTTAAGCAGGACTTAAATACAAGTCAGGTCAGAAAGAAATGTTAGCAAACTGCAGAAAGCACAGGAATTTCACGGCAGATGTATGTATGTGTGTGTGTCTGTTTGTGTGTGTGCACTTGTTCAGGATCTTATCAGCAGGAAGCCATAGCAGAGTCTACCCACCAAATGCCATCTCAGAAGCACAGGATTAATTACGGGACCGCATCTCCTGGTCCCACGGAGGACCTTAAGGTCCATAAATAACACTTTGAAGGTCCCAAGCCTCAAGGAAGTTAGAGTGCTTTCAACTAGGGCCAGGGCCTTTTCCACAGTGGCTCCGATGTGGTGGAACACTCTGTCACAAGAGACCAGGGCCCTGCCAGTGTGGTGTAGTGGTTAAGAGCGGTAGTCTCGTAATCTGGTGAACCGGGTTCGCTTCCCCGCTTCTCCACATGCAGCTGCTGGGTGACCTTGGGCTAGTAATACTTCTCTGAAGTCTCTCAGCCCCTCTCACCTCACAGAGTGTTTGTTGTGGGGAAGGAAGGGAAAGGAGAATGTTAGCCGCTTTGAGACTCCTTCGGGTAGTGATAAAGCGGGATATCAAATCCAAACTCTTCTTCTTCTGCGGGATTTGACATCTCTCCGCAGGGCCTGCAAGACGGAGCTGTTCTGCCTGCCCTTCGGCTTAGACTCACTCTGATCCCTTATATGGGATTTGGTATATAAGTTTTCCCTTGGCTTTTTTGCTGGCCCATGTAAGACCAGAATGGATAGCTGGCTCGGGTGAATATCTGATGTTTCCTCCCTGTATGTTCTTGATTTATGGGCTACTACTAAAATGAGGCTGCATTTTAAGCTGTATTTTAAGCCGTATTTTAATTGTTTGTTTGTTTGTTTTCTATTAAGTTTTATTGTAATTCATATTTGGTGTTAGCTGCCCTGAGCCCGCCCCTGGCCGGGGAGGGTGGGGTATAAATAAAATTTATTATTATTATTATTATTATTATTATTATTATTATTATTATTCCCTAGAAGGGGGTTTGATTTATTTTTTATTGAACCCTGTGGTCCACTACAATGCAAAATAGTGGCTCAGGGCAATGTCTCTGAGCCTGTGCTTGGTCCAGTAATTTGTTTCAGAACAGTTCTTTCAGACAAAAATCCACTTCTGGTTTTCCCCAAAGCTTTTCAGTAAACCAAAAATGGGATAATTTTTTGTTGATGATATATATATCATCATATAAAAGCAGAGACATCATATAAAAGCAGAGACATCATATAAAAGCAGAGACATCATATAAAAGCAGAGACATAAAAGCAGAGACATCTGATGATATATATATCATCATATATAAAAGCAGAGACATCACCTTGGCAACAAAGGTCCATATAGTTAAAGCTATGGTCTTCCCAGTAGCGATGTATGGAAGTGATAGCTGGACCATAAAGAAGGCTGATCGCCGAAGAATTGATGCTTTTGAATTATAGTGCTGGAGGAGACTCTTGAGAGTCCTATGGACTGCAAGAAGATCAAACCTATCCATTCTGAAGGAAATCAGCCCTGAGTACTCACTGGAAGGACAGAAGCTGAGGCTCCAGTACTTTGGCCACCTCATGAGAAGAGAAGACTCCCTGGAAAAGATCCTGATGTTGGGAAAGATGGAGGGCACAAGGAGAAGGGGACAACAGAGGATGAGATGGTGGGACAGTGTTCTCGAAGGTACCAGCATGAGTTTAACCAAACTGCGGGAGGCAGTGGAAGACAGGAGTGCCTTGTGTGCTCTGGTCCATGGAGTCACGAAGAGTCGGACATGACTAAACAACTAAACAACAACAACATTGTCTAGTAGCACCTTAGAGACCAGCTAAGTTTGTTCTTGGTATAAGCTTTCGTGTGCATGCACTCTTCTTCAGATACACTGAAACTGAAGTCACCAGACCCTTATATATAGAGGGTGGGGTGGAGTTTTTCTCAGGAGGGTAGTAGGAGATGGGTGACTGACTCAATGGGTATGGTAAACCTGTTGACAACTGTTAGCAACTGCAATTAGTCCTAAGGAAAAAGCAAGGGATAGTACGCAGATGATTAGCATATGTAATGAGACAGGAATCCAATATCTCTATTCAGACCAGGTCTCTCCATAGTTTGCAGTTTAGTGATAAATTGTAATTCAGCAATTTATCTTTCAAGTCTGTTTCTGAAACTCTTTTGTAATAAGATAGCTGCTTTGAGATCCTGTATTGAATGTCCTGGGAGACTGAAGTGTTCTATTGGCTTCTCTTTTTGTTGATGCTTATGGCAAATAATTGGAAAACAGAAACTCCCGTTGATCTACGCAAATCCTCCCCATCTATACTGCCCCACAAATGATTTCTGTGGCAGACTTTCTATGGCAAAGTGAATCGAACGCTTTCCTTGTAAGGTGGGATCTGGGAGAAGCAAGTTTTGCAGTCTGCTGAATTTTCTAATGGGGCAATTGACATTTTTGGATCTCGGCAGTAATTCTAGAACTAATATATAAAGAAAAGGTTTCATGTGCATGTTTATTTTTATTTTTTTTAAAAAAATAATTTTATTAACCGGCCAATCAAATCAAATCAAATCACATCACATAAATTCCGAATTACAAAGCCGAATTTTAAATTTTGTTGATTTAAAATGTGCATGTTTAAGGAAACACGCAGGTCTTCGTCGGGTTTACAATGATGCCAGATTGACACATTCCATTTTGACATTAGAAAGTCACCCTAATATTGCTTACATTGGAGTTCATATTTTAAAATGTTTTATGGTGGCTCTGTTTTTATTGTAATTTTATACTTCAGAGTTGAAATCCCTCTTGAGAGAGCTTAACTCTAAAGCAGGCATCCCCAAACTCGGCCCTCCAGATGTTTTGGGACTACAACTTCCATCATCCCTAGCTAACAGGACCAGGGGTCAGGGATGATGGGAACTGTAGTCCCCAAACAGCTGTAGGGCTGAGTTCGGGGATGCCTGCTCTAAAGGGTGGCCTAAAAGATTTTTAAATGAATAAATTCCTGCATTGAAGGAGGCTGGACTAGATGGTCCTTATGGTTTCTTCCAACTCTCCAATTCTATGAAATAAAACAAATTCTTTGCCATCGTTTCATGGTGAAAAGTTATTCCAAGTTGCCACAATCACATAGTATTTTTAAAATCCACTGTATTTTTTTTTTTTTTAAATGTTAATTTCCTATCAATCTCCAAGATATGGTAAAGCTGAGGTCTTCTTATGTGGGATATATATTGAAAAATTCTTCTACCTTACAAAAATACCTGCAGATGGCTTTGCACAAATTTATTTTAAATGAACGGGAGACTCGGGTCTAAGATTTAACCTGATTTAAGCCCTCCTGAAAGATAAGCTTATTCATCTGAAGTACAAAGGAACAAGTCCCAATCTCTATTTACTGTAGATAAACAGAAAATACAGGAGGAGGAGAACACAAACTGGAAAAGACCCAATGGGAATCACAAAGATTTGATGACAGAGGCTTACATGGGGGGGGGGGGGTGTCAAATGCCTATCTCAAGAGGACTGAGCTCACCATAATCATCATTAGAATTATATTCTCAAAGGCACTCTATATTAAAAAATCCTGTTGTGGCTTTATGAGGGCCCTTGAAATGTTTGCTCTTCTCCTAAAAGCTCAATCCACAGATTTCTGTAATCAGACAGTATCAAATGGCATAGTGGCTTTGCCCTCTGTAGCAGCGAACAGCTGGGATATTCAAGCAAGGAATAGGCAAATGCAATTTCTTAAGAGATACTTTAGAATTTTAAGGCAATCTTTTTCTCTCTTTTTTGGTCAATAATGCCAATTGCCTAACTAACCTCTACAACAAATCATGGGTTGTTGTTGCTTTGCTGCGAAGTTGTACGCGGCAACTAGAATCACTTGATTCATAGAACGTAAGAGACCATCAATTCCCAATTCCCCGTTAGCAAACTAAAGGGGGAAAACATCCTTCAGTATTAACGCCTATTTGCAAATGATACTTCATCAACTTCATCACTTAGCTGTGGCTTTAAAATGGCAGCTATATTATCTTGCCCTTTCTGAATTATGCAACTAATTATGCAGTAAGTTTGCTAATGCGGCAAGACGATCATTTCTTGGACACGGAGGCTGAATATTAACATAGTTCCATGTGCAGGGAACCACTGGCGGGCTGGGGGAGTGGGACTTCTAACAGAAATGTTGGCATGCTGAGATGCTGAGGAGTGCCTTAATGTTGAAAAAGCAGGGCACACTAAACCAGCAACACTTGAGAGATCCTCCAGCTGAATGCAGCCCACAAAATGCCCGGTTTTGCTGCCCAGGTAGGAATCCTAAAGAAGTGTTGCCAAACACCTGGCTGGCCGGTCCAATATGTGGCTGCCTTCAGTTGATAGCCAGTGTGGTGCAGTGGTTAAGAGCGCTAGTCTCGTCATCTGGGGAACTGGGTTCGATTCCCCGCTCCTCCACATGCAGCTGCTGGGTGACCTTGGACCAGTCACACTTCTTTGAAGTCTCTCAGCCCCACTCACCTCACAGAGTGTTTGTTGTGGGAAAGGAAGGGAAAGGAGATTGTTAGCCGCTTCGAGACTCCTTAGGGTAGTGATAAAGCGGGATATCAAATCCAAACTACTCCTCCTCCTCCTCCTCCTCCTCTTCTTCTTCTTCTTCAACATGCAGAGGTTGTGCAGGCCTTCATACATACAGTGGTACCTCGGGTTACATACGCTTCAGGTTACATACGCTTCTGGTTACAGACTCCGCTAACCCAAAAATAGTACCTCGGGTTAAGAACTTTGCTTCAGGATGAGAACAGAAATTGTGCTCTGGCGGTGCAGCAGCAACAGGAGGCCCCATTAGCTAAAGTGGTGCTTCAGGTTAAGAACAGTTTCAGGTTAAGAACGGACCTCCGGAACAAATTAAGTACTTACCCCTAGGTACCACTGTATTGGGCCTCACCTACACTCCAGCACAAGGAAGATTACAGAGAAATCACAAGGTGCCCACGCACATTAAATGTAAAGGTAAAGGGACCCCTGACCATTAAGTCCAGTCGTGACCAACTCGGGGGTTGCGACGCTCATCTCGCTTTATTGGCCGGGGGAGCTGGCGTACAGCTTCCGGGTCATGTGGCCAGCATGACTAAGCCGCTTCTGGTGAACCAGAGCAGCGCACGGAAACGCCGTTTACCTTCCTGCCAGAGTGGTACCTATTTATCTACTTGCACTTTTGACGTGCTTTTGAACTGCTAGGTTGGCAGGAGCATTAGTGACAGCTAAATGTGTAGTTGTGCTTCAAAGATTTCTTCCAAGAAACCCAAAGAGTTTGCACCTGTCACGGGACTGCCAAGGAACGCCTTTGAGTCGGGGGGGGGGAGGAGAAGAGTCTGAGCGGGAACAGTCAGAAGGAGACAGAGAGGAAGTGATGGAAGGGGAAGAGGTAGAGAGCCAGGAGGCAGGAAGGCTCTCCACTGCTGAAGCAGAGCCCCAGCACCGCATAGGAGCTCAGGATCAGACAGAAAGCCTATGCCTGTGCCTTTGGCACAGGAAAAGAGGGGGTTAAAGCACAGGGATCAGAGATGTCCCATGAAGCTCCCCCGCCTCTTCTGTTGGGGAAGAAGCAGAAGACCACTCCCTGAATCTGAACCTGACGATTCGGATGCATGATTGTACTGTGCTGCTTGTACATATGTAAAATAAAGAACTGTAATAGGAATGGAATTGCCCCAAAAAGACGTTGAATTGTTTTTGTATGCCACAACTCCAGCGAGAATTTTATTAGCCCAAAATTGGAAATCACAAGAAATACCAACAGTGGAAGATGGGCAGATGAAGATGTTGGACGTTTTGGAGCTGGAAGAATCCATGATCAGAAAGAGGAGAAATATCAAGAAGATTGAAGGAAATTTAAGGAATACCTAGCTAAATATTATAATATAATATAATATAATATAAGTGGAAATACCTGCAAGTATTAAATTGGTTTAGGATTAAAGTATGTTGAATTATATAATACTATGGATTGAGATTATGATGAAAAGAAAGGTATTAATTTGAACTAGTTAATTATATTAGAAAGTGAATATTGGAAAATTGCTAAAATGAGACTTAATGAAAATCAGTTAGGAAGGATTTGAGGGAGTCACTTAATAATGGAAATTATTTTGGATTCTGATTGGAAGAAATTTTATATGTTTGTTTTTCTTTTTATATGTTTTGTTTTTTGTGTTGTGTTGTATTTGTTATAAACTTGGAAAATTAATTTTAAAAAAGTAAAAAAGTAAAATAAAGAACTGTAAATATCTCTCTGAGTGAGCAGAAGGTGCTTATTGCGAAGAGCGTACACAAACCATCACAGCACCCCACTGTTGTTTGCGTATATGTTATATAACTGACAGAAAACAGGTAAATGTTTTAAACGTTCAGCTTCTGTTAGATCACGCCCAGTATGTTTATAATCCTCAAACAACACAAATGACCTGCCTTGTGAATTGACATAGGGCCATCACAGTTTCTAATCATAAGCGAGTTCTGCTGTCAGAAATACGATGTATTGATTGTGCATAATTAGATTCATGCAATGCCCCAACAACAACAACAACAACAACTGGAACACATCACTTGCATTTGTCTGGACACTGATTCGCTGGCATTCCCACCCCCTCCACCCCAGTAGCTTACTCTATACCTGGCTTTTCCATGATCTACCATCACTTTTAATTGTGCTGCCCTTTCTGGGGGATTTAGTGAAGTGGACGAACACTTCCGAAATATAGGACGGGACCAGAAAGCTCAGAGACCTAAAGATAAGATGTGATTGAAGGAAATGTTTCGAGGTGAAAGGGGGTTGTTTCCTAAATCACTGCTACTGCCCTGTCACTTTCCAATTACTCCAACTTGCCTTCCTGCCCCCGTTATCAGCTGGGAGATGAAAACTCAACCCCCCCAATGCATAAGCTGACATTTCCAATAAATGTCTCCACCTAAAGGCACAATCTAACACAAAGCAAATACTAACTACTCGTAGTACTACTTCTGCTACTATCGAGGCAGAGTATCACAACCATATTATGCCACTGCTGAAATAATTTCACCGGGTGCCTATTAGCTACGTGCCCAGCCAAATGCTGCTTTCATCCTTTCTTCAGGATAGGAAAATGGCATCCTATCACCTACCCATTGGGACTCATTCCCATTACATATCAGACAGGCGCATTCTCTAAGTGTCTTCTTAAACTATAGTTTCAAACTTGGTTTTATACGTGTAATTCTTTTAACTTTTTCACTATATATATATATATACCGTATTTTTCGCTCTATAAGACGCACCAGACCACAAGGCTTTTGGAGGAGGAAAACAAGAAAAAAATATTCTGAATCTCAGAAGCCAGAACAGCAAGAGGGATCGCTGTGCAGTGAAAGCAGCAATCTCTCTTGCTGTTCTGGCTTCTGGGATAGCTGCGCAGCCTGCATTTGCTCCATAAGACGCACACACATTTCCCCTTACTTTTTAGGAGGGAAAAAGTGAGTCTTATAGAGCAAAAAATATAGTAACTCTTGTATGTATTTTATTATATTAAATCGCTTCAGGATGCCTCATGGAAAATGATTCATAAAGGAAATATTATTGCTGCTGCTATTAAATGTCTCTCAATATGTTCAAACAAACCCATTTTTGTTGTAGGTTGAGCCTTGCATTCAAGTTATATTAAGTTTTGAGACAAGGACTAACCTTAAATTGAACCAAGGTTTGTTATTTGTTTTGGAGAAGGTTTGCAGCTTTGAAATTAACCCAAAGCAAAAAGCGAAACAAAAACAAACAAACAAACAAACAGCAGAACACTGTGGAGGTTTTGGTATTGGTTACTGTTTTTAAAATATCCCATTGAGTTTAGAGAACACACATTTGGCAAGAAATGGGAACTAATCTCATACAGAAAAACAAGTTTTTTATATCCTGAAGGAACTAAAGAAGGGTTGGTTTTCCCCCAATGTGTTTGTATAATATCTATATCTATCTATATCCACATCACTGCTAAACACAACCTTATATCTAGATTTCCTCCTCAACTTTTCTAGACACCAGAACTGAAATGTAAGATAAACAGCTGGGATTTCTATTTGCACAATTAATTCTTGTGTTGGCTAATATGTCTTCGTAGACTTATCAATTGCATGGCTGGATTAAACACATCATGAGTTCATTTGGTAACAGACAGAGACACTTCATTTATTGTAGTAAGAGAGCACAGAAAATTGGAGGAAAACTTCTTTCTTGAAGAATAAGGAAGAATAAGGAAGAAAAGAAGAAAAGAGACCTGAGCTATTCTTTCCCCTTAAATTAATAATGTCAGTATTGGAATACCAATAAATAACAAAGCAGGTTTTCCCTGTTGTAACGGGACAGAGAGAAGGTTTGCATATGAGCATATGAAGTACACTGGTATCTTGGGTTACGAACTTAATTTGTTCCGGAGGTCCGTTCTTAACTCAAAACCGTTCTTAACCTGAGATGCGCTTTCGCTAATGGGGCCTCCTGCTCCCACCGCGCCACCGGCGCACAATTTCCGTTCCCATCCTGGGGCAAAGTTCTCAACCTGAGGTACTACTTCCGGGTTAGCGGAGTTTGTAACCCGAGGTATTTGTAACCCGAGGTACCACAGTACTAAATCACATTAGGTAAGCCAACATTGGTTCCTTCCAATGTTGCTGGACTCTAGCTCCCATTTGACCCAGTCAGCATGGCCAGGATGGGATGAGGCTGCTGTTGCCTACTGACAGCTTCTAGGTGCCACAGGTGACAGCTGAGTGCAGAGTGGGGACCAAAGGTGGACAAACTACCCCAGAAGAGGAATACGCTCTACATGGGGCAACCTTGGAAGGTGACCCGGAAACTGCAACTAATCCAGAATGCGGCAGCTAGACTGGTGACTGGGAGCGGCCACTGAGACCACTTACCACCAGTCTTGGTACATTGGCTCCCAGTACATTTCCGAGCACAATTCAAAGTGTTGGTGCTGACCTTTAAAGCTCTAAAATGCCTTGGCCCGATATACAGTGGTACCTCGGGTTATATACGGTTCAGGTTACATACGCTTCTGGTTACAGACTCCGCTAACCCGAAAATAGTGCTTCAGGTTAAGAACTTTGCTTCAGGATGAGAACAGAAATTGTGCTCCGGTGGTGCGGCAGCAGCAGGAGGCCCCATTAGCTAAAGTGGTGCTTCAGGTTAAGAACAGTTTCAGGTTAAGAACGGACCTCCGGAACGAATTAAGTATTTAGCCCGAGGTACCACTGTACCTGAAGGAGTGTCTCCACCCCCATTGTTCAGCCCAGACACTGAGGTTCAACCTTCTGACGGTTCCCTCACTGAGAGAAGTGAGGTTACAGGGAACCAGGCAGAGGGCCTTCTTGGTGGTGGCGCCCACCCCGTGGAACGCCCTCCCATCAGATGTCAAGGAAATAAATAATTATCTGGCTTTTAAAAGACATCTGAAGGCAGCTCTGCTTCAGGAAGGTTTTAATGTTTTATCACTTTAATAATAATAATAATAATAATAATAATAATAATAATAATAATAATAATAATTTGTTGGCAGCTGTCCAGAGTGGCTGGGGAAACCCAGCCAGGTGGGCGGGGTATAAATATATTAGTATTAGTATAAGTATTACACAGCGGCGTAGCGTGGGTTGTCGGCACCCGGGGCAAGGCAAGTAATTTGCGCCCCCTAACCCGGGGCAAGGCAAGTAATTTGCGCCCCTAACCCCTAACCTGCCGCCGCTGCCAGCTTCTTCTTGCTGCTGCCTGGGCTGGGGTATTTACGGTAAGGTAGCCACGGCGGCGGCGGGTCCGTGTCAGGTGATCTGAGGTGAGTTGCAGCTGGCGCTGCCGCCCAAACGACGGCGCTTGCCCGGAGGAGGAGGAGGGCAGAGAGGCGAGGAAAATGCAACATGGTCCAGCAGCTGCAGCAGCGGCGGTGGCGGCGGGGCTGCGAGGAGGGGCTGTCTGGCGCACCCTCCGCGGCCCTGACGAGCGCTGAGAGCCGCTGCCTGCCAGACGCCTTCAGCCTGGACGCGCACACAGCTCGTCGGTTCCGCGAGACATGGGGCTCTGCTACAGCCTGCGCCCGAGGCTCTTCGGCGACTCCGGAGGCGGCGAGCCCCCCCCCCGATGTTGCGCCCGGTGCGGCCGGCCCCCCCTGCACTCCCCACGCTACACCACTGGTATTACAACATGTCCCCCACCAAAGTGCTCTCCTTCCTCTAAGACCCCATATACCCCAAGTGCTGCTAAAATGTATTGTTATATAACGTTTGAAGTCACCAATGGTTTCCAACAAATCAATCTGACTGACTAGAGAAGACAGTTACAGATAGGTAGCCGTGTTGGTCTGCCATAGTCAAAACAAAATAAAAAAATTCCTTCCAGTAGCACTTTAAAGACCAACTAAGTTAGTTCTTGGTATGAGCTTTCGTGTGCATGCACACTTCTTCAGATACACTGAAACAGAAGTCACCAGACTTCTGTAGGAGAACACTTCAATCTCCCAGGACATTCTATACAAGATCTCAAAGTAGCTGTTCTATTACAAAGGAATTTCAGAAATAGACTGGAAAGAGAAGCTGCTGAATTGCAACTTATTACCAAACTTAAAACCATGGAGAGACCTGGTCTGAACAAAGACATTGGATTCTTATCTCATTATACATGACCAAGCCATTTTTCACCTCCTCACCCCTTGCTTTTTCCTGTAAGACCTATTGCAGTCATTAAGAGTCGTCAACAGGCTCATCACAGCTATCTGCCAATCACCCAATCCCACCACCCTTCTGAGTAATACCCTCCCCACCTTCTCACTATATAGAAGGGTCTGGTGACTTCTGTTTCAGTGTATCTGAAGAAGTGTGCATGCACACGAAAGCTCATACCAAGAACTAACTTAGTTGTTCTTTAAGGTGCTACTGGAAGGAATTTTTTTATTTTGTTTAGAGAAGACAGGTAAATGATAACAACATATGACTAATCCACCAAGAGGAGACACCACCATACAGCCACTCTTCATGGGAGGCTACCCTTGCTTCTTCAAACAGACTAAAGCAGTATTGCCTCAGATCATCTCATTTTTCACCCGGAAAGCTAGGGTACATTTTCCTCACAGTGGGGAATTTTTTTAAAGGTGGGGGTGCCCTTTCAAAATCAAAAGATCCCAATGATCTTACATGTTTATGTATGAGGCCAAATCTGTTAACAATGCAATTCATGCTCAAGAATTCAGCAACAGGCCAGGGCTTTATAAGGAAATCTATTATCAGGATTACATCACTGAAACTTGAAATCTTGAATGTCAACATTTTTATGACTACTACTGTACCAGATATCCTGAATTATAATGAATCCAAGGCAGCTTAATGCTTAATACATCTTTGTGGACATCCCTCGCAGCTACCAAAGATGATTAATTCCCATAAACTGGGTTGGTATTATAGAACGGAAGCAAATCTCAGTCTATATTTGGAATAAACTCCCACACTCAAGGTGGGCGTGACTGCATTTCTCAGGATGTAAATTTACTCTGAAGCAAAAGCATTAAAAAAAAAAATCATACCAAGCAATGAAAACCAAAAGAGAATGGGTGGAGGGTTGTTTTTAAAGCTCTGTGAGAACACTTGTTTTTCTTTATGCCTGGAAATACAGTCTGTTCGGGGTGAAGTATTGCCATATGATGGGAAAGAACCAAATTATTGAGTGTAGTAATAATAAAAGTAATAATAATAGTTAATATTTACTTTTCCTAAATTGCTGGTTCCCAGGATTTTTGATACTTGGAAAGTAGTCTTTTTTCTGGATTAAAACTGGAGGCATGCTGTGCTCGCTCGCGCTCTCTCTCTCTCTCTCTCTCTCTCACACACACACACACCCTCAGCTAACATTGCTTTCCATGTTCTTTGCTCAGTCTGCCAGACAGAACCATACTTTCTGGGCAATGGTGATATTTCTAGAATTCCTTTGTGACTGCCGGCAGCATCTGAGAATGCTGGCTTCCTCTGGTTAGCTGTTTCCTCTGGCCATTTATTGTCAGAAAAAGGGGATTAATGCTGTGCTAGGCCTCTCAAGCCTGAGCGGATTTGATCCTGGTTTGCAGGCAGTGTTTAAACCACAGTTTTCTAGTTTGGATGTCACAGCACACCGTGGTTTAACAAATCAGAAAGCTTTTACTAAAGCCAGGCTGGGAAAACCCAGCCAGATGGGTGGTGTAACAACAACAACAACAACAACAACAACAACAACAACAACAACACAGTGGTACCCTGGGCAGAATGCAACCTACGTCTGCGTGTGCACGGGTCGCGATTCACCGCTTCTGCGCATGCGCGAGCGGCGAAGCCCAGAAGTAACCCATTCCATTACTTCCAGCTCACTGCGGAGCACAACCCAAAAATGCTCAACTTGAAGCTACTTTAACCCGAGGTATGACTGGAATAATAATAATAATGTGACAGGAGGAGGGAAGGGGAGAAGAGTGTTTCCTGGAGGTGATAAATTATAATCCCACTGGCGTAGCAGAAAATAATAGTCTACCAGTATCTCAACAACAGGATTTTGGAATAAACTACATAGTTCCTGGAGAAGGAAAGCATCATCCCGCCGTTGGGCAGAGAAGTGATGCAGGGGAAAAAAGTACAAAATTAAATGTACTGCTTAGCATTTCAAACAAATACAGGGAGACGTAATATACTCCAAATGAAGCCCAGTGAGATTTGACATTGTGCAGAGGTTTATTTAATGTACACAGAGCAGCTGTGCGAATGTGCGTTTTGCGGAAAACATGTAACTTCTCCTAGGCCTCATAATAAAGTACCCTCAATGCAGGGCAGATATACAAGGCCTCCTCACCCCAGCGCCTAAGCCGCTTTCCACTAAAGGCCATTACAAATGGTTTGCGCTCTTGGAGTACGGCTCTGAGAACACCAATCAACTTTTAAATCAAAAACAGCTTGCTTTCTGATAGGGGCAGCAAAACTGGTCGATTTATTCCATAAAACTTTATGTACACAGCAGCAGCATCCATGAACTTAATGATCATAATATAGAGTCTACAGGGTAATTTTTATTGCAATTTATAGCAAGATTACACATACTCCACAGTTTTTCAGGCTTTATTGAGATTTTATGGGACTGTGAGGTTTAAGCAGTTAACTGTGTGCTCTCGTGTGATGGGAGAAGGTGGGGTTAGCTCCTATACATGCGTTTCGTTGCTAATCTACCATAGGCTATTAATTACTCTGTCCAATCAAAGTCATTATTTATAGTAATTTCATGAGCAAAATAATTTGCCAGGGGCATGCAGGATTAATAGAGGCTACGGACATCTGCAGAAACCTACCTATGTCTAGCTCAGATACACATCTATGAGGATGGTGTGGTGTTGTTTTTCCACAGCAAAAACGTTAAACCTTTTTCATTTTAAATTGAACACTGTAGAACTCACACCCCATTTACAGGAAATCGAATTCTCAAGAGTGTTAAGACCTAAATCACATCAAGTATCTAATATATAACTGATTCACCATCCAACATAAAACAAAGCCGGGGGAAAGAAAAGCAATTACAGATTTGAACAACAGCAGGACATAGTTTTTTCTGAGCCCAGGTTTCTAGACAAGACACTTCTACATATCTAAAAGTGACCTTGACTCCTCCATTCTTGCACCCAACCAAACTACCATTAACTTCAGCCCACAAAGCTGGACCTTAAATTACTGTACACTTTCCTCAGCAGTCTACCTTTCTAAACATTCTATGACATCACACCATTTCAGCCAATAGGTGAAAAGGCTTCACTGTTGCTACAAAATCCCTTAATGAAACGTAACACTGAATTTTTTTTAAATTAAAAAAATCTAAATATCTTTAAAAGAGCTGCCTTTTTATATACTGCAAGGGACAACAAAGTATGTTATGTTCTGCTAGTATCGCAGGTCTTTATTCTGGGTGGGGACATCTGTCTTCTCTACAGGGTTGGATTTAGGTTTGATGAGGCCCTAAGCTACTGAAGGTAATGGGGCCCTTTATGTGTCCAGCTGTCCTTTGTCAACAACAAATTGTCACTGTTTTTTGTGTTGAATATATGCTATATGGCAATTTATGGACCTAATAGGTATCTAAAGCCATTTGCACATAACAAAATATGTATTTTATCAAAGTAATTGTTGAACTGAAATACATTTAAGAAGTATATTAATAGTGAAATACAATTAAGAAGAAGTATATTAATAGTGAAATAATTATTAAGCGCTAGCTTAAAATGATTTTTTATTCATAACAAACTAGCAGGCGGGTCCATTATTTACATCATAGGAGCCTACACAACACAAAATAAGTAGAAAATAAGTGACATTCACCCTGCTTTACAAAGCTTGTGATTTTTTGGTTTCCCCCTGTGAATAAACAGGCAAACTATCAAAAGGTGTTTTCCTAGAACGATTTCTTATTTCTGTTTTGCAAAAGCAAGGCCATGCAGCCAGGAGGAATCTCACATACAAAACCAGACAAGGAAATGGTGGGAAGAAATTTTTGTGGAGTCTCTTCTGCTCAGACAATACAACAGCAAGGAAAAAAATGTTACCCTGAAAAAAAATAATCTGGCCCAGATAAAACCATATATGAACATGCTGATTTTATGGAGCATTCCTGCAAACTGGTTTGCGGGATAAAGTCTCTCACCTGCCATCTTCCCTGAGGTGTAGCCCTCCTAATTTCAAGTAGGATCTAAATAGTGGAATGGTGTAGGCAGGGCCAGTCACACGGGTCTTTCTCACCAGAGCATCTTTGTCCTTTGTCCTTTATGTAACTATTCTCTTTAATTAGCTAAAGAAATCTCCTTAAAATCCATTTCTTCTGAAATCAAATGCAATTCAAGTTGCGGATGGAACAGTATCAAGCTGTACTAGCTTAGGATCATTTGGCTGATAGTTATGTCTAATAAACGGCGTTTCTGTGCGCTGCTCTGGTTCGCCAGAAGTGGCTTAGTCATGCTGGCCACATGACCCGGAAGCTGTATACCGGCTCCTTCGGCCAATAAAGCGAGATGGGCGCCGCAACCCCAGAGTCATCCACGACTGGACCTAATGGTCAGGGGTCCCTTTACCTTTATGTCTAATAAACTGTTTTGTTATCACATCCTTAAAGCTTGCTAAGACCAGAGCCAAATCCAGTGTGAGATTTTCCTCTTAGTTTGAGCAGTTGTTTGGTGCAGATGTTTGGTACAACCAGCACGCAGAATACTAGCTGGGTTCCACTGCTATATAAACCATTTCTCTATGCCGCAGTGTGAATACAACCATCATCCCTATCCAAACCTGGAGCGCTATTGCTAACTCTCAATCCTTGAGCTTGCACATGGTGCTTGATATAGTGGGAATTGTAGTGCAAGCCTGCAAAACTCCTGACCAGATACATTGAATGCAACCCTCCAACTCACATATAGTGGCGCACTAAGGGCTTGGTAAATCTCCCAGTTTTGCAGCTGCCTGGGATTCCAAAAGAGGGGGGGGGAGGGTGTTGTCAATAAGCCAGCAGTTCACAATACATGGCTAGGAGAGTGTGTTTGTCTATCATGGGTGGTCCTCTATCACAGGTGGGGATGGCCACCAAAGTGAAAAGCTTAAAAGGAGGATTAGGCAAATTCCTGGGAGGGTGAGGCGATGAATGGCCACAAGCCACAATGGCTCTGTTCTACCTCTCCTGTCAGAGGGATTATATGCATCTGAATACCAGTTGCAGGAAATCACAAGTGATGAGAGTGCTCTTGGCCACTATGAGAAGAAGGTGTTGGAATGGCTGGCTTGATCTGGCAAGGGTCTTCTTATGTTCTAGAGCAGTGGCATCCGACTTCCAAGAGTCTGCGATCTACTCTCAGTATTAAAAAACTGGCAGTGATCTACCCATTGTCACAGTTGTTGAGCTTTTTGGGGGGCTTTTTGGTGGGGGTTCAAAGGTCAACCAGGATCGACCAGGGACACCCCACGATCAACCAGTAGATCAACCTGTTGGACAGCCCTGTTCTAGAGCTGTTCCAGAGGCGCAACAATGCCTGGCTCGCTGACTCCATCATTGCCAGCATCACATTCGTAAAGGACTCTGGAAGTATATACTTGATTCTGACCAAATGAAGCCTCCTGGTATATATTTTGTTCCAGGAGGCTTAGTTTGGCGAGAATTGAATATACACTTCCAGAGTTAACACTGGAATTACTTCTGGTAAGTGAGCCACCATACAGTGGTACCTGGGGTTAAGAATTTAATTCGTTCCGCATTTTATCACATGTGGTGGGAATGTAAGAAAGTGAAATGCTTTTGGGAAATGATTTATAATGAGATGAAAAAAATGTTGAGATACACTTTTGTAAAGAAACCAGAAGCATTTTTACTTGGTATGGTAGGGAATGATGTTGGAAAGAAAGATGTGAAGTTATTTAGATATGCAGTAACAGCAGCCAGAATTTTGTTGGCCCAAAGGTGGAAACAGGAAGAAATGCCAACGAGGGAAGAATGGAGAATGAAATTGATGGAGTACGCAGAAATGGACAAATTAACTGGGAAAATTCGAAACCAACGCGATCAGAGATTCACCGAGGACTGGAACAAATTTACAGAGTATATGAAAACTGTGTGTGATCAGGAAATAACGCTTGTAGGATTTCAAGAAGCTTTGTGAAAAAATAAATTGGAATGTCGCTTAAAAGAGAAGATAAAATAGGGAATGTTAAAGTGCAACATAAATGTATGAAATGTGAGAAGTTGTGAGAAATATGAAAATTGTCAGATAGGCTGATGGAAGTCAAAAAGAATGTATAAGTTAAATTGGATGTTAAATTATAAATGGATTGGTTATTGGAAACTTGAATAAAAATTAATTTTTTAAAAAAAGAATTTAATTCGTTCCGGAGGTCCGTTCTTAACCTAAAACTGACTTTAACCTGAGGTACCACTTTAGCTAATGGGGCCTCCCGCTGCCACCACACGATTTCTATTCTCATCCTGAAGCAAAGTTCTTAACCTGAGGTACTATTTCTGGGTTAGCGGAGTCTGTAACCTGAAGCGTCTGTAACCCGAGGTACCACTGAATACGCTAGAGGGCTGTGAAAAAAATGTGTCCCCAACATTTTATACTTGTCTACCCATGTACTGTCTGAAACAAAAGGGGCACATTGGTTGCCAGATGTGAAATAAATTGGCATCATTTCCAGCTCTCCTACCCCACTATTGACTCTATATTACTGGTGACTTCTTCAGGGAGGGAGGAAAGCACAAGATGACAATGGCTGTGACATCTTCCATTTCACGAACAAATTGGGACTATTCACAAACACAAATACACACACAAAAACACCCTACTTGTATGAACAGAGGAGAGAGGAAGAAGATCACTGACACTGACGTTCGCAGGACACAGTGA
This sequence comes from Podarcis erhardii, assembly GCF_964252035.2. NCBI lineage: Eukaryota > Metazoa > Chordata > Lepidosauria > Squamata > Lacertidae > Podarcis > Podarcis erhardii. Next base: position 98,482,605 of record NC_138508.1, on the reverse strand, counting down.
AAGTTGTTGAAGTTTTTTGGTTTACTTGCCAAACTTCTGCCTCCCAGTAACGTTCGAGAAAATCCGGACATGTGGAAGTCCAAACTAATCCCACCCCCAACATCCACAAGCCACCAACTCTTTATCGCCCGTGTACACATATTTGGAGCAACATCTGAAAGAGGAGCTTATATATGGTACAGCTGTACACATGTAGTAGGCAGTCTGATCAGGAAGCCTGTATTATCCTGATTTATAATCTGGTGGCCAGCCTATGTCCCTTTCTGGCATTCTGCTAAATACACAGACTGGGGTTAGGATCCAGCAGATCTTCGGTTGAGCTGGATGGTTCCCAGCGCAATGGTGGAATTTAATTTGGAGTCTCCCCACTTGGCAGTTATCCTGTAGACACTCTATCATGCTAGCCCTCTGGCTTAATATTTGATATTTTCCCCATGCTTCTCCAGTTAACAAGTGTTTGTCTCCAGTCTTACATTTCCACATGTAAGATAAGAAGGAAAATCTCCCATAGGCTTGCAAAATGATTGGGTGTTCTAATAGCAGCATGAGCTACTAAAGTGGTGCCTCGCAAAACGAACTTAATTCGTTCCGCGAGTCTCTTCGTCTTGCGGTTTTTTCGTCTTGCGAAGCACGGCTATTAGCAGCTTAGCGGATTAGCGCTATTAGCGGTTTAGCGGCTATTAGCGGCTATTAGTGGCTTAGCAAAAGGGGGGGAGGAAAAAAACTTGCAAGAACTCGCAAGACGTTTCGTCTTGCGAAGCAAGCCCATAGGGAAATTCGTCTTGCGAAGCACCTCAAAAGACGGAAAACTCTTTCGTCTAGCGAGTTTTTCGTCTTGCGAGGCATTCGTCTTGCGGGGCACCACTGTAGTTAGTCTGGGCTTCACCCTTCTTAAAATTCAAGTACATTTCACACCTGGGGGGAGGGGGGATGGGCACCGTACCTTTGACATGACTTCTCCCGTCCTCCAGTAACGGTACTACGATAGTGTTGTTCACATTCCCTGGTGATCTCACCGCTGTGTAGACCACGGGTACCGACTGCACCACGACTGGGATGCGATGTACGTGGCTCATTTTGTTGGTCTGTAGGTTCATGGGGCTGGAGGGGGGTACTGGGTGGATTATGTGCAAAAACTGCTGCCCTCCAACACCTGACGCAGATGCCACCAGCGGGCCTGGCGTTAATACTGACGGTGCAGAAGATGCTGAAGAGACGGACGTTATTACTGTGGGTGACGAAGCTGGCCGACTAGAGGATGTGGAAGTGGAAGAAGGAGACGATGCCGAGGCGGTGATGGACACAGGCGAAGACGAAGCAGCGATGGGGGATGAGCGGGCCTTGTTTATCGACAAGTCCACTGGCTCAGTTTGCGTTTGGAAATGGTCTGTGGACAAGGAGTCTTCTTCCGGATCTGCCTTCATGCTGTTCAGCAAAAGGGGTACAGCTTCCATATCTGGGTAACTGTGAGAGTTTGGAGACTGTGGAAGGAAGGAAAGGGAAACAGGCCATTACCATCTAGGAGCCAATGCAAAAAAAAAAAAAAACCCACTCGGATGATAACAGTGTGTATGTTTATTTTAAGCACCATCATTGAAACGAAGGGCAAGCAGGCAAGGAAAGGGCGGCTGCTTCAAAGAGGCCCAACGTCGGGTCCTCATAGAGGGTTCACTGGGGATCATGTCAGTCACTGCCTCTTTGTATTTTTTATTTTCAGCTTTTCTATTAAGGAGGTGCACTAGTGGCACTCTGAAATAAACATAAGGACATGGGAAGCTGCCTTAGACTGAGTCAAATCATTGATTCATCTAGCTCTATTGTCTACATTGGCTGGCAAAAGCTTTCCGGGGTTTCAGGCAGGGAACACTTGCAGCCCTCCCTGGGGAATCAACGAGAGACCCTCTGAGTACTCAGCGAGAGACTACAGCTACCCCCCCCCACTCTCATTTTCCCAGAATGCTTCTGAGCTGGGCTGAGTCCCATCCTCTTGCTGCTCTAGTAAAATGTTTTCTTCCTCTGGAACTGCCTTCATGCTGTCTGGGTATGAAGGGTAACTATAGACGTTACCCCCCCCCCCAAAATGGGGTGCCTGTACTCACTGATGCTGTCTCTGTTTACAGTGGTGCCCCGCAAGATGAATGCCTTGCAAGACGAAAAACCCGCTAGACGAAAGGGTTTTCTGTTTTTCGAGGCGCTTCGCAAGACGAATTTCCCTATGGGCTTGCTTCGCAAGACAAAAACGTGTTGCGAGTCTTGCGAGTTTTTTCCCTTTCCCCCCTTTTTCTAAGCCGCTAAGCCGCTAATAGCGCTAAGCCGCTAATAGGGGTGCTTCGCAAGACGAAGAAACCGCAAGACGAAGAGACTCGCGGAACAAATTAATTTCGTCTTGCGAGGCACCACTGTACAAGGAGGGTACCACAGTGGTGATGGGGAGGGAACAGATGAAATATTTAATACTACTACTACTACTAATAAATTTATACCCCGCCCATCTAGGAGGCTTCCAACAAAGATAAAAAATACATTAAAACACCAGTCATTAAAAACTTCCCTAAACAGGGCTGCCTTCAGATGTCTTCTAAACATCAGATAGTTGTTTACCTAAAGCCCCTTCAGGCTGACTTCTGTTGTAATTGTATTGTTTAGCTTATTCTTTTAGTTGTTTGTGAATAATAGTGCTTTATAGATTGTAATTGTTTTACTGATGATTTGATAATTATTCTACGATCTGAATTGTATTTGTAATGTTTTATTACGCTCCATTAAGTTATTGCTGTGTATTGTTTGTAAGCTGCCTTGCGATTCATTTGAATGAAAAGCAGCATAGAAATATAATAAAGCAGCCCTGTTTGCAAGTCGAAAACTGTTGCATTTCCATCTCTGAACTAGGTGAGCTCCACCTCACATTTTCCACTGGTGGCGCATGGGCACATCAGCCCTTAGCTTGTCACTAGTTTATTTCTCCACTCTGCTTGTTCTTCATTACAATAGAATCTCATTACAGCACAATGTCATTATCCAAACATTACCAGAAAGTTCTGAGGAACAATCATTCATGTGAATTAATAATATTTGAATATTTCAAATTAATTAAGCCATTGTGAACATCTTTGTCAACAACTTTTTTTTTTACAGAGAAGTCTCAAAACATCAGCAGAGATGTTCTCTTGTACCACCTCGCTGCAGATGTGAGCTGTTTTTAAGGTGAAGCAGTTTCTGTTGCTGCATTGCTAACGCCCAACTCATATTTACTCAGAAGTCTCTTGTATCCTTCCTTACCCCCTATTTAAACAGTTGATTCATTTCACTTTTACCCATATCTGTACATCATGTTCCAAGCTGAATCACATCCTCATATTCAGTGGGAGGTCAGACTCCCTTCTCAACATTGCAGATGGTGAACGTCAACTCTAGTTGCAAGTGTTTCTTCAAGTCTGTAAGGCGTTCTGGGAGGAATTTGGGGCCAGATTTTCAGGAGCGATAAGCACATTAAGGCTGAAATCACAACCCACATAAACCTCAAAGGCTTAGCTTCTCTCCATAACCCAAGCCTACACAAAGCTCTAGAGCTGATGTGAAGATAAACATGAGCTAGACTTCGAACCCCCAGCGCTGTTGCCCAACATGAAATGAACAGAGCTGCCCCCAGTTGCAAAGAACTGTGCGTCTAGACTAGAGACTGGGGATCATAGATTTTCAAGGGTTGTAGGTGGTCTGGTAAAACCATCCTTGCCTGTGTATGTACACACTTCCCATCTCATCGCTATCTCATCATCATTTCTGATGAAACAAGGAACTGAGGGTTTACAGTGTGGTTCAATGATGCTCAATCTGGAGAACTCCAGATGCTGTTGGAGTCCTACTCCCATCAGCCCATGTCAGCATGACCAATGTTCTGGGATGATGACAGCAGACTCCAACAGCATCTGGGAACACCACAGTGGCTATCTTCTCCATCACAGTCTTCTCTTTGAATGTGTCCTCTCTTTGAGGGCCGTCTAGTCCAAGTCCGGTTTGCAGAAAAGGAACCATAAAGAGTGGGAGGTCTTGGAGTGGCCCACCAACAGCTATTGGCACTTAGTCTGAGCAAGCACACAAGTCATCTGGTGTCTTTAGTATTCTGTGCATTAAATAGTTAAAGCATAGCAATTATTTCTAAATGTGTGTCTATACATATAATTTACCATACAGTGGTATCTCGGGTTAAGTACTTAATTTGTTCCGGAGGTCCGTACTTCACCTGAAACTGTTCTTAACCTGAAGCACCACATTAGCTAATGGGGCCTCCTGCTGCTGCCACGCTGCCGGAGCACGATTTCTGTTCTTATCCTGAAGCAAAGTTCTTAACCTGAAGCACCATTTCTGGCTTAGTGTAGTGTGTAACCTGAAGCTTATGTAACCTGACGCGTATGTAACCTGAGGTACCACTGTATACAAATTTGATGCAAAATGATGTCCTCCCCACTTTTTTGAGTGGGGAATGTTGCAAATCCTCTTTTTTGGCAATGGATAACTGCCCACAACATATAGGAGCAACCTAGCCTGAACTATTAAGGCCAAAATAGGGTCTGTAACATGTTTATGTCTTTGTTTTATGTCCTACAGCCTCTGTTCAGGTTGAGCAAGACTCAAGGCCTGGATTCCAACCTTAATTCAGAATCCAGATTCACTTTCTGGACACCGAACCCCCCCCCCCTGCAAATCAATCCCATTATTCCATATAAATTATGATGGAGTGCTATTTTCACATCTTTAATTTGGGTAGCATGTACCTGCATTGCAAAACATGACATTGGGGTGTCTCTGCTTTCACTAAATAGTCCTATGAACAGAAATTAATTATAAAGCACATTTCCTGCCTTTTCTACCCTCCCAAGTATTGCAAATTCTCAGAAGAAGAAGAAAAAGAAGGATCTGAATTTCATAAATTATCATTATTGGGTCAAAAATTAAGATGAGCAAATCAACTACAGTATATCTGTAACAAGACAGATTTAAGTGATCCTCCAGAGACAAAACTGCAGCTACTCCTCATGTTGACATATGCTTCTTATGCCCAAATTACTTTGCAGTGCAAATTAGTACTGTCAAGCCTGAATATATTACAAATTAAGGGGGAGAAATTTATACTTCCTTTTTTTTCCCCCACACAGAAAATAATATCTTTACTTTGAGTATACACATAATTGCATATTATAGACTTGAAATTTTAATGGGATAAAACCGAAAGCTGTGAAATGCAGCTGTTTTTATTGAAATGATTTAGTGTCTCATGAATTGGCTTCAATAAATCAAGTTCTTTATGACCCAATGAGATATGATATGATTATTTTCAAAGGAGAGCGGCGAGAAAAGGCGGAGAAAGCAAGCCTCACTTTGATACGATGCTATGGCTGCCTGCAGGTCTATTCACTCAATGCTTTCTGGGAATATCCACCTGCTTATGAGACTCTGGCGCTTGTGGGCCTCTCTCACTCCTCTGGAAAGATCGAGGGAGCCATGCTGTGATTCTTTTGCACACCCTCCGACATTTCTCCAACGGAAATAGAGGTGTCCTATTCCACAATCATAGAATCACAGAACTGTAGACTTAGAAGGTACCCTGAGGATCATCTAATCCAATCCCTGGCAAGGCAGAAATACAGTGGTACCTCAGGTTAAGAACTTAATTCGTTCTGGAGGTCTGTTCTTAACCTGAAAGTATTCTTAACCTGAGACACCACTTCAGCTAATGGGGCCTCCTGCTGCCGCTGTGCCGCTGCCCCACAATTTCTGTTCTCATCCTGAAACAAAGTTCTTAACCCGAGGTACTATTTCTGGGTTAGATGAGTCTGTAACCTGAAGAGTCCGTAACCTGAAGCATCTGTAACCCAGGGTACCACTGTATGCAGGGATAGAAAATGCAACTTTGACATTATCAGCACCATGCTCTAACCAACTGTGCTGCTTTTGCAAACCCTCCTATCCTAATAATAATTTTATTATTTATAACCCACCCATCTGACTGGGTTGCCCCAGTCACTCTGGGCAGTTTCCAACATATATAAAACCATAATAAAACATTAAACATTAAAAAAAACACTTCACAATACAAGGTTGCCATCAGATGTCTTCTAAAGGTTGTATAGTTACTTATCTCCTTAGCTCAGTGGAGGGTTGTTGTTGTTTGCATAACTCCATACCCTCCAACATTTCTCTGATGAAAATAGGGACATCCTAAGGAAAAGCGGGACATTCTGGGATCAGATCAGAAGCTGGGACAGCTTCCGTAAATCTGGGCCTGTCCCTGGAAAACAGGGACGCTTGGAGGGTCAGCTTTTGCACAGTGCCTGAAGTAGAACAGCGAATGCCACCTCACCCAGTAAAGACTGGTGAGCAAGTTGCTCTGGCACCAGAGACAGAAAATCCCACAAGCACCCTAAATAAAGTTTGCTTGGCTTCCTGACTGTGGCTTATTTGAGGGAAACGTGGTTTACACAAAGCCAGCTTCTGGTTTGTTTCCTCGGCAGCACAGCAGCAGCAGTTTGGGAACTTTTGGACGTTGTCAACTAGACCAGTACTCATTCACATTAAACCGTAGGCTAGCAGAAAAAGGAACCTTTGGCCTGATCCAGCACAGCTCATATCTTAAATTCTTATCTAATCTGATTGACTGTGGCATACCATGTTATTTTGTTTACAGGCCTCCATGATGTCATCGTGTCACATGTAGCATTGTGATACATCATGTGGGTAGATCATATTAAATGGAAGATGAGGACAACATAAAAAGAGGATAACATATCGGGGCATTTGGGATTGGGTGGCCTCTGTCAATTCATGATGTTCCAATTTAATCAGGACACTTGAGGGGGCTGGGATAATGAGGGAAAAGAAAAAAGAGGATCATTGCTCTGTGCAGCAAGAACACCAACAAGGAGAACCAACCAGTGCCCAACAGGGGAGGTCTTTTTGACATGAAAACAAACACAAAATTATAAATACGGTTTCGAACCAACCCTGTAAGAAATTTCTATTGACAGGCTGTTTCGCATAACCATGAAATTTGTCTGTGCAAAAGACTCCTCAGTGCAGCCTTCATCAACCTGTGTTGTGGTCCAAAACATCTCAAGGATGTCAGGTTGATAAAGGCACCCTTAACACAATATACAGCATTTTGGATGGTTTCATTGTCTAAAAACTAGGGCTGCAGTTTAGCCCTCCTTCATCTTTTCTTAAAATCCTCATTCACCCTCCTCTTTTTAAAATCTGCTTCTGTTGACATCCAACAGACTCCTTTAAAGTCCTGGTTGGAACAGAAGTTTGTGGTTGATTTCAAAATGGCGCCAGCTTAACAGAAAAATAACATCATTAATGGGTGTCACATTCCAAAAGCGTTGCATAATACAATAGCTGTTGGGGTATATTGGACAACTCATATTAAGATAAGGGAAAGCAAAGCAGAAGCAAAAACAAACAATAAATCAGTATTGCAAGATTCCACTATGAAAGTGCTAAGAGAAATGACAAGAAAAATCCAGTTTGGAGCAGAATTAAGCCCCTGTTGTGAAATTTACTCCTGGCATCCAACACACCCCCTCAGCCTTTTTTTCTTCCCTTTATTTTGCTGCTCCCAGGAATGTACAGAAAGAAATTTACAAGCACTTAAAAGGCTCATGGGGCAGAACCATGACCCAAATTTGCATGAAATCTGCATATGGTCATTTATTTGTACAGTTGCCTCTCGGAAATTATGGGGTGAATGGCTGGGTTTCTCCAGCACTTCATTTTGCAGTATGCCCAGCCACCCTATAAAATATGGGTTGTCTCCAATGAAATTCTGCTGAGAGTAGACTCACTGAAAACAACTGGACCCAAGTTAAGCATGCCCATAAATCTCAGTGAGCCTATTCTGAGTAGAACTAACATTAGCTACGAGCCCCCCCCCCAAAAAAAAATTTAATTAAAAAAATGGGAGGAGGGGTCAGGAATCCTGGAACTACCACAAAAAGGCTGGGGTACCCCCCTAACAATGCCTCTGCCTAGATAAATCAAAACTCATCTTGCACTCAATTTTGCCTTCAGAGTCGGTTACATGTGGAACCATAATCCACAAAACACTGTTGATGGGGCAAATATTGATGAAATACTCAAAGCAACACATTCAAAACTGCATCTTCAGTTCATTCCTGAAAAAAAGAATGATGGTCACAAAAGGACATATTTGTCACTGCAAGACAAAACCAGTTATGCCCTGCATAAAAGCACTCGCTATAGCCTTTCAGAGACATGGAATATATCTTATGAAATGGACGTGAGACATGCTGTATGGTGTGTACATCAATGTGGCAACCACCCTATCAAAGGTTCCTCTTGGAAGAGAGATCTTTAAGTTCACGTTAAGTTCAATAAGGCTCTCGCTTGGAAAGTTATGAGTGATGCTAGACTTTATTATTAATAGAAATCCTTCCCCGATTAGCCTTAACACAGAAATGGCCATAACTTCAAACCGTGATTCATAACTCCCAGGAACGAGGGTGTCTTTCAGAGTGTTTTCAGGAAGCTGTCAGGATGGATCCAAATGACAAGTGCGTGGAATCTGCCCAGCCTGCAAATGCTACCCAACAAGAAGGCAATATTCTGTGCTGTCAGAAATGCAAAGCCTTGTGAAATATGAATAGCATCTTCACTGTCTACACAAAAGCTTCATAGACAAACATACCATGAGAGGGAAACTGATTGTGAGACGTCTGAGAAACAGTGCTTACTAATAACCTCTTATGTATACACAGATGAAGTACAGTGGTGCCTCGCAAGACGAAAAGAATCCGTTCCGCGAGTCTCTTCGTCTAGCGGTTTTTTCGTCTTGCGAAGCAAGCCCATTGACAGCTTAGCGGATTAACGCTATTAGCGGTTTATCGGTTTATCGGCTTAGCGGCTTAGAAAAAGGGGGGGGGGAGGAAAAAAACCCCGCAGGAACTCGCAAGACATTTTCGTCTTGCGAAGCAAGCCCATAGGAAATTCGTTTTGCGAAGCACCTCCAAAACGGAAAACTCTTTCGTCTAGCGAGTTTTCCGTCTTGCGAGGCATTCATCTTGCGAGGCACCACTGTACCTTTAAACCAGTTCACAATGAGATTAGCGGCACACTCACAGGGCAGGGCTTTGGGGCGGAAGTTCAGGGCCCCACCCAGCAGATTGGATAAGGGGTCTCTGAATTTTGAAGGAAGAAGAAGTAATTATCATCTAAAGACAGCCCCACCCGCCACTCCCCATGATACTATTAAGTCCACAGCCTTTCTTGAGTTCCCAGATGTTCTTAACTACAACTCCCATCATCCCTGATGGGTAGGAATGATGGGAGTTGTAGTCCAACAACATCTGGGGACTCAAGGTTGAGAAAGGCTGGCCTAAAGTTACATGACTGCACCATCTCGCATCCTGCACATGCTGGGCTGTAAGCATGAGTCTCAAACATGCATAGGACCTTTCCGTGAACTGGGACATTTGCGCATACATTTGATCTGCCAAAAAGGGGAGATAGATTGCCTTAACAAGGCCTACTCAGACAGAAGTGTGCATGTATAGGCTGCCGTTCACACTAAACGCCCTATGACAGAGCAGACCCAAATTAGAGAACTGCTTCCTTCACCTTGATAAATGCAGGATATGCAGGTCAGGGCTTTGTGTGAAGGTGTCCTTGGACGCTGACTTATTTATAGCATTTTATACTCTGCTTTTTGCCAGGATGGTCTCAGGACAGCTTACATTTAAAAACCAAACCGAACCATAATCTACAGTAAAATGCAACAGAACAAAAACAAGCAACGCCAGGGAATGGGAAATCAAAACAGCAGATAAAACACTCAGGCCAACATAACCCAGATAAAAAGGCAACTGAAAAGGACCTCAAATTTCATTAAGGGTAGAAAAGAACAGGATGGACTTTGCTTAGCAGCTAAAAGATAGCAAAGAAAGTACAAGGCAAATACGTTCCAAGGGGCTTCCATATTTTTGGTATCAGTACGGAAGATGTCCTTTCTCCAGTGTCACCCATATCACTTTCAAAGATGGGAGAAAGGCCTTTGAGGAAGCTATTAATTGGCAGGGAGCTTCATGCAGAAGGTACAGGATCATGAATATGCTCTAGACCCACATTGTCGAGGGTGTTATAGACAAGACCAATGCTTTTAACTGAGCCTGGAACCATACCAGCAGCTAGTGCAAATCTTTTAATAAAACTGTGATCCTGCCCATAGGGGTTGAGCCTAGTTAACGGCCCACTTGCACATCATGGGCTAGTTTCCTTTCCCAAATGTTTTCCAAAAGGCAACCGCCATGTACAACACACTACAATAACCTATCCCGGATGTTGCTGGAACATGGAGATTTGCAAAACATCTCTCTTCAAGGAGAGAAACATACAGTGGTACCTCGGGTTAAGTACTTAATTCGTTCCAGATGTCCATTCTTAACCTGAAACTGTTCTTAACCTGAAGCACCACTTTAGCTAATGGGGCCTCCTGCTGCCGCTGAGCCGCCGGAGCACAATTTTTGTTCTCATCCTGAAGCAAAGTTCTTAACCCAAGGTAATATTTCTGGGTTAGCGGAGTCTGTAACCTGAAGCGTATGTAACCTGAAGCATCTGTAACCTGAGGTATCACTGTATTGTGTGTGTGTGTGTGTGTGTGTGTGTGTGTTTAAAGAAGGAAAGTATTCCTTGCCACAACCTGTGGGTAACACCATCAGCAAGTAAAAAGGCAAAAGACCCCAAGTCCCATACAAAAAGCTTTCACTCAACTTATTTTATAGCAGAAAAATATATGAGCAGACACAAACAAATAGAAACACACACACGGTTCTGGTTATCTGTAACTCAGAATTAGAATGCACCAGTGGGTCAAGGAGGCCTTTAGCACAGTTTTCCAGAACGTCAGAAACAGACGGGTGGAAATACACAATTGGGGTTCCCAGGGATGCTTCTGTGTAAGAAGGCTGACAGAGGGATGCCAGGGGCTGAGTTTATCTGTACAGTGATTCTTTTAAACTTTAATTCTTTAAAGAGACCATACTTCCAAGAAAGCACCTTGGGATCACAACCTTAAGGTGTTAAGTACACACAGAACAACAACCTGTGGAACCTGCAGTGAAGTTACAAGGTACTGAGTCTTTGAACTACATCCATAACTGTCAATTCTGTTTGCATGGAAAATACCTAATGAAGTGTAAAGGCAAACCAACATGCAGCTTGGCCCCTTCAGGACGACAGGTTTCCATTCGACCTCATTTGAGAAGTAATTTAAGACATCTATGCTAGAAACTGTGAACTTAAAAGCACACATGCAAACTGTGTTCCAGCTATGGAGGCTTTCTGGAAGTACGTCAACTCCTTTCCTCCACCTGAACCATCTTCGTACGGACAGTATTTATTTAAATCAATGAGGAATGAATAATCTCTTTTGCTTAACACCATTTCGCTTTTGGAAAAGTTAGTGAAGCAGCAAATGCATAACCAGGGGAACAGAAAAGCGATGACTCCGTGTTTGTCAGTCCAAAGGAGCAGAGTCCCTATTTTGAATGATGAGTCATTTCTTTTGATCCCCACTAAACAGCATGGGTGCTTTCGATCTTCAGGGAAGCGGGGAAACACTTTTGCTGATGAAACTGGGTGGCTAGATAACATCCACCCTTTTCTTGGAGGGTGGTGAAGGAGACTGCCCTGGAAATTGTTACACAGGCAATACAGAGATGTTTCTGCTGCTTTGTCGACAGTGCCTAGTACGTCAGCCCAGGTCTTCAAGCAAACCTCAATAAACTTTCACCTATAGCAGGATCAACAATTTCCCCATGATAATCAAAATCTGCAACATACAGGAATCTAACCAGTTAGGAATATAGGTGCTTCTCACACAATCTAAACTAATGTCTCTTGGACCACACATAATATTTTCTGTATAAGAACACCCAGTGCTTTTTTCCCAGGGGGTTATTGTTAAGAACAGTGGCCCTTACTCTGTAACAACTTCATGGTGAGTGCCGGCACCTGTTTTTCGGGGGGGGGGGGGGACTGAGAACACCCTGCCTCAGATTACATAGCTCTGAATTTCTATGAACCCGGTCAGGTCCACTTCAGTGTGGTTTCAGGATTGCTTTTGGTGCAGAAATTGCCATTCCCACCCTGATGGCATATTCTAAGAGATGAGGGAAGAGAGGACTCTAATGCCTTATTATCAGGCCCTATAGGTGTTTCTGACATCACAGAATCTTAATTGTGATCAAATAATAGGGAGTCAATTGATGATGTTTGAATAGTCCAGTATACCTGAAGGAGCGTCTCCACCCCCATCGTTCTGCCGGGACACTGAGGTCCAGCAGCGAGGGCCGTCTGGCCGTTCCCTCCCTGCAAGAAGCCAAGTTACAGGGAACCAGGGAGAGGGCCTTCTCGGTAGTGGCACCCACCCTGTGGGACGCCTTCCCACCAGATGTCAAAGAGAATAATATCTACCAGACTTTTAGAAGACATCTGAAGACAGCCCTGTTTAGGGAAGCTTTTAATGTTTGGACTATTGTATTTTATTATTTTGCTGGAAGCCACCCAGAGATGCTGGGGAAGCCCAGCCAGATGAGCGGGGTATAAATAAATAAAAATAAAAAATATTATTGACCAGTGAGTCAACCCTTCATCTGCTTGATCAGGAGGAAGGAAGAGACACTTGTATCTCCTGAATGAGAAAGTTTGGAGGAAGGAAACAACAGAATATATTAAGAAACATGTTAGAGAGGGTAAAATTAGTTAAGACGGAACCTTAAAACACAGTTGTATGTAATTCGGGTTAGAAACATCTACGTTGGGTGAGTGACAAGTCACTAGTTTTGTTGAATTTGAATATAACTGTTGAGCAACAAATGTAATTTTCTATATGAAAAAAGAGTAAAAATATTACTGAGGAAGCGCTCCAGTTGAATGGGGTGTGCATTTGTGTGTTCACAGTCTGTACTACCATGTCAAAAGAAACAGTGCTGCTAAAGATAGAAGCTGCTCTTTATTCTGGGAATCCTCCTTGCTAGGAACACTCTAGGATTATATAATAAAGTCAGCCCTGCTCCCTGTACATGCTAAACTGAGTCACAAATAATGTTGCAGCAGCAGCTCCACTGACATTTTAGCTTGACCTTTACATCTACGGCAATGTCAGCTCAGACATCCTACACACTTCCAAGACAGTTAATGGGTCATAACAGTTCTACTGATTTTGCATTATGCTTGCCGGGACCCAGAGGCCCTCCTTCAAGGTCAAAGGGATGTTTTCCCTCCACCACCTCAACAGACGAGCTCATATTTCATACACCTGCAGTGAATGGTAAATAAGCAAGTCGACTGAAGAATTCCCCTTTCAATCTACCTCACATAAGGATGCGTTCAAGGTGGGCGGACACCAGTGTTTGCTTCCTTTCACATCATCAAAATCGTCTCAAATTACTCCAATATGGGGCTTCTCTGGGGACAATACTGTGTGATACATATTCACTGAACCCAGGTGGCATGACCGTGATAGGTCAGGTTTATAGCTCATTGCTTCAGATTTCCGAAGAACAATTAATTGCCCACACTTCCTCACCGGTTTAGCCACCTCTGTGGCTGAGGACATTCATCACTATTTGAAGGGCTGTTGTTTATGCATCTTTGCGGGTCCTCATTAGTTTGCTCGGCTTCTTTAAAGAGAAAGGACGCTGGTTAAATATGAACAAAGCGGCAGTAGTTATCAGCAGACTCCAGCCTAAAGGCCTGATGTTCAGTAAGAATGTGGGCAGGCTTGGCTTAGGGTCTAGCACGCATAGACAGCTGCTGGGCTCTACCTCTCCCCACAGAGACCGATGAATTATATACCATCTTTGCTTGGCTTTGGGTACGTGAAACAGCAAATCATTTATAGCAGAGTGCAAATGCCTCAGTAGCTTCAATGTTCTAGCAGCCTTCAGCAACCATTATAGGGTAGGAAACATTGGCTGATAGCAGAAGCCTTTTAAAATACTTCTAGATAATTAATTTATTGAAAGAACTGATACGGTGGCCTTTGGCAGAAGTATTTTTCAGGGCAGCTTAGAAATTAAATAGTAAAATACGAAGTAAAACGCATACCAAAACTACCATCTGAATGAAGAGGGAGAGGAAGTAAAAAATATATGCAGTTCTGGTACTCATACATTGAGAAAAATGCCATGGCTGACAGCACAAAATGGCTGTAACAGGCAGAAAGAAAGAGGTGTCGGTATTCTGTACCAGGGAATACTGTTGCTAAAAAAAACCTCCTAATGTTTACTTCCTTACCCTAAGAAGGCAAAGAGGAAAGTACAGTGGTGCCTCGCAAGACGAAAAGAATCCGTTCCGCGAGTCTCTTCGTCTAGCGGTTTTTTCGTCTTGCGAAGCAAGCCCGCTGACGGCTTAGCGGATTAGCGCTATTAGCGGTTTAGCGGCTTTTAGCGGCTTAGCGGATAAGCGGCTTAACGGCTTAGAAAAAGGGGGGGAAAGGGAAAAAACCCCGCGGGAACTCGCAAGACATTCTCGTCTTGCGAAGCAAGCCCATAGGAAATTCGTTTTGCGAAGCACCTCCAAAACGGAAAACTCTTTCGTCTAGCGAGTTTTCCGTCTTGCGAGGCATTCGTCTTGCGGGGCACCACTGTATCAGTTTCTCAACACTCTCAATTACACTTGCCCAAGCAGCAACAGAAAAGCAAACATCTTCTGTATCCTGAACGTGAGGGCAGTGGGGAGGCATGGCTGTGGCACACATAAGTGATAAGGGCCCAGCCCACATGGACTTTCAGCTAGTGCTTCATCACGTGGGAAGGCTTGTGTTAGCCTCCCTTTTGCTTGCTTCTGCCTCTGCCAAGGGGAGCTAGCAGTCATGTCTGCAAGATAACACCTGCAATTCTGTTGCTCAAGACCCATACAAACCTGGATGCATGCAAATTATGCTGGGGTAAAATTCAGGAGAAATCAAGATGTTGATGTCAATTAACAGGGTAGTTTGCATGCTGTGTCGCTTTGCCTTTTTTATTTTTGAGTGAAATTATTTCAATGCCGTTCTTTTTGATCTTTGTGAAAAGTGGTGACAGGCATAAGTAAATACTGACTTGAGAATGCCTGGGAATTTGTAGACTCCAGCTTAAAAAAGACTTTTTTGCATAGTTTCTATTTGCATTATTTCTATTTTTTATTTGCTATTTTGCACATTTACACTCACTCGTATCAGAGTATCACCATAGCTGTAGGACTGGAATGTGGAACTTTTCTCATCCTGAGAGCCACAACTCCTTCTGGGCAAACTTCCGACGCCAGAGCTGTCCAAACTGTGTGTCGCGACACGCTAGCATGTCGGCTGCAGGGCGTAGGTGTGTTGCGCAATCTGTACAGTGGTGCCTCGTAAGACAAAATTAATCCGTTCCGTGAGTCTCTTCATATAGCGGTTTTTTCGTCTTGCGAAGCAAGCCCATTGACAGTTTAGCGGATTAGCGCTATTAGCGGTTTAGTGGCTTTTAGCAGCTTTTAGCGGCTTATCAGCTTAGCGGATCAGCTGATAAGCGGCTTAGCGGCTTAGAAAAGGGGGGGAGGGGAAAAAACCCGCAGGAACTCGCAAGACATTTTCGTCTTGTGAAGCAAGCCCATAAGGAAATTTGTTTTGCGAAGCGCCTCCAAAACGGAAAACCCTTTCGTCTAGCGGGTTTTCCATCTTGCGAGGCATTCGTCTTGCGGGGCACCACTGTATCTGTATCTCTTATGAGGGTTTAGTTTAACCTCCGGTTTGCTAGAAAAACCGAATCACTACGCCGTGAAATAACCACATGTCTAAAAAGCGTGTCGCCAACATGAAAAGTTTGGAAAGCTCTGTTCTTAGCAGTGACAGGTGCTTTGATGGGATGGTGCCACTCATGTAACCTCCAGTACGTCACCCTGCGGCAGCTTACCTAGAGGGAGAGGGGGAGGGTGGCAAGGTTGGTGGGGTGCACATGCACCGAAGGAGCCGATTCAGCGCCCCTGCTGGTGCATTAGCACCGTGCCAACCTCTCCCCCCTCCTCCTCCACCTCCCAGTAAGAAGCAGAGCAGGAAACAAGTTGGGTGAGCAGCAGCTATGACTACCCAGGGCTCTGGGTCAGTGGAGGATGCAGCCAGAGACAAAACTAGGCAGAGCAACGAAAGGAAATTTTACTTGGTGTGCAGTAGACTACTTTCTCCATGCTCACACATGTATCCTCCATCCAGGGAAGGAAGAGACATGATCAGATTCCAAGGTCACATTCTAAGGCAGGCAGCTAAAGAGTACAGCTTAGGGGTGTGTGTGTGTGTGTGTGTGTGTGTGTGTGTGTGTGTCCTCAGGGGCCAGACAGAGAGGCTGCACTTGGCCCCTGCGCCAGAGGTTCACCACCCCTGCTGCAACAGCTAGAAACTTACCCTTATGAGCCTGCAACTGGATGAGGCCTGCTCTGTGGGTCTGGCTCCTCGTGGCAGTTCAGGAACTCAGAAAATCTATGATGCTGTGCTTGTTACTTATCTGTTTGGTGATTCTCTCTGATGGAAATTTTATCATTATATTTTAGGATCATTTTGTGCTGCAATCCACCTAGACAGCAAAGTTACTGGGTGGTTATGTATAAAACAGAGCAGGCGAGTGAATAAATTTAATGGAAAAGGAAAAGTCTCTGGAAGCCAACTTCTGGAGCTAGCATCAAAATTCCACACTTTGTCTGGGCCCCTGTGAAATCATGGCAGATGTGCAGCATTTAAATATCTCACAGTAAATTTGGGCAATACAGTGATACCTTGGTTCTTGAATTTAATCCATTCTGGGAGTCCGTTCAACTCCCAAAACAGTTCAAAAACCAAGGCGTGGCTTCCGATTGGCTGCAGGAGATTCCTGCACTCAACCAGAAGCTGCAGAAGCCACATCGGACATTCGGCTTCTGAAAAACGTTCACAAACCGGAACACTCACTTCTGGGATTGTGGTGTTCGGGTTTCCGATTTGTTTGGGAGCCAAGCCATTTGAGTACCAAGGTACAAGAGACTGGTCCCTGGCATATCTAGTATATTAAGTTGGAACATGGTGTTGTGAAACCTCTGCTGGAAGCTGCAGGAAAAGATGTCAGATGCTGTATTGGCTCTGCACATGTTCCTTTTAACCCGCCCCCTCCTCCTTTTGGTATGTAAAGCAGATGTACAGCCGGTTACGCTATTTTGTCTCTGTCACCTCTGGAGAACTATTGAAGCTTATCAGCTGTATTTATGTTGTTGTTGGCTGAAGAATGCACTGGCTTCCCTGTCATATCATTCCTTTGTAAAGCAATCATGTCAGCTTTTAAATTAGAATAAAGCCTCCACTTCAAGCACTGTTTTTTATTTTATAATGTATCTGTTTATCAAATGTAAATACATGCGCTCACTCTCAAAAGTGCTGCATAATGCTTCCTAGAATTTCTATCATAAAATAAGCAAGTATTCCGTTCTGCAGACAACTCCTTAAATAACATCACTTCCTGAAGGAATAACATAAATAACCAATATTCTAGTGCCAGGACTTCCTTGTTTGATAAAAAAGACAGTTACAATTAGTGATTTACTATAATGATGCAAGAGACTTTCCTTTACACCTATAAACATTGCCCTCTCCAGATATATTCCTATAGAAAATGCAACTGGGATTTAATAGATACGAGGGATAAATCTCACAACTGTCAGTGGAAATCAGCCTCACCTTTTAAAAATGAGAACAACATCCACTCTACTGCTAGGACAGATACAATGAGTTATGGAGAAGATTAAATCTGTTGCGCTGTGCCAATGTATCGCGTAGTTGCAAAAAGCAATTCATTCATTTATTTCGCTATTTAACAAAAGTTGGACAATTGGGTGGATAGAACATACAGAAACAGACATTTCTTCTAAGACATGGTGATGCAAAACTCTTATTATCCACAGTGAAAGATGAACTGTATCAAAATGCAGCTCTCCTCCAAAAAAATAATATAAAACAAAACCTTGTGACCGATCAAGCCAAACATAGTTTTCCATGTATCAACAGGAGGCTCGGTAAACAAAGCCAACCCTATTATTAGGTAAAATGAGGCATTGGGCTCAGGCTGCTCATTGCTCAGAGCTGCCACTGTTGCCTCCTGCATCGACTAAGTCATGAAGCCATTTCCTTGCCCTGGAGAGTCCTGGTTACTTTGCTGAAGTTGTTCCAACCCCATTCCAATATAATGGGACCCAGAGGTGTGTGTGGCTTGTTGGATCAATGTCTTAGCTTGCTCAGCCATGAATAGCACATGCTGTGCCTCTGAACCCTATTTTGCCTAAGCACTGTGCTGATTTGGACATTAAATACTTGGGCAGAAACTGTAGTCCAGGTCAAAGTTCTTGCTATATATAGCAGATAAGGAAATAAACAAATATGTTACAGTGGTGCCCCGCAAGATGAACGCCTCGCAAGACGGAAAACCCGCTAGACGAAAGGGTTTTCCGTTTTGGAGGCGCTTCGCAAAACAAATTTCCCTATGGGCTTGCTTCACAAGACGAAATGTCTTGCGAGTTCCTGCGGGGGTTTCCCCCCCCCTTTTCCTAAGCCGTTAAGCCGCTTATCAGCTGATCCGCTGATAAGCCGCTTAACAGCTGATCGCTAAAAGCCGCTAAACCGCTAATAGCGCTAATCCGCTAAGCTGTCAATGGGCTTGCTTTGCAAGACGAAAAAACTGCTATACGAAGAGCCTCACGGAACGGATTAATTTCGTCTTGCGAGGCACCACTGTACTCACTTTTGTCGCGTAAATATATGCTTATAATGGTGCATGTACAGATATGAATACATACACCCCTTTTTATTTAAGGAGCACAAGGACTTGTACCTGGTTCTCTGTGGCTCCAGGTAAGCTTTATGGCTGCCCTCCTAGGCCTGCCGAATCTTAGTGGGACACCCTAACCACTTCACTTCACTACCTCTATACAGTTGGGTTGCTGGATGTCTTTTAAAAAACAACACTGCAACCTGCAATGTGGTGCCATAGGGGACTTTCTTATACTGAGTCAGGCCATTGACTTATCCAGCTCACCATATACCAACTGGAAATGGCTCTTCAAGGTGACTAGGGGCCGTCCCCAGATCTACCTGGAAGTGTTGTGAATTGAACCTGGACCTTCTGCATGCAAAGCAGGTAATCTGTAACTGAGCAACCACCCTTCCCTTAAAAACACATGCAGGTCTTGCTATCCAAACTCTCAAGATGCAAAACTCACTTATCCCAACACAAGGGATTAGTACACAAACCTCATCATACACATTGCAGATTCACATATCCAAACAACCAGACCTGGATGTAGTAAACAGTAAAAATAAATACTTTTTGGGTTTTTGCTGGCCACAGAGGCCGTTTCGCAAGAAAACATGGTAGGAGGGAGGGGGTAGGAAAGGGGATAGATTGGACAATTAAGACAGCTTTTTGCTAGTTGGAATGAAGTTATTAGAAATCTCATAGGAATCATGGAAATCGTCAGCTTGTTATGTGAATACTCGGCTTAGAAACAATTCCTGGGAACACATTGTGCTTGGATGCTGGGACCCACATGCAGTCAACGTTTACAAGGCTGGAGATATCAAGTTTACAGATGATAGGAGATGCACAGACACCTTGGGAAAGGCACAGTTTTAATATAATAGTTATGGGGAAATTGTATGTTTGTGTTGTTTTTTATTATTTAAGCTGTGCCATATTAGAATGGGTATGGTATAATTTTTTTGGGGGGGGGTGTCAAGGACTCTGTTTGTGTCCATTGGGGGCTTTATAATATTACATCTAATAATAAATACATAAATTAAATATTCCATTAGTTTCAAATTTTCATGTCTCTTGTCAAATGGGCCAAGTTGATGTCACAACTGAACCCAAACTAAAGGAAATAATAGCAAAGACATTTTTATAAAACCCTGCAGCAGTGAATCCTCTCTGGGGAACAACAGTGAGAAACTATCAACATTTATAGAATGGTCATTGTACATTGTACATCCTACGTTAAGATCTAAATGATAGTGATTTGTGCTGCCCTGCAAGTAACACTCAACCTGCAAACATTCAACCACTCAGCCAGCTCTCACAATAAAACTTTCTTTTTGGCAAGTAAAATTATAAGCCAACTGAAAACAGAATGACAAAGAACATTGTTTGCAAAGAGTCCTTAATATATGGAGAAAATGAGGGGAGAAAGGAAATTATGGAAGCATTGTATAATCTTGGCCTGCCAATCCCACATACCACCGAGTTGGAAACCTTGTTGTCTCTGTGCAAATGTGCAAAAATTTGAAGCTAAGATGGAAAAATGTGTGTGTGTATCCACGCAATCTCGACAGTGGTAGCATGAGACAATGGCCTCTCAATCTCTGACTTTTGTCTTCTGGGTTTCTGGGGTTTTTACTGTTGTTATTGTTCTCTCACAGCTACAGTAAACCTACCATTGAAATGATGGACTGGTCATTTCTTTGTCGGAGGGCAAACGGGCAAATTTAGCAGGGGATCGAATACTTTCCCCCCTCACTGTATTCTGGCTGCTTGAGAGGTTTGCTGAAAAACATGCTAGAAAAATAGGTCTCAAAAATACAGTGTACAGTGGCTGTTGATGCCATTACCCTATCAATAGGCTATTTGTTCCCTCTTACATCAGATATTGATTGGAACAGGTAAAAAACAAAGAACTATACCTACAAGTGCTATTAGCAAAGCCATATGATGAGACAACTGCGATGTTCTGGTAGGATTCTATACCTTCACAGGGTGTGAGAGTATTTCAATATTCAATGGAAAAGAAAAACAACATTCACATCAGATTCACATCAATTTCAGCCCCAAGTTCAATTTGCAGTGGCACCTTATCTTTCCTGGAGAGGCTGATAATCTATCTGTACAGTCGCACAAATGACCTTCGCATTGTAGATTAAGCAAGACAAGAATTGGCTATATTCACGTCACATTCTACTATCCACAAATGCAGCATGAAAGCAACATACCGTGTCAGCTGCCTACCATCTGGGAGCTTGGCGGTCCATGCAGTTTGTGCGATCTCTCCCAATTAAATGGGGATGGCATGGGGACGATCAGACATGGCAGTCAAAGTTTTCATCATCTTCAGAAGTATGGGCTGCTTTATACAAGTTGATGAAATGTGCTTATGGAAAAGAGACTCCGTGACAGAAACCCACAGTTGTGCCATGATCCACAACCTGGAACCTTGCAGTGCACAGCTGAGGACTCAGATGAGATTCAGCGATAAGATGGACTGTTTCAAGAAGTGACAGAAAGATATATTTGCTGACTGGGAGCAGTTATGGACCACAGGTATTAAATTCACGGCATGTAGTGCCTTAAAAGAGAATATAATGAAAATGATCTATAGGTGGTACATGACCCCAGTCAAGCTTGCAAAGATATATCATTTGCCCAATAACAACTGTTGGAAGTGTAATGAATGCGAAGGAACTTTTTATCATCTTTGGTGGACCTGCCCGAAGATTAAGGCCTACTGGGAAATGATCTATAATGAAATTAAGAAAATCCTTAAGTGGACATTTGCAAAGAAACCGGAGGCTTTTCTCTTGGGCATGGTAGGCCAAATGATTCCAAAGAAAGATAGAACATTTTTTATGTACGCAACAACAGCAGCAAGAATTCTTTTGGCAAAGTATTGGAAGACTAAAGAACTACCTACTCTGGAAGAATGGCAGACCAAGGTGACTGAATTTATGGGACTGGCAGAGATGACCGGCAGAATTCGTGACCAGAGGAGAGAGACAGTGGAAGAGGACTGGAAAAAATTTAAAATTTATCTTAAAAATTGTTGTAAAATTTCGGAATGTTAAGATGTCAAGGGATTTGATATAAAGAATTACAGCTGTAAAAATTTAAGCTTAAGAAAATTTTAAAGAGAATTAAATATAAAAATGGATGAAGGATTGCTAAAAAATTTTAAAACAAGGATGCAGTGAAGGGGAGGTATGGGGAAGTCGTGTTATGTTTGTTTGTATTTTGTTTATGTTGTAAAATTAATAAAAATTATTTTTTTTAAAAAAAAGAGATTCAGCCAATTTCCTTGGGTGATGGTGTGACGTTAACATATGAGTGCTGGAGGTGAAATAGTTAATCAGTTTACCCAATCAGAACCCGGGGGGGTGGAGTCAGAGGGACTATAAAACCAGCTCTGGGAGGGGTGAAGGGAGGAGTTTGTTGGGAGTTGGGTAGTTGGTTGGAGTGGGAGTGAATTGAGATAGAGTCTGTGGGGTGGTTGAGTTAGCGTAGAGAAATAAGCTGAGTCAGGAACAGTTAGGGGCTAGGAAGACAAGTAAATATCTAAGAGGTGGTTTAGTGAGTGAGAGCAGGTAGCGGAAGTTATAGGTCTGAATAGATTGTATTCTGACATGATTGTAACTGACTGATACCGTTTATGAAACCACACGCTTGTTAAATTGCAATAAATAAACAGAAGTTTATGTTCCAATTTAACCCTGACTGGACTCAGTATTGTACCTGGTAGGGCCTGGGTGGTGGCAGTGAGAAATAAAGTGGTGGCACAGGAATCAACAGACTGTGAAACATCTGGGGACCCTGTGTGATTGCCACAGATGGTGGGGAACAACATACAGACCTCCTCAGCACAGGACACAGCCCTACTACTATCCTGAATTACATCTCTCCTCAGCGTTGCAGAGGTCAAAATAAGATGTCTCATTTAACCAGCCAGGCAGCTCCTCCAGGGAAGCGGATCCTTCCACACTTAAGGCCTGGTCAACCAACACAAGGATTCAGGTAGACTCTAGCACCTTGAAGAGACAGCATCTTTTGCAGCTGCTTTGGCAAGGTTCCTTGGAGCTGTCCAAGGTCCTGTCTACTCTCAGCTTAACTAGGACTGTTACAAAGCATCGTCTGTTTCCTCTGTGACCCCAAGTGCCCACAGAACTGAGCAGCTTGCATGCTCACGGTTACCTCGGACCACAATGCACCAGCAACTATTGCATTGGATGCAACAAACCTGTATTCGCAATAAATATTTTTGAAAACACAATTCTATTGATTTGGTCGTGTGTGTGTGTGTGTGTGTGTGTGTACAACTACTGTACTTTCTGTTCTATTGTACGAGGTTGAATGCTGAATACGATTTTAATGAAGAGCTCCTCTACCACAAACATGATTTATTTGTATGGGTTTTTTGTTTCCATTATTTTTGCAAGTTGATGCTAACTCTGTATTGTGCAGCTTGTTTGTTTATATCATTGCTAAGTGTAAAAATAACACATGTTACATTAAAACAATTCATGAATATAAATAAACCTGCTTCTGTTTTATTAAGAATATTCTTTCAATTTTAAGTTTCTTTGACTCCAGTCATAGAAAGTGTCCCCACACACGGTAAAGTTTAGCAACGAAAAAAGGCCACCATGTTTACATGGCTGACATATGAGAATTATGTATTTCCCAAGGCAATTCAACCTCTGAAATGGAATGGAATAGTATCTATAGTATCTACCAACCAGAAAGAGGCAGCCTTTTGCCGTTTTTTAATTCCTAATCTTAGCAACTACCACAGCTAAAACATCCTTAATTTTTTGCCATTGTGTATTATGAAAACTTAATCAGTTTACAACAAATAAATTGAGCACAGCAAAACACCTCTAGAATGTTTTTATTTTGGTGACTTGCCTCCATTAGGCTTACATTTGGCAGAGCATATCGTGCTGCACAACTAAATCATTTGTTCAAAAGCGTGTGCATCTATTTCAAAGCCCCGTTTCCACACCTAGGTGTTAAAAATAATAGTTTTCCAAAATAACTCACCTAGAACTACATATGATATTGAAAATGGTCAGAGGAAAGGAATGGTGGGGTTTCCTGGCAAGACTGGGAAAGACTCCTGTTTGAAATCCTGGAGGGTCACTGCTAGTCAGAGAACAGTCTTTCCTAAGCTAGTGTCCTTCAAATGCTCTAGTCAGCATGATCAACGGTCAGGAATGATTGGAGTTATTGTCCAACAACATGTCGAGGGTACACTGTGATGCAGCAGCAAAAAAAACACCCATATGCTCTTCTAAACTGGATCAACAGAAGTATACTGCCCAGATCAAGGAAAGTAATAGTACCACTCTATTCTGTCTTGGTCAGACCACACCTGGAATACTGTGTCCAATTCTGGACACCACAATTTAAAAAGGATGTTGACAAGCTGGAATGGGTGCAGAGGAGGGCAACAAAGATGATCAAGGATCTGGAAACCAAGACTAACGATGGAATGGTCGAGGGAACTGGGTATGCTTAGCCTAGGAAAGAGTAGACTGAGATGAGAAATGATTGCTATCGTTGGTGGAAGAAGATTGGAAGAAATTTAAAGTTTATTTACAGAAACATTGTAAAATTAAGGAATGTTAGAAGGAGGCTGGAATGAAGTTATGTGGCTTTAGCAGAAATATTATAAAGGATTAAGTAAAAATAGATTGTTAATGGATGAAAGGAGGAAAGGTAAAGTTACATTATATTAAGATAAATTATAGGATAAAAATTGGGAAAGATGGAAAGGATTTGCTGAAATAGCTAACCGAACTAGAATACAAAAAAGGGAGGTGTGAGGAGGTCAAGGAAACAAGTAAATGAAAGATAAGTTATGGGAAGGTTCGTTGTGTTTTTTAATTGTTTCTATTTTTCTGTTTTTTATAAAAAAAAAAAAATTCCTATTCTCTCCTTTCTTTATTGTGATGTGTTGTTAAGTTTTTGTTTAACTTGGAATTGTCTTTTTTTCTTTTTATAACATTTAAAATTTTAATAAATATTATTTTTTTAAAAAAAGAGAAATGATTGCTATCTTCAAATATCTCAAGGGCTGTCACATGGAGGATGGAGCAAGCTTGTTGTCTGCTGCTCCGGAGGGTAGGACCCAAACCAATGGCTTCAAGTTACAAAGAAGGGAGATTGTGGACAAACATCAGGAAGAGCTTTCTGATGGTAAAAACAGTGGAGCAAATTCCCTTGCAAGGTAATGGGCTCTCCTTCCTTGGGAGTTTTTAAGCAGAGGTTGGATTGCTATCTGTCATGGATACTGTAGCTGAAATTCCTGCATTGCAGGGGGTTGGACTAGATGACCCTCGGGGTCCCTTCGAACTCTACAATTCTATGATTCTATGGTACCAAGTTTGGCAAGGAGGTAGACATATAAATGGTCTAATTTGTATATTGGTCCTGCCCTGTCCATTGAACTACTTCCTTTCCCAAGTCTATTGTTTGATCTGACTGATGCCCAGTCTCGCCTGCCTATTCCCTGCCAGTCTAGCTGGAATTTATCTGAATATCAGACTGCCAAAATTTGCCTCCTTTCTTCTGTTCAGGCCATGCCAACCACCTCTCAGCTTGCCTCCTGCTGGACTTACAAAAAGCTGGGCTTTTCAAACCACTCTTATTATGCATTTTATTTTCCTTGCAAAAACCAAAGTGTTTTCCAAATCTTGCTTAATACAACATCTGGTGGTTAAGAGCACGTGATAAAGAATAAAAATCAACACAAAGAAAGCTACAGAAGGTCCCCTCCCGTCCACTTCGTTGGGCTTTGTATGTTATCAGTGGTTATGGCAGAAGAAAGGCAAGTTGTTTTGTAGCTGCAGTTTAATCATTGCTGGGGAAAAAATTGAAGATCACTGTTTTACAAGAGCATCCCTTTAAAAAATGCACATAGTGGTACATTATTTGTCACTTCAGATTAGCTAGTCCAGAAAGCGAAGGCCACAGGCTGTCACAGTTCATCACGACATGATGCTTGGTCAGTAGGCAGATTGCAAATTAGCATTTCCATTTTCTTTTGTATGCTTTTTGGTGTAGTAATTTCAATAAAAATCTCTTTAATCATCAAAGATATGGAATAATGAAGGCTGATCTCTTATTTAAAGAGGAACTTTTACGACATCTTGTTAACAGCCGCCAGCTGCTAAAGAGGGAATCATTACTTCAGAGACTCTCCCATTTTCAACCATTACAAAGAGGAGAGTCTGTCAGGTCACGTCACAACCTGATGCAAACAAACCAATAAGAAATATGGATTGTTTTATTTTGCCGGCTAATCGTTCTGATTAAATACAACAGCATTTCGAATTTACCTTGAAATGATGTGGACATTTTGATTCCCTTCCCCTGCCCACTTCAGACTAACAGCAGCCAAGAATCACCTTAACTGAAAACGACACTTTCTTGTAATATCGTTCTCTGCAATGTTCATGACAAGAGCCTTTCAGCGTGGCTTATAATTAACAATGCCTTTGATGGCAAAATTGGGCCTCTGCTGCTAATCAAAGCACCCAAGACACCCCTCAGCATGCATAATTCTGCCCCTCTTTGTTTCAGGAAAATCTTGACAGCAGCATAATAGTTCCCCCATTCCTTTCTTCTGTGACAGTTAACTAGGGAAAGGTTATTCTGCATGACTCCCCTAAAGACTTTGGCATTAATTAGAGGAAGACCACACACATTCATTATCAAATGTTGCCCCTGATTTGTGCCCTTAATAGTTTCACACATTTGGACAAAACTAGTTGCTTTTCCTCCTGAACTGGTCTCACTCGTCATAATTGGTCGTGCACACACACACACACCCCGGCCTGACTCTGGGTCCAACTCTCTCTTTCTATAGAAAATGTCATTTTAACCCAGTGTGACTTCTTGGGAGCGCATGTTCTGAGGATTCTGAGCATTCAATGTCGCAAGAAGGAGAGAGGGTTGAAAGAACGATCAAGAGTAAGCAAATGTTCATTTTTATGCTCCTCTTACAAAGCAAACAGGCGATCAAGAAAGAAAATGCTAAAAATATGATTGAGAAATATACGGTTCATATGTTGTGACAACCCACTCATAAAAAAAAAATGAACGCTGTTACAGATGTGTCCCATTTAATCTGTTTTAGTGGAAGAGTTGCCCCCTTTTAACAAGGCAAATTACAGTCATCCTGAATAATCTCCATATCAGCGATAGGGGAGGGGAAAAGATTTGAGGAATGAACACATGGCTTTTTTCTTGCCAAAAGCCTACTGATCAGGGGGCAAATAGTTTCTACAGAACACATAGTGCTGCCAACAACAACAAAAATCCTGTGTCTCGTTCTCTCTTGCGCATGCAACATTGAGTAAAACTTGACTTGGTCATCCAGAGACCTTCCTCACCTGAAATGTAAAGAGATTGAAGGTACATTCTTTCACCTTTGGTGGACATGCCCAAAGATTAAGACCTTCTGGGAGATGATCTATAATGAAATGAAAAAGGTATTTAAATATACCTTCCAGAAGAAACCAGAGGCCTTTCTCTTGGGCACGGTCGGCCAATTGGTGCGAAAGGAGGATAGAGCTTTTTTTATGTACGCTACAACAGCAGCAAGAATACTCACTGCAAAGTACTGGAAAACACAAGATCTACCCACCCGGGAAGAATGGCAGATGAAGGTGATGGAATATATGGAACTGGCCGAGATGACTGGCAGAATCCGGGACCAAGGAGAAGAGTCGGTGGAAGAAGATTGGAAAAAAATTAAAGTTTATCTTCTAAAATATTGTAAAATTAAGGATTGTTAGAAAGATGTTGGGAAAAGAAAATTATGTGGTTTTAGTAGAAATGACATAAAGGATTAAGTAAAAATGAATTGGTGAAAGAGAGAATGTAAAATTATAGTATATTAAGACAAATTATTAAGATAAAAACAAGGCTGAAAGGATTTGCTGGAATAACAAATTGAATTAGAATACAAAAACGGGAGGTGTGAGGAGGTCAAGGAAATAAGTAAAGGAAAGAAAGCTATGTAAAGGTTTGATCTGTTCTTTTTAAATTGTTTGTATTTTTTCTGTCTTTTTTATTTTTCTCTTTTCTCTTTTTGTAATCTTTCAAACTTGAATAAATATTATTTTTTTTAAAAAAATATATAATCTAAAAAAAAAACAAAAAAAACCAGAGACCTTCCTCACCCCTACCAGTGGCAGCTGTGATGTGGGGTGGAGTGTGACAGATAACAGCACCATAGCATGACACTTTGAGGTTCCATATCACAGCTGCCACTGGTGGGGAGTGAGGAAGCTCTCAACATGATGATGTTATTTCAGGCAACAAATTTCAGAAAATTTGTGGGTGGGGTGAGGGTGGGACAACTAGACATGGGGATGCTATTTTCAGTGGCACTCGTGCTTTGAGTAATCTAGAGTTCCACCCTCAGATCATGGCGTTTTCAGCAAAAGCCGCTGCTCAGAACACATTTTCCCCCTAGCTCTGCTACGTGTAAAGGTTGACAGAAGGCCCAAGGGAAGTATGTAAGGTCTGTAATGAGTAGAGCTGCAGGCTTAAGAGAAGGGATACAGACCTCAGGAAGCGTGAAGACTGCTTTGCACATTAACAGTTAATGACAAGAGAGTCTCTCTGTGCAGGAAAATTATTATGTGGAAATATGGCCTGGAGGGACCATAGAAACTGGAACTCATCCCAGCCTGTATGAGCCTTTCCCACACAAACTCTTCTTTAGCCAAAAAAGTAAGAGCAATTGTTTTTGAAATCTCATATTTCACTGATAACACAGTCTTCATAGGCCCCGAGAAATCAGTTTCCCAGGGCCCTACCCCAAAAACATGTCTATTCATTTAAACAGCTACATAAGCACACGCTCACACAAATGATAATACACTAGATGTGCTTTTTTAGTATTTGGATGTAAATCAGATTAACATTAAACTAAAAGTAGCATTTTAGATTTGGATTGCTGTATTGTTTTCAAAGGGCACAGCTGGATACGCAATGAAAATTACATAAGGTAGGTAGCTCAGCATCCAAAGTGAACCTATTCACAACTGTGTTAAGATGAAATTCAAAATGAGTTTGTGACTCGGTCTAGGACAGGGGTCAGCAAACTTCTTCAGCAGGGTCCACTGTCCCTCAGACCATGTGGGGGGCTGGAGGGGGGGAGAGAAGGAATTCCTATGCCTCACAAATAACCCAGAGATGCATTTTAAATAAAAGCACACATTCTAGTCATGTAAAACACTAGGCAGGCCCCACAAATAACCCAGAGGTGCATTTTAAATAAAAGGACACATTCTACTCATGTAAAAACACACTGATTCCCAGACCGTCCACGGGCCAGATTTAGAAGGCGATTGGGCCAGATCCGGCCCCCGGGCCTTAGGTTGCCAACCCATGGTCTAGGAAGCCAGGAAGGTGGCTGCACAATTTAGGGTAGGCACAACCACTTAGCCTAACCTACCTTACTGGGTTGTTGCATGGAGATCTATGTAGGTGACCATCACATTTTTATCTAAAAGTGAGGGTGGGGTGGGAATTACTGTATACGTATCCTAATTCACACAGGTAAGCTCAACTGTGATCTTTTAACAGGCTGGACAGGCTGCTAGTGACAGGAGACTGCCCAGGTTGGAATCTAGACAGGAAGGCAAGGATAGTGACATTGTTGGCTGTCATGAAGCAGGGAACCAGGCAGGAAAAAATATGGAAGACAAGCAAATTTTCACATTGCCGGAAGAATCCCACCTCAGCCCTGATTTTTGTCTCCTTCTGTAAGAAGGAAGAGGAATAGTGGTGTCCAGGAAGATTTTGAGTTAACTGATTTCAAACTAATTCCAATTAAACGTCCAGCGTGTTGTTTCCCAAAAACGAACAGAACACTGCAAAGTGAACAGAAACTATGCAATGTTTTCAAGGCACTCAGAACTAAGAAGGAATTTATTTTGGAAGCACATTAAAGCATTATAGTGGGATACTTGGATGCTTGTTCTGTTCAGCTTTCGGTATGAATCAAATTCTTTTCCTGTTCAAAATTTATCGTAAATGTAGACTCCTATACGATACTAAAAAAGGAAAAAAGAAAAACCAACCCACTGCAAAAGAAGTGTTTGGGCAATGAACATCTTAAAAATACAAAGATGTTTACCGACTTTTTTTATTATAAAAAAGGCCTTCTAACACAGCTATTCCTTAATTTATTGCTCTTCTCATGTAAAGTGGGCCACTCACCAGCACAAGAGAAATTCTATTGATAAAGAGGGGCTGCAGTTTAAGGAGATGTCAACATGAATAGTACATTAGTTTGCCCCTCTGAGTATCTTGCATGATCTTCAAAGAGTGCTTTGTTGTAATTAAGGGATCCTCTGGGAGGGGGGGGGGGCTCCCAGATGAACGCTGAGCAGAGGACACCTTCTCTTCAAGCTCCACAAGGGAGGAAGCCTTGCATTATGATTAAGCTGAATGTCACCCTTCACCTCTTGCCATAAAAGAGTCTGCATTCTGCTTCTTACAGTGGTACCATTTGATCTAATCTACAAATCTGCTTTGAATATAATAACCTGCTTTAATGTTCTCTGCGCTCTCAGTTCACAGCCTATCCTGAGACTGATGACTCAGCACAGGAAAACAGCTGGATATACAAACCATTTGTTTTCGGAAGGGGGGTGGGTGGGAATCAGTGCTTTGAAGATAACATTTACAGTTGTTCTCTTCAGCGAGGCAGGTAAAATGAAGGCAAGTGACAATGTTAGCTGTTCACAAGGAGCTCAGAGAGCCTCCATAGGAAGGAGCACATTAAATGCAGAGTATGCGCTTGTGGCAGACAAAAAGGACAGAAACAACTCATGTAATGAGCCTCCTTCAAAGCAGTTAAGAGCAGCCCAGCTGGATCAAACCAGAGCTTCACTGTGTCCGGAGGACAGCTTTCAGGAGAGGTTAGGCAGATGCATGAAGACAACAGCCTTCCCATATTTGTTCCTGGAAACTGGGATTTATTGTTTCTTCAAATATAGAGGCTCCCTTTATAGTGACATGGATAGTAAGTAAAGGATGTATATCAAAGACTACGGATTTATCAAATCCCTTTAAAAGGCTCATCTGTGCTACTGACGTCTCGTGGGCAGTGAATTCCATAATTAGGTAATTAATGGTTCTGATCATGTATCTGCACATAGGTACAAGTGACAGTTTTGGGGGATTTTATCTGTGTGCCTCAGAGGTTGTTGCAATGGGTACCATTACTTTATAAATACCAATATTGTCTTCCTTACTTGGGAGAACTAACGGCAATATACAATATGTTCATTTACACACAGCGTTAAGGTTGTAGTGATGTTGACAGTAAAAAAAAAAAAAAAAACACCTGGAAATATCCCTGTTCGAAATTCACCTTTTAGTGCTGTTTGATTTGCAGCTGGTGTAGGGCTGGCCCCAAACATTTTGGCACCTGAGGTGAACCACAAAATGGCATCCCAAGGACGAAGGGGTGTGTGAGGATCTAGATGAAGAACAAGAGGGGATTAAAGAAATACACTGGGATCTACTGCCCCTGTGGGTCCTGTCACCTGAGGCGATTGCCTCGCCTTGCCTCATCAGTGGGTCGCTCCTGAGCTGTATTTCTTCTTCTATTTTTATTCTGATATTTTTATCGTGCTAGCAGAAGAACTCAGGAGCAGCGGTGGTTTCACCAGCGATATACTGCTGAGTGAAACCAACATCATGGTCTGCCCTCATACGGCACAGGGGGAGAAATAAGTTGCATTGGTGAGGCGCCGATACAGCTTGTTTGCATCTTTAAACTGCTCAGCTGAAAAGTCTGCAGCGGCAGCATTTTCACCCTGTCTCTTGCCAGTTGAGGTCCAATGCAGCTTGTTTCAACATCACGGGATATCGCCAAACCGCAATGTTTGGCTAGCAATACATCGCAATGCAGAAAACCTAACATCGCCCAGCCCTACTGAGCCCTGTTCCTTGCAGCACTATTGATCCATTTGATCCCACCTGTTGACAGGGGGTTAAATTAGCAACTTAGCAAGCAAAGTCTTTTACTCACAGTGTAAAAAAAACAAAGTTTGGGGGTGCAAGCGCAATCGTAACTGGTAGCATTAGTGAACGTTGGAAAGTAATAAATGGTAGAATTTAGATAATATTTGGAGTGTTAAAGGGAAGGTGTCCGGCCAGGGACTCACCTGGGATAGAAATTGCTAAGAATGACAAAAGGTGCTGGAAGCAAGTCATTAACACATCAATGAAAACCCTCTTCAGGGCAAGAGATTCTCTGCCAGTGGAGGGGAGGGCATTCCCATGGTTACCATGGGTGGAGAAAGCTTTAGGGCAAGGTTCTTTCTGTGGCACCCCTGTGGGGCTCAGGAGCTCAGTTATGTCACCCCTTGCCTGCAGAGCTCGCAGCCTCTCATCCTTTTTCAAACACCCTCCCTTGTGGAGCGTTCCCTCAGCATCCTCTCCTCTCCTCTCTCCTTGGGAGTCCTCCAGGCAGCCATCACAGCCCCGGCCCAGTACAGTGGTACCTCAGGTTAAGTACTTAATTCGTTCTGCTGTTCTTAACCTGAAACTGTTCTTAACCTGAGGTACCACTTTAGCTAAAGGGGCTTCCTGCTGCTGCCGCGCTGCCGCTGCATGATTTCTGTTCTCATCCTGAAGCAAAGTTCTTAACCTGAAGCACTATTTCTGGGTTAGCGGAGTCTGTAACCTGAAGCGTATGTAACCTGAAGCGTTTGTAACCCGAGGTACCACTGTATACCTGAAGGAGTATCTCCACCCCCATCGTTCTGCCCGGACACTGAGGTCCAGCTCCGAGGGCCTTCTGGTGGTTCCCTCACTGCGAGAAGCCAAGTTACAGGGAACCAGGCAGAGGGCCTTTTCAGTAGTGGTGCCTTCCCTGTGGAACGCCCTCCCACCAGATATCAAAGAGATAACCAACTACCTGACATTCAGAAGACATCTGAAGGCAGCCCTGTTCAGGGAAGTTTTTAATGTGTGATATTTTAATGTATTTTTAATCTTTGTTGGAAGTTGCCCAGAGTGGCTGGGGAGACCCAGCCAGATGGACAGGGTACAAATAAATTATTATTATTATTATTATTATTATTATTATTATTATTATTATTATCCAGGTCTCTGAGCTGCCTCAGCTCCTGGCAACCAGTACCCCCTGGCCAGCCCCAGAGGCACCATTCGCCTGCAGAGCTTGTAGCCAGGGCTGCTGCAACAAACATCTGCCTTTGAGAGGCAGAGACACAAGAAGTCTTCAGAGAAGAGGGAAGGAAAAGGGATAGAGGCCAGTGTTGTCTGCAGCACCCCTGACCAGCATTCAAGCACCGCAGGATACAACGGCACACTGGTTGAAAACCACTGGTTTAGGATATCAGCTTCCAGAATTAGGGAAACAGGAGAGGGGGCAGGCTGTGCCCACGGGGGGGGGGGGTGGAGAGTGTTGCCCTGATTTCCCAGCAGAAACAAAACCCTGGGTGAGTGCCTGGAACCCCCTAGTGGCGTGCAGCCTCTGTAGCAATACAGTGGTACCTCAGGTTACATACGCTTCAGGTTACATACACTTCAGGTTACAGACTCCGCTAACCCAGAAATAGTACTTCAGGTTAAGAACTTTGCTTCAGGATTAGAACAGAAATCGTGCTCCGGCAGCGTGGCGGCAGCGGGAGGCCCCGTTAGCTAAAGTGGTGCTTCAGGTTAAGAGCAGTTTCAGGTTAAGTATGGACCTCCGGAACGAATTAAGTACTTAACCTGAGGTACCACTGTATTTTCTTTTGCATTCCCCATTACATTAACACACCAGAACCAAAGTAGCCTCACCAAATAAGACAGCATTCCCTCCTCTCTCCCGATTAAAATTTGCCAGCACCAATTAATCAATGGTAGCTTCACTAATTCAACCAATTAATCTATATGAAGGTTATTGGTTCAGACATTCTCAAAAACTTATGTCTAAGGCATGAAGTAACTTGTTGGTTCCCAACACTCATTTCTGTCTAAATTCCCGGTCCAAAGGTTCCTTATTGCAGATTTTCCTCACTACAGATTTACAGAAATTACTTTGTTGCCACGGTAACATAGTACACCCTAAAATTCTATTCTGGTCCTTTGTTTACAATTTCCAAAAACTACAGCCATCACCACACTCTCTACACCTTCGAACAGCTATTATCCGTTTTTTTTATTACTTTTTGCAGGATTTTAATTAAATTGCATCTGGTTCCCAACCACAGGTGCATACAGTCAACTTACTCCCCCCTGAGAATATTCTGCAATGCAGCTTGGGTCTTGTTGCAGCTTGCTTAGTGACACCGTGATCTATATCACCAAACAGAACAGTTTATAAATATTCTGCCTTCCGAGTCCCTTGCCAGTTCCAAGGCATGCAACTACAAGGTGTTAGAAGACTTGACAGAACATTTTTAAACAGTGCAAAATTTGTCAATTATTAATTGTGTGTGCGTGCATTTCTCTGTGTGTTTCTTATATTTCAGAAGATGCAACTGTCATTCATATTTTACATTCTAGATTTCTAAAAGCAGTCAAGTAATTGAAAGTATGGACCACAGGTATGAAATTTACGGCATGCAATGCCTTAAGAGAGAATATTATGAAAATGATACACAGGTGGTACATAACACCAGTCAAGCTTGCAAAAATCTATCATCTGCCCATTAATAAATGTTGGAAATGTAAAGAGACTGAAGGTACATTCTTTCACCTTTGGTGGACGTGCCCAAGGATTAAGGCTTTCTGGGAGATGATCTATAATGAAATGAAAAAGGTATTTAAATATACCTTCCTGAAGAAACCAGAGGCCTTTCTCCTGGGCATGGTCGGCCAATTGGTGCCAAAGAAGGATAGAACTTTCTTTATGTACGCTACAGCAGCAGCAAGAATACTCATTGAAAAGCATTGGAAGACACAAGACCTACCCACCTTGGAAGAATGGCAGATGCAAGTAATGGACTACATGGAATTGGCGGAAATGACTGGCAGAATCCGAGACCAGGGAGAAGAGTTGGTGGAAGAAGATTGGAAGAATTTTAAGGACTACTTGCAGAAACACTGTAAAATTAATGAATGCTAAAATGATGCAGGAATGAAACGAAGTGGTTTTTAGCAATAGGGTTAAGAGGAATATGTAAAAATGGATTGAAAATTGAAGTTAATATAATGTTGTATAAGAACTAAGATAAAACAAACAAGGAAAGGACTTGCTGAAATAACTATTTGAACTGTAATACAAAAAAGGGAGGTGTGAGGAAGTCATGGAAACAAGTAAATGAACTGTAAGAGATAGAAAGAACAACCTACTTTTTAACTGTTTTTGGTTGTTTTTTTTGTATGTGTTTTTTTTATTATTTTTGGTGTTTTCTGGTTGGTTTTGTATTTTATCTATTTGGAAACTTTAATAAATATCATTTTTTAAAAAAAAAAATGAAAGTAGAAATTCACTTTGGCCTAACCCACCTTTAAGTCAATCCCATCTATGATTGTACATGCTCCCCTTTAGCTGTCAACGTGAACTATCAGGCTACAAGAAAAAAACAAACTTGGCTCTCCTTTCCTTGATATTTCAGTGTTCAACAAAGTATTTGAGAAAAGCACCAATAAATCCTTTTTGCTTCCACAGAGCTTCCAAGTTAGCACACAAACAACAACAGTTCTGTAAAGTTTCTTGGAAATTTATTTCTGGCCCTCATGGAACAAGGTTAACCATTGTCCCGGAAATAGCTCCTTTGCTTCAACAAGTATCTCTGCTCCTTGTTTTGCGGTTATTACAAATAGAAGAGCATTTTTCAAAGCCAAGTACTGGCAGTCCTATCCGGTGGCAAATCCTTCGAAATATCTTATACTTTTACACTAGACTGTATATGGTGGAATAGGAAGCAGCCTACACCCTTGAAATATACTTGGAGTCGAGAGTGGATTTCATGCTCTTTATTCAGCTCATAGTGGTGAGGAGGAATGGAAGTTCCCCCAGAATGTCTGCTTTATATACAGTATTTACACAATGGGCCCCACGTGATTGGC
Organism: Podarcis erhardii; assembly: GCF_964252035.2. Lineage (NCBI taxonomy): Eukaryota > Metazoa > Chordata > Lepidosauria > Squamata > Lacertidae > Podarcis > Podarcis erhardii. Next base: position 98,446,747 of record NC_138508.1, on the reverse strand, counting down.
TAATTCAGGGATTCTCCTGTAGGCCAATCAGGTTGCGGATTCACTTCCACCTGGAGCTGGATTGGGTGGCTCCTGTGGACCAATCAGACTGCTGCATTCTGGGTCCTATTGTTCTAGGACCAATCAGACTGCTGCATTTTGAATCCTATTGTTCTAGGACCAATCAGACTGCTGCATTTTGGATCCTATTCAACTCAGTACGTAACAACCCTGCAAGGGATTAACTTCAAAAACACATGCCAACTTCCACAACCCACTCCTATATGTGGTGCAAATTCTGCCCAGCTTAACCATGGTTGGTTGGCATCCATCTGTTTCAGGAGACACTGGAAGAGTGTGCCTTCATGGAGCGAAGTCAAACCGTTGGGGAGATACAGCGCCTGTTCTGGCTGTAGAGAGACATATGGAAGAGACATGTTTGGCCGCAGCTGGGGCAGATCCTATTGAACCTGCCACCTGAAGCCACTTCGAAGCCAGCTGGCTATCTTGCTACTGCTGGAATAATTAACCAACGTGAAACTCGAGGGAGGGGAATTATCACCCCAGAAGGGAAGGAGTCGGAAGAGGAAGCACGCAATCCCACAGCCCACTTTCAATTGCTTAGCTCACGATTAAGCAATTGGTAATATTACGTCTGCATCAGCTGTAGGTGGGAAGGAAATGTAATATTTGTCACTTTCAGTCCCGCTGCTTTGAATTCTTATCAGTTCCAACCATACTTCCTGCGTCACTGAGTTACTTGTTCACCATCATTTTCTAAAAATTTTTTAACAGAGCATCATGTACACTGGTACCTCAGGTTACAGATGCTTCAGGTTACAGATGCTTCAGGTTACAGATGCCTCAGGTTACAGACTCTGCTAACCCAGAAATAATACCTGAGGTTAAGAACTTTGCTTGAGGATGAGAACAGAAATTGTGCGGTGGCGGCGGGGCGGCGGCAGCAGCACGAGGCCCCATTAGCTAAAGTGGTGCTTCAGGTTAAGAACAGTTTCAGGTTAAGAACGGACCTCCAGAACAAATTAAGTTCTAAACCCGAGGTACCACTGTATATGCTTTTAGTGGTAGAGAGGAGGGGAAGTACACAGTGGGTTTTGGTTTTTAAAAACAAAAGTTCACAAATGGCAAGACGTGGTATTAGTAGTGGCAGACCTGCATTAAAAAATATATATATTAATCAAATGGGCCACCTGTAAGAAGCCCCATATGCCAATGTAGCTCTGCAGTGTCTTAGCACATCTGCTAAGAAAGAACTATTGTTTGTCTTCATTCCACATTCCTTTCTTCACAAAGGTCATCTAGGCAGAACTAGCTTGTGCTTTTATAGTGTATATACTCAGTGAAATAAACTCAGAGTCGCAAAGTGATTTCATGCTCTTTATTCAGCTCATAGTGGTGAGGAGGAATGAATGAAAGTCCCCTCAAAGTATCTGCTTTATATACATTATTTAGACAATGGGCTGCACATGATTGGCTAATTCTGGAATTCTACTGTAAGCCAATCAGGTTGTGGATTCACTTATATCTGGAGCACGATTGGGTGATTTTTAGGGAGGTGAATCTAGTTTCTACGTACATAAACCACATGCAGTCTTCCCTGTGCAATTTCAATGCAAGGTTCTAAATCACAGGGAGAGAACACTTGTTGAGAGGTGCCTTTCAGAAGATCCCCCAACACATGGGCAGTGGGGTGGAGATGGCAGGGGTGGGGCCATCAAGACCCTCTCTCTCCTCCCCTCATGCAGTTGTTAATTGCACCAGGGGCAAGGAATGAATAGGGCTCAATATTTGATGCAAATACAGACATTCTCCCTGAGGCGAAATGTTTGAGGATTTTGAAGCCCCACGAGTGTCAGTAAGACTAGCAAAATTTATCTGGGGCATTTCCCACGTGCCTCGTTCAGTAAACACAGATACGTCCTTCAAGCAACATGTTTACCACATGTTCAAAGTTTCGCAATAATTTGCTAGTATTATATACACCGGAATGTGCACAGTTCATGGGCTGCGAGTGTCCCCCGGTGTCCTATGAACTTCCCTTGAAAATCTTGCACTTTCCTCCTCATCCCTTGACCATGCCCCTCTTGGCAATCTTCTCTCCTTCAGAACTCTCTTCTTGCCCAGTTTCACCATCAGTAAGTAGAGGATGATACTCTTCAGCTCAAGTCTGTGGGTTCGAGACCCACATTGGGCAAAAGATTTCTACATTGCAAGGGATTGGACAAGATGACCCTTGTGCTCCTTTTCAACTCCAGAATTCTGTGACCAATCAGTTTTGCATGTGGAGGTGTCTATTGGGCTTACCTGTGTCAGTTACCTATTGAAGCCCTTTCATATGCAGAGGGAGCAGCATATGGAAAGTAAATCTTGTTTTAAGGGTCAACTTTTAGGTCAGTGTTTCGCAATTAGCTAGTTACCAATGACCCCCTATTTTTCAAAAGCCAAGCCACGGACCCCCTACTTTTGACGATTTTGATAACTCTATGGTAGTTACCAGGACGCGGGAGGTGCTGTGGGTTAAACAACAGAGTATAGGGCTTGCCGATCAGAAGGTCGGCGGTTCGAATCCCCACGACGGGGTGAGTCGTGTTACTCGGTCCCTGCTCCTGCCAACCTAGCAGTTCGAAAGCATGTCAAAGTGCAAGTAGATAAATAGGTACCACTCTGGCGGGAAGGTAAATGGCGTTTCCGTGCGCTGCTCTGGTTCGCCAGAAGCGGCTTAGTCATGCTGGCCACATGACCCGGAAGCTGTACACCGGCTTCCTTGGCCAGTAAAGCGAGATGAGCGCTGCAACCCCAGAGTTGGCCACAACTGGACCTAATGGTCAGGGGTCCCTTTACCTTTACCTATGGTAGTTACGTCTGCAAAGCAATTTTTGAACCAAAGGTGGAGTAGCCCATAATACACAAAATATTTGAAGTACAGTGGATGCTTGGGTTGCGAACATGATCTGTGTGGGATGCACATTCGTAACCTGCAGCGTTTTCAACCCGCAGCGCCGCATCTGTGCACGCGACGGTTGCGATTTGGCGCTTATGCGCAAAGCACGATTTAGCGCTTCTGCGCATGCGCGATATCCGAAACCCGGAAGCAACCCATTCCGGTACTTCCAGGTTTCGGCGGTCCATAACCCAAAAAACCACAACCTGAAGCGTCTGTAACCCAAGGTTCTAGTCTAACTGTTCTTTCAGAGGATAGCTCCAATGTGACCTCTCATACTGAGCTCTAAGAAAGAAGTGTTGAGGAGCAGCAGGAAACGTTCTTCATATGTGGTAGACTTGTAAAAGGGTAAAAGAGTATTGGGAAATAATCCATAATGAATTGAAAAAAATGTTTAAAAGAAACGATGCCTTATGAGGAACGGCTAAGGGAGCTGGGCATGTTTAGCCTGGAGAAGAGGAGGTTAAGGGGTGATATGATAGCCATGTTCAAATATATAAAAGGATGTCACATAGAGGAGGGAGAAAGGTTGTTTTCTGCTGCTCCAGAGAAGCGGACACGGAGCAATGGCTCCAAACTACAAGAAAGAAGATTCCACCTAAACATTAGGAAGAACTTCCTGACAGTAAGAGCTGTTCGACAATGGAATTTGCTGCCAAGGAGTGTGGTGGAGTCTCCTTCTTTGGAGGTCTTTAAGCAGAGGCTTGACAACCATATGTCAGGAGTGCTCTGATGGTGTTTCCTGCTTGGCAGGGGGTTGGACTCGATGGCCCTTCTGGTCTCTTCCAACTCTATGATTCCATGATTCTACTCCCCCCCCCCCCAAAAAAATAGAGTCCTTTCTGTTGGGGATAATTCAGACTGAAATTCCCAGGTGTCGAAATTGTTATTTATGTATGCCACTACTGCGACCCGTGTTTTGTTAGCCCCAAAATGGAAAACAAGCGAGGTCCCAACTAAAAAAGAATGGCAACTTAAATTGACAAAACATGCACAGCTTGCAGACTTAACGTATAGAATAAGAGAACAGAGAAAACATACATTTAGAGAAGACTGGAAAATGTTTATTGAATATATGGGAAATAACTGTGTACAGCTGAAAATGCTGGCACATTAAGATAAATTCAACAGTATAAATAAGTTTTGACGGATGTAATAATGAAATACTGAATGGCATAGTTTTTGTAAAACGTGCAGGGATTTATGATATGTAAAATGAAACATGGAAAGAGAAGAAGGGAATCATTGATATCTTTAGGATGTAAAATGAGTGTTTTAAATTGTAAAACAGAAAATTTAATAAAAATAATATATATATGAAGTTGTAAAACAGGGTGCAGCCTGACAATATCAGTCTAACATCAAAGAGGAAGAGAGGTCAGCTTGAGAGGTTAAAGGTACTTTGCAAGCTGTGTTGCACCCAAACTTCCAACACGCTTGCCATTGGTGTAGCTGCTCTGATGTCACAGGGGCCTTGAACTAGCAGCTGAGGCTCCTCTTATATGAGCCTACCCATCCATTCACATCAGTGGAGGAGGCTCTCCTGTATTGGGGCTAAGTTTGCTTGCAAGGCAGGCAAGGGTTTATTCTATCATCTGCCCTGGAAGATTTGCCTGGGACCCACCTTAATGATTTTTTTTGCCACCTGTTAAAAATATTGTTTTGATAGGTGCTTTCATTTGATTTGACTGGTCATCATGTCTGTTGCTCAGCTCACTTTTAACATGTAATCATTATTATTTTGCCTTTAATATTTTGTTGGAAGCCGCCCAGAGTGGCTGGGGAAGCCCAGCCAGATGGGCGGGGTATAAATAATAACTATTATTATTATTATTATTATTATTATTATTATTATTATTATTTTGTTGTTGTTGTTGGCCACCATGATAATCCACAGAGAAAAGGAATATATGTTTAACTGAAATAAATAAAAGCAAAACAAGGAGAGGAGAGGAGAGAGAGGAAGTACTGGAATGTTTTTTGAATTGAAATTCCCATGGTCGATGAGCAATTTTTGTAAAATTAAACTGCCTACTCATTACAGGCTTTTGAATGACACTTCGCTGATGCAAATTGGTTGAGTGGTTTCTGAGCCTTTCAGTGGAAAGCTATTGACCACAGGGAGAAAACACCTGCTATTTATGGTTATGTGATACTTCCAAGTTCATCTAATTCTTCAAACTAGATTATGTTGTTCCCAAAGTAGGTTTCAACGGCTTGTACAGAAGCACAGAAATATTACACCTCAGGTTTCACCGAAACAAGCTCTGAATTATTTATTTTAAAGCCTGGAGATTAACATATATCTTGAAGGTTCTGTTTTTAGTCCACAGTTTCACTTGCTAGCGAAATGCCAGCTGCATCCAACCAGGAGGGACAAATATATTTCCTATTCTAAGTCTCTTTCTCTCACTGCTGCTTTGGGGTTTTCCTGTCCTGCGTTAGCTTCAGCAGTGTTTATATGAGATATTATTAACTCTCAAACCTCAGACACACATTGTAGCTCTCCGAAATAGTGCCATATTAAATCAGGCAATCCCGTGTGCAAGATATATGTAGAATTCCACATGAAATATTTTCTCTAGAATGTTGTCATTTCCAATTTAGCAGTCTTGTACAACCCAAAGTGACCATGCATTCCAAGGACTGTGGTATTTTGATGATCTCAGAAGGGAGCAAGGCATGACATCCATCAAAGGAATATAATGCAGCACTGAAACGCAGCGTCAGGTTCCCCCTCCTTTTCCTGTTATATGAAAGTGTGACATTATGTCATCACGTTGTGGGTTTTCCCACGCCTGCTCTGCATTATTGGCTGGGGAGTACACGGGAAACAGCACAGGAACAGCCAACAAGATGTCTTCCATGCCCAACAATGCCCATCAGCCCCTGCCAGGATCGCAGCATAGGACACGGGTGGCGCTGTGGTCTAAACCACTGAGCCTCTTGGGTTTGCTGATCAGAAGGTCGGCGGTTCGAATCCCCACGATAGAGTGAGCTCCCGTTGCTCAGTCCCAGCTCCTGCCAACCTAGCAGTTCAAAAGCACGCCAGTGCAAGTAGATAGATAGATACCACTGTAGCGGGAAGGTAAGCGGCGTTTCCGTGCGCTGCTCTGGTTTCCATCATGGTGTTCCGCTGTGCCAGAAGCATGCTGGTCACATGACCTGGAAAGCTGTCCGCAGACAAACGCTGGCTCCCTCGGCGTGAAAGCGAGATGAGCGCCGAGCCACCTAGTCCAGGGGTCAGCAACCTTTTTCAGCCGTGGGCTGGTCCACCATCTCTCAGACCATGTGGTGGGCCGAACTATATTGTGTGTGGGGGGGGGGGGGAGAACGAATTCCTATGCCCCACAAATAACCCAGAGATGCATTTTAAATAAAAGCACATATTCTACTCATGTAAAAATACCAGGCAGACCCCACAAATAACCCAGAGATGCATTTTAAATAAAAGGACACATTCTACTCATGTAAAAACACACTGATTCCCGGACCATCCGCAGGCTGGATTTAGAAGGCGATTGGGCTGGATCCAGCCCCTGGGCCTTAGTTTGCCTACCCCTGCCCTAGTTGCCTTTGACTGGATTTAACCGCCCAGGGGTCCTTTACCTTTTTTATATACCTAGAGTTAACCTAGAGTTTATAAACCTAGAGTTAACTACCCTGCCATACCATGAAGCTGCACATTTTCTTTGCTGCAAATTACACGGTGACATGTGGGAACTTGACGAGGGTTTCTGATCCTCAGGGGTAACCTCGTGGTCTGTGCTATTTTGTTCTGGTCCCATTGCAATTCTCCCACTAGTCTCAGTAAATTTCAGTAGCCCCAACAAAGGCAACAGAGGTACAGTGGTACCTCTGGTTATGTACTTAATTCATTCTGCAGGTCCTTTCTTAACCTGGAACTGTTCTTAACCTGAAGCACCACTTTAGCTAATGGGGCCTCCTGCTGCTGCTGCGCCGCTGCACAATTTCTGTTCTCATCCTGAAGCAAAGTTCTTAACCCGAGGTACTATTTCTCGGTTAGTGGAGTCTGTAACCTGAAGCATATGTAACCTGAAGCGTATGTAACCCGATGTACCACTGTACTCCAAGGCTGGTTGCCTGAGAACTGCATCCCAGTGGAACAATCTGTTCCCCTGTCAAATGGGTATATCAACATCAAAACTGGCTTCGCTCCCCTGAAGCTGTTATTAGCCCAAGGTGAAGAAGGCAACTTCTATTGCCGATTTTTGGCAGAGATGGGGAGGACTGGCCTCCCCTTCTATGCACCGAGTCCCAATTCTGATGGTGTCTCCTGTTCCTACTAAAGTGACAATAATACAACTTCAAGTGGCACAGTTTAATTTGGTCTAGAAAATACATTTCATTAAATGACTTATGGATTACCATAGAAAATATTTGCTTCACCTGCCTTCCAGGTCACTATTCCACCAGAACTGTGATGCTGCATTTAACATCAAGGCATTGTGTATCTAATGATTATCACCCAATCACTTCAGGGTTGAGAGATACTTATTTTGAATGTCACTGAGCAGAGGGGGTTTTTTATCTGTAATTTTCACACTACTGATTATCTGCAATGAGCATAGTAAAATAAAGAAGCTACAGACACGTATTAGAAGGATTCTAAGGCTGCAGCCCCCCAAAATACATTAAAAGCACATAGCTTCCCCCAAAGAATAAAGGGAACTTGCAGAGCTACAATTCCCAACACCCTAGGCCAGCCTCTCTCAACCTGTGGGTGCCCAGATGTTGTTGAACTACAACTCCCATCAACCCTAGCTAGCAAGGCCAGAGCTCAGGGATGATGGGAGTTGTAGTCCAAAACATCTGGGGACCCACAGGTTGAGAACCGCTGCCCCAGGCAAACTACAATTCCCAGGATTCTTAGGGAGAAGTCACATCGCAACTGGGGGTTGCTTGCTTGTTTTGTTTCACTCCCAACACCCACAATTGCTAGTCTGAATGGGATGCTTGCTTCCTTTCTGTGCAATCAGGGAGGTGTGGGGAGCAGCAAAGTGGGCGCAGTTTCTTCACGTACAGTAACCCACGCTACCAATATTTTTCAGCGCACATTCGGCCGTGAGTCTTTAAGTGCTAAAACTTTAGGGAGGGCATCGTTTCTTCCCCTCCTTACCAAAATTCAGCCTGGATTCCTGAGATCTCTCAGGGACCAAACTTATTTCTAAATTGCACCCGGGAGATGCCAATTTCTGGTCCAGAAGGTAGTGTGTGATGTCCAGCACAGCTTGGATAAATTCTCAGGCTGCCTTAAAGCTCTTTCCAAGGTGCCTGGAGGCTCAGCGTGGATGAGATTGCTAATACCGCATGACATTTGGCACGCCCAGTGACTTCACGAAGTCCTAATGACGGTTCAACACGTGAACACAAGGGCCTGGTTCTGCTGAAGGATTGCTGCAGGTGTGCCTAATTCATGCTCCCCACTAACAAAGCATGAAACCGCCATTTATCCACAAATTCCTTCTCGCTGCAAACTGCTGGGCCCCGAGACATGTGTAATAATGGCATTCTGTGGTAGTAACAAGGCACAGAGCATCACAAATGGAATGCCGGCGTCTCTAAATAACAGCTTAACAACTTCTCCTTCAAGCATGAAATAAAGACGACAAAATCTGGGAGAGGGAGAGAGGTCTGAAAGATAACTTATGTGAGCAATCATCTCCACAAAGGCGGTAACAAAAATGCCAATAATGCTTAAAAGGAATATCAGTCTTTCAGTCCTTCCCGGCAGGAATGAGAAAAGCAACACAGTTTACAAAAGGCACCTAAAAAGAATATATATATATAACAATGCTTAAAAGCCTAACAAAGAAGAACTCAAGAGAAAATTGAAAAGTTTAACATACAAACAAGATTATTTACCACTTTTATCTGCCACAGGAGGCATATTCTCATTTTTACTTGACAAAGCACAATACAGAGTTTGCAACAACAAGCTTTGCTGCAGGGTTGTGGAACAAGAGGTGTACAAAAAGGGATGAGAGCTATCCCATCATTTCATTACACATTTTTATTCACACAAGGCTTCGGTGCAGCTATCTCCACTCACAACACTGGGATTCACGGCGCAGTGCATTAAGTTACTAAGGCAGAAAGTGCAGGCGGAGAGATGATCATTTGGGGGCAAACCTATTCACTTTTTGCCACTATGGTAACATCTAGGTGCATTAGACAGCAGCTACAAAGCATGTGGCCAGCACATTTTCAATAAAGCCACACAGCGACTTGTTTAGCCCCTAGAAAACTCGGCTCCCTACCTCTTGAAGCTTTGGATGTTGTGAAAAAGCGCCACCAACCAACTGGTGCTTCTTCTTCCATAAATTACTGGTGGCACTTGCCCCTAACAACCTGAAAGGGAACTTGCCACATCTGATGAAGCAGGCATCCCTGTTTTGGGGCCTCTGGCGCAAGGACAGGATGCTGCAGTAGATGGACCTTTGGTCTGATTCTGCAGGGCTCTTAGGTTCTTATGATGCACAAGCTGCATGGCCAAACATAAAAGGATCTCCCTTCAGCTACCTCCATTCAACAGTTAGAGGTTCTCTGGCAAGCATCAGATTCAAGTTTTAATTTCATCGCTATCTACCTGCCGCCCCCCGTTTCTATAGATTCTGGCCACCTATTGAGAAACCCCAGCTTAGCTATTCCATGTGAATAAATTGAATTGTTCTGAAGCAACACAGCAGCACAACTATTTTCTAGATCCTGCCTAGATCTCTCTGGCGGAGAGGCAGTCTTAACACATAAAATCACTGAACTAAATCATGCTTGCACTGATGGAAAGACTCTGAGCCTCCCTCACAGAGGCTTTATGCTGCCATCATAATAATCATTAGTACTACGATTACCTTTCCTTCCACTGCACAGATAGTCATGGCTTCGTTCTCTCACTAAACCTAGTTAGAGCTCAGAGGGCCAGGGGCTGTAACTGATAGGAACTCATTCCAAATTCAAAGAGGAGCTAGCGTGTCTCGCATACTCACCCAGTCCTTGAGCTAAAACTGCTGCATAACCATGGGGGTGGGACAAGAACCGTAAAGGGTGATACAGAATTGGGGGACTGGTTCTGCCCATGCAACAGAGTGAAGCAGACAGCCTCCGTTAAAGCGGTAAGGAACAGGTGAATGCAGGCATTCGTGTCTGAGTGCTGGACCAGAACTTTTTATCCTGATGGCCTGGACCTTTTTAAAATGTTCAGGGTGGGGACAATTGGGCTCGCCTTCAACCCATGGGATTAGAGCTACTGGGAAGGGTCTGTCATGGCCTAGACCCTTCAGGGGATTTTCTAGTCCTCTTAGTCAGTAGAGCATGAGAATTTTAATCTCGGTGTTGAGGGTTTGAGCCCCACATTGGGCAAAAAAAATCCTGCATTGCAGGGTATTGGACTTGATGACCCTCATGGCCCTTTCCAACTCTACAATTCTATGAAAAACAAAACAAACAGGAATGCACTGAGCTTCTTTGATTATACAGATATAAGGAAACACGTCCAGGCACAGTGTTCTACCAAATCACTTGGCAAGACGTGGGCCTGCTCCCACTCACCAATGCGTCCTGCAAAGGTGCTTGGGGGACAGGGCCCCGCGTTGCTCCCCACGAACTGAGGGTGTACCTTTGGGAACACTCAATGCTACCAGCCGACTGCCCATTGTAAAGTAGGGGTGGGGAATCTGCATAAGTTTCAGGGTTGCATCTCCTTGTGGAATGCTTTCCAGCAGCAGGTGGGACCAGAAGCAAAAGTGGGAAGATCGATAGAATGGATCTTCCATTTTGCAGGAGGACCCAGTCCAGCTGGAAAAAGATTTCCACACATGTACACCCACCCACCCACCCACACCTTCTTGTCTATCCTCCAAGAGGCATTATTAACAGTTCAATGATACGCAGAGCCCAGGCAAGGTGTTTATCCTAGGAGTTTATTTCAGTGAAGACCTTACTTGGAAAATCAATACAACCCAGGTGGTTAAGAAAGCCCAATAGAGACTCCATCTCCTCAGAGTTTTGGGAAAGAACGATGTCAGTCAACATTTGATGATCTCCTTCTAATGGTCCACAATAGAAAGTGTCCTTTCATACTGCAACACGGTGTGGTATGGTGGTTTGGCATCAACTGATAGGAAGTGCCTACAGAGGGTGGTGAATACAGCACAAGATATTATGGGCTGTCCTGTGAATCCGCTGGATGAAATAGCGGAAGAACGTTGCCTCAGGAGACTGAGGAAAATTCTCAGGGATGATTCACACCCTGGCCGGCACTTTCTTGATCTCCTGCCCTCGGGCAGAAGATACAAAAGCATGATTAGTCGCACCGACAGGGTAAAGAACAGCTTCTATCCGTGGGCTGTTAGGCTGCTGAATGAAAAGATAACAACAGGGCAACTGACTTTTGGATTTGGTGGGTGTGCGTCAGTAAACAAGGGGAATTAAGACTAAGAGAGCTGAGTGGGGGGTGCTTGTGTAATCTCACTGTATACAAGTTGCACAAGTAACAATAAAGTATTTCAATTTCAGTACCTGGGGAAGATTCCCCACTGCCTTTTAAAGGGATGATCAGTAGCTGCAAGCAAGTGGTGAAATCTTGTCCACCACCCCTGATCTTCTCCACAAGGAACCACAGCAAAGCTTCCAAAGGAGCTCAAGGTTTTCCTCACACCCAGTTTGAAAACCAATGGTTTGGCATAGGGATTATCATTGCTGTGTGCTATGGATGTTTTCAACTTCAACTTCCATCATACCTGTCAATTAGTTTTGCTCGCTGAGACTCATGGGAGTTGGACTCCAAAACAACGGGAAGGCACTGCACTGGCTACCCATGGTTTAGGGTGTCGTGATGTAGCTTCCTGACTAACAGAGGATTCTTGGCCAAGTGGACAGGAGGTGTTGAGGAAAGAGATGTTACCCGAGTCGACCAGGAGAAGGGAATTTACACACACACACAAAGAAAGTTGCATGTCTGTGGCTGCCACTAATTGGTAGGCACCTTGCAACAAACGCTCCTCTGAAAATAGGGAGAGGAACAAAGGGAAATCCTGTGAAGGTTTACCAACAACGTGACTAGGCAAAAAGGAAAATGAAATTGTGATGAAAGAGACTCGCACTTACGCCTTGTTCCGATTCCAGCAGCTCTGTTTTGACTCTGACTGCAGGCATCCCATCAAGCATTAACATTCTGCTTCCAATGTGTTAATGTCCTTTAAAGAGAACAAGGAAAACAAGGGTGAGCTTTGAGAAGCCATGAAATAACCAGGGCACTTAACCAATTCAAGACTTCTCGGAAGTTAAAAAAGAAAAGAAAGAAAGTCAAGCAATTCATCAACTGTGTAAGTTTAAATAAATTAGAACATATTACCAAAATATCAACACTGCTTACTTTTTGAGGTCACTTTCCTTACAAGTTACATAACCAGAGCTATGACTATGTCATAATTCCACAGGAAAGAACAGAGTGTGCTGTTGGGCACATCGTTCAGCTTCCTAAGCATCTCAGGTTTTCTTTCTTTAAATAGCAAGTTTCTAGCCATCATGGCTGCAAAGATGTGCTCCAAAAGGCATGGTTTAATGCCTGCTTTAATGTCTGAGAAGTGAGAAAAGTGGCTGAAATTGATTTCCTGTGATAGGGGATGGAAGTTCAGTGCCCTTCACAGCTGCACCAACAGAGCTCTGCAAACTAAATTATGCAAATAAGAGACTGTGTGGAAATTTATTAATTTGCAAAAAAATAAGTTTAAAAAACAGGGTGTAAGGTTCAGCTTTCTTGTTTCAGAATTCTGAATATCTGGGAGCAGAATTTGATGCATTGGGTCTTCTTCACATACATAAAAGTTTCAATCAAATAAAAGCCATTACATGCTTTTAGGAGGAAAAGTCATCCCTAAGGAACACAAAGAAAATGTGGGTTTAGCTAATTTCCGATCGGAATGGTGTGTGAAGGTGGGGTGCATGTGTGTGAACTAATAAGTGATTAGGAGTGTTCAACTAAGGTGCCCCAAAGCATGGAAAGAAATCATTCCAGAATTAATCCTCTTCCTAGAAAAAGTTTGTGTTTACTTATTGGGTCCAGATTTCACATCCTAGGGTGTCATCCAACATCTGTGGCTTGGCCATTAGCCTAGGGTGGAGTCAAAAAGGGGGGGGGGACCAGCGAGGCTCTCATTTCAACCACACTCAAAGCCTTTCATTTAAAATTGTTCCCTCTTTTGTGAGTTGTGAAAAGCCAACCCTGATATTCGCTGCAAGACGGCCCGATTCTACAATAAAATATCCCTGGAGCCAGACCTGCCTAGCTTAGGATCTGTCAAGCCAAAAGCAGCCCATCAGCCTTACATTATAGGCTACCAGGGGCTTGGCTCCCCCCTCCTCAGTTCTTCTTCTTTGCATTTACAGGCAAGAAGCAAAACTGGGAGGTTTTATTGAGCCTCCACAGGCTGGTACACATGGCTGATGTGCCCCTGGTGGGTCACCAGCTGTGCAGGTTTGCCAATCGCTGCTTACAGCCTGTAGGAAAATGAAGGATGAGCCAAGCCTGCTATTCTGCATCCCAGAGGTGGTCTTGCCCAAATGGAGAAAGGGGCCCCCTCCCACTGAAAGTAAGGCCAGGAGGGGGCAGAGAGATGGGAGACAAAAGAACCATTCTCAAAGACAGCCGGCAGGTTTAATGAAGTGTTGGAATCTGATTAGAGGCTAATGTCCCTTTTAGTGCTTTGCACCAATTTACAGCTGATATACTTTAACCATCCCCCCCCCCTGCCCCGACTGCATTAGTGCCTATTCTTTTTCTTAATGCAAGCTAACCAGAACCTTTGACAGTTTTTCCAGTAATAAATCAACGGAGCCCAACTAGTTCATGTGCCATTTAACACATTTACATTTTGCTCTTGTTTCCAAGGCTTTCGCCACCTCTTTTCCTTGTCCCAAAGCGTATTTGCCTCTTTGCTGCAGCGGGGAGGAAAGCCTGGCTTTTGCTCCATACAGCAGGTTTGGGTTGACATCCCTTCAAGGATTTCCTTTGCTCGGTACCAGTTTGGACAGGCAGGTAGCTGAAGGAATGCTACACATGGGCGTAGCCAGGAAGGGCAGCTACCCCCCCCCATCAAGTACAGTGGTACCTCAGGTTACAGATGCTTCAGGTTACAGATGCTTCAGGTTACAGACTCCGCTAACCCAGAAATAGTACCTCGGGTACCTTTGCTTCAGGATAAGAACAGAAATTGTGCGGCGGCAGCAGCAGCGGGAGGCCCCATTAGCTAAAGTGGTACCTCAGGTTAAGAACAGTTTGAGGTTAAGAACGGACCTCCAGAACAAATTAAGTTCTTAACCCGAGGTACCACTGTAAATAAAAAAACTCAACTGAAAGTAGAAATAATCAGAATATTTGAAATCGTTGTGGCGCATTCTAGCAACACAACTGGCAACCCGACTGAGAGGTGGGTGTGTCTTCCGCAAACTGACCAATCACGTGGAAGTGCTGAAAAGGATTTCAGTAAATCCAAGAAAACTTGCTTTAGTTTAGATATTTTTTAAAATAAGATGAAAAAAGGTGTGTTCTTTGTAATATTGCAAAATGTTAACCACATGAAAGGTACTCCCTGGTGCTATTTTTTTATTTAACTGCATGATTTTCAAATGACTGAAGAGTTTGACAGATTTTTCTGAGAACTTGGGGTCAAAAGAAAGTAATTCAAAACAACTGCTGTTGAGACATTTCATTCCGAATCTGCTCGACAGAGCCAGACAGAGGATGGTGCCAAGTGGGTGTCCTACCCCTCCCCAACATAAATCCTGGCTACGCCCATGCTACAAGAACTTTTAAAATATTGGGTTTTTAAACAGGGGGAAAATCCAGTGTCTATTTCTATCTCACCAGGAAGATAAATGACTGACACTGTCATTAAAGCAGGTTCACATAACTTGGGACCCATCAAGTCAAATGCAACTCGCCAGTCCTGTACAGAAGGCAATTTGGACTTCAGTAAACCTCGTGCATTCTGGTAACAAGTTGCATAGGCTTAGGTTCAAGTTTGGTTAAATCCTGCACATTCTGGCTGCAGAGACACTTTTCTTCCCCCCCACCCCGTCATTTTCTAGCAGCTACAAGGACAGGAAACCGGGCGATAACTATATAATGCTCTAAAGAATGGCCCACTGGCTACGTGGTGCATGCAGATTTTTGGTTATACAACCAAGAATGTGGAGATGTTCCTTCCATCCTTCCTTCCCTCTTTCCATATCTCTCTCTCTCTCTCTCTCTCTCTCTCTCTCTCCCTCCCTCCCTCCCTCCCTCCCTTCCCTCTCTCTCTTTTTCTCTCTTTCTTTTTGTCTCTCTCTCACCCATTCCTTCTCTCTCTCTCAATCCCTTCCTTCCTCCCTCCCTCCCTCCCTCCCTCCCTCCCTCCCCCTCTCTGTCTTTCTCTCCCCTACACACACTCTCTCTCTCTCTCTCTCTCTCTTCCTCTCTCTCCCTCTCTATCCTTCCTTCCTTCCCTCTTCCCATATTTCTATCTCCCTTTTCCCTGTCTGTCGTTTCTTCCTCCTGTCCTTCCTTCCCCTCTCTCTTTCTCTCTCACCCATTCCTTCTCTCTCTCTCTCTCTCTCTCTCTCTCCCTCCCTCCCTCCCTCCCTCCCTCCCTCCCTTCCTTCCTTCCTTCCTCCCCTTTCTCTCTTTTTCTCTCCTTCTCTCTGTCTCTCTCTCACCCATTCCTTCTCTCTCTCTCAATCTCTTCCTGTCACGGCTAAAATGGCCGCTGTTTCTTTAATGCTTAAAACTGGGTCAGCATGAGTCAGATGGAGTGAGAAATGTTAGTTTGGTGTTGGGTTGGTTGGTTGGTTGGTTGGTTGGTTGGTTGGTTGGTTAGTGAAAGCTGGTAGTCTAGCATCCCTCCTTTACCACAGGGTCTGCCTTTGCAGATTCCTAAAGCTCGAACAAGGTGGGCAAATGCAGTTATCCAGAACATTTTGGGTTCTCAGTTCTACGAAGTGAAAACAAAAACTTTTGCTAATGCTGTTGCTAATGCTAATGTTCCCTACTTGTCCAGCTACTGACTCAGGCTGGTTTTCAATTGCTTGGAAGTGAATTAAGCCTCATCTTCGCTAGAAACTGTATTGGTGTGTTACAATTGTGTGTGAGAAATAGGGTGGATAGGAAGCAGATAGCCACAAAATGGGGCAGGAAAGAGACTGGAATAGGGGTGTGGGTTTTTTTGTGGGGGACTCTATTGTGTTGGTCAATAGCCAAGGATAGGAGAAGAGCTGGTGAGGAAGCACTTGTAGCAATAAGTTTAAATGGAACAACCCAAATACAGTGGTGCCCCGCAAGACGAATGCCTTGCAAGACGGAAAACTCGCTAGAGAAAAGAGTTTTCCGTTTTGAAGGTGCTTCGCAAAACGAATTTCCTATGGGCTTGCTTCGCAAGACTAAAATGTCTTGCAAGTTCCTGCGGGGTTTTTTCCCTCCCCCCCTTTCCCCCCCACTTTTTCCTGGGGTTTTTTCCCTCCCCCCTTTCCCCCCCCTTTTTCCCTCCCCCCCTGGCGTGCCTGGCGTGCTCTGGTCCATGGGGTCACGAAGAGTCGGACATGACTAAACGACTAAACAACAACAAGCCACTTATCCGCTTATCCGCTAAGCCGATAAGCCACTAAAAGCCGCTAAAAGCCGCTAAACCGCTAATAGCGCTAATCTGCTAAGCCGTCAATGGGCTTGCTTCGCAAGACGAAAAAACCGCTAGACAAAGAGACTTGCGGAATGGATTCTTTTCGTCTTGCGAGGCACCACTGTATGGCCAATACTTTGGGATCCTTTCCATAGTCACATTCTACCGTGAATGAAAGAGAAAGAACTAGCGCCTGGTGGAAAGATATGAACTGGAACACTGGGTGCATTCAGACAATAAGCCCCATTTCCTTCCACTCTGCAGTGTGGCTTTGGGGGGGAAGGATGGAAGCTCTCCTGCTGCCGTTTCTGATCAACGGCAGCTAGTCATCTTATCTAAACCTGAAAAACTGTGGCTAATCAAAACATTGAGGTGTTTTTTAAGCTAACTTCAAACTATGGATTATGAAGCTCTCTCGTTTCAAGAAAATATAGTTAAGATTAACCACAGTTTAGCGTTCAGACATAGCGCTCAAGTGCAGTTAAGCAAAGGTTTCAGCTCTCCTTGAACCTGTGCTGGAGTAGGAGAGTGGGGAAAGGGCCTGAGGCTTCTTGTGGCTTATTCCCATCGTGACAAGCCATGGCTCATCACAGTATCATACTCCATTGTCTGCCCCACCCAGAAAGCTGAATTAGAAAATGAAATGCAAGGCAGGGGAAATGTGGAGTAATACAAACAGGAGGTAATGTGCACATTCCTAGAAGTTAGCGTTCAGTGGATAAATCAACCATCAACATGACAGATCCAGTAGAATATGGATTCAAATGTGATCCTAGGAAAGCAGGCTATAAACACTGATTGAATACTAAAATCAATATACAGTGGTACCTCAGGTTACAGACGCTTCAGGTTACAGACACTTCAGGTTACGGACTCCGTTAACCCAGAAATAGTACCTCAGGTTAAGAACTTTGCTTCAGGATGAGAACAGAAATTGCGCGGCAGCCGTGCGGTGACAGCAGGAAGCCCCATTAGCTAAAGTGGTACCTCAGGTTAAGAACAGTTTCAGAACAGACCTTCAGAATGAATTAAGTTATTAACCCAAGGTACCACTGTATTAGGAACACTTAAATGTTGGTGCATAGCTTATCTATGCAGCTGAAAGTCACAGAATATCTTTCACCCTCATTGTAAAAGGTACCCCTGCCCATACGGGCCAGTCGTATCCGACTCTAGGGTTGTGTGCCCATCTCACTTAAGAGGCCAGGGGCCAGCGCTGTCCGGAGACACTTCCGGGTCACATGGCCAGCGTGACGAAGCTGCTCTGGTGAGCTGGCACCAGCGCAGCACACGGAAACGCCGTTTACCTTCCCGCTATAAAGCGGTCCCTATTTATCTACTTGCACTTAGGGGTGCTTTCGAACTGCTAGGTGGGCAGGAGCTGGGACCGAAAGACGGGAGCTCACCCCGCCGCGGGGATTCGAACTGCCGACCATGCGATCGGCAAGCCCTAGGCACTGAGGTTTTACCCACAGCGCCACCCACGTCCCTTCACCCTCACACTTTTCTCCAACTGTAATGCAAAATCTGCATTGCTGAATTCTCTGATTTCTCTCAGTCACCAGCCTATCCCACCTGCTCCCCTTATACCAAACCACTTTCTGTCCTGGAAGGTCCCACAGAACTTCAGGGGCCGCAAAGGTGGTAGTGGGAAGGGGGAAGCAGAAAAGTCCCACGGCACAAGCACAACACAAGCCATGCATCTTTGGCATTAACATTATAAATATAAGGAAACTGAACTGTTAGGTGGCAAAGGCACTGAATACTGACAGAGACATTGCAGGAACAAATCTTTGCATCAGCTGTCACGGCAGAAGATGGAGAGGTGCCTACACCTAGAAATCTGTGTCAAACAAAGTGTTAGCACTAACCAATGAATTCCGAAGCAACATGTCACCAAGAAAGTCATCCAAGAGCCTTCGAGAATTAAGGCGAGGAACTGCTTATGCTCAATGAAAACAATGGCACTTTTCTCCTAAATCAGACCGGAAGGTAACTATTTTAATATTAATGCCAACAGAACTTTGACCTCTAGGTTCTACCATTTCATCCTGGTACTTCTAGCTAAACGAAAACTAACGAAGAGTTTAGTAATGAGAAGGGGCGAAGTCTACTCGGGCAAAAAATTCTTAGGTGAAAAGGACAACAAGTGAATGGAGCAATTGTGATCAAATTCAGAAAAGAAAGATATGAAAGAAGAGCCTTTGGCTGTAGATTTATTCATTCCGGGAAATCAAAGTTTTAAAGCAGCTATATTTTTAAAAGTAAAAAGTGCTTGAAAGAAGTATGTCAAGCGACTTACGAGGAAGAGCAAATATCCCCAAGTGTATTAAGATTTCTCAGTGCAAGCGCCTTTGATAAACTCAAGAGGCACCATTAATTAATTGCTCCCTGTTGCGATTCTAAGCCCTCATTAGTGTGTTTTAGCACAGAATAACTGGTCATGCAGCATGGAGATCTGGCAATGCACCGTGAAGTATTCTCTTCTCACATGCACGACAACTTTGCCTCTGCCCAAGCCTTCAATGTCACCGACAGATGAGCACACTTAACCTCGCTGCTCACATAGCAGGTTAAGGTTAGGGGTGGGAAATATCTGGTTTTCAACTTTGAAGCATATCACCAGTTAAACGATATACCAATATATCACAATGTCCGAAATAAGGATGGAGCTGTGTAGAAGCATAGAATGGCTTCACAGTTTTCCCCACAGTGTGATTTTTGCACAACACACACACACACACACACACACACACACACACACACACGCATCATGATATGCAATATATTGCCAGGTCAAACCAGTTTTGGACAATATATCGCCCAGCCCTGGTTAAGGTGGGAAACAAATTGGACCCACTGGTAAGACACTTCGGCAGAAAAGGAAGAGCTTGGAAATGTTCACCATCACTTTTAGACAATCACAGTTTCCTACAGCATCCAATCTGGGATCTAGGGTTAACAGTACAGTCCAATCTGGGATGTTTAGTGTCAACAGTACAGCTTCATAATCTATGGGACGAAGGTTTTAAAAGTGGTTTCGATGGAAACTGTTTCCCTCTTCTCCCAGAGCAAGGTGCACTTTCAACACCCATCAGCTGTCAGACATTGGGAGTGCGCATTGCTTGAGCAAAGGAATAACTGAGAACTCTCTTTATTATTGTCAATATTTACTAAATTAGTGTACTGCCCTTCATCTGTAGATCTCAGCGCAGTTCACTACATAAGAATGCAAGATTTTAAAAAAAAACACAAAATACATAATAAAAACAAGAGCAACACGAAACAATAATCCTGTCCCTTCCCCCAGTTTAAAAGGCTGTAGAATATTAATCAGCCAGAGGCCTGGTTGAAGAGGAACATTTTTGCCCGGCACCTAAAGATGGTGCCAGGCAAGCCTCTCAGGAGAGGGCATTCCACAGACGGGGAGCCACTGCAGAAAAGGCCCATTCTTGTGTTGCCACCCTCTGGACCTCACATGGAGGAGGCACACAAAGAAGGGCTTCAGAGGATGATCTCAGGGTCTAGGTAGGTTCATATGGAGAGAGGTGGTCCTTGAAGCATTACTGCGGTTCTGAACTGGGCCCTGAAACAAACTGGCAGCCAGTACTGTCAGGCCAGGATCGGTGCAATATGCTCAAAGCATCTTGCCTCGGTGACCAACCTGGCTGCCAAATTCTGCACCAGCTGAAGTTTCCATCTTCAGAGCCAGTCTTACGTATAACTCCTGAATGTTCCTTTGAAGCCAGATGTAGGGTGGGTGATGTGCCCTGCTCCAAATAGCCTGATGGGTCAAAGGGAGAAGCTTGCCAGGACAAGTTTGGCACACAAGCTGAAGGTCTCCCACCCTGACCTAGTGGAATATTGTCTGAGTTTCACAGGTCTCAGAAACAGAGGCAGGGGAGGGAGGGACAGCGACAGAGAGAGCTACAGTGGTACCTCGGTTTAAGAACAGTCCAGTTTAAGAATGATTTGGTTTACAAACTCCGAAAAACCTGAAATAGTGTCCCAGTTTGAGAACTTTACCTCAGTCTGAGAACAGAATCCGAACGGTGGAAGGGCACCGGCGGTGGGAGGTCTCATTAGGGAAAGCGCACCTTGGTTTAAGAATGGTTTTGGTTTAAGAACGGACTTCCGGAACAGTTTAAGTTCATAAACTGAGGTACCACTGTATTTCCCAGCTGAGAATCCTACTAAGTAGAGATGCTGGCAACAGAACATGGGACACACACATACCTTGATGTACTCTATCGTAGAACTACAATCCCTTTTCCTATTTAGTGGTTGATAATCTCCTTTACTTTCCCCCAACCTTGCTATAATGACTGCATAGGTATTTTAAGTTTCTCTTTCATATGTCCTGTGTGAGAGGGTGTTGAATACACATGCGGTATCCCCGCAGACTGGAAATATTTCCTGCTCCCATTCCCCATGTGTGCACTGACCGGTGATGTCCTTCTCGTTGGGAGACTTTACAGCACTGCGAGGAATAGAACTCAAGGCTTTTAAGACCCTTAAACCATTTCTCCTGATTCCCATTACTTTGCTCCAAGTAATCACGGGGCACGCTAGATTCCCATAAAGCACCAGGAGGGACACAGTTCAAATATTGCATGAACACTTCAATAAATCCAGGACCATTTAGAATTATATCAAAGAACAGCCATTCTACCCGCTGTTCCATGACAGGAATAATAAATCACTAGCTATTAAGAAAAGATTTTGCAACTTTGACTTCCATCATTTATCTTTCCAGCTGTTCATTTAAAAACGCGGAATAAATTCAGTACAGTAAGTGGATCCCTATTTTACAACAACACATGCCTTACTTTCAATGCAAGCCAATTGCTTGGGGTCAGAGCATCTCTAAGTCTCCTGATCCTGTACAATGGGATTAGTGTTGGGCCACAGGGTTTGTGTAGGCTCTTCTGCTAGACTATGCCTTCTCCAGCATGAACTCCCTAGACCACCAGCTGCCACCAGCCTTTACCAAGTTGCACTGGCACCATTTTTAACCAGGGGTCAGATCCTGGGGATGTTTTGGTGCAATCTGAAACTGCCATGGGCAGAGTCGGAAGAAAGAACCACATTAAAGGCATGTGTCCATAAATCACCTCCATGTGCCCAAGCGACTTCTGAGTGTTCCTAACCTTAATAATGAAGGAGTGACCCCACCTTCTGTGGGATTACTTTGCTGGATCAGACTCATCTATTCCAGTATTTTGTCTCCAGCCAGCCAGATGCCTCTAGGTACCCACAAGCAAAACACAAAGAATGATACTTGTTTACCCCTGACAGCTGGTCTTCAGCAGTTGTGCTGCCATTTAACAATTACGACCAATAGGCATTGATAAGCCTGTCCTCCGGAACTTCATCTAATCCATTTTTAAAACCCATCTGAGCTGGCAGCCATCACTTCATCCTTCCCTTAATGAATTCCAAAAATTAATTATGCATTATGTGAAGAAGTACTTGCTATGACTAGAACATAGGAACCATAACTCAATTTCTAAGGCTGTAGCCGTTCCAAGTGATGGCACTGATCCGCCAGTCACTTTTCATCCCTCCGAAAGTTTTGTATGCATTAAGGAATTAAACCAAAGTGACGATCTCTTTTACAAAAAAGGCAGCTCATGACATCTCATGGTCTGATTCCCAACACTGTATGAGCATTGCTCTGATATCTCTGCTATTTGTAGCAATCATGTTAATAAAACAGCACACTGGTCATGCATACTGAACTGGAATAAACTCTTGCTGTTGTGCAGGCTGGAACATCTATATCTCATCCATTATGCAAATCTCCAAAGAGCAGCTAAGCAGCAGTTAAATTAATGCAGTCAATAAGATTAGCCACCCATCTAAGTTAATTTTCACTTCAGCAAAACAAAAGCAGTCGTTCTGTTTTCTCATTTGAAAGAAATGTTGCTTGTTCACTTACTTTGAAGCACTCTGCTTCTGCTGTGCTAGATGACCAGGGGGCAGGGGGAATGTTTATACCAGCTCAATCCAGCAACACTTGCAATGCATGACCAAAAAAAATATGACACCCAAAGCTCAAACACTGGCTGGGATCCTAAGATAATTTCAGCCAGGCTGCAATCCTGCACACATTTATTTGAGAACAAGTCCTACTTAACTCAGTGCGCCTTACGCCTGAGTAAACATGTGCAGGATTGAACTGAAAGACGTTACTGGCCAGATGTATTCCAGGACACACGGTAAAAACACACACACAGAAACTAAACAGCACTTGGCCAATACAGTAGAACCTTGGTTCCCAAAGTTAATCTGTTTCGGAAGTCTGTTCCAAAACCAAAGCATTCCAAAACCAAGGCATGCTTTCCCATACAAAGTAATGCAAAACGGATTAATTCATTCCAGACTTTTAAAAACAACCCCTAAACCAGCAATTTAACATCAATTTTACTATCTAATGAGACCATTGATCCATAAAATGAAAGCAATAATCAATGTACTGTACTATAAAATAAATAAGACAGTATTGTAGACGATATAAATTATATATTAAAAAAATCTTATGTGCACTGATGATAGTCATTGTTTGGATGGAGGGCTTTTATTCATTTCTGCAGTCACACAATCAAGCAATCAGTAGCTGAACTGGGTTCCACACAGTCACAAAAACGAAGTCACAAGCCACAGTCACAAGTCAGTCCCATAAAACAAAGAACAAGTCACAGTAAAAAAACAACAAAAAAGCCACACAAACAAAAATGCAAAAAATTAGCAAAAACAAAAGCTCCAAATATCACCTGTGTGTTGCGTGGGTGCTCGGAACTCAACAACCGACACACTCAACAGGAAGCCTCTGATAGCAGCGGGGGACTCAGTTTACGAACGGAACACACTCAACAGGAAGCGGAACATGTTCCACTTCTAAGTCAAAGTTCACAAACCGGAACACCTTCTTCCGGGTTTGCAGCCTTCTATTTCCAAGTTGTTTATAAACTAGGCTGTTCTAAAACCAAGGTACCACTGTAATGGAATTATAATGAACCATTTAACGTTAAAAGTATTAGAAACAACATTATAAAGGCAAACTCATTTCAACACAGGTTTGTCTGAGGTTACCAATATCTATTTCAAAAATCAATAAACTCATGCCAGTTGTGGTACAGGATATCCAACTTTTGATATTATTGCTTATAGCCCCATGGACTGCAAGAAGATCAAACCGATCCATTCTTAAGGAAATCAGCCCTGAGTGCTCACTGGAAGGACAGATCGTGAAGCTGAGGCTCCAATACTTTGGCCACCTCATGAGAAGAGAAGACTCCCTGGAAAAGACCCTGATGTTGGGAAAGATGGAGGGCACAAGGAGAAGGGGACGACAGAGGACGAGATGGTTGGACAGTGTTTGACCAAACTGCGGGAGGCAGTGGAAGACAGGAGTGCCTGGCGTGCTCTGGTCCATGGGGTCACGAAGAGTCGGACACGACTAAACGACTAAACAATAAATGTTAATATTCCAACTGCTAGTATCCACAGAACCATAGAATTGTAGAGTTGGAAGCAACCAGGAGGGTCATCTCCTCAGCCTCCAGCAAGGCAGGAATCTTTTGCCCAGTGCATCCCTCTTTCTCTCCCTTTCTCCCCCTGCTGTACCCTTGCACTAGTCAGTGAAACAATACAGGATAAGGCTTGAAGGCACATGAGGCTACCAACTTGCAAAAGCTACGCAGGTCTGGTCAGTGCTTTTGATGAGTGAGTGGGGACTGCCTGGGAACCTGTTGCCTTGGGTTCCATGGCAGAAGAAAGGTGGAGCCTAAATGTAGGATTAACCCCCCCCACCATGCAAAAGAACCTAAATCTCATACCCAATAATTATTCTAATTTGTAATGAAATGCTGTATCAATACTTTTTGTGGCTAATAGGCAAGTCCATCAAAAATGAAACTGCCGGCTTCTGAGCAAAACTTTTCAGCATCCCCAAGAGTAGTTCCTGTTCATTTTACAGAGCAAACCTAAGCACAGTTGGAGGGAAGAGTAAACAAACAGTGGATGTATACAGTGGTGCCTCGCAAGATTAAAAAAATATCAGTAATAAAAATATAAAAAGCGAAAAACTGGCATCAATTAGCCATTGTGGAAGGTTGTATTGCATGCATAGATCTGGTAGAATAGAAAAGTTTTCAGCAGACATTCATTCATTCATGATTTAAAACTTAATTTAAAAGTTGACACAGAAGGCACCTGCTGAATCTCTACTGGCAGAATATTCCACAAGACTGGGCAGATGACACTAAAGACTTGGTTTCTTCTTGTTCTCAAACGAGCCTCATCAACTTGGGAAACTACCACCACCATTCCTGTAGATGATCTCAGTGATCGAGTCAGGATATAGAGGTTCAGGTGATTCCTGAGGTACCCATGACTCTTTCACCAAAGATTCCAGAGTGCCTTATGCCCATATGGTTCCCAGGTTGCTTCCTTTCCCGGCAAGTTGCAGAGCCAGGCCTGCTTATCTTCACCTACATCATGTTCCTGCAGACCATTCTCTGAGCCAGATCTCCAACCCTGCCCCATCGCACCTATCTGAAACTGAATGCAAGTAGGACTGATTCTGCTTCTGCTTCTAAAAAGAGGATGGAGGGAGATATAAAAGCCCATCCCCTTATTGTGAAATCCCCTTCAAATATGAACCTTAATAATTATGACTGTGTTGTTCACTAGCTCAATCTGGTACCCTCCAGATGTTGTTGGAACCCAACTCCCATCAGCCCAGCCAGCATGCCCAATGGCCAGGGATGACTGGATCTGGGAGGTGAACCATCTCTGGAGGGCCCCAGGTCCTGGAAGGCTGGACTAAGGAATCTTTAGGCACCTTCTAGGCCTCCTTGTTATTGAGATCCATCCGTCTTGTGAGACAATGGAGTGTGCCTCTGGGGGTGACGTCAAACCGCTGAAGCCACCTCCCTGGGGCACAAGCCTGGGCAATGTGTCTGGAGGTCCTGGGCTGCCCAGGCAACAAGACCCCCCTCTCGGCCTCTCTGATGTGGTCCAAAGGAAAGCAGAGCTATACGTTTGGCACCAGCCTGGCTGCAGGAGTAGCTGGAAGGAGGCGTGTAAGGTCTTAGGACTCCACTCTTGATTTGCTCCTTAAGCCAAATATATCTCTGCAGAAATGACCTTCTTGATGGTAGGACCTACTATCAATCTCCTCCGCTCCATCTGCTGGAGACTGTCTTCGCATGCAGGGGAAGTCCATATCTCACCGAGGGTTTGAGACCCATCAGCTACCCTCACCTGGTTTAGCCGGCCAGGGAAGGGCTTCCAGGCCCACGTTAATTAGACATCAGCTGGCCTCCTTATTCCACCAACGAAGAGCATCCATCATTTTAATGCTGCAATTTCTTCTTGCTGCTGTTCCTGGGTATCTGTATTCATAACGAAGTGTGACAAGGCATCCTACAAGCCTCTCTCTTTGCCCCAGCCTGATGTAAACTGTAAAGAATCTGACAAAGAAGGGAGCGTGGATTGATGCTCAGCACCAGATCGCACCCTTGGGATTCATATACTTTATCCTTTTTATGTTTCTGTTCACATTTGTGCTCTTGCGCAAAGCCAAGGGGACGGAGTTAAAGATGACAGAGACTATCCAAAAGCCGTTACTTTCCTCCTAGCAAACAGAGTGCATGGATGTGACAGGAATCACGCAGGGTCCTCCACTGTTACTGGCGACTTCATAATAGGGCACACTATAGATTTAGGATAAACGGGAATGTCGCCTCGGGGCTCACAAAGCTCCTCCAAGCAGTTAGATTTCACCGGAAATGTAAGCAGAAAGGAATGGCACTAACCCACAGATAAATCTGCAATCTGATTAGATGTAGAAAAAGGCAGGCAGACTTAATAACACTGCCTTACATCCGAATTAGTGACAGGAAAGTTTTGTCATGCTGTGTCATCTGTGTGTTGCATGCAAACCATTCTCAGGGATGGCAAAGGCAGAAAAATCCAAATGCCCACCTACTGCCCAGTGCTAAACTTGTACAGTGGTACCTCAGGTTACATACACTTCAGGTTACAGACTCCGCTAACCCAGAAATAGTACCTCGGGTTAAGAACTTTGCTTCAGGATGAGAACAGAAATCGTGCTCCAGCGGCAGGAGGCCTCATTAGCTAAAGTGGTGCTTCAGGTTAAGAACAGTTTCAGGTTAAGAACAGACCTCCGGAACGAATTAAGTACTTAACCCAAGGTACCACTGTAATACTTTGGTCACCTCATGAGAAGACAAGACTCCCTGGAAAAGACCCTGATGTTGGGAAAGATGGAGGGCACAAGGAGAAGGGGACGACAGAGGACGAGATGGTTGGACAGTGTTCTCGAAGCTACCAGCATGAGTTTGAGCAAACTGCGGGAGGCAGTGGAAGACAGGAGTGCCTGGCGTGCTCTGGTCCATGGGGTCACGAAGAGTCGGACACGACTAAACGACTAAACAACAACAATACCACTGTAATAGTGAACTAACAGTGCAATCCTATACAGGTCCACTCAGAAGCCCCCATTGAGTTACCAACAGGTGAGTATAAGGTTGCAGCTCAAAGACCAGATACTCCAACTATCCAAATTTTTGACAGTCTCTGTTTTCTGGTACCTGAACCTTGAAAGACATATCCCTATCTTGCCTGTCACTGTGACTGCCCTTTCATAAGTTTGTCAGTAAGCACAAATGTGCGCTGGAGTTCTTCGGAGGTTCCAACTTCTTCTCCTTGGCCTCCAGAAATTCAGTGTCTATTTGTTTGTGTGTGCGCATGCATGCATAATAACTTTAAAGCACATGCATGCAAGTGCAGGGTGGTCACAAGAGTCACACTGTTTCCTGTCACATAACCACCTCTCCAGATAATAGGCAAGCATTGCAACACCACTTTTAAAAATGCACCGAGAGAGGAATTTAGAGAGAAGTAGCAGTGGAGGAGGGAGGGGCTCTTTACCCTTTCCCCACCAACCCCCCCAATCTCCCCAACAAATGGCTCCCTGTGGGATTTCAATAGCATTGGTACCCTAATGGGGCAAATTCCTACAGGGCACCAAATCTCCTATCCGTGGTTAGAAGATTTGTTAAGTGTTCCATCTGCATCAAAAACGAGAAAGAAAACAAGGGATACGAATGGACAGGAAGGCAAACAGAGGGGGTAATCAACCCTAGATTGATTTGAAAGAACCAGTTACATTTTTGGCTAAAGGAACCTCCTATTATAATGCTGTTGGCCTCCGAGTGCTCTAGCGATTGGACATGTCTTTGCTCCATCTTGGATCTATCACGGAAACTGCCTTTTCCCTGTTTCCTCTGTCTTGGCATCTTCTGAATTGCTTCAGAATTTCCATTGCATAAGGCAAATTTTCTTTGGCACACAAGTCAGCCGGAGAGCCTTAGGCATTTGTGTGTGTTTTTTTTAAAAAAACCCTCTCCCCCACTTTTTTAAAAAAGCACACAGGAGAGCGATGCCTTTGAGCTGCTAGCAACCCGTCCCTGTGCCAATAATATCCAAACTGGTCCCTTCAGCCAACTTTCATGACTGCATGTAAAACATATGCATTTCCATGGTATGAGACTGCCAAGTGTGTGTGTGTGTAGCAACCCAAACATAAGGCTCTGTTAAATTACTTGTAGATTACATTTTAAAAGCTCCATGGGGTGTTTCACAAAGGCAAAGCTTTCTGACCTGCAATTGTTTCCAATTCTTTGCTGTCCCCTAACCCCTCGGACTTCAGTGCTTTCTTCAACACATGCCACACAGAAACACGCACAGCCCACAGTGCATCTTGGCTTCCCGCTGTTGGAAACGCCTGGCTACTGTCATGTTTCTGCCACGGGCAATCCATAGACACCCACTAAGCAAAGTTGCCACCAACTCATCCCACAATTCTTCCTTTCACAGCTCTTTCCACAGCTCTTTCACAGCTCTTTCCGCTTATCTACGTTCACTACTTCAGAGCTGTTCCAACATGACTACCCTTCGAACACAAAGCACAACAGGGTCGCACATCACTGCAGCTCTCCTTGGCACTTCTGGTCTAAAACTAATCTGATTCCACCCCCCCAATTATTACCAGTGGTGTAATGGAGTAGGGATGGGCGGGAACTGAGCGCCACTGTTATTTCACAGCGGGGCGATGATGTCATCTCCCAGGACGCTGTTTGCTAATCCGCATGCCAAATAAATAAGCTTTTTATCAGAGAGAAACCTACTGAATGAGCTTAAGCAGAGGAAGAGGAAGGTTATGCATTAGCGTGCACGGCTAAGGGTTGAACTGCCACTTTTATTCCAACCAAAACGCTGCAAAACAGCAAGAAAGCTCTTGAGTCCACCAGAAGCCTTCATTAGGCTAGATCAGTGTTTCCCAACCTTGGGCCTCCAGCTGTTTTTGGACTACAATTCCCATCATCCCTTGCCACTGGTCTTGCTAGTCAGGGATGATGGGAGTTGTAGTTCAAAAACAGCTGGAGGCCCAAGGTTGGGAAACACTGGGCTAGATGATAAACAAAGTGGGGGGAGAGAGAGATGTAAAAAATGTTGCCTTGGTATGGATGCCATTATTGTTGCTACTACAGTGGTACCTCGGGTTACAGACGCCAGAACGAATTAAGATCTTAACCCAAGGTACCACTGTATTATTATTTTGCCATAGGATTGCCCCCTCCCTTTAGTAACTGAGCTTCTTTCACATTAAGAGCGACGCTACTACTCATACCAGGACTGCTTCCAAGTTTGGAGGGAATTGGACAAAATGCCCTCTTACTTGTCCCCCTCCTCCTTTTCTTGGTCCCCCCTTTGCCAGTACAGTGGTACCTCAGGTTAAGTACTTAATTCATTCCAGAGGTCCGTTCTTAACCTGAAACTGTTCTTAACCTGAAGCACCACTTTAGTTAATGGGGCCTCCAGCTGCCGCCGCATGATTTCTGTTCTCATCCTGAAGCAAAGTTCTTAACCTGAAGCACTATTTCTGGGTTAGCGGAGTCTGTGACCTGAAGCGTATGCAACCTGAAGCGTATGTAACCTGAAGCGTATGTAACCTGAGGTACCACTGTATATTTATTTATTTTCCCCTGGTGGGACTCAAAGCAGCTTACAGATAAAAACAAGAACTGCTAAAAACATGGAAAAAATCAATCATCAAAAATACAATTAAACATATATACGATAGCTTATAAAAACAGACAAAACAGCACAGCGCCAGCCCTTTCATTAAAAGCAGCCAGTTCCCAAAAGCCTGTTGGAACTAGGTTTTCACCTGCTAGTGGATGGACAGCAAGGAGGGAGCCAGTCTAGCTTCTCTGGGAAGGGAGTTCCAAAGTCAGGGAGCAGCCACCGAGAAGGCCCTCTCCTGTGTCTTCACCAAGCATGCCTGTGAGAGTAGCAGGACCTCCCGCAAAAAGCCTAGAATCCAGGCAGGTTTGTATGGGGAAAACGGTCTTTCAGATAACTTGGACCTAAGAAGCATAGGTCTGCTTAATGCCTGCTATGGTCAAAAATTCATCTTTCTTGTTGTTTTTGGTGGTGGTTTGCAGTCTTAGAAAGAGTGTGACTACTTATTAATTGCATTTTTAATTTGAAAAATTAAAGTATGGGTACGTGGCTACAGGGATTGTCGTGGCAAGCTCCTGCACTTCAGAATTTGCTGTTACATCACTGATTCTAGTTTCCAGTACACAGCGCATAAAGGTGTCAATGAATAGAGGAAGCCACTCTCTCCCATAGAGAATCATGGCTAGTGGCAACTTTTAGTTTTGACTATGAGATCAGGCTGCATGTCACACTCCAGCCACCTAGTTCTCAAAGGGTGTGGCGCACCACATTCGTGCGGCAGGAAAGGATGGCAAGTGTGGTGGGACAATTCAAAGACAGTCAATACTGTATTTCAGGAATGAAAGATGTTCTTAAGTAGCTGCATTGTTTTATAATTTCTGGCTGTCCCCCAATCATATTAAATAATAATAATAATAATAATAATAATAATAATAATAATAATAATAATAATTTATTTATACCCCGCCCTTCCCGGTTCAGAAAACCAGGCTCAGGGTGGCTAACAGCAAATCTAAAACACTTAATTGATGCAACAAAAAACAACATAAATACAGTATAAAACATGAATAACAATAAATTCAGAATTCAAAAATCAATTTAGGGGGGAAATCCATCCAATAAACATAAGATGATCACCAGGGCTAGCTGGCTAAATTAGTCCAATTTGGGCCAGCAAAGAGACCAGGGGAGAATTAGCTGTGGGATCCCAGAGCGGGTAATCTTCATGAAAAGGGGAGGGGGAGGGAAGGAAAGGGAATAAAAGATCAGGCTAAATTCAAATTGAAAGCCAGGTGGAATAGCTCTGTCTTACAGGCCCTGCGGAAGGAAGTTAAATCCTGCAGGGCCCTGGTCTTGTTCTGTGTCGTGTTCTGTGTTCTAAATCAAGCCCTGCTAGGAGTTATTTCCAATTTCTTATTGACAAAAAATTTGGCGTGGCACGAGCAAATTTTTATTCTGAAAGTGGCCCAGAGAAAAAGGTTCGAGAACCACTGCTCAATATTTTTTTACTTTTTCAATGTATGCAATCCAGAGCAGGCATTATTGGGGTCACAAACTTTGCCCCAATTTCCTCCTGCTTCCTTAATCAATCTCTCTCTCACACACACACTTCTTGGGGTCAAAGTAATTCTAGGATCTTCTCCTTTGGCTTTTCATTTCTGAATGTAGTCTGGAGAACAAGGAAGAAGTGTGCAAGGCAATTGCTTGGCCTTGATCTCACCATGTGCTGGAATATGGTCACAGTGGGAAGAGGATGTAAAGTGTGAATAGGCTTAAATTCATTTTCTTCAACTTAGGAAAGCACTGAAGCCCTACAACACATCAGCTTTTCTACGTACTGTACCTTTCAAACCAGGATTGCACCTACTTTCAATATTTTTGTAAGGCTTGCTAGTATAGATTGTCAGTGATATGATACGTTGATTAAAATGGAAGGGAAGGGAAAATTCATAAAAAATATGGGATGCTAGTTGCTAGGTGACAGGTGGAAACTCTCCCACAGCATGGAAAACATTTCTCAAGGTCCATAACATGGGATGCCTACTAACATGAAATAAAATGAGAAATATTCTCTAGAATAGAGCCAAGATTTAATCTTTTTTATAAAAAAAAAACCTACACAAGGCGGCTCAAGATGGAGGGTCTGAAATGAGCAATCTTGAGTTGAGGATGCCTTTAATATAGAAAATGAGTAAGTATTTTTAGTAAGGTATTTGGCTGACCCTGGAGATTAAATTCAGCAAAAGGTATTGATATTTCATTAAATATCATGCATCACATCAAAAGCTAATAATGAAGTACATGTTAGGAGCAGGAAATACAGTGTTGTTGGTTCAAATCTTATCTCAGCCACAAGAATGCAAAGATCGCTTGATACAGCACTTTTTGTTTTTTAAAAAAGCAACTCTATTCAGCCCCGCTCTAAAAAAAAATTGAATAATATCAAATGATGCAATGGGGCATTCCTCCCATCAAATATTTTTTTTATATAAAACTACTAGTACAATTTAGAGTTGTGCTTTTATACAAAACAATACCAAAGCAATTTTGCAATGCAAAATTTACCCAGTTCATCTACATATTTCTACAATGCAGCTTCTGACTTAACAGGTTCATGTTTTAGTTTACAATCAAATCAGCTTTTTTTCTAATCATTTATTAAAGCTATACAGAGAACTTTATAGTAGAGTGGTATCTTAGTTCCCAAATTCAATCCGTTCTGGAAGTCTGTTCAACTTCCAAAACGTTTGCAAAATAAGGCACAACGTCTGACTGGCTGATTGGCCCCGGAAACAATGCCGACAGCTGAAACAGACGTTCGGCTTCCAAAAAAAGTTTGCAAACTGGAACACTTACTTCCGGGTTTGCGATATTCGGGAACTGATTTGTTCAGGAGCCAAGCCATTTGGGAACCAAAGTACCACTGTATGTCATTAACAAAGGAGTGAAGTTAAGCACAATTTACAGTAGAATCCTATTCATGTCTGTTTAAAAGCTCCAGTGAGTTCAATGCAACTTCTGCTCAAGAATCGGGATTCAAGAGGACCTTAATAAATTGGAAAACTGGGCCCAAACTAACAAAATGAATTTCAGTGGGGACAAATCTAAGGTTTTACACTTAAGCAGGAATAACCAGCTGCACAAATATGAGATGGGGAACGCCTTATATTGTGAAAAGGGTCTAGGGGTCTTAGTAGACCACAAGCTTAAAATGTTTGATTCTATGAATCACCAGTGTGATATAGCAGCAAAAAAAAAGCTAATGCTAGTCTAGTCTAGTGAAAGGTCCATATAGTTAAAGCTATGGTTTTCCCAGTAGTGATGTATGGAAGTGAGAGCTGGACCATAAAGAATTGATGCTTTTGAATTATGGTGCTGAAGGAGACTCTAGAGAGTCCCATGGACTACAAGAAGATCAAACCTCTCCATTCTGAAGGAAATCAGCCCTGAGTGCTCACTGAAAGGACAGATTGTGAAGCTGAGGCTCCAATACTTTGGCCACCTCATGAGAAGAGAAGACACCCTGGGATGTTGGGAAGGATTGAGGGTACAAGGAGAAGGGGACGACAGAGGATGAGATGGTTGGACAGTGTTCTCGAAGCTACTAACATGAGTTTGACCTCACTGTGTGAGGCAGTGGAAGACAGGAGTGCCTGGCGTGCTCTGGTCCATGGGGTCACGAAGAGTTGGACACGACTAAATGACTAACAACAACAACAGCAGTCTAGGCTACATCAACAGAGGTACAGTGCCCTGATCAAGGGAAGTAATAGCCTTATGAGGAACGGTTGAGGGAATTGGGTATATCTGGCCTGGAAAAGAGGAGACTGAGAGGGGTAGGATAGGCATGAAAGGAGAGTCCAACTAAACATCAGAAAGAACCTTCTGACAGTAAGATCTGTTCAACAGTGGAACAGACTTCCTTGAAAGGTGGTGGGCTCTCCTTCAGTTGAGGTTTTGATGCAGAGGTTGGGTGGCCATTTGCCAGCCACCACAAATTGACAACAGGCTTTTCTCAGTTCAACAATTCGGG
The DNA here is from genome assembly GCF_964252035.2 of Podarcis erhardii. Classification (NCBI taxonomy): domain Eukaryota; kingdom Metazoa; phylum Chordata; class Lepidosauria; order Squamata; family Lacertidae; genus Podarcis; species Podarcis erhardii. Next base: position 98,413,044 of record NC_138508.1, on the reverse strand, counting down.
GGGGGGGGCACAGAATGGGCTTCTTTTCCTAAGAGAAGGGTGAGTACATCTGGACTGCATCTTGTGACGGCTCCTCCAACCCACCTCAGTTCCTCTACGCTAGCCTTTGGCCTTACATTGGTCGTGTCTGCATGTAATTCATGGTTTAACCCTACATGGATGAGCTGCAGTGATCCCAGGCAAAGTATTGGGGTTATTTGCACCCCTTTTTCCCAAAACTCTTCTTGCGTAGCCACAAACAGGACTTATGCACAGTGGCGTAGCGTGGGGGGTGCAGGGGGGGCCGGCCGCACCGGGCGCAACATCTGGGGTTAGGGTTAGGGGGCACAAATCCACGGGTTAGGGGGCGCAAATTACTTGCCTTGCCCTGGGTGCTGACAACCCACGCTACGCCACTGTTTATGCAGAGAGAAGTTTCACTTTCAAAGACTGTAAGCTTTAAACCAAAAATCCTGGTTTAAAACAAAAGCTTGGCTTAAAACCAGCTTTTATATCAGCTGTGTAGGAGACACTGGCCAGTCTATCCCCAAACAAACCCAAGGGGGCAGGACCTTACATATTAAAATGTGATGAGTAAGTCAAGAGAACCAAAATACTGAATTAAAGTACAGTGGTGCCTCGCAAGACGAAATTAATCCGTTCCGCGATTCTCTTCGTCTAGCGGTTTTTTCGTCTTGCGAAGCAAGCCCATTGACAGCTTAGCGGATTAGCGCTATTAGCGGTCTAGCGGCTTTTAGCGATCAGCTGAGAAGCGGCTTATCAGCGGATCAGCTGTTAAGCGGCTTAGCAGCTTAGGAACAGGGCGAAAAAAGCGGGAAAAAACCCGCGGGAACTCGCAAGATTTTTTCGTCTTGCGAAGCAACCCCATAGAGAAATTCGTTTAGCGAAGCGCCTCCAAAACGGAAAACCCTTTCGTCTAGCGGGTTTTCCGTCTTGCGAGGCGTTCGTCTTGCGGGGCACCACTGTAAAGGTGCTTACAAATGACCTGCTTATTGAATATACAACCTGATTTGTTTGCAGGGAGATCAGACAACATTGGCTATTTAATGAGCATTCATTCTGATCTGTTTGTGGGGAGGATAGATGACACTGCATCAAAGCAAGAGTTATCTCACAGTTTCTGTATTGCAAGAAGTTTGGTCTTTGGAGGAAGCAGGTTGTTGCACAAGACCTCCCAATCAACTACAATTGCACAGCCTGAATTTGCCAGCATGTGACTGATCCTGCCCAAATACAGTAGTGCCCCGCAAGACGAATGCCTCGCAAGACGGAAAACCCGCTAGACGAAAGGGTTTTCCGTTTTGGAGGTGCTTCGCAAAACAAATTTCCTATGGGCTTGCTTCGCAAGACGAAAATGTCTTGCGAGTTCCTGCGGGGGTTCCCCCCCTTTTTCTAAGCCGCTAAGCTGCTTATCTGCTTATCCGCTAAGCCGATAAGACGCTAAAAGCCACTAAAAGCCGCTAATAGCGCTAATCCACTAAGCCGTCAATGGGCTTGCTTCGCAAGACGAAAAAACTGCTAGACGAAGAGACTCACGGAACGGATTAATTTCGTCTTGCAAGGCACCACTGTACAGTAACAGTTTCAAATGACTTGTAGGGGGGGAAAGCTCATCTATGGACTGTGTTCCTGCAAAGCAGGGGGAATTCTTCTAAGGTCTCCCTAAAATACACAATTAAAAACCAAAACTAAAAACTAAAGGTGACCTCAAAAAAAATGAGCAGATCTGATGGAAGAATATTTTTTTTTGCATCCTAAAGCAAGTTATTCCTGATTTCCACGGGAAGAAAGCTTTCATGAGCTGAAACTCTGCGAAAGGAATACAACTCCCTGAAATGCCTTATTTGGTAATAGAGCAGCAACGTTCTTAATCTTCTATGGGTCACAAGTCAAAGGAGATGAAAGGTGCCGTTTACGAAGGCTAATGCTACATTTATTTTTCGAAAATTCAGGAGGCAGCCACTTCCCATTTGCCTCCAGGAAAATAAGAGGGCACCAGGAGAAAAGGGTGGTGGCGGAATAGAGCTGGAAAAGAAACTAAAATAACATTTATCTTTAGTGGTGATTGACATCATTTCTCCTTTTATGTCATTCTTATAAAGCAATTCAAGAATGGTTCTGAAGATCATAAAATGTGTGTTAAAATGTCTTGAAGTTTTCACTGGGCAAAGTGGAACTTGGCTCAATTGCAAAACAAACAGGAGGATATTTAAAGGGCAAATAAAATGCAGGTCAGTTACTGCACTCGATTGCAGCCAAGCAGGGTCTATTTTATAAAAATGTAACCAGATACTGATCATTTGCATGGGTTATTTCGTTTAAAAATATGGAAATTTAAAAGTAGGGGCAGAACTATACAACAACAACAGATGGCAGATTTTAAAGAAATGATCAAGTTGTCTGAAAGCTAAACAGGTGGCTATGCTTGTTAAGAAAAGTTAGGGAAGAGAAAGGGTAGATCTACACACAGGGAAACACACACACACACACACACACACACACCCGCTGTAAATAAGTCTTAAATCGTTATAACAAAAGAAAAAAACACTATGTAAAATTGCATAGTAAATTTTTGTGCTCTACAGTGCCATCTGGTGTTGCATGTTTATAATGCGTTCAAAATGCTGGTTTCTGACTAATGTAGCTGAGTCCATAATCTACTGCCAAGACAACATTTAAACAAAGGGCAGTGGTCACCTTATCAAGAACCATTAATGAAGTAATTAAACTGGAGGTCTCATCTTTATTTTATTACAAGCAGAGGAGGTCCTTCATTGGGGCAGAGAGACCCTCTGCCAGCGCCCACCATCACTCTACCATATTCAGCCTCCCCACCACCAAGAACAAGTCAGAGGTTACTTTTGCACTTGCTTGTGGTCCAGGCTAATTTGTTTCTTCTTCCTGCCATGGATGCATCTGAGATCTCTCTTCAGCATCTGTGTCTCCTCCGGCCCCTGTATACAGACACCTGGGCAGTGGGACAGGACACCACTATCCCCATGTATAATAAACTCTCCAGGCTGCATGGCAGTGAGGAACTCTCTGCTTCGCTGCTCAGTTTTGCTGTGAATGAATGGTTCTCCTGGGCCAATCAGAAGACGGTTGTTGATTTTTAGTAGGGCGTCTGTGAAGGTCACCCCCAGCCAATCCAGTTGCTTCCTGCTGTTTTTAAATATAGATTTTATTAAGGCTTTCCAAAATGCAATACAATAACTAATCTAAACAAAAACAGAGGGGGGGAAAGGATCATGCATTCCCCCCCCCCCATGGTTTGAACTGTGGAAAAATGGCATACAAATAAAATTACAAATGTATGTATGCAACTTGTGCCTGCTGAAAGGTTGTCTTCTGTAAAACCCTGTCCTCTTTTACACCTGGCCACTTGAAAAAGAGGTACAGTGGTACCTCGGGTTAAGTACTTAATTCGTTCCGGAGGTCTGTTCTTAACCTGAAAATGTCCTTAACCTGAGGTACCACTTTAGCTACCATTGCAGCTGCGCCACCGGAGCACAATTTTTGTTCTCATCCTGAAGCAAAGTTCTTAACCTGAAGCACTATTTCTGGGTTAGCGGAGTCTGTAACCTGAAGTGTATGTAACCTGAGGTACCACTGTACTGATATGCAGCATGATCAGGTCTATTCAGATTGCAGATTGCGCTCCCTTTTCTTCAGCAAGTTATTTCCCTCCAAATCTCACCACTTTGCCATCTGTGAAGTGATCTTGGGAACCATTTGTGGGACCAGCAAACTGGAGTGGTGGGTTCTCATATGCGCTCCTGCAAACTCCTCCCCTCCACAAAGCAGATGATTTTAACTATGGCATCAACATTAACTTTAACCACAGACTAGGCTGTTTTCACTGCTAAACCAAATGGTTGCAATGTCTGGCTTCAAATCCCAATGAGGGACAGGATTTTAGGAGGCCTTGCATAGGATGTAAAAAGCCAAACAGAGGCTTATGAGAGCTGCAAAAGCTGGAGCTCTGGATGCAATTGGGATGCCTGCCATGGAAGTATTAATATTTATACCAGAAGCACTTTGTAAAACCTCCTTATCTTCTTTTTTTACAGCTGCTGTTCATAAAACTAAAAAGGCACCACCTCTTTTTACGAGTGGATGATGGGCTCCACCCATCACTATGCACAAGATTTCCACAGACACTGTCCCAAAACATATGCACACTAACTTGGGCGTAAATCTGGGCTTACAGCTGTGTAGACGTCAGTAGGATTGCATGGTAATTTACTTATTGGGTGTTTTTGAGCAACTATGATATAAAAACACATTCTTGTGCATCAAGAAATGCATTAGCATCCCAAACCATCCAGCACCTGATTCCTTCCTAATTAAAACCAAATGTTCAACACCAATGAAGCTAGATTTAAAATCTGAGGTTCTTTCAAAGGAATACAGAGACTTTTCTGAGGGAACAGGTAATCTTTGTCAGATTGGGTATGTGTCCAAACATGTCAAGGTTACATTACACTGCCCATGGGACTGCCTTTGAAAAACATGCACATAATTTCTTCTCCTTCTGTTTGTGAAAGCATTCACAAACTCCAAGACTAAACACTTACTCATGAACAAGCCCTACTGTGACAATGCCCTGTGTCCCTTTCCCCACTGTCCAGGGCGATGCTATGTATCCTGTATATAATAAATACTCTTGCAATGCAGCTTATAAATATTTTATTTTTTAAAAAAAATGAGAGAAAGGAAAAATATGCACCTGTCCAGCCAACATTTTTGCTCTATGCAGTCAACTGGCATGTGGAAATTATATTTTTCTATATCTTAGCGAAGGTGATGAGATTGACTGGTTCCACTGCTCCTGGTTTGGGACTGAAGCTTTTTGATATTGTTTTCTGTTTGCTCGTTTTTATCAATAGTTAAGTTATAAGTTGGACACGGGTGGCGATGTGATCTAAAACCACAGAGCCTAGGGCTTGCCGATCAGAAGGTCGGCAGTTCAGATCCCCGCGACGGGGTGAGCTCCTGCTGCTCGGTCCCTGCTCCTGCCAACCTAGCAGTTCAAAAGCACATCAAAGTGCAAGTAGATTAAATAGGTACCAGAAACTTCCGGGTTAGCGCGAACGGCTAATGGCGGATTCCCTCCGAGCTCCGGAGGGAATCGGCTCTGCTGAAGACGGGTCTTGCCGTGCCGGCGACACGGGGACCCTCAGAAACCGCAGGCGCGGAAGCCTGCGGACTTGGTGACTCGGTGGGCACCTTAAGCGCCCTCCCCGACCCACGAAGAGCCTTTTTAAAGGCTACGGAGAGGGTACGGAGAGTGGCGTGGTGCTGAGAGTAGACCGCTACTTCAGTGGAGCGAAGCCGCAAGCCATGGCTGGAGAGCGCTGACTTTCTTCCCAAAATTTGGACTGGATAACAAAGGACCCGTGAGTAGTGGAATTTGGACATTAAAAAAATTTTATCCTTTGAATTCGGCACGACCGGGGGATGTGTTAAAGGGAAGTCCGCACCCCCTCTACTTATAGACGATTTAAAGCAAGGAACGGAGAATTAAGGCGGAATGAATACTGTTTTGATGATTTAAAAGTTTTTCACAAATTTGATAGAAGAAGATTTTGTGCTGGAGAGAAAGGGAGGAACTTTGGAACTTTGTGTGTAACCCTCCCCAAAACCCGGGAGTGTCCTGTTTGGGTGCCGGAGGAAGAAGTGAAAGGAGTTTGACAGCTGTCAAAGAAGCTGTCAAACGGGCGGACAAAGTAAAGAATTTTGTTATTTAACAACTCTCTGAATTAAAGGTGATACATTTGAACTGAGGCGATTGGAAACAAAGTACTGATAATAACAAAGTAACAGATTATTGGAAAAGGACTACTAAATAACTGAAAGCCCCCTAGGGGGAATTAGTGACATTACAATGGCTGCAGAGGGAAAATTACTGGCGGAGATAGAAAAAATGTTCTTTCTCGTGGGAATCCTGCAAGAGCAGAGTATGGCTCTGAGTAAAGTATTTATGACCTTGAATTCTGAAACAAACAACTCTGCTGAATGCACAAAGGAGACGTATGACAAAAACTCTGCAGCTGAGCAGGAAGAGATGCCTTTGGAATTGACAGAGAAGAAAGAAGGAGTGCAGACACTACAAGTGGAAAATATCAACCAGGAATCTACATTGTTAGAGTATGAGCAAGAAGACCTTTGGATTACAAACCTGCGAAAGATGAGAAAGAAGAAGAGGGAAGTCCCTGGAGTACTTGGAACATTAAAACTAAAAAGAATAAAGCAACATGATTGGGACTTTCCTCTTGAGTATGGAAAAGTAGATGACCCTTCGCAGCAAACACTTTTTAACATTCTGGATGAAAGAAAATATGATGTGACTCTGACTGAACTCCTTCGGGGTCTTAGGACCAACAAAGAGGACTACCAATATAGTTGGCAGAGAGGGACTGACAGAGAATCAGACGCCTCGGACGTGAGGAATCCGGGCTAAGAACTATTTTTTGTTTGTTTTTTGGACATTTGTTTGGGAAGGGACAGAAACCGGGGCAGGGGGGGGAGAGAGAATAGAACTATAAAATGTTATGATTTGTTTTATTTGGTCAATGTGACCTATAATTAATATAATAAAGGGAAAATTTGTGGAAGGGAAGTTAGATCGACCTTAAAAAAAAAAGAAATTAATGATTATAAGAGAATTGGATAAGTTGAATATAGATAAACAAAAAGAATTAAATTTTTAAAAGCAATATGAATATGTTTAAGAGGTTAGGTAAGAACTTGCTGAATTAATTATTGGAACTGGGATGTAAGAGGAGGGGGTGGGGGGAAGTCAATGAAAGTGGGTAAAGAAAATTAGGGTATGTAATTGTATTTGTGTGTTTTTGTCTTTGTGTGTGTGTTTGTTGTTATAAAATGTAAAAACCCAATAAAAAATATTTTTTTTTAAAAAAAATAAATAGGTACCGCTCCGGCAGGAAGGTGAACGGCATTTCCGTGCGCTGCTCTGGTTCGCCAGAAGCGGCTTCGTCATGCTGGCCACATGACCAGAAGCTGTACGCCGGCTCCCTCGGCCAATAAAGCGAGATGAGCGCCACAACCCCAGAGTCGGCCACAACTGGACCTAAAGGTCCCTTTACCTTTAAGTTATAAGTTAAGTAAATCATGAAAACATTCACAGGCAGCCAACGTTCACTCTTTCAGTTTAATACAGCCCCTAGCTATCTTGTGAGAAAGATGACCGGCAACTCACCACTGCTCCCCCATCTCATCTCTCACTTTTGCTAAACTTTGGAGAAAGTAAGGAGAAAGTAGGTCTCCCTATTGCTGTTTAACATCTTCTCCCATCACAGCACAAACAAAATACAGGCATTCCCTCTCTGCTCAGCCCAATGAATTTGCCAGAAAGCTTGTTGGGTTAAGAGAGGGAAACGGGGGCAAGCGAAAACAGAAGCTGGCCAGAAAGCCAAGTCAACACTCATGGATTCCTGTAGATTCCTGTAGAACTACCATTATTAAAATACAGGAGACCGAAACATCTTAATCTGAGATGTCTGAGATCAAGCCTTTGATTAGAATATTGTTACTTACTTTTCACCCAAGCAAACAGTGCTGTTTCTGTTTGAACTAAGAGGCATGGATAATTAAGACAATACTCCTTCGATAACTGATTTTTTTCTAGATTCTGAAAATACTGGGATGCTACAGGGATTTCTACGTAAACAAACAAGCATTACACACACACACACACACACACACACACACACACCACCCATGGGACAGAACATGTAACCTTGTGACTATCCTCGCTCAGTGCTAAATTGTGGTGCAATCTTACGCATGTCTCCCTGCAGGTAAGCCCTACTGAATTCAGTGGGACTTGTTCCTAGGTGTGTATAGGATTGCAGCCTTACTGTTCCTTTGTTTGCATCAAAGTATGGAGCAGAAGGCTATTTATAAAAAATTAAATAAATTTAAGTTTCATCGTCAGGGTTTAGTGAAAGACCGTTAGCCCCAGAAAAATAAGAATGCTATCTGAAATTTCCTTCTGCTTTCCCCGCCAACTTGCCCCATGCACAGTGGTACTCATTTATTTGGTCTCGCATCTTTTAATACGCCAGCCCTGCGACACCGGAGGAAGTTCCACCCAGTGATCCTTCTGCCCATCTGTTTTCATGTCTCAACGGGCACAGCAGGCACGTTCAAAGGCAAGTGTCAAGCCACCAGGAAATCCTGACAGTTTCTTAAACCTTCAGGGTATCACATACTGCTCAAAGCCAGCCTCTCTTGCGTGGAAAAACAGACCAAAGTATGAAAGCAGGCATTTCCCCCCACCAGTTCAGCCTGAACAGGCAGGTACTGGAGTAAATGTCCCAGGACTAATATTGCCCAGAATTCAATATTTTCATCTCTGTTTTGATTTTTTCATTTGACAACAGAAGCAATACTCCTCAAAAGGAGAGCGAATGCTAGTTCTGAAGAGAGGAGGGACCGGGTGAGTTTTCCACATGTTCATTAAAAGTCAGGCAAGGGATTTTTAAAGGCGCTTCATTTGGGTAGAAGAAATGCTTAACTGAACACATTAAGAAAAACAGGACAGTCCATTCATTTGCCAAAGGATTCTGTTTTCTTATTGAAACTATACAGCGTATAGACTGTGTCCTGGGGTTCCCTGACATGCCACAATGGAAGAGAAATAAAATGGCAAGGAAAGGCTCTTGTAGCTTCAGTGTGCTGATCTCCAGAGCAGGCTACTCTGCATGATTCATTGCTTTGGGTTTGTCTCCTTCTGCTTGCCCCTGACTAACACCAGGGGCAGACAATCTTGCTCTGGGATGGGCTGGAACACTGGATCATTCCCAATACCAAGACCCACAGGCCACGGGAAGCAGCTGCCTTGCAGGGTGCAGCAGCAAGCTGTTGGGAAGACAGAGGATCCAGCCTAAGTCTCTGGTCCCATCCCTGCCAAGCCCTCAGAACACCCCTTTTTGGGGGGTGGAAATTACACCAGCCTCAGCTCAGACAGGATGAGCAGGTTGTGCTGGGGGCTTAGCACCACCTGAGCACGGCTGAGGTGGAAATCAGCTGGCTGAGCCAGAGATCCGCCACATCCTAAGCTGCTCGCCCTGGCAGATCCTGCCATAGGATTGCCCCCCCCCTCCCTTTAGTAACTGAGCTTCTTTCACATTAAGAGCGACACTACTACTCATACCAGGACTGCTTCCAGGTTTGGAGGGAATTGGACAAAATGCCCTCTACTTGTCCCCCTCCTCCTTTTCTTGGTCCCCTCTTTGCCAGTACAGTGGTACCTCAGGTTAAGTACTTAATTCGTTCTGGAGGTCCGTACTTAACCTGAAACTGTTCTTAACCTGAAGCACCACTTTAGCTAATGGGGCCTCCTGCTGCCGCCGCACCGCCGGAGCTCTATTTCTGTTCTCATCCTGAAGCAAAGTTCTTAACCTGAAGCACTATTTCTGGGTTAGTGGAGTCTGTAACCTGAAGCATATGTAACCTGAAGCGTATGTAACCCGAGGTACCACTGTAATGGGCTCCAGTGAACTTACCCTAGTGTTTTGGGATAGCGCAGCTGGCAGAGAATGAGACTCTTAATCTCAGGGTTGTGAGTTTGAGCCCCATCTTGGATGGGCAAAAAGATGGCAGGGGGTTGGACTAGATGACCCTCATGGTCCCTTCCAAGTCTACAATCTATGATTCGAAGATGCCAGGTGTTGATGTTAGTGAACACATGCACACACATACTTCAAACTCCCCTCAGAGTAAGGATCTGTACCACCTCTCATTCCCAAAAGGCAATTTGTGTCTAGTCACGGAACAAAACAGAAATCCCCTCTGCAACCCTAACCTTTTCACCCACCTTCTTTTTCTAAAAGTAGCCATCCTGCAAAGTAGCTGCCCAGAAGGTTAGTGGCAAACCGTCATCTTTCCTTTCAGCAGTCTCAAGGAAATTAGAAACAGTGAGCACATTGCCATCACATTCTCTGGGATACACAAATGCCTTCTGGAATAGCACTGAAAGTAAAACACAGCCCCCTACCTCCCCAGATTATGTCTAGCCCATGGGTGTGGAATTTTATGAGCCCCAAAGGTTCCTCCTTTAAACCACTTGCCTATCCTCTCTCTCCTCAATCATTCTACATCAGAAAACACAATCCTGGGGCCCTGAGGTTAATCGATGCCTATAACTCAAGGGATGAACTCTGAAACCTCAAAATGCCACTGTATTTCTGACTTCTAGCAACTGGAAGTTAGAAATTTGGGGTGTCTTTCACGAACCATCGTTCCCTTTATTGCGGTAAATTCAGAGAAACCTTTACAATGGTGGGATGTGAGGAGAGGAGCAACCTGTGGATGTTAATTTCAAAAGCCCTCCACAAGGGATGAGTTCAGGTCTCCACTGACATTTCACTGGGCAAGGAAGGAGGAGAAGAGAGAGAAAAACAGGGTGTTGGAGGAGGGAAGAGTAAAGGAAAAGGGGGTGTCAGAGGAAGAAGGAGGGAAGGAAGGGGGGGCCTGAACACTTTGATGTCTGATGTCACCCACCACCAGATTCAACCCTACCCAAAGCCAGCGTGTTGCTCCAGACAAATCAACTAGGAGTTGTTATAAGAATTTTAAGGTCTTTGATATGTAATAAATGTTCATAAATGTACCAAACAAACACGTACATATAAATATATAAACCACATGTCTGAAGCAGCACAGGAAGACAGTCCTGAAACCATTTTGACTCCCAAGCTGACCAAATGTTTCTATGCAAGGAGGGAAGAGGTGAAAAAACCTTCCCATTGTCTCAGGAATTGGGTAAAGGAATGGCCAGACTACCACGAAAGTCAATCAGATAAGGCATTATCAGATAACCTGGCAGACAGGAAAAACAACAACATTCAAATTTCTGTTGTAGACCACCTTTTCTGTGATGTAGGTATGATGTTTGTGGGGGGTGGTCTTGGGTTACACCCCATGTGATGTATGTATGATGTATAGAGGGGTGGTCTTGAGCTCCAGGGCAGGGAATTTAAAATGTCTATATAAGGGCAGGCACACCTTGGTTCTGGGTCCTCCTCCTTTCCTGTGTGTGAGGGGAGCACCCTGTTGCAACAGATCAATAAAGATCAGGCTTACTAGCTGTTTTGTTTCTCAATATTCTCTGGTTGGCCTCTGTTATTTTCTCCTGCCAATAGGGAACCCACTTAAAGACTCTATACAGGCTCTTGGATACCCCATAAGGGAAGAAGGGCAGATTTTGTTTACAACAGAGTTAATACCATTCTTGACCAATAAAGGATGCAGCCCCTGTTTTATAGGATATGGCTTCCTTTCAGGAAATAAGCACCTGACAGTGACTTTTATCACAGTTAATTTACAAAGATGTAAGCTGCACAGGCAATGGTGGGGGTACAATGGCCCCCTAAACACTCAATCCAGCCTTCTGAATGCTCTGTTTGGCAGCTAAATGAAAAACAGCTGCTTTTCTGCTCTTTCGGTGCTCACTTGTCCCACTCAGACCAACCACATTGCTTTCAACCTCCTTCTCAGCCTGCTGTTGCGGGAACCCTAACCCTAAGTCTTTGTGGTTTTAGTCAACAGGTGGCCAAGTTGCCCTCCGGGGTTCACACCGCCCTTAAGATAAGCGAGCCATACCAATTCTGTTTTAAATGGAAGGTTTTGCACAAATCAGCAGCATAGTTCACACAACACTGTATATTCTGCTACTTTTGGGAATAGAAAGAAATGCCTTATTATCAGATCAGGCCATTGGGTCCATCATCTACAAAGATTAGCAGTCGCTGTCTGCATTTTCAGACAGGATTCTCTCCCAGCCTATCACCTTGGGACTCTTGTGCATGCAAAGCATGGGTGGTATTCAACTAAATTTTAGAGTAGACCCATTGAAATTGATAATAATAATAATTTATTATTTATACCCCGCCCATCCGGCTGGGTTTCCCCAGTCACTCTGGGTGGCTCCCAACAGATTAAAAACAGACTGAAACATCAAATATTAAAAACTTCCCTAAACAGGGCTGTCTTCAGATGTCTTCTAAAAGTCAGATAGTTGTTTATTTCCTTGACATCTAATGGGAGGGCATTCCACAGGGCGGGTGCCACTACCGAGAAGGCCCTCTGCCTGGTTCCCTGTAACCTCACTTCTCGCAGGGAGGGAACTGCCAGAAGGCCCTCGGAGCTGGACCTCAGTGTCCGGGCAGTACGATGGAGGTGGAGATGCTCCTTCAGGTAGTCATGCTCACAGGTTTCAGTAGGTCTCCTCTGATTAAAACACAGGGTGAATATTACCCTGTGAGTCCTACCACTGAGTTAATGCAAGGCAAGGCGCTGGAAGTATAAAAAGTATAAAAAGTTGGAAGAACTAGCCCAGTCTAAAAAAGCTTTTGTAAACTAGAAGAGAGTTGATTAATTTCACTTCAACCTGCCAAAGTCGCATCAGCAATTATTAAGATACATGATATACCTGGTCAGGTGGCCTAGTAAAAATAGTCACAAACTAGTAACTTTCATAGGCTTAATCTGAAGGGCTGATTAATTTATTCTTACCAGAAGAATAAAAAATCAAGATAACAAACATTTTATAAAAGAATGGAAATGGTTTATTGAATATTTACAGATAAATTGTAAACAGATAAGAACATTGGCAGGATTATTGTAATAACCTGCAGTTTTATAAGAATATATATTTAAAGTAGGTGAATAAATGAGCAAATTAAGTCAATTTGGATACGCAGAAGATATTGAAAATAAATTTAAGGCTTAACTTTCTTTAAGTAAGTAAGAAAGTTAAAAGCTTTTGGAAAATGATTTATAATGAGATGAAAAAAATATTAAGATATACTTTTGTGAAAAAACCAGAAGCTTTTCTTTTAGGTATCGTAGGAAAGGACATAAGAAGAAAGGACTATAAGCTTTTCCAATACGCAGCAACGGCAGCCAGAATCCTGTTGGCCCAAAAGTGGAAACAAGAGGAGATACCGACGATAGAAGAATGGAGATTAAAATTGATAGACTATGCCGAACTGGACAAATTAACTGGGAAAATTAGATATACTAAAGACCAAAAGTTCATCGAGGACTGGGGAAAATTGGTGGATTATCTGAAAAACATTTGTGGTATAAACACAACGTTAGTGGGATTTCAAGAGGCACTGTAAAAATATAAATAAGTATTGTTTATTTAAAAAAAAGGGAATAAGGAGGAATAATGGCAATATGGAAAAAGGGAATGTGTACTAAAGGTATAAGTACGAATGATCTCAGAGGCGCTGAAGGAAGTTCAAAACAGGTATAATATGTTGTATTCGATATAAAATGTATAACTGGATGAAAACTAATAAATTTATTTACAAAAAGGAAAAAAAAGAAAAAGAAAATAAATTTAAGGCACCGCAGAAAGAGAGGGAAGGAAGTCAAGTTTTGAAATGTTTGTGAAATTAGTCAAACGTATAAACCTGAAAAGCATACATACATACATACATACATATATGGAAAGAGTGACGCAGTTCAAGCATTTTCCTCTTGCAGATATGGCAGCTGGAAAATTTAATGAGGTGAGGAAAAAAGGGTTTGTTTTCATTTCCTCTTAATTCTTGAAAAGCATGTGTTTTAGGCAGTGTAAAGAAAATACTGTCTCCCACAGTATCCAATTTAGCAACCCAATTTAGCAACAAGCGTAATAGTAGGAAGATTAAACTGAACCGTACATCCAGCCCTCTCCAGGGCGAAGGGAAGTTCTTTTATGCAAATGTCATATCCTCAACTAAATCTATTTTCTGACAAGAGGAAACACTGCTACTAATCCCAGCCATATAAAGTTTCCGGATATGGTTCAATTCCAGGGCTGAAACATCTAGGTCATTACAAAGGTCCTTTAAACAAGCAGTCTAATTACTTGTGACTACTGGTGATTTTTTTTTTAAAGCTACATTTCCATCTCCCACCACATCTCAATCTGTCAGGTGATCCTGCACACTAGATATAGATAAGAATTCCCCAAGCCTGGTGCCTTCCAGATGTTTGGGACTGCAGCGCCCATCAGCCAAGATAGTCATGCTGGAGCTGGAAGCTGTGGTCTTAAAACATCTAGAGCAGGGGTCGCCAACCTAAGGCCCATGGGCCACAAGCAGCCCACAGGGATCATTTAACTGGCCCACGAGCCGCCCCCAAACCGAGCCACCCGCTCAGCAAGACCCTGCATGCTGCGCTAAACTGGCACAGCACGGCGCGGGGACTCGCTTCCGTGGCGCCAGAAATCATGTGTGCGCAGGCACTGGAAATCACGGGCACATGTGCCATCTGGCCCACAGAGGGATCTCCACTGGAGTGAACTGGCCCAGGCGATGTAAACCTTGCCGATCCCTGATCTAGACGTCATAAAGTTGGGGAAGGCAGGTGTTGGGAGTCTGCCGCCAGGGTTGAAGTCAAACCTCTGCATTAACAGCACCAAAATGACCTCCCCTGGGCTGCCCAGACGACAAGACACTTCTCTTGGCCTCACTGATGTGGTTCAAAAGAAAGCAGAGCAACACATTTGGCACCAGCGCGGCTGAAGGAATTGCTGGAAAGATGCCAGCTTACAAGATGCCATGGAACCGTCTTAGGGACTCCACTCTGGATTTGTGTAGGGTTAATCCTTAGCCGTTTCTTCTCCTGAAGGTATCCTGCAACGCGGTGGGTGTTTAGGATCAGGGTTTTCCTTCTCCTAGATGGGCTACTTTCCCAGGTTGACAAGCACCACCTACTCCTAACTTCCCTCTACAGCACATGCAGAAACCACCGTCTTGAGCACTGAACCCACTACAGTGGTACCTTGGGTTACATACGCTTCAGGCTACAGACTCCGCTAACCCAGAAATAGTGCTTCAGGTTAAGAACTTTGCTTCAGGAGGAGAACAGAAATCGTGCTCCGGCGGCGCGGCAGCTGGAGACCCCATTAGCTAAAGTGGTGCTTCAGGTTAAGAACAGTTTCAGGTTAAGAACAGCAGAACGAATTAAGTACTTAACCTGAGGTACCACTGTACTGGGCCGGGGCTGTGATGGCTGCCTGGAGGACTCCCAAGGAGAGAGGAGAGGAGAGGATGCTGAGGGAACGCTCCACAAGGGAGGGTGTTTGAAAAAGGATGAGAGGCTGCGAGCTCTGCAGGCAAGGGGTGACATAACTGAGCTCCTGAGCCCCACGGATCTCAGGAACAAATTAAGTACTTAACCCGAGGTACCACTGTATTGGTCTCGTCTGCTCAATCCACCAGAGCCTGTCTTTGCATGCAGGCGAAGTCCCGAAGTCCCTGAGGGTTTGAGACCCATCAGCTACTGTCACCTGGTTTAAGCTGGCCATTTCCTGGGATTGTGGCCACTGTTGCATACTGACAGCTTCTAGGAGCCACAGGTGAGAGCTGAGTGGGGACCAAAGGTGGACAAACTACCCCGGAAGGAGCATATAACATGCCCCCACCAAAAGTGCTACTCCTTTCCTAACACCCCACATGCCCCAAGGCAAGTATAGACAAAATAATTCAAGCCAGCTGCATGTGTCAATTGTGCAAGCATGCTTGATAAATGCTATTATGACTAATAACACAAAAATTATCGGATCAGAACAGCAAGACCACGGGAGTTAATATATGGTTCTCCAAAGGTGAGCTCTCATGTTCAAGAAGGCTGTTCCAGTCACACATAGTCCTTGCTTCCACTGCATTGAACCCCCCTTGCCAAATCACCACACTTCAGATCCTAGGCTCTAGGGACACTGTTTCAGTTCAAGTGTTCAGCACTTGAAGTTTATGAAGAAGGAGGAGATGATTATTATCATTATTCCTACCAGAATTCACTGCTGCATTTCAGGACAAACCCTCCCAATACAACTCACATAAAAATACAACTAAAATCACATCCTTGCAATTTTTTAAAAAACTAAAAACATCTGGGGTGGGGGGCGTTATTGGTTTATTTTGTTTTTGTTATGTACTTTGTAATTTTACTCTGTATTTTTATGCTGTGAACTGCCCTGAAATCTTTGGCTGAAGGGTGATATGCAAATTTTACAAATAATACTTGTTATTGGCATCCGTCTGTCTTGAGACACAGTGGAGTGCATCCCCGGGGTTGAAGTTTAACAACAACTACAACAGCAACACTAAATGGGCTTGCGTAACAAATCAGGGGGTGGGGGCTTTCATTGAGAAAATGCATGTCTGCTCTATCTTGCATGATCTTAAGCACGTAACATAAACGAAAGCCCAAACTGCCAGCAAAATATCCAGATTTTAAGACAAGTTCTCTGGGTATCAATCAGATCCATTTCAGAAGCACAGCCGGACTAACCAGATGTCTGGAATGGGTCTGATTAGTATAGAAAAAACCTGCATGAACTCATTGCAGTCTCTGTGGTGTAAATCAATGTGTGCTGACTCTCAGATTGCTCACTAGAAGTGGGGAGAATAGTCAAGAGTCCTCAACCATCATGGAGATTATTTTGATGTCATCGTGTACGCAATGAACCAAGTCCAAACAGCAATTATGGGCACTACAGCTCCCATAGTCCACAACTCTCCCACATGCATTGCTCACGCAAAGGAGCTTAGAGATGCGATTGCACCTCAAAAGACACAGAAACTCAAAATCCCGCATGACCAAAAGCTGCAACATTGGAAGACTGAACTTGGAGAACATCTGCAAAACTTTGGAGTTAAGGAAGCCTTTAGCTCTGGTGGGATTGTGAAACAAGTTGATGATTATTTTTGGAACAACTACCTTTTGGATTATAAATCAAACATTGGGGAGTGGATTACCGGGGAATGGGACAATCTGATAAAAGAAAATGGAGAATATTACTGTATGGAACTTCCCGGAGATTCACTCCCCAAGGAGAAAGGGAAGAAAATATGCAAGAATCCAACAAGGGACAAGGATGTGTGCAAGTATAAGCAGGAACAAGAGAACCTGCAGAGGGAGCATGGAAGGGACCTGAGAGCCTCAGATATTAGAACACCCGATTGATGGACAGGATACAATGGTGTAAGGACTGACATCATCCGAAACCAGGAAGAAGGGACGTTGGATAAAACCAGAATGAGAATTTCTTTTTTATAAATCATTTTATTTTTGGAATTAGTGTAATACTAATGAAATACTAAAATGTGCTGGAAAGGAATTAATTGGCTTTAGCAAAAAGGTTTGAAGGAGTTAAGTTTAAATATGGTTTAAATTTTGAAATTTTAATGTTTTGAAGATAAGGTTAAAGAAATTAATGGTAAATTGAATTGTAAAATTTTCAAATGTTAATGATGTTGAAATGAAATGAAGTGGTTCTAGTAATAAGGTAAAATAAGAACTTGTAAGAATGGATTGATATCAGATGAAAATCTGAAGTTATAACATATGAGGATAAATAATTAAGGGTAAATTAAGAGAGTATGAATTTGCTGAACCAACTTTTAAATGGAATACAAAAAAGGGAGGTGAGAGGAAGTCAGGAAAATAAGTAAATGAATGGTAAGAAACTGAAAAGAGGGATTTTTTTTTTAATGTTAAATTTTGGTTTTTGTATTTTTCTTGTGTTTTTTTATTATTGTTCTGTAACTTTTTTCTTGTTAAAATTTAATAAAATATCATTTAAAAAAAATACGAAGAAGACTTGCAGAAGGGACCTGGAAAAGAGTTAAGAGCCTCGGACAGAAGATCACCAGGTTGATGGACTATATGGAATTGACAGAAATGACTGGCAGAATCCGAGACCAGGGAGAAGAGACAGTGGAAGAAGATTGGAAAAAGTTTAAAGTTTATTTATAGAAATATGGTAAATTAATGAGTGTTAGAAAAATGTTGGAATGAAATTATATGGCTTTAGTAGAAGTGTTATAAGGAGTTAAGCATAAATAAGTATTATAGTATTAATGGAAAATAAGGTTAAAATAAGTTAAGATATTTAAATGACAGAAAATAGTGAAAGATGGAAAGGAATTGCTGAAACAATTAATAGAAGTGGAATACAAAAAGGGAGGTGAGAGGAAGTCGATGAAACAAGGGAATGAAAGATAAGGCATTGAAATGGTATGATGTATGTTTTTTAAATTGTTTTTGTTCTGTTTTGTTTAGTTTAATGTGTTAATGTTGTGTGGTGTATTGTTTATATATTGTATTGTTTTTTCTTTCTTTTGTTTTTTCTTCTTTTTTTCTTTTTCTTTTTCTTCTTGTTTGTAAGGTTTAAAAGCAATAAATTTTATTTTTTTAAAAAATGAAGGCAGCCCTGTTTAGGGAAGCTTTTAATTTTTAATAGGTTATTGTATTTTAGTGTTTTGTTGGGAGCCGCCCAGAGTGGCTGGGGAAACACAGCCAGATTGGTGGGGTATGAATAAATTATTATTATTATTATTATTATTATTATTATTATTATCCCAAATGCGGAACATCGGCACCCCAGCACCCCACTTCCCTTTGTTCCCGAGGGGGACCGCTGCACCCTCTGCCCACCACACGAGCATGGCCCTGCTACACCCAGCGAGGGCTGCCCAGCCAAGGATGGCAAAAGTGGAGGCACAACTCTCTCCATCCTTCAGCCGTCTCGCAAGCCCCATTCAGCCCGCCGGTGTATGCTGTGGAGCTCACGGGATCGGCTGCGAGGGAGGAGCAAAGGTTGCCTGGCGATAGTGCGATTGACGGAAATCCATCCAGCGATCTACCCATCAATCATGATCGACACGTTGAACATGTCTGTCCTAGCCTTCCCTTCTCTCTCTAGTTTATCAGATGCCTGAAATACTGATGCTGATTTACTGTAAAGCCAATTACATAATCCTATCTGCCAAACTATTTCCAACCCATACTGGCCGGGTGGGGACGGGGGGCACGGAATTCTCCCATCTCTGATACAGAGTTATATGAAATTCTAAATGACTCAAGAAGCGAGATCACAATAACCATATTTGCTACAGGGAAAAAAACCAATTTCTCTTAAATCTGCTCTTAGCAAAAAAATCTGCTCTTAGCAAAAAACCACCCCCAATTTCTCTTAAATCTTCCTCTTAGCAAAGGAATGGAGGAACAGTAACAATGCTATGATTTCAATATGGTTTTTAAATTTAATTTCCATGGTTGTTGTTTTTTTAAAAAAGGACTAGTCAGTAAATTTCTACCATCCTCTCACAAAATGTCAAGTAGCCCTTTTCATCAGTTGGGCAAAATAATAACAATAACAAAAAGTTTCATGTGTGAATAGAAAGGGGGGGGGGAAATGATCCGAGACCTGGGAGAAGAGAGGATTGAGGAAGACTGGAAGAAATTTAAGACGTATTTACAAAAACATTGCAATTTGGTTGAATGTTAAGAAGGATGCTAGATTATAAAAAATTGGCCACCACTAAATTAGATTTGAATTTGATGATAAGTGAGATTAAAGAAAACATAAATTTTTTGGAGAATTGCTAGATTATATTTAAATGAGTGGATATAAGATCGTAAACAAGTTGATAATTTGCTTGGAAAAACCTTTTTACGATGTAAATGGGAGCGGGAGACGTGAGGGAGTCCAAAGAAGTGATGAAACCACGTTATGATATAAGTAAGGTTGTTTATTATTTGTGCATTTGTATTCAAAAATTTTAATAAATATTTATATTTTAAAAAAAAAAAGAAAGGGGGGGGGGAATTAATAAAAGAAAGTGAATGAAGAGAGGACAGGAAAGAGCTATTTTGAGAAGCTCAAGAAAACAGAGACGGGAAATGTATACTCAAGTAACGTAATTCACCCTGCCCCAGATGTGTGTGTTTTGCTACCCAAGAAAAGAAAAAGGAGAAATATTCATACAAGGTGAAGCCTGCAGCTTACCCCAGTTCTGTTGCTTCCTGAATGAGAAATATTGGATTGCCCTAGAAAGAAAGCTGTCGCCTTTTATTTTATGTTTTTTGCAATGTCCCTGTGCCTTTAATGGCAACATATCAAGCAGAAGTTCACCAGGTACAGCATCCCAAAGTACCAGGAGGCTTCCCCCGTTTAGTTGCTTTTCTCAAATAGCTGCTTAAAGGACCTTGCTGGAATCAAAAGGCAGCAGCCCTACTCTGTAATGACTCCGGGGTCTTTCACATTAATTAAAGCTAGTGCAAAAGAAAAGATTTCCGACACACATTAGAATGATGTATCTCCTGCCTGCAAATCATGCATTTTGTGTGATGCTGCCTTCTGGACTACATGGGGCCGCTTAGCCTATCTTCACGAGATTTCTTTCTAGAAAGCGCCTGCTTGTTTTGTCAGCTCAAGGCCTGCCCAAATCTCATGCGCCGGTGCCCTTGCTTTGAAGATCCTTTCCTACGTCAATCACATGTGCTGCTGACAGGTGGCCCTCACATCAGTCACAGGCAAGAAGCTCTCCGACACAGCATCAAGGACACGGCCGAGGTCCCACCAGACTGGAACGCCGGCCGGGGAGAACGCAGGGCTGTCAGTCTGACCTCCTTGCCACCCCAAGATCTGTCACTGCTGCCCAAGCAAACAAACAAACACCCTGTTTGGACAATGGCCTCCTTCCTCCCCCAGCCCCCACAACACTCCTTGCACCAGATGTCTGAAGATCTAAAAACTAAGGGGGGGGGTGTGCGTGCCAAGATGGTTGGTTCCACACAGATGATTTTTGAGGGCTGCTTTTGCACATTTGATGGAACCAGAGAGCACAGCCCGTGAGCCACCAAGTCGAAGGCAGCTCACCAGGCATGTGTGGCAGTCTGAGAGCCACCGACAACTTTTGTCTTTCTGCCGCCTTAGGAAGTTGGCAAAGAGTGATTTGATGAGCCCATGCAGACTGCCATAAATGGCTGGCAGGCTGAACAATATAACACAACACGATGGCCAATAACAATAGCACTAAACACTATTTACAGGCGAATACAAATGATCATAAATGGCAACCAAAGTCTCTAAATCTTTGTCACCAGTCGCGGTAGAATATCGCCATCTGTATAAAATAAAATGCATAATACAATATGTACAACTAAAATACAAGTAAGATTGGGTATGTATTTTAGTTGTGCATATTGTATTATGCATTTTATTTTATACAGACACGGGTTTCAGCGCATGTATATTGTAATTTCAGCTTGTTAAGAAATTGAACTGCATCCTTCTCATATTAATTCTTACAAGTCTGGCTGATGAAGAATTGATCAAGATTAGCTGATGAAGCATTGAATGAAACCGATTGGTTATCCGGAAACTCTGTTCCGGAGATATTTGGTGGCAGATTATGTATATATCGAACTTTTGAATAATTCTACTGCAACTACTGAAAAAGATTTAGAGACTGTGGTTCTAATTTCTGATCATTTGTATTTGCCTATAAATAGTGTTTAGTGCCAAAGGGACACGGGTGGCGCTGTGGGCTAAACCTCAGCGCCTAGGGCTTGCCGATCGCATGGTCGGCGGTTCGAATCCCCGCGGCGGGGTGAGCTCCCGTCTTTCGGTCCCAGCTCCTGCCCACCTAGCAGGTCGAAAGCACCCCTAAGTGCAAGTAGATAAATAGGTACCGCTTTATAGCGGGAAGGTAAACGGCGTTTCCGTGTGCTGCTCTGGTGCCGGTTCACCAGAGCAGCTTCGTCACGCTGGCCATGTGACCCGGAAGTGTCTCCGGACAGCGCTGGCCCCCGGCCTCTTAAGTGAGATGAGCGCACAACCCTAGAGTCGGACACGACTGGCCCGTACGGGCAGGGGTACCTTTACCTTTACCTTTAGTGTTTAGTGCCATTGTTATTGGCCATCGTGTTGTGTTATATTGTTCAGCTTGTCTACATTGCAACACAGGGGTCTGTTTGCGAATAAATGGCTGGCAGGCCTACATTTGCCTTGAAGGGGATCAGGATCTGCTGGCCTGGAGGAAATGTGAATCAAACACCACCTTCTATCCTGCTGCTTCTATGTAACATGAAGGTAAAGGGGCCCCTGACCATTAGGTCCAGTCGTGACCGACTCTGGGGTTGGAGCGCTCATCTCGCTTTATTGGCTGAGGGAGCCGGCGTACAGCTTCCGGGTCATGTGGCCAGCATGACTAAGCCGCTTCTGGCGAAACCAGAGCAGCGCACGGAAGCGCCGTTTACCTTCCCGCCAGAGCGGTACCTATTTATCTACTTGCACTTTGACGTGCTTTCGAACTGCTAGGTTGGCAGGAGCAGGGACCGAGCAACGAGAGCTCACCCCATCGTGGGGATTCGAACCACCGACCTTCTGATCGGCAAGTCCTAGGCTCTGTGGTTTAACCCACAGTGCCACCCGCGTCCCTATGTAACATGAAAGAGACCCCCAAAACATTTCAGACACTGGCCTGATACGCAGGACATGGTGAGCCAAGTGCAGATCTTGACTACACCTTGTGGTTGGCAAGGAGAGAACTTGAGGAAGTTTGGACAACATGCTAAACCCAATCTTGGGTTAGCTCAACACGGCATCGGGAAGGAGCAAATCACCC
Source organism: Podarcis erhardii (assembly GCF_964252035.2). Classification (NCBI taxonomy): domain Eukaryota; kingdom Metazoa; phylum Chordata; class Lepidosauria; order Squamata; family Lacertidae; genus Podarcis; species Podarcis erhardii. The sequence continues at coordinate 98,390,599 of NC_138508.1, read as the reverse complement.
CTCGTGCAAACCAGGCTGCAGAGTAACTGCCCTCTATAGATGCAGACTTTATGCCAAACAAAAGCAACTCGGGTCACTATAATTTATGACAACCCAAGATTCCATTTGTGATATCCGTCTGCTGTACTGGGTGACGTGCATGCACAATATAATTGCTATATGAACACAAATTGTATTCTGTCGGGAGCGTGCAACTGAATCAAACTGGCTTGGAAAAGAAAGTGGCAGAAACAGAATGCAATTGGGATTTTCTCTCAGACTTCACAGGGGCAATTCTCATCTCTAAAGAAATTAATTCAGATTTCAATTCTGAAAGCGACTCAGAATGCCAGTAGTTTGTAGGGGCCCAAATGTCATTCCGCATAAATATTAATGCTCACCCAGCAATTCCTGAAGAATGTGCAAAGGGCAGTTGAAAAAGTAATAGCAACTTCTGCACAGACAGCAATAGGCTCTGCACCCTTAAAAACCAGATTTCCTTCTTCTCCTTTCCCCAAGTAGAACATGGGGAGCCATACTGCGATCTCCACAGTGGGTACAACACACTTTACAACTCTCACTTGAAAAATAGGAGAGTTTTCACCTACCCACTTGCAAAGTTTATACAGGCTTACTACATGAATTATTTCCAAACTTGCACCCACAGAAAGCTGGAGGAAAGGGGATCGAGAGTGAAAACATGGTGGTGGCAATCCATGCAATGATACACACACATGGGGCATAGCTGTCAACCGTCCCTTATTTGGAGGGAAAGTCCCTTATCCCAGCGCTGTGTCCCGCTGCTGTCCCTTACTGATGATGTCCCTTAAATTTCCCGGGTTTCAAAGGAAGCAGCTCCTCTCCCTCCCTCCCTGCCGGCCAGGGATGAGGGAGGCTCCAACTGTGTTGCTTGGCTGCGTTGCTCACCCAATAAGGAGTCTAAGAACGACTGGGGGGTGGAGCTTGCATGCCTTGTACCGCTCAAATCGGCCACGTTGCCTGGGGACTTGCCTTTGCTCAGCGTTTCCCAGCGGAGAGGTGACCGTGGTTTTCCCCTTTGCTGGGTTGTGGGAACCACCGCTTGAGGCTTCTTTTGGCTGCTGGCTGGGCTTTCTGCCTTTGGCTTGGAGGGGCTCAGAAGTTGAACATACCCGTGCTTGGAAAATCCCTTATTTTGGCTGCTGATCCCTTATTTTCAAGGCTGCTGGTCCCTTATTTTCAAATCTGTAAGTTGACAGCTATGACAGGGGGCAGGGTGGTAGGGAAGGATGTGCTATCCTTTCTCTCGCTACACCTTGCCACCATGTGCTCCAGCTACTGAGACTACGCAACGCAGGAAGGGGAAAACAACTTTGTGGGGAGGAGGGGAAGTTGGAGGAGTCACAAGGCAGAAGGAGCACTTAACCCTCCCTACATTCTTTCTATGTTCCACAAAGACCCCCTTGCAAATGTGTGTTTAGAGATCTGAGAAAGATGGGGGGGGGCAGGATTTAGCTAGGTGGGCAATTTGGAGCAGAGAGGCAGCAAGGGTTAAGCAGCCCCTCCACTCCTAACTACTTTGAGTGTCCCTCCCCAAGCTGCTTTTCTTCAGAAAAAAAGCAGCCTTTGGACTTCAGCTACCCCTATATGTGTACAATGTACAGTTCTGACCTTGGATCTGTGTTTGCTGCTGGTGCAATACTACCACATATTTCAGACACTTTTAACAACACTTATTCCCTTCTCTCTTGTCATAAAAAAGGTAAAGGACCCCTGACAGTTAAGTCCAGTCGTGAACGACTCTGGGGTTGCGGTGCTCATCTCGCTTTACTGGCCGAGGGAGCCAATGTTTGTCCGCAGAGTTTTTCCGGGTCATGTGGCCAACATGACTTAACTGCTTCTGGCGAAACCAGAGCAGCGCATGGAAACGCCATTTACCTTCCTGCTGGAGCGGTACCCATTTATCTGCTTGCACCTTGACGTGCTTTCAAACTGCTAGGTTGGCAGGAAAGTGAAATGATGCTGTTTCCACCATGCAGAACAATGTTGATACCAAATGTTAAGGGTTCCCCCCCCTTTATCATCATCATTACTACTACCATTGGCATTATTAAAGTCCTGTTTTAAGTCCTAGGAACTACCTGCAAGCAAATGGCTTAAGGATCAATGATCAAGCAATTACAGAACGCAAATAGATAAAAATCCATTCAAATTACAGAAGCACAAATGAAACTCATTATTTTGTCTCACAGGTAGAAAAAGCTTAAAGGCAGGGAGGCCTGCTAATAAGTTCTGAAACCTGTGTTAATTAAATGAACAACAATCGTAGTAAGGATATATCATTCCTTCCCCACTGGATTTTGAAACTGGTGACACCAGTGATTATTATTCTTATAATTTTTAAAGGGTATTAGCAGAGCTACAGCAGCTCTAGTTTTACACACTTCTGTTTTCATTAGAAAAATAATGGCAAAGTTCAGCATTATAAAATGTTTAATTAAGATTACACTATATAAACATGATCTAAGGGATGAAAGCCCTTACTGATTCAAAATTAAATCCTTCCGTTTATACAGCATTTCCTACCTAATCCTAGCAGGTAGAGAATGATAAAGTCACATTTACCCTCCTCCCATCTTGCGTGCAGTTCAACTTTTCAGTCTGAAGTTTAGCACTAAAATGTCATTTTACGCATATTGGCTAGCGATGGCAACTGCTTGCCTGCTAAACCACAGTTAGAAATCAAACTTTAATGCAGGTTTCCACTACTTCTTTGGAGGCAAGGCAAACCTAAGGTTGCCAACTGAAAGAGCCCAGAAAACAAAAATAGTTAGCACTCAACTACAGTGTTCGGGGGGGTTTTCTGTTAGGAGGGGGTTGTTGCTGTTGTTGTCTTTTGTATATTTATTCTAGATCTATGTGGATTCAGATTTATGTGGAAATTGTTCCGTAAATGTTTTCTTTATTGTTTATGACTACTTTTGTTATGTTGTAGACTATGCATTCTTTTCATGTTGTAAGCTTTGAGCTCAGTTTGAACTGTGGAAAGATGTCATACAAATAAAATTATGTATGTGTATATATGTGCAAACTAAAAGTGGACCTGTTGATTCCAAACCATGGAGGACTGGAATTAAAGCTTTTAAAAATTAAAGAGAGTTTACAAATCTGCAATATCACTGCAAATATGGGCCTTGTTCCAGTAATGTCTTAAGAGCGCATCCAGCGCAGGATTGAACCCAGTTGCAAATTCTTGCTAATATCTGAAGCATACTTTGTGGCCTTGGGAAAGTCACCATTTCCCTTGGCCTACAGAAGTGGAGCAGGTGAACTCTGACTTGCTGCTCGATTCATGGAAAGATCACGTTGCCAGGCAGATATTAATGCTTTTGCTTTAAGCACAATTAATGCTATAGGGCGGCATTCATACCATCAGGTAGACAGACCCCCAGTCTGTCGGAAAGAAACAAAACGTCAAGCAGAAACTATGGCGTGAGCTACAAGCTTCAAATGTTGTCAAAACATTCTCCGCAAGGAGCCTGATAGCCCTCACTGTGAAAGCCTAATGATATAAAAACTTTGGAAAATAACTCAATAGCAATGTGAGATATTTAAATTGGAATATACACAAAGGTCCAAGGAGCGGAAGGGAGATCAACAGAGGGCGGTTCAGCAGAAAGATCTGCTGCCTGCTCAAATTCATTTCCATGGGACTCGAACAGAGGAACTTACTAGCATTTTGTACCCTAAAGGTGGCGGCTTCCTGCCTTATATGAAGTCAGACCAATTGGTCCATCTAGTTCAGCCCTGTTCACACTGACAGGCACTGACTTTCCAGGGTGCTGTAGCATTCAAGTCCCACTTGCAGGCATCTGGTTGGCCACTGTGGGAATATGATGGTGGACTATAGGGTCCCTTGGTTTGGTACAGCGCAATTATTCATATGTTCTTAGGCTAATGCCTGTGTCTGTACAGGGAAGTGTGAGAACAAGCACCGTAGCTGCCTCCGTTGTGAAGCCAATATCCTCTCCGTTTCAGAGATGAAAGCCTGTATGTGTATTTGGGGAGGTGACGTAGCTACAGAGGATCTACAGAGTTCTCTCTGCCATTTCTCAAGCAGCAACAAGAGAAGGGATGATCTCCATAACCTGGTTCCTCCAGGCATGGGCATGAACAACACCATTAAATACTCAGGTGGAATGAAAGTGCTCGCAATTACTTTTACTCAAAGTATCCTTTGTACGAAGACAGGAGTGCCTGGCGTGCTGTGGTCTATGGGGTCACAAAGAGTCGGACATGACGGAACGACTAAACAACAACAACCCTTCATAAGGACAACAACTCATAATTGGCCCAGATGCAAAAGCAGACCCAAAAATCCTGCCAAGGCCTGGGGTTGTAGTCAAATGAATTCTACTCAGAGTAGACCCAATGAAATTAATGGATCTAAGTTAGTGGTGGTCTTCAAATTCAGTTGGCCTAGTTGAAGTCGGACTGACTCCTTCCAAGTTGGTTGGCTGATAATGTTAACCACATGGCATAAGTCCACTCCCTGTGTTCCTGAGTCAGATCATTGGTCCATCTAGCAATGAAGTGTACTGTCTACAGAGATTGGCAGCAGTTTTCCAGGGTTGAAAGCAGGGTTCTCCCCCAGATCTACCTGCAGACCATCACATAGGATTGCTATGTACATTCCATCCACGTGATCCCATCCACACTTTTTACATCATTTAGCAAGATGTACATGAACCAAGAGGCACACACGTGTCCGTAACCACAGACAAACCTCTGCATAAGCATGTGCCCACCTACAACTCACTTCTTGTGCAATTTGAATGCTGGGGGTGAGGGAGACCTCATTAACCCCATGTTGTACCCAATGCCATCCATACTCAGAATAGACTTTGACATTAGCAGATATGGGCTAACTTACCACCATTATTTTCAGTGGGTCTGCTCTTATAGCTGGATACAACCCTACTAGTCCTGTGGAGTGCAGCAAGACCAGGACCAGAAAATATATTGTTGGCTAGCTTTCGTTTTTGCTCTGTATTTAAGCCTAAATTGGTTTGTTTGCTTTTGTAACACTGGAATTAATCTGTGTTGCTAAACTGTTGTTGTTGTTGTTTTAAATTTACTGACATGTTCTGTATTTTGTATATACAATGGACAATTGGAAATACAATGTTCTCTATTTACAGATAGGTAGCCGTGTTGGTCTGCCATGGTCAAAACAAAATAAAAAAATTCCTTCCAGTAGCACCTTAAAGACCAACTGAGTTAGTTCTAGGTATGAGCTTTCGTGTGCATGCACACTTCTTCAGATACCTATCTGAAGAAGTATCTGAAGAAGTGTGCATGCACACGAAAGCTCATACCTAGAACTAACTCAGTTGGTCTTTAAGGTGCTACTGGAAGGAATGTTCTCTATTGTGATGTTTTGAATATTTGCTGTACACCACTTTGGATACGGCTCATTGCGGAAAAGTGGCATATAAGTCAAATCAATCAATTAAACCTGTGTTTACACTTTAAACCAATAATGCCCTAGCTAACTCACAAGACTGTTGTTGTGAGACTTAACAAGACTATAAATCAGCTTCATAAAGAAGGAGGCAGGCACAGTGCAACAGATGAAACTCCTATCTGAGCTAATGTATTAACAAGTAAGCTAATGACTTGAAGTAATAAAATATATGGTAGCAATTTCACATGGAACGTAGCAACTGTGTCTCTCAAACTGTGGAAGGAAAGTTCTAAACTGTGCAGATAGAAACTACCCTCCAGTAACTGAATCCGCAGAAGGCTCATAAAATGCTAAGTTTACGGAAATATGACAAATGCGCAGCATTTAAAGCCGCACAGAGAAATTAACATGAAGCATTCTAAATGGTGCGAAAATATACATCAGCTTTTATGGAGCATTCACAGGGGATGGCAGACTGGTAAGCAATACTATATTTATGGAGGATTTGTTTGTGTGAATGCTAACCAGATTCTTAAGAAGGGGGCTCCTTTGGCAGCTGCATAGAAGCAGGGATTGTCCACTTCTGGAAAAAGCAGTTGTTGTGCAGGGCTTGAAAAACAGCCAGGCCTATTAAAACCCTGGTTTGTGCAACCAGCTAATGTACAGAAGAAGAGAAGAGTTTGGATTTGATATCCCGCTTTATCACTACCCTAAGACGTCTCAAAGCAGCTAACAATCTCCTTTCCCTTCCTCCCCCACAACAAACACTCTGTGGGGTGAGTGAGGCTGAAAGACTTCAGAGAAGTGGGACTAGCTCAAGGTCACCCCAGCAGCTGCATGTGGAGGAGTGGGGAAGCGAACCCAGTTCACCAGATTACGAATCCACTGCTCTTAACCACCACACCACACTGGCTCTCTTCTCTCCTGTAAATTTGTCCATCTGGAATAGGGATGGCATAGTCCTCCATTTGTCAATGGACCCCAGCTGCTATCAGCTCCAGCCAATATGTCCAATAGTCACAGATGATGGGATTTAAAGTCCAACAACCTCTGGAAGACAACGGATTCCCCACTTCTGCCCCGGAAGATACCTGAGGTCAAATGACATAAGACAGGTGGTTCCATACCTGCATTCCCCCCTCCACCTCTTGAGTGAGAAAGCAGCTTCTGAGAATGAAATGGGTACCAGGAAAGTGTTAAATCAGGAACACTCAGACCTCCACCTCTTCCTAGGCCCCTGATTTCAACTACAGTTTCAGACTCCTGTGGCTGCTTTAATCTTTAAAAACAACGCATGGCAGGAAGCATTGCAAACAGATGCCCTGTAGGAATGGCCAAGCTTTAAGTTCCATTCCATGCACAAAACATTCATACAAAAAGGTAATTTCCTTGCAAGAAAATGTTAAAATAATGCTTACCCTTTGTATTGCATTTTTGCAGGGTTCAAGGAACACGGTTAGGCAGTTTTCCTAAAACTAACTGCTAGTTATCCTCAAAACAGATCAGGGAGGTAGACCAACAATATTCTCCTATCGCAGATGGGAGGGAGCAGTGGTTGGAAACTACAACAACAACAACAGCCACCACCTGCCTTGGGCCACACAGTGAGCTTATGGTTGAGGTGAGATTTGAACTAGGAGCTTCCTAGCTCACAATTGTCACTACTATGTTGGCGAGAGCTCTCAAGTATGCGTTCACCATCATATCATGTTAGTAGGAGAATACATTTCTGTGCTCCAGACTACATAAACTAGGCAGCCACTGCACATATACAGACCATATACAGGCAGTGAAATATCATACTTATGCCACAGTTTATATGTGAAGATGCACACTCTTTTCCCTGGACAGAAATTCATCTCTGCAAGGAAAATACCATTGTACATGCATCAGCCACAAGAGAGACCTGTGTTAAGATTTTTCGTGCAAGCCTTCCTGCCCTATGAAGTGAGGGGTGGTGCATTACAGCAATCTCAGAGGGGTATTCAAGCCCAAACAGGCTCCGAGATAACAGCTCCCTAGGTCAAATAGGCAACTGCAGAAGATTCTGTTTTCTTGCTTGCTTTTTAAGTTTGTTTTTACTCTTAGTGGAGATGCTGTAGACTATAATGGGCCTAGCATTTTTACAACAATGGTAGAGCAACTCAGAAGCCACAATAGTAAAAAAAAGTGCAAAGGGGGCACAAATCAAAAGAAAAAATGCACAATATTACGACATCAGGGTACAAGGTAAGCCACTAGGGCCCCTGGAATATTGGAGAACTCAAATATGGAGCGATTTTTGTGGACCAGTGCTTTTTATGTTCAGCTTTTATTTCATTTACTATACTGCACCTTTTTCCAAGAAGCTCAAGGTGGCATACAAACTTCCCTGCTGCTCTCCATTTTACCCTCACAACAATCCTGTGAGGTAGAACCCACCACCTCTCAGGGCCACCTGGTACAGTGTCAAACAACTCTAACTAGTGAAAGGTTTTCCCTAAGGTTTAGCCAAAACCTGCTTCCCGGCAGCATCCACTCATTAGTTTCTCCTTAACCTTCTCTCCTTTCAACTGTTCCTCATGGGACTTGGGATCCAGATTCCTCCCCCTCCTGACTGCCTTCCTCTGAATACGCTCCAGTCTCCCAATGTCCTTAAAATGTGTGGTCCAAACCAGTTACTGTACTCCAGATGTGAAGCGGAAGAACAGAGTGGACCTCTAGCCCTATTCAGCTGTTTCCCATCATGAAGTTCTCAGCTGGCTACTCTGTCCTCTTCGTCAAGTTCTCAACAGCACAGCCACTACCCACATCATGTTGGATCTCAACACCTGTAGTGAGAAACCAGCCGGATCCACTTATGGAAGTTCCCTGCATGAATCAGAACCCTGCACAATTAGGGTTTTAAATTTCACAAGTATCATGCTTTCATCCAACACACACACACACACACACACAGAGAGAGAGAGAGAGAGAGAGAGAGAGAGAAGCGCAAAAGAGGAGATGCTGTGATAGGCTCCTTACTTATCTTGATCCGGGCGCTATGTTTCAGTTAATGGAGCCAAAGATTGCCTCTGCTTCTTCGACAGCCACATGCTCGGGACAATGAATGCAAAGGCACTGGGATTACAGACAAGCGCTCAGCACTAAGGCGATTCATATTTTATTAAAACCAATTGATAAGCGGAGTAACTTTAAACCTGTGAGATTAATTGCATTTTGCTTTTTGCTTTTTTACAGTGCCACACCGACATTTATGCAGGGGATGGGGAGGTGTTAACAACCTTTATTTTTACAGGCCTGAGCTCCTCTGTTGAAAACATGGCAAATAAGCATGTTATCCTCCTTGCCTTTGTCTTCTTAAAAGGCACAAAACACAGAGCCGTGATATGATGAGTTTCAGTGCAACTACTTATGTGTTGTGACAGATCACAAGGCCAGCCTTATTTTGTAGTTTCTTAAAAATAATATTAATGACTGAAGAGAGAGAGATTACATGCTTGCCAAACTGCACTGTCTTCTCACACAACCTGTTTACTGCACGCTGCAAGCGCCATCTCCAGATTTCTTCCTGTAAACACCTGCTGTCAGCACCACTAAAACAAACAAACTGAAAGACAGGTGAAGGGAGGAAATGAAGCAAAATTTCAGAGGCAAAAGCTGTCCTCCTGATTGCAGGCTGCTTAAACCCCACTGTGACTTTCACATGGTGTGTGCGCACACAGGACTGCAGCCTTGGGCACTCAAAAAAGCCAGTTGACTCGGGGTTCCTTCAGATGCCTTGCCAAAATACATCTGGCAGACCATCTCAAGATAATCAGAGCTGAAGGGAAGAGAAAATGCTGTCTTCAAAATGACCTGGGCAGAGGAAGAACTGAAAAAAATCCAGCCCATTCAGGAACTGCAGCCTAGAATCAGCTTGTTACAAATTAATAAAGGTTGCGGGAGGAGTAAGAAGACTGATTTCAGTAGTTTACTCCTTTTATACTCCTGAAATGGGAATAGGATTGGACTTGTTAGATTTGGAAGTAAGCCCCACCGAATTCGGAAAGACATATTCTGAGATCAGAGTGTATAGAACTGCAGTTCTAACACATTAGGAACTTCACAACCTTTATTTTGCATTTTGTCCTGTATTTGAAACAGGCCTGCGTGTTAAGGTCACAGCCATTTCCACTGCGCAGGAGGGGAAGGGAACTTAAGAAAGAGCAGTTTCCACTGCAGCAGAACGTCCAGCAGCTCAGGTAGCAAACAGCATGCTGCTTCAAGCCAGTGACTGAGCTGCTTATTGAATAGGGTGCATCCAGGAACACACACACACACACACACCCCCCCGAATTCTGACATTGCACTTTGTAACTTATAGACGTTTTATGTGCATCCGGCCCAAGTGAGGTATATTTTCTGTTGATGGCTGGTTACTGCTCCACAGCACTGTAACTCAAAACCTCTGACTGCAGTGCCTCATTTATTATTGCCCACAAAGAATAATAAATGCGTTCGGAGGTTCATGCTGGAGCACAGCCTGCTGCCTTTGGAGCAGATGCATCACTCGGAGCCATATCCTCCCCTTGACCCATGTGTGCGCGGAACATCCACAGATCCCTTTTGCAAACTGAATGTGCTCTTTTCACAGAGATGAACTATGATCCAGAAGGTTCTCTTGCAGATCGGCTGACTCACATCTTAGCATGCCTCTCTTTTGCAACTAATTTTGCTCTACATTCCAAACTGCCACAAGAACGATTGTCGTGCCCAAATCTTCAGCTTGTTCTGTGCTGCAACTTTCATCCTGAGGCACAATGACGGTATTAGAAACTATTCTCGGTTTCTGTGGGGAAAGTGCGAGACAGGAGACAGGAGACAGAAGTTGAACCAAAGACGCTCAGAATCTATTTCACTGGTAGGCATCTTATACAGGGACCATTATATATTTTTTTACCTGAGCCAGCAATGAAGGGCCAACAAAACTGATTTCAGCCCCACTGACTCCTTCCCACATGAGCCACAGACAAAGAGCTCCAACATCCTCCTCCCCCACTACGAGCAATTTGGATTTGGGTCAGCTCCAACACAGAGGCTTGAAAGAGCTAAGATGGCCTTTGGGAGAACTCCAACAGGGCCTCCGCTTCTGTTCAAGGAAAGGGGATGAGAGCTGAGGTGTGAACAGCTGAGGTGAATAAGGGTGGGTGTGCCCAAGTTTCTGCTGCTATTTACACGGAGGAAGCAGGGATTAGGAAGCCCTTTTGCCCACTTCTCAGGGGCAAGCAGATGAAGCGCTTCATAGCAAAGGGGCATTGAAGACAAAGGCTTTTCTGGTGAAGAAAAATTAGCACACAGGAGTCAGACAGAATTCCAGGGCTGCCAGTTGCCTGCCCCGCCATAAAGCTGTATATTGCCCAAAAATAAATAAATGTATGCATCTCAAAAAATAGAGGCAGGGATGGATGTCCTCCAATTCCAGACATGGGTTTTTATCCAACTATGTTAGGCATGTCCATTAATTTGAACTAGATCCACTTTGAGAAGGGCCAGAGCTGGATATGATCCAAGCTATCACCCTCTAGAGAATTTTCTATAGGGGTCCCACAGTTGTGGGCTGAGATTGATAAATAAACAAAAAATAATGGTTGCCTGCTTCCTGCAATTCCCCTACTGACTTCGTTGATGCTCAGCAAGGAAGCTCCTGATCAGGGGTCAGCAACCTTTTTCACCCGTGAGCCAGTCCACCGGGGGCCAGACCATATTTGGGAGGAAAAAATGAACGAATTCCTATGCCTCACAAATAAGCCAGAGATGCGTTTTAGATAAAAGAACACATTCTACTCATGTAAAAACACGCTGATTCCTGGACCGTCCGTAGACTGGATTGAGAAGGCGACTGGGCCACATCCAGCCCACGGGCCTTCGGTTGCCTACCCCTGCTCTTGATGCTTCAAGGAAGCCCCGCCGGACTTCTCTAACTGGGAAGGGAAGAGAAATATGCAAAGGCTGGATCATGCAAGCTCTGGCTCTGCCAAGCGGTGGCTGAGAAAGCCCCCCTTCTTCTGTTTATTGCATTAAGAGTTGAAAATGTGGGTGGGAGTTCCTGGTTTGGCACTGCATGGCCATGCCTCTCTGCTGCCAAGCCACCTTTAACCTTCTTCTCAGCCTTGGAGTATGAGAGGGAGAGGGAATTACTGTGCACCTGCCAGGATGATTTGTACCCATATCTGCAGCTTCAAGGTTAGGAAGGAGCCTGGTTGCTCGCCACACTCACCAGAGGAAGGTGGCAGGCTCTCTGTGGCAAACAGGAATAGGGAGCCAGTGCAACGGTGCTTGCTAGCGGATTGCAAAAGAACTTCTGGAACATTGCATGAGGCAGCTGACCACTGCCTCCCTGCACTTCTCGCTACTCGCGCCTTCCCTCCTTCCCATACAGTGGTGCCTCGCAAGACGAAAAGAATTCGTTCCGCGATTCTCTTCGTCTAGCGGTTTTTTCGTCTTGCGAAGCAAGCCCATTGACGGCTTAGCGGCTTAGCGCTATTAGCAGCTTAGCGGCTTTTAGCGGCTTAGCGGCTTAGAAAAAGGGGGGGGGGAAACCGCAGGAACTCGCAAGACATTTTCGTCTTGCGAAGCAAGCCCATAAGAAATTCGTTTTGCGAAGCACCTCCAAAACGGAAAACTCTTTTGTCTAGTGAGTTTTCCGTCTTGCGAGGCATTCGTCTTGCAGGGCACCACTGTATTCACTTCTACAGGAGTCAGGGAATATGGCCACATTCAAGTCACTCCAACACAATGATGCAGCAGAATCAACCGACTTCAAAGAAGGCAGCTGGTTGCATTTCTGCAAAAGTTGCTGCCATTTGAGGCAAACCCAGAACAGAGACTCATACTGAAACACAGAAACACCCATGCAGAAACATGGCATCCCTGATACCAGCTCACGGCTATCCTTTCCTACTCTAAAAGTGATCCTTTCTCAAGAACAGAGTGTCAAGGGACGGAGGGATTGCGCCTTTGCAGTCGCGAGTTTGGAAAACAAAGAAGATTTTATATTCGTGTGTGCTTTTGGGTCAGGGACCCAGCTGTGTGACTGCAGAGTTTGTCACTGTTGACACCACTCTAGGCCTCACCACCACCCTCCAGAGTGAGCATTCAGCACCCCAGCCAGTTTGTCATACCGAAAGCTACAGTGGAATCTTTCAGCTTTGTTTGCAATTGTGGTTACCCTGCTTCTTGTAAACAAGGCAACTTCCTGTCTCAGGGTTCCCATTGCTAAATCAGGATAAGGCAGTTGTGACCTATAGATGTAGTCAGGCTGGAACGCTGCCTAGTTCTATTTATGCCACATTGCATTTGAGGTGGGAGAGAGGGGAGGAGAGGCTTCCAAAAGCAGGCATGCCTTCCTGAAAATTGACTAAGACTCCACCAAAATGTGCTTTACATACATTCTCATGAGCAGTGCTCAGAGCTTTAAAGACTGGACCAAGTGGCCTCCTTCCTACCATTACTGGTCACTCCAATCGCTGCCAAGCCATGCACGGGATTCCCTGGGTTTTGGTTCTCAACCAGAGTCTGTAGATGGCGAAGGCTGTCATAGGTTTAAGAAAGATGGTTTCTTCTCATATTTATACCTTCAGTCTGCAGGCAGGGAGTCCAGCTCTTACAGCATGGTTATCTCAAGAACGGCTCGTCCCCCACAGCAGTGCAATGCTGGAGTTCAAGGCATGTCTCCCAGCCTTCCTACTCAAGATGGATCTCTGTGTTTTTGTTCTCCCCCTTTTTCCCAGCACACCTTGCTAATCACTCTCTGACACACACACCATCACCTTGCCAACCTCTGCCCACCCAGGTCCAAGATTAATCTTAGATGGGCCATCAAAAACCTTTTGTCATGTTAATGGATTTGCTCTTCATTAGCCCGGACAGGCTAGTTTGCATAAGCCAGCGCAGGGACTCCTTGTCTTGTACAGTTCTGCAGCTTGCATTTCTCCCTAAATATCCCAAATAACCAAAATCCTACCAATTATTAATTTCTAGGGGGGGGGTTGGGGGGGGTCCTCCCCAAACCTATAACAATACGAACACTTGGCAGACATACTAAACATTAGTCAAAACTGCCAAGTCCCTCTTCTGTGATCACAATCCTACATTCGAAGTACAAAAGCTTCTTGCTCAAACAATATATATGAACAATATATGAGTATGATGCAAACAGATTTATCATTCTTCCAGATAAATGCTGAAAGTAAAGGAATCAAAGCAACATCTTGCCAAGATTAGGGGAAATTTTTATCAGCTAGACTGAGGGTCGCAGTCCCCCACAGGGATCTGAAGGCAGCAGACAAAAAAAGTGAGTGAAGCAACAAATATGGCTCTTACCTTGTGTAGGCCACATTCCAGCTACACAAATGCCAGCCCACATTCAGGCAAGAAGGAGGCATCACCACTGTTCAAGATCACATTTGGACAGGCAAAAGTGTGCTAGGACATGGAGCAAAGGGGGTTAGAGGCCTGGCCTGGGGAGGGGCATGGCTTGGGGAGGACTAAAAGGTAAAGGTAAAGGTACCCCTGCCCGTACGGGCCAGTCGTGTCCGACTCTAGGGTTGTGCGCCCATCTCACTTAAGAGGCCGGGGGCCAGCGCTGTCCGGAGACACTTCCGGGTCACGTGGCCAGCGTGACGAAGCTGCTCTGGCGAGCCGGCACCAGCGCAGCACACGGAAACGCCGTTTACCTTCCCACTATAAAGCGGTACCTATTTATCTACTTGCACTTAAGGGTGCTTTCGAACTGCTAGGTGGGCAGGAGCTGGGACCGAAAGACGGGAGCTCACCCCGCCGCGGGGATTCGAACCACTGACCATGCGATCGGCAAGCCCTAGGCGCTGAGGTTTTACCCACAGCGCCACCCGCGTCCCTCTGGGGAGGACTAGAAGGTCATATTTGGCCCACCACTCCCAATCTTACATATTTACAAGAGTTCCTTGTTCAAATCTCACCTTAGCCATGGCCTCACTAGAAGGTGATAGGTCATGGGAACAGCTGTTGCTACATTTTTATTATATGCCTCTGCCAAGGAGTTCATGGCAGCTTACAAAGTGTCCCCCCTTTTAGCCTCACAACCCTGCGAGGTAGCCTAGGCCAATACACAGCTAAAGGCTATAGGAATGCTGTCTTAAAAAGTAAAGGGACCCCTGACCATTAGGTCCAGTCGCAGACGACTCGGGTTGCGGCGCTCATCTCGCTTTGCTGGCCAAGGGAGCCGGCGTTTGTCCGCAGACAGCTTCCGGGTCATGTGGCCAGCAGGACTAAGCCGCTTCTGGTGAACCAGAGCAATGCACAGAAACGCCGTTTACCTTCCCGGCAGAGCAGTACCTATTTATCTACTTGCACTTTTTGGCGTGCTTTCGAACTGCTAGGTTGGCAGGAGCAGGGACCGAGCAACGGGAGCTCATTCCGTCATGGGGATTCGAACCGCTGACCTTCAGATTGGCAAGTCCTAGGCTCTGTGGTTTAACCCACAGCACCACCCGCGTGTCTTACTGAGTTGTTATTAGAAATACTGAGGCAATGCACCTGAACTGCTTCAAGAACACTCAGCGAAAACGCTATATGAATGCTAAGCATTGCTATTATTGGGACATTTGCCATTTCCCCCCCCCCCACGCAATTAACATGTTTTGTTGCTTAAAATTATTTTTTTATTTTCCTACTCACTCAAAAATTATATGCACAGTATATGTATCCTTTCATATGTTGCTTATCAATTCTTTCAGGACCATGCCAGTGAATGACAGAACCACCATTTGTTAACCTGCGTAAAGGGGGGGGGGGGGGAGAATCTCACTGTACAATCTCAGCAGCCCCCATCTTGTTTTCCATCTATTTTCTTCCACAGTCCAGTCACTTCAGCCATGTATCAGTAGCCTTAAGTATCTCACAGCAAAGCAGTTGGCACTTGTGCATCAATATCCCCTCATCCTAATTGCAAAAGCAGACCCTTTGTTCATACCAGTGAACCCAGTCAATGCACCTGGTGGACTGGGAAGGAGGCAACCAGTTACTTAAGAAAACACACTTGCCGTTCTTGTTCTTTCAGAATGCCTGTACACAGTGCACTGCGTAGATGTATTAAAATAGAACTGGCTGTCTCAAACAGTCCAGCTGGCAATGCCCTCACAGCCTGCTCTTGGGGAGAACAGCCTCTTCAAACCATGTGGATGTTCACGTTTTTACTGGAGAACGGAAAATGTCTCCTTGTTGAACAAAAGAAGGGAAGTAGCTTTGTCTCGCTCTGCTTTCACTTATTAAATCACTTCAGCGTTAACGATGACGAAGATTCTTATTTATGAAAAAGAATTTCTTCCAAAAAAAACCAATTCAATTCAAACGAGAAACCTTGAAAAAAGGCACACCCCAGTCAGATAGGTGGGGGTATAAGGAATACATTCATCATCATCATCATCATCATCATCACCATCACTGTCTAAACTGCTCTGCTTCCTCTAAAGCAAACAACAGGCAGTGGTCACTCAACTCTACCCAGCCGAAAATAGGAGAATTACCACCATCAACTTCATTTAGCAACTAGTCTAGTGACAAAGGTAAATGTCCAGGTTCTGGGAGTCAGAAGAATTAAACCATCACCATCTTGCCTTCTTAAGCAAATGGGTTCAGGACCATGGCAACAGAAGACCATTGGTGAAATAGGAACGATTTGAGTCAACTAGTTTCAAGCTGTAGTGAGAAGGTGGTAGAGATAGATGAATATACTATGCCAATCAAGGCTGAATGAGATGAATATAGCCCCAAACTGTCCCACAATTGTGAAGAGCACAGGTGCAAATAATAAAGAGGTGTTTTCATTTTTATCCATAAACTGCCTTGAATCCTGTCAGGGAAAATGGTGTGGAATAAATAAATAAATGGAAGAAGAAGAAGAAGAAGAAGAAGAAGAAGAAGAAGAAGAAGAAGAAGAATTGTTAAATGATACTTCTTTTATTTTACTCTAGCACACACCCCAAAGTATCATCAAATATCTTTGTGATCTCCACTTGTGGTTTCAGCAAAACTCAGATTTCTTTCTACAGTTTTGTTCTTCAGTTGAGATTCCTGCATTGCAGGGGGTTGGGCGAAATGACCCAACTCTACAGTTCTATGATTCTATGAACCCTACAAGTCACAGGGAAAGCTAAAGGCAAAGATTATTCATCTGATCAAAAAACAGAGTTTGCCTCATTAAACTTTTAATAGCACCTGGAACTGCAGCACTGTCCTAACCCACAATCCTATCTGCCTAGAGTGATGCAGGAACTACTGACTATGCCAACCATTCCTTTCCCATGTCTTCTCCCAATGAAATGGGATTTCAATTACTATCAGCTTGAAAAGAACTGATCCCAGCAGGCAAATATATTGACCATTATCTTTCGCTGGAACATAATAAAATGTGGCCAAAAAAAAAGGCTGGCACCCAATTAATGAAATCTTAGTAAATTAAAGTTAAGCATTTTAACAGATTGATTGACTGGTATCTGTCTAAATTTAAACACTACTAAAACTAGGAACAAATGATGTGTTGTTTGTTGCCTGCTAGGTCAGAGGTTGCATGTGTCGCTGAAAAAGGGCACAGGAGAGGTATTCCCTCCTGTGAGAAAGGGGATAAGAGGAAACACTGGAAGCTGCAATGTGCAGAGTCAGGCCACCAGGTCCACCCAGCTCAGTACTGTTTACTGGCATCAACTCTCCAGGGTTTCAGTAGCCTGACCTGGATATGCCAGGTTTCACTTTTTTTCAGAGATACCTCCAACTGGAATGGGGATTTGCTACCTGGTGAAGTAGAGAGATTGTTTTAAACCTTTTTATCTGTCGCTAGCTCTTCCTGCCCTCAGGTGCAGCAGAGGGCACTGTCCCATTGCCAGTGTCAAACAAAGGTTCAAGTGCTAGTCTGGCGCCAGCTCCTGCGTGTGTGATGAGAATTGGGACGCCATCTTGTTTTTCGCCTTGGGCAGCAAAATGTCTTGGGCCAGCCCTGTGTAAACAGTCCTGGGCTCTTACTGGTGGAGGGCAGCATGCTAATGTTTTCAACTCACAGAGGCAACCCCTGGTTTTAAATACCAAAGTTGCGTGAAGGCTATTCATCACTTCACGGTTCTCGCCTCACACAAACACACCCACCCACACCCAAATACAGCTTTGTAACTTGGGAAGTTACCAGCGCTGGCTTTTCCCATCTTGCTTCATTTTCTCTTTATGTTTTCTGAGGAAAGAGACAGAGGAAAGGGAGGGGGAGAAAGCCGCGCTCCACATTTCTATTCACTCTTTGAACATTTCCGGATTTTTCTTTCAGAGCACCACAGCTGCTGAGCAAATTACACTGAAATTAGGGAAGCTTTGTTTCAACTGCGGCCACACAGAAGCTCCCTCAGCGTGCTCCAAGAGTTCACACACACACACATCCGAAATACCAACAAGCTTAACCGCAAAGACCAAATCATTACGGGAAAATGACAGTAAACGCTTTAACCGTGCAACAAATACTAAAGCAAGTTGATGTTGCCTGAAGATACTGTTACACAAGCAGAAAAACCATCAGCCAAACAACAACAACAACAACAACAACACAACCCTCATCCAGCCTCTAATGGGATTTTCACACACACCCCCAAAAAAAGAGATTGGAAAAGTAACATATTTGCATATTACTTATTCAGCAATATACTACATAGCATAGCAGCTAAGCAGCATGTCAGTAGCTAATATTACTTATACTTTAAGTAAAGCTTTTTTAAGCATTAGGATTTGTATGCTGTTAGCAACATTGTCATAAACGGAGGGGACTTCTTCTTTATTTTAAAAAAAAGGAGACCGATAGAACAACCTTCTCCCTCCCATTGATTTGTTAGCACTGTACTTTCCCGGTTACTTTATTCCATTCATGATTAAAAGGCATTAACTCTGGACCCCCTCCAGGACTCACTGCTGTTGCTGCACTGCAGAGCTGCACTGGAGGAAGGCTGTCTTTTAGATGACATAATCACACCGATTCCCTTCTACATATCCAAGGCTAGGAGAGGGGGAGACAGGAGCAGATGATCCCACTCTCCCCTTGTCCAAATTCCTTCATCTCAGAAGAACACAGTATTGCACCACGGGCTACATGTAAACTATTTATTTTTTTAGACATTGTTTTAGATCTTCCACTTCCACAGCTCCAATGCATGCTACAAGAATATCTGAAGTTGCTACAGACTTACCTGAATAATACCCACCTCTGTACAGTCTGCCCCATCACACCACCTTTCTCTCTTTGGAGCTCCTTAAGGATTCTGCTTATTGATGCTGCTGATTCAGTTCTCTAAAGCCTCCCTCTCTCTGTGTGTGTATGCCTCTCTCTCTCTCCTCTCTCTTGGCTGCCTGCATACTGGCATTAGCCCACTCCGCTCTGCCGAGACCACTTTCACAAAGGTTCCTCACCGAAGATCTGCTGCTGGCAAAGATGAGGACCAGTGGACCTGGAGGTTGCAATTGGATGCAGGGAGACCCAGACTGCTTGGCTGTGAAGCCAGCTGGGTGCCACAGGACACCTCTCATGTAGGGCTGTGGCGAGGATGGGTGAGATAGGTGTTTAAAGAACAAGTAGGCCACCACTGGGGATGCGGGTGGCGCTGTGGGTTAAACCACAGAGCCTAGGACTTGCCGATCAGAAGGTCGGCGGTTCGAATCCCCGTGACAGGGTGAGCTCCCGTTGCTCTGTCCCAGCTCCTGCCAACCTAGCAGTTCGAAAGCACGTCAAAGTGAAAGTAGATAAATAGGTACCGCTCCGGCAGGAAGGTAAATGGCGTTTCCGTGCGCTGCTCTGGTTCGCCAGAAGCGGCTTAGTCATGCTGGCCACATGACCCGGAAGCTGTACGCTGGCTCCCTCGGCCAATAAAGCAAGACGAGCGCCGCAACCCCCGAGTTGGCCACGACTGGACCTAATGATCAGGGGTCCCTTTACCTTTACCTAGGCCACCACTAGGGTTGCCATACACACATCCGGCATGCAAAATAGCATCCAGGTGAATTTTTGATGAACTGGGAAAATGTCCAGGAAAACCCAGATGTATGGCAAGTAGGGCAATTTTTTAAAATGCTTAAAAATTCTGCCCAAATTTAATTTTGGTGGGTGAGATGTTCCCCAAAAAAGCTCAAGAACTTCACACCACGCCTCCCCCCCCAAAAAAAAGCTTGATAACGTTGTCTGGATTTTCACTTTGGGGAATATGGCAACTCTCAGCCACCACACCTTAATACGAGTTGCTGCACAGGGCACTTTTAGCTCATAGTTCTCAAGCATTCAGTGGAGAGGAGGCATGTGAATGCTGCCCTACAGCCATTGTGGGGAAAATGTTTTAAGAAGCACCCCAAGATCCCAGAGACCTCAGGCCCTGCAGAACTATGCACAAAACTGCCTCTTCACGGGAAAGCACTGATAGGAGTCGGTATTGAGGGGGAGTGTGTCTTCTGAAAGGGCTTGCCAACTGCTCTTTAGAGCATGGATGGGGAATTTCCATTCCCTGTTGAGGACAGTAATCCCTAAAATGTACATCTGTCCAGAGGTTGTATGCCAAGGGTGGAGGTATTGAAGGGTGGGGCTGAGTGATGAGCAAGGCCAAAAGTGAGAGGGGAGCCTTCTTTTCCTTTGGTACCCCCCCTTTCCCTTCTTTACAACCCACCCAGAATTAGCCATGGACTGTAGGTTCCCCACCCCTGGGCAATAACACCCGTTTCTCTGTCCTTCTTTACAAGAATCAAAGTTTGAAACTGGCATCTAGGAGCTTCAGAAGACCAAGCAGAGACCCACAGACAGTGAGCATTTATTTTCTGTCCTCTCATCTGGCATGAGGCCGATGTGTAGGTTCCATTTCACTATCATGGCTCAGGCAGCTTCTAATGAATTTTCCACAGATTTATGAAATGCTGCCTCTGTTCATACTTCTGTTTTCTTTTCCCACAACTGTCCTGATAGCTCAGTGGACACACAGATTTCACTATAGGAAACCCAGGATTATTTATTATTATTCCTTGAACGTCCTTTCATTGGCACTTTTGCAATTCCAGTCTACCTTTGTTCTATTATCCTATATCCAGCCTATGCACCTAAGTGTTCCGACGGGTATGTTCCAAGGCAGCAAACTGAATTAAAGCGAGACAGAGGAATCGCACTGACTCAAAACAAAACAGAAAACGGACTGTTGGGTCATCATTCTGCTGCTGGGCACTTAGCATGTTGGGAGTGGCCACTGCAGGATGAATGGCTAAGTTCCTCATCGTCATCTAAAAATATCCTCGCAATGTGCTTCAAGAGGTCAATGCAACATCATTTTTCAGAAAGGCATTTGAATTTTCTTCATGTTGCTCAAACAGAGAACAGATCCGTTCTAACTTCCCAGATGAAATACAACTTTATTCTTATGCAACAGCAAAACCAAATCTGTTCTGCACGTTTGTGTACCTCTCTCTTGCTTCAGGGGTGGCATCCACCAATTTTTAGATGTTAATCCAAATCCTTTAGATGTTCAGCTGATTAGCTCCTAACCGGCTCTGCTGGAGTGAGTTATTAAAACTATACCCATTAAGCGCAGCTGAGGTGGAAGGAATACAAATGCACTTTTGCGAATTGTGTTTAAGAAGGTTAAGTGTGGTAACATATCATTTCTTATTAAGCAACGTGCCACTGACTTAAGTGATACATCATTAACTTAAATGGGGGGGGGGGGACTTACAAGCTGGTCCAGATAAACAGATGTCCTACATAACTGATGTATATGTTGTGGGTCCACATCATTTCAGGGGAATGAATGCATCTCTGCCTAAGCTTGAAGATTCCAGCCTAAGCTATTCCCTGACTAGTTTTGCATACATAGGAAGAGAACTGAAACATTCATGCCCTCATCTTCAGTCAGAAATGGTGCAGCCCAGCAACAAATGCATCCTGTAGAGTTTCTGCTCACCAATTTCCAGCTGTGCTGTAGCCATTCAGGTGCTTCAAGGAAGCTCACAGCAGGCCATGAAAGCAATATCTTCCCTGCTGTTTGCCCTGCACATCCCAGAAACATACACCACCACTAAGTCTGGAGATTCCATTTAATTATCATGGAGAATACCGATTGATAGATCTACACTCCATAAAACTGTCTCTCCTTCCTGCCCCACCAACCAATCCTGCAGCCATCTGGGTAAATATCAGTTGTGCGAATAAGTATTTTCTTTTGACTGCCCCCAAACAACTGCCAATCAACCTGACTGACAGGTTTGTTTACTTATCTGCTGCCTTTCCACAGTGAGCTGTGCCCAAAGCGGTTTACAAGAGAGTCCACTGGTTATCAAAACACAAAACATTGAATGGATGGGGAGAAATCAGCTGACAAAACAGTTGATTCAACTAAGACAAACTCAACAACATGGTATAAAACATATGGTATAAAACAACATGGTATAAAACATATACCAAACATGGTATAAATTCAATGTTACAAAAAGAAAAATAACTAGACTTAAATAGGTATGGAGCAAAAACAAAGTCAACAGATGATTGAAAGACTCAGAATTCAAGTATTTAGGGGAGCAGGAGGGAAAAAAATCATCCCTACACATAAAGACTAGCTTTATATATTTCTCTAAGATGCAAACACTTCCGCCTTTCTTCATAAGGAAGATGACCCAATTCTGCATAATTATTTGGGCCCCAGTATCGTTCCCAGTTCTGCAATGCCCTTTCTGAGCTATAGTGAGCAGAACTGCATACAGTATTCCGGTTCTGACAGCACCATGGGTTTTATATTGGGGACACCTTTTTGGTGTAAAGACAAAAAAGGATGCTACAGATTAGGGGTAGGGAAAAGTGACCTGTGAAAAGGCTCTACAGGTGTCTCTTTTGCTGTGTGTGCACACATTGGAATACAGAGGAATGCTGGTGTTACCAGCACATCTGTAGTCCAGATGCATGGACACTCTTCAACATTATTCAAAGGCAACCTCCGCTTATCAGGCCCTGCAGATATTCAGAATTAGCATCACATCAGCATTCCTTTCAACCTAGTATTATTATGATCATAACGTTATGGACATGCACCACCAAACAATCAGACCCAAACACCCTGGGGATATGTTAAGAAACTTAAACAACAGTTGTGATTCCTTTAAGCCGTGGTCCTCTCAAGTCAATATTTAGCACACTGTGCGTTACCCAAGCAACCAAATGAGTAATCCTTCCTTTGATGAGACCACCCTCCAACTGCAGAGCAGACCTTCCTATTATATTCATTTAAAAAAAATTAAATCGAAACACCACCGAAAAGATGTACTTGGCCTTACAATGGAGCAAGTCCTGCAGTCCCGAGCATGCTAAGGGAGGAATCCTATAGCAAGATCACCCAGAGTGAGCGGGTTAGGCTCTAGTGGATCTCTGTCTAAGCTAGGAGGTTCCTGGAGCAGCCGGGATAGGCCAGCTTAACTCGCTCATCCTTGGCTCAGCTGGATAGATGTCAGTGTATATTCCCCCACCCCAGCTCACCCAGGAATCAGCTGACTGAATTGAGATCGGTTGGTTCTGGTGTAAGCCCTTAAAATTATTGGGGTGGGAGCTGCAGAAGTGCTGTGGACTTAGGCAAGATCCCAAATCCATTCCACTTGGTCACGTGACTTAGCGATCCAGTTTAAGTTAAACCAGCAAAAAGGATGGTGTATGCCAAACACAATGTCACATACTTTCAAACCCATGTTTGCAGCCATAAGGACTAGAATTCTGTCTTGCTTTTACAAACATTTTAAATGTTTCTTAAAAGGGAGAGATGGGTAAGGAAGCCGTGCCTCCCACAGAATGCACCTTGAATGTTAAATTGTGCAAGACAAGTCCAGGGCGGCAGTCAGAAAGTCACTACGTTGCTCAGACACCTTTGGTCAGCTCTCCTTAAGGTCTTTGGTCCTGGATAGCCTCATGAGCAAATGTAACTCTCTGACCATGAGGTCAATTCTTTGGTTCCATAGATCCTGAAAGCAATACCTCCACCGCCCTCAGTACCGACGGTTGGGAACGTCCATGTAAAATGGATAGGTAGCAGGTCCAGGCCACCTACCCCTCAGATCACTTTGCTAGAGTGATTTCTCATTAAGCAACCGGTGATGATTTGGAGGGTTTTCCTAATTTTGCTAGGGACATTAATTTGATTTGTTTCCAATGAAGTGTCACACCGTTTTGAACTCAATACTATTCAATTGTGAAAGCTGTTAAAAAATGCAAATTGCTTTAAAACTGTGCAGACAGACAACTGACATTTGCCTGTTTCTGATTCCCCAAAATGTGTCAAAGATGAAGCACCTAATTAAAGGATTCCTTTGACAAGTGGGATAGAGACAGATTCGGAGGTTTTTCTCTCACTTAAATTTGTTTGCATTTTAGATGATACTCAAATTCAGTATCGTGCTTTCAGTTGCACCTTCTGTTCCCACTTTCAACCACTGCCTGCCGGTGATTTTCTGTTACTGTAAGGGGGAAATCCTATGGCAAGATCTGCTGAGATGAACAGTTTAGGATGCAGCAGATTTCTGGCTCAGCCAGGCTTTGCCAGCATGAAATCCCCAACCCTGGCTCAGCTGGTATCAAATCCCCAACCCTGGCTCAGCTGAGCCAAAGCCAGTGTAAAGGCAGCAGTGAGATGGGGCAGGATATGTGCTTAGGCTGGATTCTAAGCCCATTCAACTCAATCACATGACCTGGCTTACAGGTGTCAATAAGAAGACAGTAGGGACATGGGTGGTGCTGTGGTCTAAACCACTGAGCCTTTTGGGCTTGCTGATCAGAAGGTCGGCTGTTCGAATCCCCACATTGGGATGAGCTCCTGTTGCTCTGTCCCAGCTCCTGCCAACCTAGCAGCTCAAAAGCACACCAGTGCAAGTAGATAAATAGGTACGGCTGCAGCGGGAAGGTAAACGGCGTTTCCGTTCGCTCTGGTTTCCGTCATGGTGTTCCGTTGCGCCAGAAGCAGTTTAGTCATGCTGGCCACGACCCGGAAAGCTGTCTGTGGACAAACGCCGGCTCCCTTGGCCTGAAAGCGAGATGAGCGCCGCAACCCCATAGTTGCCTTTGACTGGACTTATCCATCCAGGAGTCCTTTACCTTTACCTTACGTAATAAGATAGTCCACACCCTCAAGTTTACAATCTAAAATACAATACAAAAGGCGGGGGGGGGGCTGGAGAGCAGTGTTCTTAAGTGATGAACATGAGTGCTTTGGAAGAGCACCATTTTAGGACCCATCTGCATGGTGCTTGTGAAACAGTCACATAAGTATCTCAACACACCTCCAGCCCACCTGCCATAGCAGACAAACGCAGGTAATCTGAGACCATGATGTCCCTGGTATATCCTTGCCAGCAAACAGCAAGAATGATGAATTAGCGCATGAGGAAAACCAACTTGACCAGTTGCTAGTTTTACACTAATGATCCTCCCCAATTACTCATTAAAAGTGTTTTGTGAATGTGCCCACAGGGGGCATATTTTTAAGAGCTTACTTTACCTACGTTGTTATTGCCAGCTAGTCACTATAAAGCTTGATTGCCTTCATCAGCTTTCTGGAGGCATAATTAACACTGATGAGCAGGAGATACATCTTAAGTGATTTTGCTTGGTGGCGTCTTTGAGAAAAAGCAAGGTCATCATTGAACAGTAGCAGAAGAGAAGACTATTGAAAAAGGAGAGTTTGATAGAAGGTAAGAACTAGAAAGATAAAAATGTCTGATGGGAAATGAGTTTCCAGGTTTATGCACAAGGACTCTTAACAATATTTTATGTGAGCAGCACTGAAGACCATCCAAATAAAAGATCAATTTTCCTAACTCCAGGTTGAAAAGACATTTACAGTTCTGATGACTTATGCTTCCTTCAGGAACTGAGTAATGTATATTATAAGCACATGAATGCAGCACTTTACTCCCACTATTTGCCCCAAACTAACTTCTAAGCTTGAGCCAGACATAACTGTGACGTAAAAACACACGAGGACAGCATATACATCCATTTTCCTACCTAGGCTTAGCCAAGTGATCCCCAGCTTGTTACTTTGATAAGCTTCAGCGCAAAACCTGCAGAGGTCATTTTGCGTTCAGAGTTCAGAAATCTGAAAAGGGGAGGCTGCAAAGCACTCTTTGAACAAAGAGAAAAGTATTAGGAGAAGCAGGAAGTAGACACTGCTGCATGCCTGTTTTATGGGAGAAAGCGCATTTTGAAAAGCAGCATCTCTTCCTAAATGCACAGTGAAAAGCCTATTCCAGAGACAAGAAATATGGGATTACACAGGGAAAGACCATATTCATGTTCATATGATCAGTTACCTAGCAATAGTAATCCTTCAACTGACTTCATCTCCAATATATTTACATTGACCCAAAGGTTAATCAGAGGCTGAGGGGTAAGAGCCCTTGGATAATTAGGGGCTCAAACCTGCCTCTGTTTCACCTCAAGATAAGATCATCCTGTCAAGTACACACAGATAAGTAGAGCGAAGAATTCACTATAAATTGAGACCACAAGCATAAGTCTGTGGATAACGCCGCCTTATATACACTGTTGCTGGCTCGGGGTGGCAGCCCAATGGTGAAGCCATCTTTGCTGCACTAATGATAAGAAGAAACAAGTCTGTGAACTAGAAGGACCAACTTGTGTGAGTAGAACGACACTGTCCTTCTGTTGAATGGGAGGAGGAAAGTGTAATGCAATCAAGCACAATCAAGTCTAGTTCCACGTTCTCACAACAGCCAACCCAATGCTTATGAGAAGATCGCAAGCAGGAGCTGAGGGCAATAGCACAATCCCCACTTGCGATTCCTACACAGAGGCACGTGGCCTCTGAACCTGAAGGTAGAACACAGCCATCATGGTTAGTAGCCAGCAATTGCCCTCTCCACCATGAATTTGTCCAATCACCTTCTAAAGCCATCCAAATTGGTGAATATTACTACATCTTGTAGAAACTAGTTCTATAATTTAACTATGTGCTATGTGCAGAAACGCAGGATATATAAGCCAGGCGCAAAATGGCTTCTTAAACCAAGGAAGGTCTAGTTGCCATTTGGGGGCATGGCAGCTCTGAAGTGTTAATTTTCAAACTATGGACGGACTGTGATTGATTATCAATTAAACATCTGGCTAGTTCAAATGACAACCTTGAGCTAAGTTAAGAATTCTGAGAACTTAAAGTAGAAAAGTCACTTGATCCAGGGATAGCCCACATAAATATTGGCCTAATCTGACCTCTTTTGCTCAATGGTGATTCATTTTGGTTCCTGAAAAAAGCATTTTGGTTCCTGAAATTCATTCCAATTGTACAGATGAAATATAACTGATAGAATTCTACAGGATGTGTCGTTAGTGTGTGAAAACAGTCTGGATCCAAGGATCTTAGATGGTAGAGATGTCAGGTGTCATCCTGTGCCAAGGCACCTTCACTTGCTTGCAAGTGTTCGATAGCTAGGCGAAAAATGCGCCTGGCCCCTGGCTAATTTCAAACACAGTGTGAAGAAGTGCTTTCTTTGTCTGCCCTGAATATTCCAGCTTCTTGGGCTAGCTCAGAGTTCTAGTATTATGAGAGACGAATACTATGAGAAGTGGCAATGTGCCAAAGCATGGAGAAGGACATGCATTATTACATGTGACCAGAACCGCCAGTTTCAGTGAACACATGCAGGTTTTGTTACAGTTTGACCAAACTTGAGCCAACAAACAGTTGAGAATGACCTGCTCCTTTGGTAATTCATCAAGAAGAATCCCAACTCAAACAGTTTAAAAAGTTAGTACACCTGGATGGGGCCACAGGGCTTGAACCACATCAGACACAGATTCACTTGCTCCTTATGCTCCTAGGACTTCTGGTCAGAGAAGGGATCTGCAGAATCCTTCTGGCCTAGAGAATCAGATGACATCAAAAGGATCATCTCTCAGATCTGCTCCAGTCCCTCAGTCTGGGCTAAGACTGCTCCTGCCCGTCTCTCGAAGATCCATGCCTGCCCTAGGAGCTATGCTCCTGAAAACAGCTCAGCTCTGTTCTTTCTACAAAAAGAGACAACACACTAATTGTTGTCATATTTTATGGACTGAAGCCAATGTCAAAGCACACGTACCACAATGAACTGCTCACACAACATGTCTAGAAAAGTCCCAAAAGCCTCACAAGTAAATTGAATTGAATTGAAATCGGTTTACATATTTATTAGTAACTTTGTATTAATGTAACATTTTTATATGTAACTGTGTATGTTTGTAGTATTTTTGTTTACATTGTCTGTTGCTGCTTCAGCTTTCTCTACACCACTTAGAAATATTTTAAATATACTATATTAAGTGGTCTAAAAATTAAATAGCAATCATAATAATAAAAAATAAGAAGAAACAAATGAGTAAGCAGGAAATACACA
Organism: Podarcis erhardii; assembly: GCF_964252035.2. Classification (NCBI taxonomy): domain Eukaryota; kingdom Metazoa; phylum Chordata; class Lepidosauria; order Squamata; family Lacertidae; genus Podarcis; species Podarcis erhardii. Next base: position 98,362,758 of record NC_138508.1, on the reverse strand, counting down.
GAGTGTTTGGTGTAAGAAGCACAATGGAAATTCAAAATAGGGATAGCCATGTTAGTCTGTTGCTGTACAATCCAAAAAGACTAACAAGCATTATATTTTGTGGGCCAGATCTGACTTAAACAGGTTCAGGCCTACGAAAGCTTGTGCCACAATGAATTTGCTAATCTGTGTATGGTGTCACAAGGCCTTTTTGTTGTCTAGGACTCCTTTGAAGTAAATTCACATTATTTTACCAAGCCTTTCATCCTAATTCCCGAGTACAAATTATAAGCCTGCCTGCAGCTTCAGCCACTTTCATGTACCACATAAGGCAAGCATGGCCAAACTTGGCCCTCCAGATGTTTTGGGACTACAACTCCCATCATCCTTAGCTAAAAGGACCAGCGGTCAGGAATGATGGGAACTGTAGTCCCAAAACTTCTGGAGGGCCAGGTTTGGCCATGCCTGACATAAGGCATCAACACTGGTTGATAGTGACTCCCCCCCCCAAAAAAAAGCCAGGGAAGTTATTTAAGAAGCCTTTCAGCGGGCACATTAGCTCATATGGGAGCTAATCTGATATACTTTAGAGGAATTGTATTAAATTTTTGGACTGAGTCTTAACCTGTTGTTGGATACAAACAAATACCTTCAGCCCGCAAGCAGAGCATGAGCGCAAAAGCACTCTCTCCCCCACATCCCGTGATTCCCAGAAACTGATGTCCAGAGGCCTATTGCCTCGAATAGTGAAGGTGGAAACCAGCCATCGTGGTTCGTAGCCACTGATAGCCTCTCCCTGCATGAATTTGTCCAATCCTCTTTCAAAGCCATCCAAGTTGGACACGCCCACACTATCTCCCATGGGAGCAAATCCCCACAATCTGCTGTGTGAATAAGTACTTTCTTTCATCTGTTCTGAGTCCCCCAATATCCAGCTTCGTTGGATCACCCTTAGTTCCAAGATTAATCTTCTATGTTAAATTTGCAGATGAGAGCTTCTGTGGTTGTAGTAAAATTGATATTTTTTGCAGATAAAAAGGTTATATCCCTATAGCCATTTAGGGCTCTCTCTCTCTCTCTCGCTTGTGATATGTGAAACTTAGGACCATACCAATGCTGAATCTGCCTTAGGTACAAAGGGAAGCATTTATGACTATCATTAAAATGGCCCTCTGGCAGCACTTTTTAACACTTTCTACTGTCTAGAAAGTGCGCAGGACAGGACAGTCTAAAGCAGAGATGAGGACCTGTGCTCCTCCAGATATTGTGGGACTCGAAGTCCCTCCAGCCGCTGCCCTTAGGGGTGATGGGAATTTTAGTTCAACATCACCAGTGGGTTCTCCAGCCCAATCTGAAGCAATGTGTTTTAGAAAGAAACACCTAAGGTACCATATCCAGTTTTTCACCCCACCCCCAAACCATATACAGTGGTATCTCGGGTTACAGATGCTTCAGGTTACAGACTCCGCTAACCCAGAAATAGTACCTCAGGTTAAGAACTTTACTTCAGGATGAGAACAGAAATTGTGTGGCGGCAGCGGGAGGCAGTATTAGCTAAAGTGGTACCTCAGGTTAAGAAGTTTCAGGTTAAGAACGGACCTCCAGAACGAATTAAGTTCTTAACCCAAGGTACCACTGTACAGCCATCTTTCTCTGAGACAATTGTGTCCCATAAAGGAAACACACAGGGAAATAACAAGAGAGTCTGAGAGAGTTATTTACAAAGAAAAAATGCTGAGCCACCTGTTAAGGTTCTTGGGGGGAAATTCTGTCCCTTCTAGGACTAAAGCGTTTAATTGCTCAAACTGTCTGAAGACCTTCCCAAATGATTTTAAAGATGCAGTCAATTAACCAGGCACCATTTGAGAGGTAGAATTAACCCGCTTTCTCCCTCCACTTCTAAACTGTTGCCTGCTATGTTACTCACCCTTCTCAGGCAACAGAGCTGGGGAAAGGAATTGCACAGAGGTGCGGCTGGCATCTTTGCTGGCCCCTGCCCTGCCTCTAGAAGGAACCCATAGAAAGACCAGCCTGCAAGTCTTCTGAGCAGTTTGTAAAGCTGCGGTTCTGCTCAACTCCAGGGAATCGGGTTACTTTTCTTAAGAACTATTGGTTTTATGCATTCACAGATTCCTGCAAACTTAACTAATTAGGCTGGCAGGTCTAATTTCTATTTGTCAAAGCTATGCATGTACTCACATTTATATGCCTTTTGTTCAAAAATTACATAAAAGCGAGCATCTGGCTTTCTTTTCTTTTCTATAACAGTTCTAGCGCTCATAATAGAAAACACGGCTTCCACCTACTTGGTCTGAATATTATGTGGTAGTAATGTTAAAGTCCACTTGGTTTTATAATATTCTTATATAAAATAATTATAAATGTGCCGTGACTTTAATGGTGGGGAAAGTGGGGGTTGCAATGCTTTAAATAAATAAATCAACGTCCCAAAGGCTAACAAAATCAATAACTAAATCGCTTGAAAAGGGGGGAGAAAACTCTCAGTAATTTTCTACATCAGCCCTATGAATGGGTGCTCAATGGTGCAAATGACATCAGTAGAATCAAACTGAGCAGAACCAACCAATGGAAGAGAAGGAGGGTTCTTTCCAAAATGCCATGGCAAATGCTGCAACAGTGTTTCTCAAGTTCCCATTAGCCAAGACCCAGTTTATTCTGAATTAGAATGTGGAGTCACGCTTCACTCTTGCACTTAGAAAGATATACTTGGAGAGTATGGAAAAGTACAGAAATTACCTATCCCAGAGGAACCTCTTGGGTTTGTTTGTTTTTTGCACTACGCAAGCATCTGGGTGTGCCTCCTGACTGGAAGGAGGCGAAATCCAGAGGAGTGACTCGTGCAAATGCAATGGGTAGCCTCCTCTAGAGGCAGCGCAATCCATCTCTTCATTAGAAATGAACAAGTGGGACCTGCAATAAAATGTTGCAGTATGCAGTGCTCCTGTTCCAGGTTGCTGTCAGCTCTGCCTGAATACAGTTGAGCAGAACTCTAGTATATTCCCCTTTCCCTGGGTTTCCAGATCTGCCCAACAGGCATTCTGCAGCCACTGAGCATACTCCAACCTGCATCGGGATATTTTGTGGTGGTTCTGGTTTTCTCCTGCTTAGGATCCCCTCTCCCCCCCAAAAAAAGGCTTGTTTTCCGCTTCTGCCCAAATTGCTGAACATGCCAGTACTTGCCTTTTAAAGGTAAAGGGACCCTTGACCATTAGGTCCAGTCGTGGCCGACTCTGGGGTTGCGGCGCTCATCTCGCTTTATTGGCCGAGGGAGCCGGCGTACAGCTTCCGGGTCACATGGCCAGCATGACTAAGCCGCTTCTGGCAAACCAGAGCAGCGCACGGAAACGCCGCTTACCTTCCCGCTGGAGCGGTACCTATTTATCTACTTGCACTTTGACGTGCTTTCGAACTGCTAGGTTAGCAGGAGCAGGGACTGAGCAACGGGAGCTCACCCCGTCACGGGGATTTGAACCGCTGACCTTCTGATCAGCAAGCCCAAGAGGCTCAGTGGTTTAACCCACAGCGCCACCCACATCCCTATATACTTGCCTCTTGCTTCTCAGTAACCCCAGCGTATGACTGCCTAGCCATCATCACTCAGCACTTGGGTAGACTACTGGTATAGAGAAGTTGAGCCTCAAAAGAAAATATTGTATTTGGGAGAGAACCTTCAATGTTCTCTCTTCTCAGGCAGAAGGCTGCCCAGAGCAAGGCGGCAAGTAAGCAGGGGCACAAGCAGGCATCCCTAGCGGCCCAGAGAGCAACAGTAAGGAACTGGTGGTTGTTGATGGCTGGCCAGAGAACAAGAGATTGGGTGTGTGCCCTTTACATCCACATTTCTCTGCCTCTTGTCTTCTTTTCCTACCGTCACTCCATTCCATTTCTCCTCCCTTTGGGTTTTCAGTTCCCCGCTGCCCACCCTCAACAGAAATACATTTTTTTGCATTTCTGCAAATCTTGGGGTTATATGGAAACAATCAGTCAGGTCGTCTATCTACAGTGGTGACCCGAGGAGGAATGACCCCTGAGAGGAGTGCGGAAAGAAGAAACATTATGGTGCAGCAGCAACAGCAGCAAAACCGGATGCCTTCATCTGCCCCAGCTGCAACAACACATCTCTCTCCCCTATTGGTCTCTACAGCCACAGCAGGCGCTGTAACTCTCCAACAGTTTGACTTCACCCCTGAAGGCACACTCTTCCATTGTCTCCCAAGACAGACGGATGCCAACTCATACCTCCCCAGGCTTTTTGACATTTTGGCTACTTTAGCAAGCTCATTCAGAGAACTGGGTCAGAATCAGAATACAGGATGGTATTCAAACATGGCACAACTGCACCCCTCCGGCTAGCCTGAAAGAGGCAAGCTCAGAACCCTGAATCATTCAGAGAAGGCAATGGACCATCTTCCCTGGGCTGTGGCATTTGGCCTCACAGGAACTCTTATTTATTCAATATATTCCTTGCAAGCCACTCATAGTTTGGGAATTACTGTACTCGACAGCTTTCCCTCAGCTCCCACATGAAATTTCACTACATAAACAAGTACTAACTTGGGGGAAATAACTCTGCTCACTGGTTTACAGGAGTGATTCTGACAGCAAGTGTAATATATTTCCACTAGAAATTTTCCATTTCAGGACTCCAAGGACCTATATATTGACACATCCATAACATGCAAATATGTACACACAAATCACTGCAAATGTAAATGTGTGCTCTGAAAGCCAGTTCTGTGCTGGGACCTTTCGTAGCCAAATAAACGTGAATGCTGGGAAAGGTGTCAGGTTGGGAAGGAGGAGGAGCCAAGGAAGAAAAGCGCGGAAATGAACTATTGATTGATTGGTGTGTTTTTTAAAGCCCTGATTAGTTCCTTCAGACGCAAGCAGTGATTATTTTAAAGTTCATGAGTGAAGCCGTCTTGAGGAAGGGCCATTTGCACTATACATTTAAAGCAGTATCGTGCCACTTCCAAGAGTCAAGGTTTCCCCCAGAGAATCCTGGGAACCGTAGCTGGAGAGTGCTGAGAATTGCTCAGAGAACTCTGTTCCCCACACAGAGCGACCATTCCCAAAGTGGTTTAACAGTCCATCCCTCTTCCTAGGGAATGTTGGGAATTGTAGCTTCCTGGGGGTTACAGTGGGTCTCTCAACCATTCTCAACACCCTTAGCAGACCACAGATGGGGCCTCAGATACAGTGCACAAGTTTTGCATGAAGATGTCAGGTTTAATCCCTGATATCTCTAGGCCAAGCATGTTCAACTCCCAAGAGACTGTGATCTACTCCCTGTATAAAAAAATGCAGTGATCTACCCATTGTCATTGGAGGGAAGGGGAGCATGTGTGGGGTGGGTGGACTGCCCAGAGCTGCTGAGCTTTTTGGGGGGGAGGATTGCACAGAGTTTTTTAGCTCCCCCCCCCCGGTAACTTTTTGTACACAATAAGGATCCCACAATCTCCCAGGATCAGCTGGGGACATACCGGTAGATCACGATCTACTGGTTGGATATCCCTGCTCTAGTCAAAAAAGGACCTCCCTCAGTGGAGCTGCAAAAAAACCCCTCAATGGTGTTTCAATATGCTGCTTTAAGAACTAATAACGACATTTTCATAAACTCATAGAATTTATAGAGTTCCTTTTGTCCATTGATGGTGCCATTTTGACAACAAAAGATTAGCACTTGGGAAAAGAGTTTAGGACTAGCACACACGTTTCTGGTCATCTTTTTAAAAAATAAAATAAAAATTGCACTCTATTGCAAAGCACCGTCTTTTCATCTTTTAGCTTTGCCCCTTCAAATTCCATAATTCAATTCTCTACCATTTATGTTAAGAGAACAGGTTAATTATTTTGTTGAGTTAAGAGACAGACACTTGTGTCCATATTAGGTTACACAGCCCTTTGGTAGCATATCTCAGAGATAGTCTAGATCAGGGTTGGGCGGGACGAGGGGTTTGCTTGATGGATCTGGTAACAGGTCCCTCATCTACTACTCCTTCCCACACAAAGTAAAAATAAATTTAAAAACTGGTAAATAAGCAATTTATTTACAAAATTCAAAGACAAATATGTATACTGATTAATCATTATTGAATACTATTTAAGATCACTGAGCCACTGCAATGCAATTAAAGGTACAGTCATACCTCATATTATGTTTGCTTCATGTTATGTTCTTTCAGGTTACGTCCCGCAGCAACCCAGAAGTACTGGAAAGGGTTACTTCCAGGTTTCACCGCTCGTGCATGCGCAGAAGCACAAAATGATGTCATGTGCAGAAGCGCCGAATCGCAACCCGCACGTGCGCAGACGCGCCGCTGCATGTTGCGCTCTTTTCATGTTGCGAACAGGCCTCCGGAATGGATCCCGTTCGCACCCAGAGGTACCACTGTAAAGGTAAAGGGACCCCTGACAGTTAAGTCCAGTCACAAACGACTCTTGGGTTGCAGTGCTCATCTCGCTTTACTGGCCGAGGGAGCCGGCGTTTGTCTGCAGGCAGTTTTTCCAGATCATGTGGCCAGCATGACTAAGCCGCTTCTGGCGAAACCAGAGCAGCACATGGAAACGCCGTTTGCCTTCCCGCCGGAGCGGTACTTATTTATCTACTTGCACTTTGATTTGCTTTCAAACTGCTAGGTTGGCAGCAGCAGCGACCAAGCAATAGGAGCTCACTCTGTCGGGGGGATTCAAACCGCCGACCTTCTGATTGGCAAGCCCAAGGCTCAGTGGTTTACACCACAGTGCCACCTGCCTATTATATGATCCTTGTCTAGTCTCATGATTGGTCTCTCAATGCTGAGTGTTCAAAGTCAGATCCTATACCCTGCTCACAAAGCCAACAACCCTGTACCTGATAGATTCATTAAAAGACTGAATATTAGTCATAAGACAAGACCAGGTCATACGTTACTCATGGACAACCCGACTTCTGGACTGGGGTTGACTGGCTGGAGCAAGAGGGGAAAGTGAAGTACCTGAGGATATAGAATGCAGGATATAGGACAAAATCCACATTGTCAAGTCTTGGCCTACATCACATTTCAATACACCTTTTGTTGGACACTCTTTTTTTGTTTTATTTTAGTAAGCACAGCAACCCAGTCTCCAAGAAAGTACTGAAATTTCAGGAATGCAAAGTGAACATCCCTTCAATAGAAAAGGAAAAATATATGTGCCATGGGAAGGTGTGTTAAAAGGCTTAGATAATCATCAGGAAGGGATTTCAATTAGCTTTTTATTGACTTTAAAAGCAATGGCTGCAATTCTCAGCGCAAAGTCTCCTGGAGATGGTTTGAGAGTCGCTTTCCCCAACATTTTTCAGAAAGCTTAACTAATTCACTGTCTATTCTTACTTTTCAGATGGAAATTAACCAAAAGATGGATTTGGGTTAGGGGAGTGGAAAGGAATTGGACATTCTAAACACTCGCTGCAGTATCAACAGATGAGAAACACTCCTCAAGTGAACATGAAAAGGGGAGATCTTAAACTTGGAACACATTATTTATTATAAAACAAATGAGAATAGAGATAGCCGATGAAGTTCAGGTGCCATCATTGATATGCATCTCGCAAAACAGACACTCACTTATCTTCCAAAGCAGCACAAAATAAGGCATTCCCAATTAATTTGTCTGAAGGCCACTAAAACATGTTGTCTGCATGGCATTAAAAACCAGCAATCATATTTTGGTTATTCCATCATAATTATTAGGCTGTGTTTCAGTATTCTAACCCACTCTAAATCTGCAAAGGGGAAAAAATACAATTAAAGACCATACACTGTGGTACAAATCTCCGATGTAGATAAAAAGCAATATGGTATGGTGCGATGGTGCCTATTCTACAATCTCTCCCATCAAAGCAAGATTCTCAGAGCACAATCCTATATCTGTCTCCTAAGAAGAATGTCCCACTGGTTTCAATGGGGCTTACTCCCAGGTAACTGACAACAGGATTGCAGCAACAATAAAGATCACATTTCTGATATTCATCCCTATGCTAAACAGCCAAACTTCTGTACAGTGAATTAAATGAAAAATAAAACTTTTGTGCAAATAAATTCCTTAATATTAAATGTACAGAAAATGCACTACAGACGGCATATGCTACTGAAAAATGCATACCTGAAGATACTATTTTGTAAAAACAAAAGCTATTTAAGCATACATAGAGAACTGCACAGGTGCTCTGAGCATTCCCTCTCAGAAAGCACTCTAAACCCTCACCTTTTCAATTATTTTTCATTGAGTCAATGCAGCAGGAACTAAAGTTAATAAAAAGAAACCCAAAACAATAGCATCCGTTATTTCTCCAGTAAGTTAAAACAGGTGTTTGATAGGAAGCTGTAAAATAGATAGTAGTGCGATAACACTGTGGTAGAAGAGCCTTTGGGGTCTGAGGCACCGCACACCTGGATTTTGGTTCCCACTGTGGTTCAGCTTCTCTGTTAACCAATGAACAACATGAAGAAAACACAAAACAACTTGAGGACTCTCCAGCAACTACAAGGTGCAGAACAGTTATTTGTTTTGCTTTGTTCTGCCAGTCAAATAATTATCAAACACTGAAGACCTTATTGTCTCTGGTCTTCCTTATCATTTCAAGTTACAGAAAAAACTATAGACTTTCAGAATCATAGGGTCATCTAGTCCAACTCCCAGCAATGCATGAATCTCAGCTAAAGCATCCTTGACAGAAGCATTAAAAAGAAGTACCATGTCAGATCACATAGAGATTCCTCATCACAAAAAATGAAGCTGCTGACAGACTGTGCGCCTCCTTTCTCCTTATCCCCATGTCCCTGTTCAGAGATGCCTCCAGTGGTAGCATGTGTGGAGAACCAGGCCATCTGTCTTCATTGAGGGAAATAACTCTCTGGAAAGAGTTGCAAGGGGAGGAGTATCTGCTCCTAGATGTGGGGGCATGCATGACCCCCGAAAGACTGGGGAGAAGAGGACCTCATTCCTCATTGCTATCAGATGACTTCATGATTAAGTAATGAATGGTGGACTGCCATATACAAAAAGGATTTCTTGTCTGATTTTCCTTGAAGTCAACACATACGTAGTCAATTGACTGGTGTTTCAATACAACAGTGAAAAGCACCAAATCTAGATTGGATGGGCATGCTCGCTGAATGGAACAACTTGCCCAAAATACGAGAAATTGAAGCCTGGCCCACCTCAAGGAGTGATAGAAGGCACTGCTACTTAGAAAACAGTCACAAATCAGACTGAAATAGTAATGGCCACCAAAATAGATGCTGGAGGCCACAGCTGTCCACCTGCCTATGTAGTGTAGGTACTCAATAAATTTGCCACTCTCGGTCCCAGGTCATTCCTGATAGCGCTCAATGCTATATGTTCTGGAAGCACCATGTATGTCAAGCTGCGCCTCCATCTGGGAAATCCCATGCATGCGTGAGAAATTTTGTTTACAAGAAGTTGGGCTCCATTTGCTACTATGCCAGTCCAAGTCATTGCAATGACACAGATTGATAAATGGAGTTAGTACTTATGTGTGGTACTTTTGGGGCTTGATGTGGCTGGGACAGCTGTGTTTTCAATCCAACTGCAGTTCTGTCCTAACAGCACTGAATTTATCCCCACCGGTATAACCCTTTCCATTCTAGATACAAGTTCCTAGCTGTCATGAACATCTGAGAAGGCTTAGGAACACCCAAGCATGTTTGGTGACTATTCAGAACCAACAGAGGTATAGAAGAGGGCTTTCAGCGGATAGTGGGTAGGGAACCCTGCTCTTCTCTCCTGTTCTTGATTTCATTCCTACGGCTATAGGCACTGCTGCTTCCCAATCCATCTAACCCATCTCTCCGTAGGAACACAGGAAGCTGTCTTATCAGACCACCGATCTATCTGCATGCAAAGCACTAAGCTATGGCCTTTCCCATGAACTTCTCTCCATCTATATACACATTACTACCATGGTCTTATTTGCCCCAAAATTAAACTCCCAAACGTTGAAACATGAATGTTATATGAAATAATCTAACGTAGCTCAAAATAAGCAAATGTACTTTAGAACCTGGGTTTGCTTAGAGCCTTTTCTTTTGTCTGTGGTATATGGACACAAAGGCCCAGTGCTGCCACACATGTCCTGTACACTTGCATCTTGAGATAGTAAGAAATATACCGTATTTTTCGCTCTATAACACGCACCCGACCATAACACGCACGTAGTTTTTAGAGGAGGAAAATCCGTAGGCATGCCACCCGTAGGCATTCCCTCCATAACACGCACAGACATTTCCCCTTACTTTCTAGGAGGAAAAAAGTGAGTGTTATGGTGCAAAAAATACGGTAGTTTTGGAGGCAACAGAATATAAGTCAACAATGGGCTGAAGAGGAAATGGGACAAAGAAGCGTTTAAATTGGGCAGAAATGGGAGGAGTATCAGGTCAAGAGTTCTGCCCAAGACTGCCAGGTCACCCAGCTTCCATCATTTCCTTCCTCACGGATAATTTCCTAGCCAAGGCTTGTAGGTTAAGCAACAGCGGCAGCATTTGTGGCTACCCTCCTTTCCCCTCCCCACACTAAGAGATACAGCATTCCACTTTCAGGAACCACATGCTATTAACTGAAATAACAACTTCTGCCAAGACTTCGACAGAGCTGTGTTAGTGATGTTAAGTAAAACAATCACTTTGGCGCTATGATTGCTCAAATACCACTCCTGCCTGATCTCTACTCCCAGAAGCCCCCTTTTAAAGCCACGAGAAACTTCTCTGTGCTTTTATAACAAATAAACAAAATTTCATCCATGGCACTCAAGTGCAAAAATGCTTTTAACCAACTAGAACACAAGACTTATATTAAAAGTATATTTCCCTACTGGAGAAAAGAAAAGATGAGATTATCTATTACACACCTACAAGGTTAAACACCAAAAAGCAAATCTTTTGCTGTACAGAAAGTTATCCTTTAAAACCAAGAGTTTTCATGTTGCAGACAACATATGTTTTGTGTCAGAGTGTAGCCAAAGTCCATAGGTAAAGCCAAAAGTACCCCTGACCATTAGGTCCAGTCGTGGACGACTCTGGGGTTGCAGCGCTCATCTCGCTCTATAGGCCAAGGGAGCCGGCATTTGTCCTCTTCTGGGTCATGTGGCCAGCATGACTAAGCCGCTTCTGGCGAACCAGAGCAGCCCATGGAAACGCCGTTTACCTTCCCGCCAGAGCAGTACCTATTTATCTACTTGCACTTTGACGTGCTTTCAAACTGCTAGGTTGGCAGGAGCAGGGACCAAACAACAGGAGCTCACCCCGTTGCGGGGATTCAAACCACCGACCTTCTGATCAGCAAGCCCTAGGCTCTGTGGTTTAGACCACAGCACGACCAGCGTCCCTAGCCAAAGTCCATAACAATGGATTAATTCCATTCTTCTATGTCGTTTATACAGTGTTATGTCTCCTCCTTGAAAATTGATATCTCCTTGCATCTTTTCACAACTCATGAAGGCTGCAGCTGCACAACCACTGGCCAAGAGTTTAGAAAGTCAAGGTTTCCCTGCTCCACCAGTGCTTTTCCAACTCTACCACCCCCACCTCCAAAACAAGACTTCATTTCCTGTGGTGGGGGGACATTATGTTTTCCCCTTCTACTGGAGAGGTTAAACCATGGGCTTCGCCTTGCGAAATGAAGTGGGCAGAGTCCCGCGCAACAGACTTAAAATTAAAAATACAGAACTAAATCTGGCACACTGGCACATACATGGGTGCAACCCACTTCGACAAAAGAGCCCATAACAATAGCTGGAGGTTCCCTTTCCATATGGATGCAGGAGCAAACAGGACTGCCAGCCAGCATTTCACCAGTAAATAAAGCATTCTAACAGGCAACCAATTCTGACAACAGAAAAGCCAGTACAATTCAGGATTCTGCCAGATTTCCAGCTACGATGGGAAATCCAACACGACCAAACTTGCCGCAAACTTCTCTGCCTTTGTTGCAATGAACCTTCCCCAAAAAAGGGAGGCAAGGAAGCACTTGGCAAGCACTTAATAACTGCAAACAAGCATCCCTATGGCCTTTTCACTGCTCAGAGAAGATTAAATGGCGAATTACACACACTAATCAGAATCCTCCTCCAGTAACTGTTAGGGGGCCAAGGTGTAAGAAAAAGACCTCCAAGATACCAGTGGCAACAGGTTTTCAGGAGCTTTAGGAGGGGTGTTATCTTGGACTATTTTCCATAAAGAGATACGAAATCTGAAGATGCTGCAGCTGGTTTGTATTGATTAAAACACAGCCCAACACAAATAGAAGAAGACGCCTTCACCCCGGTTTGGTTCCCCTTTATCACATACACAGCCCAACAAGACAACAGCAAGAATCCCCCAAGAGCATACAAATCAATCCGGCTAACCTGATTCAAAAATACAGTCGTACCTTGTTTTGTGACCAGGATCCGTTCTGGAGCCACGGCCGCTAGCCAAAACAGACACAGGGCAAAGCACCGCATCTGCGCATGTGCGCGGAGGTTTGTGCTTCTGCGCGAAGCACGGTTTTAACTTCTGCGCATGCGCAAGCGGCAAACCCAGAAGTAAACCATTCCGGTACTTCCAGGTTTGCCGCGGACGTTCACCAGAATGGACGCTAGACAAGGCGAACATTCGCAGAGGTGTTACTGCAAACACTCACACACCGTTCACAAACAAAAACAATTCTCACTACAGCCAACCAAAGTCAACCAACCACACCCTAAGCCACATCCAACCTCTCTCACCACCAAGGAAATACAATAAGTGAATAGTAAGACAACCCATACAAGTACGCTGACACAACCCCTCCCTCACACACTAAGTAGAATAATAGAAGCATAGCCACCCGACCCCAACCCACTTACCACTCCCCTCCTTTTTCTTCCTTCTTCCTAATTGTTCAAACAAATTCATAAACCAAAAATTTATATACTGATCACTAATAATAAAACATATGTTGTAGATGTTTTTCCACACTTATTATGCTATTTTTGTGATATACAAATGAAAATATTGGTATACTTATTTGTATAATTATATTCTTGTACCCAATTAAAAAACAACAACAGCCCAACCCTTCTTTTAGGCCCGCATCAAGGGCTGTAAAAGGAACACGACGTCACAAAAAGTCAACCATTTGAAACCAAGTAAACAAATTATATATACTTTATGTATATGTTTATATATACTTACTCAAAGGTTATTTGATTGGTTTTTAACTGTTTAAAATTTATGTGAGATGTTGCTCATTTTATAGCTCCTGATAATGGCCTAAAACAACTACAGGCCGAAATGTGTTTGGCCTTTCTTTTTGTTTACCAATAAATCCACATTTTTAACTAATAAATTCCAGCTTGAGATTTTATCTCTCTTTTTGGGTTGCTTTGAATGCTTACCTTTGGTGTTTTGTTTTGTATCTGTCCAAACAAGTTTGCCACTCCTAAAATTTGACCCAGGTCAGTCTTGAATATGGAAGCATTTAATCCCACAATGCATCAGTCACGCACCATCTTTTTATCAAATAACCATGGCAAATGGGCTTCCAATGTTTGTGTGGTGGGCAGAGATAGGGACGGGGAACCCTGGTTTAAGGAGCCATAGCTTATATATCTGAGTTTCTAACACTGGAAAAATGGCCTCCATGCATGAGATTCCTCAGCCATGGGCAATAGGGTCAGAGAGGCAGAGATGCACTTCACTTGTTCTCTCCCAATACAGTACTAAGCTAAAACTAGCTTGGTGCTTCTCCACTTTCCTGAACTCCCAAAGAGAGTAAGACTTATTCTAGGCACACAGGGCTGGGAAGTTTTGCAAAATGGAAAAGAGAATTTGAAGGACCTTTCCTTGCCCCCTGACCCCACACAAATAGATATATGGAGGAACAAATGGGCCAGTGTTTCCTGCGGACCTATCCTAAAGGCTCCCTTAGAGAAGACTCATAGCTGAAGCACTGCATTCCCTTGAACAAAAGGCAGCCTTCTCCATAAGCAGGAACGATGCGCAGCTGTGCCAACCTCAGAGCTTGTGCGGAAAGCAAACATGCCTAGCTGGCAACCACAGGTTCAGTGCAGACCAGGACAAACAGCGAAGACCCACTGCAACCTCCTAGCTGAAAGCTTTCAGTCCCAGCAGGTTTTGGTGCACTACAAAATAATGCAGCATGTCCCCTGTACAACACACACACACACACACACACACACACCCTTCTGAGACTTAGCATTCTGTGGGTCTAGTCTTCCTGTCTCAGAAATCACTAAGAAAAGGTGTGGGTCTCAACCTAAGGCAATGCCATCAGAGTAAACAAAGATCATGCATCATATAAGAATGCCCCAGAATAACTTCTTCCTCCCGACCTTTCTGGTGCAACAGGAGTTTGGGATCTCTCCACACTAACAAGTGCATATTTTAAGAGGGGGTCAGAAAGCCCTTTGTCTCCTCTGCATAGGGGACCATGATAAAAGCAGCCTTTGAATGTAATATCCTTCCCTCTTAACAAAATTAAAGGAAAAGCTTGTTATGGGGAGTTAAGCTGTTCTGCTTATATTAGCGGCCTATCATTAAAAAAAAAAATCAGCAGAGAAGCCTGAATATATCACTTTATATGCTTGGCCTCAACCCTCAGCCCACCCTCCCTTTGCATGTCTGGCTGGCTGACAAGACTTTCAGATAAATAACAGCAGTACTGTTCACTTTCCAATTTCTGAACTCCTTTTCCAAGCCAAAATAGGAGCCCCCAGTGGTTAAAGAATTCCTCCTTCCTGCTGCTGTCGTCCCCACCTCCTTCTCAACTCCAGTCCAAAGCCCTCGGCTGCATTCAGGAGGACACTTCCTGCTCTCCACTTCCACCACGGTGCCTTCAGACCAGCTGTTTTTCACGCCATCTATTAATGGGAGGGGGACACAGTTCACACCACACCCTGAGATATGTCAGAGTTTGCATTCTATTTCCTGTGCCCCCCACCACCACCAATCCTCTCCAGTCTCTCACACATCATCTTGTGTTTCCTTCAAGCAATGCAAATTTTGTTTGGGGCCTGCCTTGCACTGTCACACTTCCTGGACATGGTCTTTGTCCTTCCTTCCTCCGTACTGGGATCTTTTTAATTAATTATTTTCACAGGGGCTTATTTCACCACTTCACCTGGGTGCCTTAGATAGCTTCTCATATACTTTCCAGCTCAGAAAAAGCTAAAACTGCCAACCAGATTTTCTTCAAGGCCACTTTTTCATGATCCAGTCTCGAGGTACCGCGTTCTCCTTTTGCTAAAATTCCTGCCTTGCCTCTGACCCCACCCACACTTTTGCAAGGTCACTTGCAAGCAAAGATAAAATTGCAATATTTTAAGCAAAAATGCAAACACCACATGGACTGAGTTGTGACGTGGGTTGGAATCTGGCTGTCCAAATGAGCTACTGCAGCTGATGTGAGCACCTGGGAAGACTAGGCAGGTCTGTAAGTTGTGGATGAAGCCATGAAACCACCTTAGAGAGAATTGCAACACTGGTCCATCTAGCAGCCTGGTATTCTCTGGCTGGCAGCAGCAGGTCATGGTCCTTCCCCACATGCTACTGCCTGAGATCCTTTTGATACCGAAATGGAGGCGTTTGGCATATGAAAGGGGCGATCTAGCCCTACTGCGAAGCTCCTCCCCACCCCTGCCCAGTCCAGAAAGACCCATGAAACTGAGTGCTCACCCTGGAGAGATCCCAATTCACAATCCTTAGAGCTGTCCTGGTGCTTGGGAGCAAAGGCGGGAAGGTGGATTAACGACTGCAGGAGTAAGTAAACTGCATGTTCTTGCTGGGGGCGGGGGGGGGGGGGAGAGATACCTTTCGCCCAGAGGTCCATAAAAGCCTGCAAAGAGCTGCTTAGAAGGCAGTTGTGCACATTCAGCACTGCAATTCGAAGGAGGATTTTTTAAGAAGAGGACTGCAATTTGGGGAGGGCAAATGCATATGTATGGGAATTACGCAAATATGTGTTCCAAGGCAGCAAGGGAAGAAATCCTAAATATAACATTACACGAGTGGTATAGAAATCCAGAGGGAGTGGCTGGGTTGTGGGGGGGAGAGAGGTTTTTCCTGCTCTTGCAATCCCTCATTTGACAAAAATCACTTAACCTGGCACAGGTAAAAGAAGACTGCAACATCTGCCCCCTCATCCTGAGAGTTCTTCTTACACAACCCATCCGAGATATGCAGAACATGGCCAGAAGTTGCCCCCGCTGCCACCCACTGTTCCTTCCTCAGCGTCACCTTTGATTCCGTAGGAGAAAAAACTCCTGACCCCGACAATGGTATCCGCAGTAGCCCTAGGAAACACCATGCGTGACCTGAGAGCAAATAGGAGTGGCCCAGCCCTCTTCTTTCCCCCACCCACCCACCCGAGAGCAGAAAAGGAAAGTGACATCATTGTGTTTGCGCATGAGGCAGAGGGGAAATAGTGCCGCTCAGAAAGCTTGCTCTCCAGTGCGCTCAAATACGTAGCGAAGGAACAGAAAAAGAGAGGGAGGGAGGGAGGGAGAATACTTGCCTCACTTTGCCAGGTATGGAGAGAGTGTGCCGAACACTTCTAACAATGTGCCAGTGCTCTGTTTCCCAACCAGCGATGCACTTCGACAAACATAAGTGTGCTGTGTCATAAGGGAAGGAATTCAGCTTGTATTTACTTTATCTGCACACCGAAGGAAGTATCTGTGCTATCCCATCTCTGAAGCTTTTCAGTGCCATTGCTGACACTAGAGGGGTGTGTGTGTGTGTGTGTGTGTGTGTGTGTGTGTGTGCACATATACACACTTCACTGCTCCTGTTTCATTTCAAGGCTGAGGCTGAAGGCTAGGCAGAAAATGGAGCTCACATACCAGGGCCATATAAAGAAGCCTTGTAAGACTGCCATGAATTCCTACCTGCCAAGATACTGGAGCCTGGGTGGGGAGGGGGAGTGAGGACACCATGGAAACCGACATCTCCAGCCCACTCCTCACCACATGACTCTTAAATTGGGCCAATTTGTTTCCCCGGCTGTCAGCCAATCAAAGCAGGATTTTGTGAGCCAAACGACCTAACTCATGGCACAGAACAACAAGGTGTTAGCCTTCAGTCTCACATCTTTGTTCTCCAGCAGGCAACTCCATCTTAGGCACTTTCAGAAGTAAAGCACAGCAAGGAAAAGGCTGCCAATGCTAAAACTGAACAGTTGCTTTCTGTTTCTCTCTCCCCCAATCTCTCTTTCTCTGTTGCAACATCCTTTAAAAAATAATAGGAGCCTGACAAAAAGGGTTACACCCTGCATTCAAAAGATGACCACTCCTCTTCGCAAAGTGAAGCACCATTCGTCCCACCCATTATGAGACACGCATTTCAGATCAGACCATTTACTTAGCTAACCAACTCTGTCCTCCAGTAAAAAGAGGGAATGGAGCAAGTCTAGGTGGTTTTAAAGCGTGACGTTTGCTTGATTGGCATATGTCTGGCGTAACAGCTTATACACATGCTTTTGATGTAAATATAAATGCTTCCACGAAGAGCTTGGTAATGCTTATTCAATGGGGGGGGGTGAGAGAGAGAAGCAAACAAACATACATACCTACATACAAGCAGGTTTGAAATTAAAGAATGCATGTAATACATTGCTTTGAAATAGCTGGAAGAAGAACCTGTATGGGGCACTGGCAATGCCAACTACAGCAAGTTTATGCAGATTATGCATTCTACTGTACTTATATATTTAAGAGACCACCACTGCAAGCTTTGAAATCAACCGAATTTCCTTAACTATTATTAAAGTATGCATCTTGTCCGTAGAGAGGGAAATGTTAAGAGAATGAGAATGCTGCACAAAGCAATATAAGGAGAGGCATGCTTTATCTGCTTTTTTCATTAAGTGTTTGGCTCCCCTCCTTCCACTTTTCACTTTTAAAAAAGTTCATCAGAAGTTCTAAGGACAGCGAGCCAAATAAGAATTGGTTCTTTCTGCATATGAACTTCCAGCAATTACACCAGCTCATGGCACCCAGGTCAGTACTCTCACATTTCCACAAGCTTATATTGAGACAAGTAGCCCAGTTACCAGGCTGGATCTCAAATATTCATCACTAGTCGTCTAAACGCAAACTTCTCCCTTTGTCAACTCCAGCCAGGGCTACCTTAATGGAAAGGTGGGGGTTGGGGGGAGTGCCAGTCAGAAACCATCTGTTCCCCCCACCAAAAAAAAAATAAAAAAATTTCCACTGCATGAGCAATATTATGGCAAGTGACAGTTCCATACCATTATTACCAGAACAATAATGGTTGTAGCACAATTAAGCCCGAGAAAGTGTCATCAGAACCTTAACCCTTTGCTGGCCGATCTCTCCCCTCACAGGCACCCAGGCAAATAACTGAGTGGCAAACTAGTACAGCACAACTCCCAATTCAACCTGCTGTTTTTGTTTCCCTCTCAAACCTCGCCCCCCCCCCCCAATATTTGAGCCAACAGTTTTCCCCAATGTCAATTTACACTGCTTAACATGCATTAGGATTCCCCTTAGCAGGACTGAGAATGTCCCAATAGTATGTTTTCCCTGGCTAGGTGAAGAAAGAAACCCCTTTTTCCCTTCTTTATTTGCCCTCGTTAAAAACCCGCGCCTCCAATAAGAGCCCAAACACTTCTTTAGATTTTTTTTTCCTTTAAAAAAACAAACCAACCCCAAACCCCCTCCCTCCCCCAAGACAAAACGCAGTGCCTGGACGGGACAGCACAAGGGACCCAGATTATTTTTCTTTAGGTTTGTTTCGAGAAGAAACTAAAGAGGCACAGACCTGAGCAGGAGCTGCAGAGCAGGAGAAATTTTTCTTTCCCTTATCAAGGTCCCCCTCTCTTTTTTCCTCTGGCTCTCACTCACTTACCCCCACATTCACACACACACACACCAAATCCGGGTAGCTCATCCACACGCATACACTCCCCGTCTCCCCTCATCAGCTCTATGCAGTTCTCAGGAAATGAATGGGGGGGGGGATGGAAAGGGAGGGGAGGGGAGGGGAGGGGGGGGCAAACACAGAGAACTGTTGTACTTGCAAATGACTTACCCGGATCACATGATGGGCTAAATGTAGGGTGGGCCAGTGGGTGGAGGCTCCCGAAACAAGAGAGGGCACAATGTAGCGCAGCACCAGCGGAACCTTACCGGGGACGCATCGGATTGCATTGGGGCCCCGGTGAGGGTGGGCCGGTGGGAGGGGAGAGAAAGCTGGGGGGGGGGAGAGAGAGAGAGAGGAGAGATGCGATGCGGCAGAGGCGGCTTCGCTCCCTCTCTCCTTGCCCTCAAGGTGGGGGTGGGCGGAGGAGGAGGAGGAGGAGGAGGGCGGGGGGGCTGGGCGGGGAGGAGGCACCGCCAACCCAAACAAAAGCCCCCCCCCGCTCCACCTCCCTTCCTTGCTCCACCCAAAAGGTGGCGGGGTGGGGTCGGGTGGGGGAAGAAGGCAATGCAAGCGCGGCTTGGAATGCAGGCGAGGGCTCCAGACCCAGAGGCCCCCCCCCCCCCCGCAACCATCAATGGGCGGAGAGGGAGGAGGAGGAGGAGGGGGAGGGGCGCATCTGGGTCCCCGGTGCCCGGGCAAGAGGTGCAGGGAAACGCCCCCTCGAGGAGGGAGGCTGCGGGGGGAACGCCCGGCTTCTCCGCCCCCCGGTTGCATGCGAAGGGCGGCGGCGGCGGCGGCGGAGGAGGAGAGGGGAGCCGGGGGGTGGGCGGAGGGGCAGCGCCGAGGAGGGCACCGGATGGCCGGCCGGCTGGCTGGCTGGCTGGAGCCGCAGGCCGCGCGGGAAGCGGAGGCGCGCGCCTCTCCGGAGAGGGCTCCCCGGGCGCGCCCGGCCCCGAGCAGCCTCCGCCAAGGGGCGAGCGGCCCTTCTCTGCAAGCGGGGGAAGGGCAGCCGAGGCATCCGCCCCCCTCGCCCGTGGGTCACGCCGCTTTCCTCGGCGTTGGGGGCGGGAAGAGCCGACCGAGCCAAATGGGAGTGTCTCAGGCGGCAGAATCGCCTGGGACGGTAGACCCCCATGTCTACAGTTGGGACCTCGGGTTACATACGCTTCAGGTTACAGACGCTTCAGGTTACAGACTCCGCTAACCCAGAAATAGTGCTTCAGGTTCAGAACGTTGCTTCAGGATGAGAACAGAAACCGTGCTCCAGCAGGAGGCCCCATTAGCTAAAGTGGTGCTTCAGGTTAAGAACAGTTTCAGGTTAAGAACAGACCTCCGGAACGAATTAAGTACAGTGGTTCCCCACAAGACGAATGCCTCGCAAGACGAAAAACTCGCAAGACGAAAGAGTTTTCCGTTTTTGAGGTGCTTCGCAAGACGAATTTCCCTATGGGCTTGCTTCGCAAGACGAAAACGTCTTGCAAGTTTTTCCCCCTTTCCCCCCTTTTTCTAAGCCGCTAATAGCGCTAAGCCGCTAATAGCCGTGCTTCGCAAGACGAAAAAACCGCAAGACGAAGAGACTCGCGGAACGAATTAATTTCGTCTTGCGAGGCACCACTGTACTTAACCCGAGGTACCCCTGTATTTTCATTTCCTGCCTCGATCTGCACTCAGCCCATTTTTTTCTGGTGGGAGGGGGGCGCCATTTGGGGGTCCGCCAAAGTGCCTTGGGGGCAGGCCCTGGGTGCGAGTGACTCCCCCTGCGGCTCCAGAGTCGTCCTCTGAATCGCCAGCTGCCTTTGGCGCAGCCACTCCATGCCTTACCGACCTGAAGCGCCTCAAAAGTGTAAGGGGGCTTTGCCTCCTGGCAGGGCCGGCCCACCCATGCGGCAAGGTGGGGCAACTGCCTCAAGCAGCAGATTCCAGGGGGGCAGCAGGTCCAGTCTCCAAGCAATGCATTCCTTTCTGCCACAGCCACAATGGCAGCCGTGGCGTGCTTGTCAACTGCATCAGCCATCCCTTCCGCCCGTAGCTGTCAACGTTTCCCTTTTTTTAAGGGAAATTCCCTTATTCCGAACAGGATTCCTCTCAAGGAAAGGGAAAAGTTGACAGTTATGCTTCCACCCCATGCTGCTTCTGAAGCAGCCTCTTGGCAAACAGGAGGCATCGCTGGTCTTCTCCTGCCCTTGTCCCCAAAGTTGATATTTATTTCCCTCTTGTTCCTGATGTAGAACTTCATTTGCCCCTTCTTCCCTGGGAGGTGCAATTTTGTGGTTCTCAACGTGCCAAAATGTCGGTCCAGCCCTGCCTGCTGGGCCAGCCCCAAACTCTTCCCATTCACATCTGCCCCAGGAAGGCCTGTGGGGCCATCTTTCTCCATGGGGAGACTGCCTGGCTGCAGATGTCTGGGCAGGCCCAGGGTCCCTTCTTCAGGTTGTGCCCTTCCTAGTGAGCTATGATCCCACAGGAAGTGGGGTCTTCTGGATCCTCTGAAGGCAGGTAACTTCAGTGGCGTAGCGTGGGTTGTCAGCACCCAGGGCAAAGCAAGTAATTTGCGCTCCCTAACCCATGGATTTGCGCCCCCTAACCCTAACCCCCAGATGTTGCGGCCGGTGCGGCCGGCCCCCCCTGCACCCCCCCACGCTACGCCACTGGGTAACTTACTCTCAGCACTCCAAAAGTTAAGTTCCTTTATTAAACTTACTGCTTCACCCACCAAGAAAGAAGCTCCAGAGCAACTTACAAGATTACCATTACATAATAAAATATCCATAAAAACAATGCAAAGCTTGGGGGGGGGGGTTGGAGGGTAAGAACGAAAGTGACTAGTATACTTCCATTTTTTTATTAAAGGAAAGCTAAATATATATACAGAAACATGAGACGTGAAAGAAGAAGAAAATTGTTCTGTAGGTGGTGGTTTAAAAGTTTTGCCGATTGCGGAGTGAGATGATCTGGTGATCGATTCAGCTGGCAAAGCTATCCTAGGACAGCTTGTGCAAGTGGGGAAATGTTTTCAGAAAAATGGTCAAGTAACCGACTTTGCTGGATACTAGGCATTCTGCAGTTAAAAAGCAGGCAGGTGGGGAAATGGTTCAATCTGCAGTGTGAATAGGCATGCTGGCTGCACCCAGGGCAGAAGAAGGGTGAAGTGTATTTCTGTTTTGTTGGATTGTTGTCTTAATGTATTTTAAAATAATGAAGCAATATATTAAGCCTAAAGAGGCAAGGCTGGTGGTTACTAGGAAGAGAGCCTTCTCAGTGGTAGCTCCCTGGTTGTGGAATGCTCTCCCTAGAAAGGCTCATCTGTAGCCTACATTTGGATCCTTTGGATTTTGTAGTGAAAATCTTCTTTATTCTTCTGGGCCTTTCAATAAAGCCAGTGGAATCAGAGAACTATTTTGCTTTCCCTTTTTATTGATCTTAGGCTGCTTCATGATGGTTTTAAGCTGATTTTACATGGAGCTTTTGTGCTGGTAGAAGGGTTTTAAAAATATTGATTTTTTTGTTTTTATTTTTTGATAGTTTTTAAGTTCACTTTTTTAAATTGGTGAACCACTGAAAAGCTTGGTTGATTGGATGGTGTATGAAAGCCAAAAACGAATGAGCATTTGAAATCTACTGAGATGTTTTCTTGTGGTTCTACTGAAATTTAAGCCTTGTGGCCTGGCTGTACTTGGTTTAAAATGGCACATGAGAAAGCAACCCTATTGAAGTCCTGGGATAGGCTGGTGCCTGGAGAGGCAACTGCCCAAGAACCTCACACATGTTGTCCTGAGCTCCCCAGAGCACAGATGGGGCATAACACCAGTTTATACACCAGCTTTAGCCCAGTCTCTGACCTTTCTGTGGCCCACTTTCATTCCTCTAGCATTGCAAAATATGTACAAAGCTGCCTGGCTCCAGAGTGTGGAAAGAATATGATCCCTGGGTGGTCAGGCATTGGCATGCGCCTCCTCCCTTCACAGCCCTTGATGATGATGTGGGGAGTAAATGGGGTGTAGCCAGAGAGCAGCTGCGTTCTGGTCAACTCCAGCTGTTAAGCGATTCCTGAAAATGCAGGCCGCAGCCAGTGCTTTAAACGGAGTTGCACACGGAATTGGTCCCTGACCAAATGCAGGCTGTGTACATGGCATGAGGCCACGAATATCGCCTTGCACCCCAGAAACCACTGGAGATCATCTGGAGGATCCAGCAGCTCTCATAAGCAAAGGGCCCTTTGCACTGATTTAGTAAAGACCCACTGACAGTATTCTTGTTTGTTCCAGACAGCAGCCATCAAGTATTTTCCTTCTCACAGTGGCAAAATCAGAAGCTGGCCAAAATGGGGAAATGAAAGGGTGCATCTATTAAAATATGATTTGGGGGAAGTGTGCTTTTGTTCCTGTTGTACAAAATACTGTGAAAGCCCCAGGGCCGTCCCAACCATAGAGGCAAATCAGGTAACTGCCTGGAGTTTTGGAATTCCAGAGGCGCCAGCTCAGTTATGTAAATCGTTTGGAGAATTGTTGCCTGTGCTTTTGGAGAGAAAGTGATTAGTGGCAGCTTAGCAAACTCTGGGCTGGTTGGTATCCCCTTGTTTTCCAGGAGATGCCATCAGAAGGCCTTCTGAGCTTTGGAGGGCACATAGCTCAGAGGCGGAGCACATGCTTGCATTCAGAAGAACCCGGGTCCAACCCCTGGCACCTCCAGTTTGAAGGAGGCAGAGAGCAGGCGATAACAGAAGACCATGACTGATCCAGAAGCATAAATAGTAAAGGGAAGCCTCCCTTTGACACCAGTGTATAGACACACTTTTGGCAGAGAAATATGCTGCCCTTACGAGTGGCAGAAAAGCCACCATATTCATGGGGTACTCAGTAAAAACGACATAAGTAAAAGACATAAACATTTGGTAAAAGAAGCACCCTTGGCATTTGAAGAAACATCACCTTATATCCCTGCCCTTATATTACCAAGGTCTTCAGGGAAGTTGTCCATGGCTTGGGTGCCCAGCTTGTATCCACCAGGAGCCATCGGTTTTGTGGGCTCAATTCAGTGGTGCTCCCTCCCAGCTGAGATCAGTCTGGCCTCCTCCCTGTTGAACTTTCAGTGCTTGCTGTTTCCGCAGGCATTTCAAGCAAGTTTTCCCAATGTAAAGGTTCATTTCAGCTGATTTCATTGTATCTTTTGTAACCCTACCGTACAACCCCTTAGAGACTATGGTATTAAGTGGCATGTATACATTGTTGAAATAAATAAATAAAATAAACCAGGGAGGGAGCCAATGATCTCACGCTGATGGGACGTGTCCCCAACATATGGCCTGGAATCAGCATGCAGAAAGCATGAAAAACTTTGCAACAGCCACCCCCTGCTCCCATCCGCCCCTGGGGCCCAGCCAGGAACCCCCACTACTGCAGATCCCCAGGCAAGCCTACAGAGGTTTCCATCTCAACATCTCAAAAGCAAAAAAGGGTATCTTTTCACGCTGTTTCTTGTAATTCACTTCCATATGGCTGCTTTTGGCACAAGCTTGTTACATCGGCAGCTGTTTGTGTCTCCGGCTTTCAACTCCATTTTTGGCAAGACTAAAGAAAGGGAGGTTAACAAACCAAGGGAAGGGAAAGCAGCAGCGATACAAAAATATACCATGCATGCCTATCCCTCGCAGGATAAAATAGGGCTTTAATGCTGAACCGTACAAAGTTCAGGGTGCAACTTCTTACTTACAAAGCAAATACAAAATGTTACGACATCAACAGGAGAGCTGTATTTTCACAGGTATTAAATAATCTTAACTACCGCTGCTGTACTTCCGGTGGAACCACTGCAGTATACAGTTGCCTTGTTCCCAAGAATCCTGCCCAGAAATCTTGCAGTGTGCCAGAAATCCAAGTCCTGTGAGGTCTGGCTCAGATCACCCAGCCCCCATAAAGTTATCCTCCAAGAGAGTCAGTCTCAATGTCTCTGTTTCCTCTGGGAGCCACAATCTCCCACTCCCAGGCACATTTTTTGATAGGCATTGCTGAAGATCAGGGGCCCCATAGTATCTGCTCTTGATGGCTGGCGCTGTAGATCAGTGATATGTTGCAAGCGTGTTGTATTGGGGGCAAAATTCAGCATCCTGAGAATCTCTCTGAGGTTTTTGTAAAAAGCGTTTTTTCTATTCCCTTTGACTATAAAGGTGGGCTTGAAAATGTCCTCAGGCGGTGATGCATGTCCCCCCCCCCCCTTTTCCCGGTCTAGTGGCCAATGATATTGGAAGTCTGAAAAATGACATCGGAACAAGTAATATATTGACTAAGATGTTACCTGGAGGAGCTGGGATGCTTAACCTGGCTGCTATTTTCAGTGGCAGTCCCATGGTCTTCACAAACTGTTATGTAGTCTTGCATCCCAATTTCGAATTGATTCCTAGTATCATGGGTGCCAACTTGAATAAAATATTTGGGGGGAGGGCAGGTATGCCGACTCCTACATAATTGATCACATACCATTTGAATGACAATGCCCATCAACTTTGGAGGGGCCCAGCCCCCTCAGATATTTTTTGTTGGGGGCGGGGGCGAAAGGAACTAGGAGTTGTCTCCTATGCCAAAAATAGTTCTCACTGACAGGTTGTCATCCATATTGCTATCACTATCAGACATTACATTTCCTTTGTTAAAGGGAGGGGGACTTGCTAGTGGGGTTTTTTTGTTTTCAAGAGGTTTCATTTTGAGAAATGCAAGCTGGCTGACCTATCATGATCATGGGAAGTAAATCCTGCTTGAGCATTTCTCGTGGGCATTTGGGCGGCCACTGTAAAAACTAGATGGGCCTTTGACATGATCTAGATAGAAGGCTCTTCTTATGTTCTTAGGCCTCAATCAACACAATAAGTTGCCTGTAGAGAAAGCTAAACATGTGGCGAATGAGAAAGTTTCATGTTATTCCAGACTGAGAAAAACGAAATTAAGCTGCTGCTCCTTTCCAGGAAAAGGAGAGTCCCTACAAGATAACTGCAACGCAGGCATTTGTTCACATAAATTTTTGAGTATCATAGGTGTAATGGTTCTAGGGGTTGCTCGTGCGTAAACTGGCGCCACACCTGGCTGGGTTGCCTGAGTGAACCTTTTCCGTCCGGACAGCCACTCACCCGTGGCTGTCTCAATCGCTGGCAGAATCCGTCAGTGGGCGTTTCTTGAACTTCTTCCAGCAAAGAAGCTCTTTGACGCCTAGTCTCCGCCTACTCTCCCTGCGCGGAAGCCTTCTGCGCAAGGAGGGTGTAGGCAGCGGAGGACCTGTACTCTCCCCACTGGTCCCCGGCAAGGAGTCATGGGACCGCCTCGCCGATTCCCCCATCTGCCCCCCTTCTCCACTGGTGCTACGCTGATTTCCTTCCCCAGAAGATGGGCTGCTTCTCCCCATCCCGGGACGCTCTCCGAAATCCCTCTGGAGCCCTCTCTCTCCCTCTGGCTCCGATGGCAGTTCCCTGACAATAGGCTTTAAGTGTGTGGTTAAATAGAAGATCTTCAATCTGGATCGCTACTTAGCAGGCTGTACTACAGACTTGTCATTATTGCATAAATTCAGGTAACACAGGGCAATTTCAGGACATCGGGCAATACAATTTTTGTCCCCTAGATAGTTGCCCTGTGTGGGAAGAGGCTTCCATGCATGTAGCCAATGCGGAGGATATTTATCTAAAAGATTTCTATGTTTCCCTGCCCTTCAGCAGAACTTTCAGTGTCGCTTACAAAAGCAAGACAACACACATTAATAAATAACCAGTTGTTAAAGGGGGGAAAACGTGCATTATTTCAATGCTCATTCAGGCCTTAATGAACTGCTTAGATGTACTTCTTGATGCACATTCTCATCTGGGGTCACTAGATGTTTTGAAAAAGTAGTCTGAACAGTTTGAATCAGATCTCAATTACTGCTGTGAAGGTGACAATGCACAGGCAACTTCCGGCTCAGTTTTGTCTCCATGTAAACCACGAGGAGCAACCAAGGTTTGATCTTGGCTTATTGCTCAGGGTTTGTTTCAGAGGGAGAAAAACACGAGCCCCCAGTTTGTCTACTTGGCTTGTTTCCTGGTGGTAGCAGGGGTAAGGAAGGAACCATTGGTTGCTTTATGGGATGGCTGAAGCAGGCCACTTTATTTTCTGTGAAGCAATTAGCAACAAATAATGCCACTCCCTGGCTATTCTGTGAACCTAGCAGTTCGAAAGCACGTCAAAGTGCAAGTAAATAAATAGGTACCACTCTGGCGGGAAGGTAAACAGCATTTCCGTGTGCTGCTCTGGCTCGCCAGAAGTGGCTTAGTCATGCTGGCCACATTACCCAGAAGCTGTACATCGGCTCCCTCAGCCAATAAAGCGAGATGAGCGCCGCAACCCCACAGTCATCCATGACTGGACCTAATGATCAGGGGTCCCTTTACCTTTACCTTTAATGCAACTCCCTGGCTATTCTGTGAACCATAATAATAACAATAACACTATTTATTGTTGTTGTTGTTGTTGTTGTTTCTGCTTTGTGGAGCCAGTGCATTCACCACAGTTCAAGTATTTCAAAAGTGCCAAGATGCAACAGGTTGAAGACGGCTGTAATATTTTGAAAGAAGACAGAAGGTTCTCTTGCAGGGTGAGCTCAGTTTTGCAACTGGCAGTATAAATTCATGCACCTCTGAGTCCTATGCTAGATTCAAATGCAATCAGCCCTTAAGCCTTTTCTTTACCCTATGTGCACCTACTTTTTCTTTTCTTTTTTAATTACCTACATTAAGAGAGAGGGATGTTAGAAAGCAAAAGGAGGGGATTCTTTTAAAAAAAATCTGGAGGGAATAATATAGCTTTGTTTTCCAATTTTAAAATGAGCTAGAGTTCCTTTCCTTTTGTCTACCTCGTGATGCCATAAAGTATTCTTCTGAGTGGGAGCTATTTTCCAGCCACAAGGCATTGTTCTCCCCATCTCGTCTCCTCTCCTGCATGCATGTCGTATCTTGACACTGCACACCCCATACAGAGAGGCAGTTTTGCTAGAAAGGTGAGCAGGTGTGCTCAGCTGTCGTGATGAGCATTCAACCAGTCATTGTCTCCATTTTGAATTTTTTGAACATAACTGATCTATTGAGCCCTTCTCCCTTAAAAAAACAAAAACATCAAGCCCCTCTAATTTGAACTTCAACTTAGCAAAGTTTCCCAGACTAGTTCTCCTCTGTTTTCCATTTCTTCTGCTTGCTGCAGGGTCGCAACAAGTAAGGTTGTATTCTGATTCCCCATGCAGCACCTCGGCCTTTGCAGACACTTGATATTCTTACTGAGACTCCAGGGGTCCCGGCACATAGCCAGGGTTCGATTTCCTTGGGACGAAGGTTAGAGGAGACTGTGACGACGTTGGGATATATGGTTTTGTTTACACACATGTAAACAACCAGAGCACAGGATGTTGGGGCTCACATCATCAACACTCCAACAGATCTTGCTTCTCCTTTAGATTGCAAGAGAAGCCAGCTTAGATTCAGCACAGAGCACAACAGATCACACTCTCCAGAGTCCAGTATTCCACTTTCAGCTCACATGTGTTACCGGAAAAATCCGAGGGCTCCCTTGGACAAAAAGTAAAGACACCAACCAGAGTAAATTGGAGCAAATCAGCAGCCTGTAGGCTTGGCCTTTATTGACTGTTGCAACAGGGTGCTCCCCTCACTTGCAGGTGAGAGGAAAGACACAGAAAAATGGTGTGCAAGACCTTATAAAAACTTTTGAAATTCCCCTCCTCTAGGTCAAGCCCACCCCCAGAAACATCATGCATACATTACAGAAAGGAGGGGTTGAGGGAGGAGTTGCGGTGGTAACCTGAGTGTCCTGTCACCTGGCTGGTTCCCTTCTCTCCCCCTCCCCATGAGTCACTTCCAGGAGACAAAGGGGAGTTGGCAGTTTCCTGCCCCCTGAGGGAAGATCTGATCATTGTCCTTTGTTCCAGTCCATGCTGAATCCACTGCCATATGCAAGTTCTTTGTGATCTTGATTGTCTTCTGTCTAGGACCATCAGGGTTGGCATAGCAACTGGGCAGGGCTCCTGTGAATGTGCTGGGATGGTGAAGGGATTATGGCTGCCCTGTATCAAACCTTCCCCATTTTGTAGTCCTTCCTTCATGGAGTAAAATAAAAGTGGAATAGTGCAAAACCAATGTATGGTTGATTTTCTATGAATTTATAACAGAAGCATAGCGTATGTAGTGTGTGAGTGTGAGTGTGTGTGAAGTTTGTACAAACTGAATGATTGGGGTGGGGGGTTCCTGCTACACATGCATACACTAAAACTCTCGCTATTGTCCTTCTACCTAACAGCCAGGTGAGAGGAGTGGGGGGAAAGGCCCAGCCATGCGCTCATTTTCTGTAGATGCAGATGTCTGAGCAGCCAATGCCATTACCCTGACAAAGGGACTACTTGCCCTCCTTTACATTCAAGCCTCACAGGTTCACAAAAGTTGGAAGGGATTCAGGGTATGATCCAGAGTGACCCCTGAATTCATCATCATCATCATTTGTTGTTGTCGTTGTCATCACCTTTTCCAATTATCTTGCCTAAAGGTGGAGGGAGACTTTGTCCTTGGAAGAGACATGCTTGCAGGAGGAGAGATGGTTGAAGTTTATCTACAAAGATTCTTTTCACTTAGCTTCTTCCTGCCCTCCTGTCCGAATCTCCTCTCAGTTAAAGCAGTTGGCTCATGTGGATCCTGGCCTTTGCTGCCCTTGATCCTTTAGTCCTGTTCTCCACTGCACTTGCCCCTCTGGATCAGATGGTTTGCGCTGTCTCAAATCCAGATTTTCAGCTCCTTCCACCTCCATCTTGGTCCTTTTGGGGACCACCAGGTGGTTTCTTTCACCATGTTTGATTCCCTTTTCACTTGGGCTTGTCCTTCAGTTCCTGGGACCTATAGCTGTCTACACACACAAACATCCATCGCTGACAAATTCCTTAGCACGGATCCATGTTGCTTTGTCCCTACCCTGTCTTGATTTGCATCTGCCTCCCCTTTGCTATAGGGAGGTTTGTCACAGAATGTTACCTTGGCATGAGACAGATCAGACAAAAATGTGCTTGTGGAACATCTGCAGGGATTGTGCACAAAGGCCCTAGCAGAGGTCTTGTGCTCATTTGCTGAACTTGGGAGAAACCTTTGTGTTGACAGGAAATCAATTTAAATACCTACTACTGAGAGATTGTGTTACTAATTCCTTTTTCAACCCTTCTCTGATGACTAAAAGCATAGAAAAGGTGCTGGGCTTTGCCGAGCCAATCAGCTGTATGAGTGCCCGTTTAATCTCTGATATAGAGATAACGTAGGCTCCGCTTCTGCCGCCTATCAGCACAGAATCCATTAGATATCAGTCAGACCTCAAGGGGCCTCTGAGTCTGTCCACATTGATCTGATAGTAGGACCCAAGCTTGTTTGGTCTAGAGACACCATCCTTTATCTATCTGAAATGTCACCGTGCATACATGCCACCATACAGCAAAATCATTATAGATTACAGTCTCCAGGTGGCAGATTAACCAAACTGTTTCCTGCCCCCCATAACCTTGAAAGAGATTTTACTGTTGAATTCTATATTAAGTCAGCAAGCACATGAAACAGTTTAGCACCAAAGCCTAGGTGATGGCCGGTTGCTCTGCACCACAATGCGGCAAAGGCTTTGGGGATGGGCTGTCTACTGTGAGGCGAGGACCTCGGACAGGCCTCTTATGACTGCATCTGCTCCTCCCTCCTCCCTCGCTGCTTCTCATGAAGCAAGGCACAGCATTGCAGGTGCAATCAGTGCCTCTTCGAAGGCTGACGCCAGGTCTCTGTTCCAACTTTGCTCCTGAAGCTTTCTGGTAGCCCTTAGTCTGATGGTGCCAGCTGCTGATTTAGACATCTGCAAGGCTCCTCTCAGCAGTGACGTGCAGGTGTGTAGACAGGTAAGCTCCTGGCCTCCAGCTCCCACGCTCCACGTTAGCAAAACTTGCATGCACATAACTAACATGTTGTGCTGAAGGTTTCTAGCCTAGCCCACTGGATGTACTTTATACATGCATGGATTGCTTGCATGGTGGTGTAACGTTAAAAAACGTGACACTCCCCTGATGCAGCCGCAGTCTGACCGGCACGATCCCCAGGGGGGGGGGTGCGGGAATCTCAGCACTGAATTGACCCAGTTATGTGTTCAATCTCTGACTCTCTTAGAAATCATGGCTCCACACAGGCTCTGTGCCAGAAACTCACACCATAAAATCACACCCGCTAGAATATTTTTCGCAGTGAACCTTTGGAAAACCTGGGTCACAGTCAATGCTGTTCTCGTCTGATGGAGAATTACCCTCCAGTGATTGCTTCTGTCTCTCTGTCTTTTGGCTAGTTTTATATCATATACTGAGGAGTATATACAACAGAGTCCCTTGTGTGGACATCTACATATTTCTCCGCTGATTTAAGTGGAACAGTAAAGTCAACATGGGTGGGGTGTGTTTGTGCCTCCACCGACACTGATACTGATACTGCTAGGGACCCTAGTATGGTTACCAGATTTTTTCAATGAATCCGGGGACACTTTTTTTTTAACTGAGTAGCAACAGGGAGTCAGTAGTGGGGATGGTGAAGCAAAAGACTCTGGGCCCAAGCACACATGCATATTGTATAAAGGTGCAAAGCCCTTCTTTCGCACCCTGTGAAACATAAATGTGCAGAGTTTTTTAAAAACTGGGCAACGGCGTGGCACCTGTGACTCCCAAGCCTCCCCAAATTGGTCAAAACAAAGGGGGCATGGGGCAGGAGATCTGTACCGCCGGACACCCCCAGTTTCCCTTTGGCAGCGGCAGTCCGGAGCCAGCCTGGTAGCGCAGTTGGCTCTGGCTGGCTTCAGGAGCTGCTCGCTGCCAAGGTGCCCACCATTTTTCCTCTCCGGAAGTCCCCATATGATGTGTTGCACACAAGACATGGGGACTTCCAGAGAGGAAAAATGGCGGGCGCCATGGCAGCGAGCAGCTCCTGAAGCCAGCCAGAGCCAACTGTGCTACCAGGCTGGCTCCGGGCTGCTGAGGCTGCAGCCACATTTCCCGGGGACAGATTTGCAAATCTGGGGACATTCTGGGGATGGAATTTGTCCAGGGACAGATGTGCAAGTCTGGGGACGTCTGGTAACCCTACTATAGTGGCATTTGGAATATCAGGGACCAGCATGTCTGATACTCCAAGAAACCTTACCCAGAAAAGGCCTTAAGGATTCATTGCACATTGCAAAAAAGTGGCAACAGAAGATGGAACAAATGACCTGCACGTTGCCTCCCCAATTTGAGGTGTCTCGCAAAGGGGAAATCTCTGTACATTTTCTCTTAGGCGAGAAACACATGCTCTTTTTTTGCAGATGAGCTTGTGTGTTTCACTACCAGAGAGATGTGTAGGTCTCCCACATTCTGTCTGAACCTCAGGAGGGTGGGAAAAGAGTTGAAGGTCATTTGTACATACGCTATTACTGCTTTCTCATGAGGCACAAGCGGTCCCAGGAGTTACTTTGATACAGAGCCACTGGGAAATGTCAACATATTTGGACAATCAGAAGCTTAGATAAATGCTGTTGACTTAAGAGTTCCTGTGACATGGAGGGAGCTTCAGAAGAGACACACAGTTCTGATCATATACAGATTTGGATAACTAAGGTCTTATGAGGTCACACTATATACTAGCGATGGTCAAATGCGGCAATTTCAGTTTCTCATTTTTCAGTCAAGTTCAAGTTCACACATTTCCACCACAGTTTGTGAATTTTTAAAAGTCTTCATGAAAATTTGTCAGGATTTCAGCACATGTTACTTCTAATATACAATTGTTGTATGCAATTTTCCACAATATGCGCATTTTAAACAATATTTCCCCCTAATATAATGCATTTTGTATGCTATTTGCAGCAATATATGCATTTTTGCACTTTTTTAAAGTTGGAGAACTATGTCACAAAATTTGGAGAGGTGAATGTTGAAGGACAGCTGCTTTTCAGTTTTCATATTGTTTCAAGAATTTTGAATTAGGAAGGTTAATATTAAAATGTGGATTGATCTGAATGTCTCATAGATCATAGAATTGTAGAGTTAGAAAGGACCACAGCAGTCATCTAGTCCAACCCCTCACAATGCAGGAATTTTTCACTCTACATGGGGCTCAAATAAAGCCCCACTCAGTTTGAGGCTCAAACCCACAACCCTGAGATTAAGAGTCTCATGCTCTCCCGACCAAGGGTTGCTTATACCAAGTATAAACATATTAAAGGCTACATCTCCAGTGGTTTCACTGCAGGACAAAATTCTGGCTAGTAGTGACCATAAATATAAACATTCTCAAAAGTGGCATTTCTCTTCTCTTTTGGGGGTGGGAGCTCAAGACCAAAGAGGTGGTTCAGATACTTTCCCCATTCACACATAAAATGAGTACTGGATGGAGTTATATGGGCAGATTCAACTAAGTTGGTGGGTGCTCTTGCAGAAGCCAGCACAGCAAGTCCTACTCACTAGTAGGACTTTCCCACACACACATACAACCCTGCACCCTCCCCAAATCTGCTTGGGAGGGTTGAAAGAACCCTCAGAACAGCATATGTGAGGAGAGAGGAATTGGTTTCATCTGGCAAGTGGAAAGGCTTCTGCTGCAACAACAATTGCCTTAGCACAATGTCTACTTCCACCCATGTCCAAGTGGTTTTGTATATAAGTTAAAGTTTGTCCCCTGGGGAACCCCACAAATCAGCTCCCAAGGCACTGAGCAATAGTCCCCGTCCCCCCATTGCTTTCTGAAATCAGGTTTAGAGGTTGGGATGGGATTGGTGTGACACAGTGCCCCCAATGCCCAACCCCCAAAGCCACTCTAGGAGGATGCAGTGGTCACTGGTATCAAAGGCCACCAAGAGGTCGAGAAGAACCAACAAGGTTCTACTCCTTTGACAAAGGGCAGCCAAGGCAGTTTAAGCACCATGTCAGGGCCTGAAACTGGATTCAAATAGGTCCAGATAATCAGTTTCCTACAAGAAAACCTGTAATTGGAGCATGTTTAGAGGAAGCAATGTTGAATGAGTGATAGTGGTTAACACATCTATGTCCAAGGAGGTGTGCACCACCTCCTTAAGTCATCACCAGCACAACAAGACATTTACCACTTCCTGGACCCGCCCAGCCACACCCTTCCAGCTTGCTTTTACGAGCCATGATGGGCAAAGGTCAAAAGAACATATGTTTGCCCAAACTCCTTCAAGCAGCTTGCTCACAATGAATGGCAGCAGTTGAAACTGATAAAAAATAGACCAGACCAGATAGTGCTCTGGACATTTCCCCAGGACTCTCTAACTGTGGCATCCAATTCTGTTATGAACTGAAGTTCTCACCCTGGGCCAGCAGGGGGATCCTGTAGATAGTTTTCACTCAGGTCCACGTCAGTTATTTTAGGCGGGAAACCCTGGGTTGTTGTTGCTACAATGTTGACAGCCAGCTGCCTATAAAAGTAGGCCGGCTGAGCTGTTTGCTGTTCAGTTCTGTCCAGCTTACAAATAAAGAGCTGCTCTGGAGAAATCGCTGTGTCGTCTGCTATGTTCGCCCACAACTTAACAAATTCCATGTTAATTTGTGTATTTTTAGGCTTTAAGTACCTTGCAACTTTGTCACAGTAGACATCTCATGGTATCTTCATCTCTGTCTGGCCAGATATTACTGGACCATTTCCCACATACAAAAGATCTGCTGGATGGCTCTTGGAGGATGGAATGGTGGCAGAGAATTATTTCACCCTGGTTACTGCCTCATGGCAGCATGATAAAGTGCTCTTTCTTATATTTGGTCAGATTCACATCAGGATTTCCGCACTCCAGCCTTCCTGCTTCATTGGTCATAATTCCTTGGAAAACAGGGAGCTCTGTGGTCTCCACAGCATTGGCAAAGGCAGTTGGGTGCATTTGAGCCAATGATCTGCCTAGGGAGAAGAGAGTCTCAATTGAAGCACAAGCCATGCCAACAACAACAAAATCACCCAGAACATTCAAGAATCCATTGGCTTCCATATGTCCAAGAACATATCAACTCAATGAATGGACCATCCCCGCAGGGAGATACAGCCACTATCAGTCCAAATCTCACCAGAAGATGATCTGTCCAAGACAACAGGCATGCCACAAGCCCCTCTCCATCAATGGGTGCCCACAGGCGTGCTCCATGAAAAAACCAGATTCAAGGTATGCCCAGGCACTTATCTTGAACCTATGTTGAACTGAAACAGCACCATGGTTGTGATGGAGGCCATGAAGTCCCAAGCTGGTACACAGGAGGCAGCTTCAGTGTGAATATTGAAGTCTCTCAAAACCATACTGGAGGGAGCCTCCAACACCACGTTTGAGACAATCTCCACCAACTTGGTCATCAGGAAGCCTGCTGAGCAGCATGGCAGGTGTTGCACCAGCAGCATCCGTCTTCTGTCCCTCAGGTTCAACACCTGGAACAACCCATTGAACCCAGTTACAGAATGGATCAGCCACTTGGAATCTCTCCATTTGTATCCCATTTTTGGCTCACAATGAGACTTGGAGGCAGATAACATCTTCAAAATACATAATTAGAAGCAAGTCAATAACGTACAATAAAACAAATCCTAGAACCATATTCATAGCAAGTACAAACTCAGCAGTAATATAATTAGCAGCATCCAAAGTCAATCAACTAATCACTCCCTTGTGGATCGTATGAATCAACAACAGTAATTCAACAGTGGCTACAGGAAAGTTTAACAGAAGGCACTTGATCCCAACCAGGTAATTTTTATTATTATATAGAAGCAGGAAAAGTTGTCCTCCTTTTTCCTTCCTCTTTGTTCTGATATTCTTTGTGGATGCGCAGTTTGTACCCATCAAGAATAGAAGAAATACTCATGAGCAAGCAGGCCAGGTTTTGGGTGTGTGTGAAGCAACAAAGGCTGATGAGGAGACCGGCTGGTGGCTAGGACAGAAGTTTAAGGACAGAAGTTTATATGAACTTAGCAAGTGCCACTCCACACACATATGAAAGAAATGTATCATGTACCAGCATGAAACCCCAAAAGTTCAGGGCATTGAACTTATAACTGTATTTCCATTACCTAAAACTGTGGGATGATTTTCTGTTCCATTATCTAAAACCATGGGAAGAGGTTTATTGATCTTCAGAGATGCCCACTTGAAATAAGACCTCATCTAGGCTTAATAAATCATGAATCTGAATTCACTGAAATTTCTCATATTCAGTTTTATAATTGTTTAAATCCATTGAAGTTAGAAATGCAAGAAGACACTAAGTTTTTATGATTTGCCCCCTCCCATCCTAAATGAAGCCTGAGAAGCCTGAGAAGTAGGGTTTTGATTTCCCCCTTCGATTTTATAGTTTTATCTTTTTGTAAACCACTTTGAGGTTTTGGGGTTTTTTAAAAAAATAACCAAGCAGTGCATTAAACAAACAAATTGCTGGAGGTATCACTGTTCTGAAAGTGATCACAACAGAATGCACTCTAAATACTGGTGATGCTATAAGGGCAGGCAACAAATCTAATGATTAATAATAAATCTCCTCTTCCACCCAATTACCTTCCTATGTACATAAAAACGTAAGGTGTCATCACGCGCTGAAGCTGGACACTCCCAACCCACTTCAACGCCTCTCTCCCACTTTTGTTTCTGCACCATTTGAGAGGCACTCTGCACATGTTCAGAGGCAAGACCTAATCCACACACATGGGGTTTATGCCAGTAGTTCTGCACATCCCCAGCACAAGCATGCAGGAAGCTTTTAAAAGGCAGGGCACGGACAGAGAGAGAGAGCAGGTGGCAGAATCTAACACCATTCAAAGAGCATTTTATTAGCCAAGCCCAAAACAACATGGTGGTGCATTGTGGTTCTATGCACTGGAAATTGGGAGGGTGTGTGTGACAGTTGAGTCAGCTTAATTCCAGCCATATCAGGAATTGGACATGGATTGAAATGTACTGCACATTGCTGAAGAGGACCTGATCCAGGCAAGCTGCTTTCAGCAGCGACCCCATGTTTCTTAAAACCTGCGGCCCAACCTAAACTGTTTTTCAAAAATAGGCAAGGGAGAGAGAAGGACACGGGAGATGCCTTATACAACCAACTAATGGTTTTATCACTTTGGGTAGCAGGTTGCCCCAAGTTGTCTCTTTGTATACGAGAGCAGGGAGAGGGGTCACTGACACCGGCAACCCCACACCTTCGTGCGTGTTATATTTCAGCACATTGACGACTTGTGCTGGGGCACCTCAAACCAGTTCATAGGATTCAGCTGCCTGTCTCCAAGGTGCCCTGGAGTATTCTAGCTGAGAAGAGACTTTTGTTTTTTGGTTGGTACCTCATAGCTCCATAACACACAGCTCCATATGCATCTGTGTTGGTGTTTTCAAACGTAGCCGCTTCAAGACCTTTGTTTAACAAGCAGCTAGCAAGTAAATAATAATAATAAATAACTCATAAGAATTTTGCAGGTCCATAAAACTCTGCAGAAAAGCACCTTTTTCGTTGGGGGTTTTTAAGGCTGAAATGCTGACCCAACTAATAAGAGACCGCTCCGATAATAATCAGACTGACTTACAGAGAGAGGTGTGCCTGAAGGCACAATGCATGAGGTAGTTTATTGGCAGAAGGGCAAGCTAATGCAGTTTTCATTTCCACACATCTTAGACATTGTGATTTACCAGTTCACAGAAGAAGTGAGGAAGATCTCACAGCACAACCGTGTCTATTCAGAACTAAACCCTACTGAATTCAATGGGGCTTACTCCCAAGTTAGGATTGCAGCCTTGGTTGTTTCAGTGTTAAAGTGCAGAATTTCCCTAAAAAAGATATTCAGAGCAAGCTTTATATTTTATTTTAAACTTTAAAGATGGAGGCTGTATTATGGGGGGGGGGGGGAGAGCTGAAGGAGGGAGAGAGATTTAGTGAAAGGGATCCAGGGGAAAATTTAGCCCAGAGTGGAACATCTATCTATTGATCGAGTGATCTATTTATTTATTTATTTTGGCCAAACATTAACACAAACAAACTGATACGAAACAAGCAAAACAATGATGATGATGATGATGATGATGATGATGATGATGATAGGATTCTCAATAGGTAAAGGTAAAAGACCCATGGACAGTTAAGTCCAGTCAAAGGTGACTATGGGGTTGCGGTGCTCATCTTGCTTTCAGGCTGAGGGAGCTCGCATTTATCCACAGACAGCTTTCTGGGTCATGTGGCCAGCAGGACTAAACTGCTTCTGACACATGGAGCACCGTGGCTGAAACCAGAGTGCATGGAAACACTGTTTACCTTCCTGCCACAGTGGTACCTATTTATCCACTTGCACTTTTTTGCATGCTTTCGAACTGCTAGGTTGGAAGGAGCAGGGACAGAGCAATGGGAGATCATCCCGTCACAGGGATTCGAACTGCTGACCTTCCAATCGGCAAGTCCAAGAGACTCAGTGGTTTAGACCACAGTGCCACCCACGTCATTACAGTGGTACCTTGGTTTAAGAACAGCTCAGTTTATGAACAACTTGGATTAAGAACGCTGCAAACCCGGAAGTAGGTGTTTTGGTTTGTGAACTTTGCCTTTGAGGCAGAACGTGTTCTGCTTCCTATTGAGTGTGTTCCATTTGTAAATTGAGTCCCCCGCTGCTATGGGAACGCACAGCTTGGTTTAAGAACAGTTTGGTTTAAGAACAGACTTCCGGAACGGATTAAGTTCATAAACCAAGGTACCGCTGTAAACACTTTGGAACACATATGTGTATAAATGCCAAACACATAGGACCGACTACAACAGCAGACTTGCAAAATGAACAACAACTTTTATAAAACCTTGGAGGGAGTCACCGACGGAATATCTAAAGAAAGAGGAACATCAATTCAAACAACAAGCTACACTGTTCATTTTTGGACAAAATCTGAATATGTGTCATTCTGGACAACCAAAGAGAGAAATTGAGAGGGATATATGCAGCTCACTGCCCATTTGAAAACTGGCTTTCTTATCTTTGCTCTTGTCAAACTGGCTGCTCTCCAGCAAGAGGCACTTTCACAGGTCATGTAGAGATGCACAGGGCTGCCATGGAAACCCCAAGAACCAAAGGGCAAGTGGAAAAGGTGGGGAAAGGTATCACTTAGTTACCATTACGGCGTTGCTGTTCTTTTTCACAGAGTACCTATCTTTCCCACATTTCTTTCTTATTCTCCAAGTCACAGCGGCATCTTTTCCGAAAGGTTCCTATAATTAAAAAGACAGTAATCCACAGCCCTGTTGAACTCAGCAAATCCATTGTCACCTGACTGTTCACTCCGACTTCAGCACACACCCCACTGCCAGCATTTAAAGCAATGTAGACATGGCGTTAGCCGCAATCTCTATCCATCCCGCGGTTTCTTAAGGAAACATTGCTGTTTAATGAGCTTCCCCCTCAAACCAGCTTCTATTTGATATGAAAATGTGAGCCACATTCATGTTGCTGTTGAGGTGTGTATGTTTGAGACTGCGCATGCACAGATAGCTCAAGGGGTTGCATGAGCAGGCAGGGCTGCCATATGTCTGAGACATATCTGGGAGTTGTCCGTTGGAAATAGCGTCTGGGTGGAATTTCCAAGAAAAAGTGAAATGTCCAGGAAAACCCATGTCAGAAGTGTAGTTTTTTAGCTGAAAAACAAATTCTTCTTCTTCTTCTTCTTCTTCTTCTTCTTCTTCTTCTTCTTCTTTGGATATTTTGCAAAAAAGAAAGCTTAACAAAGAGGTATGAAACTGCTTTGTATGAAGACATCTCTGCCTCCTCTTCAGTGTGTACAGCAATGTGCAAATGTGACTTGAAATGCACCATGCTGTGTTTTAAGCTCTTAATGTGTGTAATTCCCATCCTGTAGACTTCATCCTTTGCCCCCAATGTCACACTGCCCAGTCCCCTCTGGGCAAAAATGAGAGAGTTTCGTATTACCATTGTGTCCTGCCTACCTCTAAGCATCTCAAGACACATAAGAGGGCCCTCATTATATCATCACAGAAACCCCGAATGAGGTAGGTCAGGCCTGAAGGCAGCTGGGCGGAAGGGCCAGAAGGAAATATGTCTCCCTGATCAGGTTGGTGATCAGATAGAGTAGAGGCAAATAGGTATGGGAGAGATTGCAAAAGGTGGCAGTGCAGAGGAGTAGAGTGAACAAGCAAACCGGAAACAATAATATACTGGGCCAGCTAAGGCCCAGTTGTTTTCTCTGGTCTGGTGAACAGCAATGGCCTCCTTAGGTGGCACTACAGAAATCAGGCCAGTAACTCCCTCTGAGAGCTGCCCTGTGGTGCAAAAGCATATTGGCACCACTCCCGATACACTCCGGTTTATGTATTAGCTAGCCTATCCAACCATATCTATGGTAGTCCTCTGCAACTAAAAGAAAGAAGGAAAAACTGGTTGCCTCAAAGCAATTCTTGCTGACCTCAGACACAGGGGAAATGACTTTGTGAGGGCTAGTTTTTATAGAAATGGCAAATGGGGCTCTGACCAGTACCATGTGAGATGGTGAAGCAAGGACACATGGATGTACATGACTGGATGTTCATAGAATCATAGAACAGTAGAGTTGGAAGGGACCTCCTCTAATCCAACCCCCCTGCAATGCAAGGAATCACAGTTAAATCACACAGGAATTGCACCCCTTTTGGATGCCGAACACCCTTCTCCCACCCCCCAGTGGGCATGTGCACAAAACTATTACTAAAGGGGCAGGCGATGGGAGGGGGGGAGCAGGAATTTCAACCCCCTCCCTTAAATCACAAGTTGAAGATACTTCATAAAGGCTTAAAACGCAGTAGGGCACGTCGAAACAAAAGCCATCCCCATGACATACGGTCTTCTATGCGCAGAACACGTTTCATTATGAAGGAGCGGTCCAGTCATGAGAGACACCACAGTGATAGAGCCCAGGCCCACTTCACTGAGAACCAGGCATTGGAATGAGGAGCAATGGGGATCATAGAATCATCTAATTGTAGAGTTGTAAGGGACCACAAGGGTCATGTAGTCCAACCCCCTGCAATGCAGGAATCACAGCTAAAACATCCACGACAACTGGCCATCCAACCTCTGATTAAAAACCTCCAAGGAAGGCGAGCCCACCAGCTCCAGAGGGAGTCCGTTCCACTGTTGAACAGCTCTTTGTGACATTAACATATGAGAGTGCTGGAGGTGAAATAGTTAAACAGGTAACCCAATCAGGACCCAGGGGGTGGAGTCAGAGGGACTATAAAACCAGCTCTGGGAGGGACGAAGGGAGGAGTTCGTTGGGAGTTGGGTGTTTGGTTGTAGTGGGAGTGAATTGGGATAGAGTTTGTGGGGAGGTTGAGTTAGTGTAGCCAAATAAGTTGAGTCAGGAACAGTTAGGAACTAGGAAGACAAGTAAATATCTGAGAGGTGGTTTAGTGAGGGAGAGCAGGTAGTGGAAGTTATAGGTCTAGTTAGGAATGAATGTAATTTACCCGATACCGTTTATGAAACCACAAGCTTGTTAAACTGCAATAAAATAAACAAAAGTTCATGTTCCAATTTAACCCTGACTGGACTCAGTATTGTACCAGGTAGGGCCTGGGTGGTGGCAGTGAGAAATAAAGTGGTGGCACAGGGATCAATAGATGGTGAAACGTCTGGGGACCCTTTGTGATCGCCACACTCTTATTGTCAGAAAGTCCTTTCTAATGTTTAGTGGGAATCTCCTTTATTTTAGTTTGTTCAGGGTCTACCCTCTGGAGCAGCGGGGGGTGGGGTGGGGGTGGAGACCCTAGTTAGACATCCCCAAGGATTGAACCACACCCCTGAACTCCAGGGACTCGGATTTTGCAAGAGGGATAGGCCTAAAAGCAGAAATTAGTATAAATCAGCATGAACATCACGAAATTCATGGAGCCCTGCAGATAAGGTCACAACCAAGGTTTTTGCCCTTGAACCTTAGGGGTGGGGAGAACCATCATTCTTTCCTATCCCACTTCTTGCCCCCAGCATCCCCTCTTTATATCAGGGGGACATTAATCTGTTTTCCCCAGCCATGTTGCCTCTGTATCAGTACATTATTTAATGCTGTGCTGGAAAAGAAACTTTGCTGGCTACCCTTAAATCTTTTCAGATGTCTTATTTTTACTACCGCAGGAATTCGGCAAAGGAATCGTCTAATTTACACAGAGTCACCCAGAGGTTAATTAGTATATGAAGGTAGATTTCCAAAAGAGGAACGCCACAAAAGAGCTGTTAAAAGCAATTCCTAGCTTAATTTGTTTTGTATATAGACCCACACATGCAAAGCTCTCAGGGGGTGGCAGTGGGGTGGGGGAGAGCCCTCATTATCATTTTATTGGTTTGGGGGCTTGTTTCTGTTTCTTTCTTTCTTTGATCAAAGGTTGCAGTACTAAACAATACTTTCTTGGAAGTAAATCCCATTGAAATCAATGGGGCTTCTCAGTAAACCTGAATAGTGTCATGTTTTCATTGCTATGAGAAAACACTAGCTGTTCTTATGGTATGTTATGGAGCGCCGGGGTGTGCTCATCTTTTGAAATCCATTAAATTTTGGGGCGGGGGGCTATTGCTCTTGGACAATGTGTGACATTTGCCACTTCTCTTGCCATGTTTTAACAGCCTTAAAGGCAGGGGTAGCATTTAATGAGAGTTGGGACAATTCATCCCTCCACCAAATATCAAACCACGTTTTGATATTCCTTAGGAACACCTGTATATCTGATTATTATGTGATGTAAACAAGCAATCACAAATGATTCATGGATTGCAGGGGGTTGGACTAGATGACCCCTGTGGCCCCTTCCAGCTCTATAGTTCTTTGATTCCATGAGAGCTACAGCCAGTAAAGATTAATAGCCTGACTCAGGAGATGGTAGTTCCTTATTTGGGCTGTAGGGAACATAGGGTGGTCAAAGAGGAATGTAGCATGGGGGGGGAACATTTTGCTGTAAATCAAATTAAAATCAGCTACTTTGGGCTAACTCAGCATTTGCTGCATAAATGACTCCTATTGTATCTGTAAGTCAGTGCAGCTGGTAGATGGTAGCTCTAGCTGCTAATTATCTGGATTTTATTTGTATTAGACTCACTAAACCATTACTGGTCACATTTTCCAAGGATTGAATTGCATGTGGTTTCTTTTTTTGCCTTTTTTTAAGCGACAAAACTGGCCGTTAATCAGCTTTTAGTTATTCGAAGAAAAAGCACCATAAAAGACCCACCTTGCGCGCGCGCACACACACACACACAATTATTGCATTTCACAGGCCATATTTGCAAGGAAACTTGCCTTTGTCTGTGGTGTTTCTTCCTTAAATCTGAAAAGAAAATCTTTAGTAGATCTTAAAGCGATATTCCAAAGGGAGGGAAACGACCAACCTCAAATGGCTTACTCTAGGACAAATCCCTTTCAAGTCGGTGAAACTCTTAAGTTTCCA
Organism: Podarcis erhardii; assembly: GCF_964252035.2. NCBI lineage: Eukaryota > Metazoa > Chordata > Lepidosauria > Squamata > Lacertidae > Podarcis > Podarcis erhardii. The sequence continues at coordinate 98,319,364 of NC_138508.1, read as the reverse complement.
TCTTGCAAACCAGAAACAGGAAAAAGGCCTTTCAGTCTCCCGAAGTTGTGGAAAACACAAGGCATCGACTGTGCCTCCCATCCATTTCCTCCACACCCTTTCAGTTTCTGCACATGTCGTTCCACACCCTCCTTCCCTTGCTGTGTGATGAACAGAAATCCAGATGTGCCGTGTGGCAGGTGATGGAAGGGGCTGACAGCAGCGACAGGGAGAGAGAGTGGGTGGGACGGATCTGCAGCTGCCTTTTCTTCCACTGTTTCAGGAGACTTGGAGATCTGTGTCTGGTTTTCTGCTACTCTGGTGTGTGACTTGCAAGGTAACAACTGGGGGGGGGGCTGGAGGGGCGGGCGACACATTTGAATGCACTTACATTTAAAGGCAAGCGCACCTAATCGACACTTCTCAAAATGAAACATGGCCCAAAACACAGCCATCCTGTAACCATAAACTTTCCCAACTTCTGCAATGAAGTTCTCCACCCTACAAAAAATGTATATACCAGAGTGAAATGTGCATGTAAATGCGTATATTGGTGAACACAGTATACAAAACCGCATTGTGTTATGGAAATCTGCTTTGCAAAAATGCAGATCGTAGGCAAAATTGAAAGCATTCCCCTACTAGGAGAAATTTGCACTAAAATGCTGGTGATTTTTCACGATGAAAATATCGCAATCTGATGTGGAAACAAAGAGAACTGCTTTGTATGAAGACATCTCTGCCTCCTCTTCAGTGTGTACAGCAATGTGCAAATGTGACTTGAAATGCACCATGCTGCGTTTTAAGCTCTTAATGTGTGTTGGGAAAAATGAGAAATTGAAATGGACAGATTTGGCTACTTTAATTATTCATGAGAAATGAGTTTTATCTGAAGTAATGCTCCCCTCCATATGTATCCTCTGTGTGCCTCTTTCATTCGAGATCTGGATGTTGTGTACCAGAGTCCCAGCCCTTTTTCATTCTGGTCCCCTGCTTGCCCCAAAGATCTAGGTCCCCCCTTCACCACTTTCCTGGTAAGTGAAACAGCTGATGTGGAGAAGAAGGCATTGCTGAATGTGATGGATCTGATCTCTTCCTCAAATCCATCATAATCCATAAGACAGTGGGAGAAATTCTGTTGTTGTTTAGTCCTTTAGTCGTGTCCGACTCTTCATGACCCCATGGACCAGAGCACGCCAGGCACTCCTGTCTTCCACTGCCTCCCGCAGTTTGGTCAAACTCATGATGGTAGCTTCGAGAACACTGTCCAACCATCTCATCCTCTGTCGTCCCCTTCTTCTTGTGCCCTCCATCTTTCCTAACATCAGGGTCTTTTCCAGGGAGTCTTCTCTTCTCATGAGGTGGCCAAAGTATTGGAGCCTCAGCTTCACAATCTGTCCTTCCAGTGAGCACTCAGGGCTGATTTCCTTAAGAATGGATAGGTTTGATCTTCTTGCAGTCCATGAGACTCTCAAGAGTCTCCTCCAGCACCAGAATTCAATTCTTCGGCGATCAGCCTTCTTTATCATCCAGCTCTCACTTCCATACATCACCACTGGGAAAACCATAGCTTTAACTATACGGACCTTTGTTGGCAAGGTGATGTTGGGAGAAATTCTAGTGGTCTGCATTTACCATACCACAGTGGCATCGTAGAGTTATGTAGATACCGTGTCATCTACATTTGCCGTACCATTTAACCCAACCCAACCTGCTTGCAATGCTGCTGTTTTCCTTGGCTACTTATTTGCTGGATCTCATCAGTTATTTTAGCCTTGACAAGAGACACTTTCCCTACCTGCAGCCAGTGGAACAGACAAGCGCATCTGCATTAATGGTGTGTGATTTAAGCAGAACGTGCTACCAGCGGCAATGTGTTTCACCTGCCATTGTTCTGGATATGGAAATCCAGCAAGTTTACCTGATTAAATTTCAGCTTATGTCTAATGCTTGAATATCCTAGAGCAGGATGGGTGTTGGACTACAGATTCCATCATCCTTGACCATTAATCAGGCTGGCTGGAGCTGCTTAGTGTTGGGAGTCCGTCAACAACTTCTGGTAATCAAAAGATTCCTCCCACTTACAGTACCAAGTAAAAAATATTTTCAGGCTGCACATGAAAGAATCAGCTCTCTCGCAGTATTCAGAAGCCTCTCTTGTTCCCCAGTGTGATCCCAGATGACTGTCACACCCTCTGTCACCCACCGATTTTGAATTCTTAGCAGGCCTATCGCTTCCTTTTGTCTGCCTGCTTGTTGGACACACTTTAATAGACACTTTTCAGATATAAATGGAAATTAATCTCTTCAGATTTCCCTTCAAATGTCCAGGGACAACATTTAGTTCAAAAGAAATGTCTAGGCAGGTTGCCAGGAAGATCTGCACAACGCAAAATTGCTTTTCATTTTGCTGACCGCTGCTGTAACAGACACACGCTAGACAAGTCAAAATCTCAGAGATGCTCCACACTCACACATAACGCTTTTAGTTGTACACAAAACTATATTTGATGTCCTTTCCCTCCTTTAGCAGATCTCTACTTCTGTTACTACAGACTTATCTAGGTAATCTTGCCCTCATTAATGCTTTAATGATATGAGCGCCCATCAATGTTTCTAATTTGTAGAGATGTTTCACAATAAAACAGATTTATGTTTTTAGCTCTGCCTGTTGACAGGTAGTCTTGTACTGAAATATCAGCATCTTTGGAAAGTAGATATTCTTTCTTAGAAATTCACTAATATCAAAGCTTTCTAACCTGTTCCACTCTTGTATCTATATCAATGATTCATGAGCAGTTTATGCAAATACTTCAGCTTTGCCACAAAGCAAAATACCTAAATAGCCTATCAGAGTGTAACAAGGAAAAGGCATTGAAAAAGCAGGCGGTCCATATGAATGATTCCCCTCATTGAAGGCCTTTAAATGTTCTGCTTTTCTTTAGATTTGGTTTGTGGAATGTAGGTTGGAAAGACATATTATGAGGAAAGCATTAAAGCCTAACCTCACGTTTCCTTCATAATGCAAGTCTGGACTCAGGAGACCACTTTCAAGGGAGGGCTTAACCTGTCTTATGCCTGTCCATTCTTCAGGGAAGCTGTCCCTCAGAAATCTGCTGACCATTTCTCTCCAAGGTGGACTCCAAACCTGTAAATAGGTATGTCAGAGTGGGGAGGAAGGAGAAAGATCTAAGATCCCGCTTTCTCCTGCAGATTCCCGTCCCCTCCCACTATTATTTTCCACCTCTTCCATTCACCTTGTTTGTTGTTATTATTCATTAAACATATTTATTAAAAAACACATGAACAAGTTGCGTACAAACGTAAACTTGCCATGGACAAATTTAATGATATTTGAATTCATTTTTATGAACACTGTATTAAGGTTAAGTTTAGGTTAACTGCAATAATACTCATGTAATGCTTATAAGCTTTTTTTTTGTTATTTTATTCTTTTATGTCATTTTACTTTGTACACTTATAATTTTATCCTTCTTATTTTCTTATTCTTTATTTTTTCTAAATGTGTGTGTGTGTGTATACACACACACACACATACACATATTAGTTGCTTGTTACCTAAAATGGCTCCAAGCGACTCACACTAAAGAACATATCCATAAATATATTAGAAAATAGAAAAGAAAATCATATAAAGCATCAACATAGACAGATAGAGGTATAAATAACAGCATCTCATAACAGCAGTCACAACCTTAGCAGTAGAGTAAAAATAAAACGGAACAATATGCCCACCCACTAACCAGCTGAGAAAAACAAAAACCGGAACACTCACACCCACCCCAGCCGAGGCTAGAAGTCCTTAATCCAGCGTTTTTGGGCATCTCCCTACTCCACCCTGAAGTCCAGTGTCATGGCCAGCAGCTGTAAAACAGAAGCGAAGGGAGCTCCTCCTCCTGGTATGACCTGGAGCAGGCATCAAACACAGAGCAGGTAGATATAGCGAAAGTTTCCCTGCTGCTCCTCTCATCACTCAGTGCTAGTTCCACCCTCTGTCACAGGATTTAGCAACAGTCAACAAAGTATGAACCAAAATACAGAAGTAATCTGCATTCAGGGATGCGGGTGGCGCTGTGGGTTAAACCACAGAGCCTAGGGATTGCCTATCAGAAGGTCAGCGGTTCGAATCCCTGCGACGGGGTGAGCTCCTGTTGCTCAGTCCCTGCTCCTGCCAACCTAGCAGTTTGAAAGCACGTCAAAGTGCAAGTAGATAAATAGGTACCACTCCGGCGGCAAGGTAAATGGTGTTTCCGTGCGCTGCTCTGGTTCGCCAGAAGTGGCTTAGTCATGCTGGCCACATGACCCGGAAGCTGTACGCCGGCTCCCTCGGCCAATAAAGCGAGATGAGCGCCGCAACCCCAGAGTCGGCCACAACTGGACCTAACGGTCAGGGGTCCCTTTACCTTTACCTTAATCTGCATTCACAATGGGATGGTGCTACTGAGCAGTGATCAAAGCCCATTTTCATTTTCAAAAAGGGTGATGATCCGGGGGGCCAGCCGGTTGGATTGGGCCCTTGGAACAGATATCTGTGGCCCTGCAGAGGACCTCCAGTGTGTGATTAAAAGTTTGTTCATAGTTTAACTTGTAAGTGAAAATCAGCAAGGCAGTTCCACATAGATTTCATGTGGATGTTTTTGTATTACTCGGACACATTGCAGAATGGCAAACAACTTATGCCACAATGCCATAAGTCTCAAAGCACATAGTTCTACTAGCCATTGCAACTGGAACGAAGACCGAGAATGCAGCTTCCTGATTTGGTGACATCCGCCATGGTGAAGGCTGTGCATATTCTGACTCATGTCCTTGCTGGTCTTGTTTCAGACTCCCAAATCCCTTCTCAAAGTTGTATTTTCCAAAAGGCCAGCTTGCACAATCCCTTCGTAGCAGTAAAGCTCAGTGCCTCAGTCCCCAGGAATGTTGTCAACAACCTCTTCCTGCCCAGATTTTCCATGAGGAAACTGTGTGGAATGGGCAACCGTCCTACCTCAGAAGGCCATTAACGGAGAGGCTTTCGCAAGCTTGTAATGATTTGTTTTCTCCTGGAAATGAGCATAAAGACCACCAGTGCCCCTAGAAGTAGCTAAGCATATGGGTGTTGCAGAATAGGCACGAAGCAGACCTTCTAGGCAACTGATGTGACACACAACTCCAGCAAGAACACACAGCTCATTTCATTTCTGCAGTTTGTAACCCTTCCTGCTGCCCATTGGACTACTAGGAGAGCATCCCACAATGTAGGGCTGTGCCTCATATGACCTTCCAACTGGCCCCGGTTTGTCACTGGCTAGTAACCTTCAGCTGATTCATTAGTAGGGATCAATTTTAGTAAGTGAGGGCAACATTTACACAGTAGGGTTAAATGCCTACTTCCTCATTATTGTTATTTTTAGGCTAGCGTTGCTCTAGCAGATTACAAGAACACAGGATGAGCATAAATATATCAAAAATTCTTCTGTGATGTTGAAATACGAAACACATGGGAAAAAGATGGCCTTTCCTTCTAACATTGAGCACTTCCGTTTCCACGAGCTCCCTTTTATAAAAGTGGACCAAGGTTACGATCATGAAAACATGCAAATACATTTAAATAAAATCAGTTAAACAGGTGAACTAAAGTTCTTTAAGTGGCAGGCAAACCTAAAATAGTCTACATCAGGGGTCAGCCGTGGGCCGGTCCACTGTCCCTCAGACCATGTGGTGGGCCAGATTGTATTTTGAAAAAATAATAATGAATGAATTCCTATGCCCCACAAATAACCCAGAGATGCATTTTAAATAAAAGGACATATTCTACTCATGTAAAAACATGCTGATTCCCAGACTGTCCGCGCCTGGATTTAGAAGGCAACTGGGCCAGATCTGGCCCCCAGACCTTAGGTTGCCTACCCCTGATCTACATTGTATTTCAGAATTATGGAGTATTGTTGCCATCAGCATGACCCTTCCCTGCAGTAAACCTGAGTAAAAAAAAAATTGTATTTCCCGACTTGCCTTTTGTTGTTGTTAAAGGTCATGGGAGCTGAAGAAATATGATGTACTCTGCTCATCTTTGGTGGGGATTTTCACCCAAGGAAGGTCTACCTTCCTAAAGAGAGCCATGTCTGGGACCCAGTAACTGTTTCTCTGTAAGCCGAAGATGGACACTTGCCAGGGATTTGTGCAGCTTCCTGCCTCTGCTGATAAAAGGCCACGGTGAGATAAACCCCACGTCCCTTCACAAATAGATTTCCTCTGAAGCTACCCAGGAAAAGGAGGACAGAAGCGGGAGGGAAGGGGGAAGATGGAGCCAACCGTTCTTTGCTCATTATCAGTAAATCCAAGATTGTTTTCAAGTAAAGTTCCAGCAGTGGAAGAGCCTTTGGCTAAGTTCAGCCCCTTGTCCGTTTAGAAATGTGAACTCCCAGCCTGGCTATTTGCATCAGCGCATGGAAAGTATGAATAAGCATATCTGATGCTGCAGCCGCCTCTTGCCGTGTTTATCAATAAGTGGCAAGGCAACGTCAAGAGAGTTCGCTATTCAAAGCACTTGGTGCTAAAAGAAATACTTTAAAAACACTGGGAACGTTGTAATAGAAAAAAATGCAGAATAAACAAATAAATATTCTTTCAGAATCCAATCCTTCCACAGCTGAGAGTCGGCAAAAAACAAAGACACTGGTTACTGACACTGCATGATTCCACCTTTTGTTAAATCAGGCTCAAGAATTTTCTTCAATGCCGCTAGTGAGAAGCTAGACGTACCATGCAAGCCTATGCATGTCTCCTCAGAGGTGAGTCCTAAGTAGGTCAACAGGACTTACTCTTGAGCAAGTGTAAATATCAGATCCTCTATGTGGTCCCCCAAGTGTCTGATATTTTCCAGGGACAATCCCGGACTTACAGTACAGAAGCCATCCCGGTTTCTGATTTGATCTCTGAATGTCCCACTGAATGTCCCCTAATTTTATCAGAGAAAAAGCCAAGGAGATAAGTAACTACAGTGATACCTCAGGTTAAGAACTTAATTCGTTCTGGAGGTCCATTCTTAACCTGAAACTGTTCTTAACCTGAGGCACCACTTTAGCTAATGGGGCCTCCCGCTGCCGCACGATTTCTGTTCTCATCCTGAGGTAAAGTTCTTAACCCAAGGTACTATTTCTGGGTTAGCGGAGTCTGTAACCTGAAGCGTCTGTAACCTGAAGCATCTGTAACCCGAGGTACCACTGTATACAACTTTTAGAAGACATCCGAAGGCTGCCCTGTATAGGGAAGCTTTTAAATGTTTTATTAGGTTTTTATGTGTGTATGTTGAAAGCCACCCGGAGTGGCTGGAGCAAGCCAGTCAAGATGCGTGGGATATAAATAATAAAATTATTCATGTTTTTGTGGAATAGGGCGTCCCTATTTTCATCAGAGAAATGTTGGAGGAAATAGATTTGCAGCCTTAAGCTTTTGCATCCTTCCTTTCCTCTAGGTGGGTTATTCCATTTAACCCTCCAAATGAAGTGGCAAGGTGAGTTAGATGCACAGCAAGTTGCTCAAGTCACTTATTGGGCTGAGTAGCAGTCTGAGCACAGGTCTCTCTAGTCCAAGCAAAAGGCTCTCTACTGGCTCTCATAGATGGAACCATGAGGTATTTTGAGCCTCAGAGCTGAGATCATCCTACCTACAATGTCATTCTGCCCCTCCCCACACAAAGAGCATCGGCGTGGGGCCTCTGTTTCCTCACTGGGGTGCCACTTGATTACACATCCAGATGGCTAATTTAGAGGCACTGTTTGAACATATTGGACCCCTGCAGTTCCAGCAAGGAGGGTCTTTTAGCCAAGCAGGTCCACGGTGTGGCAGAGATGGATGCAGGATCAACATGGGCTGTCCAGCCATAACGTAGTGCAAGCTGTTTATGTTATCCTACCGCCTGATCAGCCTTATGGTCCCCAGTCCTTGCACTCACCCTATAATTCATGTGTGTGGCACAATCGATCTTTGTCAACGTGTGTTGTATGGCCCTTCTCCAGTAGCGTGCAAACATATGACACAAGCGTGAAAGCTAAGGTCGTAGAAAATATTTATCTTAAAAGCTGACTTTCAGAATCTTGCCTCTGAAATGGTGCCCCTGAGATCTGTGTTCCAGTAAACCTCTGTCCCCAGTAAAGACCATTTTACACCTTGATGTTGTCACCAAGTGTGCGCCTAGCAGGTATACATCTGATGAGTATACTTATACGAGACACATCTTTGCAAAAATGTGCTCGCAGTTTTCAACATTTACTATTTAATGCATCATTAGTATGGGTTTTTCACTATCATGGGCTATTAAGGTAAAGGTAAAGGGACCCCTGACCATTAGGTCCAGTCGTGACCGACTCTGGGGTTGCGGCGCTCATCTCGCTTTATTGGCCGAGGGAGCCGGCATACAGCTCCTGGGTCATGTGGCCAGCATGACTAAGCCGCTTCTGGCGAACCAGAGCAGTGCACGGAAATGCTGTTTACCTTCCCGCCGGAGTGGTACCTATTTATCTACTTGCACTTTGATGTGCTTTCGAACTGCTAGGTTAGCAGGAGCTGGGACCAAGCAATGGGAGCTCACTCCGTCACAGGGATTCGAACCGCCGACCTTCTGATCAGCAAGTCCTAGGCTCTGTGGTTTAACCCACAGCGCCACCCACGTCCCACATCATGGGCTATTATATAATAATAGTAATACAGTGGTGCCTCGCAAGACGAAAAGAATCCATTCCACGGTTTTTTCGTCTTGCGAAGCAAGCCCATTAGCGGCTTAGCAGATTAGCGCTATTAGCGGCTTAGTGGCTTAACGGATCTGCTGATAAACGGCTTAGCAGCTTAGCGGATAAGCTGATAAGCAGCTTAGCGGATAAGCTGATAAGCGGCTTAGCGTATCAGCTGATAAGCGACTTAGCGGATCAGCTGATAAGCGGCTTAGCGGATCAGCTGATAAGCGGCTTAGCGGCTTAGAAAAGGGGGAGGGAAGGGGAAAAAAACCCGCAGGAACTCGCAAGACATTTTCGTCTTGCGAAGCACGCCCATAGGAAATTCGTTTTGCGAAGCACCTCCAAAACGGAAAACCCTTTCGTCTAGCAGGTTTTCCGTCTTGCAAGGCATTCGTCTTGTGGGGCACCACTGTACTAATAATTTAACTATTTATACCCCACCCATCTGGCTGGGTTGTCCCAGTCACTCTGGGCAGCTTCCAGATAACAAAACATTAAACATTAAAGAAGCTTCCCTATCCGAGACTGATTTCAGGTAGCCCAGCAATCGGATAACTCCATACACTCCAACATTTGTCTGATGATAATAGGGATGTCCTAAGGAAAAATGGGAGCCGGGTGGCACTGTGGATAAAACCACAGAGCCCAGGACTTGCCGATCATCAGGTCGCTGGTTCGAATCCCCGCGGCGGGGTGCGCTCCCGCTGCTCAGTCCCAGCTCCTGCCAACCTAGCAGTTCGAAAGCACGTCAAAGTGCAAGTAGATAAATAGGGACCACTTACCAGCGGGAAGGTAAATGGCGTTCCGTGTGCTGCGCTGGCTCGCCAGATGCAGCTTCGTCACGCTAGCCACGTGACCCGGAAGTGTCTGCGGACAGCGCTGGCTCCCGGCCTCTTAAGTGAGATGAGCGCACAACCCTAGAGTCTGGCAAGACTGGCCCGTACAGGCAGGGGTACCTTTACCTTTAAGGGAAAATGGGACATTCTGGGATCAAATCAGAAACTGAGATGGCTTCTCTAAATCTGGGGCTGTCCATGGAAAATAGGGACACTTGGAGGGTCTGCATTAATTGCTGTAAGATGTGGGACTTTCCCCCCACAATATGGTCACAATATGATTGTTAATGTAACGCTGGGTGGGGGAGGTCCAATTTGACTATGGCATATTTAACCAGTGTGAGATGCTATTTCAGATCCTGTGTGAGAAGCCTCACATAAGTTCTACTGCTGAAAATCATGCAGTGTGGGCGTTATATTAACAGTCCAGTAGCGTAGCAGATTGACACTTGATCAAGAGTCTGTGTGGTGTAGTGGTTAGGGGGTTGGACTTGTACCTGGGAAACCAGGGTTCAAATCCCCACTGCCTCTCAGCCTAACCTACCTGTTGTGGAGGTTAAATGAGGAAGGGGAGAGCCACCTTGAGCAACTTGGAGAAAAAGGTAGGATATAAATACAACAGACAAACAAATACAGAAAAATACCTGAGAATTATGTCACGACCTTCCTATGGTGACTGATAAAGAGACCTGTGCAGCTATAAAAGCTTGAACACTTTTATACCAGGGATGGTGGAACCCCTTCAAAAGGCCAGCCAGGCCATTTCTGACAAACCACACCCACCTGTCACTTAGGTCATCAGATGTCACCTGTCAATCATACCTGTTGGTGCATGAGTTCTTCCCTTGCTGCATCTCACTTAGCCTGGCAGTGGCACTGCCCCATGAATTACCATATTGGTCATCTCTTTGTGTGTCATCTTGAGTCTTGTGTAGAGTCTTTTTTTCCTTACGCCTATAAACGTTGGTTCACTGAAGTTATATGGCTACACTTTGGGGGGGGGGTATTGTTTGGGTTTAACATAGAAACAGCAGCATCTATACAAAACAATTGGCACTCAGAGTTCATGCACATGAGGCTCTCCCAGATTCCATCCTGGTTAACAGATGGATGTAAGCTCTGTAAGTTGTGTCTCATCATTTTCCGAATTCATTTATAGTGCTAGCTTTCCCCCAACAATGGGGAATACACCTCTGCTTAGTTGTGTGCTGTGTTAAAAACGCTTCCTTCTGTTTCTTCTGTTATACAGCATTAATTAACATACTTTTAAAGAAATCTCGAGGTTCCTCCTGGAACGGATAATTCTTTACTAATGAGCAGCAGATGGGCTGTGGGCTGCACTTGCTTGAGTAACACTTGCTGAAGTGCCACAACGTCCTTCTGGATCTTCTAAGAAAAATGCTCAGGTGGGAAAGCATTTTTGAAGCTTAGGAATCTTCTATATTCAGCAGGTCTTCTATATTTAGCAACATTTGATCAAGGGGAACACATCTCACCAGTATCAGCTTTGAGGGCTCCTTCTAGTTTTGCCACCTGCCTGGGTTGTCAAATCTCTTTAGGGATACTGGTAAGAACTTTCAGGCACAAGGGTCACACGCAAGCTTTAGCCTAATTTCACGTGTCTCTCGTCTGGACAGCTTGCATGAGACTTAGGGATGATGAGGTTGCACAAAGAGAGAAAGAGCGATACAATCTGCTTAGTCCACCTGGTTCTAACCCACCATCAGCTCCAGCCCCTGACTGACTTTTCCCATGGGTCAGTAGCCCCTCAGAAGAAACCAGCGTCCATTTCTGCTTTAGGGACTGGGCGGCCCAGCAGAACACAGCAGCAGAGAGACTGCAGTAGCATTAGCAAGTCATGACAACGAGAGCTCAAGCAATTTCTCCCCAATTTGGGGATTTTCAAATGTTGACTTTGGATACCAAAATCTGACCTGAACATTCAGACTTAAGGAACTTGGAAGGCCTGTTTTTCTCCAATTCCCCTGCCTGGCAGAGAGCAGTTTGGCTTGGATGGTTATTATAATTTCATTGTCTCAAGAAAGTGCTTTCATCAGTAGTATTCAACGATGTTTTATGTGTAGGCTCACTGAAGTTAATCAACATGATGAAGTTAGGTATATTAAGTAGGACTACTCTGAGTAAAATCTAGTTGAATACCATGTGCAGAGAAACACCTAGACCTTATCAAGCATCATTTGTTAAGTTTCTGAAGTCACTCTCATGTGTGCTTTTCTTTCTTTTTTAAAAAGTGAATATCTCTCTCTCTCTCTCTCTCTCTCTCTCTCTCTCTCTCTCTCTCTCAGCATCTATGTTAATTGGCCTTTAAAAGTTCACCCAATGAGCAATATAAACAAAAACCAAGATCATATAAACATTTGCATGGCAAAATGTGTACAAGAAAAACTACGCAAAGAAAATACAATAAAGGCCCTGGTTAAATATATACAATTACCAAAATTCTAACCAAATAGAGTTTAAATGAACATAAATGCAGCATTTGTGTGTCTGTGCAAGCATGCAGTTCAAAACAATTATTATCTGCTCATTCATCCAATTGGCCGTGGGTTTTAGAAATTCCCAGTTTAGTTCTGGCAAGAGATCACTTTAATAACCTGTATTAAAGGTAAAGGTAAAGGTACCCCTGCCCGTACGGGCCAGTCTTGACAGACTCTGGGGTTGTGCACCCATCTCACTCAAGAGGCCAGGGGCCAGCGCTGTCCGGAGACACTTCCGGGTCATGTGGCCAGCGTGACAAAGCTGCATCTGGCGAGCCAGAGGCGCACACGGAAACGCCGTTTACCTTCCCGCTGGTAAGCGGTCCCTATTTATCTACTTGCACCCGGGGGTGCTTTCGAACTGCTAGGTTGGCAGGCGCTGGGACCGAGCAGTGGGAGCGCACCCCGCCACAGGGATTCGAACCGCCGACCTTTCGATCGGCAAGTCCTAGGCGCTGAGGCTTTAACCCACAGCGCCACCTGCGTCCCTAATAACCTGTATTGGCTCCTCCTTAATCATGGAATGGCATATTCATGGCAATGATCAGCATACAATTTTGTTAAGTGATCATAAGCTGTGGCTACATTGGGGGGGGGTGTCTGAAGACAATAAAAAAGGTTATCATGTCAGGAAAACTGATCCGGCATTTCTGCTAAAACTTTATTTTCGTTTGGAAAGCACTGAAGACCTGTTTATTGAGCATCCATCCTGATTTGTTTGCAGGCAGTTTAGATGATCAAGAAAATGCTATTTCATACTTTCCAGGGCTTTTCCACGTCACTTTCCTTATCACAAAAAGTCTGTGGGGGTTTGGGGGGCAGGTGGGCTGTTGTTTTTGCAGAAGAGCTCCAAATCAGCTGTAATTGTGCAACCTGAATTTGCCAGTATGGGCTTGAATTCCACCTGAAAATAGTACGTACGCCCTTGGACTCATAACTGAACTGTCCAACAACCCATAAAAACCTGGAGCCAGCCCAATCCTGCCTGTCTGTACTGTTGAAGGGTATGATTGTGGGGTCAGTGCAGCAGGCACGGGGATAACAGTGCAATATTTTCCCAACCCACATATTTTACTTGCTTTGAGCAATGGCATTCCTCATGGATATGCCCACACATCCTCATCTTTGAGAACATAATCATTGCTTTTGAGTGGACCTGTTTTTTTGTTGCCACTGCCTTTTCCTTCACTTACTTAGTTTAAAGGGTATGTATGTGTAATTTAGGAATGCATGAAATACAGTGGTACCTTGGGTTACAGACGCTTCAGGTTACAGACTCTGCTAACTCAGAAATATTACCTCAGGTTAAGAACTTTGCTTCAGGAAGAGAACAGAAATCGTGCAGCAGTGGCACGGCGGCAGCAGGAGGCCCCATTAGCTAAAGTGGTGCTTCAGGTTAAGAACAGTTTCAGGTTAAGAATGGACCTCCAGAATGAATTAAGTTCTTAACCCGAGGTACCACTGTAATATAAAACAACAACAACCCATATTGGTCAGATGAACTTTCCATGAGCTTTTGCTGGGTTACAAATGGTTGGCTGGCTAGTCTGAAGGGAAACCAGCACAATAAGACACTTCGCATGGCATTTCTCACTCCCTTTTTTGTTTCTGGCATGGCCACCATAGCCTGCAATATGCTGCAGTGCCCTGAATTTATTGGGCCAATAACATTTTGGAACAGCCTTGTTATACGGAATTGAATTAACATCCATCATCCACGCACCTATGGACTGTGAGGCTCCCAGAGCTTTTTACTGCAGCCATTTCCTTTAGCACTTGCCTACTTTTGGCGAGATATCGTGTCTTTTAATCTTATTTCCTTTCCTGACTGTTACGATGGTATTGGCATTTGGATTATTGTGTGACTTAACAGGTCTCAGCTTTGCCTAATTTGCCCGTGTTTTTTAGGAACCAAATTTCTTTTATCGTTACCTGTCTGAGCTTATTTAAATAGCCATGGCAGATGAGTGGCTCTCCATCTCTAGCTCGTACCTGGACTGAGGCTGAACAAAGAAACACTGGAAGCTGCCTGAATCAGTGATCCATCTGGCAGGCAGGAGTCTCTCCCAGCCCTAACTGGAAATGGCAGGAATTGAACCCAGAACATTGTGCATGTGAAGCAGATGCTCTCCCACTGACCTATAGCTCTTCTGTACAGCTGAATACAGAAGACCATTTACTGAATGCTAAATTACAGCATTATTATTATTATTATTATTATTATCCCTTGGGTTGCCCCAGACACTCTCGGCAGCTTCAAACACATATATAACATCAAACATTAAAAACTTCCTGATATAAGGATGTCTTCAGGTGTCTTCTAAAAGTTGTGTAGCTAAAGATCACTGTGACATCTGATGTGAAGGCGTTCCACAAGGAAATCCCTATTGTTTACCCCAACCTCAGGTAGGATACTAGTTTTCAAACTGTGTTCTGGGAAACATTGGGGCTCCCCAGAAACAGCTTGTTGTTATATTTCTATGACACTTTTTACTTACATGAGTCACAAAGTGGCTTACATACAATAAATAATAACATAGTAATGGTAAAGGTAAAGGTACCGCTGACCGTTAGGTCCAGTCGTGGAAGACTCTGGGGTTGCGGCGCTCATCTTGCTTTATAGGCCAAGGGAGCCAGTGTTTGACCACAGATAGCTTCTGGGTCATGTGGCCAGCATGACTAAGCCGCTTCTGGCGAACCAGAGCAGAGCACAGAAACGCTGTTTAGCTTCCTGCCAAAGTGGTACCTATATATCTACTTGCACTTTGACGTGCTTTCGAATTGCTAGGTTGGCAGGAGCAGGGACCAAGCAACGGGAGCTCAACCCGTCGCGGGGATTCGAACCGCTGACCTTCCAATCGGCAAGCCCTAGGCTCAGTGGTTTAGACCACAGCGCCACCCGTGTCCCTATAATAACATAGTAGAACATCACAATTACAACATAAATCATATAAAATAATTAACAAATCATCTGTAAAACAGCCACCTTCTATAAAGCACTATTAACAGAACAACTTAAAAATAGGGTAAACAGCACAACCACAAGAAAAGTTGTATTACAAACTTCACAAAGCCTTACAGCATTCATAATCCACAAAACAATATTAACATCACCAAAAAACTAACAACCAAAATCAAACTAAGCACTGTTGAATTCACACACACTCACACTTATTAGGGGTTTCACACACCAACCTGAGTCCATCTAGGGACAGATGTTGTTTTATCTATTTGACTCTCCACATTATATTCAAATTATAATTTTTCATCTGATTTTTTGACAAATTCCAGGTACATATCCAGGAATTTCACTTGCTCAACAATCTCTTAAGAAGTCTCAGACTCCTATACACATCCATTCAAAACCTGGGCTAAATCTCCCACAACAAATTTAACCCAAAGCCTTTTTGCTTAATTTCCCCTTTTCCTCACTTTAGCTCCACCATCTGAGAACATAAGTCTCACAGATTAGAAAATATTGCTCTGTACTGCTGCTTCCTGACAAGATTTTGTCTCCTCAAATTAACCTTTGCAAGCTTCATTACTTTTCTGTCAACTTCCCAACTACTGACATAATCAGATGTCTGAGGGCTCAATGGTGTCTTAAAGAAACACAAATGGAATAGCACAAACTGCTGTGCTTGTGAGAGCTCTCCCAGATATCTCAGCATCAGCAGAATAATTGGTAGCCATTTGTCCATTGTCGACTTTTGGGGAAGGGAGTCACTTGGGCCACCATCTTAAGCTTATTATGAAGCCTTGCTCTTGTGTGGAAGGGGTCAGTTAAGATGATCATTCGGTCAGGGCCTCCAGTTCAAGAGGTAGTCAATACTTGAGATGAGCTGTATGTCTGAAATCCAAAAAGCTTCATCCTGAAGAAGCGGATCAGTAGCAGAGGATGAAGTATGCAAGCGCTCTTGTAGAACAACAAATAGGAAGATCAGTGACTAGAATAAGGTTAGCAGATGCCCAAATAGTTCTAATAGTTCAGACCAGAGAGATGACTCAGGAATTTGCTTAGAAGGACAAACCTCCAATATTCATTCCAATACCGCTCGCAAACCCCAAAATGGTTGCCATTAGAGAGTCCTGTACTGTAGTGTCCAAGCTGATATATTTTAATGTCCATATATATTTCATAATACTGTATCTATTTGTCACTGTGTTTTGCTTTGCTTCTTCCATTTCTGTTATTTGTTTCTGGCTCCTGAGGTGAAAAGGAAGCTGTGGTTTACATGCACAAAGTTGTATAAACCTAATCACAATTTGAAAACATGGGAATTGGAAATCTAAGGCCCATGAACCAGGTATGGTTGACCATGTTTCTCCCCACAGAAAAGGTTTCTTCTAGAAAAACCAGTCCCTGAGTTGGGCATAACTGGGAACTCCACGAGTCTGCCTGAGCTGAAGAAAGATTGGTGGAGCATGTTCTATGGGCATTAAGATACCTGATCCGGTGCCAAGAACGAAATACTGTACTGATTTAAATTATTCCCCTCCATTTATACAGTATTCACACAGGGGGGTGGACTGAAGCTATCTATTCCAAACATGTCTTCACCCAGAAAATGAGGGCTATATTAAAATGGCAGAAAGGACCTTTGTTTACAGAATCTATTCAACATACAGTATAGAGGATTGACGCCAAAGATGGTGGATGTTTGTTATAAGAAAAACAGGCTGGAGAGCTCTTCAGATCTTAATGGCCCATTGCATTAGGGTTAGGGAAAGTCTAATTGAAAGGATTATATTTTGCATCAAGATGGATTAAGAAACCCACTATGGTCCACAGGAGACGAGGGAGAGTTACTCCATCGGACGAAGATAAGCTGTAAGGGTGAGAGAAGAACGACTTTTCAGGCTTTTCCTTGCCTCCAATTTCTCTGCTATTTAACTTTTAGATTAACCTTTCCCCTTTCCAGGGCTCCAACCATCCACAGGTGACGGCTGCTATCCTAATGCTGCTGCTGCCTCAAAGGAGAATTTACTCAACTTCTCTCCCCTGTTAAAGCTCTTTCTTACAGTCTTATGTTGATTATGAGAGAGCAGTTTCAGACTGGATAGCCGTTGTCGCAGAGTGATGAGGACACCTGAATTCGTCTAAAGCATCGCCCTGTCCATAAAACACGCTTTGCCTATCCTCTGCCTGAAGTGTATCCCTCTCAGCCTTCAGATGGATCTGCTGTGGCTGTGAACAGCAACTCAGTTCAGGAAGAGAAAGGGGACAGTATTGTTATGAGTCTGCGATGGGTGGAAGTAGGCTTTCTGCCAAAACCTGTCTAACTCTTGGCTCCAGCAAGTGTTAAAATATAAGCGAGGCTAGCTTCCTGATGAGGTGATCGCCTGGGTGATGGGCCATTTGTCAGGCTTCAGGGAATCAACTTCCTTCCCCCCTTTGACAGTAGATAAGCAGAACAAAGGGAAATGAGTCTTCTTACCAGTTAGAAACTTTAATGATCACAGCAAGAGAAGAATCAATTTCCTAGGAATGGTGGTGCTCCCAATTAAGGGTTCCACCCACTTCCTCCCTAGTCACCCACATCACTACTGCGTCTGGCAACCTGAGCTCATAACCACTGTGCTTTCTGTGCTGCCACCTTATCAGCTCTTCTTGACCTTGGGCTGAGCGGATGAATGCTTTCCAGCAACAGTGAGTCTGTCAACTCTCTTTCCCAGTTCTTTTCCTCCTAGGTGTTCACCACCCAGTACTTCCCAGCTTCTGCCTTCTGAACTATGTCCCTCTGCAAACCACTGTTCCAAATCTATACTGTCCTCCTGCTCCTGGGGAGATTCAGGATCCTGATCAGGAGCCAGAGAAGCCTCCTTCCATTCCTCCTCAGTGCAGCCCTCCTCAGCTCGGTCCCTGACACCATTTAGGAGAACAAAGGAAAGGGGCTCTAGGTGAGATGGCAAAAGGGTGGGGCCCTCCACTCATGAATCGTTAGAAGGACAAAGCTAGAGCTGGGAGTTGAGGGGTGCAGTGATGTGAGCTAGAGGGGATTATTCAGTTGTTTTTATTTTGATTATGTATTTTGTGTTTTATATTGTGAACTGCTCTGAGACCTGCAGGTATAGGGCAGTATACAAATTTAAATAATAATAATCAGATGTTAAGGAGATAAATAACTATACAACTTTTTCAGAAACCTTTTAGTATTTGATGTTTTGTTGTATTCCTTATATTTCATTGGAAGCTGCAATGAAACATAATAATAATAATAATAATAATAATAATAATAATAATAATATATTGACACCAATCCTCTGCAGTGAATGGAGTTGATTGATAGTGGTGGGTAAACTGTCATTCAGTCCAATACAAACTTCCAAGAACTCTGGAGCAGAATTTGAAAATCACTGATTTAATAAAATGCCACATTGCTAAATCCAGTATGTTTCTGGAAATTATGGTAAGTAGAAAACAAGCAAACAAATTATGGCTTTCCCTTTGAAAGTAGAAGCATGTTGGCTATGTGAGATTAGCAGTGAAAATGGTCAGCTGGTTCCTGATTAATGCAGTCACCTCCCTTGCTGGATGGCAAAATAGGTCAACAGAGCTTTCTTTCCACAGTTGCCTTGAGTAAATGGAAATGTCCGTATGCAATTCTGCAGGAGAGGGCGCATGCATTCACATGTACACCCACTCAGCCCTTTCTTTACATAGATCCATATTTGCAAAGACTCCTCCTTTGGCGGGAGGGGGGGGGGAATTCCTTCTTTGTAAACCTGGCACCAGCCTTTACCAGCTTCTGCTTTCAGTGGCTCAGCTTAGCAGCGACGGAAAACAGCAGAACCACCAAGTTCAGCTCGCCCGGGCAAGGCAAGGTCAGTCAATTAAAGGAGAGGAGGGGGTGAGTCGGCAGGGTGAAGAGAGGAGAGCAGGTGGGGAAGTGCAGAGTGACCAGAGCCCTAAGAACGGTGGCTCAGTTTCTAATGGCAACCATCTCAAAGGCTTTTGTCTTTGTGCCCTGCTTCGTAATTAAGTGTTAAATAGAAGTACGGCTCCATCAGCAGAGCTTCCTTCCTGATAAAAAAAAAAAACCAAACCCTTGGCTTATATTCATCTTCTGGCCTGACAGCTTATTAGAGAACTGCAGTTGGAAGATTCTGCATACTTGGGAACAGAGGAAGAGATCAAGAGATTACTCTAAAATCCCAGATTGGTCAGTGTCCAATATTGCAATGGAGACACAGCACATGTATGTGTGCAGGTAAACCTTTTGAGGCATCTAAATTTTATTAAATAAAACAGGCACTTGTAAGATTGTTAAAGCAAACGTCGGACATTTAGGTGCGCTGCGCAGGTCAACAGGCCCTGACAAGTATTATGAATGTACGAGAATTCGGCAACACATTCACAAACCTTAATCCAATTGCCAGCCATTCTTATTACATGTCTTTAAAAAAAGTGGAAATATATGGATCCATTTTGAACATATATGAAATTAAACTGGGGTTGTCAGTAATCATGTGGGACTGTCAACAGCCACAAGAATCTGGACACTCGCTACACACATGCGTAAAAATATCCTCAAGCATTTATGCAACATTTAAGAAGGTTCAGGGCAGTTCTTTGTTTATGATGTGCTCTGCACAATCTCATTGCACATGACTACAACTAGTAAGAAAGATCAGCAATAGATTGCAGATTGAGAAATAATGTCTAAGAGAAGACTATTGTGCCTAACAGCCGAGCAACATGTTACATTTAAGGTGCCATCGCATTTAACATATATTTTTGTTTTTGGAAATGGCACCCACATGGGGAACCAATCAGGTCTGGAGCCACAGGGCACTGGGAAGGGTGATCAATCTATCCCCCGCCATGCTGCTGTCTGACAAAAATCAACCTGCTGTTGGCGCAGATATTGGACAAGGTTCACCCAATGCTAATTGCGTCCCACTGCCATCACTTTGGAAGGCAGATACCTCAAAGGCATGTAATGTATCATAGTTTGCCCGTAAGGCTGCCTAAAGATTTGGCTCTTGGCAAAGATGAGAACTGAACTGTGGACTCCACAGCTTACAATTTCAGCAGCTACACTGAACTCCAGAATATACAAACTCTTCCTTTCCCCCACATTAATATGTTACTAAGTATGTTCCAAAGTTCACAGAGGATTCTTGCTGGGGCAGCCTTTTTCCAGTCCATTTCTTCCAAACGGAAGAATGGGGAAATTAAATGACAACTGACACATTCGTACTTGAAAGTTGCTGGTTATTATCAATAAACCATAATGAGGGGGAAAGAGTCAGTTCCTGGGGGAGAGAAACGAACACAATAGCACAGTAATATCTGTGGACAATTTGGCTGTGTGTGTATGAACAGTCAAAATAAATCTGTGTGCTGCATGTGTAAGGTCCCACCTGTCTCCTCCAGTACCCCAAATTCATGATCCTTTGTATGCCACTATCTTTTAAACATTTGCTTGGGCACCAAAGCTGTGGCAGCCCCCGTTCGCTTCCAAAGCACATGAAAGGGCCCTGCTACAAATGTGTCAGGGCTCTGACAAGTGTGTGTGTCAGAGGTAGGACACTAGGGGACTGACCACCAGAGGGGCTAGTGACTTGGGGGGTTATCAGTGTTTCGCAACTTTGACCTGTTGCAGGACCTTAGCCAGACCTTAGCAGAGCATACGCAGAGTTCCAGAAAGCAATCAGTTGCAGGCAGGATGGACGAAGCAGGAACCAAATTAGTATAGTAACTTGGTTACTTAGAGATTTTTATTATTTACAGCAGACTCTACAAGTTACTATATACAAGAACAGATACGGATCTTAACTAGCGCTCTCTTAACAAACTTCAAACGACTCACAGAACACCACACCGACCAACACACACTCCAGTCAGTAAGGTCATAAGTCATCATGCCTGTGTGAAACCTCAACCAATGGTAGAGCAGTATCCAAGGTCTCATATCTCCAGGCAGAATAACTCCTCTCTGCTCAGTCTTCTTGGCTTTCGGCCAACTCTTAATTGACTCTGTGTGAAGCTGCACAGAATGGCACGTAGTCAATATCCCAACAGGCACCACCTGCGAGGCAGGAGCCAGGGTAGGAAGGGGGCGGAGGAATGTCCAGAGCTCTCAGAGGCAAAGGTGGGCATTCAGGATGTGTTGGAGGAAGAGGCTGTTCCAGAGAGGGACTGGCCAGTCAAATACCTGCCATCTCCCACCACAATGTCTCCTAGAACCAAGAGGGGTTTGAAGAGGGAAGAGCAGCGACAACTTCAATGTAGGAGAAGCCTGAGATTGTGCACGCTGAGGTCACAAGAAGCAGCAAGGTTTGGTCAGGAACAACGAATGGTGTTTCCAGCAACTGACTGAGGCTGGAAACCCTACTTTAAAAAGCTGGTTCTCATCAGGAGCAAGAAGGCTGATCAGCAGCAGGTGGAGTCCCTTCACCTTCTGCTCCTTCAGGCTGCTGCTCAGCAGGTAAAGCCAACCCCTGGCCCATGACACTCGTAAGCTGGGGGGGGGGACATTCCCACTGTTGTTGCAACTGCTCCACAGGGTGCAGACCTGGGGACAGCATGTGTATCCAGGGCATCATGCAGTTGCTGCCAAGTACGTCCTGTTCTCAACAAAGAACTGACTATCAGATGGGTGCCTTCCTCTGTTGGGGCTGCCTAGGACAACAAGGGAGTCAGTAACTCTACATTGCAACATATAGAATGCTGGTCTTCATTCCCAGAATCCTCTGCAAGATGCTGGAATTCCATGGAAGATGTTCCATGGTGCAGACAAGACAATATGGAGATTCTTGAAGGTAGAAATGGTTGGGATGCTATTTCAATCCTTTTCCATAGTGACTCACTTGGCTAAAAGGAATCCCGATGTTAGCTGCATTAGCTTTCTAGAAGTTTGTGAAGAATTCTGGGGCATATTATATGTTGCACACTCAGTTCATATGGCGCACTGTCTTGAGTGGTTGTCGTACTGCTATTGTACATGAATTCAGAGTTCAAAAAGCCTGCCCCAGCCGCACTTTCCGCAGGAAGCAATGGGAGAGGTTAAGCTGCCTTTCAGAGATGCTTGTCCACCACCGTTGATCTTCTCGGTGAGGAATCCCTGATAAGCTTCTGAAGGGCCCTAAGAAAATCACTGATCAAAGCCAGACATTTAATCAGGAAGAAGCCGGCAAACTGAACAAATGGATAGAAGCAAAAGCACTAAAAGGAATACTTTCCCCCACATAAATACATCACAGTCATGTAATGTGCAAGGAAGTTTGCCTTTGCCAGCAAAACATGTTTTGACAATCTTGTAATATCAGTAATCCATTTTAACAACTCTTCAGCCAACGCAGCACCACTGCTTTTGGAAATCTAGGCATTGGAGGTAAACCATATATCTCTAAGGAAGAAGCACAGTTTAAAGGAAAACCCTGCCTCTTTTTATATCTTCGCATCTGGAACGCAGATTTGAAATGTTTCTGTATTAGTGGTGAGAAATGAAATATCGCAATGAAGTGGCCAAACTACTAAGGGACATAAAGCAAAGGAAGAACGAGGAAGGATACAGATCAGAGAAGCCGTGATAAGAAAACATCACACAAAACATTCCTGTGATTTTCTGCGTATCTCACAGTGGTAACCACAAATTTCTGAAAAGGCTACAATTCGAGGAAGTTAAGTCCCATTGAACTCGATGAGGCATGTATATAAGTATATGGATTTAAGATAGGAGTGCAAAAAAATGTATTGTTCAAAATGATTGCAAGACTTGTGATGGTTCATCATTCACAGTGATAGGCAGTGGAATCCAAGGCAAGTCTACTCAGCCAGAAATCTCACAGAAGTTTAATGGGCCTTATTCCCAGGTAAGCGAGCATTTGTTGTTGTTGTTTATTCGTTTAGTCGCCTCCGACTCTTCGTGACCCCCTGGACCAGAGCATGCCAGGCACTCCTGTCTTCCACTGCCTCCCGCAGTTTGGTCAAACTCATGTTTGTATCTTTGAGAATACTGTCCAACCATCTCGTCCTCTGCCGTCCCCTTCTCCTTGTGCCCTCCATCTTTCCCAACATCAGGGTCTTCTCCAGGGAGTCTTCTATTCTCATGAGGTGGCCAAAGTAGCCTCAGCTTCATGATCTGTCCTTCCAGTGAGCACTCAGGGCTGATTTCCTTCAGAATGGAGAGGTTTGATCTTCTTGCAGTCCATGGGACTCTCAAGAGTCTCCTCCAGCACCATAATTCAAAAGCATCAATTCAAAAGCGAGCATAGGAAAGCAATTATGTACAAACTTACATGGAAGTAAATCCCATTGCACTTACCTCTGAGAAGATATTTATAGGTTTGTGCTGCAAGGACACCAGATTAAGGGTTGATTGGCAACATGCAAAATACATCCCCCCTGTATTATGACTATTTTGAATTTTGGATGACTGTTTATACCAGGGATGGAGAACCTGAAGCTCCCCAGATATTGTTGAACTACAACTCCCAACATGCCTGATCACTGGCCATGCCAGCTGGGGCTGATGGGGAGCTGGAGTCCAGCAACAGCTTGAGCGCCTCAGGCTTCCTGTTCTTGCTTTGTACAGAGCCATAAATCATGTACACGGTGTCTTATAGGGAAACATAATCACAAGATATGGGCCCCTGCCCAACAGAGCTTACAATTTAAAATTGGGTGATGGGGAAGTCAAGAGGGGGAGGAGCAGAAGGAAATGAGCAAATCTAGTTATATCTTGGTTTTGCTTTGGTTGGAGGAGGCGGTAGGCCAAAGAAGTCACAGAAAACACTGTGAGGAGGAAATTGAAGAGGAAGAGGCGAAACTATGATGTAAGTGCTCTGGCACAGAATTCTAGGTATAGCGAGCAGCAAGAGAGAAAGGGCATAATCACTTAACAGGGCAGAGCTCTTTCAGGCAGAGAACACAAGGACATGGGTGGCAAAAATATTGGGAAGTGTCTCTCTTTTAAAATAATTTTTTAAATTGGTTTTTAATAAAGAAAAATAGAAAGGTTAATATCATATGTCCTTTTTTGTCCAAAACTAAAGCATTGATCTGAATACAATTAGATCACAGAAAAAAAGAGAAAAAAGGGAAAGAAGGAAAGAGAGAGAGAGAGAGAAATAAAGAAGAAGGAATATACAAGAGAATAAAAGATAGAGACAGAGAAAAGAAAGTTCAGAAGTTAAAGAACTTCCAAGTTCTTCATCGGACCACTGTATATAAACAATATCCACTCCAGTATAACACCCTCCAAAGCCAGTTTCTACAAACAAACCTAATCTTCCATCATCCTCAAATTCAAATGTCATCATTTCATTTTCTTTTTTGCGCAAAAGGTCTATGAAAGTTTTCCAATCTGCCATAAACATTAACAACGACTTTTCTCTGAATAAACATGTCAGTTTTGCCATCTCAGCTAAGTCCATTAATTTTAACAGCCATTCTTCCAATGTTAGTAGTGATGAGCCCTTCCATCTTTGTGCATGGAAGTCTCACTGTCAAAATCCTATATTGAAGCAAAGTTCCATAGTTATTTACTAACTGTATATCATTAAATCCCAGCAGGAAGAATTCTGGTTTCAGTTGAAAGTTAATCTTCAAAATTCTCCATATCAATTTTGGGTTTTTTTTTTAACATGTCCACCAAGCATGATAAAATGTCCCTTCCTGTGTTTTACATTTCCAACAAGTATTGGGGGTGTTTTTATACATTCAACGTAGTGGGAAGTGTATCTCGAACTGCATGAGATTATACCTCTTGGGAGACTTTTCGCTTTGACCAGCACAACAGTTCTCTACACCAGATCATCTACACCCAACAATTGCACCAAGAAAATATTTTTTACAGTAAAAATCAGTGTGCAAATAGCACCACCATAGTCTTCCGAGGCATGAAACCAAAACTAAATCACAACCTAACACACCACAATTTGTCTGTGAATTAACCTTAAATGTAGCCAAGAAGAGGAATCATTTGGAGTTTAGTTCCACTAAACTCTCTCCTCCTCCCACCAAGCCCCCAGGGAAAGGCTACGACTAATTAAGTCTCCTAGCAAGAGACCCTTGTGAAAGGTAGGGGGACCCAAAGTACAATTTGCTTTTGCACCATGGTGTCCCCCAGGCCCACAAGGCTTGCTTCACATTCCCAATGGCACCTGCTGGTGAGGTTGAGGTAGACTGACTTTCATCCCACAAGGCTGTCTTGCAATACAGTGGTACCTCAGGTTAAGTACTTAATTCGTTCCGGAGGTCCGTTCTTAACCTGAAACTGTTCTTAACCTGAAGACCACTTTAGCTAATGGGGCCTCCCGCTGCCGCCGCGCCACTGCACGATTTCTGTTCTCATCCTGAAGCAAAGTTCTTAACCTGAAGCACTATTTCTGGGTTAGCGGAGTCTGTAACCTGAAGCGTATGTAACCTGAAGCGTATGTAACCTGAAGCGTATGTAACCTGAGGTACCACTGCACAAGAGACTGCCCATGTGCAGTCTTGTATTGCTTCAAAAACACCCCATAATGATATTATAGATTAAGCATTTTTTTGAAAAAAGATTGTTCAAATGAGGGACTTTTCTGCATCCCCAAGACTTCTATCAGTGCAGCAATGAAAGAGCAAAATCCAGTTTCCAGAATCCAATTTCCAGCAAGACAACATCCCGAGAGATAAACAAGGTCTCCGAAAGTTCCTGGGCTTCATGACTTTGCTCGGGGAACTATGCCTTATTAAGTCTTACGATTGGTATAAATATGATCTGTGTTAAGGCGAGGTGTCTGTGTCTGATGAAGTGAGTTATAGTCTGTGGAAGCTCGTGACAGAATAAGTTTGCATCTTTTTAAAAGGTGCAGCAGGGCTCTTGGTGGGTTTTGTGACGATGGACTTGCTGAACTGCCTCCTGGAATTAGGATCTGAATCGCGTTGCCTTCCTTCATATCCAAACACATTGGTTTTGTCACCGATGCGGCTTAATCGATGCAAACCTGAACTTGTGAGCGTCGGCTCCACAGGGCAGACAATGTCACAGAGATTCAGCGCTGGATTTTCCTTTGAAAAGAAGAAAGGCATTGACACGGCGAGGGGAGTGAACGTGCCTGCGTGTCTGTGCACCCAGCTATATCCAATTCCCCATCCATTCCCACCACCCTTTATTTTAAGGGGGGGGAACATTATAGGGGCAGAGCCCTGCTAAGAAATGTATTCAGGATATCCGCTCAGTGCTTTTTTTGGTCTGGCTGCAAAACATCTTTATTTAGACAAAGCACCTGAGTTTCCCTTGGACAGAGCAACTTGTGTGTCAGTCCCAAGTTAGGAGCTCAAGCGTTGCTTTGTTTGCATTGATTCCCTGCTCATCCAACACTGCAGTAAGTGGTTTTGCATATTAACTAAGTGCACAGTAACCTTCCTTTACCTCCTCCCAGCTCCACCTCCTCCCACCCAGCCTCAGGAATCAACACTATTGCTCAGTCAGATACTTGGAGGAAGCTGCCAGGAGGTTGCTATGGCAACTGTTCTGCTTTCAGCAGCTGCTTCCCTGGTTCCAGGCCGGGGGGGGGGGGGGAGGAAAAGGGGAGGGAGGGAGACCTGGGGAGAACTAGGCGGCCTCCGATCAGAAGTTCAGATAAAGAGGGTCACTGTAATTTGCTGGCGCAGATTAAAAATAACGCAGCAGATGCAGGCGCTGGGAAGCAATAAAAACAACGTAGGTAACGCAAAAGGCCAGTCATTAAGCTGGAGCGTTTGTAGATTTATTTAATTGCAGATCATGAGATTGCGGAACACCTCCCTGCTCTGCGCATCTTCCTCCTGATTTGTAGGAAGGTCTCAGCGAAACAGTGGTGTAGCGTGGGGGGTGCAGGGGGGGCCGGCCGCACCGGGCGCAACATCTGGGGGGGCCGCGCTCGCCGCCTCCGGAGTCGCCGAAGAGCCTCGGGCGCAGGCTGTAGCAGAGCCCCATGTCTCGCGGAACCGACAAGCTGTGCGCGCGTCCGGGCTGAAGGCGTCCGGCAGGCAGCGGCTCTCAGCGGTCCCCGCGCGTCAGGG
The DNA here is from genome assembly GCF_964252035.2 of Podarcis erhardii. NCBI lineage: Eukaryota > Metazoa > Chordata > Lepidosauria > Squamata > Lacertidae > Podarcis > Podarcis erhardii. The sequence continues at coordinate 98,292,318 of NC_138508.1, read as the reverse complement.
CCGTGGAGGGCGCGCCAGACAGCCCCTCCTCACAGCCCCACCGCCGCCGCCGCTGCTGCAGCTGCTGGTCCATGTTGCATTTTCCTCGCCTCTCTGCCCTCCTCCTCCGGGCAAGCGGCGTCGTTTGGGCGACAGCGCCAGCGGCAACTCGCCTCAGATCACCTGACACGGACCCGCTGCCGCCGCTGTGGCTACCTTACTGTAAATACCCCAGCCCAGGCAGCAGCAAGAAGAAGCTGGCAGCGGCGGCAGGTTAGGGGTTAGGGGCGCAAATTACTTGCCTTGCCCCGGGTTAGGGGGCGCAAATTACTTGCCTTGCCCCGGGTTAGGGGGCGCAAATTACTTGCCTTGCCCCAGGTGCTGACAACCCATGCTACGCCGCTGCAGCGAAACAGTCCAGATATGCTACACAGAGCTCAGGTAGCCCTGCCGACCTTTAGACAAAGGGGAAGAGAAATGCAAGTATGATCTGGTGCGTAACACCCGAAAACACGGATTTATGAAAAGGCTGGAGCATAGTGCTCGCTCTCTCGTCCCCCCACTCAAATTAGGAACGGGTGGATCTTTCAGTTTCTCCAAGTTCCTTATTTTTCCAGTTATTAAGTTCAGTTATTCACATTTCCACATGACAGTTTGTGACTTAAGTCATCAGCATTTTAGTGCAAATTTCTCCTAAAGCTTGTATGCATTCCCTCCAATATACATTTTTGAAAAGCCATTTCCCCTAAAATGATGCATATTATTTGTATATTATTTTCACTAATATATGCATTTTTATGCATGCTCTACCCCAGTATATAAATGTTTACATGCTACTTGGCAGGAAAACTGCATTGCAAAATTCAGAGAAGTGTGACTTTTGAAAGATGGTTGCATTTGTCATCTCATGTGGTAATGGAAATGGCAGGTTCGGTAGATTCATCTTTAAAGGCAAACTGAATGGAGCAGCTCCCCCATCCCTACCACACATGGGCATATAATTCATATTAAAGGCGAAAGAAGCCCATCATGGTGAAACGGTCAATTGGAAGGAACAAAACTTCCCCACAGGGCCCAGTGATCGACAGAACCTAGTCTGCCCTTTTGGAAGCCAAAAGGAGAAATCACCCTTATGACCAAAAGGGCAGAAGCTTTCCTATATACACTCTAATACAGTGGTGCCCTGCAAGACGAACGCCTTGCAAGACGGAAAACCCGCTAGACGAAAGGGTTTTCCGTTTTGGAGGCGCTTCGCAAAACAAATTTCCCTATGGGCTTGCTTCACAAGACGAAAATGTATTGCGAGTTCCTGCGGGTTTTTTTTCCTTCCCCCTTTTTCTAAGCCGCTAAGCCGCTTATCAGCTGATCCGATAAGCCGCTAAAAGCCGCTAAGCCGCTAATAGCGCTAAGCCGCTAAGCCGTCAATGGGCTTGCTTCGCAAGACGAAAAAACCACTAGACGAAGAGACTCGCAGAACGGATTAATTTTGTCTTGCGAGGCACCACTGTAAAGTCATCTGGCCCATTAAGCCTGATTTCCCCTTTTAGCGTAATTCAGACCCTGACTATCTACAAGGGATTCAATTTTGGGTTGCAAAATAGGTTTATTTATACACAGATCCATATATAGACATGTACAGTGGTACAGTGGTACCTCGCAAGACGAATGCCCCGTAAGACAAAAAACTCGCAAGACGAAAGAGTTTTTTGTTTTTTGAGTTGCTTCGCAAGACGAATTTCCCTATGGGCTTGCTTCGCAAGACGAAAACGTCATGTTCCTGCCGTCTAACACCAAGCCACTGCTCCAGCCGATGGATCAGCAGCTCATCGCCAATTTCAAAAAACTCTACACCAAGGAGCTTTTCAGGCGATGCTTCGAGGTGACTGATTGCACCAACATCACCCTGCGGGAATTCTGGAAGGACCACTTCGACATCGTCACCTGCTTGAAGATGATCACCACGGCCTGGGACGGGATCAACCAGAGAAATTTGAATTGCGCTTGGCGCAGCCTGTGGCCGGACTGTGTGGCACCAAGTGACTCTGATGCACCAGAGTCAACAGTGGTGCAGGACATTGTTTCCTTGGGGAGGACCATGGGCCTGGAGGTCACAGAGGAGGATGTCAGCAAGCTGGTGGAGGAGCACGACCACGAGCTGACCACCCAGGAGCTGGTCGAACTGCAGGCAGAGGCTGCGCAGGAGCAGGCCTCACTGGAAGAGGAGGAAGCAACTGAGGAATGGCTGTCCTCCAAAGAACTGAGGGACATTTGCCAGAAGTGGAAAGGTGTGCAGGCTTTTGCACAGCGGCACCACCCTGACAAGGACCTGACACGTGACCTTGCGAACACTTTTGATACGAGGGTCATGTCGTCTTTCAGGGAGGTGCTGAAAAGGCGGATGAAGCAGCAGACCATGGACAGGTTCTTCATCAAGAAGCAAAGAGTGGAAGAGGAACCTTCTTCGAGTTGTCCCCCAGAGTCTTAGAAAATGTATGTACAGTACTGTACACTTTGGTGATTTTTAAATGCTTTTCTGTCATGTTTAGAAACTTAAATTATTGTTCCTTCAATTTTTGAAATGCTCTTTACAGTATGTGTGACTTTAAAGAGCACTTAATAAACTCTTTTTGTACCAAATTTGGCTTTGTTTGGACTTTTTTTGACCATAGGAACGCATTAATTGACTTTCAATGCATTCCTATGGGAATCCGTGCTTCGCAAGATGAAAAATTCGCAAGATGAAAAAACTTGCAGAACGAATTAATTTCGTCTTGCGAGGCACCACTGTACCTCGGGTTACATACGCTTCAGGTTACATACACTTCAGGTTACAGACTCCGCTAACCCAGAAATAGTGCTTCAGGTTAAGAACTTTGCTTCAGGATGAGAACAGAAATCGTGCTCCGGCGGCGCGGTGGCAGCAGGAGGCCCCTTTAGCTAAAGTGCTGCTTCAGGTTAAGAACAGTTTCAGGTTAAGAACGGACCTCCGGATCGAATGAAGTACTTAACCCAAGGTACCACTGTATACCATAAACACAAACACAAACAAACATACTGTATCCCTCCAAAATCCTGTATCCCTTTCAGTCTATTAAATCCTGGCACTTCAGTTCTCCAGGTTAACTGCTTCCCTGATCAAGGTGTTAAAATAATCTGATAAATGCGGTGCCTCACAGCCATTCTGTCCCTCGCAGCTTGGGCTGTGCTTGTCATCCTATAGACCACGCCCCTCCTGCCGGCTTCCTGGGTCATACCACATCTCCCACCCCCATAAACATACTCTTGAAGACCCCAGCAGCACTGCCACTTTGCCTTCGCCTCTCTCCCTTGTCAGCGATTGCCTGGAGATACACACACTTTCCCCTGACTCCCACCCTCTCTTCCTTCACCAAATCCAGACAAACCTTCCTGCATCTCTGCCGTTTCTTAGGAAGAATAGTGGAAAGGAGATGGGCAAAAGGGACGTCCTCATGAATCTTGCTCAGAGGCATAAAGCACCCTTTGACATAACCTTTCGACGTTCTCTTCCCCCCACACCCTTCCTGTCAAACAGCGTAGAGGTGATTAAATCAGGGTCATCGTTGCACTTCTGAGTAGCCCCCGAGAACACAACAAACATAACTGAAGGGAAAGGTTGAATTTTGAAATGGAAAAGCACCTTGCCTCTTCAGCAGCGCTGGTGTCTACACTCGAAACCTTCAAAGAGGCCCCTGGCTGTGGGCACAGTTAGCATCATAGAACTGTAGAGTTGGAAGGAACCCTGCAGGAATTCAGCCATCCCATCAGGGGATCAAACCTGCAACCCTGGGGTTATCAGCACCACGCTCTAACCAACTGAGCTATCCACGCACAGTTCTTCTCTCGCTCCCTCCTGCCCAGCCCATTGCCAGGTGCACATATAGCTTTGTTGACTTGATATCACATGTGGCACTGTGGTCTAAACCACTGAGCCTATTGGGCTTGCTGATCAGAAGGTCAGAGGTTCGAATCCCCGCGACAGGGTGAGCTCCCGTTGCTCTGTCCCAGCTCCTGCCAACCTAGCAGTTCAAAAGCACACCAGCGCAAGTAGATAAATAGGTACCACTGCAGCGGGAAGGTAAATAGCGTTTCCATGTGCTCTGGTTTCTGTCACAGTGTTCCATTGCGCCAGAAGCGGTTTAGTCCTGTTGGCCACTTGACCCGAAAAGCTGTCTGTGGACAAATGTTGGCTCCCTCAGCCTGAAAGCGAGATGAGCACTGCAACCCCATAGTCACCTTTGACTGGAATTAACTGTTCAGGGGTCCTTTACCTTTTACCTTTATAACAAATGCAACAGATAAATTTTAATTCAGAAATCTTCTAAGCATCTTTCCAGAAGGAGGTCATGCGCTAAGCAAATGTAGTGGTCTGAAAAGACCAAGGAAACCAGAGCATCAATTCTCCACACAACCACATTTAAGAAACATAAAACTCTCCAATAGAAGTATCGGCCTTCATTTGCTTGGTGATTCGATGGACATTTTCAAAACTAGTGATCGCTAACAATAGATTTTTAGTTAACAGCCTTATTTACCAGTGGAAGGGAGAAAAATATGAAGGTGCGTTTGAGCCAAAGCTTTTCAGAGTGAGGAGCCAGTAAAGGTAAGTACAAAGGAAAGTGCATAAATTAATTTCTTTTAGAGTTTTGCTGCTGGCTGCTCCTGGAAAAGGGCTTCATTATATATGTACGCTCATAAGTTTAAGTGAAGCGCTGGCACTCAAAAGTAGTGGCATCACTCCCCTGTGAGCCCTTAATAGACCCCATGGCTCTACTTGATATATGTAATCTGTAATACTAAAAGGAGACAAAAATGCCAGTTCTCTGAGGAGGTGGTGGTTATTGAAAGACTTGACCTAAAACAGTTACCCAAGGGCACCAGATATTAATGATGCTTGTCCACTGCATTTATGGGCCAGAACGGCTCCCTCCTCAAAGGAAGCTACAACCAGGAAGAATACAGGGAGAAAGATCAGGATAAGCAAGGGAGTTAAGGCTAGAACTGGGAAATGGAGAGGTAGGGGAGGAAGGAATCAGCATGGGAATAGTGATGTGAGGTGAGAATATTCTCTGCTAGAAAATTCTCTGGAGAATATTCTCCACAAACTGCAAATTCTAATGTAAGAACCAGTTTTACAACCCACATTTTTTAAAAAATCTAGTAAATAATAAGACAAGCTTTGATATTGCCAGTGTAAGTAATGAATAATGGTTTTTTTTAAAAAATCCAGTTACATTACTGGTGTCATTCACCATTGGCAGTTGGCAACATAATTAGAATTCAAAGTTGATGGAAAATATACGGTTAGTGGCAGGCTTAGTGATTAATGTGAGTCATTCACGTTGAATTTTCAATTTCAAGTTTGGTGCAAAAAATTAAAGAATGTGAATTCATCGCATTGCCCCATTGAATAAAAGTATCTGTACAGTTTTTGGTTGCCCTCTGAGCATATAAACATGTATAATTATATCCTTTTCAATGCATTAAAATGAATATTGTCCTGTTTTAAATGAAAATTCTCTAATATTCTCATTAATCGAGAATATTCTCCAAAAGATTATTTTTGAGAATTTAACATCACTATATAGAAAAGATCCTAAAGAGAAAAGCTAACTAAATAATTAAAGGTTTCCTGCAATAGGATTTTATCATCGTCTTGTTAATCAAAATTATGAATCTGTGGCTTGTGCCCTCTGAAATTTTTGAGGGTGTGATGTGGTTATCCCAAAACACATATAAAATGGGACAGAATGCTTTACATAAAATAATAAAATGCAACATATGAAGCTTCCTTCCTGGTTGAGTCTAATAATAATAATAATAATAATAATAATAATAATAATAATATTTATTTGTACCCCACTCTTCCTGGTTTAAAAACCGGACTCAGGGTGGCTAACAGCAAATATAAAACATTGATTAAAATGCGACTTTAAAACAGCATAGAATACAACATAAAATGCAGCATCAATATCAGTAAAATTCAAAAATTGGGGGGTCATTTTTTTGGCGGTGGCAGGGGGGGGGGACCCAGTCAGTAGTCATCTAAAGATCACCAGGGTTAACTGGCCAAATTGGTCCTACTAGGGCCAGCAAGGAGGTGTGTGAATAAGAATTTAAATGTGGGGTCCCAGAAAGGGTTTCTTCATAGTAGAGGAAAGGGAAAAGGGAATAGATTCAAATTGAATTCAAATTGAAGGCTAAATCAAATTGAAGGCCAGGCGGAATAGCTCTGTTTTACAGGCCCTGCAGAAGGAGATCAGGTCCTATAGTGTCAACCTGTCTCAGGATCAGTGCGTTTCTGGGTTCTCAAGAAGATACCATTCCCAACCCTGCTTCCTGAGAACTTTTACCGGGAGATATCAGGGATTAGATCAGTCAACATGCAAAGCACCTGGGTGCTTCCTAGGTTCCTATCAATAATAATTAGTCACTTTAAGTTTAAAATGCACAAAAGCAAAACATTTAATGCTTGTTTTGGAGCAGTGATCAATGGGAGGGGGGAGAAAGTTGCTAAAATGGCGGCTATTAGAAAGAGTTTTTGTGTTTTAAAACCATTTTTAAAAATCAGCCCAATTTTCATTTCAGCTGCATTTTGCTAATATTCAAATGTGTGGGGTATTTTTTAAGATAGCTGGAAAAGTCTTTTAGCACTAATCAACAGGTCAGCTGAAAATAAATAAAAGGGTCATCTAGTCCCAACTGCCTGCAATGGAGGAATCTCAGCTAAAGGCAGGAATCTCAACTAAAGCATCCATGGCAGATGGTCAGATGAATGATAAAATGGCGGCCACTGCAAAGGTCATAGTGAATGTGTGTTGAGCTGTGATACATTCACTTGATGTGCCTTGCCTCTTAAAAAAGAAGGTGGGAGAATAGCATAAGGGGTTCCTACACCTGCAGAGACTTTCTGCGCTCTGAGAAAAGGTGGAAGAAGGGCAGATAAACCACGGAAGTAACTGGATGATGGTTTGTGTGGATGCCCTGTGAAAAGTCGTCTGAAGCCACACCAATTACTTGGGCTGGGTGTTATTTTTTAATCTGTGGCACCATCAGGATGGCGTTTTTTGTTTCGTTGTTTATCATCTTGTCTGTGAATTTGAGGATAGTCCTGTATGGACCAAACAACAATAAATATTCTGCAAATTTGAAACTGATCACAGGCCATCTTCCCTCAAATGGGGATGGGGCCCCATTGTGTTACTTTCTCATTGCACCCATTCATGGCTAGGAGGAACGATATTCAGTCTCTGGACTAATGAGCAACGTGCCGAAAAAAGCAGAAAAGGAAACTCAGCATTCTCCAAACTAATTTAGGCTTCCCGTTCCTGCAGAGAGATGAGGGATAAAGTGGCAGCACATGGCCTAAAACTGCCTTATTACAACTCTACTCCCAGGTGGCCAGTTCAAATGCTAACTAATAGTTCTCATGCTAACTAGCTTGGCAACACGATTTGAATGGGTGGGTGCAAGAACATCTGCCTCTCGGCTTGCACACTTGCCAACACAGACGTATGAGGCTCTCTGTTGTCGTAGGAACCTCTCGAGCAAATGGAAGGGAAAAGTGAAGCTCAAAACCACCTGCTTGAACTAACGTTTTGGCAAGCTCCTCTTTGCCCAACAGTGCTCAGTTGTGCACAGTGCGGGGAGGAACACGAAGCAGCTGCAACAAACATAGCTTCGTGCATCTTGCAAGGTCTGGATATCCCAGTTAACTGCATATGTCATGCATGTTGTTGCACGCTATCTGCAATCTCTAAGGGTTCATGTTTCCTTTTGGGAACGAGGCACAGCGGAGACTTTAGTGTCTTAATGATAGATGGTTTATTTACACATATATACAACCTGGGCCTACGATGGAGGGATTCACAGCATAATCACTCCCAGAGGGTCTTGCTTCTCTCCTAGCTGTAGCCTTGGAATCCAGCAGACATCAAACATCATGTGCTGCCGCTTTGTGTCTCGGTCACACAACTTACATTGCTCCCCCCTTTATCAGTCTGCCCATTTGACAGAGTCCTTTGCTCCTCTGTTCTCTTAATGACTTATCACCCCAGGTAGTTACCTCATCAGGAATTTATCCTTGCTTGGCGCTGTGGGTTAAACCACAGAGCCTAGGACTTGCCGATCAGAAGGTCAGTGGTTCAAATCCCCGTGACAGGGTGAGCTCCCGTTGCTCGGTCCTAGCTCCTGCCAACCTAGCAGTTCAAAAGCACGTCAAAGGTCAAGTAGATAAATAGGTACCGCTCCAGCAGGAAGGTAAACGGCATTTCCATGCACTGCTCTGGTTCGCCAGAAGCTTAGTCATGCTGGCCACATGACCTGGAAGCTGTACGCTGGCTCCCTCGGCCTATACAGCGAGATGAGCGCCGCAACCCCAGAGTCGGCCACGACTGGACCTAATGGTCAGGGGTCCCTTTACCTTTTAATGAGCTTTCAACAGTTGCTGATTCCAGGGGATTGAAAGCGTCTAGCACCCAACTTAATACACACAGGTCCGGCACCCAGTTTTAACACCCCAAGCCTTTATTTTAGCTTGAGAGGTCTGGCACTCATAACAATATAATAAGAATGGAAAAGCATCATCGTAATGCTTTTGTTGGCTGTTTCCCAAGGCATGAAGAAGCAGCCAGCAGATGGCAAGAAGGTGGAGGACCAAAAAGAGTAAGCAGGCTTGGACAGGCAGCCACGTTGGGATCCTATCTGTCTGGGGCAGCTCTCTAGCAGAGCAAAGAAGGCATTGCCTATGCTAGTGGTGGAGGCAGGGTTTCAGAGAAGGGTAAAAGGGGTGCCAGAAGGGTGAGGCAGAAAAGGAGGGATCGTGTCTACGGTAAACGTCACAATGGTGGTGGCAGGGATGGGGAAAAGGCAAGGGTCATAAGACAGCCTGGGTCTAAGTTTGCATAAGACTTCTGGGCTGCCTAGCAAATTTCATACAAAGTATTTCTGGAAGAAAATCAAGAGGCTCCCTGTTCAGATCTTGCACAGCATCTCCTGCTCTTTGACTCTAACATTTGTTAAAAAACTAGGCTGGCATTCATCTATAGATAAACGAATAAAGAAGAACATCATCGGGTGTTTAAATGTTTTGTATGTTTTTGTTTTGTTTTTCGTTTGTCTTTATTATGTGTTTGGAAAATGAATAAAAATTATTATAAAAAAAACAACAACTGCAGCCCGTTAATCTGCGTATCTTTCCGTCAGAAGCTCATCGTTGTGACATCCGAGGACCTAAAAATGATGGCTTATCTAATAGCCATAAATTACATGAGAGATTTGATTGAAAGTAAATTAATTGACATCACCACCTATGAGATCAGATGGTTGTAGTTCCCAGTCCCAACACATGCATGCATTTATTTCATTGCATGAAGCATGCGGTTTTCATAGTATTGTTGCAAGATTTGCTTTACCCCACCCCCAACGACAGTCACTAAAATATGAATAAAGAAGTCTTAGTTGTTGCCTTAAAAAAAAATCCATTAGAGCTTTCTTGTTGCCACCCAGCCATAAAATGTTGTATTTATTTTCTTCACTCATAAATTCCCATTTTATCAGTTAACCACCTCCACCTCCCCTCTGAATTGAGGCGAGTGCCCACATTGATGCAATTTCAGTACTTGCTGAAAACATATTTATTTTTGGAGGCTTTCCCTGACCACTCCTACCAGATGGATTCCTTTAACCAGCTGTGACTGACCTAGCAGCTGCTGTTTGATTCTGAATGTTGTCATTCTACTGTATTTTTAGATATCGCTTTGTAATTACGGTAGGTATGAAAAGAGGTGCAAGAAAACAAACAAATAAATAAATAAATAAATGACTGCATGATGAATTGTCTTTCTAGAGACATAAGAGCACAAGGTTACTGAATGAAAATTAGGCAATTGATTAATAAAATTATGAGCCTAACAAGAATCTGAGAGCATTTATCCTTTTTGTTAATGCACACAGTAGCCCCAATCCAACAAAGCACACAAAGAAAGCAGTGGGAGTTGTGAAAAAAAAGGCTGATTATCTTTTCTGGTGGGAAAGAGGAGAGCAGGCAGAAGGTGAAATCCAGTCCCTTTTCTCACGAATAGCTGATTTTCACAGTCTGCAACTTATTTGCAAGGCTAGGCAGCAGCTATCTGTTGGATCAGGAAGGGGAACAAAAACTCTTTGCCTATCCAACATGTACAATCCTTAGCTGGATCAGGGGGTGGGTGGGTAAAATTTAAAGAAATCCCAGACCAAGAAATCATAGCCTGTATTGCTACTGCAGCAAAGATGCTTGATCTGCTAAGGATGGAAAGATGAACAAAATTCCAGGTGAAGGAACAATTAGGACCCGAAGCCAACTGGCAAGAAAGGTGAGGTACAACCGCAAAAAGGGCAAATAAATATAGTGATATGAGTTTGTGGGTGCCAGACGACTGCAATTCCTGGATCCAGCATGTGTTAAAAGCTAATCAAGCCAGGCTCGCTTCCTAATGAGGCAATCACCTGGGTGATGAGCCATTAAGGGGGATTTACGGACTCGGTGCGAGGTGGCAAATGGGTGGGACCACCTCCCTCAACTTGCAGATAGAGAGAAGGACAAAAGCCAGAGTTGAGCAGTTATGTAAGCTAGACGCTGGAGGCAAAACCAGCGGGTTGGAAAGGCAGAGAGAGGGCCGTGGCTGATCTCTGCTTGAATCCAAGGCTGCGGCTAGGGGAGAAACAAGGCCCTTTTGGGGTGTATATAAACCATGTACAGTGGTGCCCCGCAAGACGAACGCCTCGCAAGATGGAAAACTCGCTAGACGAAAGAGTTTTCCGTTTTGGAGGTGCTTCGCAAAACGAATTTCCTATGGGCTTGCTTCGCAAGACGAAAATGTCTTGCGAGTTCCTGCGGGGTTTTTTCCCTCCCCCCCCTTTTTCTAAGCTGTTAAGCCGCTTATCCGCTAAGCCGATAAGCCGCTAAAAGCTGCTAAAAGCCGCTAAACCACTAATAGCGCTAATCCGCTAAGCCGTCAATGGGCTTGCTTCGCAAGACGAAAAAACCGCTAGATGAAGAGACTCGCGGAACGGATTCTTTTCGTCTTGCGAGGCACCACTGTATCATAAAGACAACACGCTCTCCACTGTGCCTCATTTCCGAAAGGAAACACAGACCCTGGGTGAGCCTCTGGATCCCTTGGGATCTTGCACCGCTCAGAGATTGGGGTGGCGTGGAACACGATGTTCACTAGCTTCTGGAACTCACAAGTCTGAACTTGAAATAGTAGGAGGCATGTGACTGCCTCTGAACTCAGCCGCCCCTAGGTTTTTCCCTCCTTTCCCCCAGGAACATCTAATAATATAAAAAGAAAGGTGTTGTGTGACATCATCCTGCTCCATGTTTCCTCCATTTCCACTTCATTGACTGTTGTCTGCCTGTGCTGGTAAAGCTCAAAATACATTGCATGTTGCAGAATGGAAATACTGCTTGTTTTAATTGGGAAGCCCAAGTCCGCCATTACGTCTAGTTTCAGCTAGATGAACCACACACACTCTCTCGTTGTCAGGAAGTAGAACTTGGATGGTCCCACTTTCCATCTGCTCTGTCATTGCTGCCATAATGATAGAGATAACAATGGTAATTTTATACTGTATTTTTTGCTCTATAAGACTCACCTTTTCCCTCCTAAAAAGTAAGGGGAAATGTGTGTGCGTCTTATGGAGTGAATCCAGGCTGCGCAGCTATCCCAGAAGCCAGAACAGCAAGAGGGATTGCTGCTTTCGCTGCGCACAATCCCTTTTGCTGTTCTGGTTTCTGAGATTCAGAATATTTTTTTTTTCTTGTTTTCCTCCTCCAAAAACTAGCTGCGTCTTGTGGTCTGGTGCGTCTTATAGAGCAAAAAATATGGTAATTTACAGTGGAACCTTGACTTACGTAGAAGAAGAAGAAGAAGAAGAAGAAGAAGAAGAAGAAGAAGAAGAAGAAATAATTTTTATTTATACCCTGCCATTCCCGGTTCAAAAACCGGGTTCAGGGCGGCTAACAACAAATTTAAAACACTTAATTGTAAAAGCAGCATAAAATACAGTATAAAAACATGAATAACAATAAAATTCAAAATTCAAAAATCACTTTAGGGGAGATAAGCATTAGATAATCCCCAGGGCTAGCTGGCTGAATTGGTCCTACTTGGGCCAGCGAGGAGGCCAGGGGAGAATTAGCTGTGGGGTCTCAGAGCAGGTGATCTTCATACAAGGGGACGGAGAAGGAAGAGAAGGGAAATAAAAGATCAGGTTGAATTCAAATTAAAGGCCAGGCGGAATAGTTCCGTCTTACAGGCCTTGCGGAAGGAAGTTAAATCCTGCAGGGCCCTGGTCTCATGGGACACAGCATTCCACCAGGTCGGAGCCATCACTGAAAAGGCCCTGTCCCTGGTGGAGGATAGTCTGACTTCCTCAGGGCCTGGGACCATTAAACTATGGTTATTCATGGACCTTAAGGTATGGGCTCTACTTACGTACAATTCCAGTTACGACCTTCAGTAGATGCTTCAACATGAACTTTCCTCTAGATATGAACAGAGGCCTTGCTAGCAGCCCGGAGCTCGCCTGGCCGGCTGTGGGGCAGTGCTGGGGCCTCCGCCGCCAGGGAGAGGGCCCCCATCCCACCCCCGAAGCTATGGAAGAGGTGCTGCCTGCAAGAGGCACAGCAGGGCGCACTGCAGCCCCAAACCCCACCGAGGAACTAACCTGAGGAAGTCCAGAGAAGAACCTGGCCTGGCAAGAAAAAAAAGTGACCCTGGACGAAGTGAACCAGCTCTTTACTGACCCTTGCCTCATCCTCAGCTTGTAGCCAGGTAAGCCCACTCACGTGCACGTAAGAAAAAATATATAAAATTTTTTCCCCATCTACAATACTATCTTATTTATTTTATAGTACAGTACATTGATTATTGCCTTCATTTTATGGATCTATGGTCTCGTTAGACAGCAAAATCTGTGTTAAACTGCTGTTTTAGGGGGTGTTTTTCATTGTCTAGAATGGATCAATTCACTTTTCCATTACTTTCTATGGAAAAGTGTGCCTCTACTTATATACGTTTCTAGTTATGACCGGACCTCTGGAACGGATTATGGTTGTAAGTAGAGGTTCCACTATACAGTCATACCTCAAGTTACAGACACTTCAGGTCGCGTTTTTTCAGATTATGGACCGCCGAAACCTGGAACTACTGGAACGGGTTACTTCCGGGTTTTGGCGGTCGCGCATGCACAGAAGCATTAATTCGCGCTTTCTGCATGCGCAGACGCAGGTTGCAAACACTGTGGGTTGCGAACGTGCATCACGCATGGATCACGTTCGCAACCTGAGTGTCCACTATCAAAGCCCAAAGTCCTGGCACATTTCTGTCAGTGAAATTCCGCTTGCAGTAGTTAGGAGCTTGGGAGCAGTTGAATGCTGCTCTCTGGAATGTCCTGGGTTTGTCTGAGGCAGTGTGATATCATGGCAGCTCCTTCGTGTTCTGGTAACGCTGAAATCAGAACCAATATTCTGTTTGGGTCAGTACTGAGAGAAAGCCCCTGTAAATGAAAGCACATTCAGACAACCCTTCTGAGAATCATAAAATTATAGATCTGTAGAGTTGGAAGGGACCCAGGGGTCATCTAGTCCAACCCTCTGCAATGGAGGAATCTCAACTAAAGCATCCAGGATAAATGGGCCCCTCCCGTCTCTGCTTCAAAACCTCCAATGACTGAGAGTCCACCACAAACTCGAGGGAGGACCACAGGTCTGTGCAGGTGCCCTGCATTAGAAGAGACTCTATACCCGTACAGAGGTACACACATGCAGAAATTCTTGGCATGAGGAGGGATCAGTGTTCCCCTTCACATGGAGAATCTGTATTTCGATTTCAGTGTTTGGATTTCTGGGAATGGAGTTGAGAGATGACCTAACCTGGTGAGAAAACAGTAAAGACCTGATGAAGAGAGCACAGCAGAGGTTATATTTTCTGAGAATCCTCCGGAAAAATAATCTCTCAAAGGACCTGTTGATGGCATTTTACCATTGTACTGTTGAGAGTGCATTAACCTATGGTCTCTGTGTGTGGTTTGGGAGCTGCACAGCCAGGGAAAAACCAATGCTGTCCAGGGTTGTAAAGACTGCAGAGAAAATAATTGGGTGCACTCTTCCCACCTTGGATCAAATCTATGCTTCCAGGTGCCACAAGAAAGCTGCAGAGCTAGCATAGGATAGTTCGCACCCCGAAATGATCTCTTTCAGCTTCTGCCTTCTGGAAGAAGGTACATGACTAGCTGCCTGAGAAACAGTTTTTATCCAAATGCAATTTTGGTTTTAAAAGCAGTGTTAGGTAGTCTTTGTGGGAGTATATTGTATTTAATTATGGAGTATCAGAGTTTTAAAGGGGTTAACCAGGCTGGGATAGCAGGCTTGTTGGGTTTTGAATGTCTGATGTAGATTTTTTCAATTTCGTTGTTCTGTATGGGACAATAACAATAAAGATTATCCTATCATAGGAGCACCCATTGTAATGAATGTACGATAAAGAGGATGTCTGGAGGAGTCCCCAGAGTCATTACCACAGGGTTATAGTCTAACCTGTTCCTATGTTTTAAAAAGGAGACTTGCAGAGCATGGCTGGCTTCCGGAATGGCATCACCAAGGAAACGCCAGCCTGGAGGAATCCGCTGTCTCACGCAGCCTCTTGCTGGTAGCTAGGGACAGGCATCCTAGGTAGACATTACTAAGGAAACCATCTGACACGTCAAGTTGGTGGGTGTTTGAGGCTCAGCCATCAACTTAGTCACTTGCTCTAAATTTATCCTAGTGGGAAATTGCTCTTTGGAACTCTTGCATACGTCTCCTCGATAGCAGTGAAAGGGGAAAGAGCTCAGCCCTGGCAAATCAGAATGCAAAAGTTCTGAACAGAGAAACTTGAACCGCAGTTCAAGTTGGCTGTGAAAAGTTCTACTGCAATTCTCTAAATTATTGGTGAATGTTTGCCAAATATTTAGTGTGTTTTATCCCAGTGATATACAGTTTTGCTATTAAATAATTTACAGATGATGTTTGGCAAGATATGATAGCTGAACTGCGACAATATTTTGTATCTGATAATTTGCATTGGTGTGGTATAGCTTAATATTTTGACTGTTTTTGATAATTGACATGTAATGCTGTTTTGCATGAATAGTTGACAGCTTATGATGTTTTATATTTGATGCCTGTGGAATAAACCACAGCAGAGACATTTTAAATATTTAGCTAAGCTGTTAAATGTCAAAATGTAAATTTGAAAACCTGCATTCAAAACTGGACTGAAAATAGGCGTGTGAGTGTGTATGTGCAGTGGCAAATATAATCATGGCTTAGAACTTCTTAGCTTATGGAAACTCATGGAAGAAAAGTTTACTGACCCCACACCTTCCCTCCCGCTGCCCCCCTGCAACCCCTGAAGTCTCCTGGGAGAGTCAGAAGACCTCCAAAACAATGTGAGATGAGACATGGCCTTTCTAAGGTGGGGAGGAAATGGGAAATGTTTATGCAAAATTCCTTGACTTAGGATCCAACCTCCCGAGGCCCCATACCACACTAGTAACCCTTGCTTCCACAAACTTCCTTTTGTTAACTTTTCTAAGGATCCAAACCATGGTCTGCTTCTGGCTAGCTGTGGAGATCCTGAAATCACAATGGCAAGATCTGCCTACTTTCATGATGATGGAAAAGTGATGTCAATCTTGAGCGGAGAGAGGGAGAGAGAGAGCAGCTTGAAAAGAGGACTGCCGGAAAAGCTGCAAATCCTTTGGTGCTTCCAGCAGGAAGCTCCATCAAGCACAGGAAGGGATGATTCCTGCTGCCTCTCAACACTACAGATGGAACAACACTGAGTGGACAGTAGTAGTAGTAATAGTAGTAGTAATAATAATAATAATAGGAATGTTGTTGTTGTTGTTGAGGTTGGTACAGTGACTCTTAGGCAAACGAAGTAACATTTTCCTCCCTCCCTTCCTTCCTTGGTTCATTCTCACTATAGACCTGTCAGTCACAATTGATTTTGAGTGATTAATCACAAGCACTAGAAAATGTCTTAGTGTGTCTGATGCAGCTGGATGATTAAACATCCGCCACCCAGACTTGAAAGCTTATATAAGGAATTTGTCAGATTTGCTTTCCTGGGAGAGGAAGACATTTGAAGACATCTGCAGTTTTCATCTCATTCCCCCCTCCACCCAATATATTGTTTCATGACCCCCCACTACTGATAGGAAGTTCAGGGCAGCCTTCCTTTATTCAATATTCTTTAGAGACATAGCACGGGAAACTCAAATGATTCTGTAATAATCTGTTTCTTTACTAATGTAAAAGCAGATGTCACAGAATTGCAGAAGCGAGCACACACACAAGCATTAAGAGGGAGCTCAATCTATGTTGCATATGCACTGCACATTTAAAGCACATGACTTCTGGCTGTTGGGAATTGTTGCTCTGTGTGTGGGTAAACTACAGTTTCCAGGATACTTTGGGGGAAGTCATGTGCTTTGAATGTATGGTATATAAATAGTCCTGGTTCCTGGAAATCAGTGTACACCCCAAAAATGGGTAAGATCTTCTGCCGGTCAATTAAAAATGGCACAGGTCATTCGCTTGCCATGTTTAGACGGCACAGTTTCACAGCATGTTCCTGCCATGCTGGGAAGCGTTCTGGAAAAAAAATGGCAAGGTTGCTCAGGAATCAGGATTGAAGGCAGCCTAATTGCCCATTAATGTCCCATAGAGAGCCAAGCCAAGACTAGGGTCATTTATTCATCTGCTAGTGGGAAATGCCTGGCACTGCCTCAGAATTTGAAGAAACCGACAACATTGCGATTTTTATATGGATACTGTAATTTGTGAGTTTCAGGGCTGTTCACGCACTCACCCACACACCAACCAACCCAAGACCTGACCCTGACCCAGGGAACACCTGACCTAGCCTCAAATCAATTTGTGGTGGACTGCTAGTGCTGAATTATGGTTTGTTGGTCCACCATCTTGAGTCAACATGGCATCTGGCATCTAAACATAAACAGAGACCACCTCCCCCACCTCAGAAGTCATCTGCTGTTGGTGACAACATCTTCAGAGGCGTCCAAATCGGCACTGGTTAGAACCATCATGTCAAATTTGGCTATATCACATCAAACTGGGCAATGGTATCTTCAGAGGCATACAAATTGGCACAGTTTGGACTTGCCATGCCAAATATCAAGCAAAGTCACGCTTTCTTTTAACCTATTCTTATATAAACATAAAACAAAACAAAAAAACCAAGTTCACTTCAGAGCTGCCCTGAAGGCAGACTTCTGGAATGAGCGTGGAAGGACTTGGGCCAACACAGCACAAGATCCTTGTGTGATAAAATAGAACAGTTGCTTCTGGTCTCACCAGGTTTTTCACAATGGCTTAAAGAAGTTTGCTTGCCCTAAGTCTGTGTTGTACAAAATCTTCCACTAGTAATTGTGCAACAGTTTGCAGAACAACGATCCTGGCAGATTTCCCCCCCTGCTTACATGTCTCTGGATCCAATCCAACATGTTTAATTTTGTGGGTATGGGCTGCTTCATGCTTCATGCGCTTGCCATGTTTGCGGCAACTATAGCAGTGTTGTACCAGCTTTTCTGGAAGAACAGATGCAAAGTATGAAGGGTTGGTACATCTTAGTAAGCCTTCCTAGGATGTCCTTCTTAGCAAAGCTGAGAGGCTGCTGTTCCTCAGTGTTGCTTATTTAAGAATGTGCATATCTCCTGGCCATTTTGCATGCTTTTTATGGTGTACACTGGCACATCTGCAGCTAACAAAATTGTTGCATAAAGCAGTACCAAGTGTCCTGAAATGTAATGGCCTCTTTGGCAATGCGGAAATGGCTGCGTAAATAAATGACAAGTTCACACTTTCCTAGAGCACACGGCTCATAACAATAACAGGAATGACATGCCATTACAAACCAGCACTATGGTAAACATTTCTACACCCAATCTTAGCCAAGTTGTTCTGCAGAGTCTGTTTTGGGACCATAAGTGATTTCTGGTCTTCCTCAGTCATTACAAGAACAGCACGTTGTCAATAAATTTAGGGCGTGGAGACCACATAGATATTAACAACAGTGTTATCTGTAGGCAGAGAAAATTCCCATGATGATGTATTTAACATCTTAATTTCAAACAGAGCACAGCTGGTAACTGCTGATTGGAACAGGAAATAGTCTTAGAAGAGAGATTCATAAAACCTGTTCCACGTATGCTCCTTCGAGGAAGAGTTAAAGATTTCACTATTTGCCCCAGATCCTCCACTATAACAACAAGAGTGCCAGTCAGAAGTGTGGAATAATGATTGGAGCTCTGAATGACTTCAGTTCTTTACCTTAGTTTCAATAAAGTAAGCGATTTTTAGGAAGAAGAAGAAGAGTTTGGATTTGATATCCCACTTTATCACTACCAGAAGGAGTCTCAAAAGCGGCTAACATTCTCCTTTCCCTTCTTCCCCCACAACAAACACTCTGTGAGGTAAGTGGGGCCGAGAGACATCAGAGAAGTGTGACTGGCCCAAGGTCACCCAGCAGCTGCATGTGGAGGAGCAGAGACGCGAACCCAGTTCACCAGATTACGAGTCCACTGCTCTTAACCACTACACCACACTGGCTCTCCAGTTTGTCCCATTGAACTAACTGGGTCTTACTCCCAAGTATGTCTGTAAGAGGCCAAGGCTTCCCAGTGGGAAGGAGGAGTTAAGGGAACTAGAAAAGGTCTGGAGCATGTGGCCGTGTGGCTAGGTAGCAGTAGCTCAGGGAATTTGGGGAAACGGGCTCCTGTTGAGATGGCAGGTGCAGCTCCTGTGACTGGCTTGAACCATTCCTTATAAAAGAGCATGGGGAATGGATGGAAGAGGGGACCAAGAGACTGAGGTGTCTGAGGAGGAAGCCTTGAAGCCTCCAGGTACCCAGAGGCAGGAAGCAGTCAACAAACATCGGGAAAGTACTGAAAGGGTTTTAAACACCCTTCCCACTTTGTTTTGAAGCTGGACCAGGTTCAGCCTTGCCCAATATTTTCCCTTTCCCTTGGTGCAGGATGGTACCGCATGGCCTGATCCTGATCTATTCTTTCATTTAGACTGTATCTGTCCTCCATGCTGGTCTCTCCCTCTCTTTCAGACCTTGCAGTGATTTTTGATTTTTTTTTACAAAAACAGGTTTTATTTTAACGATCACCTCCATGGAATCGTTACTGAGCCTCTTTTCTATTGTTTGGTTTGGGCTCTTCTTATTTTGCTTTTGCTGCACCCAGATCAATACAGCCGCTCTCTCCCTTAGATCAACTCTTTTCAGTCCCCATTCACCGCTGACAAAGCTGCTCAGAAACCCTCGATTCAAAGGCAGCATGCCAAGATTTGACAACTCTGTTTCTTTCCCCGGCCTTTGACAGCCCTCACTTTCTAGCACTGAAGTCTGAGCTTTTAACACACAGACCTGGAACCCAGCTGTGCCCCCGCATTCGACACAGCAAAGATTTCCTCATATTTGAAGATTTATCACCACCGCAGTTAAAAACTTTCCCCAACCGCCGCAGAATTCCAGCATTAAGTTAATGCCAAGCAGGTTTAACAAGTCTTGAGCACGAGGAGGTTAAGTATTATTACCAAAGCTTCAATTGGGAGTGTAGGATGTGTGCGGAGATATCTTATATATACTATGTACAAATATGTGACAAAAGGAATTCGATTCCAAAAAGCAAAGGCACTCAAAACCCATTATCGGAACAAAAAGAAACACTTACAGGTATTTATCTGTTCCTATTCACGAAACAAAACCTTAATAAACTTTAAAAACTAAAGCAAATTTGAAACCAGTCATACCTACCTGTGATGCACAAACCTGAAAACATAGAATTGTGGATTTGGAAGAGATTCCTGAGGGACATCTAGCTCAACCCCCTGAAATGCAATGATCCTTTCTAGTACTAGAAAACAATACCCACGAGACAACATTAAAACTGGACTGTTTCACAAAAAGCAGGTTAGAATATAACTTAATAAATCTGGCGCAGTAAAAGATGAATGAAGCAACAATGGCAAACATTAGCAGGGATTCCCAGATGAGCATTTTGCATAAAATCCACCAAGTGCAGGCCATGCCTTTTCAAGAGGAATTGTTTGTTTATCCATGTACACAGCTTTTATATTTAGCTATTTTGAAAACCTGTTACTCGACTGATTTATAGCATCTCTGGGAGCCATGCTTTTTATTATTATTATTCTCAGCCATTAAAATTAATCTTTTAACAGGCACACTAGTGCTTGGAAACCATTTTGTGTCAATCAAAGCAGGGTTGGGGAATGAAGAGGTTCCTTTCATTGCACTCTGGAAAGAAAAGCTGTTTGTCTTGTTAAGATTACCTTGACTAAGGAGAATTTCCCAAAGCCATTTTCTTTTTTTCAGATGCTGCAGATCAATGGATTTGCCATTTGGAAGAAAAGGGAAGGAAGGAAGGGGCTGTCAACTGCTCAGAAAGTGAGGTGCTACCTGCTCCAGGCCCGCTTAGAAGAATCCTGGGCATCAGAAATCGAATGGTCCATTGGCTAAATCTTCTCTTCTTCCTCCAGAAGCCACAGGCTCCAGAAGCCATATGCTTTCATATAGCTACCCTCTGACCCCACAAGATCCCTCATCCACCACACAGCCTTCCTACAAAAGCAGCAACCAACCATTTCTTCTATGCTGTCTCCTTGTGAATATTGTTGCTAAGGCCTGGCTCAGACATTTGGCAATCTGCACACACTCAACCTTGGAGAATTTGTGAGCTTATAACAAAATCATGGGACGCGGGTGGCGCTGTGGGTTAAACCACAGAGCCTAGGACTTGCCGATCAGAAGGTCGGCGGTTCGAATCCCCGCAACGGGGTGAGCTCACGTTGCTCGGTCCCTGCTCCTGCCAACCTAGCAGTTCGAAAGCACGTCAAAGTGCAAGTAGATAAATAGGTACCGCTCCGGCGGGAAGGTAAACGGCGTTTCCATGCGCTGCTCTGGTTTGCCAGAAGCGGCTTAGTCATGCTGGCCACATGACCCAGAAGCTGTACGCCGGCTCCCTCAGCCAATAAAGCGAGATGAGCACCGCAACCCCAAAGTCGGTCACGACTATACCTAATGGTCAGGGGTCCCTTTACCTTTTTAAACAAAATCATAGAATTGCAGAGTTGGAAGGGAGCCTGAGCATCATCTAGTCCAACCTCCTGCAATGCAGCTAAAGGTAAAAAAACTCCTGGATAGTTAAGTCCAGTCAAAGGTGACTATGGGGTTGCAGTGCTCATCTCGCTTTCAGGCCAAGGGAGCCAGTGTTTGTCCACAGACAGCTTTCTGAGTCATGTGGCCAGCAGGACTAAACTGCTTCTGGAGCAATGGAGCACCGTGACAGAAACCAGAGCGCACGGAAATGCCTTTTACCTTCCCGCCACAGTGGTATCTATTTATCTACTCACACTGGTGTGCTTTCGAACTGCAGAAGCTGGGACCGAGCAACGGGAGCTCACCCCATCACAGGGATTGGAACTGCTGAATTCCAATGGTTCAGTGGTTTAGACCACAGCGCCACCTGCATCCCATATGAAGCTGTCCCATACAGGGATTAAAACTACAACCTTGGCATTATCAGCACCAATGCTCTAACCAACTGATCTAGCCAGGTGCTTTAGGTTCCAGCTATATGAACCAATGTCTCAGCATGAGGCCTTCTCATTGCAAATCGCTGCAAGATAAAGGTGCTAGATAACAAACTAATAATAAATGAATAAAACAAGTTGCATGGGGCTACAAAAGGGGGTATCCTTAACCAAAACTGCAAAAAGCAAAGGACGGAGAAGTTATGGAAACAATTCTTCATTCAGAAACACATGTTTAATATAAACAAAACCCCAAAACACCAAGCTGACTAAAGATGCGCCACATATAATATTGTTGCATGGCAGTTCCCTCATTGTGAGAAGTGTGAGGCAGAGGGCCTTCTCGGTGGTGGCACCCGCCCTGTGGAACGCCCTCCTGCCAGATGTCAAACACATAAACAACTATTTGATTTTTACAAGACATTTTTGTAAAATAAACAAAATTTAAAAGGATACAGTGTGAAGTACTAAGCTTTTTGTCTGCCCTCAAACTGCCACCATTCATTTCATTGGGTGATCCCAGGTTCCAGTACGATAAATGGGAGAGAGAAAGAGTGTGTGTGTGTGTGTGTGTGTGTAAAGATTGTGGTGCTGGTATCCATATATTGCTAAAAGTGTGGAAGGTGCCGGTAAAATGGGCAGCAAAAAGAAGAGGAGCTGGCACTATGTACCACTGAGTATTGCCACAAACTCACCCTCAGCCCTGCATATAAAGCCATTATATTATCAAAAAATTGTTCTATTGTATTTTTTATTTTTTTAAAATAAACATGTCCCCCGGGTGTGAAAAATAAAACACTCACATCCAGCTTTTCTGCTGATTAAAGAAGTGTGAGCTTAATAACTCTGCCTTGTAAACAAGTAATTAGTACTACTTGTAAACAGTACCAATTTGTAAAGAAGTAATTACCGTATTTTCCCGTGTATAACACGCCCCTGTGTATAAGACTACCCCTATTTTGGGGAAGTCAAATTTAAGAAAATGGCAGGAGACGGCCCAGAGTTGTTGAGCTGAAAGGTCCTGCTCACAGCTGCAACCAATCACACGTCCCTCACACGCACTACCTGTGTATAAGATGACCCAAGTTTTTAAACATTTTACAGTAAAAAATACTCATCTTATACACAGAAAAGTACGGTAATATATAAAAATTGTGTGTGTGTGTGTGTGTATGCGCACAGAACACCAATGACATACTTTTTTTTTGCAGGGATTTTGCAGTTCTTTTCCCCATCAAATTTTGACTGAGCTGGAAGTAGGGTATGAGATGAGGCACTTAGAAGAGGCTGAGGCGGCAGGCAGGAAGAATGTGAGGAAACACATAAACACACTTGGGTTTTTATTACAGATTGTGAGGAATCAGGAGTTACAGCAGAAACTGTGAAATTTGAACTGGAAGGAGGGGAAAGAACTCTGGGGAGGAGGTTCCCAAAACATTGGTACAGATGTTTGAGATATTTTACATTTCATTGCCTTAAAAAACAACCAACAACTCATTGTTCAAAGGATTGGGTGCCCTTCAAAGCAAAGTGTA
Organism: Podarcis erhardii; assembly: GCF_964252035.2. Taxonomy (NCBI): domain Eukaryota; kingdom Metazoa; phylum Chordata; class Lepidosauria; order Squamata; family Lacertidae; genus Podarcis; species Podarcis erhardii. The sequence continues at coordinate 98,269,116 of NC_138508.1, read as the reverse complement.
TGTTTTGCCTGGAAACAAAATTCTGCAATGAACATTAAACCGATCAAACCAAGCAAGTGAATACTATGTTGGCAATGTCTGGAAGCATTTGTATGCCTGGAATATTTCTGCCTCCAGGGAATCAGACCATTATCAATCACAATAAACTAGAAAGGTTTGTATTTTTTAAAAGCAAGGGAGAATGTGATGGTATCTACACTGTATCTCTAGTAACTGTTCATTGCATTGCATTAGTATACGTCCATTGATAGTCAAGGGCTCTACGTACTGCAGTTTCACAAAGTAAACATGCGCATCTGTGAAAGGCACATAGAAGGCACATCTCACGATCCGATCACACTCGAGTGTGACCGTCAAAGTGAATCCTGGAGTGAGCAATGCAGATAAACAGGAAACCTCATGCAGTTACCTGTGCTAATTCTCAGGGATAATATGAGAGAAATTAAATGGCCTAATTTCGCAGGTTTTGCCCAGGTGCATTATTTTAGATTCTCCAACCTTCGTTCTATCAGATAAAAGCAAGTTCTGCATTGCAGTGGAAACAAATTCCATCCTTCACCTGGGAAGAGGGTAATCTAACCTCCTCACAAAGGGATCATCAACATTTCTCTGATGAAAATAGGGACGTCCTATTCCATAATAGGAACAGGACACGGGTGGCGCTGTGGTCTAAACCACTGAGCCTAGGGCTTGCCGATCGGAAGGTTGATGGTTTGAAACCCCCTGATGGGGTGAGCTGTTGCTTGGTCCCTGCTCCTGCCAACCTAGCAGTTCGAAAGCATGTCAAAGAGCAAGTAGATAAATAGGTACCGCTCTGGCGGGAAGGTAAACGGCGTTTCCGTGCGCTGCTCTGGTTCGCCAGAAGCGGCTTAGTCATGCTGGCCACATGACCCGGAAGCTGTACGCCGGCTCCCTCGGCCAATAAAGCGAGATGAGCGCCACAACCCCAGAGTCATCCGTGACTGGACCTAACGGCCAGGGGTCCCTTTACCTTTACCTTTATTCCATAATAGTAAAAGTAATAATTTTATTATTTGTTCCGCGCCCATCTGACCGGGTTGCCCCAGCCACTATAGGCAGCTTCCAACATATACAAAAACGTAAGAAAATGTTAAACATTGAAAAAACTTCCCTAGACAGACGTCTCCCAAAAGCAGTATAGATGTCTTCTACAGCTTATATGATTTCTTATCTCCTTGGCTCAGGGGTTGAGTAACTCCCTATCCTCCAACATTTCTCTGATGAAAATGGGGATGTCCTAAGAAAAAGTGGGATATTCCTGGATCAAATCAGAAACTGGGACGGCTTCTGTAAATCTGGGATTGTCGCTGGAAAATAGGGACACATGGAGGGGCTGATCCCATCAGTACTTAGCAGACCTCAGAGATTCATGGAGTGTGCAATCTCACTGACTTGTCCACCCACAAAAACTCAGGGTTTTTCAGTTTGCCAATCAGGTGAGCATCAGATGCTCAGTTGTTCCTAGGGCATGTTCCTCTAAAACATGGGTAGGCAAACTAAGATCTGGGGGCCAGATCCGGCCCAATCGCCTTCTCAATCTGGTCCACAGATGGCCCTGAAATCAGTGTGTTTTTACATGAATAGAATGTGTCCTTTTATTTAAAATGCATCTCTGGGTTATTTGTGGGGCATAGGAATTCATTCATATATATTTTTCAAAATATAGTCTGGCCACCACATGGTCTGAGGGACAGTGGACTGGCCCCTTGCTGAAAAAGTTTGTTGACCCCTGCTAAAACATAAATGTTTTAAGTTTGAATGCACTGGTTACAATTAAGTATAATACTCCAACTCAGAGGAACTCAAAAGAATAAGCCAGGTCACTGATGCTTCACTGATCACCCAAAATTTCAAATATTCTTTTATTTCAAATTCATGATTACCTTTACTTAAAGAGCCTTTGGCAGTCTTAACAATTAAAATGAAGTGTCTTGACTTAACCCCTCTCAGTTATCTTAACACTTCCCCTCAAAGTTTCCTGTTTTCTGGAACAAAATGTGTGAAACGTTCTTGCACTTTAAATTCTCAAGCTCAGCTGAACAGCATCAGTGCATTTATCTGATGTTCATCTATTTTGCGTGGACAGGCGGAGTCCCCAGATCCCGAGTGGTCCCCCCGTCATGTGGAATAACGACTCTAGACAACGTGCTATGGGATTAAATTGGCCACAACTTTATTAAATTTCAAATGTGGGTAGACCTTGGCTCAGGCATTGGGCGTTCTCCCTCCCTAGTCCCCAGCCGGGGACCTAGGGAGCATCAGGGTTATCCAGTGTGTGGGGGGGGGATGGGCCGGCTCTGGAGAACATATGTTCAAGCAGAGATAGCCGCCCCCGTTACGCCGCCGCAGGGGAGAGCAATGACGACCTTTCGGCGTACGGCCAAAGCCTCCCTTCAAAAACCCCTTTAACGGGGAACCCTGGTATCGCCGCCGCAAAGAGGAAGATGGACTAAAGGATTCCGCCCAAGGCCTGATACCGCCAAAGTTGTGACGTTTTGCTACGGGAAAGGCGAAACCTGCCAATGCAGGGAAATTCCTTTCCGGCCCTTTAACAGCGACCTTATCGTAGCAGCGCCCGCATACCTGTGGAGACAGGTTAACCTGCAAAACCTATGAAAAAAAAAAAAAGTTAACCTGCAAAAGAAGACATTAACTGAGGGTGGGTAGGGTGGGAGAAGCTCTGGAGCCAAGTGAGGATTAACAATTAAGATCCACCCTCTATTGTGTGGGCAGGTAATCCCTCCCCTTACCTGGCCTGGTTTCCCTGGCAACACTTCCCCCAGGTGGGATTGGACAACTCGCTGGGGTAGGCGGGGACCTCCAGGTATCCCACCTGGGGGAAGGCAAAGCCTATGCTGATGGGGCCACTCCAGATCCAGGGCTGCACGCGTCCACGCAAAAGGCGCCCCCCGTTTTAAGTGGGGAGCGGTCATTATTATATTTTTACAATCTGTTGACAGGCCTTCCTATTGGTAATAAGCTGTTGACCCTAGGTTTGGTTAGATGAAAAGTCTTTTTACAGCTTAATTCATCCGTGTGTAAATAACTTTTTCATCTTCTGCTTCTCATCTGCTACTTTTTATAGGTCTAGGATTATGTAAGCTGACCTATATTATACCGCTATTATTATGTTTGCACTGAGTCAGACTAATACAGTAGTGACACAGCAACGAACGCTGAGTAGTTTTTTTGTCGTTGAAGGGGACCTTTCAGGCTGGTGCTCAAAAGCATGGGTAAAATACAGTATGACAAATTATTTATGAGCTAATAATGGAATCCTGAATTGGTCCGATTTTTAAATCAAACATTGTAAAAGACTTGCTCTGCAATAACTGTTTACTAAAGGGATTGTTTTATTAACACCAGTATGTATGTATGTATGTGTGTGTGTGTGTGTGTATGTATATATCTATCTATCTATATCTATCTATATCTATCTATATCTATCTATATCTATATCTATCTCTCTTTCTCTCTCTATATATATATATATGAGGGACACGGGTGGCACTGTGTGTTAAACCACAGAGCTTAGGACTTGCCGATCAGAAGGTCAGCGGTTCGAATCCCTGCAACGGGGTGAGCTCCCGTTGCTCGGTCCCAGCTCCTGCCCATCTAGCCATTCAAAAGCACGTCAAAGTGCAAGTAGATAAATAGGTACCGTTCCAGCAGGAAGGTAAACAGCGTTTCCGTGTGCTGCTCTGGTTTGCCAGAAGCAGCTTAGTCATGCTGGCCACATGACCCGGAAGCTGTACACCGGCTCCCTCTGCAAATGAAGTGAGATGAGCACTGCAACCCCAGAGTTGGCCACGACTGGACCTAATGGTCAGCAGTCCCTTTACCTTTACCTATATATTAACACCATTTACCTTCCTGCCTATTTATCTACTTGCACTTTTTGGGCGTGCTGTCAAACTGCTAGGTGGGCAGGAGCTGGGACAGAGCAATGGGAGCTCACCCCGTCTCAGGGATTCGAACCGCAGACCTTCTGATCGGCAAGCCCAAGAGGCTTAGTAGTTTAGACCACAGCACCACCTGCGTTACACCAGTCAAATTTTCATGAGGGAGGAGGGGAGATGTCCTAGGTTTAAATGCAAGGTAGCTGAAGGTCTCCCTTTCAGTGAATTTTTTTTGCCCCCACTGGTTTCAGCTGCCTGGCTGCATCTCGAGGGCACAAAGATGCCACCATTGTTGTCCTGACATAACCCCCCCACCCAGGATATACTTACTGACTTAAAAAAAATAAATTTATACTGGTGTGTGTGGTTTTGTTTTTTATAGGTTGCATGGGATGTCAATAATTTATACAAATTGTTCTTTTTTTATTTTCTATGGTGCAATGTTGTTTAAATGTCAGTTGCTTGGATGCTCTGGATGAAGGACCATGTGTTGAGATTCCTGCATTGCATGGGTTGGACTATGTGACCCTTGAGCATGGGTGGCGCTGTCGTCTAAACCGCTGAGCCTCTTGGGCTTGACATTCAGAAAGTCAACAGTTCGAATTCCCGTGATGGGGCGAGATCCCATTGCTCGGTCCCAGCTTCCACTGTTCGAAAGCATACCAGTGCAAGTAGATAAATAGGTACTGTAGGCGGGAAAGTAAACGGTGTATCCATGCACTCTGGTTTCCATCACGGTGTCCCATTGCGCCAGAAGGAGTTTAGTCCTGCTGGCCACATGACCCAGAAAGCTGTCTATGGACAAAAGCCAGCTCCCTCGGCCTGAAAGCGAGATGAGCGCCACAACCCTATAGTCGGCTTTGACTGGACTTAACTGTCCAGGGGTCCTTTCCCTTCCAACTCAACTTCTATGATTCTATGCTTCTTTCCTCCACAGAACTCAAGGGATCACACAAGGTCCTCCACATGTACCCTTCCCCGTCTTATCCTCACAACAACCCTGAGAGTTAGGTTTGACTGAGAGACATAGACTGGCCCAAAGTCACCCAGTGAACTTCATGGCTGAGTGGAGATTTGAACTCTGGTCTCCCACATCCTTGTCCAAACTCTAACCGTAATACCACAATGAATCTTGCGGTTTCATTGACTGTCCCCATTGTCCAATGATCTTAGAAAGGTGGGATCTGCCATTTCTCTTGAAATTGCTTCCTTTTTAAATTATTATTTCATAAACAGTGTTGGAATCCAAGGGGCATTTTCTTTTCTATACTAGCTCCTCTTTCATTCAAAAGTATTTTAAAATTCTGAACAGGGTTTTTTTATTTTTAAAAAATGTTTTTCTGCAACTTTTTGCATCCTTCCATTGAAGGATCTCTGGGGGAATCTTCCTGCACCTCTTCTTCCCAAGGGACTGCTCAGAAAATGAAACCAGGGCTGTAAAATGCTAGCTTTACTGTTTTTATTACAAATGACTTCTCTGAAATGGTTGGTGATGTTCTCAATATGCCAGGAACCCAATTTTCATTTAGCTGGTTAGTACTGGCACTAACAGGATGACCTGCCATCAACTGCCCCGTGGGAAGGATTCTGGCAACTTTATAATATGGTATTGTTTTTTAATGTCACTTGTAAGCTGCATTAGAATAATTTGTGGAAGCAGGATATACAGTGTTACCTTGCGTTAAGAACTTAATTCGTTCGGGAGGTCCCTTCTTAACCTGAAACTGTTCTTAACCTGAGGTACCACTTTAGCTAATGGGGCCTCCCGGTGCCGCCCCACAATTTCTGTTCTCATCCTGAAGCAAAGTTCTTAACCTGAGGTACTATTTCTGGGTTAGCGGAGTCTGTAACCTGAAGTGTCTGTAACCCGAGGTACCACTGTACATAATTGTAATAAATAAACACATTCCAGTTTATTGCCCGTTTTAAGCATAGTGCAATGTCTGCATTGGTTCTGCTCATGACCATCACCGAATGTGGCTGCCAGAGCATTAATGAGCTCCAAAGGGAGCTGTAGACTCAGCAAAAGTTCAGGGGAGACTGAGAGGCTATATAGGGCTCCTCCAGGAAACTTACTTACTTATTGACCATTCGTCCTGATTTGCTTTCAGAAAGTTCATGCAGAAGTTAGATTATATCCTGAATGGGGTAACTGCGCCCCCTGAAGGACCAGGTGTGCAGCCTGGGAGTCATTCTGGACTCACAGCTGTCCATGGAGGTGCTGGTTAATTCTGTGTCCAGGGCAGCTGTCTACCAGCTCCACCTGGTACGCAGGCTGAGACCCTACCTGCCCGTGGACTGTCTTGCCAGAGTGGTGTATGCTCTGGTTATCTCCCGCATGGACTATTGCAATGCGCTTTACGTGGGGTTACCTTTGAGGGTGACCCGGAAACTACAATTAATCCACAATACGGCAACTAGACTGGTAACTGGGAGTGGCCACTGAGACTATATAACACTGGTCCTGGAAGACCTACATTGGCTCCCAGTACGTTTCTGGGCACAATTCAAAGTGTTGCTACTGACCTTTAAAGCCCTAAACAACCTCGGCCCGGTATACCTGAAGGAGCATCTCCACCCCCATCGTTCAGCCCGGACACTGAGCTCCAGTTCCGAGGGCCTTCTGATGGTTCCCTCCCTGTGAAAAGTGAGGTTGCAGGGAACCAGGCAGAGGGCCTTCTCTGTAGTGGCGCCCGCCCTGTGGAACACCCTCCTATCAGATGTCAAGGAAATAAGCAACTATCTGACTTTTAGGCCCAGCCAGATGGGTGGGGTATAAGTAATAATTGTTGTTGTTGTTGCTGCTGCTGCTGTTGTTATTCTGATTTGTTTGCAGAGAGCTGATACAGCAGTCAACTGTCAGCCAGATGGGCAGGGTATATCATCATCATCATCATCATCATCATCATCATCATCATCATCATCATCCTGATTTGCTTGTGGGCTATTTATGCATCTATCTGTTAATCATTCGTTCATGCCAAACTCTTCGGTGCATTTCCCAATCACTTTCCTGAACGTAACATCTGCAGAGCCAGCAGCTGCCTGCCAATGTTAAGTGGAATGGAGGCACAAATGGGCAGAGCAATGTGGCAGTAGCTACATGCCAACCATACTAAAGTCTGGGGTCTCTGCACACTCCCTATGAGTGGTCTCTCTCTCTCTCTCTCTCTCTCTCTCTCTCTCTCTCTCTCTCTTTCTCTCTCTCTCTCTCTTTCTCTCTCCCATCTTGGCAAGCAAGAGGCATTTCCTCCCTTCAAGGAGACATTCCAGCCAGACAAAAGCACTCAAGGTGGACGCAGAACAGGGCGAAGGAGGACTGTGGCTTGCGGAAAAAGCATGGCGAAGAGTCTTGATGCAGTTCCTCAACTTGCAGTTCCCAGGCTTAAGGAGGAGGACATTGATTGGAACAATCTGACAACTGAAGATCCACTGTGTTCATTTAAAACAAGTTCTTCTAGACCCCACAGATTTATTTCTTCGCAAAGGAGAAAGCAAGGGAATTAGGGGAAGCCACAAGGTTACACAGTGAGCCATAGAGGCTGTTGAGAGTGGCATAACTTCAACAGCAGGTATGCATAAGAGCAAAGCAGAAGTTTCTGCAGCTGAAGGGGTGACCTGGGACTCTGCTCTCCAAGAACTGTCTGAAGAGAGCAACGCAGTGGAGTGAAAGTAGAGAATAAAAAGCAACAAGAGAGTCATGCGGTTCCAAAAAAAGGCAGGACGAGTGAGACAAAGCAAAACCACCAGCAAACCAAAAAAACACAGCACCCGAACCAGATGCTGGCACAAGAATATGAGAAGAGCTGCAGGGGTGCAATTGTGTCAAAACAGGTCATTAAATCTATGGTCACAGCAACAGAACAGATGGATGCTGTACCCCCCCCCCTCACAGGGCAGGGGTTCTGGGCTATGCTGCTACCTAGAAATCAGTACAGTGGTACCTCTGGATACGAACGGGATCCGTTCCAGAGCCCCGTTCACATCCTGAAGTGAACTCAACCTGCGTCTGCGCGTGCGGCGTTTTGCCGCTTCTGCATATGCGCGCTACGTCATTTTGAGTGTGTGCGCAAGCAGTGAAACCCGAAAGTAACACGTTCCATTACTTCCGGGTTGCCACAGAGCGCAACCCAAAAGCACTCAACCTGAAGCACATTTAACCCGAGGTATGACTATTAGCCCAACCAATGTCTTTGCAGTTCTTGGAGAGTAAACTAGTTTCTTCAACATACAGAAATATTGGTCTACATGGTTAATTGCATGCCACATGCAAATTTATAATATTCAAACAAGGGGGGAATTATTCAAGGGCATGACTTGCTCATTTGTTTCTTCTGGGGAATGAAAAGAAGATTAACTGAACCTAAGACGAGAGGGCCAGGAGTACCGAATGCATTTTTCCCCATGGGGAAAATGGGGCTCTGAACTACAACCTCCATCTCTAACTTGTTTTATCCAAAGTCAACACATCCCTTTTTCTTCAGCAGCAGCAGCAGCAGCAGCAGCAACAACAGCAGCAACAACAACAACAACAATAATTTATTTATATCCCGCCCATCTGGCTGGGTTTCCCCAGTCACTTTGGGTGGCTTCCAACCGAATATTAAAAACAATACAACATCAAACATTAAAACCTCCCTAAACAGGGCCACCTTCAGTTGTCTTTTAAAGGCAAAATAGTTGCTTATTGCCTTGACATCTGCTGGGAGGGTGTTCCACAGGGCAGGTGCCACTACTGAGAAGGCCCTCTGCCTGGTTCCCTGTAATCTCACTTCTTGCAACGAGGGAACCGCCAGAAGGCCCTTGGCACTGGGAAAACTCTGACAGCTGTTCATCTACTGCATATATGTACCAGACTAGTGGAATAATCCAGCTCAGGTTGATAGGAAATTGGTATGACCAGTGATGTTGGAGTGTTGGATTAAGACTGGGAATAATAGAAATGTTTAGTATAGATGTGAATTTCTCCATCAAGGACCGGTCACTGCTAACCTATATCAGAATATATATATTTTTAAAGAGGGATAAGGAGCTATGTATGCCGTCTTGAGCTACTGCAAGGAAGAATGTGATAAAAATGAATAATGCAAGGCTACGAATTATGCACAGATGCAGTAGGCAGCCTGTTCTGTGGATGGGTGATTTGGACTGGACTAAACATTTACATTGAGTGTAAATGTTTGCACAATTTAAAGCCACAAACTCAGCCTTGGTTTTTGTGTTAATTTTATAACCATGTGTGTTTCAGGCACTTCAGTAACAGAGCACAGAAGAACTGAAAGGTCCTCATAAAATGTTTAGAAGCTGTAAGTAATTTTGCTTTTTTAATGCTTTTTTTTTTGACTAGGGAAAGTCGATTTGGAGGGTCATTGTCTCTTCCAGCCTTTTCATAGAAGAAGGATTAAACCAGGATCTCCAAAGAGGGAAACGGAAGCAGAATGTCAACATTTAAATTGCCTTGGCTTTGACAAGTACAAATGGGCAAAATCACCCCACTCCTGACGGCAGTTTGCAGGCTCCCAGGGGCAGCTGGACTGAGACAAAGAGATCTTGCACCAGAGTCACACAGCAGCAATATATATTTGGTACTTTGGCAACATTCAGAACCCTTCATTTTCAAGTTAAGTAGCATCATGCCATTCATTCCTTCTTCAATTAGCAGGTATATGAGTATGATATTCAGGTTCAAAAGGTAACTTTTTAAAGAATAGGCACCATGTCACAGAAGATTGATCACCACCAACGATACCTCTACAGCCTGATCTTCCTGGCTAGCAGCAAACAGGGCTGCCTCTGAAGTGATGCCCTGCCAATAAACCCACAAAAGTTGCTACCTTGCTGTTATGCACTGAGCTGAATCCTAGAACAGTAGGATCCAGAATGCAGCAGTATGATTGGTCCGCAGGAGCCACCCAATCCAGCTCCAGGTGTAAGTGAATCAGTGACCCAATTGGCCTGCAGGAGCAGCCAATCAGGCTCCTGGATGAAGTGAATCAGCAACCTAATTGGCCTACAGTAGCAGCCCAGAATTAGCCAATCACGCAGGGCCCATTGTGTAAATAATGTATATACATAGCTAGACGTTTTGGGGAAAGTTTCATTGGTTGCTACTACGAGCTGAATAAAGAGCATGAAATTCACACTCAACTCCAAGTATATTTCACTTGCAAAGCAACATTCACTTGCCTCCTGGGAACTGACAGGTGAGGGATTTTGAGCTCTATTCATCCCCCAAATGCCCACTATTCTGTATGCTGGGTGTGGAAGAGGTTACTTCTTTCCTCTGTCAGCCAGCAAGGAGGTTAGAGGGCTCTGGCTATTTACTAGGGTGGCTGAGCTTTTTTTTCGGAAGACCCCAAAATTCCAAAATGGTTGAGCTTTTTTTTACAAAAACGCAAAAATAGCCATGGTTTTTCAATTGACTTGATGAAGATCCAGAACAAAGTGCTGCCTTTTGGACGTCAATTCCGTCTTTGACATCCCGGTAATTTTGGACGTATGGCAGCCCTATATTTACTAAGCGATTAACTTACTGGGAAGTTAACCAATGACAAGTCCAATAATTGTTACCCCACATTTTCTAGTGCGGTTATTCTCATTGCTTTCCATATCACAAAGGTTTGATTTTTGAGGAGAAGCGAGTTTGCTGTGCAAGAGCACCAAACCATAATTGCGCAACATGTATTTGCTGGTATGTGACTGAATCCCTTAAAAAAATAGCAACTGCCTTGAAGCAACCAGAGACACAAGCTAGATATCAGTTCATGATAAGAAAAGTCCTTACCACGGGCATTCAAGACACCTGGATATTTAAGCCAGGCTGAGATTCTGTCCTCTGAAGCTGGCTAGGAAGATAAAGACGCTGCCTTATTGCAGAGCTTTCTTTAAAACAAAATAAAATAAACCCTCTCCTGAATTGTTTGGAACAGAAAGCCAATGCGCTGATACAGAAGGAGGAGGTCATTATTTAGCCAAATGTTTTTAAAGCGCAGGTATAAAACACACACCACAAGAAAAAGCAATTATGCTTTCGTCTTCCGGTAACTAATATTGCAATCTAGTTTGACGGCCAATATAGAATTCCCTTGTGCTAGCCTTGTGTACTCAGTTTAGGGAATAATTTGCAACTACCTGATTAAAAATACTGGAAGGTTGATTCTTTCTAGGAACGACTGGAGGATGGAAGGAAATTAGGAGAACTCAACCAGAACATCACAAACAGGAAGGAATATATTTTATTAAAAAATTTTAAAAAACCAAACTCAGGGGAAGAGATAGCTAATTGAAAAATTATGTAATAGTTGCATTAATTCATTAATATGGCATTGCAACCCAATTCTTACCCAGTTTTGCAATTAGATTATAAACATGTTCTGATTAAATAATTTTAGCTGATTAATCACCTTCCTTTTAACCAATTGATTACTTAATAAAAACAAATTTGCATATAACCAAAATCTCAATAGAGGCGTCCCCTGAGATGCTGGAATAAGTGTGTGTTTAATCATGATTCATCAAATAAAAACTACGACAAATGGTTAGTGGTACAAATGTGTACTTCCTAGTACAGAAGTGCACCGGGACAAAAAAAAATAGCCTCAAAGAAATATGTGCCCTCATGATCTCAAACCATCCCATTGATGAATAAACTAAAGCTTTAGTAGATTAATCTACTAGTGAAATCAGTGAAAGTTCTGAATGATGGGGCTCAATAAGGCTAAAGCTAGGTATTACTAAATTCCATTGAAATCAACCGGGCAGGGCTTTAGAATCATAGAATCATAGAGTTGGAAGAGACCACAAGGGCCATCGAATCCAACCCCCTGCCAAGCAGGAAACACCATTCAGAGCACTCCTGACATATGGTTGTCAAGCCTCTGCTTAAAGACCTCCAAAGAAGGAGACTCCACCACACTCCTTGGCAGCAAATTCCACTGTCGAACAGCTCTTACTGTCAGGAAGTTCTTCCTAATGTTTAGGTGGAATCTTCTTTCTTGTAGTTTGGATCCATTGCTCCGTGTCCGCTTCTCTGGAGCAGCAGAAAACAACCTTTCTCCCTCCTCTATGTGACATCCTTTTATATATTTGAACATGGCTATCATATCACCCCTTAACCTCCTCTTCTCCAGGCTAAACATGCCCAGCTCCCTTAGCCGTTCCTCATAAGGCATCGTTTCCAGGCCTTTGACCATTTTGGTTGCCCTCCTCTGGACACGTTCCAGTTTGTCAGTGTCCTTCTTGAACTGTGGTACCCAGAACTGGACACAGTACTCCAGGTGAGGTCTGACCAGAGCAGAATACAGTGGCACTATTACTTCCCTTGATCTAGATGCTATACTCCTATTGATGCAGCCCAGAATTGCATTAGCTTTTTTAGCTGCCGCGTCACACTGTTGGCTCATGTCAAGTTTGTGGTCAACCAAGACTCCTAGATCCTTTTCACATGTACTGCTCTCAAGCCAGGTGTCACCCATCTTGTATTTGTGCCTCTCATTTTTTTTGCCCAGGTGCAATACTTTACATTTCTCCCTGTTAAAATTCATCTTGTTTGTTTTGGCCCAGTTCTGTCAAGGTCGTTTTGAAGTTTTGAATCTGTCAAGGTCGTTTTGAAGTATGATCCTGTCCTCTGGGGTGTTAGCCACCCCTCCCAGTTTGGTGTCATCTGCAAATTTGATCAGGATGCCCTTGAGTCCATCATCCAAGTCGTTGATAAAGATGTTGAATAAGACCGGGCCCAAGACAGAACCCTGTGGCACCCCACTAGTCACTCTTCTCCAGGATGAAGAGGAACCATTGATGAGCACCCTTTGGGTTCGGTCAGTCAGCCAGTTACAAATCCACTGAGTGGTAGCATAGTCAAGACCACATTTTACCAGCTTCTTTACAAGAATATCATGGGGCACCTTGTCAAATGCCTTGCTGAAATCAAGGTAGGCTACATCCACTGCGTTCCCTTCATCTACCAGGCTTGTAATTCTGTCAAAAAACGAGATCAGGTTCATCTGACATGACTTATTTTTCAGAAATCCATGCTGACTATTGGTGATCACAGCATTCCTTTCTAGGTGCTCACAGACTGTTTGCTTAATGATCTGCTCCAGAATCTTCCCTGGTATTGATGTCAGACTGACTGGGCGGTAATTATTTGGGTCCTCTCTTTTCCCCTTTTTGAAAATAGGGACAACATTTGCCCTCCTCCAGTCTGCCGGGACTTCGCCTGTTCTCCAGGAATTCTCAAAGATGACTGCCAGTGGTTCTGAGATCACATCTGCCAGTTCTTTTAATACTCTTGGATGCAGTTCATCTGGCCCTGGAGACTTGAATACATCTAGACTAGCCAAGTATTCTTGTACTATCTCCTTAGTTATTCTGGGCTGTGTTTCCTCTGTTGAATCATTTGCTCCAAATTCTTCAGGTCGGGCATTGTTTTCTTTATCGGAGAAGACTGAGGCAAAGAAGGCATTGAGGAGTTCAGCCCTTTCTGTGTCTCCTGTTTGCATTTCACCATCTTCTCCTCTGAGTGACCCCTCTGTTTCTTTGTTCTTCCTTTTGCTACGAACATACCCATAAAAGCCTTTTTTGTTGCTTTTAACCTCTCTAGCAAGCCTGAGTTCATTCTGTGCTTTAGCTTTTCTGACTTTGTGTCTACATGTGCCTGCTATTTGTTTGAATTCCTCTTTGGTGGTTTCCCCCCTTTTCCATTTTTTGTACACATCCTTTTTTAATCTTAACTCAGTTAAAAGTTCTTTAGCCTAGTGGTAGAAGCTCCAAAACCCTGGAGAGGCTCCGTCAGTCAATGTAGATCAGACTTAGGGAATCTGTGGACCGCCGGTTATTGGACTACAGCTCCCATCATTCCTCACCACAGGCCTTAGCGGCTGGGGCTGATGGGAGCTGAAATCCAACAATATTTGGATGACCACGGGTTCCCCATTCCATTGCTTCCACTGGGATTCGGTCATCATGGTTAACCTTAGCAGAATAGGGGTCCTAACATACATCTATCTCAATTTCAGTTCCTTCTGCTAATATGTTCTTGAGTCTTTTCTGTCTGAGGTTCTGACAACAACAGGCCTGCAAAAATTGTGAGACTCCAAGTGCAACGATGTCCCCAAGCCATGGTACATTTCCTGTTTCTGCTGCCTGCCCAAGATTAAAAAACCAGCAAGGCTGTTAAGTACCAGGCAGGCTGCAACACGTGATGAAACTGTTGGTGCTACATACTCATCTGTATATGTATTACACAATTCCAGGATGCAAAGACCGTAGAATGTTGTGCACACTTACGGACTGCACCCTTTTGAAAAGGCCATTGTAGAGCTGGAAAAGGTGCAGAAAATGATAACCAAAATTACTGCAGAAGGTACCCTATGAGGAAAGGCTATAAAGCTTTTAATTTAGAAAAAAAAAAGACCCAACTAAGTAGGAACACACTGGAAATTGTGTGTGGTGTAAAGAACCCGGACAGACAGAGGCTTCTCCCAATACTAAAATTTGGGGATGCTCAGTGAAACTGATTGGAAGGAGATTCAGGACAGCCCAAAGGAAGTACATAATTACCGTATTTTTCCGTCTATAAGATGCCCCCTGTTTTGGGGGACTCAAATTTAAGAAAATGGGGGGAGATACTATCTGTGTATAAGACGAGCCCAAATTTTGAAAATTATTTTAGAGTAAAAAAACATAGTCTTATACACAGAAAAGTATGGTAACTTATGAAACTCACTACCTCAAATTGTGGTGAAGACCACTGACTAGCTTAGATGGTTTTAAAGGGGGGATTAGGCAAATTCAGAGTCAACCACGCCTGTGGCGATTGCTTGGCGCCATCTCCCTTTTTCTGAGGTCTATGAGGACTTTTTCTGGAGCTGAGCCCCAGATTTTAAAATAAAGAGGAACAAGGACATCTTGATTGTGAAGATTATCCTGGTGATTTATTTCATAATTATTCACAGCACCCAGCATGAAGTCTTGGGGTATTTTTTAATCAATCATGTTTATTAATGCTATTAATTTTCAAACATTCCCCTGAAAGACAGGATAATGTGGCTAGAAAAACACATGAGTACAAGATAGAAATTGCTGTAAACTGACAGATGAAATTAAGTAGGTTTAGATGCTGGGGCACAAATTAGGTAGCAGATATTTAACTCCCGTGTCCAAAAGTTAACTCTAGATGGTCCTTCAGCAACTATATGTGGGATCAAGTGATTATTTCAGACCCCTGATTTGTTTCGTTCATAAAACCTAAAGAGGGGATCTTTCTGAAACTTCACATGACATATTTTGGTGTTTTTTCTCCTTTTTGCCAGGCAGAGGAGGGCGAGTAGACTCACAGCACAATCCCATGCTTGTCTGTTGTTGTTTAGTCGTTTAGTCATGTCCGACTTTTCGTGACCGCATGGACCAGAGCACGCCAGGCGCTCCTGTCTTCCACTGCCTCCCGCAGTTTGGTCAAACTCATGCTGGTAGCTTCGAGAACACTGTCCAACCATCTCGTCCTCTGTCATCCCCTTCTCCTTGTGCCCTCCATCTTTCCCAGCATCAGGGTCTTTTCCAGGGAGTCTTCTCTTCTCATGAGGTGGCCAAAGTATTGGAGCCTCAGCTTCAGGATCTGTCCTTCCAGTGAGCACTCAGGGCTGATTTCCTTAAGAATGGATAGGTTTGATCTTCTTGCAGTCCATGGGACTCTCAAGAGTCTCCTCCAGCACCATAATTCAAAAGCATCAATTCTTTGGGGATCAGCCTTCTTTATGGTCCAGCTCTCACTTCCATACGTCACTACTGGGAAAACCATAGCTTTTACTATACGGACCTTTGTTGGCAAGGTGATGTCTCTACTTTTTAAGATGCTGTCTAGGTTTGTCATTGCTTTTCTCCCAAGAAGCAGGCGTCTTTTAATTTTGTGGCTGCTGTCACCATCTGCAGTGATCATGGAGCCCAAGAAAGTAAATTCTCTCACTGCCTCCATTTCTTCCCTTCTATTTGCCAGGAGGTGATGGGACCAGTGGCCATGATCTTTGTTTTTTTGATGTTGAGTTTCAAACCATATTTTGCGCTCTCCTCTTTCATCCTCATTAAAAGGTTATTTAATTCCTCCTCACTTTCTGCCATCAAGGTTGTGTCATCTGTCATGCTTGTCTACTCAGCAGTAAACCCCACTGAACTCTGTGAGACTTACTCCCAGGTACACATAGAAGGCATGATGGACTTGTGACCCTCCATATGTTGCTAGACTACAACTCCCATATCCCTGTGATAATTTCCCTGATACTAAAGCAACGTCAAGTGTGTTAATTATAGTAATTTAATTCACTGAAACTGTAAATGCGTGTATGCATCACTATGTGTTTAAATTTGATTGATTGGTAACTGAATTCTAGAAAGTTCTCTAGCAGTTCTAATCTGAATTGAAGGAGAGACTCTCTTTTATGCAAAGCAAGATGGCTGTGTTTTAGGATCCACTGTGAACACTGCTAAGTAGAATGGAGTGTTTCTTCTCTGCTTGAAATAAAGAGAGCAAAGGTGCAGGAGAAGGTAAAAGTGGAAATCTCTCATGGGAGCTGCAAGGCATGGCCTAAATATGATGCCGAAGGCTGAGTGCTGAGCTCTGGAAAGAGAGGAAAATACAGGTGTTCTAACTTCCAGTTAGAAGAAGAGATGGTAAACCCATGCTTGAAGAAGCATGTGACTGTAAATATTATGTTTTATTTTATCTATATCTATAAGTTTCCACAAGTAAAGTTTTTGAATATTAAAGTCTGGACATTGGTTTAATTTTCAAAGAAGGATGTCAGTCATATATATATATATGATTTGAGCATCTTAGCTGCTATTTCACTACTCTGACTTCAGCAAAGTGGAACCTTTAGACATGTTTGTGCTAATACTGGAAGAGAGTAAAGGGGTAAATATTAAATCTACACAACATCAAAAAGACAAGGAACTTCTTTATATATAGCTGTGGCAACAACAAGAACACAGTAGGACCAAAGACAAGGCAATATCATTGTGGACATTTATCTTTCTATCATCACCAGTAAACAGGTCATACAGGATTTTGAAGCATTACAAAATCTTGCAAAACCTATTTGACCAGATGTGATATAGGGAGAACAAAATCAGTGGGCACATGATGTGCATCAACAACTTAATAGACCGTAAAAGTATTTTTTGTCTTCTACCTGTCTGCTTGGTCTCCCCACTCCCCCGTACATCTTTGCTGTTTCTGTCTTGTCATTATCAGGAAAAGACTGGGAATCTAGGCTATGTCTGACAAGTGTTCACATTTATCAGGGCAGTGTATTTTTTCAGGAAACGCAACCAATTATATAGCATAAGGAAACTTTCAGATTGGTACTGATTATTCATTTTGGTGAGGTGCCTTGTAACATCGTTAAAAGGTCATGTTTTCTCAATTTGTACTAGTCGATGTCAACTTTTATATATTCTGCAGCTCTCTCTGGATTAAGCCAAGCTGCAGTCTGCATGCCAAATTTGAAGTCATCTATAATCCAAGTAGGCTGTGATTAAAAATTACAGTGCTGATATCCTAAACTAGATTTTAATAGCTATTGCGATAAGAAAAGTGGCCTTATTGGATTATCAGCTTTGAATTAATTTTAGCTATCCACTTCTCTCTTATAATTGTTTTTCTCAAGCCTGAACATACCACTTCCTCTTCAAATTCCAGAGAATCTAATGAACATTAGGAGAAAATAAATAATTGTGTAAAAGCTTTTAAAGTTAAGCAACTGCTCTGAACTAATTAAAGCTTCGTGCAGTACCGTGTTAAAGAAAGGCATTTAGCCAACATGGAAATTAAAAATTGCCGTGCCTACCCTGTATTATGTACCGTATTTTTCGCACCATAGGATGCATCGGACAATAGGACACACCTTGTTTTAGAGGGGGGAGAACAAGAAAAAAAAAATCTCCCCCTCTCTGCCCAGCGCCCCTTCAGCGAAGCGGCAGGAGGCGCTGCGCAGAGAGGGGGAGAATCTTCCCCCTCTTGTTTTCCCGCTCTAAAACAAGGTGCCGTTCAGGCGGCTACCTTGGAAGCCTGGAGAGCGAGAGGGGTCGGTGTGCACCGACCTCTCTCCCTCTCCAGGCTTCAGGTTCCTTTCGACCTGCTCTTTGGGGCTGGCGGGGGAAGCCCACCACCAGCCCCAAAGTACATCCTGAGTACCGGTGATGAAAGGACAATAGTCCAGGCATGCATAGTCTGTCACCTGGCACTGTCTGTCACCTGACACCTCGCTTGAGGGATTATGGAGGACAGAGGAGGTGTCATGGAGTCCTAGAGAAATGGAGTAAATTGGCACCGAAAGCAAGAAAATCGGTGCTTGTGTAACAGTGGGGGGGGGGGCTGAGGGGTCCATGTAGGGCCGGGTGCCCTTGAGGTCATCGCCTCGGATCCTCTGGTGACCGGCGGAAGGGGTGAAGAAGACATGCCCCCCCTTTCTGTATCAAAGGCACAAGAACTAAAAAGCAGAACCTGACCTTAAAAGCAAGATAAAATCAAGCAGCAGAAGGACTAAAATAAAACGGAACAGAACAAAAAATAATTAAAAGCGCCCTGCCAATGCAAACTCCAATGCATTGTCTCATTGCAGGAGGAGGGGGATGAGTCTGAGAGTGTAGATTACAACAACGCTTCAACACAGTGCAATCCTTTTCTCCCTGCACTGCAGATTGGGCGAAGAAGGGAGAGAGCCCTGCACACACAGATCTGCAGTGTAGCCCAGTGTTATCGCTGTGCTGCAAGCTGAGAGCTGCATGGCTGCATGTGGGTGTCGCATCCAGACGGTATCACAATCGTCTCCATTATCAGATGGGGGCTGAGAGTGATATGACAGTTCCCTAATAAAGGTTTAAGACTGCCACCTACTTGATCTTTACTGGTAAGATGAAACGGCATAGATCAACAGCACAGTAAATCATTCAAGTAGCAGCAGCTTATTGCGATTTTTCACTCCCTAAGCAATAACAAATGTGGAAAAAATATAATTAAAATTATACTGAAAGCTCAGAAGTTTGGGGAATGTAAACCATCCATTAGGTGGTATAAATCTAGGAGGCAGGGAGGTGAACAGATATTTCTTATAATTAACTTATACCCCCCCACCCCATTCTTCAGTTTGTGAAGGGTGCTGGGAATTGTAGTTCTGTGTAGAGGAAGCTACACTTCCCATGATTCTTTGGGGTGGGTTTGCTTTAACTGAATGGTGTGTGTGCTGCCTCTGTGTCCAGCTATTGGAAGTTGCATTTATTAGCTTGCAACTTCTTGTTATTTTTCCTCTATTCTACACTTCCAGTGCAATCCTGTGCATAGCTATGCAGAAGTCAGTCTCACTGAGTCCAATGGAAATGTAAGGGGATATAGGATTGCAGCCTTCTTGTGTCAGGATTTACTTCTATTAATGTAACAGAAACCAATCTATATCTAGGTTCTGTCTTGCTAACTCTGCATATCATGGCTTCCTTTTCTTGGCTCTGCCCAAGGACCCAGAATTTCAAAATCCATGGTTAGCAGCCTCCTGGAAGTTTGGCTTCAGGAAGTGTGATTCCTACGTTCTTCCATCTGGGTCTTGTCACATTCTCTCTAGTATAATTATCTCCCTACTTTGCATGAAACCCAGAAGCAACAATGGAGAAAACACAAGTATTTTGCTCTTCCTTTATCATCATCACTTCAGATGAACATTTTAAGTAATTGTTATTCTTTTAAAGGGATGTATTGATTTTTACTAATGTACAGAAACATGACGAGCTAATCCTTCGAAAGCTACCTAAGAATATTTCATTCTAAAGAACTCCTCTAAAATCATCTCAGAATAGAGTTGTGTGGTGTCTTTGAATATGACTGATTAGATGTCCTTTAAACTTCCTTCAAATATTATGAGCAACAAGCTCTTGTTTAATTTAGACCCATCAAATACAGATCCATGGAAAGAAAAGAGATAAATGCAGTTTCATGTTCAGTAGCTCTCATGCCAACTCTCCAAGTCACTTAGAAACTCTGATCCTCTGGGATAACCAGACTCATATAACCAACATGCTTAAGTCTAATTAATGCATGAAAGGGTTAAGACCATAGAGTAAGCTGTCCTGCCAGGCTTAGTCTAGTCACTCTCCCTCACCTTGGGTAATCAAGCCTATTGTTGTACCTCAGTCTACCTGACTCAGTGTGTAAAGAGGTGTGTTGCTCCAGCTTAGCCGCTTGACTCTCGCAAACCATTCTTGTGTTCCTATACCAATATTTTAAGAACTTTCACCACTTTGGAACTGAACTAAGCTTTACTGCCTGTGCAACTTTTCCAACTGATGAATGAAAAGCACATGAACCTGACCTTTGAAGAGTGTGTAAGTAAACAGATTGTTTACTAAACTTACTAGGCTGGATCTAGAAAAAGTTGGGCTTTTTTTGTGGGCACTGATTTTAATGAGACTGGCTTAAAAGTAAGATGTTTAGAATTAAGGTCCTCTGGCTCAGTTTTCTGATTATGCTGAAATTTGGTTACAGCAATTCTCATAAATACAAAGTAACATTCGGACAACACTGTCCTGCTCCTTCTTTTAAAAAAGCAAAACAAAAGTGTTCAATATTCTGTCATATACTAAAAATAGCCCTGGAAGTAGAAATGTTATTAAATATCCTGAAGAATAAACATGTAACCAGTCCAAAGTATTTTCCTTGGATTTAGTCCACCTGAAGTCTTTTATTTCCCCCCTAGGCCTAGCTTATGCCAAAATTTCTGTCAGGTTCTCTCTCTGAATTTTTATGACTTCCTTATATTATTCAGTCAGTTAAGTTGACAAATACAGACACTCATTTCTTTGCCAGTTCAGCACTTTTCTGGATACTGTACTCGTACTGGAATAGTCTTCTAAATTCCAGAGTAGTATTACAGGAGGAGGAAAACTGAGCCAATGTGTGTTATTCGAATGAAAATATTAGGTCCCTATCCAGCTTTACTTGTTCACAACTAGACATACATGACTGCTGGTAGCCCCAGACACCCATTCACATGCAGTGGTGCATTAAGCCAGTTCAGTGGGGCCTGAATGAGTATTATTATGGTGTAGACAGGGAGATTGATCTAAATCCAGATCTGCAGCACATGTCTACACACAGATTTCTCTCCAGAATTAGCCAAAATAATGCTGAACAGACTTTTACTTATTTAAGGTATTCCAATTTCTATCGCACCTCATTGCCAAATGGCCTTGAGGCAGCTCACAAGACTCCAAACAATAAAAAATGTAAACAAGCAGCAATAAAGTACTTTTAAATTAGCGGAGGGCAAGCTAAATAAATGTAGAGCTAATCAGCTAAAATAGCAGAGAGGCACTTAAAACTATTAAAGAAGTGAGAGAACAGGACAGGCTTTACCTGACACCTGAAAGACGTATGTCTCTGCAGGGAGTTTTGCAGTTTAGATGCAACCACAAAATGGCCTTTTATCTAATTGTTACGCACCCGTCCAGCCATGCACATTAGGGGGAAGGCTTATGAGAATCTCAATTTCAACTGCGAAAGCTGACAACAAGTTGGGTTCTGGTAGTAAAAAAAAGGTAATCGGCTTACCAGAATGTGCATTATTTCTGGAGATCCCATTACCTTTGCAGAGGTTTCTAGGCATTGGGGCCAGAGAATTACGCAATTGCCCGGGAGCCTGACACGGATCAGATCATTCTCATCACAGGTTTCCAGATGACTACTTTGCAGAAATATTAGTCGGGAGGGTAAAATCCCCACCATGTAGGCTGCCATTGATTTTCTCTTATGTTGTGTCATGAGTAATGTAGCTTCTGCAGATTGTTCTTCTGGATTTCGCACATGTCTATTAAAAAGCAGAGTTAAAAGTGAGAGTGTAGCTTTGATAGATGCTGCATCTTTGCGGGACGCGGGTGGCACTGTGGTCTAAACCACTGAGACTAGGGCTTGCCAATCAGAAGGTCGGCGGTTCGAATCCCCATGATGGGGTGAGTTTCCGTTGCTCTGCCACAGCTCCTGCCAACCTAGCAGTTGGAAAGCATGTCAGAATGCAAGTAGATAAATAGGTACCACTCTGGCAGGAAGGTAAATGGCATTTCCGTGTGCTGCTCTTGTTTCGCCAGAAGCGGCTTAGTCATGCTGGCCACATGACCCAGAAAAACTGTCTGTGGACAAACGTCCCTTGGCCTGTAAAGCAAAATGAGCACCGCAACCCCAGAGTTGTTCGTGACTGGACTTAACCTTTTTTTAAAAAAAATATTTGGAGTGTGTTTAGAACTGTTGTATTTGACTTGTTATAGAAGATCTCCAGCCTAACTCTAATAGAGACTTATGGTCACCTTTCTAGATGGAAAAAACAGGGAGAAAATAGCTAAGGCTAAATCCTGACAACTGGAACATTGAGCTTCACACACACACACACACACACACACACACACACACACACATTTTAATATGATGTACTGGCCATTACTAGGGTGTGCTTAAGAGTGTTGACTAGTGAGCTGTCCAAGTTTGTTCTTTATGTCCTTTCTGAGCATCATAAGGCGTGGTGTAGCATACTCTAGAATACACTAAGTTTCCAAAAAAATAAAAATAAAATAAAATTCTAAGCTATGACCCAAAGCACATTTACTTACAACAAGACAGTTCCAGCCAGAGCACTGGTGCTTGTTTTCAAACCAGTAAATCTAGGACTGGAGGAGTCAATGCATCAACATTTTCATGTTCAGCTAGTTTGCTGCTTTGTGTGTCATAAATATAAGCCAGAAAGGTGAAGACCAACATCGTCTGCCTTTAGAGCATCAGTATGAAAGGTTCCATACAAGATTGAAAAATCTGTGAGTAACAGGAAGCCTGCCAAATCTACACACTACACAAACACACGTTTTAGTGAGGGGAAAATAGTTTGCAAATTGTATTATTATTATTGTTATTATTCTACTGGACTTTGATGACATTTATGCTGAAAACAAACATGATTCAACCTGTATATCTACCAAGCCAGTCTATATTTTACTGGAAGGAGAGTGGAGAGCATTTGTTTGGGTCCCATCTGGAAGAAATAAAAAGGCCATTCTTAGATTCCCTGTGGCATCTATTCACAACAATGTACATGATTTCATCTACTCTAGCTGTGCACCTGCGAGCTGCTTAGTCCGTTTCCATACTGGGGCTGGGGTGGGGACTATGAGAGTCCAGTAAGACTTCTTCCTGCATCTCAGTTCTGGGAATACTCAAAATCCTTAAGGAAGCATGGGGGGTTAGTTTTTCATGATATAAACACACCCCTTCCATTTAGAAGGCATGCATTTTCAATAATCAGAATTGCAGTCCTAAGCAACCCTTCTAAGAGAGTAAGTTTGAGGGGTGTACTTTAAGGGAACAGACTCAGGGCTGCCTGTAATGCAGCAATTTTCAGTAAAGGGGCTGTTCTAGCATGTGGCAGCAATAACAGCAAACAGCCCTGTGGCACCTTAAAGGCTAACAAATTTATCATGGCCGAAGCTTTGCTGGACTAGAGTGCACTTCATCAAATGTCTTTAAGGTGCCACAGGACTCCTCATGCAGTAGCTTTTCTTGATCAGAGATTACCTGTGCTCCACATCTAGACCTGGGGACACTGGCGGAGGAAGAGGGGGGCGGGGGGAGCGCACCGCCCCTGGCACCACGATCCCAGTGCCAACTCGGCTGCCCCCCCATGCCCCCAGGATGCATGCCACACCCCTGTGGGTGACTCGCCACGCCCCCAGAATGCGTGCCACGCCCCTGTGGGCAGTGCGCCACACCCCCGAGATACGCACCAGGCCCTACCTAAAAAGACAACAAAATGATCTGGACACCTTGGCAGGTTTTGAATAAATATCCACAAATTTATTAGTTGAACACATGGTAGATAAGGCAAGGATATGTACAATTTTATAACATGCAGAGAACAATATGTGCAAAGAAACCAGAGAGGGGAGCTGAGGGAAGTCCTGGGTGGGAGGGGGGAGAGGGAGGGTGGGGCGGGAAAGGGGAAAAAAATAATGTAATTGATTATTTGGATTGATAATTTGCTATGTTGAAATTGTCTAATTTTTTTTTTTAAAAAAAGAGATACGCCCCACGCCCCAGGACGCCCACCGGCCACGCCCCTGCCTGCTCTCTGCCCCCCGGTGCCAGAGCATGAAGCTCCGCCACTGTCTGGGGAAGCAGACAGATGCCTCTGCCAACAAACTGGAACAGTGTGGGCACTCATTGGAAGGTTTCACCATTTCCAGTGGCTGTGCTGATCATGGTTTATAGGTTACCCAAATGGAGAAAGGCAGTGCAATGCGGGTAATTTAACAAGGGGGCATCCTGCAGGGTCCCATAAAGCAAACACGGATTGCCATGCTAGTTTCTTCTCTCTCACACTCAGTGCAAGAGGTTAAGTTAGAGCTTTCTTTTGGAGAATTACAGGGAGAAGAAATACAGTGGTGCCCCGCAAGACGAACACCTTGCAAGACGGAAAACCCGCTAGACGAAAGGGTTTTCCGTTTTGGAGGCGCTTCGCAAAACGAATTTCCCTATGGGCTTGCTTCGCAAGACGAAAATGTCTTGCGAGTTCCTGCGGGTTTTTTTTCCTCCCCCCCCTTTTTCTAAGCCGCTAAGCCGCTTATCAGCTGAGCCGCTAAGCCGCTAAAAGCCGCTAAGCCGCTAATAGCGCTAATCCGCTAAGCCGTCAATGGGCTTGCTTCGCAAGACGAAAAAAACGCTAGACGAAGAGAATCACGGAACGGATTCTTTTCATCTTGCGAGGCACCACTGTACCCAAACTGTATAGAAATTTATTCATGTATGTGGCAAGAATGTTACTTGCCCAACAATGGAAAGAAGAAGAAGTCCCGACGAAAGAAGAACAGATACAAAAACTTTGTACGCAGAAATGGCGAAACTTACCAGGAAAATAAGAAATCAAGATAACAAACTTTTAACATAAGAATGGAAATAGTTTATTGAATATTTACAAACAAACTGTAAACAGATAAGAACATTGGCAGGATTATTGTAATAACCTGCAATTTTATAAGAGTATACATTTAAAGTAGATGAGTAAATGAGCAAATTAAGATAATTTGGAATATGCAGAAAATATAAACAAATCAAAGAACCGCAGAAAGAGGGGGCAATGTTCGAAATGTTAAAATGATTCTAAAATTTTTGAAATGTATGAATTTGAAAATCATTTTTTACAAAGTCTGAGCTTTCTAAACTGTGTGTCGTGAGACATTAGTGTGTCGGCTGCAGTGGGCAGGTGTGTCCCATCGCTTCTTCTGGGGCTGGAAAGGGGTCAGCAACCTAAGGCCCATGGGCCAGTAGCGGCTCACAAGGCTTGTCTAACCAGCCCATGGTGACCCTGCCGCCCTCCCCACCCCACTGCCTGCTCTTACTGGGGACCAGCTTCTGGGTTGATGGTGCCTGTGCACATGGGCACTCCTCCGACCCAGATGTGCGCCGGAAATAGCGTGTGTGCACACGTGTGGGACGGAGAAGCATCCGTGCGCATGCACACACACTATTTCTGGTGCACTTCCGGGTCGGAGGAGCATCGGAAATAGCATATGCGCATGGGCGCTCCTCTGACCCGAAAGAGCATCCGTGCACACACGCTCTGGCCCATCCTCCAATGGACGGAGCGTCAACCGGCCCATCCTCAGATAAGGTTGCTGACCTCTGGGTTAGTTTAACCTCCAGTTTGCTAGTAAAACTGAATTACTGTGGCATGAACTGATGCATGTCTAAAATGTGTGTCACCAACATGAAAAGTTTGGAAAGCTCTGGGTATATCAGTTTTAACTTTGCTATAAGGAGGGAGACGGTCTACCCAGCAGCAGCCAGCAATGGTGCCCCACCTATGCTGCCTCACTGGTTGTTACTGGGTTTTTCCCAGAGAGAGCACTAAAGGCCTTTGAGGCTGGTTTTAGAAACTTCCAAAAGGAGGAACATCTCTCTCTCTCTCTCTCTCTCTCTGAATTTTCAGAGGCAAACAGGCAAAGCACTTAATTTCAAATTGAGACTCAGTGCCTAATATGCTGGTTTTACTCTTGCATTGGCTATAGCTGGTTCTATTGCGGAAGAAGTAAGTTTATTTGTTTTGTGAATTTGTTATTTGAATTGTTAGCTGCCTTTGAGCACAGGGCAAGTTTTGAACTGACAAAATTAAGGCATTAAAGCGTCTGAATGCCACATACAAAAGGCTTCAATCTGCAGCTTTTTAAGCAGCATGTATGCCCAGATCTATGGTAACGATGCCAAACGGAATGAGTAATATTTCATTCCTTGAATTCTGAAGCACGAAAGAACAGATTAAATGCACATGATAAAATTATCTCCTCCCCGCAAAGATTCAGTGGTTTGTTGTTCTTTGCTACCCTGCGATGTGTTGTGGGTTGTTGTTGTTTTTTAAATGCAATTTGTCCTTGAATAGATAGGCTCTGTTTAAAACCAGGAAAGTTGAAAGCTTCCAGGCAGTGCCTGATAGCCCCTTTTTCAATTGCTCACCTTCTCTATAGCTGAGTGAACACTTAAGGAAGTTGAATAGCATTTCAGCCTGTCTGGGACGTGAAGGAATGCAGGAGGAGGATAATCACAGCATCATCAACCCAATTCTCCAAGGTAGCTGCCCAATAATGCTGTTCTAATTGAATAACTTATCCATAGCTATTTCCCTGGGGAGAGCCTCCAGGTTAAAGCTCTGTATGGAGGCAGATGGTGCAGAATGCACAATGAAACCTGTAATTTTCTCTCACCACTGGGCATGCTAACAGAGATTTGTTTTCTCTCCCTCCTTTAATATTTTAACCATTTTCCCCAAATGATTATGTGCCAAGGAGGCAGAGATGAGGAAACTCGTGATAAATTACAGTCTGCTCAAGACACGACCCACAACTCCTATGCTAAGCAGTAATTGTTGATGTAAGCATCTGCCAGGTGTGTGTGTGTGTGTGTGTGTGTAGAAATGAAAATAACCCAATTAATAGCAAGTGTCACCATTTTGAAGCAAACTCATACAAACTACCAAGCCTGACAGTTTCACTCAGGAGTCACATAGACACGACTCAGATACCACAGGCAAATGACCAAGTTCAGATATTTAATAATAATAATAATAATAATAATAATTTTTATTTATACCCCGCCCTCCCCAGCCAAGGCCGGGCTCAGAGCGGCTTACAAACAATAATAAAAACAAGATGAATGATTACAACTTAAAAACAAAAATAAAATACAACATTAAAATAATGGAACATTAAAATATTAAAATGTAGCCTCATCGCAGGAGGAGAAGGAAAAGAAAGAGAGAGAGAGAGAGAGAGAGAGGGGGAATCAAATTGGCTCCAAGCCAAAGGCCAGGTGGAACAACTCTGTCTTACAGGCCCTGCGGAAAGAAATCAGATCCTGCAGGGCCCTGGTCTCAGGAGACAGAGCGTTCCACCAGGCTGGGGCCAGAGTTGAAAAGGCCCTGGCTCTGGTTGAAGCCAATCTAACTTCCTTAGGGCCCGGGACCACTAGGGTGTTGCTATTTATGGACCTTGAGGCTCTCCGTGGGGCATACCGGGAGAATGAGGGTGCTACCAAAAATATTTTTCTTTGCATAGCATGTGACTAAATTTTACATAGATCCTATTACGTATATGATTGTTGCGATTCAGAAGCTTATATTTAGTAAGAAGTTCTATTTATTTTTTTAAAATAATATTTATTACTTTTAAAACTTACAAAAAGAAAAGAGAAGAAAAAAGACAAAAAGAAAAAACAACAAGAAAAGGAAAAAAATACAATACAATATATAAACAATACAAAATATTTAGTAAGAAGTTCTAAAGCACCTCAGGTAACTGTGTGTAACAGGAAACCACTTCAGAAACATGGTCAGTTGTGGTGGGACACTATAGGGCTATGATTTTCTTGTATTAGCTTCTTGTGGTTTTCATTTCAACAGTATTCTGTATCTTGTATTTTGTCTCAGACCCTCCAAGTGTCCCTGATTTGGAGAAGCCGTCCC
The DNA here is from genome assembly GCF_964252035.2 of Podarcis erhardii. NCBI lineage: Eukaryota > Metazoa > Chordata > Lepidosauria > Squamata > Lacertidae > Podarcis > Podarcis erhardii. Next base: position 98,241,167 of record NC_138508.1, on the reverse strand, counting down.
GGTTTCTGATTTGATCCCGGAGTGTCCCACTTTTCTGTAGGATGTCCCTATTTTCATTGGAGAAATGTTGTGGGGTATGGAGTTTTCAGATCCCCAAGCCGTCTGAAGGCAATCCAGTATAGGGAAGTTTTTTTTAAAAAAAAAATGTTTAGTGTTTTATTATGTTTTTGTATATGTTGGAAGTTGCCCAGAGTGGCTGAGGCAACCCAGTAAGATGTGTGGGGTATATATAGTGAAATTAACATTATGGAATGGGACGTCCCTATTTTCATCGGAGAAATGTTGGTGGCTATCTGTCTGTTACTTCTTGTGGGCTCAGCCTTGTTTGGTATCTGTACTCTCGTTTCATGATGTTATGTTTTGTAACATTTTATATATATATATAAAATAAATATAAAATATATATAAGTATTTTTTTTAAAAAAACCACACATATCTCTCTCTTTCTGTCTCTGGATCCTATATAGTAGGATACATCCTTCTTGTGTATGGATCATGCCCTCAAATATGGCACATGAGAATGACTTTACCACCAGTACATATTCTCCCAGTGCATTAGTATTAGTAAAAAATATCCACACTGCCAATCTTCAGATATCCAAAACTGCAATACCCATGCACAAGAGAAAGGTATCGACAGAAATACTAAAAATGTAAGGGGAGAACTAAACATGCTCAGTGACTCACTCTGAGTGCTATTGGGGATGGGAAAGAAAATTGAAGTGAGGAGGAACAGAGCGGGTCATCCTGAGAGAGAATTTGGCTGGCTGGCTGGCTGGACATGAGCACTTCATGCTGCAATTTTTGCTGCACCTCCCACTTACACTTCTTAAAAATCCTTCCTACTGGTGTACAGCCTGTGCTGTCCTGAGGGTTCAAGGCAGGTGGCACAAAAGTTAGGTCTTGTTCTTGAAGGACACCCAGTGACTTTCATGTTGCTTTCAAAGTGCATACCTACAGTATGTATTATAGGGTTTCCATATTCCCAAGATTCTGAGTTTCCTAAAAAAAAAAAAAAAAAAAAGCTCCTGAATTTTACTTCTAGAAATACGGCAACCCTAACATTCTATTTCAGTTGCTTTGGTGTAGCAGTCACTCCATCTCAGCAGTGAAACGCATTTATTTGAGGGAGATAGAAGCTCTCTAAAAACAATTCTCAGCACCTTCACCAACTACAATTCCCAGAATTCTCTGGAGGAAGCCATTATAGCTGATCTAGTGGGAGAATGTGGATTAAAATGAGAATATTGATGCAATCCATCCAAATAAACTCTCATTGACTTTAGTGAGAGAGAGGGGGTTAAGCAGGTGCTTAGCTTCCCCTCTGGAACAAATGCGATTTAAAATGGGATGACCTTTGGCTCGGTTGCACCCTATTTGAATCCAGCTTTTTGACAAAACAGTCTCCGTGGATTTCAAATCCAGTGGTTATTGTTGTTTCCCCCTTAATCTCTGCCACGAGAAATATGTGCCATACAGCTGCATACATCTACCTAGATAGGATGGAAAGCTCTCCTGAGTTTGACTTCTAAATGACAGGTCACAGCCGTGTTTTCTTTCCTTTTGTTCTTCAACCTGTAATACAATCAGTGGCGGCAGCAGCAAATGCGGCTGAAAGGCAGAGCCGCCTCGGAAGGCGAGGCACACAGAGGCAGCCTGTCAGCAGCCTAACAATATGACAGATGACAGACCCACAGGCAAATCTGGGATTGCCAGCAGATCAGCCCGGAAGTCAGCCAACGAGCCAGATGCAGCGACTGCAAAGATGATAGCCTCATTTTAGCATCTGGGCTCTGCGTGTCCTCAGTTCTGACCCCAATGGCTAGAAACAAATGAGGAAAAGGTCCAGTGATGTCAAAATATTCTCTCTTCCAGGGGTTTGTGCACTTATTAAGATTTCACCCTTTGGTTTCTCTACTGACAGGAGCGAATCTGTTGACATCTAGGTAGCTGCAGAGCTATCCCCAAGGAGTGAATTCAGCAGGTGATTCGCTACAGGTAAGCTAGGGCATTTTCGCCTGCCAGGCTCCCGCCTGCGTCTTATGCTAATGCGGGAGAGAAGGTGAAGGAAAGGCATCTGTGAGGCGAATGAATCATCTGTCCAGTGCCAGCTTTACACTCGGGTTTCACAAACCAAACTGGAGAAAAGAAACTGTTTGGTAGAACCCCGTGTGTGAAAACACCTTTCAAATTGACCAGGAGGCAATGCTAACACAACACATAACGTGATGCCAGATGGCACCTGTTCTATGCTAAAACTGATTTACTTCTCAGACACACAGCACTCCTCAAACATGTTTAATTGCCTTGATTTGGTAGCAGTCATGGAATGGAAAGAGGTTTGCTCCTGCAAATTTCCTGTACGGAGGATGCAACAGGCTGCTCTATGGGCTGGTTGAACAGCCGTTGTTTCCCCCCACAGAATTCTGAGATCTGAGGCTCTTTAAGGGAGACCAATGGTGTCCAATAGGCTTCTCAGGAAGCTCATCGAACTATGGACTTCTTCACACATTGTTCTCCATGTGACCAAGGAACAGCAAGGCTGTGCTTCCAGTTCCAGTCACAATGTCAGGCAACTTTGACCAGTTCCAACCCTGACATCTGTGGAGGTGGGAAATAGATCTGACCCACGTGTGGGTAATTAACAAACAATTTGGCTGGGTGCCTAGATTCAAAACACGGGCCTTTGCATACTCTCCCACAGGAGAGAGCCCCCAGCAGATAAAAGCACTCTCAGAGTAAATCAGCAGCATAGTGTTGAATATACGTTGTTAAACCCTTTTGCATATCCCATTTAGTCTGCCTTAAAATGTTTGCATTCTCTCTCCACCCCTCTAGCAATGAACAGATTACACACTGATAGCTAAGTTTAAAATGATTTACTTACTAAACCCAAAGGTCTGGTTCATGCGTTACTCCATGTAGCAGCGAGGAGAACACAGGTGCAAAATACACAATATAGCTTCAAACAAGCAGTCTGAACTCAAAGTTCAGACATGTCTGTTCTGAATTATAAGGTGAGAAAAGATTGAGGAAAAGGAATAGAATCAGCTTCACTTCCTCCCTCATGGAAAGGTGAGGATATCACCTAGCTGAGTCTAGAAACAGAACTCTGTGGTCTTAACTCTTTTGTGCACTAACTAGCACTCATGCATAGTTTCATTTGACTGCAATTTCCCACAACATCAACACACTAGGAATAGAAGTGGAAAACCCATGTCAGTTGACCTAGCTTGGACTGATGGAAGTTACATTAGGAAGACAATAAGTTGGGGAAAGCTGGCATATGCAGTTAGATATCTCTGTGTTTAGGCTTTCTTGGGAGCTGGGACCTTGATCGTGCAGGTTTCTAGCTCCTGGGAAGGCTTGTGCTCAGAGAGATCTATGCCCATTGCCTCTCTTCCTGCAGATATCCCTATGGATGCTGAGGGCTAGCTAGGAGAAGCCATGCAACTTTAGAGAACAGCCGTACTCCCCTGGGATTATGTGGAGTCACTTTCACATGTACTATATGACTTCTGAGCTTTTCCTTCCAGAATTCTTTGCAAGAACCTATAGATTACAGTAGTGCCTCGCAGGACGAAATTAATTTGTTCCACGAGTTCCTTCGTCTTGCGATTTTTTCGTCTTGCGGAGCGCGGATTCCCTGGGTATTAACGGCTTTAAGAAAAAGGAAGCAAACCCGCAAGACGTTTTCGTCTTGCGAAGCAAGCCCATAGAGAAATTCGTCTTGTGAAGCACCTCGAAAAACGGAAAACCCTTTCGTCTTGCGCGTTTTTCGTCTAGCGAGGCATTCGTCTTGCGAGGTACCACTGTATCTGAAATAAAACAGGTATACAGTATGTAGTGTGGACCTGTGTTTCTTTAGACTTTTTCAGCTAGCTATGCCGCCTTCAAAGCCCACTCTTCCTCCCAAGCCAGCCAACCCATCAACAGCCACACAGAATCCACACAGTCAGGCGAACATACAGAATTCCCTTGCAACACCCCTCCTGTTTTACTCTTGCAGTTCTAAACACAAACCCAAAGGAGACAGGCCCAGCTGGAGACAAAGGAAGAATGGACAGCTTGATTCCTTACGCTGCAATAAAATAAAAAGGGGTCCAAAAAACAAAACACATAAACAAATGCAAATAAACACAAGAAATATATGTATTTCTAACTCATTAAAACAAATCAACAAATAATATATCATGACTGTTTCCAGTGGTGCTGTCAACTCACTATGGGTGCCCTTGCTGAAATAGTTGCTGCTGCGAACTTAATATGTTTCTATGGTAGGCTGAAGTTCATGGAACAAAGACTCAAGTTCATGGAACAAATACACAGGAGGCAAGGAATTATGCCCATTCGGTGGATCTTATAAGGATCCTCTTTCAAAGCCCTGGAATTTTGGTTAAATAAAGGCATAATAGGGCAGATTAATTGAAGAGGGGAAAGGAGGAGTTTAACGGAGAGTGCAGAGTTATGGTATCCAGGTCTCCTTAATGTGAAATAAAATATTGTTACAAAAGCCCAGTGCCTGCCCCCACCCTGCCAAGCAGTGGCAACAGCGCATGGGGTCACAGGCCCACATATAGGGTCTGTGTCCCTTTGGAGAATTTGCAGAGATTGTCGTGCTTTAAGAAATATGGTTTATTTGCTTATATATACCTTCAGTCTGCATGGAGGGAGTCCAGATTTTACAGCATGGCTCAAAGCTTTGCAGGCAACCTTTCCTTCTCTCCCGCCAGGATGCATCTCATCCTTTGTTTTGTTTTTTTCCCCTTCTTCCTCCTGCCCAGACGCCCTTGCTTCAAACCCCCCTTTTCCGGTCCCCTCAAACACACAGTTACCCCAGCGACCCTTGAGACATCTGACTCCCCAGGCCAAAGGATCCTTCTATGGCCCGTCAATACTTTTTTGTAGTGCTCCTCTTTTGTAATGCTGGTTTGCATAAGCCAGCCCAGGAATTCCCATCCAGCTTGCATTCTCCCTTCATACCACAAATAACCAAAAGCCTAGCATTTATTAATTTCTAGGTTTATCCTGGCCATAACAATATTTAAGCACACTCATTAGGAAAGCAGCAGCAGAGGAGGATGACACCCCCCCCAATAGGATGACACCCCCCCCCCAATACACTGATGTTTCCCATCAGGATGGTAAATCCTGGTTTTCCAGCTAAGATTTAGAAGAAAAGAAAAGTCTGGCTGCCTACCTGAAGTAGAGGGGAGGGGCACTATTCATGACTGAAGAAGCATCTCCACCCCCATCGTTTTGCCCGGACACTGAGGTCCAGCTCCAAGTACCTTCTGGCGGTTTCCTCACTGCAAAAGAGAAGTTACATGGAACCAGGCAGAGGGCCTTCTCGGTAGTGGCACCCACCCTGTGTAACATCCTCCCATCAGATGTCAAGGAAATACAAAATTACACGACTTTCTGAAGACACCTGGAGTCAACTCTGTATCAGGGAGTTTTTAATGTCGGACGTCTCACTGTGTTTTTATATTATGTTGGAAGCCGCTCAGAGTGGCTGGGGCAACCCAAGCAGATGGGCAGGGTACAAGAAGTACAGTGGTGCCCCGCAAGACGAATGCCTCGCAAGACGGAAAACTCGCTAGACGAAAGAGTTTTCCGTTTTGGAGGTGCTTCACAAAACGAATTTCCTATGGGCTTGCTTTGCAAGACGAAAATGTCTTGCGAGTTCCTGCGGGGTTTTTCCCCTCCCCCCCTTTTTCTAAGCCGCTAAGCCGCTTATCTACTTATCCGCTAAGCTGATAAGCCGCTAAAAGCCGCTAACAGCGCTAATAGCGCTAATCCGCTAAGCCGTCAATGGGCTTGCTTTGCAAGACGAAAAAACCGCTAGACGAAGAGACTCGCGGAACGGATTCTTTTCGTCTTGCGAGGCACCACTGTATTACTGTTGTTGTTGTCTTTGACTTGATGGCACGTAGAGCTGCCACACAAACTGTGAAGTGGAAACCAGGCTCACGCCCCAGGTGGAGAGAATCTGTCATGGCTTCTCTTTAAACTTTACATCTTTTTCGACCTTCTCTTTGTCTTTCTTTTATGCCCTGGTGAATTAGTTCTTTTCTTTTTCGTGTACCATGTTTGGGGAACCCTCCTCCCCCCGCATATACACACAATTACCTTCCCCATTTCTCTCGCCACCTTTCAGGTTCCTTGACAGAGAGCCACTTTTCACATCCTCAGAGCACTTTATGACCACCGTTAAATTAGTGCAGGGCAGCAATCTTAAAAGACGCTGCCTTGGAAGTTAACTCCATCCGAATCGATAGGACTCACTTCAGAGTAAATAAATATGTGGACGGTGGGAACATTAAAGTGAAATGAACCGCTATTCCTCCAGCCGAAACCTAGTGTGTGGAACAGAGCTCGCCCTTCTCCAGAAATGCACTTCGCCCCTCCTGTGGTTCCCTACAGGCACCGCTTTGAGCATTTTTAATGAAAGAGCCATAAATAAATGTATGGCTGAATATAATGAAGGACCCTGAGCTAAGACGCAGGCAGAGAAGGAAGACCGAAAACAGATAAGCCTGACGAATACAGCAGCCAGCTCCCACAGCATGCATTGCTATGACCCAGGCTGGGCATTCTGGGAAATAATTGAAGGTCTTGAAGGACAGGGAATAAGGTTGTTCTTCTAGCAGGAAGCAGCACCGGCCCCAGGGCAAGAGAAAGTGGAAGGTGATGTACAGCTCTTGCATTCACTGCCTGCTAGATTCTTTTTGAGACAGGGGGAATGTCACTGCCCCAAAGTGCTATCTGCTCCTGTCACTATCAGCATTCAGCAGGTGAAACTGTGTAGGCGATGGAGCTCAGCCGAGACGCCCAAGGAGAGAGAGAGAGAGAGAGAGAGAGAGAGAGAGAGATGGTGGAGGACTAAGAAAGATCCCAAAGGGAGGCCCGGAAATCACATTCACGAAAGGGCTGGAATGTGGGGAGAATTGAACAAGGAACGCAGAATGACACAGTCACTGCAACTCGGCCAATTATAAAGTTTTTCCTTAAAAACACACAAAAACCCAGTGCAGCTGGATCCTCCGTCTCAGCTTCTGCAAGAAAGCCAGGTACTGACAGCACTCGTTCACAGTTTAAACAACACGTGGCTTTTAAAAACAGGGAAACAAAATGGTTTTAGCCAAACGGCGATGTTCAAGAGAATAAATGCAAAGAATTAGAGACCTGGAAGACACTTGTTATCTTTCAAAATGCACTTACCGATCTACCCGTAAAAAAAAAAAAATGACCCTCAAAATAACACCAGACTCAGCCGCCAGCCTGGAATGGGGCAGAAATCTTGTCTTTCACCTTTGGCAGCAAAATGTATTTTGCTGCTGGTCGTGCTCCAGAGTGGAGTATAGATTTGGAACCCAGGATTCTGCATCTTTTATCTTGAATGACGCTTGTCACACTTTTATGGTGGTCTTTATGGTGCTGTTTTTAGTACATAGAATCACAGAATTGTAGAGCTGAAAGGGATCTGAGGGACATCTAGTCCAACCCCCTGCACTGTAGAAAACTTTTGCCCATCATGGAGCTCGAGCCAACAACTCTGTGATTTAGGGTCTCATGCTCGACTGAGCTATTTTGGGGTCTGTTTCTGTTTACCCCTTGTGCTTTGACGTTTTGAAAGTCACCCTGAGAATTTTAAATCCCTGCATTTTGTTTGTTTGTTTGTTTAAATGAGCCTTTAGGCCGGTACCAGCTGAGTGGCAAGATGGGGAGGATTTTACAATTCTAAAAGACAATTTTACAAAGTCTAGAAAACCACACCTTTTTTTCTAAAAAACAAAACAAAATTGTAAACAGCACTCTTTGTGGATTTGGGTTCCTGGGTGTGGAGAGGCGTGGGAAGGGAAAGAAAAAGATCAAATGTTGAACCATTTAGAGTGGAATCGCCAGAGATGATGATACAACCTCTGCTATTTCCAGGTCAGATATAGGTAGCTGTGTTGGTCTGCCGTAGTCGAAACAAAATAAAAAAAATCCTTACAGTAGCACCTTAAAGGTAAAGGTAAAGGGACCCTGACCGTTAGGTCCAGTCGTGGCCAACTCTGGGATTGCGGCGCTCATCTCACTTTATTGGCCGAGGGAGCCGGCGTTTGTCTGCAGACAGCTTCCGGGTCATGTGACCAGCATGACTAAGCCTCTTCTGGAGAACCAGAGCAGCACACAGAAACGCCGTTTACCTTCCCACCAGAGCGGTACCTATTTATCTATTTGCACTTTGGGCTCTCGAACTGCTAGATTGGCAGGAGCAGGGACCGAGCAATGGGAGCTCACTCCGTCATGAGGATTCAAACCGCCAACCTTCCGATCGGCAAGCCCAAGAGGCTCTGTGGTTTAACCACATGCACACGAAAGCTCATTCCAATAGCAAACTTAGTTGGTCTCTAAGGTGCTACTGGAAGGATTTTTTAAATTTTGTTTGTAGATCAGTGACTGAAGGATGTCAGAAGCTCTGGGGCAGAGTGGGGGGCAAGCTCATAGCTGTCAACTTTCCCCTTTTTTAAAGGGAAATTCCTTTATTCCGAATAGGATTCCTCGCAAGAAAAGGGCAGAGTTGACAGCTGTGGGCAAGCCATACTTAGTGGGCTTCTAGACCTGGAAGAGCAGGTATCTGAGACATCTAGATTAATTTCAACACACCACCACCCCATACTTGTGGATTGGATTTCTTCTCCTATTTTTGCAGCTCTTCACTTCTGCAGCCAACAAGGAAGGAGAACAAAAGCGGGTGGAGTGGGGGGGTTGTGAGAGAGTGAACGCCCGTGGCGTTTGCAACAAAACAGCGGCGGCAGATCAAGACTGCTGCTCTTGGTAGGTCAGGTAAGGTAGCAGCGTCAGAAATGCACTTTCCGCCACCCCATAGAATTCTCCTTCAGCCCCTTTATTCCAGCTAAACATTATGCCAGCCCACTTGAAACTGAGCAGATGTCCTCTGCTCACAAGCTGGCAACTCATCAACCTTGGGAAGGGCACTGACCTAATTTCCTCTTGTGGATGCAAAGCACTTGAGGCTGTCACTCTAGTCACGCACAGCAGGGGCCTCAAGTCCTGGATCGGGAAATGTCAGACAAAGGAAGCTGTTCCGGACAGCAGGCAACGCTGTGTGTCTGTATGTGTGCAGCGCTGGGGAACCCACAGTCCAGGTGAACCCACTGACTACGCCTGTTTTATTCACTGTTAGATCCACCCAGAAGACAGCTGCCTATTTTGCCCTTGGGGATTGTCGTGCTAGACTGGGAGCAAGGGAGATGTCTTGGGGAAATGCTCCCCAGACTACTGGATATTCCATCTGCCCTGCACCAGTTTTTAGGTTTGTACATCCATCTTTTTATATTTGCATCCCAAAAGCATCCTATTGTGAGGGGTTTCTGCCCGACCTGGGGTCATAAGGCTGGAGATCACCTAGCTTGGAAACCCCAGAGGTCAGCGTCATTCCCAGGGAGAGCCAAACCATCTTGAATGCTTGGCAGAGGTGCCTCATAAATGTCTCTCACCTCAGCTTGAAGCTGACAGCGTTGCTTCTGGTTGGACATATCCAAAATCTTCAGACCTGAGCAGATCTGGAAGTCACACATGGAACTAAGTATGCTATTTAAAGGCATTCCAAAAAATATCCTTTTGGCATAAGAGAGGAAAATAGCTTTTTCTCTACTTTATGAACTTTCTAGACCAGGTGTGGGGAACCTTTGGCCTTGCAGATGTTGCTGAACTACAACTCCCACCATCCCTTGTCATTGGCCATGGTTGCTGAGGATGATGGGATTTGTAGTTCAGCAATATCCAGGGGGGGGAGGTTCGCCACATCTGACCTAGGTCTAGATGGCCTTTGACAGCTCCTCCAAGGATATCCTGACACAGAAACAAGCCTTTCCTATTGAGCCAGTTTCCCAAATTTCTGATATTTTTAGAATTTGTGATCCCCGTTTCAAAGCCTGAGATTGTCACAATGAATACACATATGGCATTGCCGAGGCACAGTGACGATACTGTCACTGTTTCCCTTTTTGCAGAACCTTAACTTTGCTTCTTTTTCTTCCTCACTGTGGCAACCTGAGCCTATAAATACCACTGAACACATTGCATCTGACAGCTCATATGGCAATCTGAAACACCCCTTTCCTTCTCCATCACCCGTCACAGCAGCTTATTCAGCTGCACAAAATACTCTCTCTCTGTGTCATTCAGGTATAGAAAAGGGGCCAAGGAGCAGCGGAGACTAGAGATGCCCATGGATGGGGCAATGGTTCTGTTTTATATTATTTATTCTATAAATGTGGACAAGTGGGGGGGTCAAACACTAAATGCTATCTGAGTAGTCTTCCTTCTGTAACTTTCCAGTGGCTTGACTTCAACCCCAAAGGTGCACTTTCCCATTGTCTCCCTAGACAGACAGATGACAACAACAGTATACACAAAGAAAGATAATAGTCTATCTCAATAGAAGACAACATACCCACCAACATTTCTCAGATGAAAATAGGGACATCCCATTCCATAATGATAATTTTTACTATTTGTACCCCACACATCTTACTGAGTTGCCCCAGCCACTCTGGGCAGCTTCCAACATATATAAAAACATAATAAAACATTAATCATTTTAAAAAAACTTCCCTATACTGGATTGCCTTCAGAAGGGTTGGGGGGTCGGATAATGCAATACCCTCCAAGATTTCTCCAATGAAAATAGGGACATCCTAAGGAAAAGTGGACATTACGGAATCAAATCAGAAACCAGGACGGCTTCTCTAAATCAGGGATGTCCCTGGAAAATAGGGACACTTGGAGGGTCTGAGAAAATAGACAACGGAAATGCAAAACAATAATGTTTGATAACATTTGCTGGTCAAAAACAGAACTATATAGCACAAAGAGAACCAAGAATTAAAAATTAAGAGTCAGAGTACAGGAAATAAACATTTATATTTCTAAGCGGCATTTAAAAGGGTACCACAATTTGACCACAAATTACCTGAGGGAGAGCATTCCCAAGGGCAGAAGCTATCACTCAGAAGGCCTCCTTCTACATTGTCACCAAGTAACAACCTGCTGGCTGTGCAATGAGCGGCAGGCTCCCTTCAGATTGGTTTCGTCCATATTTTGAATGCAGTGGGGGTGAATGGCACCATCAGAAAACTGAGAGGGATTGGTCAGTTTCCTCAATATGTGGAGCCTATGGTCTTCCACATGGAGATATCTCAAAATGCTCCTTCCAGTTAAAGAAGAGGAAGATCCTGGTGAAGAATTGAAGGTAGTTAGGATTTCAGAGTTAAGAGCCTCGGATATAAGATCTCCAGGTTGATGGACTGTTGGAGGTTGATGGAACTAGCGGCAGGGGCCGAGACCGGGGAGGGGAGACGGTGGAAGAAAATTGGGAATTTGAAGTGTATATATGGAGATTTTTTTAAAAAAAAATAATAATAATGAGAGATGGAAAAATCGTGGAATGAAATTTTTATGACCCTAGGGGAAATGTTTTAAGAGATCAAGTTCAAAAATATTAGTTTTAATGAGAAATAAGATTAAATAAAGTAAAAATGGATGGTTAATTAGTGAAAGAAGAGAATGTAAAATTACAGTATATTAAGATAAATTATTAGGATAAAAACAAGGATGAAGGATTTGCTGAAATATTTAATTGAACTAGAATACATAGAGGGGAGATGTGAGGAAGTCAAGGAAATAAGCTAAAGAAAGAAAGTTATATAAAGGTTTGATTTGTTTTGTTTTTTTGTATGTATTTTCCCCCTTTTTTATCTGTTTTTCTTTTTTATGTTTTCTTTGATGTGACTTGTTTTTATGTATTGTTTTGTTTTCTTTTTTGTTTCTCTTTGTAACCTTTAAAATTTGAATAAATATCATTTAAAAATAAAATTCAGCAGGTGTAGTAGGTCACATGGCAAACTATCCCTAATAAAACCCCGTCTCCTACAAAAAAATAAAAAAATAAAAAAATGAAGGTAGTTAGGATTTCAGAAAATAAAGAAGACTTGGATAATGAAAGAAAGGTGGGAAGAAAACAGCTGGGAAAGATAGAAGGCTGACCTACCCACTTATCTTATGGTTGGTAAGCATATCCCTATTGGATGTGTATTGTCTGTCAGGGAAATAAAGCTTTGGGAGTAATAAAATCAAGCAAACCTGTAGGAATGGTATCACAGCTTATGTATAAAAGAACATAAGCAATATTTTGGGTTGCTGGCTTCAACACCCAGATGGCAAAGGCGTCAGCACTACTCTACGCCAAGTCTATTATCTGGTTTCTCTCTCTTCTATAAGTACTCAAAATCATTTTTAAAATTTCCTTTTTAATTTCTGCTAAGTTGGCGGAAATTGTTCTGAATGAAAAGAGGCCCTTAAAAAAAAAAACCACAACGCTCTTGCTTGCAGGAAATTATTGCCAATGAATAAATTCCTTTCACAATGCATTATTCTATCGCCACAACTCATTGCAGGAGCCTTTTTCAATGAAGTTATGATCTTCAAAGATATGACAGGCTAGAAATAAACCAGACAGTTTAACCAGCGTCTGGGAGAGGATTTATTTACAGGCCTTTGAATCAAGGGGCAGCAATTTAGCCAACTGTTGCTGGTCACTGAGAGCAAAGCTCAGTCAAGAGATGTGCATTATTATCCAGGTGTGCCTGCGACTGCGTGTTTATTTGTAATTTCAGAAGTAGTTCAATACAGCAAAGAGAAGCTGGTATGCAAAATACAGCCAGAATCCATAGATGTAGAAAATACAATGGGTTGCATTTAGGAATGTGGGAGAAATACAATACCATTCGCACTGAAAGGTGGACGTACATAATTCTCACTTTCCCAAACTACAGGCAAACCCAAAACACAGCAATCATTTGAAATTCACACAGCTCTGAATTTTGCAATGCAATTTTCCAGCCAAGGAATGTGTACAAAGTGTGCATATAAATGCATTATCAGTAAAAATAATATACAAAAATGTGTTATATTGGGGAAAATTGCATATAAAAATGTGTATAGTAAGTGAAATGCTGATGAAATTTGGGGACGAGTCCTTAAAAGGTGATGTGGAAATGCGGAGAACTGGAAAAATGAGAACTGAGAGAGCTGAAATGCTCAGATTTCATCCCTAGGGTATCCAGTGTAGCACTATGTGAATGCTCCTCAGTGCATTCTATTTGCACAATGGAATTTTGGGGAGAGGAAAGAGGCGTGGTCCCACTGACCAAGTGGAACCTTGCACTGATGGGCCACAGTAGTTGAATAAAATTACTTCTTAACATGGAGCCTGGAGATCCAGTGTAATTGTTGGCAGGAGTGGAGGAAGGGTGTGTGTGGTGAGTGTGGGCCGCTCCAAGTGTCACCACTGAGGGGGGTGACAAAATGCCGGGTGGCACTCACCGTGGGGCCTGCAGCACGCCCAAGCCACACGTCTCTCCTGGGTCTGCCTGCTGCCTCCCCGCTAGCTATAGGGTGGATGAGTGGGAAGAGGCAGGCAGACTCTGGAGGCCCCATGGTGCACCCTGCCCCAATGCGCGGCTCGCCCTGCGCCTGGGTGTGGCACCCTAGGCCATAGCTGTAAATGTTTACCTTTTTAAAGGGAAATTCCCTTATTCCAAATAGGATTCCTCGCAAGAAAAGGGGAAAGTTGACAGCTATGCCCTAGGCACCTGAGCAGCTTCCTCCGCCGCTGATTGTTGGTCTGGAGGGGGCTTGGGGTTAAAAATCCTGCTCAATTAGGAAGTCAATTAGACAACCTCGGGTCAGTCTTGGGCCTTCCTCACAGGATTGTGAGGATACCATAAGAATCGTGCATCTTAATCCTGGCAAACTGCCCTTCGTGTAATTCAGAACTCAGTAGCTGCCGACAGCCCTGGAAAACAGAACACAAAAGGTTCTTGGTTTTTTTTTTTAAAAAAAAAGATTTCAAAATTGACTCAGTGTTGGCCATTTAACTGCTCCCTGAAATTCCGTACATTTTTGTTAAAGTCCTGGATACTGATAAGAAGTCCCCAAAAATGCCCCCCAATGTGGTGGTTGTTTTTCATCTCCAGGGAATGGTTGCAAAGTCCAAGCAACTTTGAGAGCCTGGAGAGGAAGCATATATCAGTTAAATGCAGCATTTGCATTTAAATACTGAGATGCCTGGGAGGAAAGTTTTTAGGCTTGTTTTCTTAACAAGGTCAAAAAAAATAGAGGCGGGGGGGGGGGGAGAGAGAGAGAGCTTTGAGAGAGTAAATACTGTGTTTGTATAAACACAGTAGCTGAATTTGGGCTGGGAAGTTTTCCTGTGCTTGGTTAAACAAGATGAGAGATTGTGCTGTTTCCTCTAAACTCTAGAGATTGCCCACAGTTCCCTGGAGCCTTAAAAAATCACAATTTGAGGGAGCTTCCTCAGCTCCATTTGAGTTGTCCAGTGGGGCCAAGTCTTAAAAACAACAATGAATTAAAACCACATTTTGTGCCAAATCTCATCTTATATTTTGAGGTATAGAAGAATTAAGCAGAGCAATAATGTCTGCATCAGAATACACATGAGCATGAAGAGCCGAGCAGTTTCTTACTCTGAACAAGGTTTTTAGAGGAAGTCTATGTCAAAAATGATAATCTTTTGGGGATCTGAGTTGCGCATATCCACTCTTCACAGGTGTACCTCAATTTGTGACCACACACAAACACTGATAATGGCCTCAAACTAGGACCATCCACTCAGAACATCCCATGGCCCTGCAGTTTGCTGGATGTAGAGTAAATATTCATGTTTACACATAAACAGAACTAGCCCTCCCATGAGGCGGGGTGAAGAGGCTGCCTCGGACAGCAGAAGAACAAGAGGCAGTACCCTGCCCTGCCCCACTGCTTCTACCACAGGCAGAACACCCACTCTCACTGGGAGTGTTCCAGCACATGACATTATTGTCCATCCTCCCTGGCCCTGGGGTGGAGAAGATGAACCTCAAGGCCTAGCAGAATGCTGCCCCTCTCGCTGAGATCGGTGAGAGGGAGGCATAGATTTTTGTTATGTGTGAACATGCCCCCATGGAACTTCCTAAGTAGGAGCAGGGCATGTTGTGTTTCCCAGTTCTTACGCTGCGTTTGAGGAGGGACAGCTGCCCTCAGGTAGGTTTTCCATGCCGGTTTAAATGGTGAATATGGATTATTTGAATCTGAGGCCCCACTCGGTGCTCGTATGAGGAAACGGTTGAACCTGAAGGTTTGCTCTGGGATGGTTCAGCAACTCACAATATATTCCTAATGGAAGCAATAAGCACACCATGTGTAGATGTGGCAGCTGCATTTTTGGGTGGTCTTATGGCATGTGAAAATAACTAAGGGACACGGGTGGTGCTGTGGATTAAACCACAGAGCCTAGGACTTGCCGATCAGAAGGTTGGCGGTTCGAATCACTGTGACGGGGTGAGCTCCCGTTGTTCGGTCCCTGCTCCTGCCAACCTAGCAGTTCGAAAGCACATCAAGTGCAAGCAGATAAATAGGTACTGCTCTGGCGGGAAGGTAAACGGCGTTTCTATGCGCTGCTCTGGTTCGCCAGAAGAGGCTTAGTCATGCTGGCCACATGACCCGGAAGCTGTATGCTGGCTCCCTCGGCCAATAAAGCGAGATGAGCGCCGCAACCCCAGAGTCGGTCATGACTGGACCTAATGGTCAGGGGTCCCTTTACCTTTACGGCATGTGAAAATAACTTGAACCTTTGATCCTAAGGTAATTAAACAATCTCTTGGCTTCTTCCCTTGCTTCCTGCCAATCCGAAAGGCTGAGGTTATCATAAATTCATCTTCCTCTCCATCTAGCTCATCATTCCAGAAGTCTTGAAATTTGTCTGTAAGGAATTCCCCGAGCTTGTCCTCTTCCTCTTCTGGAACCAGTCTTAATTTCAGATTCTTACTTTTCCTTTCCAGTTCTAGTAGGGCTAATGCTGAATCATGTTCATGTACTTTTTTTACAATAGGCGCAAACTTTCCTTTGGTTTCTTCAGCAGTGGACCTAGCACTCTCAGCTATTTTCCTTGTTTCCGTAGATTCTTGAACCAAACGGTTTATGGAATCTGTATTAGATGAAATTGTTGTTGTATTCAGGTCTAGTCTTGTTGTCAACTCCGTCAATTTCTTTGAGTTCTCTGTAGACTGTTTAGTGAGTTCTGCAGATTGCTTGGTAAGTACTTCTAGTGACTGATTTATTTTAAGCAGGGCCTGTGTCATTGACTCCATTGATGCTGCTGTTATTTTTTCTTGTGCAGCTGCTGCTCCTGATAAGGAGCCTCTTTTTTGAGCTTGTTTTTGAGCCTGCTTTGTTTTACTTCTTGTTGAAATCTCTTCTGGCGGGTTGCTCATAACTCAAGGTCATTCACACAGGAAAGTTGCAAGTGGAAAATCCCACTGGATACTCCGTAATGTAGCTAAAGCCCTCTAGAGGAGGAAATTGTAACCATCCAAAGGCACCCAGAACAAAGAAACAGAAAGTCCAAAGGCAAAAGTCCCATTAAAAGTCTTTAGTTTGTAGCACTTTACTGTTGAAATTGTAATCCACCAAAGTCCCGAGTATGTTTCAAAATAAGTCTTATTTTGTAGCCGCTGTCCTTTGACAGCTCACTTGACAGTTCCTTTTTTCAGGCGATCGCTGCTCCGGCAGCCTGACCAGAAGTGTCAGCAGCAGAGGTTTTTTATTCCTTATCCCTTTCTTTTGCAGGTTAAATTAATTCTGTTTCCTCCCCCCCTTCTCCTGCACTACAGGGGGGAGATCCTTTCGATGTCTGGTTTAATAAGAGTTAAGAGGAAAGTCCGTTTAATCACAGCTCAGTCTTTCATTGCTCCGTTAATCATGCAGATCCGGGAGGCTGACTTCCTTAATTTTTGCCTTCCCGTTTTCAGCCAAATCTTCTAGATTTTTAAGTCCCGTTTTTAATTTTACGTTCTTACTCACGGGTATTGTTGTTGCCAATCTTTAGTTTCAGAAAGGAATCGGCGCTCTCCGTTAATGGCGACGCGGCTTCACTCCGTAAGCTGGGTAGCGATCCTCAGCACCGCGCTCACCCCGATGCCGCTCCGGAGCCTTTAAAAAGGCTCTTTCACGATGCCGGGGGGGCGCAAAGGTGCCCACCGAATCTCCTTGCTCACAGGCTTCAGCGCCTGTGATTTTAGGGGTCCCCCGCTTGCCGTAGCGGGTAAGACCCGAACTTACGGAGCAGTCCTGCCTCGGAGCTCGAGGCTAGGACCGCCATCAAACGCTGGCGCCGACCGGAAGAGACAAAATATTGAACCTACATTTCCAGAAGGCCTTGGTCATTAAAAATTCTCAGATTCAAATCTTCAAGGATATTCCTAAATACTTTTTGGAGGTTAGATCTCAATTTAAAGAACTAGTTGATCTACTTAAGAAGAATAACATCCCATTTAGGTGGGAATTTCCACAAGGGCTGTCCTTTAGCTACAAAGGGAAGAAAATTAAAATAAAAACAAACCAGGATAAAGAGATCTTTTTGGAAAGAAATCAAGAGGATCTTCAGAAAGGAACTGTCAGCGAGGAGGAAGTACCGGACATCTCAAATCTATCATTTGGACTGAACCGAGCACCGACCGAGGAGGAACAACAACTTGGTGCAGTCGGTGGAAGGTCTACCCAGTAACCAAAATGTCTCTGCAACTCTTCAGCTGGAACTGCAATGGTTTGAACCACCCTCGAAAAAGGGGCCAAGTATTTCATTTATTAAAGAAGGAACAACTAGATGTAATCTGTTTACAAGAAACTCACATTGCCAGGATACATAGAAAACTTTTAACAAACAAGAGATTAGGACAAGAATTTATATCATCAGATAGAGTTAAGAAAAGAGGAGTTGTGATTTATGTCAAGGAAAAATTTGAACCAAAATTGATCTTTAAGGATGACCAAGGAAGATACCTGGCAGTGGAAATCCAAATTTATGGAGAAAAAATATTGATTGTCGGAGTTTATGCACCAAATGAGGGGAAGGCTGAATTCTTTAAGAAGTTGCATGAGACTCTAATGGACTTTTTGGACTTTAAAATTATAATGATGGGTGACATGAATGGAGTCGTCTCTACAAACATGGATAAGGCCCAAAGACAAACAATATCTAATGACGGAAGACTACCAAAGACTTTTTTTGACCTGACTGACACTATGGATCTGATCGATATTTGGAGAACTAGGAACCCTCTGGAAAGGGAGGGGACTTTCTTCTCTGAAGCAAAAATGACATGGACTAGAATTGATCAAATATGGATTTCTAGTAATCTGGCATCAAAGGTTAAAAAAACAGAAATCTGCCCAAAGACCTGCTCTGACCATAATGCTGTCAAGATGGAAATGAAGCTGACAACAGCTGGAACCTTCAGATGGAGAATGAATGACACTCTCTTTGGAGATGGGGAAATTTGTAAAAAGGCCCAAGAAACACTTAAAGACTACTTCGAGATCAATTTGAGATCAGATACAGAAAAAAGAATCATTTGGGACGCAAGTAAAGCCGTGATGCGTGGCTTCCTAATACAACAGAATTCAATAAAGAGGAAAAAGCAGAATGAGAAGAAAGAGAAAATTTGGAATCTAATAAAAGAAGGGGAGAAGAAATTGAGATCTAAGCCTAAATCCCAGGAGATATTAAGAGAAATAAAATTTTATCAAACACAATATATGGAATTGACGAACCAGGAAATAGAATGGAAAATTAAACAAATGAGACAAAAGACTTTTGAATCTGCAGATAAATGTGGGAAGCTACTGTCTTGGCAACTGAAAAAGAGACAAAAATTGAACACAGTGACATCACTCGAAGTAGATGGGAAGTCTATTAATAAACCAAATGAGATAAGTAATTGTTTTCAAAGTTTCTTTAAGAAATTATACAAACAAGGGCCAAAAAATGAACAGGAGATAGAAGAATTTATTGGAAAATACGGACTATCAAAAATCTCTGAAAACAATAGAAGGAGTTTAAACGAGAAAATTACAGACCAAGAAATAGAGAGCGCCATCCAGGATATGAAGCTGGGAAAATCACCAGGGCCAGATGGATTAACTGCGAGATATTATAAAGTATTGAAGGATTGGTTAATACAACCATTGAAAGAAGTCTGCAACCAAATTTTGGAGGGGAAAAAGGCTCCCGAATCGTGGAAGGAAGCATTCATCTCACTTATACCAAAGACAGAAACTGAGAAACATCAAGTCAAGAATTACCGCCCTATATCACTTTTGAACGTGGATTATAAAATTTTTGCAGACATTCTAGCAAAAAGATTCAAAAAAGTGCTGTTAGAGGAGATTCACAGGGACCAAACAGGCTTTCTACCAGGCAGGCATTTGTCAGACAATGTGAGGAATATTATAGATATTCTAGAACTTTTGGAAACTGACATAAATAGAAAAGCTGTTTTGATTTTTGTGGATGCAGAGAAAGCCTTTGACAATATTTGTTGGAGTTTTATGAAGAGGAATCTCCAAGGAATGGGGGTAGGCAAGAACTTTGAAAATGGTATAAGTGCAATTTATTCTGAGCAAAAGGCCAAACTTATTGTAAATGGTATGGTTATGGATGAAATTCCAATAGAGAAAGGGACACGACAGGGATGCCCAATTTCCCCTCTATTGTTTATATCGGTACTGGAGGTTTTCCTTAACATGATTAGAAGAGACCAGCTGGTTAAAGGTATACAGGTCGGAACTAAACATTATAAGCTAAGAGCATTTGCAGATGACCTAGTTTTGACACTACAACAGCCAGAAACTAGCACAAAAAGAGTTTTGGAACTTATTGAAATATTTGGTCAGGTAGCAGGTTTTAAATTGAATAAACACAAGACAAAGGTGTTGGAAAAAAATCTCACGGTGGGGGAAAAAGATAGTTTTCAAAGAGAAACGGGTTTGGAAATTACTAAAAAGGTAAAATATCTGGGGGTGAACTTAACATCTAAGAATGTGAATCTATTTAAAGATAATTATGAGAAATGCTGGGCTGAAGTGAAGAAAGATTTCGATATATGGTCAAGATTGAGACTTTCCTTGTTAGGCCGAATTGCTGTAATTAAGATGAATGTATTGCCGAGATTGTTGTTTTTGTTCCAGACATTGCAAATTTTAGATAAGATGGACTGTTTCAAGAAGTGGCAGAAAGATATATCTAAATTTGTCTGGCAGGGCAAAAAACCCAGAATTAAATTCAAGATTTTGACTGATGCAAAGGATAGAGGGGGCTTTGCCCTGCCGGACTTAAAACTTTACTATGAAGCAGCAGCTTTTTGCTGGCTGAAACCATGGCTACTTCTTGAGAATACAGATATTCTGGACTTGGAAGGTTATGATAATAGTTTTGGTTGGCATGCATATTTATGGTATGACAAGGTAAAGGTACACAGAAATTTTAAAAATCATATTATTAGGAAAGCATTGTATAATGTATGGAATCGATATAAAGATTTGTTTGAAAGTAAAACCCCCAGGTGGCTGTCACCAATGGAAGCTAAGGCGGTAAAAAGATTGAACATGGATACAGACTGGCCAAAATATTGTGAAATTATAGAATATGATGGTGAAAAGTTGAAACTACAGAGTTTTGAGAAATTGAAACCTAAAGTCCGAGATTGGTTACATTATTACCAGATTAATGAAACTTTTAAGCAGGACAGAAAACTAGGATTTCAGAAGGAGAGGTCAAAGTTAGAAACAGAATTGCTAGAACCCAATACTAAGAATCTGTCTAGAATGTATAATCTGCTGCTAAAATGGAACACACAAGATGAAACGGTTAAATCAGCCATGATTAAGTGGGCACAAGATATTGGTCATGATATTATGTTTGCTGACTGGGAGCAGTTATGGACCACAGGTATTAAATTTACGGCATGTAGTGCCCTGAAAGAGAACATAATGAAAATGATCTATAGGTGGTACATGACCCCAGTCAAGCTTGCAAAGATATATCATTTGCCCAATAACAATTGCTGGAAGTGCAATGAATGTGAAGGAACCTTTTATCACCTTTGGTGGACCTGCCCAAAGATTAAGGCCTACTGGGAAATGATCTATAATGAAATTAAGAAAATCCTTAAGTGGACATTTGTAAAGAAACCGGAGGCTTTTCTCTTGGGCATGGTCGGCCAATTGGTACCAAAGAAAGATAGGACCTTTTTTATGTACGCAACAACAGCAGCAAGAATCCTTTTGGCGAAGTATTGGAAGACTAAAGAATTACCTACTCTGGAAGAATGGCAGACCAAGGTGACTGAATTTATGGGACTGGCAGAGATGACCGGCAGAATCCGTGACCAGAAGAAAGAGACAGTGGAGGAGGACTGGAAAAAATTTAAAATCTATCTTAAAAATTGTTGTAAAATTTCGGAATGTTAAGATGTCAGGGGATTGGACACTAAGAATTACAGCTATAAATCGAAATTTATAAAGCAGAAACTCTTTTTAAAGAGAATTAAATATAAAAATGGGATGAAGAATTGCTAAAAATTTTGAAATTTGGATGCAGTGAAGGGGAGGTTTGGGGAAGTCGCATTATGTTTGTTTTGTTTTTTCTTTATGTTGTAAAATCAATAAAAATTATTATAAAAAAAAAAAAAAAGAAAATAACTTGAACCGGGCCTTCCCGACAGAGAACGAGGTGGCCAGGCAGTTTCAACCAACAGGCTATAACAAAGTTGGTGTTGAATGTCTTGGTTTGTTGTGGGTTTCAACCATCTGCATTTTCCCACTAACATCTAGGGGCAGCCAATGGAGCAGCAGTGAGGAAACACAGCATGTCATGGCATGAGGACGCAAGCAATTTCTTACAGACAACAGAGATGGCTAAGGGGTAGAATGTGGCAGGGTATTTTTTTGGTAGCAACCACAGGTTTAGCATAACGTTCTGGTTTGTCCTGCAAGTAGTAAAGTTCATTATTAATAATATTTCCGCTCCTTTCCCCCTCCATCATGTCATGAGTCTTTGAAGCCTCTGCTGTTCATCACTGCCAGAATGGGGTGTGTGGGGAGAGAACAGCCCTTAGGTGGCCCAGTGCCAGGGCAATCATGAACAAAACAGGAAAACCACAAATATGTCTGCAAAGGTTTTTACTGGTTTCCAGAACCAGGAAACTTGATGTCTGCTTTAACACTGCTGTTTGTGCAGGACTAATAAATGGGTGCTTCTACTTGGCTAATGGTGAATGTGTTTGGAGATATTTCAGGAGCTTTTGAACTAAACTCAGGTCTCCAATTTAGAAGGACAGCTGAGAGACTGTATACCCCTCCCCCCAGTTGCCTGACTGAGAGAAATGTATATTAATGGGTTCAAGTTGTGTAGTTAATAATTGATATTTTTGCTGCCCTGGCATGCAATATGTAAAAATCCTTCATCAACTAATGATCCCATGGAGTTGAGTGTGACTTCTCAGAAAAAAAGCCCTCGTGAACCTTCTAAAAAACACATGTCATAGGGAGTTTTTGTTTAGTGAAGCTGGTGAACATTACCCATAATAGAAAGCTTTAAATCAAAATCAGTCAAGTCTATCATTCTGTTCCCAATAATGACAGCCAGTCAGCGAGGGCAAAGTGAGGTGTAGTCCTGCTACGTTTCTCAACCCCCTGAAATCCCCAAAGCCATGAGGTCCAGTCCTTCCCCTGCCCCCCACAATAACACCAGCACATTTTCAGTGGCTGAGAGGCTTCTGTCCATCTACTCTGCTTAGCCAGTCATAAAAATCGCTAGCAATAGATCTCACGCACACCGAGCAACTGTCTCACATTGGAAGGGCAGAAATATTCTTGTCCTTTTCATCTGCTTTGCTCTCCGTTTCTCTCTCTGAAGCCAGGCCTCCAGGCACAAAATGTAAGCTGAGAGTGGAGGATGGGCAGATCTGTCAATGCTCACCTTAAACCTTCATGTGGCTCTTTGCTCTTTTACATTTGCACACTCCTCCTTAGCAGTACTGTGTGTGTATGCTTCAGATTGGGTTAACAGTCGATCTCTTCCAAGGGGAGTCTGGGAACTGTAGCACTGTGAGGGGTATAGGGGTCTCCTAGCAACAATCAGTGATCGTTGCAAACTATACCTCCCATGATTGTTTGGGGGGAAACCATGCTATGACGCTGCTTTAAATGTATAATGCATACATATGTAGCTGTCCCTGCCACTTCTAGTTTGGTCCTTAATCTCATCATATGGAGCTGTCAATGGCTGGGTCTTGATAAAGCGATGCATTGATTGCCGCCGGCTTCATGTTTTGACTTAGAGCTGGCATGCTATAAATACTGCAGAGGTCATCACTGCGGCTAATTAAAACCAGGAGACATGCATTCTCTGCATAGTGATGATGAGGCACTTAAGGAATCCTCACCCTGAGAAACTACTTCCTTTCTGAAATGGCCTGGCCAAAGGAGACACACGTGAAAACTATGCATCCGCTAGGATTGAGAGCTTTGGTTGTTCTTTAGAAATTCTATTTCAGGTCTCCAACAGAGTGCAACAAGTCGTAACAAGCCTGGATGGAGGTTACATTTGTTTGGTCTTGCAGCCTTGGGCTTACTTTAATAAAAATGGATGCCTCTGCAGAACCAATAAATCTTGAGTAGTCTTGCTAGGGAAAAAAACACAGAGAGTGGCTTATAAAAACAAGCTAGGAAATGGCACACAATGGTTAGCAAGTAAAAAAGAACGTATGTGTTATATGTAAAACATTTTTTTTACAGGAGGCATCAAGGCTGATAAATTTAAGGTCTAGATTCTGGGTGTCTTCATACTGCTATGACCACTGGCTGGCAGAATAAAAGCTAGCAGGTAAGGTTAGCTAAGCCTATGGAAGGGATTCCTTGAGGTGTCAGTAGGAGACTAATTGGCTTCCAGAGAGCCCAGAAGCAAAAGTACCATCCATTCTCTGTCTCCCCCTTAGACACACACAAACAGAGAGCAAGAGAGGGAGACGGGGAGAGGGAGAGCAATTACATCTGAGTGGAACTGGAGTCTACAGTCAAGTACTCTTATAATGTATGCCAGAGGGGGAAAGTGGAGCAGAAGTATGAAAAGAAAATCTACAGAACAGAAAAGGGGGAAAGAAGCACCAATTCATTATCGAGCAAGTACAAGCCGAATTCACTTGCCACCACAATGCCTGGGTTTGAATGGAAAGATAGCAGAGGTGTCAGCTTTTGTGCAGGAAGAACACGGCTCACCAGAACTGGTTCAAGTATTGCATGCAGCTGTGGAGATGCACATTTCAAAGCTCACATGAGCAGAGATGGGAAATTGATGGACCACC
Organism: Podarcis erhardii; assembly: GCF_964252035.2. NCBI lineage: Eukaryota > Metazoa > Chordata > Lepidosauria > Squamata > Lacertidae > Podarcis > Podarcis erhardii. The sequence goes on along the minus strand of NC_138508.1, from coordinate 98,216,892 downwards.
CCTCCCTTCACTTTTGTCCACTGGCCATTCTGGCTGGGATTGTCAAGAGATGGAGACTAACAGCCTCTGGAGGGGGGGCACGGGGTCTTCATCCCTATTCTAAAGGCTAGAGATGGACAAGTTTGGAAAGATGGTAAAGGTAAAGGGACCCCTGACCATTAGGTCCAGTCGTGGCCGACTCTGGGGTTGCGGCGCTCATCTTGCTTTATTGGCTGAGGGAGCTGGCGTACAGCTTCTGGGTCATGACTAAGCCGCTTCTGGCGAACCAGAGCAGCTCACGGAAATGCCGTTTACCTTCCCGCAGGAGTGGTACCTATTTATCTACTTGCACTTTGATGTGCTTTCGAACTGCTAGGTTGGCAGGAGCAGGGACCGAACAATGGGAGCTCACCCCACCGCGGGGATTCGAACCGCCAACCTTCTGATTGGCAAGCCATAGGCTCTGTGGCTTAACCCACAGTGCCACCCGCATCCCGATCTTGGAAAGATCGAGCCTATTCTAAAACCCAGTAGGGCAGTATTTGTGGGGGACAGCTCAGGCTTTTTCTGGACGGTCCACTGAAAAATGAAATAGTCCTTCTCCCATTCCAAATGCCTCCTCCCCCGTCAGTGCTCCAATATCACTCACCAGCCTCCGCTGAATCTGGCTAGGTTTCGCCAAAATTGAAGATTGCTTTTGATTTTTGCACAGCTGAGTTGTGTGGTCGTAACCCCATGGATTCCACGCTATTAAGGATTCTCACCAAATTCCACGTGGGGCTCAACATTATCAGAAGACCATTTCTGATGCTCCAAACGTGGATGGGACTCCATCTTTAAATATCACATATATTTGGAAATACAGAACAAGGCAAGGGATTGAGTGAAGAAGAGCTGTGGGTTGGTGGTAGAGCCTACAAGCTGACTCCATGGCTACAACATCAGTCTCATTTCCATTTGTGATTGTGTTTCCTTTTCCTTTCCCTGCTCCCTTTAACATCTTGCAGTTGCAGATGATGTGGTAGGGATGCACCTCCCTCCAGCTGAGTCACTGCTACATACCAGTGAAGGTGTAAAGATAAAGAAGGTACTTTCTACCACATGTGGTGGACATGTAAAATAGTAAAAGACTTCTGGAAATTGATAGATAACAAATTGAAAAAATGTTTAAGGTAGCTTTTATCAAAAAAACCAGAAGCCTTTTTACTAGGGATAGCAGATGAAATACCAAAAGAATTAAAAAGACTATTTATGTACATGACAACAGTCGCAAGAATGCTACTTGCCCAGAAGTGGAAGGAAGAAAAAGTCCCAAAGAGTGGATAACCAAGATGATGGACTATGCCGAAATGGCAAAGATGACCATGAGGATCAGACACCAAGATGACAAGAAATTCAATCAAGAGTGGAAAAAGTTTATAGAATATCTTAAAAACCACTGTGTATACTTAAAAACGTTAGCAGGAATATTGTAACACATATAATGTAATATTAGTTAAAGGAAAGGAAAGAGTGACAAAATGAACTAGAAAATGCAATTAGATGCAAAGAAATAGGGGGGAAATTTGGAAACCAGGGGTGGGGTGGGGGGAAGTCCAAGGGATTTAAGTAATCCCAGGAGTGAAAAATTTAAAAAGGTTGTGAATGTATAAAAATTGTGTTTAAAAATGAAAATAAAATATTAAAAAGGGGGGGAGAAAATGGTGATGGGTTAGGCAGCATGGTCAGTGTGGAGCCAATCCTGCACTCTTGCTGGCTTTGTTGCACTGTGGTGACCCCACCACTGCCTTGCTCATCTCCTTCTCCACCCCAGCTTGCAGCAGGAATTCAGCCAAAGGGAGAGCAGGTGAGTGGTGGCACAACATCTGCTGCTGACAGCCTGATGAAGAGTTCTGGGGAGCCTGAAGGCTTGCTGCATTTTGGGGACATCCTTCTTGATGCTAATAAAGATAATGTCCAACAATAAGCTAATGATTCATGCAGTCACTTTGTATTTAGCTGTAACAAGCATTTGATTGATTTACAATTAAGTTCTCCTTCTTATTGCTGTTAAGGGGTTATATATGTTTGCAGTTTTCTGTTTTCATGGTTTTTCAGGATTTTTATTGTATGTTTTGTAAGTTCAGTACTGGAAAAAATGGGGGAATGGGTGAAAACTTATGGGAAGAGAAGGCAGGTGCAGGGACAGCAAACCCACAAGCACGCATGGTACTGCACTGCCATATTGGCAGAAAAGTTGGGATTCTCTTGCATTCTGCATTTTGGTTGCAAAGCACCTCATCACAACTCTCTCCTGGCCAAACCATCTAGACACAACCTTATGTGACCTCATCATCTTTGCTATCTGTTATGTAGACATTTGGCATTAAACTGCATAGCTAGGGATTTCTAAGGCTCTGGGGAGGGTGGGGAAAAACCACACAAAGGAAAGGTGATCAATAAAAATCTAGAGTAGCTATGGAAAGATCTTATTAGCGTGTTCTATTGGGAAATCACAGTCCTTCTTGAGCTATTCCTAGAAGACCAAAGGGCAACTCACAGAGATATTCTATGGATATCATTTGCCCCATATTCCAGTGACGTTTGTCTCGTATTCAACAGAAACTGACAAATGAGGTATAGTTGCTGAGTTCCTATACAATTTTTGTCTTGTCAGAAAGAGTTGCTGCATAAACTGCTTCAGCTGAAGAGGTCAGGTCACTCGTTAACCATAGAAGGAGGGCAAGTATGAACAACCACTAACACCTGGAAACAATAAAACATGCAAGCTATTCTAGAAATCCATTCAGTGGTGAGGTAAGAGTTCCCAGTCCCTAGGATACGACCACTGGGACATAGTCTTCTGACTTGCTAGAAGACCGCGGAGGATATTAGAGAACATAAATGCTGTACATATTTTGTTCCTAGAAGAGATGAACAATGTGCTCAGTGGCACACACAAAGCTGCAGAGCTGGTCACCAAAATACTGCAGAGAGCAAGAGGCGAGCTCAGTGATGCCCATTGGGACAGGTGGGGTGGAAAGCAGGAAGACCAACAGTAGGTGGAGGCAGAACCAATGACAGTCAACTTATTTGAGTTATGTCCCCATCCTTCTCCCTGCTGAGTTCTACAAGGGGAGACACTGAGAGCGAGCCAGCAGTAAATCACACCGAACAAGTTGGAGTTAACTATTTCTTAGCAAAAAAAGAAAACAACAATGATCAACACAGGAGTGTCAGGCCTCATGGGCACAGCAACTCATCTCTGGTAGGTGTTGCCCCCATGAAGCAGTTGCTGAGACTGAAGGTCTGAAGGTCCCCACCTCCCCACTGCTACCTAAATCCCCTCCTCTCCAGGGTTTCCCCCAAGCATTCAGAGACTGTGACCATGCATCGCCAACCTCTCCTCTGCCCTTTTTCTGCCTCTTCTGGCTCTGGGAGATCAGGGGGAGCTTATATCAGCAGCAGGGGGAGTCACTCATGGCTCTTCACCAGCCTGACTCATCTCTACCTCTTGGGTTTCCACCCTCCACCCACCTGCTTCATCCTCTGATTCAGGACTTCTCTCTGCCAGCTCACTAAGCCCTGTGACCTCCTCGGCTTCTGACACCTCCTCTTCTTCCTCTGACTACTCATTGTTGTCCCACCACCATTCCCTGAGATCTGAGCCTTCTTCTCTGTGTGGTTACCCAGCTGGTTCCGCCCACCATTCTTCTGCATCCAACCAATCCATGACACTTAAGGGGGAGGAAACTGGCAGCCAGTGCCACCCACCGGACTGGGTGCAGGTGAGGGCAGACTGAAGCTGGTGGGGCAGAGCCTCATTCACACTAACCTCCACTGGGAGAGTGCTAGCAAAGAAGGGAGGTGAATGGATAGTCTCCCTTTCTCTCTAACTGCTGCTTTTCCCCACAACACAACACAGGAATGGGCTGTGGGAAGTGACAGAAGAAAAATGCCATGAGGAAAAGGGTCAAGCATTCCCCCCACTACCACTTCCCCCCTGAAAGTTATGCTCTTCACTCAAACACTTTGCAGCTGTTCAGTGGCAGCCAGCACTCCCCATTCAATGGCCACTGCCAAAGCTCTCAGGTTTCTGCCAATTTGTGCTTCTACAAAAATGCATCCTCCGTCAGTTTTCACCCAGTTCCCAGAATTGCTTATGTGCATTGTAGGAATGTGGGAAAGACATCAGCCATTAGAGATGATGCTCGAGGAATTCAACCTTTGGAAATCCCAGTATGAAGTGACCTATCAGCTTCTCTCGAACAAATGTGCTGATCGAAACTTACGAGACCTACTGGCTCTCTCGCTTCACACATCTGCCAATCCAATCGTCAACTCAGAAAAGTAAATCAATGAAAATACATCTACCAGTGCATATTTGGATAGAAGATATACTTTGAAGCACATATTTACAATGTTTGTTTTTGCGTGGGTGTTTAAGAAAGTTAAAGTTTATGAAAGGGATGCGGGTCGCGCTGTGGTCAAAACCACTGAACCTAGGGCTTGCCGATTGGAAGGTCAGTGGTTCGAATCCCCGCGACGGGGTGAGCTCCCATTGTTCGGTCCCTGACTCCTGCCCACCTAGCAGTTCGAAAGCACATCAAAGTGCAAGTAGGTAAATAGGTACTGCTCTGGAGGGAAGGTAAACAGCATTTACATGCACTGCTCTGGTTCGCCAGAAGCGGCTTAGTCATGCTGGCCACATGACCCGGAAGCTGTCTGGGGACAAACGCCGGCTCCCTCGGCCTGTAGAGCGAGATGAGCGTGCAACCCCAGAGTCGTCCACAACTGGACCTAACGGTCAGGGGTACCTTTACCTTTAAGAAAGTTGCATGCTAATGTGAAATGGGTCGGAACAGATTGACGGATGAGCACATGCAGAAGAGCCATGAACCACCAAGTGATTTGGCTGTTCCTAAGCAGTGACTCTGACTATGGGACCCACAGAACTCAGTGGGATTTTCCTGTGTGTAAAGATGCATAGATGGGAGTGGAAGGTTGAAACCCTAAGCATTGGTCCTATTTAAAGGCGTAATGAATGAAATTAAACTGATTTGTCAAAGTTTGGTCTCATGGGAGAAGCAAATAACAGAGCAGCCAGTCTAAGCCAGTGATGGTCACGCTGGCTGAGGTTGGTGTGAACTGGAATCCAAAAACATCTCAGGGGCAAACCCTCAAACCTGGTATAAGACTTAAAAGACTTAAAAAGGTAAAGGTACCCCTGACTGTTAGGTCCAGTCATGGACGACTCTGGGGTTGCACGCTCATCTCGCTGTATAAGCTGAGGGAGCCGACGTTTGTCTGCAGACAGTTTTTCTGGGTCATGTGGCCAGCATGACTAAGCTGCTTCTGGCGAACCAGAGCAGTGCACAGAAACACCATTTACCTTCCCGCCGGAGCGTTACCTATTTATTTACTTGCACTTTGACGTGCTTTCGAACTGCTAGGTGGGCAGGAGCAGGGACTGAGCAATGGGAGCTCAGCCCGTTGCATGGATTCGAACCACCGACCTTCCCATTGTTCCGTTTGGTATAAGACTTTATTATGGTTATTTAGGATAGATGCTTGCCTTTATACTGTCCATAGTAAATGTGAATTACATAAGCAACAGAAGGACTGCCTCTCTCCATATGAACCTACCAAGACCATCATCTGAAGCCCCTCTTTATGTGCCTCTTCCATGAGCATACCCTCCAAGGGTCTTTGTTTCTCAGAGACAGTCCCAGAATCATAAAAGCCATCCCGGCTTCTGATTTGATCCTGGAATGTCCCCCTTTCTCCTACCAGTGCTGCCATTGCTGAGCTTGGGAGAGGATGAGCTGGTGCTTGTTCTGAGTGGCAGCAGTGGCAGGATTTCACGACCTCTCCATGGCCACTGCTGCCGGCCTCCTCCCTTGGGCAGCTGGCAGCGGCTGCTGGAGAGCAGGTGACGATGAACAGAGGCTGCTGCCGCTGAGGCCCAGCTTCGCGTGACACACTGGCTCTGAGGTGCAGGAAGAAAGAGGGAGCCGAGTGGAGTGCAAGGAGTCTTGAATTATTATTATTATTATTATTATTATTATTATTATTATTATTATTGCTTTGTGAATCTGCGTCTAATCTAGCCCCTTTCTAAACTTTATTTATTGATGTGTGTTTTTCTTTTTTGCAATTCTACCAAATAATAAAATAAGATGAAATCAGGATTAAAGCTGTTAAGTTGTGGGCGAACATAGCAGACGACACAGCGATTTCTCCAGGGCAGCTCTTTACTTGCAAGCTGGACAGAACTGAACAGCAAACAGCTCAGCCGGCCTGCTTTTATAGGCAGCCAGCTGTCAACATTGTAGCAACAACAACCCAGAGTTTCCCGCCTAAAGTAACTGACGTGGACCTGAGTGAAAACTATCTACAGTATCCCCCTGCTGGCCCAGGGTGAAACTTCACTATGTGGAGGGGGTATGTGGTGTGTCTCATCAGTGTAGTTGTGATGGAAATGCTCTGCCAGGGTGGGATGGGGACAGAAAAATTGGCTTCACAGTACAGACACAGGCTTACTGCTTCAGTACAAACTGCACATTATATCAGGAGAGCCAGGAGTCCAGATGTTTTCTCCCTCTGAACAATTTGATTAGGAAAGCACTACAAGCAGGTATTTTACCCTTATCCTATTTATTGCCTTAAAAAATCATAATAACCTATATATCCCTCTTCAAGCTAGTTGCATTAGAGAAGAAAACTGTACACAAACTATACAAGAGCTCCCATTGGAATCCCTAAGCAGCAAATAGGTGTGTGTGTGTGTGTGTGTGAAAGAAAGAAAGAAAGAAATAAAAGGCTGATTTATTTTGGGACTGTGGGACAGGTGGGGGAAGCACCGACACCCGCAGCCGCCAAGTCATTTCCCCTGATCAACTCCTTCCCATGACAGCATTTCATAAAACAAAAAAAACAAAAGCCCACACTTGGAGATTTAATCAAATCTCCCGGTGTAGCATGTAGGTCGGTCATGAGAAGTAGGTCAAAGTGTACCAAGAACATTAAGTTGCGCAAAGAAAAACACATTAAGCCATGCTACTTAGTCTTAATGTTTCCCCCTCTCTTCCACCCTCCCCAAAAGCAATGGAAGCTTATTGGAAATGAGGTGTAATTGTGTTCAATTTGCACTGAACGGATTCCCTTCCAAATGTTGGCCATTTAAAGCTTTGAAATGTGTATCCCATCAGCCTGCGGCACATCTCAATGCCATAGATTCACTGATGGACAATGGGGTGCAAGTATAAATTCAATCCCTGCAATCCAGGGTTCAGGGACCTGTGGTCCAACTCCCACCAGCCCTGGCCAGCATGCCTAAAAGTGATGGAAGTTGGAATCATCCAACAACACCTGGAGGATCACAGATTTCCCACCTCTGCTATGAACCGTGGACCAGAGAAGCCCAGATCAGAATGCTATGACTTGTCTTTGATGTGCTAAAGTCAGAGAAGCGCCATTAAGGCTTTTTAAAAAGGGGAAAAGGGAAAAAAACACACGAACCTGGTCAGCAGCTGCAGACATCAGAACATCAAACCGTAAGTTATGGTCTCTGCTCTCTTCACCATTTTCTTGATAGATGCACCATTTATTTAATTAACTGCTGCCTTTGACTGCATAAACAGGAAACTAAATAAAGAACCACATAAGTAGTTTTTCATTCAACAGCTCCCCATCAAATGCTTCACGGCAAACCACACTTGAAAACGAGAGGAGTTCCAAAACCTGCATGTGATACAGTATTTTGACTCTTCTTTGAAGTAAAAAAAAAAATCTTCCAGGCCATGCACAAGCTATGGGCACAAGTGGCTCACAAAGACTTGCATTTATTAAAGTGAAAGCTCCTGTGCTCCCTAACCAAGTGAAACCTCCCAGACATGGAAGATTAGGCTTGGAAGAATATGAGATCTTTAAGGATTTCAAAGCATTTCTGAACACTCAACGGTTACAAGCCTGAACGTTATCTAGCTTATTATTTATCACTAATGTGACTGCTTGGTTACCTTGATTTCATAAAACAAGAGAATTATCTCTTTACATTTATGTCACAACATGCAGTGCCTGAAGCACATTCGATCATCCCTTGTGTTGTGGCCATGAAATAAACAGTGCTGAAGTGTGTCAAAGTGAAGTAGTTTGACTATTGTGTAGAAGGAGAATCTCTTCTGATGGCGCCCTGAGAAACCACCACAATTAAAAGAGAGTCGAGACCCACTCAAAGTTGTCTTTTCTGATTAAAATTGGACTTGCTCGATCCCATCAAATTGACTTGCTTCATTTCATTATCTGTATAAAATCAGTAATCTGGTTTCTAATTAATGGATTGATAAATCGAACTGAAATAAGTTTGCTGAGTTCCAGAACTTCATATGTTCCAACTGCGTTGTTTGCCTGTTTCAACATCAGGAATAGACAGTATCTATTTTCTGGAATCTATGTCTGGTTGTCCCCATTTGGCCTTTTGGGGAGATATTATGGAATGGTGTTTCAAAACATCCTCATAGTGTGCACAAAAGCACATGAGGTGTCCCCCCCCCCCATGATTTTGGCCCTCTGCCCCAGGGCCTTAGAAGAAATAATAATAATAATAATAATAATAATTATTATTATTATTATTATTATTATTATTATTATTATTATTTTCAAATATCTCTCAGGTGAGGATAGGAACAGATGGATCGGCCTGCTTCCAGTCCACATCAGTTTCACATGTGTTCATTCATAAACCTGTTCTAACCCATTTCTGCATCAATCTGTGGATTTTAAAAGCCGCATGAAAATTTGTACCAAATTTTGGTGTATGTATCTCTGAAGGTATTTGCAGATGCACATTGGCGCCGTGTTGTGTTGTGTTGTGTGTGTGTGTGTGTGTGTGTGTTTTTTAAGGAGACGGCTAATGCAAAATTCAGAGAAGTATGAAATCCGGAGGATCATTTCATTTTGACCTGCACATTATGACAGCAGGGGCAGATCTGGTCAGCTGGCATTAGAATTCACATGCATTGAATTCCTCAGTTATCCCTAGGTGGGGTGCGGGAAAGTAGGGATGATGCATATTTTTGACTAGTTCATGTGAAGGTAAATATGTGCACACAATGTCCATGCTAGGCTTCCTTTACATCATTCCATGCACACACACACACACCTATGCGAGTAGTTGCTCCATGTTTTTCAACTGCAGCTAAGTGGAACATTTGGGGTCAGTTTACACACACATCCTATTTGAGGAGGCATGCTGTTGCAGAGTTCCTTAAAACAGTGGGAAGAGTCTCGCAGGAAAGCACCCATGGTGTGACATTACGGACCCCCTTGTACACAATTTTCATCTTTAAAGCGTTGGAGGTATGCAATACTTTAGGTGCTTTCCTTGCGATACTGAAGCAACTGCAAGATCAGTTACTGTTCAGCAAACACAAGTCCCTCTTTAGCATCTTTGCATCCCCAAATTTGGGCAATTTGCCCAAGCCGAATCAGCCTTCAGAAAATAAAAATTACACCTTTCACTTGTAGCACCCCGGATTAAAAAAATGCTCCTACAGGTTAAAAAAAAGAAAGAAAGAAGGCAGCCGTCTCGACCTGTTAATCAATGAAAACATTGATATAGTTATTAATTAAAACAAATCTGCTTTGTTACCAAGAAGCTCAATTCAACTGGAACTCTGCACATGCCCTGAGACTATGCATTTATTTTAGCTACACTCTGATCAAAGAACATGGTGCTAGTGTAAATGGTCAGAAGATGTCCAAACTAAGTATCACTTATATAGAGGAAGCTCAAGTGAAGTATTCAGAGAAAGTTCTAGTGATTTATGCCAAATAGGGGCTGCTGCTCAGGGGAATTTCCCCACAAGAACTGATGTGCATAATGGCACATGGAAGTGCCATCCTAATTAGCCCCTGGAAACTCTGTTGTACCCAGTGCAAGGAGGCACCCTTATCCGGCATCAATTAATGCTTGGACAGCAGCAATGAGGCATCCTCCAGCATCTTCCACTAATCATTGGATCAAGTCTAAATTGGCATCTCCTGGGAAAGATCCCCACCTTTCCCTTCAAGGGACACCTCGGGCCAGAGACAGCTTGAGACTCCACAGCCACTTTCCAACGAGAAAATCATATTGTGATGTTTAATGATAGCTCGCTACCTGTTCCCTTTGTCGTGCTGCATATTCCTGCATTGGACCACATCAGGCATGTCCAACTGGTCAGTCGCGATCACGGGTCCTTCTTTGTGGATCCTATGATCCAGATAGAAAAGGGGGAAGACGAAGAAGAAGAAGAAGAAGAAGAAGAAGAAGAAGAAGAAGAAGAAGAGGAGGAGGAGGAGGAGGAGGAGGAGGAAGAAGCAGCAGCTCAAACTTTAGCTCTCCCAAAAAAGCTCAATAACTTTGGTCAAGCCATTGGGTAGATTACGACAGTTACTGTCACAGTCTCTTGGGAGTTGGACATGCCTGGGCTACATGATCCTGTGGGTCCCTTCCAGCTTTATGAGTCTATTTTTTTTAAAAAAATAATTTTTATTAAGGTTTTTACATTACAAAAAAGGGGAAAAAAGGAAAAAAGGAAAAAAGGAAAATATCAAATAAAAATTGTTAAAAACAATCATTCTTTCCATCACATTATTTTTCATTTACTTGTTTCTCGGACCTCCTCATACCACCCTTTTTTGTATTCCAAATCAAATTATTAATTCAACAATTTCTTTCCCTCTTTTTGCTACCCAAATCTTAATCTTAAATTATTACAATCTTAAATTTTTACTTATATAAACCCATTTTTTCGTATTCTTTTAACCCATTACAGCTAGAAACCACTTAGTTCCAATCCAACATTATTCTAAAATTCATTAATTTTACAATATCTCTGTAAATAGTATTTAAATTTCTTCCAATCTTCTTCCACTGACTCTTCTCCCTGGTCTTGGATCCTGCCGGTCATTTCCGCCAATTCCATGTAGTCCATCACCTTCATCTGCCATTCTTCCAAAGTGGGTAGATCTTGTGTCTTCCAGTATTTTGCGATAAGTATTCTTGCTGCTGTTGTGGCATACATAAAGAAACAGCTTTATGAGTCTATGTCATGTGCCTTCTATCCCTGCCCTGTCCTTTTTTGAGATTGTCCTTTTCTCTGAGATCTGACACCCGCCCAGAAGCCTGTCCCTTTAATGATGGGCATCTCTCAGTCCCCAAAATCGTCCCGAAGGGCTGTGCATGTTTGTGGTTTGTGTATGCTTTGGCCAGAGCCACTTATATCCCAATCTCTCTCTCCTGGCTGATAGCCAGGCCCTGATCGAGGGAACACAGCACCCAGGCTTCAAAAAAACAAACCAAAACAAAAAAGCTCTTGCAAATATTCATACTAATATATAAAGGTAAAGGACCCCTGGACAGTTAAGTCCAGTCAAAGGCGACTATGAGGTTGTGGCACTCATCTCGCTTTCAGGCCGAGGGAGCCGGCGTTTGTCCACAGACAGCTTTCCGGGTTGTGGCCAGCATGACTTAAACCACTTCTGGCACAATGGGACACTATGATGGAAACCAGAGCATAAGGAAATGCCGTTTACCTTCCCACTACAGCATTATCTATTCATCTACTTGCACTGGCGTGCTTTTGAACTGCTAGGTAGGCAGGAGCTGGGACAGAGAAATGGGAGCTCACCACATTGCACAGATTCAAACCGCCCATCTTCCGATCGGCAAGCCCAAGAGGCTCAGTGGTTTAGACCACAGCGCCACCCATATCCCTATGTACTAATACAGTGGTACCTCAGGTTAAGAACTTAATTCGTTCCGGGGGTCCATTCTTAACCTGAAACTGTTCTTAACCTGAGGTACCACTTTAGCTAATGGGGCTTCCCACTGCCACCGCACCACCGGAGCACGATTTCTGTTCTCATCCTGAAGCAAAGTTCTTAACCTGAAGCACTATTTCCGGGTTAGCGGAGTCTGTAACCAGAAGCGTATGTAACCAGAAGCGTATGTAACCTGAGGTACCACTGTATATACCCATTAGCTTTCAGAACTGCAACCTGATTTTTCAGGAGCAGCTGGTACCCATTGAAGCAGATGGCTGGAGGGCAGGGCACAACGCAAGACACACATCTGCAACCCAGCCACACACTTGATTCAGACATTCACAGTCCTTCCCTTAGCCACTTTATACACGGACAACAAATCACGCATCTCTGTTGGCACTGTCCATTCCCCCCCCCCCTTCGCCACTGTGTGCATTAAAAACAGACATGGCACAATGTGCACCATCAGAGTCGTTTCCGTCCCCCTGAAAGCTGAAGTTCTTATTAGCCCTGGCTTTTCCTACATCTGTCATGCCCCCTCCCAATTTATCATGCTACACACAGCTGCTGAAGTGTGGAAAAGAAAGGGAGCCAGAGAGAACGTGCATGCGAGCGGGGAGGTGATTTGCTGCTGTTGCCTAGCCACGCTGCACCTAGGGACTGCCGGCTTTGCCTCAGGCTCCCGTCAGATGGACACTTGCAGACAAGCAGGTAAGACTACTCTGGAGGCAGAATGGTACAGGCAGGATAAATATCACTGCTAAATTCTACCAAGGGCAAACGGCTTTCGGTACCTATAGAAGCTGCTACTTCCCTCTACCCTCCATCATCCATAGACAGATTGTGTCACAAACAAGATAATGAATCTCTTATCAGTTAAGTACTAAATTTGCAGCTGTAGTCATCCACACTAACGTTCTGCTCTACTCTCCAATAATAAAAATGTAACTCTCATGGGATCATGCAGTCATCACAATCATTTTGACAAAAATTAATTTAGAAGTTAGTTCACTTAGACAGACTACATTTGCCTTTTAAAAAAATGGTGTTTTTCAGGTTTCAGACATTTCTATCACTCTGTTCCAAAATGTTCAAAATTATATTTGCTTTTGTCTTGCATGTAGCTAGGCTTCTCTAAACACAAATTCAAGTAGTGCAATGAAAGTTGGTTTGAAACTCATGTGCAACAAACATCTTTCCTCCAAGATTTTATTTTATTTATTTATTTGCAATAAAGGAAGTATGGGATAATATTTGCTTGACACAAATCGTCTAACTTCCCTGCAAACAAATCATTGGATGAATGCTCAATAAACAGTTCATCTAGAAGAGGCAAAACATTTGTGTAAAGAGATTTTGTTGTTGTTGCTATGAGAATTCAATATTAGTACAGTGGTACCTCGGGTTAAGTACTTAATTTGTTCCAGAGGTCCGTTCTTAACCTGAAACTGTTCTTAACCTGAAGCACCACTTTAGCTAATGGGGCCTCCTGCTGCCGCCGTGCCGCCAGAGCACGATTTCTGTTCTTATCCTGAAACAAAGTTCTGAACCTGAAGCACTATTTCTGGGCTAGCGGAGTGCATAACCTGAAGCGTATGTAACCTGAAGCGTATTTAACCCAAGGTACCACTGTAGTGTTATGTGACTGCAATCTAAAACAAAATATTCTAGTGTAATCTATTTAAATACCTGAAATCAAAAATTTAAACTCCAAATTCAAGTATATTTTAGGATTGTGACTTGATCCTTCTTGGAATTTTTGTTTGTATGTAATTTCCCCAAATATACGCAGCTTTGCAAAGTGACTTTCAAAGCGACTTTCCTCAACATTATATGCATGTTAATTATTTTATTTTCATTAATCTGTGCATTTTTATGCACACTTTAATACAGTATATGTAGTAATTTTAGATGTGCTGCTTGACTGGAGAACTGGAGAAATTCGGAGAAGTGCAAATTTTGAAGGATAGCCGTGTTTCAGTTCACATATTGTTTTGGAAAACCCTAATTAGGTAGGCTTGGCATTAAACGTGCAGTGGATTAAATTCCACCACCACCCATCCCTAATTAAGAGTCACATCTTCAGATGAAGGGTAGTGTACAAGTCTAATAAATCATCATCATCTAGTAAGCCTCAGATATGAACAAGACCATGAGCTCATTCTCCTACTTGTAGACTGGTTTGGGTTGCACCACAGAATCTGTTAAAATTCAATTATGGATTGTTGTTGCTTTTTTTAAAGGGGGACGAGTAATTTTAAATCCTTCATATCCACATTAGGAGGAAATGTACCTTGCAAGAAATGGTTGAAATGCAACAGGAATCAAGCTTCCTAATCACTCTGAAAGAAGGCACGTGTGGCTTGTAACAGATGGAGCGTTCCTGGGGCGAGAACTCATTCTGCCCAGCGCAGGCCTTCACCCCAGAGATTGTTCAACCCTTGGTCTCTTTGTCCAAGCACAGGGAATGAAGCCACATCTGGCAGGTGTTGACTTTCACCTAGCATTGCTCAGTACAGCAGCAAATAACCTTCCAGGCAATGCCAAAGTACAAATGCACACAGCTAAGGCTCCCAAGGAAGGCAAATGCTTCTCTGGCAGGAGTTCAGTATTAAAGTGAGTTTGATGATTGCAAAAGCCCTGCTACACAAGACAAGTGGTGGGATTTTAAAGGAGCGGTGCTCCGGAGTAATGCAAATTCAGTATAGCTTATTTACTTTATTTATTTATAAAAGTTACTAGACACCCAGTAGTTACCGCTATGTCTGTGTGTATATTTGCGCATGTACACACAGGTGTGTGCATAAGTAACAAAAACATGAATCCTAAAAACAGCATTAAACAATTACAAAAAAGGGCCCAAGACAACAAAACCATTAAAATACAAGAACGTAAAATCACATTTTTTAAAAAGCAGCCAGAAGCAGAGAATTCAAAGGCAACGTTTTGTTTTGTTTGGTAAATATGGTTAGGATTGCATTGTGCCTCTGCTTTGCTTTTCCAATAAGAAAGAGCCAGCGTAAACCAATGTGGAATCTAGACACGTATTAAAAAACGCTGTGAAAATGCTTTAGAAATATATATTGAATTCGCCATAAGATCACCATTGCCACCTGGTGTCACATTTGTATAATGCACTTAAAACACACTTAAACGTTTTATTTGCAACTGTGTAGCTGAGTCCCTTGTGGCTTCTATCACCTGTTACTGGCATGCAAGCCCTTCTATACAGCTGATGCAAATCCATATACTTCAGCTGTATTCAATGGGTCAGATATTGGCAGCTTTCAGAGCATGAAGTCTTCAAGGCTGACCTGTGTCTGACCTCTTTAAACAAAGTGTATTTTCTCTACATGTGAAACTAGGCAACCAACTGAGATCTGTGTTTGAAATGGGACATTTTCCAAATCTATGAAACTTCTGTCTTTCCAACAGGGTAACAATATTACAATGCATTTTTGCTTACTTATGCTTATGGTTGTTGTTGTTTGTGAAAAATACGCTGCAAGTCACTCAGAGGCCTTGTGTACAAGTTGTCTAAAAAGTCTAATAAATGATCATCATCAGAGTTACGGTGATTACTGTTATGTACTGAAGTTCTCACCCTGGGCCAGCAGGGGGATACTGTAGATAGTTATGCAAATGAAGGATCGAAAGTGACATTCAGTGATTGGATAGTTTTAGAAAGTTGCAACAGTTACGCTGTTCTGGAGCTCTATATAAGCAGGCTGACTGAGCTCCTCAGTTCAGTTCAGTTCTGGCCTCGGAATAAACAAGAGCTGTTTGAAGAATCGCTGTGTCGTCTGATATGTTCGCCCACAACTTAACAATTACTGCCCTACACGTTAAAATATGTCATAAATGCTTGGTTGCATGCCTGCTGCTTACCAGGAGGTACAGGAGGATAGGGGAGAAGGTGGTTGTGAGGTCGGTGTGGTGCGAGAGTGCCAAATTGGCTCAACGGTGTGTTTGCACCGTGCTGACCTTGTTGTTGGCTCCCCCTCCTGGTAAGCAGAGGTCAGGTAAGCCCAACCATGTCATCTACTAATGCCCACTACTGTTGTGATGAGTTCAAAAGGCCCACTACAGATACCAGGGCAGGCTGTGGTTATATGGGATCCTTCGGCAAAGTCCATTATAGTGGGGTATCTTCTATGTTGGTGACGCTCCTCCTTTGTGGACGAATCCCAGTGCGTTTCATCTGACTGGTGAGAACAACAGGCAGATGCAGAACTACTAGGAGCTGCCATTTTAATTCCATACCATGTCTGTGATATAGCTTTCCAGGGCATTGTGGGTAATGAAAATGGCAGACCCAGCTGTCTGTTCGTCCCCTGCTGGGGACCTGACAGTGGCCAGAAGGTGTCATGTGCTGATGCTGGGTCCAATTGGGTTTAGACTTTAGACCAGTTAGGAGTATAGTCTAAGATTAATTGATGAGGAACATACACGTGCAATCCAGTTTTTAAAATCACCACCACCTCCATTAAGGAATTTGCTGCTATCTCTGCCAATTAGCTCATACTGCAGGAAATAATACTTTTGTCTGGCCATGCCATAGTGGCTAAATTATTTTGCAAGTAATTTAGGGCTCTCCATATTCAATATACTAAGAGGTTTGGATTTCTGAGAGTTTTTACCCCTCATCTCCAATTGCCAAGTTCAAAAACTGCAGTGGCCTGATTGCAGATCCCACCTTCCATATCAAACTGCTCAAGGTAGATAAGGAAATAAAAGGATTGGCCCAGAACCTGAGTAAAATGCTGCAGTTTGACCGCTCACTGGAACAGAATATCGCCATCATGTTACACTTGTGCTGAAAAAATTATAGTAAATGCCAATGGTCTTGGAATACATTTTGATTGTGAAATTGCTTCAAGATGTTCCATGGGGTGTAATAAACAAACACACAAACACTTGAAAAAATAAATGCAACATTGGGCAATATTGCAGTTTAAAAACAAGTATTTGTGCTTTCAGTCATGACATCTACATAGGGCGTTATTAGTCTTTTTAAATATAGACTTTTACTAACATCAGTAGAATATCTCTAATTCTGCCTGCACTGCTAATTGGGATTTCGTAAATCTAAAAGTGCTACTTTCAAAATTACTAGTGATAATCTGAGTGGGATTTGCTTGCAGGGATTCGTTTTGTAAACTGCTTTGATCAATAGAAATTAGATTGTGCGCTGCTCTCATACAAAGCAACAATGAAGCATTAAATATCTGAGCGAAATCAAATAACGCTGCCTATGCAAAGGGCAAGAAGGGTACTTCAGCACAAGTTCAGTTTAAAATGAAGTGGTACTCCTGTCACTTCCGTGGCGAAGCCACCAGCCACTTAATAAGCCTGAGAAACATTCTGATGCTTTAAAAAAATGCTCTTCTGTGCTTGCAATTTGTTAAACAAATGTGGACCGCACCATTTCCTCTTCTCGTGGCTGAGCATGCATTTGTGCAGCCTGCTGCAAATGCTCTCTGCCTCTCAGCTGCAATGTGCACTTTCTCTTGAAAGCAATGCAAGGCAGATAGCCAGCATTTGCACACAGGTGAGGATGCTACATATTCACATGGCATTTCTTTCTTGGATGCCCATCCCAACAAAGGTGATGCAGTGTGAATAGACCATCCAAACTGTAGCCCTGGGTCCTTTAAACTGCAGTGGGTCAAACTCCTGGTAGCTGACTTGGAGGCAGGGCTGGGTTTAGGTTTGATGAGGCCCTAAACTACTGAAGGTAATGGGGCCCTTTATATGTCCAGCTGTCCTTTGTCAACAACGAACTGTCACAGTTTTTTGTGTTGAATATACGCTATATGGTAATTTATGGACCTAACAGGTATCTAAAGCCATTTGCACATAATAAAATACAGCGGTACCTCAGGTTACAGTGGCAGCAGGAGGCCCCATTAGCTAAAGTGGTACCTCAGGTTAAGAACAGTTTCAGGTTAAGAACGGACCTCCAGAACGAATTAAGTTCTTAACCTGAGGCACCACTGTATACCACAAACACAAACACAAACAAACATACTGTATCCCTCCAAAATCCTGTATCCAAACAAGCATACTGTATCAAAGTAATTGATATAGAAATGAGCAAACCAGTGATATTTTAGAGAGCAGGATAGCAGGCGGGGCCCATTACTTACATCATAGGAGCCTACACAACACAAAACACTGTTGCTGTATGTAGGTTTTATTTTATTTGTTTTTTATCTTATATTTTGGAAATTTACATAAAGTTTTTTCCCCTTTAATTTTTTTTTGGGGGGGGGGGCCAAGAGAGTGGGGCCCTAAGCTATAGCTTGTTTAACTTATACGTCAATCTGGCACTGCTTGGAGGTGTCTGTACAAGGAGGAACTCAAGAGACGCCCAAAAATTGGGAGAGAGGAGGCAAAGGGTTGTGCTTAGAGATGGGGCAACCGATTACGTTTTACCATCTGCTTGTTCTTTTGCTTCGCTCGGGGCTGGTGTTCTATGACTTTTACATGGAACATCTTTTCTTAAAACTCCATATGTTTGTCTTAATAAACCTTAGATCCTGTTTCATAAAACCTTTTCGGTCCCTTCTCATTTTAACACCCCTGTTGCCTGGAAGCCACAAACAACGCTACCTTAAGAGGACTCAGGGAGACGCAGGGAAGCGAAAGGCTGGACTAAGTCTAAATAACTTCTCCAAAGGGGAAGGGTGGGTGGGTTGAACCGAGGGATGTGAGCTGGGAACTCCCTTCCATCTGATGGTGGGGGACTCTGTTCATAGCTGTCAACCGTCCCTTATTTGGCGGGAAATTCCCTTATCCCAGCGCAGTGTCCCGCTGCTGTCCCTTACTGATGATGTCCCTTAAATTTCCCAGGTTTCATGCTCGCCCGGCTCGGGAGGGAAGCAGCAGCTCGGGGTCCTCCGCCGCACGAGAGTGCACGCATGAGCTACATCGTCTCTGTCTCTCCCCTTTCCCCCTCAGGGGCGTGTTGTGAGGAGACGGGTGGCGGCGGGCGGGCGGGCAGGCAGCCCCTCTCTTGCGAGACTTCCGCCGTGCTGCCAGGGGAAGCCGGAGGTGGCAGCGGCGGCTGAGGAGGTGGCCTGAGGGAGGAGGCAGAGGAGGGGATGGGATGGGAAGGGACGCAGAAGGGTGGCGCTTCAGCGGCCGCCGTGTCACCGCAACCGCCTCATGCCAGGCTCGCGGGCAGCGTGGGTGAGAGTCTCTCTCTCTCCCTCCCTCCCTCTCTCTCGGGCGGGGAAGGGTCGATGGAACTCCTCACACCAGGACGACGGCAGCCCCGACGTGCTGCTTAGCATCTCCTCCAACCAGTGCAGCATCTTATTTTTTTATATATATAAAATATTTATTAAGATTTTGCATAACAAAACAAGTATCACAATAAAAAAAAAGATAAGAAAGACAATCAAAAACAACATAGTCCAAAACCGAAAATGAAAAAAAATAAAAACAATCAGAAAAAACGAAAAACAGAGAAAAAATAAAAATCTAGTTTCTTGCTTACTGTCTTTGTAGCCCTCTTTCCTGACTTCCTCACATCTCCCTTTTCTGTGTTCCCCTTTACACAATCAAGTTCAGCAATTCCTTACCCTCTTTCCAATCTTATTCAATATTATACATTTCAACTTATTATGCCTTTGGTTTCCTTTCCTTTTAAGACCATTTATCACATGTTCTTTATACCTTAATCCCTTATATCATTTGTTTAGTTTCGGCATAATAATAATCTGGTCTTACCCGTTTTTTCTTAAAACATTTTTACATATTTCTTTTTACCATGTCACTGATGCCATATTATCTTTATATCCAACATCATTTTAACATTCAAACATTTTACAATGTTTTTGGAGATATTCTTTGAACTTCTTCCAGTCCTCTTCCACCGACTCTTCTCCCAGGTCTCGGATTCTGCCAGTCATTTCTGCCAATTCCATATAGTCAATCACTTGTATCTGCCATTCTTCCAGAGTGGGCAAATCTTGTGTCTTCCAATACTTTGTGATGAGTATTCTTGCTGCAGTTGTTGCATACCCAGTGCAGCATCTTAATGTAGTGATTTCCCCCTCTGCATCCCTTTCATAACTCTATTTTTATAAATCATTTGTCCATCCATAGTTCAAATTTTTACTACAAGTTTTCTGTCAATCCTACCAATGTATGTAACTCTTTACAACAGCTTTTCAACTAAATTATAAACTTTCCCCATTCTTTATTAAAGAGGTCCTCTTCCTGGTTTCTAAATCTGCCTGTAAGCTTTGCCATCTTGACGTCGTTCATCAGTTTTGTCTGCCACTCTTCTTTGGTCGGAGTTGTAGGCCCTTAGGATCATCTAGTCCAACCTCCTGCAAAACACAGTCAGTCTCAGCCAAAGCAGCATGGCTCCATCAGTGCCGGATTTCTGCATAAACTAAGAAAATCCCTTATTTTCGCTGCTGATCCCTAATTTTCGAGGAAGCTGGTCCCTTATTTTCAAATCTGTAAGTTGACAGCTATGACTCTGTGTGTGTGTAAAGTGGTCATTGCAGCAGCATAGCATTATTACAACAGCTGTAAAAATAATAGCACCTGACCACTGAGGTAAAGTCCACGCTTAACTTCAGACATCATGCCACTGTAGTTGTACTATGATTCAGCAACAAAAAACACACACAAACCCCAGTAAACAAAACTACAAGAGGCGTTTAATTCTGTTTTTTATTTAAAAGCAGTTTGCAAATCAGTGGGGAAGACACTGCAAAAGATTAATACCGCCTGACACATCCATAGGCAAGCAGACTCTCACACTAAGTCATGTGTGCACATCAGTCCTTTAAAAAAAAAATCTAAACATGATTAACACAATATTAAAACCAACACCCACACAGATTCAGGCTACAATCCTATGCAGTTACTTGAGAGTAAGGCCTATTTAACATGTTAGGACTTACAACTGGGTAAACAAGGGCCCTTAACTTTCAGGCTGCAGCTATATTTATTTTGCATCCTGGATGCACTGGAAAATATTCCACTATTAAAATATTGACTCAGTAGACAAACATTTGCTTTCATATTCATAAGCTGTTTGCTCTGTGGAAACATTTACCTAAATGCACATGGATAAGTTAGACACAGCAGCGCCTTAAATCTCTTACAAGCAGTTTTAGAAACCAGCCCCACTGGAATCAATGGGGCTGCTCAAGTGTAAACGGTTTGAAGTTGAAGCATTAAAATATTTATCCTAATGTGATTACTTTTGAAATAAACATACTTTTTGCTTTTGCAGGAAAGCCTGGGTTTATTAATACAATGCTCACATTGCTTTCTAAAGTATAATATTTGGGGGTATGGATGCGCTTGTAGAATATACATATCACGCTCTGCAACCAGAAAGCTATCACTCCTTGCTAGGGGCTGTACCCCTTTGCTTGAGCACTTGCCAAGCCCTCTGCCATTCCTCCACCAACCCCTAAAGCTTCTCCTTTTCACCCCATGCAATTACTAAGCTCACTTTTCACTTATTATTATTCCTCCCAGCAGATGTCAAGGCAATAAACAACTATTTTACTTTCAAAAGACAACTGAAGGCTGCCCTGTTTAGGGAAGTTTTTAATGTCTGATGCTGTATTGTTTTTAATATTTTGGTTGTTTTAATATTCAGTTGGAAGTCGCCCAGAGTGGCCGGGGAAACCCAGCCGAATGGGCAGGGTATAAATTATAAATTATTATTATTATATTATTATTATATTTTCCAAGCCCATTTCTGAAGCCACTTCTCTTTCGCCTTCTGCCCAATCATGAAGCCACCATCCTCTCCTATTCTGGAAAGACTTCCATGCCTCTGCTTTTATCTTCACCCCCATTCTGCAGATGCGCGCTCTCTCTCTCTCTCTCCCTCATATTGTTATCACCTTCACCCCCTTTTCCCTCCCTCCTCCTCCCTCCTTTTATCAACTTTCTTTGACGCAGACCACCCCCATTTTCATGCTTCACCCTGTCTCCTGTTCTGCAGCCCCCTTTGCAAGCATTCCCCGTGATCATACACAATACTGTATCTTTAAGATGAGGAAGAGCAAGCCTGTCAGTTAGCTTGTTCAGTTAGAGGAGCTTGAGCTCACTTGGTGGGCGCTATACATATATGGCTGCTTGCTTGTTAATAACATATCTGTCCTAAACCACACTGAATCTTGAACTTCATGTTGAAGGTATCACATGCTGTTATGTAATTTACATAATCTTGCTACAGCAGGCAGCAAAACAAGTAACATCATTTTGGGCAGAGACTAACTGCAGCGGAATGGAAACAGTGCTGCATGCAACAAAATCCAGGCTGCACAGAAATGATGCTCTCCTACATCCCTATTCTTGATGCAATGCTACGTGGAGCTTCCAATTTGTTCCTCTTTCATAGAATCAAGAGATTTGTCGATTCCAACCCTGCACAATGCATGAGTTAGTCAAGTTACAACTGGAGAATGTCAGTCATATAACAGAACCGTAAACACTAAGCTACACAATAGTGTGACTAACTCTGATTTCTGTCCTCCACTTGAAAAGAACTGGGCTTTCTTTACAAGAGCTAGAGTTGTGAATGACTTTCTGATGAGTTTTGATAAGTGGACACTATTAAAAGTCAGGAAAGTGGAAGCGTTAATGGTCTCTGGCAAAAGGAAATTTTGAATATTACAGATAATTTTGTTCCTTCCCTGTTTGGGGTACACATTTCTCAAACCCTTCTTCCCTGCAAGAAGAGGAGGGCAAGTTGCCCTATAGAGAAGTAGAGATCAGGCTATTTAAGCCCAAGCTCTTCCCACTGAAAACCAACCTTCTCCCCCTTTTGCAGCATAGACTCTGCTAGTTGAGGGGACTGAGGAATTTTGGGGGTGACACCATTTGGCCTGTGTAACTTTTTTTTGCCTACTTCCCACTGTTTTGGATGTTGTCTCTATCGCTGGAGTAGTGTTTCATTTGAATTTGGCTAATTGGCCTTTGCTCCTGGTAGATGAATGGATTTTGGAGAACATCTGACCAATATTGGAGCCAGAGTGGTGTTTGGGCCTGCCAGGGTGAACTACGGGGCCCATGGGGCCACAGTGCGCATGTCAGGCCCATGTACCCAAGGAGGCCACAGTGAGTGGGGAGGATTTTCATCGGGTCTTGCTGCATGTTCACAGCGTGTGTCTGGCATCTGGGTCAGGAGATGGGAGAGTCAAAATCCTCCTGTCAATTGACCTCATTGGTTTTGGTTAATTTGGCTCAATTATTCTGATTGGCAGATTGTGTAATTGTTATATTTTAATAACCTGTCACCCAGCTTTCTCGTCTCGAGTCTTCATGGGTGTGTTGGCAAATGAATAATGCACTATACTTGTTGGTTGTACGATATATGTGGCAGTGTTGGATCAATTAATTAATATTTTTATTTATTTTATGTCTCGGGGTGTGGGTGGATGTCAATTAGGAGGAAGCCAATATCCATTAGAAACAATTTTCAAGTGTCTCACCATGAGCATCTACCTACTATTTATATTCGCTTCTTCTAAAGTTCCATGCTAATATCTCCTCTCCAGCAGAAATGTAAAATAAGGGCTTGTGGATGCCTTAGGCTCTGGGAACTGAACAGAGTCGCTGCTTCATCTTCATAAAAGATACCAGCAGCTCTTTTTCAGTCAGGTGCTGTCTTTCCCCTCCCAAACGGAAGGCAAGAGTCTACATGCGATAACCTGGAAAGGCAGGTTTGGAATTGCTTCTGATCTTCTTCATTCTTCTTCTTAATTTACAGACTTAAGGCCAGCAAGTCCCAGACTTCCTAAACTTGCAGTGCCTTATTAAATTCCCTCACTTTGGCAAGAAGTTTTAAATGTGGTTCGTAACATTCAGAACTGGCCTTTCTCTCTCTCATATTTTAGTATTCTAGATTATGAATACATTACATTTCTTTTAAATCAATGGGGTATGTTGTCACTTTTGCGTAGGGCAGTCTGTTCATACTTTTACTTTCTTAAAGCACAGAAAGGAGTACAAATTCAAAACGTTTGAAAAATGTATGCAACAACAACAACAAAATTCCAATCCTTGGAGGGAGTTCCACTGCAGTCCTGATGAGACTAATTTAATATAATTAAATATATGTGTATTTAATTTAACTCTGGAATAGTTATTCTGATGTCAGTTGGATTACTTTAAAATATTTCTGCTACTATAGTGCTATTTGAGAGGCAATGATAGCAAGAGATATGAGTTATGTTTGACTTACTTCTCATCATAATATATGCAAATCAGTGTTTGTATCCTTTCTGATCTTTGCTGGCATTTTGTACTAAATGAATGTATTCTGATTTTACTCGTGTTTGTTTAGTTCATTTAATTAGTCTTTGTGAAAATGAAAGCAGAACTGCAACGCACTAACTTAGCAAACCCCCTGGAGATCTACATTCATCAGTCATCCAATCAGTAATGTGCCCTTATCCATGTGATTCATTATCAGCCAACTGCAGGCTACATAATTAACATGTATAATGCAGATTAAACAAATCCAGACATTTGCTTCACTGTTTGACGTGGTACTTTGTGATGTGTCAGCGCATGGCAATTAATTTTGTGACATTTTCATTTGTTTCATTGTCAGCCTTGTCACCTCAGTGGGTTATAAAAATTAAATGAAGTTGCCATCTGAATTTCATAAAGCAGAATTTGTGGATTGGGACAAAAAAAAGCACAACCTTTGGGTTTATGCCATTCAAATGGATTGAGTTCATTGAACTGCACGTTGTCCTTGAATACTCCAGTCCTAGGTTGAAGCATGTTGGTTAAAATGCAGTTAGATAAATGTACAAAAGTTCCCAAAGCTATGTAACAGTCTTCTGGCTGGCTGTCATATATGCTAGCATGACCAAGAAACACAACCCAGACAGGGCGATGCAGAGAGGAACGGGCTTGATTCAGTTACCATACCCTCCAATATTTCTCCAGTGAAAATTTGTTGTTGTTTAGTCGTTTAGTTGTGTCCGACTCTTCGTGACCCCATGGACCAGAGCACGCCAGGCACTCCTGTCTTCCACTGCCTCCCGCAGTTTGGTCAAACACTGTCCAACCATCTCGTCCTCTGTTGTCCCCTTCTCCTTGTGTCCTCCATCTTTCCCAACATCAGGGTCTTTTCCAGGGAGTCTTCTCTTCTCATGAGGTGGCCAAAGTATTGGAGCCTCAGCTTCAGGATCTGTCCTTCCAGTGAGCACTCAGGGCTGATTTCCTTAAGAATGGATAGGTTTGATCTTCTTGCAGTCCATGGGACTCTCAAGAGTCTCCTCCAGCACCATAATTCAAAAGCATCAATTCTTTGGCAATCAGCCTTCTTTATGGTCCAGCTCTCACTTCCATACATCACTACTGGAAAACCATAGCTTTAACTATACAGACCTTTGAGTTATACCCCTCCCCACCTTCTCACTATATAGAAGGGTCTGGAAACTTCTGTTTCAGTGTATCTGAAGAAGTGTGCATGCACACGAAAGCTCATACCAAGAACTGACTTAGTTGGTCTTTAAGGTGCTACTGGAAGGAATTTGTTTTGTTTTATACAGACCTTTGTCGGCAAGGTGATGTCTCTGCTTTTTAAGATGCTGTCTAGGTTTGTCACTGCTTTTCTCCCAAGAAACAGGCGTCTTTTAATTTCGTGACTGCAGTCACCATCTGCAGTGGTCATGGAACCCAAGAAAGTAAAATCTCTCACTGCCTCCATTTCTTCCCCTTCTATTTGCCAGGAGGTGATGGGACCAGTGGCCATGATCTTCGTTTTTTTGATGTTGAGCTTCAGACCATATTTTGCACTTTCCTCTTTCACCCTCATTAAAAGGTTCTTTAATTCCTCCTCACTTTCTGCCATCAAGGTTGTGTCATTCGCATATCTGCCAGTGAAAATAGGGACATCCTATTCCATTCATTCTGTTGAAACTTTATCATTTCCAGGAAACTTGTTCCTATGATCACATGTTCTTTTCCCTCCTTTCTGAAGCTTCCAATGCAGTCTGTTTTAAAAGATGACCATGGATGTCTACTATGTCTGTTGCATATGCCATTCATTATGAGATAGGTGGGTATCTTACTTTGAGTCTTAACTGCCTTTTTTAAACATATGCCTAGGATACCTATTCATACCTTGACAAAGCGTGTTCTCCTTCATAGAGAGCACATGTTGCGGTGGGGTCTGAACAGGCCAACCCTCTGTTGCTGAGTGGGTTAGTATGGATGACCATCTGCAGTGACTGGGCGGTTGGGTTACTGGGCAAATTTTGGTGTTGCCATTTAGGGGAACAGACTAAAGGTTATAAAAAAAGACTAAAGGTTATAAAATCAAGTCACACAGCACTGACTGGGCTCTTTTGCTGTGTGCCCACCCTCTCTAATCTAGGGCTATTG
This sequence comes from Podarcis erhardii, assembly GCF_964252035.2. NCBI lineage: Eukaryota > Metazoa > Chordata > Lepidosauria > Squamata > Lacertidae > Podarcis > Podarcis erhardii. The sequence goes on along the minus strand of NC_138508.1, from coordinate 98,190,732 downwards.
CGTTGACCATGCGATGCCGGTCATGGGGTCGCCTGCTTTTGGGGCAGGGGCCTGGTAGGAATTTTGTCCATTTGGCTGATTGGCTGGTGCCATTTGGTTTTGCCTGCTGCGTAGCAAATCGTCACAACTTGTAAGGTTGTGGTTAGGCATTGGTTAAAAAATTGATTGGTGGAGGGGCCCATTAAAGGAATCCAGGGGCTTGCTATTCTTTCGTCAGTACCCCTGAATGGGGCTGAGGGCCGTGCAAGCCCCCGGGAGCATGCGGGGGGGGTGAGGGTCTGGTGCCCGGCTCCATGCTCTCCCCAATATTGTTTTCCCTCACTGGCTTTCGCTGGAATCCGGACGTCAGTTCTGTCCCTGGGCGTGGGGACAGATGTTGTTGTTGTTTAGTCGTTGCCGACTCTTTGTGACCCCATGGACCAGAGCACGCCAGGCACTCCTGTCTTCCACTGCCTTCCGCAGTCTGGTCAAACTTATGCTGGTAGCTTCGAGAACACTGTCCAACCATCTCGTCCTCTGTCGTCCCCTTCTCCTTGTGCCCTCCGTCTTTCCCAACATCAGGGTCTTTTCCAGGGAGTCTTCTCTTCTCATGAGGTGGCCAAAGTATTGGAGCCTCAGCTTCAGGATCTGTCCTTCCATTGAGCACTCAGGGCTGATTTCCTTCAGAATGGAGAGGTTTGATCTTCTTGCAGTCCATGGGACTCTCAAGAGTCTCCTTCAGCACCATAGTCATAACCAATGCCTAAGCAACCACTCACATTTATGTATTTTAATAAAGTTGTGGCCAAAATTATGCCAAAAACCTTAAACAAAAATTATGTGTGAATTGTGAATTATTTAGGGGTGGCTTGGGGGACCTCGACACGCAAAGTCATCCCAGGACTATTCCACTGCCATTTCCACGTGCTCGTGAAGCCGCTCATCCTCTTGTTAATTTTTCCCATTCTACTGACATCCCCCTCACCCAGCTTTGACAAAAACAGAGGACCAAATGATACATGCCAAATTTTTGATTTTACATATTGCAGCAGCAGAAATGTGTTGAGCAATGAAGAAGCATGCAGAAACAATTATCTCTTCATGCTTTATTAGGATCTTAGCTGGTGTGACAGATAAACTAGGGGGAAACATCGAACAATTTGCTATGTGAATGATGTAGCAGTGCAAAGTTTATAGGAGAGTTTTCTTGGACTCTCCTTGTCACCTGAGCAATGACTACATGCAAGGTCAAACCTTAAAGGTGCCAACTTCGTAAGGTCCACATATGTCCCAGCTTGCCTTAGGTAAAGGCCATCCCAACAGCAAGAGAAATCCATTGCCTGGTTATTTTATTTTCCAGTTAAATCTCAATTTCCTAACAGGAGGTGGGGGTATACTCCTCCTGCCTCCCTCAGTGCAACACACCTTTTTGAATTCCTCAGAAATAAGGAATTCCAATTTCCAAAGGAAATTGGAAGTACTCAACATCCATCTCTCCTACTGACTACAGACATTCCAGTTCACAACGACCTAGTACAAAGAGGCACTCTTCTTGGATATTTTTGTCAAGGGTCCAAATTTAGGGTGACTGAAATGCTTGCTTTGAATGAGTGGGTAGTGCCGGATGGCTCCATAACTATTTTCTGCAGGACTTGCCATCGGACTGCCCAGCCGCAGTACCAGCTCCACTGTCAACTTCTCCCTGCATATATCTTTTCAGGGAGCATATGGTTGATGGAACTACTCAGCGAACAGATGTGTCTTTATGATGCCTACAATTTCTACCATGCGTTCAAGAGACAAGGAGTTAGTCTATAAATGAAGTTTGGTAGTGCTTGATAAGGTCATTATCCTGGCCATTTTCATTATACATGACACCAGACTGGTGGACCCAGAGAACCTGGGGCCATATATCTGAGGAAGGCCACATTTTTATGTGTTGAAGTGTGTAGATTGGCTGTTAAGACCACCTGATTTATTGCTGTTTTTACGGGGCCTCTGCTATGCTAGGATGATGGGTAACATGGCAATACGTTTCATTAATATCCCATAATGGAGTATTTATGATGCCACCATTGACTCATGGAGGCATATTTTATACCTCTGCATAGTAAGTTAAAAAGCTGGATAGTCAAGAGTTTAGTGCAAGGGAATAATAATAATATTTTTTAAATGTTCCATTGCACAAGCAGGGAACATGCTGGAAAGAAGTGAGGGAAACCTCCAAGACTGGAAAAGCAACTGAGTCAACAAGGGAATCTAGAAAAGGATCCAAAGTGATAAAATAATGAAGAAATCAATCGTCATTAAAGGTTGTGAAGGGGGAAGTTTCACTCTCCCTGATAGTGCTGATAGCAAAGTTTGGCATGAATGCTGTCTGGTATTGTTGCAGTGAGCATTCCATATTTACACCAGAAATAATAATTTTGAGACTCGTCTTCTAGTCAGGGTTTCTAGAGCTAAGCAGGCACCACATCTCAGCTTTCGAGTGATGCCCAACATTTCTATATGTAAAAAAACAACCCTGTGCCATCCTAAAGATCGCAAACTTATTATGGGAAAAAGCTTTTCAGAACTATAGTCTGCTTTTCTGAGCTGGAGCCAGCCAGGGCATGGCTGAAATGGGGTGTGCAGGAAGCTGATTTTCAGCTATTCAGTGGAAAGAAATGCTTTGAAAGAGGTCTCTGTGTCTTCAAAAGCTCCTCTCAAAGTGCTATCTTACCCTGTGCTTCAAAACTGATTTTGCCGTTTGACCAAGACCTGCCGATATCTACCCCAAACAGGACACAGAATTGCAGAATCGTAGAGTTTGAAGGGAACCCATGCGGGTCATCTAGTCCAACCCCAGCAATGCAGGAATCTCAACTGAAGCATCCATGACAGGTGGCCAATGGGACATCAGGTGGGTGTGGCTTGGCTGAAAAGGCCCCAGGGACCAAATGTGGGGCCTAGCAGACCCAATGAGGCTATAGGACAGAGGTTCTCCTCTCATGGAGAACTGAGGGGGGGGGCAATGGAGGGTGTCTTACCCAAAGACTTTTCAAAAGCTGCCCAGAGTGGCTGGGGCAACCCAGTCAGATGAGCAGGATACAAATATGAAAATGATGGTGATGATGAAGATAGAAGTTGAGCTGACACTGCCCTAATCCATCTTTAAACTGACCAGAAGCCACAAGGTCCTGCCCAAAAACTTCACTCAGACACTGTACCTTAGGCTCTGGGCTCTGTTGCCAGCCCTGAATTTGGGATTTCAAGACTTAGCAATATAGTGGTACCTTGGTTCTCAAACTTAATCGGTTCCAGAAGTCCGTTCCAAAACCAAAGCGTTCCAAAACCATGGCGCACTTTCTCATAGAAAGTAATGCAAAACAGATTAATCCGTTCCAGACTTTTAAAAACAACCCCTAAAACAGAAATTTAACATGAATTTAACTATCTAATGAGACAATCCATAAAATGAAAGCAATAATAAAGGTAAAAATCAATGTAAAAAGTAAAGGACCCCTGACAGTTAAGTCCAGTCACTGACGACTCTGGGGTTGCGGCGCTCATCTCGCTTTACAGGCCGAGGGAGCCGGCGTTTGTCCGCAGACAGTTTTTCCGGGTCATGTGTACTGTACTATAAAATAAATAAGACAGTATTGTAAATGATAAAAATTTAATTTTTTTTTCTTACCTGCACTGATGATAGTTATTATTTGGATGGGGCTTTTATCCATTTCCGCAGTCGCACAATCAATCAATCGGTAGCTGAGCTGGGTTCCACACAGTCACAAAAAAATATTAACTGAAAGAGCCCCAAAACTGAAAAAGCCTCAGTTGAGGTTGGGGGAAGTCTTAGGCTGTGATAGCCAAAGATTTTGAAATTATGTTTAAAAGGATGATATGCTGGAAAATATGTGTAAGAACCAATAAAAAATTATTATTAAAGAGAGGAAGACTGCACAAGACAGGTCACCCGAAGGAATATTCTGGCCAATGCAGATTTTAAATTCGCATTATGAAGCAATCAAAGCAAGAATCGCTTTAAACCCCATGTGTAAAAATGCTCTCAAAGCTGGCGCTGTTTTGGTTAGCGCCCGTCCCACAGTTAATGAAACGGTAATAATTTTACAAGTCAGTGAGTGGATTTACATAACTCATTAGAGAAATGAAACGCTTAGACTCAGTCATAGGCCAGACACTGTTCCAAAGGTTTCTGGGTTTTTTGCATCGAGGGAGCTTGCGCTCCACTTTGCTTCCAACCCACCCCTGGAATGCCGCTGGGCTGTTGCTCTTTTTTTCCATTCCATGTGCCAGGTCGCCAAAGAGCCTCCGGTGTGTCTTGTTACACAATACCCAGGGTGGTGAAAGTAATCGGACTCTGGACATAGGGCCTGCCACTCAAGTTTCAGGGTAAATACAAAGTAACCGTAGCAGGTGCCCCTTTGTTCAAAGATCTCATCACCTGGCGTTTGAACCTCGGAGGAATACATGCAACTTAAAGAGCTGCATTCATTTGCAAGACAATGGCAAGTGTATGGTTCTTCAAACCTCCTTTGTCTCTTGCAGAAAAACAAGGCTATGTCGGGAGCAGCCAGGACTCGAACCAGATCTGTGTGCTGCTGCCCCTGGTGCTCAGGAACTCGACTACAGAGGCTAAAATGACCTTGCCAACAAAGGTCCGTATAGTTAAAGCTATGGTTTTCCCAGTAGTGATGTATGAAAGTGAGAGCTGGACCATAAAGAAGGCTGATCGCCAAAGAATTGATGCTTTTGAATTATGGTGCTGGAGAAGACTCTTGAGAGACCCATGGACTGCAAGAAGATCAAACCTCTCCATTCTGAAGGAAATCAGCCCTGAGTGCTCACTGGAAGGACAGATCCTGAAGCTGAGGCTCCAATACTTTGGCCACCTCATGAGAAGAGAAGACACCCTGGAAAAGACCCTGATGTTGGGAAAGATGGAGGGCACAAGGAGAAGGGGACGACAGAGGATGAGATGGTTGGACAGTGTTCTCGAAGCTACCAGCATGAGTTTGACCAAACTGCGGGAGGCAGTGGAAGACAGGAGCGCCTGGCGTGCTCTGGTCCAGGGGGTCACGAAGAGTCGGACACGACTAAACGACTAAACAACAACAATCCTCTCAAATAACAGCACTGCTCCATCCACTTAGACATCCCAGTGATCCGGCCTGACCAAGCCTGCCTATAAACGGTTCCAAGGCAGACCTTAGCGCCTGGACAACAATTAGATCAACAGCCTTGGTCATTTAGGTGCCTACATTCCTAAATGTTCTTGTCTACTCCTTAGTCTCTCGGAGCCTTTACTGGGGAGCATTCCTCTCTCCCTGAAATTGTAATCATGTGGAGAAGAAAGCAAGGCCTAGGATGACTGTGGGTTCTACTTCACAGCGGCCGTTCCTTTATTTTAAGAAGCCCTGTTTGAAAATCCATCTGATTTAAAGATAAAGAATGATCAGTTGGTTGCATTTCTTTGCCACTTTTAATTCACACGAATCCCAAAGCGGCTGACAAACAATAAAGAGCAAGAATCAGAACCATAAGAAAGGAAGGCAGGAGGTTAACACTGAGCCAGTTTACACGCCACCTGGTCACCAGCTTCCCCACTATGGAGAGTTGTCTTTTATTTTTACATTAGCACCGCACACATATAAATTATCATATGCAGATTTTTTGAAACGCTGCATCTTTTGCTATTGTTGTGGCATTTCCTCTATTTTTGGCAGTATATAAGTGGCCGCGTTCTTAGCAGAGTGACTGGAATAAAGCAGATGGGAGTCCAAAGAGAAAAGGAAATGATAATACTTTACTGAGACAAACTGAACAAGAGCAGTATATAATGTGAAAAAAGGTCACCTTGGTGTTGCAGCCACTTCAACACATGGGAGATGTTATGTATTGGGTTTAACACATTTTATGTCACAAGGCACGTTCTAACCAATCGTATAAGCATTGGTAGACAAAGGTTCTAATAGCAAGTAAGCGCATGTACTTTCAACTGTCAACGATCAGTTCATGCTCGGGTTTATTATTGTGTAGTCCAGTCAGTTTGGTTCGTGTGTTCCTATGAGTGAGCTGTTGTCACTGACAAATGTTGAATAAACTTAGTTGAGGAACTTATACTGCCTTGGGCTTCTGACTTGAGCTTCGAGGCCCCAAGCCCTTCCCCTGAAAATAACTTCACACTGACACGTAACTTTAGTTTAAGTTATTTAGGCCACAACTTTATTGATTACAGCAAAGTGAGCGGTGTTGGCTTAGGCATTGGCAACAGACTATAACTGACTCCTGCCTCTCTGGCTGGAAGTCTGAAAGGGTAAACACCAAATGAGGGAGCAACATCGATGAAGACGAACGAAGCTCACCCCAGGGTTCCTGTGGTCCTGGCATGGCCCTAGCCCCTCAATAATAATAATAATAATTTATTATTTGTACCCCGCCCATCTGGCTGGGTTTCCCCAGCCACTCTGGGCGGCTTCCATAAAAACCAGAAATACACTAAAATATCACAGATTAAAAACTTCCCTGAACAGGGCTGCCTTAAGATGTCTTCTGAATGTCAGGTAGTTATTTATCGCTTTGACATCTGATGGGAGGGCGTTCCACAGGGCGGGTGCCACTACTGAGAAGGCCCTCTGCCTGGTTCCCTGTAGCTTTGCTTCTTGCAATGAGGGAACCGCCAGAAGGCCCTCGGCGCTGGACCTCAGCGTCCGGGCAGAACGATGGGGGTGGAGACGCTCCTTCAGGTATACTGGGCCGAGGCCGTTTAGGGCTTTAAAGGTCAACATCAGCACTTTGAATTGTGCTCGGAAACGTACTGGGAGCCAATGTAGGTCTTTCAAGACCGGTGTTATGTGGTCTTGGTGGCCGCCCCCAGTCACCAGTCTAGCTGCCGCATGCTGGATTAGTTGTAGTTTCAAGTGGACTTCGGACGAGATCCAGGACCCCCCAGATTCCTTTACCGACTGGAATACCCTTGTTCATGGAGGGGCAGGTGATGACCACACCTCCCCTCCCACACACTTCAATAAGCCAATGCCTAACAACCAAACCTTACAAAGTTGTGACGATTGCTAAGGGGGTAGGCAAAAACCAAGGGGCTACATCCAATCTGCCAAATGGAAAAATTCCTACCCAGCCCCTGTCCCAAAGCAGGCGACCCAATCCAAAGCAGGGCCAAAGCAGTACCACCTAAAATTAGGGAGGGAGGGCGGGTGTTTGGCATCGAGATGCAAGTACCCCCAGTTACGCTGCGCTGCCGCTTTTATAGGCCCCAGGAATCACGCCAACTGCCCCGATTGGCCCAAACAGCCTGGCGCGATCCTGGGGCCCAATGGTTAAGGCTTGTGCCATGCCCAGCAACAACTCTCCCAGCAGGGGTGCCTTAGGGGCCCGCACACAACCAGGACCCTCATTAGGGAGGATCCCATTTTTCTGAACATTTAACATGGATGGACTTATTTATTCAAGACAGCTTGGATGGTGTCCAATGCCATCAAACAATTAGTTTTGGATGCCTCTTAGATCCTGGCACAAATAGTTTTTAATGCAGATTTAGTCTATATTCTTTCTCAGTCCACATCATCAAAGCTCCTATCTAGATCACCTTACCATAACTCCTAGAAATCCTCTATGAGAGCCAATGTGGTGTAGTGGTTAAGAGCAGTGGACTCGTAATCTGGGGAACCGGGTTCGCGTCTCCGCTCCTCCACATGCAGCTGCTGGGTAACCTTGGGCTAGTCACACTTCTTTGAAGTCTCTCAGCCTCACTCACCTCACAGAGTGTTTGTTGTGGAGGAGGAAGGGAAAGGAGAATGTTAGCCGCTTTGAGACTCCTTCGGGTAGTGATAAAGCGGGATATCAAATCCAAACTCTTCTTCTTCTTCTTCTTCTATTCCTATTTGAAGATACTTCGTATATAAATTCATACTTCTGCACCTACATCCTAGTACTGACATGGTAGACACCATTTTATTGTCTTAAAAGTAATTTGTAAACCAGAAACATTCCTTCTTGGGATTTTAACTAACGATATACCAAAAGAAAGAACAAGATTATATCTATACGCAGTGGCGGCAGCTAGGGCACTAGTAGCCAAGTACTGGAAAAGTGAAAAGATCCCTACTAGAGAAGAATGGGAATTAAAGTTAAGCGAGTACTTGGAACTCGCAAAAATGACCGAATTATTAAGGAATAAACCAATCAATATAGTCCAAAAGGAGTGGGAATGCTTTAACACTTATCTAATGAGATAAGGTTCAACAAGCAAATTTGGTTGTGCCTAAAATAAATCTGTAAATAGAAAAAAATGTTTCCTTATACCAAGATGAGGACATGAATTGAAATACAGGGGGAAACTGTATCAGACAGATAGAATGAATCGAGATCTATTCCAAAAGGGAAAGTACTCTGTTTGAGAACTGATGTTTTGGGATAGTATTGTATAGTTAATTTCACTTCCTTTTTGTCCATGGTTTTTTTCCCTTATTGTTTCTGTTCTTTGCTTTGTTTCTTTGTTTTCTGTAGATTTGTTTGTTATGTCGAGTCTTGTTTGTATTTGCACAAAACTCAATAAAAAAAAGTAATTTGTAAATTGGGACTGTCAGGTAACCAATTGGGGGGAAAGGGACTTCAGTAACCCGGTTAATCATTAGACAGAGTAATAAAAAAAATAGTTGAATACAACTGTGTTTTACACAGCTTGTCATAGATTGCCATCTTTAATTTGTGAGAAATGTGTTAGATGATTAATCAGGCTGATCAGTCAATAAATGTTTTCCGTCCCCCTATGCATGTTTTGTAGAGAATCGTCAAGGGAGCCAATAAATAACCACTTATTAACATGACAACAAGCTGAGTTCTGTCAGTCCTGGGCCACCCGACTGGGAACTTTGCTTAGGGACGAAAGTATAGTCAGGACAATGGAGCTGAAACATAGCCCCTCTGGTGGACTGAATTGATGGTCCATTTATGCAGAAGACATCTACCAGCGCAGTTACCCATCCCATGGAGCAGGGTTGTCTCTACCATTAGGCAAAGGTGACTACCTTGGACTGCAGCTACTGAGGAATCGTGCTGGCAGAGCATTTCCACCACAACCACACCAATGGGACAAAGCACACCCACCCTCGACTGTCCTGAGAAAACTCCCCAATCCTGATTGTATTCTATTCTTCAGGAAGATTTACAAGAAGAAAACTAAATAAATAAATCTTAGAAAAGCTCAAGATTAGACATGGAAGTCAGCTACATTAGCACAAAAAAAGGCATTTTAAATGTGTTATAAACATGCAACCCCAGATGGCGCTGTAGAGCACAAAACTTTTCTATGTGATTTTACATAGTGTTTTTCTTTTCTTTTGATATAACGATTTAATTTATAACTTATTTATAGCGTGTTTTTTCCTGCGGGTAGATCCACCCATGGATGCAGAAAGCATTTTTTTATATAAAAAAATCAAGACTCCTTATGCTCTACTCTGCTTCCTCTTTCTTCCTGCCCAGGGTGGCCCTGTCCTCTGCTTGCACCTCAGAGCTAGAACATCACAAGAGGCTGGGCCTCAGCAGCAGCAGCCACTACTCCTCCTCGCCTGGTGTCCAGCAGCTGCTATGAGCTGCCCAAGGGAGGAATCCGGCAACAGCAGCCACAGAGAGATTGTGGAGAGGCAATGGGATGCTCCCTCACAGCTGCCACTGCTAATAATAATAATAATAATAATAATAATAATAATAATAATAATAATAATAATTTATTTATACCCCGCCCTTCCTGGTTTAAAAACTAGGCTCAGGGCGGCTAACAGCAAATATAAAACACTGATTAAAATGCGACTTAAAAACAACAGCAGAAAAAAATGCAGAAAATACAACATAATGCAGCATCAATAAAATTCAAAAATTCAGGGGTCATTTTTGGAGGGGAGAACCCCAATCAGTAAACATCAAATGATCACCAGGACTAACTGGTCAAGTTGGTCCTACTAGGGCCCGCAAGGAGACCAGGGAAGAGTTTAAATGTGGGGTCCCAGTAGGGTTTCTTCATAGGAAAGGGAAAAGGGAATAGAGGATCAGGCTAATTCAAATGGAAGGCCAGGCGGAATAGCTCTGTCTTACAAGCCCTGCGGAAGGAGATCAAGTCCTACAGGGCTCTAGTCTCGTGGGACAGGGCATTCCACCAGGTTGGAGCCGTCACTGAAAAAGCCCTGGCCCTGGTGGAGGATAGTCTGGCTTCTTTAGGGCCCGGAGCTGCCATTGGCGGCGGTGCCACTCAAGGGAACTGACATATTGAGGGAGTCAGAGGCAGAGGCAGAGGCAGATTTAGGGGAGCGCAGCCCTTTCAGTCACACCGGGTGCAGAGCCTAGCAGGTGCTGCCAGAGGCGGAGATAGCTGCTATGGCACCTGGAGTGGCGTGCACCCAGGGGCGGGGCTAGCCGCCCATGGGGATGGAGCTGGCATCCCAGGGGGCAGGGCGAGCGTCCCAGGGGTGGGGCACACATCCCAGGGGGGTTGGGCGAGCATTCCAGGGGGTGTGCCGGCCACCGCGCACGTCCCAGGGGTGCCACCCACAGCGGTCCGGGTGGGTGGTGCCCGTGACGAGCGTCAGGGGCGGCACGGCGATGTCACCCCCCTCAGGGATGGCACCCGGGGTGGACCACACCCACCGCTCCCACCTTTCTCCACCTCTGGGTGCTGCAGGAGACACCACAACTATTATATAGAATGGATAGCAAGAGGTTGAGGGGGCAAATTTTGGCATTGCACAGGACACTGCTGAAATTTGAGACTGTTGGAGGGCAGTTAAGACAGCAAACATGGAGAAGAAGTGGAACATTTTTCTCACCTGTTCAAGGCTTTGTTTTATTCACCTGGGATTTTCAGGTTGTTTAGTTTCCTGCTTGCTTATTTGCATGCTTCATGTTTAGTAAAGTGTGCATTTTTTATTATTAATCTCACTTCCCCTAGAAAATTATTTTGTAAACCACTTTGGGAGGCTGTATACCTGGACAACAGTACAGTGGTACCTCGGGTTAAGTACTTAATTCGTTCCGGAGGACTGTTCTTAACCTGAAACTGTTCTTAACCTGAAGCACCACTTTAGCTAATGCGGCCTCCTGCTGCCGCCATGCCGCCGGAGCACGATTTCTGTTCTCATCCTGAAGCAAAGTTCTTAACCTGAAGCACAATTTCTGGGTTAGCGGAGTCTGTAACCTGAAGCATATGTAACCTGAAGCGTATGTAGGTACGCTTGAGGTACCACTGTATACAAAAGCCTTAAAATAAATCTCTCAATGCCTCACAGGCTCTTGAAAAGGCTGAAGGTCTCCAGAGATACATCATTTTCGCTCTTCACCTGAGATCAAATGTAGTGCCCTTTTGCACAGCCAGCTCACTCATATTTGTGTTGGAACATGGAGGGCACTTTCTGAGACCTCAGAACTGAATCTCCGCCTCCCCCCCCCCAAAAAATGTGCTTTGACATCAATGGAGTCCACAAGCAACTGGAGAAGAGGGAACCAAGAATGGACCAAGCTGGAGAACATGTGAAGATTGAAGCTTACAAATTAGGAGTTAGAAGTGTAGAAACCACTTTGTTCAGCAGAGAAATAGTCTTTTCAGGAACCAAATCTGAAGTAGGCTTGAACACAGGACAATATCAAATGGCTATGGTTATTGCTGTAGAAGAACAGCTGGAACAGCTGGATGTTAGGAGTCGAAAGGGACTTGACTTACTGCATGGGAAGAGAAAATACAAGCCCCCAGCCCTGACCATCTGTCCATCACAGGAGAAAGAAAAGAAAAGAAAACCATGAGGTATAAGCATTTTCCTTTTGGAACATGTCTGCCACAGCAGCCTGATTTGTCCAGGAAAAAATACTATAAACAATGTGTGCAGTTCATGTCTACCCCTACCTCCACTACAATTACAACTCCACTTAACATGGAAGTTGGTACCACATAAAACAGACGACAGTTTCCCTAAGATTCTTGTGTATATTTGCACAGAGATACTTGGCAATTTCCTTTTCAAGAAAAGACAGTTTTAAAAATTGGCCTTGAACATGAGATCTGTAAATGGAAGGAGGTTTTGCTGCTGCCTCCTGCTACAGCCTCCTAAAAGGCCTCTCAATGTTCTGGAGTCATCCTGAGTGGGACAGAATCACAGAGTTGGAAGGGACCACAGGGATCATCTAGTCCAGTGTTTCCCAACCTTGGGCCTCCAGCTGTTTTTGAACTACAATTCCCATCATCCCTGACCACTGGTCTTGCTAGCTAGGGATGATGGGAGTTGTAGTCCAAAAACAGCTGGAGGCCCAAGGTTGGGAAACACTGATCTAGTCAACCCCTCTGCAATACATGACTCTTTCGCCCAATGTGGGGCTCGAAGCCACAACCCTGAGATTAAGAGTTTCATGCTGTACCAACTGAGCTATTCCACATCACCAAAGCACATGTGGGGCAAAAAGGGAATTTTTGCTGTTCCTGTTATTTAGTAGCATTGATTGTTGTTGAGGGTGGTAGTCCTAATAGTATTCTTATTGCCGATTGTTGCTGCCATTGCTAATGTATATTATAATTTACCATATTTTTCGCTCTATAGGACGCACTTTTCCCCCTCCAAAAATGAAGGGGAAATGTGTGTGCGTCCTATAGAGCGAATGCAGGCTCCTTAGCTTCAGCGATAGCAACGCGAAGCCTCCAAAGCGCAGAGGGAGCTCTGCCTCCGCGCTCCAGAGGCTTCGCGTTGCTTTCGCTGAAGCCTGGAGAGCGAGAGGGGTCGGTGCGCACCGACCCCTCTCCTTCTCCAGGCTTCAGGGATAGCCACCTGGAGCCTTTGGAGCGCAGCGCGAGTTCCTGCTGCGCTCCAAAGGCTTAAGATGGCTATCAGCGACGCGCCTGTCATGCAAAGCCGGAGGAGGAACAGAAGGGTCTCCTTCTGTTCCTTCTCCAGCTTCGCTGAAGGGCGCTGTGCCTTCTCCCTCTCTGCACAGCGCCTCTCCTGTGAAGGAGAGGCGCTGCACAGAGAGAGAGAACTGCGCAGCGCCCCTTCAGCGATGCGCCTGTCCTGGAAGCCAGAGGAGGAACAGAAGGATCTCCTTCATCCCGCTGCCCTGAAGAGGCTTGGCGCAGTTATCCCAGAAGCCAGAACAGCCACACGGTATCCCAGAAGCCAGATCCCTCTTGCTGTTCTGGCTTCTGGGATTCAGAATAATTTTTTCTTCTTTTCCTCCTCCCAAAACTATGGTCCGGTGTGCCCTATGGAGCGAAAAATACGGTAGTTATTGGTTGGTGGCATTGTTACCTATTTCTGCTATTTACATTGTGCTTTTATTAACTTATTTATTGATTAATTTATAAACCACTTCCCAGCTAAACGTTTCCAAAGCGATGTACAATAAACAAAATGCATGATAGAAATAAAGACACAGTTTAAAAGCAAAAAAAGTTCTCAGTATATTTGGATTAGATGTGTACATTATTATACACATACATCAATTTCGTGACATTCAGATTCACAACCCTTCTATGATGTCTTGATTTTTGTACAGTCATTCCTCGGGTTACTGCTGCTTCATGTTGCGTTTTTTCGGGTTGCGGACTGCCGAAACCCAGAAGTACCGGAATGGGTTACTTCCAGGTTTCGGCAGTCACGCATGCGCAGAAGCACTAAATTGTGCTTTGTGCATGCACAGAAACACTGAATCGCGACGCGTGCATGTGCAGACGCGGTGCTGCGGATTGCGAACGTGTATCCCGCATAGATCATGTTCGCAACCCAAGCGTCCACTGTATTCTCTTTGGGATCTTTTGATCAGTAGTGGAGGAAGCCGCTCAGGCGCCTGGGGCAGGGCGCACCGCAGGGCCGCCGGAGTCTGCCTGCCTCCTCCCACTCAGCCGCCCTACAGCTGGAGGGAGGGGAGGCAGCAGGCAGACCGTTTGGGGCAGAGTGGAGCCTGTGGGCACTCAAGCCACCGCGTCACTCCCAGGAGAGATGCGTTGCTTGGGCACACTGCAGGCCCCATGGTGAGTGCCACCCGCATTTTGTGTTGGTGACACCCAGGGTGGACCACACCCACCACACCCCCCTTCCTCCACCCCTGCTTTTGATACATGTGTATCAAAACACACACATTTAAGTGTGTTTCATGCACAAGGGTCACACACTACTTATGGCTCCTTTTGGACTTAGAACAGTATCTTCTCCTTCCTCCATGAAATATGAACTCCACTCAGTTGTCACAGGCTGGTCCATACTATTAAAAAGTGTAACACAGAGACTGCTAAAGGCGCATGCCTGAGTTCCACTTCCCTCCAACATTATAATTTAAGGTGTCTTTGCATGGCCTCTGCTAGAAGTGAAACTGCAAGCAATACCAAGCATGAAAGATGTGCTGATGGGGATGCACACAGGAGAAAGAATGAGAAGTCAGGTTGTCTCTTCCATCAGCAAGGGTCAAGGCCTAGTTCACATATGCATGTAAATAATTTTGTGTGGCACTCCAAACTAAAGTATGGGACGCGGGTGGCACTGTGGGTTAAACCACAGAGCCTAGGACTTGCCGATCAGAAGGTCGGCGGTTCGAATCCCCGTGATGGGGTGAGCTCCCGTTGCTTGGTCCCTGCTCCTGCCAACCTAGCAGTTCGAAAGCACGTCAAAGTGCAAGTAGATAAATAGGTACCGCTCCGGCGGGAAGGTAAACTGCGTTTCCGTGTACGCCGGCTCCCTTGGCCAGTAAAGTGAGATGAGCGCCGCAACCCCAGAGTTGGTCACGACTGGACCCAATGGTCAGGGGTCCCTTTACCTTTTTACCAACCTAAAGTGAGTGTGAGTGTATGCTTGAACACTCATAATACAACTCCTTGAAAGTAGGAAACATGCTCAGCCAGGAGAAGGGACATTTACTTCTATATATTTGTGTAATTCTATAAAGATGAACTATAAGTATTTCTTTATAATCACCTCTACATTTGTAACTTTTGGAGATACTCCTGAATCTTCTGTTTTCCCAGAAGATGAAAATGGAGATGTATAGGTGAAAATCAGTGATTTCGTTGTACTTGTACATCATTTCTGTTGTTCTGTTTACGTAGATATTTACACAACCACCAGATTATTTTTAAGAAATGAAAGCAGAACACCACATGTATGGGCAGTCCACAATATTAGCTGTGCACAAAATAAAGTATTCCAGTATGTACATTTCTTTCCAATCCGGCATCACATTTTTCAACTGCCCACATCCCTTAACTGTTAAATATATTGGAATTTGATACTTCTTTACATCTGGCCATTTTGCCAAAATCTTTCTCAATTATATGGGAATTCTATCCTTCCTTCCATCTGGTCATTTTAAAGTTTATGCATTTTACAGGGCAATCCTATGCATGTCTACTTAGAAGTAAGTCTCATTGGGTTCAGTGAGACTTATTCCCAGGTCAGCATGTGCAGGATGGCTGTCTTAGACATTTATGGATCCATTGGGGTATGGAATTTTGGAATGAATGAACTCTGTTCTCATTTGCACTGATGATCTGGAGAGGGAAAGAAAGCCAGGAGCCTGCCACATTCAAATAGCTTAAATGGGAAGAAATGAATTTAATATAGCTGCTAAGAGCTTTTATGTGCAATGGTGTTTATAATGCAACTCCTTTATTTGAACTATTGCATATGATAGAGATACCGAAGAGAATCATCTTGGTGGGCAATGGTGGAGAGAATTGGCTCATGAAGTATGAGAATAAAACACCAGCTGGAATTTCTTTCTAAGCATTTGGCTCGCTAACAATGGAGAGACCTTTCGGTGACCTGAACTAGATCAGCTGTTGAAAAGCAACTTGTAGCATCTGAACAGAATTCAAAAGCTATTGCTAAACTCCTTTGCCTGGCACCCAAAAAGTTCAAGTGCTCCAGTAGAATACCTCTCTTATTGATTTCAAGTAGTGCAAATTAAACAACATATCTTGGTTGGATTTAATGCAATGTTCAAAAGGGAACACGAATTGCATTCCATACTCAAGAGGGCTCCGGACATGAATACAAATTAGAGAAGCATAAGGACAGTAAAAAGGCTCTAGTACACCCCCCAAAAAGTCATCTCTGGAAGATTGGGGGCATGGGGGCTGCAGGGTAAAGGAAGTCCTGATGCATCTGCTAGCGCATGATGCCGGATCTTGTCTTCGCTGCACATAGCACATAAGCCATTCCACGATTATAAAACCAAAATAACAATTATACCCATGCAATTCCAGACAAATGATATTTCAAAACAAATGATCACTCCTGCAGGCAAATGCTATCTCAGCTTCTAAATTTTTGAAGCCATTATCTTTCATTAATGTCGAATAATGACATCCTATGCATAATATATTATCAGCTGGCAAGTTGCACTCTCCACGCTGCTAACTAATCATCACCTATACGAAGAAATATTTCTCCAAAATTTTGATGCCCAAATTACTCATACAGGAGACACTGTAAAATACAACATATACAGTCTCCTACTTTTCAGCTGAACCACAGATAGATGGGCTGATGAAGCTGGAATCTTATACAGTGGTACCTCGGGTTAAGAACTTAATTCATTCTGGAGCTCCATTCTTAACCTGAAACTGTTCTTAACCTGAGGTACCACTTTAGCTACTGGGGCCTCCCGCTGCCGTTGTGCGATTTCTGTTCTCATCCTGAAGCAAAGTTCTTAACCTGAGGTACTATTTCTGGGTTAGTGGAGTATGTAACCTGAAGCGTCTGTAACCCGAGGTACCATTGTATTTTGCTTTTAAACAAGCTGTAGGCATAGTTCTTTATACTGCCAAACCTTGATCACTAGATAATGAAGTCTCAAAATTTTGGGCACACACTTCAGCCAAAGTTAAGTGGTTTAAAGCCCAATTTAGCACAGGCTTTACAGGGCACTCCCGTGCATGTTTACTTGGAAGTAAGTCACACTAGGTTTAGTGGGCTTCATTCTCAGATAAGTGTTGCAGCTTCAGTCTCTCTGCCACTGGGATATTAGTCTCCAATAAACACAAAAGGCCAGTCTTTTCTGTTGGAAAAGCTACCTTCAAGGTGTTCAGTGAAGTCCATTAAAAAGTCCTTTAAAACTTTTTGTTGTTTCTAAAACTAAATTCTCCATTTAGAAAATGGCACAAGAAACGTTTATATTATTGGCTTACATAAGTTGCCTAAAGAAGTGGTTTATTAATAAATATTGGCGTGCTCTGGTTCATAGGGTCATGAAGAGTCGGACACGACTAAACAACAACAACCTTGACAGAAGTCCAGCAAAATTATATGTAAATTCAGTTCCAATTACAGTCGCACCTTGTAAGTTGAACGGCTTAGTTCTCAAATGTTTTGGCTCCCAAACGTCACAAACCCGGAAGTGACTGTTCCAGTTTGTGAACTATATTTGGAAGCCGAATGTCCGACGGGGCTTCCAGGGCTTCCTGCAGCCAATCAGAAGCCGCACTTTGGTTTTCGAATATTTCGGAAGTCAAATGGACTTCCAGAATGGATTCCATTTGACTTCCAAGGTATGACCGTATATTCAAGATCTATGTGCCATTGTAAGCAAAAAACCCTGTCAATAATAAGAACCCTGGAAACTGCTCTTAAATAAGCAGGTAGTTTGACAATATACCTTAGATTCTACACTTCCAGAAACCTGCATGTGAATACCAGGAAGTGAGGTCACATTGCTCGCCCAATCAGTGTTGAACACACTGTAGTCTCCACCCCCTTGATGTCCATGCAGTGGCATGGATATCTAATCTGACGGAGCTTATGCATGTGTGTCAGTGGTCACTGCGTGGACATCTAGTGATGGGGTCAGTGATGTGCTTGATAGCAGCAACGACAGCAGTGGCCCCCACTTCCTGGTAATTGTGTGGAGCACATTTCCCATTATTAGCATGGAGTATCCTTCACACAAAAGGGACGCGGGTGGCGCTGTGGGTAAAACCTCAGCTCCTAAGACTTGTCGATCGTATGGTCGGCGGTTCGAATCCCCGCGGCGGGGTGAGCTCCCGTCGTTCGGTCCCAGCTCCTGCCCACCTAGCATTTCGAAAGCACCCCTAAGTGCAAGTAGATAAATAGGTACCGCTTTATAGTGGGAAGGTAAACGGCGTTTCCGTGTGCTGCGCTGGTGCCGGCTTGCCAGAGCAGCTTCGTCACGCTGGCCACGTGACCCGGAAGTGTCTTCGGACAGCGCTGGCCCCCGGCCTCTTAAGTGAGATGAGCGCACAACCCTAGAGTCGGACACGACTGGCCCGTACGGGCAGGGGTACCTTTACCTTTACCTATCCTTCACGCAACTGTTTCTGTATCCATGTCTGCCAGGTCCCATAAATTGCATTGCCAAGCTGCACACACAAAAACAATACAAAGGTGAAGATCGTGTTACGGGTGTGGGTGATGGATGACATTTTATGTGCTCACAGTCCTGAAGTCCTTCAGAATGAACAACGGCCTAGATACGTTTTCTCTACGACTCAGGAACAAAGGAGAAATAACTAAACATTTTGTCTCCATTTTAATGTTATTTAGCTATGTTGTTTTAAGAAACACATACTGGGACGCAATTCAAAAGGGTGCAATTTCTAAGACTATTGCAGAATATAGTGTGTTGTCCTATTGTTTCCACACACTCATGAGAAATGTGGAGTTCCCCAAGCTTTCCGCCCCCCCCCCGGAAGAAAAGCCAAAGAGTCGTCATGGCAACACTATCTATGTAGACATAAGTCAAAACCAAGGCCTCAGGTATCATGACTCTTTGTTGTTCATCACCTTCTGTGGGTTAACAGTTCCCAGGTTCATTAAATTTGCTTTATTCAGTCTCTGTGTTACAGACTTACACTGTCAGACTTCGCTGTGATACCCCATTGACAGATTTCTCTCTCTTTCCATAAAACGGAATGTGAAGGGAATCACTCGACATGAAAAGCAGGAAAATTTGCACACTTACCTAGAAGTAAAACCAACTGAACACAGGAGGACTTCCATTCAGAGAAACATGCATAGGATTGCACTGATATCATTGGGCATTACTGTCTGAATCTGTGTGCACGCATCACATATGCTGAATTTATCCCCAGTCTTTCCACATTGGGTGAGAAGGTCTGAAGGGAGGAGATTCTTTGTGAATTCATCTGAATGCACAAATAATCCTCCCCAGGATTGGGTACCCATTAATGGACAATTTATTATCTATCACATCCCCATTCCCATTCTCCTGAAAGTGTAAGCATAGGCTTCCCCAACCTGGTGCCCTCCAGACATTTTGGATCACTTCCACTAGCCTCAGCCAGGACTGTAACACCTCCTCTATCCATAGGAACCTCCCCAGACCGTTCGGCTGGCACCTTCATTATACACTTTCAGGCACAGGTAAAAATGTTCCTCTTCAACCAGACCTTTGGCTGATTGACACCTGACACCCTTTTAAATGCATTTGTGGTAGGTGGGATTATTGGTTTATTTTGCTCTTGTTCTTGTTTTCATTATGTAGTTTGTGTTTTCTATCTTGTATTTTTATGTTGCCAACCGCCCTGAGATGTGAGGAGGAAGGGTGGTATACAAATTTAAATAAACAAATAATTTGATAATAATAATCAAAGTAATCCATGCCCCAACATTTGGAGGCCCAAAACCTGACATAAGCTTCCTGTTCACAGTGTAGCATTTTATGATTTGTCCCTATTTCTTATAATTTGTTTGCTTGGTTTTTTTTAAAAAATAGCATCAGTTAACTCTTTTTTTAAAAAAAGGAATTCACCTATTCCTGCACCAAAATGGGTTTCAGCCGGCAAAAGCTGATGCCACAATAAATCCATGGTGTCCCAGACTAAAGGAATATGCATGCCTCTCAATTGACTGCAAGGGTTCTTGAGCAGTGTGGGACTTAGGTATAAGCTAAACAAGCTATAGCTTAGGGCCCCACTCTCTTGGGGGCCCCCAAAAAAAATTAAAGGAAGAAAACTGGATGTACATTTCGAAAACATAAGATAAAAACAAATAAAATAAAACCTACATACAGGAAAGCAGCAAATAGCTTTAAATACCTATTAGGTCCATAAATTACCATATAACTTATATTCAACACAAAAATAGCAACAATTTGTTGTTGACAAAGGACAGCTGGACAAAAAAAGGGCCCATTACCTTCAGTAGCTTAGGGCCTCATCAAACCTAAATCCAGCCCTGGTCTTGAGGGTTGCACACTTTGTTCTATTTGTGCAAGATCCCTTCATAATTTAGAACCCTGGAATATCAGAATCACATAAGGAACCCCCAAGGGGAGAAAAAACTCCCTGCTGCCGATGTTCAGCTCCCAATATGAGAATGGCAATAGAGGTGGGGGCAGGAAACAGGCCCCTGCTCACCCTCCCAAACAGTGAGCCTTTTTTCAGAAAAACAGCAGCGCAATAGTTATAAGAACTAAAGTATGGACAAAGATTTAATATAAAATGAGATCTGAGAGAGAGAAAGAGCAGGGCGAAGGTGTGAGCCTTCCTTCCTAATCTGAATGCCAGATATACACATACACGTGAATTAACTTTGGTCAGTCATCCATCCTCTCTGCCACCTATCAGGTGGGTGCCAAGGGACTGCAGAAACTTGCAGAATCTGCTGTGGCTAATCTGAGTGCCAAATTAAACCGACAAATAATTAAACAAGAGGTGAACTAAATCAGATTCCAGGTGGAAAGCATCCAGGAACAGATGAAGTCCAGCAGATCAAAACAAATGAAGGAAGGACCTCCCTAAATGCAATGAAGTTAAAAGCGAATAGAGCCAAAAGTGCCGTCTGCCAATCTCTGGCTATAAAGTACACGGGAGTCTGCCAATGTGGCAGAAAATATAAATGGTCCCTAGTAAGCAGAGTGAAAGGAAACCAAGTTAATGGAGCCCCTTTTCTGAAGTACTGCAGCAGACAGATGTACAGTACTTAAGAAAACCCAAGCATCTCACCAATCAGCTGGGATAAGAAAAGTTTGTTACCAAATTGCATCGTTTTTTAAAGTGGTACATGAATATTTACCTCAGGGCCGTCTTAAGCATATGCGGCACCAAGGTGCAAAGATCCTCCCAGAACCCCCCACCCCCCCAGGTTGCCCAGAGTTGTGGATGGGCCTTTCCATGGCCCTACGCCAATCCCAGGCGCGCAGGAGGGTGGAGCTGGCTCGCTGGCCTCTGAACTTGTGGCGCAGAGCCGCCCACAGCAGAAGAGCCCGCTGTGGCGCTCCAACCGATGGGCAGGCTCTTCCCCAGACTTCAACTCTCAGGCCCCAGAATCTCGGCCTGGTGCCGCTGATAACCTGGTGCCCAGGTGCCCTGCACCCCTGGCACCTATGATTAAGACGGCCCTGGTTTATCTGTTCGTTGCCTGCCTTAAAAAGAAAAACTTTTTATTTTTTATTTTTTAAAATAATATTTATTAGATTTCCAACAAGAAAAAAGTTACAAAGATAGTAAAAAGAAAATACAAAAAATACAAAAACCAGAAAAAAATACAGTTAAAAATAAATCCCTCTTTCTATTATCTTATCACTCATTTACTTATTTTCATGACTTCCTCACACCTCCCTTTTTTGTATTCCAGTTAATAGTTAGTTCAGCAAATTCATACCCTCTTTGTTTACCCTTATTTCTTTATCTTCACATATTATAACTTCGAATTTTCATCTAATATCAATCCATTTTTACATATTCCTATTTTGCCTTATTGCTAAAACCACTTCATTTCATTCCAACATCATTAACATTCAATAATTTTACAGTGTTTCTGTAAATAGTCTTTAAATTTCTTCCAATCTTCTTCCACCAACTCTTCTCTCTTTAAAACTTTTTAAAATTATGGGTTGGATCCAGACTTAGTCATGCTTAGAGTCACTTGGGTCTACTTTAAGCAATACTAAGTCTGGATTCAATGCCGTATTTCAGAATGCTGGCTTTCCTTTCTTTTCTTTTTACACTTACAGAATATAACTGAATAAATTCAACATCAGTAGAAAAAGAAGGGTAAGAATGCACCTTCCAAAGGGTAATCAAAGGAGAAAGAAAGGGTGGATAGCTTGAACCCTGTTCTGAGTCCACCCCACCCCAGGGACACACAAGGGATACAGAGGGAAAGGAAGTTCTATTGCACAAGTGAACTCACACAATTCTACTCACTCAAGAACTGGATTAGATCAAGGGCCCATCCTATCTATCATCCGGTTTTCAATGCAGTGGCCAGCTAGGAGCCCTGGCAGTAACACTAGGATTCCTCCTCATGAATTTAGATTGTTCCCAAAAATTAACAAGTGGGCACATGTTTTGTAAAGGACATGCAAAACATTCTATAGAATGATTTCCAAGTTTCTCTGAGAAGTTGCGGGATCTCTTTCAATATTGAAAGTCACCTTAAATTGTTATCAAGGAAACTTAACATCCCAGACATTGTGGCACAGTGACAGCCGAGTAGTTCTTAGGTTATGGGAGGCTTTCCACAATGTCTATAATTCCTTTGTACAGCAATCAATGTTTACAGTAAAAAAGAAAGAAAAATCTCCAAGTATATTGACTGCTCCATAAACCAACAGCAGCTGCTTCAAAAGAGAGGAGTGAGGTCTTTGATTTCCACAGAAAACATGGAAAATCATAATGACTCGAGACACTCTTGGACCCTTGACTCATAAATGTTTCTCATTCATGTATCACTTTCAGCAGAACTGGATCATTTCATGAACAATATAATACAATATAAATGACTGGCAAAAGAAGACTTGTCTCACTATATACTTTACTACAAATAACAGCAATCCTAGAACAATATTAGTGTTTGTGTGTGTATTACTGGGCACAATCGAGCCAATATCAAGTGCTTCTGGGGCCTACTAATTTCAACAACAAGGAAGTATTATGCATATAAAAAGGTAAAGGGACCTCTGACCATTAGGTCCAGTCGTGACCGACTCTGGGGTTGTGGCGCTCATCTTGCTTTATTGGCCAAGGGAGCCGCTGTACAGCTTCCGGGTCATGTGGCCAGCATGACTAAGCTGCTTCTGGCAAACCAGAGCAGCACACGGAAACGCCACTTACCTTCCCACTGGAGCGGACCCTATTTATCTACTTGCACTTTGTGCTTCTGAACTGCTAGGTTGGCAGGAGCAGGGACTGAGCAACGGGAGCTCACCCCGTCATGGGGATTCGAACCGCCAACCTTCTGATTGGCAGGTCCTAGGCTCTGTGGTTTAACCCACAGCGCCACCCGTGGCCCCCTATTATGCATATACTTGATAGTAAAATAATACTCATAATTTACATAGCGCTTTTTGACGTTCACACACATGTTAGCAATACCACAACAGGCTTGCAAAGCTGTTTTGGAACCCTGGAAAACCCTGGAGGCCGAGACAGGTCTACAAATTGCTCCCAGCTTCACACAGTAACCTTTCACAAATTGGAAGGTGACAACAGCAGCGATTGAAGGAGCAGGGCCACAGGTTCTCACCCCTGCTTTGTTTGCTCGCCAAGAGGCAAGGAAAGGAATGTGCTGGGCTCATTTCTTTTGCAAAGCAACAGAATTAAGTTGAGTTGTTTATTCTCTGAGGTTCACTTTGTCTTTGTCAAATTTGATACATATTTAATGTGCAATTAAATGTTACAATAAAAAATACATAAGACGAGTGTCACATCATCCTAGAACTCTCCCGTTACAGAATTAAATCCCAGCTCAAGCTTTAAGTATCTGCTGTGCTAATGACAATGAGATTTCCCGCAAAGGAAGTGACTCCGATATCAGCCTTGAAATGATTTGCCTGAAAGATGAGCTATTTCGAAATATATTTTCATTAAAAACCACTCAAACCAATTGTCATGATGAAGCAGATTAAGCCACAGTTCTCTGGCATGTCGTCAAATAATTCAAGGGTTGGCAATTTGGGGTTCATATCATAACCCCCATCTGGAGTCTTCCACCAACCAGTCCCTCCTGAAGCTTTCCCAATGGCTTGGCAAAGTGGAACAATTTCCAAGAGGATAGAACTGAAAGGGATCCTTCCATTCTAAAGCAGTATCATCATAAACCTGGTTCTTTTATTAACCGGATTTTAGGATGTGGAGCCAAATATTTAGTGTCTTAGTTCTAAATCAGATAGTTTATTTCAGAATCCGTACTTCTCTTTAACGTCTGTCATACTAGGTAGTAGGCTGGTCTAACAGGAGAAGTTAATTGACTTTGGAAGACATTTTATTGTAGGGTTGATAAATGAGAACAGTATCAGAGATGGGAAAGTTTAAAGCCGTATCAGAAAACTTTATCTGCCATTTAATATAGCAGGCCCTTTAGCCAGAGCTATAACTTGTGGGGAAATACTATTTATTTGTACTTCTTATGCAAAAAAAAATTCAAAAACCCCCAAGAACTTGCATTCTATCTGAAGTTCTCTCCCTCTCTTCCTATTCAATACTTATTTTAAGCCTGTGGTATTCCAAATGACACACTTGCCCACTAGATTTCTGTATTCTTAATGGTTGACAACAGGGTTCCAGTTAGTAGCTTTTGATGGCTGGTGGCTCCTTAAGCTACTGAAATATGTTTCACGCTCTAGCTAGGTCTGTGCTGAAGAAACAGTTTTGGTCATCTTGAAATATAGCAGAAAAGAGCAAAACAGTCAGGTGCACATAATACAATGAACCTTATCAAAGATATATACTTTTCCGTCTCATTGATTTCAATGGCAGAGTTAAGCAAATTTGTCAATCACTTCCAGTTAGATCAAATAGGACTAAAAGGTGCTTAACTTTGGCTCATTATTCATTATTTTTCCGTAACGTGGCTCTCTAACACTTTTTTTTTTAAAGTAAGGAGGATTACAGCTGTAATATTTTTGACCTCGCAATCATCATTGGATAGGCCCTTCCCCTTCTTCTCCCCTCCCCTTTCATGCATAAATATCTCCTCCAATCCCTTTTCAGAGCTAAGATGCATTATTATGTCTGCACCACTGTTAATGCTAACCCTAGTTAGCTCAAACTGCAGCTGATGGATCCACTTCTAACCTCATGTCTTAAAACATGGGTAGGCAAACTGAGGCCTGGGGGCTGGATCCAGCCCAATCGCCTTCTAAATCCGGCCCATGGATGGTCTGGGAATCAGCGTGTTTTTACATTACAGTGGTGCCCCGCAAGACGAACACCTCGCAAGACGGAAAACCCGCTAGACGAAAGGGTTTTCCGTTTTGGAGGCACTTCGCAAAACAAATTTCCCTATGGGCTTGCTTCGCAAGACGAAATGTCTTGTGAGTTCCTGTGGGTTTTTTCCCCTTTCCCCCCCTTTTCCTAAGCCGTTAAGCCGCTTATCAGCTGATCCGCTGATAAGCCGCTTATCAGCTGATCCGCTAAAAGCCGCTAAACTGCTAATAGCGCTAATCCGCTGTCAATGGGCTTGCTTCGCAAGACGAAAAAACCGCTATACGAAGAGCCTCACGGAACGGATTAATTTCGTCTTGCGAGGCACCACTGTAGTAGAATGTGCCCTTTTATTTAAAATGCATCTCTGGGTTATTTGTGGGGCTTGCCTGGTGTTTTTCCATGAGTAGAATGTGTGCTTTTATTTAAACTGCATCTCTGGGTTATTTGTGGGGCATAGGAATTTGTTCATTATTTATTTTTATTTTTTCAAAATATAGTCCACCCCCCCCAACAAGGTCTGAGGGACAGTGGACCAGCCCCCTGCTGATAAAGTTTGCTGACCCCTGTGTTAGAACAAGGAACTGAACTTCATGATGGCCACCCATGCCCATTTCTCGGGATTACAGAGTGCCTGAGTTCACTGTGGAGTTCAGGGCTCCATTAATGTCCATGGAGGGTATTTGTGGAAGTGGCTCATGATGAGAGAAATGCTTTAAATGCAGACTTTGAAGGCTGTAGCTTACTGCTTTGAGGAGGCAGAATGAAGCATCCTCTTCTCTCTCCTACTGTGATGGCCTGGGACTCGGGCTCGGACTCAGAACCAGAGGAGACTCAGTCTGCACCAGATCCTTTGCCTCAGGCATCATCTGAACCAAGTCTGGGGCCTGATCCTGAAGAGTCCCAGTCTGCACAGGTTCCCCTGCAACAAACACCAGCTGGGCCGAGTCAGGGGCCTGAGCCTGCCCTGGCTCCAGATGTGGGGATTACCTCATCGCCTTCAGGTGGGCCATCACTTACAGCTGCTCCTCTACTGGTTTGGTCAGGGGAGGCTGAGGTGGCCTCTGGGTCTAGTAACCCACCAACGTCTCCCAAGCTGCAGAGACTAAGGTCTGAGAGGAGAGACCTGAGTACTCGCAGGAGGAGTGCTCACCTTCGGGCGAAACAGGGAAGTAAGTCACCGGGGGATCAGGACCAGTCACTACCCCGACAAAGATAAAAGGCTGTCGGACCCCGCCCCAGGTTGTGGGAGCAACCTTGCTGTATGATAGATCCTGCATGAGATCCTGTACCTGTCCTTGCCTGGTTTCCTGCCTCGTGTCCTGCCTTGGCCCTGTTGGACTGTCTCCCAGCGGAAACTTCGGATTCTGGACCAGTCCTGGACTGCGTTTCACGGGTTACCCCTGGGCCCAGCACACCTACTAAGGCCATTTGCTTTACTTGCCTTTGACTTAGGTTGAAAGGGACTTGTCAGTGGCAGAATTTGGGCTCTCAGATTTCAGCGGCGCCCTGTGTGATGCTAAAATTCAGTACCCCCTGTCTCTCATGCTCCATTCAACACCATTGTTGTGGCACCCCCTGCAGCCAAACTGGCCATGCTACACTAAAATCGCCTCTGGAGTTGTGAATCAAAGCTAGCCATGTTTAGTGCCAACCTTGGTACAAAAATTATAACCAACTAACTATGATTAAATGCAGAACATCTGCAATACATCACCCTATTTATCCCTTTTGAGTCTGTGCAGCTCAAATTAGTGATCTGCTTAGGAACTAAATGCTTCTCTAAATTTTAAGAACTCAGAGCAGCAGAATGTGAGGCAAAGCTGTAGATCTACTAACGGGCCACAATCTAAGAGAGATTTAAATACATCATTGATATCAATAGGCTTAAGTACACTAGGTTATGTCTTGAATTGTCTCTAAAAAGAAGAGAGGAACACCAGGAGTAAATACAAATCATTTATAGTGATTGATCCAAAGGTCTACTGTAGCAAGTAAAAAAAACAAAAAACAATCAGTGGCACCAAGAAAAATAAATGATGGAAAGCTTTTAAACCACCAGGAGGCCAAAGTAAAATGTATCCGCTTAGGCAAGATAGTGGGAAATTAGAGACAGTGGATAACAAAATGGTTGTTGTTGTTTAGTCGTTTAGTCGTGTCCGACTCTTCATGACCCCATGGACCAAAGCACAAAATGGTATTAAACACAAAATGGAATTAAACACCAAATAATCACTTTGGATCTGTCTTAAGCAACAATGAAAGCAAGGCAAAACAAGTGGGTGGCAATTTGGCTAAATCGCGGATCAGATCTACTAGGATAAAAGAACCCAATTTATTGAATGTGGAGATAGCATAAGAATTGGTTATAACAATGTCAGTCACTGTTAACATCAAAGGCAGTTAGATCTAGAGAGCACAGAGTGCAACAGAGAAGCCCTGAAAATGAAGCTAAAACAGTTCTGATGAAGATTTGTTAATTGCTTACTCTAGTTAGCATCAGGAGTGCCTGACGTGCTCTGGTCCATGGGGTCACAAAGAGTCGGACACGACTAAACAACTAAACAACAACAAATAGTTAGCATATTTTAATCTGGCCTATCCTATGGGTTGTTGGTTTTTTTAATCAACTATGCTTCTGATCTCAAAAAAATCAAGTACAACTTTGGTATGACTGGAGAAATCTGGTATAAAAAATTATATGCATCAAGGTCATCATATCATTCTGGTTAATCACTTGCTGTCTGTAAAACTATCTGATGAATCAAGTTGTATCAAATCAGAAAATTGTGTTTCTTGCTAAAAAAAAAAATGCTGATGAAAGTAATTAGGAAACATATCCAGTGACAGAATCAAGAAAGTGTTAGCAGTTTATTCCATCAAACATAAATTTGGCCTTTTTGTTTATGTTCTTCTGTAAAATTCCCTGATGGTGTGTTATAGAATATTCTTTGCAAATGCTCAATGTTTTTGGTATTTGGTTACATTCAGTAAACAATGTTCTTCTTTCAGATGCAGAACCAGGTTGTGAGGTAGACGCATGTGCAATCCCAGCACACAGGAGGTGTTGTACCAGGTGTATTTGCCCAATTATTTCACCTCATTCATCCTCCGACATCAGAAGGAGCTTGTCTCTGTGTAGGCCTTGTCAGTCCTGCTATACTGTGTTCAGCATCAGCTTGATTTAGAGCTTCAGGGCCTGGAGACGGAGGAGGTGATGGATGAGGTGACTCACCTTCTCAGATGTTCATTAGCTACAGGGCACACCAAGTGAAATGTGTATCTCAAAACACATCCTGATGTATGGCGGTTGACCGCATTTACTTTGGTTACACAGAGCATATGCATTATAAGGATTATTTCACAGCCATTTTGCCGTCGTCGTGAAATGATTTCACCAGGCTGATGACAACATTGCCTTGACAACATTTTCTCCTGCCAATCCTATCTTGCTCAATGTTGGGTTTTTAAAAAATGTCACCAATTAATGACTAAAATAGGTACTCCTGCGTGGCTGTATATAGCAAGCAGCCTTGTGATGCAGTTACACATACACAAAATTCCCTCTCAGAGTTAATAGGATTATCATCATCATCATCATCAGCCAACTACAGATCATTGATTAGTTATGGTGTTTGGGTGGATGCAGACATACTATGATTTCAGTTAGCATTTTGGGAAACACTTAGCTTTTCATTAGTAACTAAGAGTTTAATTTATAAACTTATTTCCCCTCTGAAAACAGAATCGCCTGATCCTGTACTTGTCTACACTTTTTCCAAATAGGGCATGTAAATATGTGGTACAGCATATCTCCACACTTTCAATATCATGTGTTTAAAAAGGGCATACACATTGCATTCTACGTATCTACACCGAATTCCTGTAGTGTCCTGCGTTCCTAAGCTATATTGTGTAAACCACGATACAGTGGTGCCTCGCAAGACGGAAAGAATCCGTTCCGTGAGTCTCTTCGTCTTGCGGTTTTTTCGTCTTGCGAAGCAAGCCCATTAGCGGCTTAGCGGATTAGCGCTATTAGCGGCTTAGGGGCTTAGCGGATCAGCTGATAAACGGATTAGCGGATTAGCGGATCAGCTGATAAGCGGCTTAGCGGATCAGCTGATAAGCGGCTTAGCGGATCAGCTGTTAAGCGGCTTAGCGGATCAGCTGATAAGCGGCTTAGCGACTTAGAAGAAGGGGGGGAGGAAAAAAAACCCGCAGGAACTCGCAAGACATTTTCGTCTTGCGAAGCAAGCCCATAGGAAATTCATTTTGCGAAGCACCTCCAAAACGGAAAACCCTTTCGTCTAGCGGGTTTTCCGTCTTGCGAGGCGTTCGTCTTGCGGGGCACCACTGTATTTGAATAATGTATGCCCCTTTGCTCCTCTTGCATACAACATATTGTGTGCACATGCATAGGGATGGGCATGCACACTGAGTTGGGGTACCAGAAAACAGACATGGCCTAGTGGGCCTTTTTGACACAAAATTATCTTGCTGTCTGGAATGGACTCTACCTATGCGTCACAGCGATAAGAAGACTGCAGAAGTTCAAGAGGTCCAAAAAGCAATAACTCTGAAGCACAGCATCCCCCGCCCGCCCCCGGCCTTCAGAACAATACATATATCTCATTTAATGTTAAAATGGATACATGAAAGCCAGGATCAAATGAGATATGGTGGGCAATCCTGTACCAACCAGAGATTTGGTATACAGAATTTTGACAAGTGTCCATGGAAGCCACAATAATTGTATTCCATTCACTATGGTGATCGTTCTTCTTCATCATTTATTTGTATGCCACCTTTCTGCAGTTAAAATGAAACTTTGATGCCTAAACAATATGCCACCCCAAGAGCCTCTAGGCTTCCTGACCAGCAGGCCCTGTAGGAAAGATGGTCTTTGGCCTCTTCAGCAACCTTGGTTGCTGTCCTTTCATTGACACTCCTGTGCCTGTTTGCTTGTCAAAACACACTTCTGTGTCATTCTGGACACAGGAGTATGGCATGAATGTGTATATGCAACTACAGTGGTACCTCGGGTTACATACGCTTCAGGTTACATACGCTTCAGAAACAGACTCCACTAACCCAGAAATATTACCTTGGGTTAAGAACTTTGCTTCAGGATGAGAACAGAAATCGTGCTCCGGCAGCAGCGGGAGGCCCCATTAGCTAAAGTGGTGCTCCAGGTTAAGAACAGTTTCAGGTTAAGAACAGACCTCCGAAACGAATTAAGTACTTAACCCGAGGTACATGCCCTCTAAGTGTCCCAATTTTCCAGGGACAGTCCTGGAATTACAGAAACTGTCCCAGTTTCCAATTTGATCGTGGAATGTCCTGATTTCCCTTTTTCCTCCTCCCACATCTAAGAGAACAAGTAAAAGTGGTGTGAATGTAAAAAACAACAACAGATCCCTGTTCATACTGAAAACAAAATACCTGTACCAAGTGAAGGAAACAGTGAAGCAAAGTCCTTCTTATAATTTTGAAGGAAAATGTCAACAATCCACTTGACAAAAAAATTAATTGCAAGGCTTCAGCAGCCAGCCATTTCTTCGGAAACACGGGGAATGCTTATTCCTTTACTGTAAATGGGGCCTTACATTGTCTACTCATAAGTAAGTCCCACTGTGTTCAACAGAGCTTACTCCCAGGTAATTGGGTAAAGACTTACACTGCAATCCTAAGCATTTTTACTCAGAACTATGTTCCACTGAGTTCAATGGGACTTACTGTCTTGTATGTTCCTGATCATTCTCAGTTTCTATCAGCATCACCACAATGATGTAGATGTGTATATGATGTCTATGTTTGCAAGAGATCAAACGCAGGAGAAGCTTCCTTATGTAGAACAGGATGTCCCTGTTTTCGCTGGAGAAATGTTGGAGGGTATGCAACTAAGAACCTTCACAGATCCAGCTGCTCATCATTACACAGCCAATTCTCACAATTCTCTTGAATGTCTCCTGAAGTGGAGACGGACAAAGATGTACATCAGCAAAAGCAAAGAGATTGCTAGTATTACAGGGGTTCTGAACCAAAAGAATAGGAGAATGCAAGAGTCCTGTTAGACTGGATCAGAGTATTATCTAGTTTCCAGTCTCCCACAGTTGCTTCTGCAAAGCTTCTGCAAAGCTTTTTAAAGCTTTGTGCCGCATCTATGCTTTGTGCAAGTAAAATATATAGCGGAAGATTTTGCAGAAGACAAGCATGAAATTAAAAAGTGCATGATGAGCCAAGATCTCTAATTTGTCATTTTAGATAACACTGTTGGGCTCTGAGTTACCTAGTGCTGAAGAATTAATAAAAGCTGTATATAATGTCATAAAAGTTTTTATACTCATGCAGGGAGCCATCGATACATTAACATGTCAGTCAGAGGAGGCTGGTCTCTGGCATCTCCAAGCCTCACGCTCATCCATGTGGTTTCCCATGGACCAAAACTGCATGACTGGTATGATTTTTATATCATTAACATCTTATTACGAAATAATGTAGAAACGTAATTTCTCTAAGTGCCTCATCACTTCTTGTTTAGTCTGCCAAATGCAAGAAGTCTATTTTATGGAGTGAGTGAACGAAGTGAATTAAGCCAAGATGCGATAACTAGTTTGGCATCCTGAACCGAAGGTTTCATTCTGCGCTGAGGGCAATGTTAAATAGACGGTGATAAATGTCCATTTTGTTGTAAACCTCACCGTTTGGTCAGAAACCTGAAGCTCTGAGGCACTGATCCAGCTCTAGTTGCATGAAAAGAGGGTACGGTGGACACTCGGGTTGCGAACGTGATCCATGCGGGATGCATGTTCACAACCCACAGTGTTTGCAACCCGCAGCGGCGCATCTGCGCACGTGCGGGTTGCGATTCAGCGCACATGCGCAAAGCGCAATTTAGTGCTTCTGCGCATGTGTGACTGCCGAAACCTGGAAGTAACCCGTTCCGGTACTTCCAGGTTTCGGTGGGTCTGTAACCCAAAAAAAACCGCAATCTGAAGCATCTGTAACCCAAGGTAAAGGTAAAGGGACCCCTGACCATTAGGTCCAGTCATGGCCGACTCTGGGGTTGCGGCGCTCATCTCGCTTTATTGGCCAAGGGAGCCGGCGTACAGCTTCCGGGTCATGTGGCCAGCAGGACTAAGCCACTTCTGGCGAACCAGAGCAGCGCACGGAAACGCCATTTACCTTCCCGCCGGAGCGGTACCTATTTATCTACTTGCACTTTGACATGCTTTCGAACTGCTACATTGGCAGGAGCAGGGACTGAGCAACAGGAGCTCACCCCGTCGCGGGGATTCGAACCACCGACCTTCTGATTGGCAAGTCCTAGGCTCTGTGGTTTAACCCACAGCGCCACCCGCGTCCCTGTAACCCAAGATATGACTGTATTAATGTGCACCTACTTGCACAAGAATGTGGCGTTCAAACACATGACAGAGGGTGTGGCCCATTCAAAGCAATGTGCTGCAGGCAGACATTTTAAATTGAACGAGCAGTTGGATGAGCATCAAACTAATGCTCAGTCCAGGAAGAAGTGTCTGTACAGAAGCCTTCTAATATCTATCAGTCCCCTTAACTTGATTGGGGCATTAATGTCTAACATCCTTTTATGGCCTCATATAGTGGTTTTGGCACCAGCGGAGTGAAGAAGAAGAAGAAGAAGAGTTTGGATTTGATATCCCGCTTTATCACTACCCTAAGGAGTCTCAAAGCGGCTAACATTCTCCTTTCCCTTCCTCCCCCACAACAAACACTCTATGAGGTGAGTGGGGCTGAGAGACTTCAGAGAAGTGTGACTGGCCCAAGGTCACCCAGCAGCTGCACGTGGAGGAGCGGGGAATCGAGCCTGGTTCACCAGATTACGAGACTACCGCTCTTAACCACTACACCACACTGGCTCTCGAGGGGTGGGGGAAGAGGTTAAGTGGTTCCTTAACCTCTTCCCCCACACCTCGATTGCACCAGTCCCATCCATTTAACTTCCCCACACGTGTTTTTGTTGTTGTTTTTTAGCACTTTGCCAAACACAGAGCGGAACTAGCAATTTCTCTGAACAGAAATTGTTCTAGCTGTTCAGTAGCTAATATTGACATGTTAGTATAGGAAGGAACCCTTATATGCCAGTGCAAAGCACTGCAATGCTCAGCAGGTGTTCCTCATAGCCAACAGTCACATGATGAAAGGTATTACAAAACGGGCTGTCGGAGATCAACGGGCTAACATATAAATATTTCAGACACACACAATTACTGCACTAAAAGCCCTCGCAGCTAGTAAGGCAAAGAATAAAAATATTTCTATCCCTTTTGCAAAATATGAAGTCATCAAAGCTGAGAGACATTCAAAGCCATCTATGGGACACCAGCATCGAAATCCTACTGACAGTTCCTTAAAAAATCATTCCAATTTATTTTTTTAAAAAAAAAGTCAAAGCATAAAACAATACCAAGATGTAAAACAACCTTTAACAGTCTGTATGACTCTTCCTTACATGAGGTGAAAATAGCTGGAAGAAAAGAAAATAATGGGAGGACAAATGCTGTGCACCAAATCCACTACAGAAAGCTCCTTGCTAAATATGTTGTTGTTTAGTCGTTTAGTCGTGTCCGACTCTTCGTGACCCCATGGACCAGAGCACGCCAGGCACTCCTGTCTTCCACAGCCTCCCGCAGTTTGGTCAGACTCATGTTTGTAGCTTCGAGAACGCTGTCCAACCATCTCGTCCTCTGTCGTCCCCTTCTCATTGTGCCCTCAATCTTTCCCAACATCAGGGTCTTCTCCAGGGAGTCTTCTCTTCTCATGAGGTGGCCAAAGTATTGGAGCCTCAGCTTCACGATTTGTCCTTCCGGTGAGCACTCAGGGCTGATTTCCTTAAGAATGGATACGTTTGATCTTCTTGCAGTCCATGGGACTCTCAAGAGTCTCCTCCAGCACCATAATTCAAAAGCATCAATTCTTCGGCGATCAGCCTTCTTTATATTGTTAAATATAGTGTCATTTTATTAAACAACCTTAGGGGCTGCCACAGAGAAGGCCCTCTCGGAAGCTGCCAGAACCTCTGAGGTCATGGAACTACCATGTGGATTTTAATGCCCCAAAGGCTCAATAGAGGATAGAGGCAGTTTTTCAGATATCTGGGGCCTAAGTCTTTCAGGACTTTAAGCACTAATGTGAGTACCTTGGATTGAGCCCAGACATGAACCAGTGCAGGCATTTTACAACACAGCTTATACACATTCTCAGCCAGTAATAAGGTTGCTGCATTTTGGACCAGATGAAGTTTCCAAGTCATCTTCAAGGGCAGCCCAACATACCAAGTGGAAGGCCACAAGTTAGCCACTTCTGGTTTACACAATAAGGTGGCTTATGAGTAATAGTTCTGTTGCAATGAAAAGGAGATATGAAAAGGAGAAAGTGTAGACTCCATTCCCTCTGGCATATGGCCTTAATAGACCTAGGATTCCCTGTTTGGTCCAGTAGTTAGAATAGCGATGAAGGAAAGAAAGGAGTCTCTCCCTCCCTCTAAATATATCTTCATAGGTCTTCATCTGGGCACAGAATGTGCTGATAAAGATGACGCCTCCTTATGCTCAGTTTCAAAGAAACCAACTTTGTAGGGTTTTCTATCAGTAGGCCACTTAAGAAAAGCAACACATTTAGTGAATATGGTAAGAACTACCTCTGACTGACCACCACACCAAAAATGAGCCCAAAATAGCTGCATGAATACTTCTCCCATCATTGCTATCAATAGAAAACCTTTACTAATGTTCGCTTGATATCAAACTGTTGGCCACAATCCAGTGCACTTCAAACAAACCTGCTGGCCCTTGCCTGCAATTAAATGGTAGCTGATGAGGATGGTTTGGATGAGTATCAACATAAATACCTGGAAGGCCCCTAATTTATATATTGAGTATTCAAAGATCAACTGTCTTGCTAATTGTTGAGGTCTGTGATTATCACCTTTCAGAAACATACTTAGCAGGGAAATCAAGCCCATCAATATATACACTTAGGATCCTTCTTGACCAAAGTCTTTATTAAATGGCTCAGCTGCCCAGACACCTTTTAGTGGTAGAATGTGCAGCTGCTGGGACAAGAGAACTGTTGTTTGTAGATCCTTTATAACAATGTGAGCATTTCTTAATGTTAACTCCCTAGAAGAGGTTCCCGTGCAATGTACTGTGTATTTTTTTCCCCAAGCGCCTATGGTTTACTGCGCCTGAATCAGTATTTGTAATATATCTGTGAGTCACCACAATGTCATTCCTTTGGGGATACTAGATTTTATTGGACATTGTTGTTGTAATTGTTTGCTAGGGGGAGCTCTTGCTGGTATTTTTCTTGTCCACATTAAGCCATATAATACAAATGACTTCAATAGCCTATAGTTTCTATAGGTCATTAGTAAGAACTTATCACTTACAGTGTTCTTTTTCATCCTTCCCACGATAATGTCCGTGCTCCAGTTGATTGATTGCATATTTAACATTATTGGAAGCAATGCTTTCTCATGGATGTCAGGCAACTAATTTCTCCAATTATTTCTGTATCAGTGTCATTCTTCTCATGTATAACTGTCACCGACTACAATATGCCTTCTAATGTTGCTTATTATCAACTCGGAGCACAGTTAACTCATTTCTTTCTCCTGGTTTTAATCAAAATTGTCTTGGGCTTCCATTTGACTGACATTTCCCCAGCACTCACATATATTATTTTGGATTAATTTCTGCTTTGTTAGCCATCATCTCTCCATCAGTTTGTTTTGCTTTCTAAATAATGTGTAATGATTTGTGCAGCACCCTGGGATTTAAATTGGATTATTCAAATTCGATGTCTCCATTTCTTTTCTCACCGCTCAACCTAGCCTATCAGTGGGTACGTGTGCGGTGTCCAATTTCTCCTTATTGAGAATTCAGGCTATGGTGTCTAGTCACTAAATGTAATCTTGAAACAGGCTTCCAGAAAATACAGAGGCGAGACTGCAGGAACAACCAGCTGTATGGAAAACATAGCTAACTTTACCTGAATCCCTCTTAACTCAACAATAATTCCATTTCATACAAAAATCAATATGAAATAATTTTCTGGCCATCTTGTATACCCTTCCATGAGCAAATCTTTAATTTATTTCCAGTGCTCAAGGCCAGGGGAGTTGCGGGGAGAAGGAGAAGGGAAGTAGCTTTGGAAAACTGGAAATAGCAGTTCAGGGTGGGTTCATATGCAGAGGTAGAAAGTATATATGGCCCACATACGGGTAATTAACAAAAGAATTGGCTGGGCGTCTCAATTCAAAACGTGGGGCTCTGCGCACTCCCCAGTAGTAGAGAGCCCCCAACAGAGTTAAAAACAGTCTCAGAGTTAACCAGCAGTATAGCACAGGATATAGGTTGTTAAACCTTTTTGCATATCCTGTTTAGTCTGCCTTAAAATCCTTGCCCCCCTCTTTCTTTCTATCCATCTACCAATGAACAGAGTACACACTGTTAATTAAGTTTAAAAGCTTTACTTACTAAATCCAAAGGTCTGATTTGTGCATTGTTCCATGCAGCAACAAGGAGAGCACAGGCAGATTGCACTTGGATGCAAAATACCAAATATAGTTTCAGACATGCAGTCCAAACTTGGAGTATATTGTATTCTTGTGAAAAGCAGGGATATCACTGCATAGGACTGTTCTTCATGCAAAGAACTAATACTATTGATTAGTCTGAGCTTGTGGAAGCACACGGCAGCCATCCACAGATGTCTGCAGTACAGACTAGTGGTGACAATCTAGTTTGATCCCTACAAAGCAAAGTTAAGTGAAAAAAATGGTTAATTCTCCATGAGTCAACAGAGATGACTCATTTTCAATGCAGCTGCAAGCATCAGTGTTTCTGGGCAGAAATGGCATGTAATGCTGGGTGGATAAGGATCTCAGGTTACAGCATTTAGTGTGGGATAGTGCAGAGAGTTTGGAGTGGCGTGGAAAATTGGAACTGTGGAGGAACTGGAACTGTGGAAGACTGAAGACTTTGTGAAGGAATTGGAACTGTGGAAGACTGAAGACTTTGTGAAGGGTTGCTGAGCTTTACAAGCAACTGAACTCATAACTTAACTTGTGGATTTTGGCACAGCAAAGGTTTTGTAGCAAAGAGCCCTCTCTGGGCTCAGAGAGTGAAGATTTCTTGTAACACCTATAAATAATGTGTGCATAAAGAGTGTGTGTTGGTAAAGATAACTGCTAAATAGCTGTTTCCTGTGGTGAGTTTAACTGCTTGACTGAGCTTCTGTAGTGCCCACACCGAATACCCAATAGACAAAACACATTCAGAAGTGAAATAATGGTTAAGAAGCAAGGTTTGGGACAAGGGACATTCATATGTAGGTCCAAATGACTGATTTCTGTACAAAACAAGAGCACAGGGTGTGGGAGAACTGAAGCAGAGGATATATGCTCCTTTTGTGTATTGATGGCAAAGGGCAAATCCACATCATACACTTTTAAATAAAATGAATTCTCATAGGGAATCCTGACAACTGTGGTTTGTTAAAGTTGCTGGAAACTGTAGTTCTCTGAGGGGAAAATTACAGTTCCCGTGGTTCCTTGAGGTAAGTCATGTGCTTTGACTGTGTTTCAAATATTTGGTCTGGCTCTGCCTCCAAGTTGCCCTGTTCCAATATCAGATGGCAATCTGGAACTGTGTTGCTCTGAGTTGTAACCATAGGATATGGGCAGCCTGCATCATGGTTTCAAAAAGTGGCATGAACAACAAAAGACTGTAGTGCACCGAGAAAGTAGCTATGAGTCCTGAGGACTGGATTAGGCTGTGGCATAGAATACCACCTATACTCTGGTTTATTTCCCATATTCAGTGTATTACAGGAAAAACCTGGCAAAAGGAGCTACTGGTATGCCCCGCAGAGGATCTTAAGGTCCATGAATAACCATAGTTTAGAGGTCCCGGGCCCTAAGGAAGTCAGACTATCCTCCACCAGGGCCAGGGCCTTTTCAGTGATGGCTCCGACCTGCTGGAATGCTCTGTCCCATGAGACCAGGGCCCTGCAGGATTTAACTTCTTTCCACAGGGCCTGTAAGACAGAGCTATTCCGCCTGGCTTTCAATTTAAACTTAGCCTGATCTTTTATTCCCCTTCCTCCCCTCCCCCTCCCCTTTTTATGAAGATTAACCACTCTGGTTTTAACCACAGCTAATTCTCCCCTGGTCTCTTCGCTGGCCCAAATAGGACTAATTTAGCCAGCTAGCCCTGGTGACCATCTAATGTTTATTGGATGGATTTCCCCCCAAATTGATTTTTGAATTCTGAATTTATTGTTATTCACGTTTTATATTGTATTTTATGCTGTTTTTTGTTGCATCAATTAAGTGTTTTAAATTTGTTGTTAGCAGCCCTGAGTCCGGTCTTATTATAATTCAACACAGTGTGGAACTTGCCTTATGGCACACTTGCCAGAAAAGTTGGCCACACAAGTGATGCAGGACACGTGAAAGCATCATTAAAGGGATTCCTGTCTAGAAGAAATTAGCAGAACACTCTACAGCATCAGTAAGAGCCAATGTGGTGTCATAGATTCACTTTGGTGAAGAACACTGAAGGAAGAAGGAATGAAACCACTTTTAAAAGAGAGCGGGGAGGGAAAGGGGGGGTCTATTATTGGTTTTGTATTTAGTATTCATTTGTTTGAATCCCCAGCAATAAATAATTTAATATAATAAAGCTATCACTAAAGTCGCTGTGGTCGTAAATCAGTGTTTTTACTGTGCAAGGCTGAGCAAACCATTTTTTACTGTTCAAGTGTTGTTTTAAATTAACTGAATAAGATTTAAAATCCTCCCTTGGGGAGAGGAAAACAGTGTCTGGCTTGGCCTTCAGGTGTTTTCATGAAAATGTACTCACAGCTGCTTTGCAATAACTATTACATGTGAAATGTTTAGATATCATCTAAAAATAGGCATTCGCAGCCTGCGCGGCAAAGAGGACAAATAGAGACAGAGGAAAGAAAGGATTGGTTGCTTGCCGTCTCAGAAGACTTGCCCAGATATCGGTCTATGGGCTGAGGCATGTCATCCGTATGTGATTGACACCCAGATGTCTTTTGTGTTTTTCATTCCTGAAATACTGATGTCAGTATAGTATTGGATGAGGACGAGGGTGAACAAATGAAAGCTTAATCAAGGAAGGGAAAAGGTGCTGGTGGCTGATGTTTAGGAAATCTTCAAATATGTAACCTGTTTTGAATGGTGTTACACTGTGTGGGGACCCCAAGGGCCTCAAAAATGATAGCCTATCACAGACATCCCCAAACTTGTCCCTCCAGATGTTTTGGGACTACAACTCCCATCATCCCTAACTAACAGGACCAGGGGTCAGGGATGGTGGGAATTGTAGTCCCAAAATATCTGGAGGGCCGAGTTTGGGGATCCCTGACCTATCACTTTAAGAAATTCCTAAGAAAGGGCCTCAAAAATGATAGCTTATTGCTTTAAGAAACTGCTACAACACCCCATCTCACCCCAAAAAAATCCATTTTATTTAGGGGATGACTCCTACATTTAGAATGACCAGGAGTGCTTTCAGCTGGTGTGCCAACCATACCCTTCCCTCAAGGAGCCAGATGTGGCAACTGCCAAATAAGAACACTGCAATATGGCCTGCCTTATTGAAGTTTGAAGACTGTTTGAAAACTACAGTTGGTTCGGAACACAGCCACCAGGGTGTTAACTGAAGCAGGCAGACTGGAACATATAACACCAGGGTATCATTCCCTACACTGGCCAGTTACCAGTTTGTTCCCCACTTCAATTCAAAGTGATGTTTCAGGCACTGAAAGCCTTATATAGCCATATCACCCATATAAATCTGCACATCCTTTAAGATCTGTTCTGGTTTCTCTGCCATCTGAAGAATTACAGACAGCATATTGGAGCACATGCATGAATTGAGCCTGCTACGAATTTAGCTGCGAAGTGATGTGTAGCAAATATGTACGGTTCAGCATTTTGACCCCGATGCTCTTTAATGAAGTACCGCTGCAAAGAGTGATTAGGTGGACCTTGCCAAAGACTGCAGTGCTATGAATCAGCCGAAATGTGGGGGAAACAAAAACACTCTCGGGAGCAGAGCATCTTTCTAAAAGATGTCACAGCAGAAGCCCAGCCATGACTCAAGCAAGAGCAAATTGGCATTTAATGACTCACCAATACCATATCCTCCAGCACCTCCGCTTTCCTTGGAGTCGGCCCATCCAAATGGTGACTAATCCCAAGACAAGCGGCCAGCAAAATGTGATCTTCCATAAATGCTTGCTCAGCGTCCAAGATCTGAAGACATCGCATCCATAGGTAGCATGGCAAAAGGCCAAGTAATCATTAGGCAGGCAGGCAGAGTTTGCTCCTAATGTACTTCTTTTGTTGTGAGTCTGTTCCAAACTCTGTTACACCTCAGACTATAGTAAGCATATGGAATATAAATAGTCCTGTAGCATGTAGCAGCAGAAAAGCACAATGCATGCCAGCTAATAAAACTGAACTATACATATTTTGTGGACATGCTCAAGACCGCAATACCTCAAAGACTGCCTCTCCCGATATGAACCAACGCGGACCCTGCGATCATAATCTGAGGCCCCCCCTTTTTTGCAATGAGATAGTATTCTTTTTACTGCTAAAAGAGATATAGCATAAAATCAATATCTAAATAGAACAGTTTGATACTTTTCATTTATTTTCCCTATCTATAGTTCACCCTATATGTCAGGCATAGGCAAACTCGGCCCTCCAGATGTTTTGGGACTACAACTCCCATCATCCTTAGCTAACAGGACCAGTGGTCAGGGATGATGAGAGTTGTAGTCCCAAAACATCTGGAGGGCCGAGGTTGAGGAAGCCTGTTGTATGTTGTAACCATCATAGGGTGGGATACAGAAGCATTCAGTTTAAAACAGAAAATGAAACAGAAAATGCATAAGAAAAGATATAACCAACAAATTTGAGAATAAATATACAGAATGTTCCAGGCTACCATTTTAAAAAAGCCAGTTCCAGGACTGGAACCATTCCTTAGCCACATTCCTTATGGGTTTCTGTTTGCATATGCCTTTGATATCTCCACAGAATCGTGAGTTGATCTTCACACTCAAGTTTCACAGTAGAGTAATACCGCCTGCACTTCACCCTTAGCTCTGGGCTTTCATTTTCTTTAACATTTTCCGGATCGGTTACAAATTTTCCCCTGGAGGTGTCGTTTTGAGTAATTTTCCAGAAATATTTTTCTCCAAGGACCAGCGTTCCACTTAAGAGCTGTGAAGCTGCAGCAAGGAACCCCATATAGATAGAAAAGCCAGCACGTTGGTCTTTTGGAACAAGAGGCACTCCCAAAACTTGGGGAAGTTTCATTCCTTCGTTTGCAAGGACAGAATACAGATTCCACGAAATGGAAATCAGTACAAATGTTCCCGCTGCCAAGTCCATAATTGCTCCAATGGAAAAGAAGGTAAAGATGAAATTGTCGTGTTTTCCAGGCTTGAAGATGTTATAGAGAGCAAAGGCCATACAAAAAACGGCCACCGCATTTGCAACGATGGCTAATGGCATCAAGTCCTGGGCAGCGGTTATTTCAGTGGGTAGGGACTCCTCATCGTTTAACGCTGTGCATATAATGTTTATTTTCTTCACTGTAATTCTACTCACGGAACAGGCGCCCCAGATCCCAATCCCCACAATGCCAGGTTTGTTGCTGCCCATGATGTTCCCAACCTGCCATACTCTCCATTCGATATTGGCTGTGCTGCAGATGCTCATAATGCAGCCAATAAGAGCCAGGACAAAGGCACCAAGTTGAAAACAGGATACCCTGCACAACAGCCGAACAGGAAAGGAGCCATAATGTGCCTGGAGTGGAACTTTAGCTTTGGTACTGGGAAGGCTGGCAACTGAAGGCATGGTGAAATTGGTTCTTCAACCAGTCTCTGGTACCCAAGGGCTTTCTCTGACCTCAGAGAAGACCTGAGAAGACTGAAGCTGGTTTGAACTGGTCACCTTAGCAACTGCTCCTTGGAGTTCTGAGGCAGTTAGAATGCAGCAATGCTCAGAACAACACAAATCATAACTCCAGGGTACTGGTCGTTTGGAACATTTGGCAACTGTTATGTGTTGAAGTTCTCACCCTAGCCACCAGGGTATATAGTTTTCACTCAGGTCCACGTCAGTTAATTTAGGCGGGAAACCCTGGGTTTTTGTTGTCACAGTGTTGACAGCCAGCTGCCTATAAAAGCAGGCCGGCTGAGCTGTTTGCTGTTCGGTTCAGTTCCAGCTTACTTATAAAGAACTACTTGGAGAAATCTCTGTGTCGTCTGCTATGTCCACCCACTACTTAACAGCAACTGCTTGGAGACAGTATGCTTTCGAAGACCAGTATGATTCTGGCACTTTTAAAGGACACTTCTTTGTTAGAAGTAAACTTATGCAAAGCTTGGGTACAAAATGTGGAAATAAACACTCCAAGCTGCCCGTTCCGAAGGAATGAGCGAGCAAGATTTGAAATAAACAAATAGACAACCCCCCCCCCCAAATATTATTTTTTTTCCATTGGGTTTGAACACCGCTTTGAATTACAGTAGTGCTGGTGGATAAGACTAAGGATCCATCTAATCCAGCATCCCTTTTCTAAAAATGAAAAGCTTTATAAGAACTCTCTGGGAACAGGCAAGTATTATTTCCAGGGCTTTTTTTTCTAAAAACAAATGTTTAGGGGTATTCTCATTTTGACTCAAGAAAATCACCATTTTATAGTTCAAATTGGGGGAAAATAAATACAGTAAATGGACAAAAGTACAAAGATTCACAAAATGTTGAGGGGTATGTGTGCCCCTGCGTCTGCGTCCCCCCAGAAAAAAACACTGATTATCTCCATTTTATAGTCTGGTAGAGGTTTGGAGACGTCTGATACTGAAATAATTTCTAGCTTAAGTTAAGACCACTCTGTAAATTCATGTTGAGGGTGATCTTTGGGGGGTTTTTTGAAATATTTTTTATTGGTTTAACAAAATAAATCACACAATTAAATTTTGAACTAAAACAAGATTCTTCCGAATCTTAGGACTTCCCTCCTCCCCTCCGTGGGTCCTTTAAATATCTTAATCATCTGCATATTATAGTTCATCTGAATTATAGTCCTCCAAAATACCCAAAGTCTTTATAATATTGCAAGAGTTATTCGAAGCCTGCCAAAGAGTTCAAGTGTTTACAGTGTTCTTTTAATGAGCACTCCCACTTTACATTGTGGGTGCCCTTTGCGGGATCGCACGTGGTGCTACAGTTCCCAGGGAGCTTACTGGCAAACAGGGGCTGGCTTGCCTCTCAGTGTTAATTTTTGGAGGTAGTCAAGTTTCTTGCTGGGAGGTGGGGCCAGCCCCATTTATAA
This sequence comes from Podarcis erhardii, assembly GCF_964252035.2. Taxonomy (NCBI): domain Eukaryota; kingdom Metazoa; phylum Chordata; class Lepidosauria; order Squamata; family Lacertidae; genus Podarcis; species Podarcis erhardii. Next base: position 98,147,148 of record NC_138508.1, on the reverse strand, counting down.
ATAGGGGGTGGAACCGACAATAGCCAGGCAGTCGGCTCTGGAGATTCACCCTCCCTCCCCTCCCTTTGTTTAATGTTTCTTGTTTGCAGGTTAACTTTTTCTTCCTGTTTAGCAGGCTCTGCTATGGTCTTTGACTGGTTGCTGTTGAAGGACCGGGAAGAAATTTCCCTGCACCGGCAGCTTTTGTCTTCCCCATAGCAATTCGTCACAACTTTGGCGGTTATGGCCTTGGGTGGAATCCTTTAGTCTTTTCTTCCCTATATTGGAGGTGGGGGTGGTGACTCACCCCCCTGCGGCAGCGATTCCAGGGTCCCCCTCTTAAAGGAGATATATAATGGGTGTCCCTGGCCATACACTGAAAGGTCGTCAGTGAACTACCCTGCATGTGGAGATATGGCTTGGCTGCCTGCTATACTTAAGTCTCGCAGAGCACCCCCATATCCCATTTATCCTGATGAGCCTCAGTTCCCCCCAGCTGGAGGGCTGGGAGGGATACATGCCCAAGGCCTCAACCAAGGGTTTCCTACATTCAGAAGTTCAATAAAGTTGTGGTCTAATTTTAATTCCATATAACGTCTTTATTCCTTCCTTATGATCCTTGGGTCTGGGTCTGTCGCTGCCTGGTCACGCAAATACAGTGGTACCTTGGGTTACATACGCTTCAGGTTACATAAACTTCAGGTTACAGACTCCACTAACCCAGAAATAGCGCTTCAGGTTAAGAACTTTGCTTCAGGATGAGAACAGAAATCGTGCTCTGGCAGCGCGGCGGCAGCAGGAGGCCCCATTAGCTAAAGTGGTGCTTCAGGTTAAGAACAGTTGCAGGTTAATTACGGACCTCCAGAACGAATTAAGTACTTAACCCGAGGTACCACTGTACAATCTACATTTGTCCCATTCTCTATTGAAGGTTTGATCCTCCTGATTTCTGATTTTCCCAGTCAATCTAGCCATCTCTGCGTCTGAGGTCCTTCTTCATGTGCCCCCCTCATGAGTGATCCATATGGTGACAACATGAGAACGGGCCTTCTCTGTGGTGGCTCCCCACTTGTGGAATGCTCTCCCCAGGGGGGCTTGCCTGGCGACTTTGTTACATGTCTTTAGACATCAAGGTCTTCGGCTAATTAAACAATCTATGGCTTTTTAAATTGTGTGTGTGTTAGGGTACTGTTTTGTTTGTTATTAGGTTATGTATTTTTGTGTTTTACACTGCAAAGCACCCTATGAGCCTCACTCAGATGAAGGGCAGTATAAAAATAATAATAAATAATTATAACTATAAATATAATACAGTAGTACCTTGGTTCTCAAACTTAATCCATTCCGGAAGTCCGTTCCAAAACTAAGGTGCACTTTCCCATAGAAAGTAATGCAAAACGGATTAATCCGTTCCAGACTTTTACAAACAACCCTAAAACAGAAATTTAACATGAATTTTACTAACAAGACCATTGACCCATAAAATGAAAGAAATAATGTACTGTACTATAAAATAAATAAATAAGACAGTACTACAGATGATATTAAAATTATTTTTCTTTCCTACCAGCACTGATGATAGTCATTGTTTGGATGGGGGGCTTTTATCCATTTCCGCAGTCACACAATCAATCAGTAGCTGAACTGAGTTACACACAATCACAAAAACAAATTAACCAAAAAAGCCTCAAAAACGCAAAATAAATAGCAAAAACAAAAGCGCCAAACTTAATCCGTTCCGGAAGTCCGTTTGACTTTCGAAATGTTCAAAAACCAAGGTGCAGCTTCTGATTGGTGCAGGCACCCCGGAAACAATAGCCGACAGCCGCAATGGACGTTTGGCTTCCAAAAAACATTCAAAAACCAGAAAACTTCCAGGTTTTCGCATCTGGGAACCAAGGCGTTTGAAGAACCAAGATACCACTGTACACTGTGATATGTTGTTCTCTGTAGCGACACGGTTGGCGCTGTGGTCTAAACCACTGAGCCTCTTGGGCTTGCCGATCAGAAGGTCAGTGGTTCGAATCCCCACGAAGGGGTGAGCTCTGTCCCAGCTTCTGCCAACCTAGCAGTTCAAAAGCATGCCAGTGCATGAAGATAAATAGGTACCGCTGCAGCGGGAAGGTAAATGGTGTTTCCATGTGCTCTGGTTTCCATAATGGTGTCCCATTGCACCAGAAGCGGTTTAATGATGCTGGCCATGACCCGGAAAGCTATCTGTGGAGAAACGGTGGCTCCCTCAGCCTGAAAGCGAGATGAGCGCCACAACCTCATAGTCGCTTTTGACTGGACTTAACCATCCAGGGGGCTTTTACCTTTACCTTGTTCTCTGTGAAGTGACTCTGCCATAGAGGATGCAAAGACAGGCAAACACTGGACTGAACAGAATATTATAGGAGCAGCTTAGTAGGAAGAGAACTGCACTACATTATCAGTATCAAAAGTTAAAACATAGGTTCCCCTGTTGCAATCTGGCAATCCTACCACAGGCATTCCATATCATGACCAAAGTGGGGCTATACTCTCACCTCCTGCGCACGCCCCTCCTTACGACAGCCCAGCGGCGTAGCGTGGGTTGTCAGCACCCGGGGCAAGGCAAGTAATTTGTGCCCCCTAACCCGGGGAAAGACAAGTAATTTGCGCCCCTAACCCGGGGAAAGACAAGTAATTTGCGCCCCTAACCCCTAACCTGCCACCACTGCCAGCTTCTTCTTGCTGCTGCCTGAGCTGGGGTATTTACGGTAAGGTAGCCACGGCAGCGGCGGCGGGTCCGTGTCAGGTGATCTGCGGCGAGTTGCCGCTGGCGCTGCCGCCCAAACGACGACGCTTGCCCGGAGAAGGAGGAGGGCAGAGAGGCGAGGAAAATGCAACATGGTCCAGCAGCTGCAGCAGCGGCGGCGGCGGGGCTGTGAGGAGGGGCTGCCTGGCGCGCTCTCCACGGCCCTGATGCGTGGGGACCGCGGCGAGCGCTGAGAGCCGCTGCCTGCCAGACGCCTTCAGCCCGGACGTGCGCACAGCTCGTCGTTTCCGCAAGACATGGGGCTCTGCTACAGCCTGCGTCTGAGGCTCTTCGGCGACTCCTGAGGCGGCGAGCGCGGGCCCCCCAGATGTTGCGCCCGGTGCGGCCGGGCCCCCCTGCACCCCCCACGCTACGCCACTGCGACAGCCCACTGGATCTTATGAATGTCTCTGCAACTTGTTCTGATTTGGGTAACAGGCCACCACTATGATGCCTGGTCACTGGAGGAAAGAGCTCTGCTGCTTCTGAGCATTGCTTTTGACTGAACATTTTTGACTGATCCCCTCGGGCTCAGTGACAGGCTTTGCAGGGGCTGCGGCTGAACCTTCCATGTACAGTGCTAATTATAGGACAGTCCTCAGGGGTTTTCCCTCAAAATGGAGGCAAAGCAGTTTGCTCTGGCCTATTTCCAGAGCAACTCAGCTGAGGTGGAGCTGCATTCTCAAAGATAGTTCTCTTGTCATGGAAATCACTAGTTCCCCCTTCATTGTTTAGGCTGCATTGTTTATAACATTAGGGCATTTACCACTTCAGATGCATGACCTTCCCTTCATTAAAACAAGATTTCCAAGAGCCAGCCAAATCACAAATTAAGGAGAATGACGAATGTTAGTTTTGTACATTATGGGATGCATACATGCAGAAAGGGATAGTTAGGGTCAATAAACATTTAAAATCAGAGAGTCACAACAGGGGTAGTCAGCCTTCCACTCCTTTCACATCCCTGGTCTGCTTTCTGCGTTTCAACAGTCTAATTTAAGTTGAAAAGTCACTTTGCGGCTAATACTCTTAAACAACTGGGAGTCGGGAGCACATGCTGGACTACTGAAATGCCAAAGCACTGTGGCGAGAAAGTAAAACTTCCAGAGTTGTGAAAATCAGATGCATTTAACTCAATGTGTAATGTTGGGCAAACTGAACTGCACGGTTTTATTTCCAAAGAGAAGAACCTTCCAAATCACAGATCCAAACTTGACTCCAGATGCAATGAATATTTGGAGCATAACGATAGCTGGCACTGAGTGGCTCACACAGAGAGAATATCCAGCATTGCAAATACATGCACTCGTTCCCAGTGCAATTATTGCTAGTGACTCAAGGTGAACTGGGACGCGGGTGGCGCTATGGGTTAAACCACAGAGCCTAGGACTTGCCGATCAGAAGGTCGGCGGTTCGAATCCCCGCAACGGGGTGAGCTCCCGTTGCTCGGTCCCAGCTCCTACCAACCTAGCAGTTCGAAAGCACGTCAAAGTGCAAGTAGATAAATAGGTACCACTCTGGCGGGAAGATAAACAGCGTTTCTGTGCGCTGCTCTGGTTCGCCAGAAGCGGCTTAGTCATGCTGGCCACATGACCTGGAAGCTGTATGCTGGCTCCCTCAGCCAATAAAGCAAGATGAGCGCCGCAACCCCAGAGTCGGCCATGACTGGACCTAATGGTCAGGGACCCCTTTACCTTTACCAAGGTGAACTGGTGAGCTGCTCTTATGGTCCATGTCTAAGAAAGTTCTTCCCCTCCCAAGAAAATACTGAGCTACTCATCTCCCATGTATCCCTTAACTTCCTATATTGTATTATAATAGATTTAAATTGTTTCAAAAGGCTTGAGCAAATTTTGGCTGAAAATAAGACCACAAGTATCAGCCTGCCATTTGCATTCATTATGACTTGGATGGTTTCTGCGCAGCTTTGTTGTTTATTTATTCATGCTTTTATTACGGTACTTTTATATCCTGCTTTCCCCCCAGTGAGCTCAAGGCAGCATGGGTGGTTTCCTAACCTCTCAGCTATCCACACGCAGAGGCTTTCTCCCTGCAGACAACCACAACTCATGAAACTAATACCACCAGGTAGAGAGGGAGGCGTGCAATTGTGGGTCAGGACCAGCAGCACAGCCCTGCTTCTGTGCTCTTGCTTCAGTTTTTGCTTTTCGATGGCTTCGCAAAATTGGTTCACACTGCTTTGGGGACGCAAGTTGAAAAGCAGCACGGAAACCCTGCAAGTCAATGTTGTAATCCTATGCACACTTCCTAGGCAATAAGCCCTGCTGAACACAATGGGGCTCTTGTCCAAGCTAAACATGCCTAGGATTGTGCTGCACATATTCATCATGAGCTGCCACACGAGGCTGGTAATGCAGCAGTTTCTGAAAAGCTGGTACCTCAGACACAAGCTCTGCAAAGAGCCACTGTAGTTTTTCAGTTCCCTCCCTCCCTCTGTGGGAATACCTCTCAGGCATGTTTCTCTGCTTCTGCAATCTACCAGCATCAAAGAAGAGGCATCAAAACAACATCACACCCTCGTGATGTGGTATGCAACTGCCAGCCAGAGTGTTAACCTCAGATCAAGCCTTCCATTAAACGTAGATCCCAGAGTATCAATATAATCAATGGGTTTAAAGTGCTGCAAAAATATCAAGCTTAGAACCACACGTTCTTCTCCCCTGCATATTTTCACTGCGGCAGTTGCTTCCTAATTCATTACTGTTTCTCGGAGATCTTGCTGAGATCTTCCTTCTCTTCTGTCATAATTGTAGGTGCGGGTATCCACCGTCTTCCTTAATTATTTTTCCATCCACGTCAGCCTCCATTTTCCCGAAGACATAATTCACATTAATTAGAGTGTTTTATTAGCCCACCTTAATCTATGGATTCTTTTTGCGGCATGATGGGTGGCTGACTTCATTGTTTCCCACCCCACCCACAACAGGCAACATGCAAACAACATTGCAAAGAGATAGCTGCTAAATAATCCGGGGGGGGGGGGCTGGGTAACAGCCACAATGCTGCGCCTGAGGGAGTTTGTGGTGTCGGCTCAGCCTTCATTTCTGTCAGTGGCAGGTACAAATTTCTACGTGCATCAGCTTTGCTCTTCCACGTATGGTATAAATGGAATGGAATGATGATATTATTCTACATTATTCCAGCTTGCACCTGGAAATTAATGGACCCTGAAAAGGATTGCGACAAGATAATGTAATGCCATCTTCCAGGGATACCAGAGGATAGGTGTTTTAAAGTTATTCACAAAGAGTGAAGCATAACTAGGCTGGAGCTCTGTTTTATCTTTTGTGAAACAAACCCCAAAGAGCATTCCCCCCAGGTCAAACAATTGTCATGTGAAACCAATTGGCCTCCAATAGCTGACCATAAAATTCCAGTCACCTGTTTCTCTTTTTGAAATTCAAGCCAATGTTTTAAAGAGAGTGGCTGTGTATACATAAAAGACATCCAAAATTACTACAGGATTTTCCCCCAGTAATAAATGGGGAATGTATAATGAGAGAGGCATTTCCTGAGGTCCAGAGCCCACTTGTAAAGTTATATGTCCCTGCTTACTCCCCAGAAATGCACTGCCAGGAAATTATCCACCTGGAGAGTGAATCTTTATGTATCCTCTATTCTGTCATCTTATTGACCTCATCATTGCTTTGTCAAATTCATCTGTGCCAAATGCTGCTGTCACAGAGGTTTGTAAAATTTTACTGCATCATAAACGGGAGTCCGTGGGTGTGTATGGACTATCAAGTATAATACATTAATACGAGCTAATATCTCCAAAACAAGCTAAGAATGTGGATTCCCACATCTGCATTTTATAAAAAAAATTAAACCCAGCCTTTACACATTATATACACAGTACCTATTAAAAAAAGTAAACATCACTATTTCAACTGTGGAACAATTTGCTGTGTTTCATGTTCTTGTTTTTTCAGTTTCAAAGAGGTCACCCTATCCTCTTGATTATTTATTTACTAATTATTTCAAGAATGTTCCCCTAGGAAGTGTTGCCCTTCTTCTGAATTGTGTTTGGGCACCAGACAGATCTGCATGCATGCTGATGTTGGTGTGGCATTATGACACCATCACATCAACAGGGCTGGGGAACGGCCATTTTCATAAAAGGGAAAAGTTGAAGGGGAGAAAAGGAACATCTGGAAAACTACCAACTGGTTAGTCTGACTCTGATACAACAGGTGAGTTGTATATGGGGCAGTGTGGACAGCCACCTCCGGCAGTTGGGTTTGGGCAGGATTATTGTTCTATAATGGGACGTGGGTGGCGATGTGGTGTAAACCACAGAGCCTAGGGCTTGCTGATCAGACGTTCAGCAGTTTGAATCCCTGTGACGGGGTGAGCTCCCGTTGCTCGGTCCCAGCTCCTGCCAACCTAGCAGTTCGAAAGCACGTCAAAGTGCAAGTAGATAAATAGGTACCACTCCGGCGGGAAGGTAAACGGTGTTTCCGTGCGCTGCTCTGGTTTTGCCAGAAGCAGCTTAGTCATGCTGGCCACATGACCCGGAAAAACTGTCTGTGGACAAACGTCGGCTCCCTCGGCCAGTAAAGCAAGAAGAGTGCCGCAACCCAAGAGTCGTTCGTGACTGGACTTAACTGTCAGGGGTCCTTTAGCTTTTTGCCTTTTTATTTTTCTGTAAATAGAAAATAGAGGTGCTGGAACTGAGTTCTGACAAGTTCTGGCTGGAAAAAAGCGCCCTGGTTTGGGCCATCATGGAAGGGGAATATTGACTATATTGGGTATTTATTCCCAGAGAAAGGCAATTGTGGAATAACCGGTTTTTGGGTGGTTTCCTTTAAAAAAAAAAAAAAAAGCTCAACAATTTGGATTTTTACTTTTTGAAATATGGCAACCCTAAGCCTTGGGTACTATGCACTTTGTATTGGAAAGGGGAGTTGTTTACTGTTTTGCCTCAAGCACCAAAATGTCTTGGGATGGTACAGTGTTGCGCATGAAGTCTCTGCCGCTTTAACAATGTTTTTCCTGTACCATTCAAGACAAGTGGTCACCTACTTCCTGATTTCCCCCGGTTATGTTTCTGTGGCCAAAGCTCTCTAAGCCAAGGACAGAAATTGCTATCTTGATTACACCCAGCATGCGATAAAATCAACATCAATTGTAAAATTCATTGGAATGTATCTGCTATAATCATACAGTAATAATCTCCAGGGAAATAGAGAGCTTTCTTCTTTGAGATATTTTTGAGTGTGCTCTTGTTTGAGTTCAAGCACTTAGAAAATAAGCCATTTATCTTATTAAGCCATGTAGCTCCCACAAATGTCACATAAAAATGTAATAGGGAAAAACAGATGTTGCATTACAGAAAATGATAGTGAAACTTATTCACATTAAAAATTGTAGGAAATAACCTAGGCTTCCACAGCCTCGTTTAACTGCACTGTGGATGAGAGCTTTGCTCTGTTCTGTGTTTGTGAATCGTACAAAGTGAGTCCCCCCCCCTCTCTTTCTTTCAGAGGGAGCATGCTTGTTTTCTCCTCCTGTGGAGGGTAGGACTCGAACCAATGGCTTCAAGTTACAAGAAAGGAGATTCCAACTAAACATAAGGGAAAAACTTTCTGACAGTAAGAGCTGTTTGACAGTAGAACAGACTCCCACAAGAGATGATGGACTCTCCTTCCTTGGAGGTTTGTAAGCAGAGGATGGGTGATCATCCATCATGGATGCTTTAGCTTAGATTCCTGCATCACAGGGGTTGGACTAGATGATCCTTGGGTCCCTCCCAACTCTAAAATTCTATGATTTTATGAACCATCTCAATTTAAGGATTATTCTTCCTCAGAGACAGGTGCACTGCATTCCCTCAAAACCAAGTACCATTTCAAGAAGGACACTGACAAACTGGAACGTGTCCAGAGAAGGGCAACCAAAATGGTCAAAGGCCTGGAAACGATGCCTTATGAGGAACGGCTAAGGGAGCTGGGCATGTTTAGCCTGGAGAAGAGGAGGTTAAGGGGTGACATGATAGCCATGTTCAAATATATAAAAGGATGTCACATAGAGGAGGGAGAAAGGTTGTTTTCTGCTGCTCCAGAGAAGCGGACATGGAGCAATGGTTCCAAACTACAAGAAAGAAGATTCCACCTAAACATTAGGAAGAACTTCCTGACAGTAAGAGCTGTTCGACAGTGGAATTTGCTGCCAAGGAGTGTGGTGGAGTCTCCTTCTTTGGAGGTCTTTAAGCAGAGGCTTGACAACCATATGTCAGGAGTGCTCTGATGGTGTTTCCTGCTTGGCAGGGGGTTGGACTCGATGGCCCTTGTGGTCTCTTCCAACTCTATGATTCTATGATTCTTAAAGATGTTGCAGAGCTCCAGAACAACACGGGTTGGCTCAAGTCCTAGGTGATTCTGTTCCCACAGACAAAAATTTAAATCTTCCCACTTCCAGATTTTGGTGTGTGTGTTCATGCAATGCCTTAAAATAAAATGTGATGAAAATGATGTATAGATGGTATATTACACCCGTCAAATTAGCTAAAATGTATAAAGTTAGTAATAAATGTTGGAAATGTAAAGAAAAAGAAGGAACATTTTATCATATGTGGTGGGAATGAAAAAAAGTGAAAAGCTTCTGGGAGATGATATATAATGAGATGAAAAAAATGTTGAAATATACATTTATAAAGAAACCAGAAGCATTCTTATTGGGCATTGTAGGAGGTGATATAAATAGAAAGGAATGTAAGCTGTTCTTATATGCAACAACGGCAGCAAGAATGTTATTGGCCCAAAAATGGAAGCAAGAAGAATTACCGACGAAAGAAGAATGGAGGATGAAATTAATAGACTATGCAGAATTGGATAAACTAACAGGAAAGATCCGAAATCGGCAGGACCAGAAATTCACAGAAGACTGGAGTAAGTTTACAGATTATTTGAAAAGTATTTGTGATGACCAGACTACGTTCATAGGTTTGCAAGAAGTTTTGTGAGGAGTATTATTGGAATTATTGCAAAAATGGATAAGGGGGAGAAGGGTTAGTTAAGACAATTAAAGGTAATAAGAATTTAAGAAATGCATAAGAAGTGGTTAAAACGGTGAATCATCAGAGGTGCTGAGGGAAGTCCAAAAAAAGATTGTATAAATGATGAAGTTTTGTGGTATGTATTATAATTAATATTTTAAAATTAATAAAAATTATTATTTGAAAAAAAGATTTTGGTGTGTGTTGGGGGGAGAGTTGTGCAACTTATGAGATTGCCATGACCAGCAAAAGGCGTAAGCAGGCTCAACGTACTGCTAGGAAAGAGCCCCACTGGTTCCACCTGTCCCCTGACTAGGCCTGGGTTGGGTTGCCACCATCACCTCCCTGGCACTGCCACTTGTCCCACTTGAAACCCCTGGCTTTGCAGGACGCTGAACATTGTGGGAAATATATGAAAGATTCGGACCCTCCTTCCAGATGGGCTTGCCTGGTGATGCCAGTGCCCTAGGACAGGAAGCTGTTGGCCCAATGTTGTATTTTCCACAGTGCCCAGTGTTTAGTATTCCTAAAGCCACTTCCGTCGTAGAAAGGAGGTGGGGTTGCGGGCTCTCAGCCTCCGTGCGATTGAGGGAATCCCGATCGCATCATCGGCTGGCCTGCGGGGCGTGGCCTGCTCCATTTAACGCAGGGACGGCCTGGGATCTCCCTCTTTGCCGCCTCCAGCTGCTCCGGTTTCCCACCTTCCCGCCCTTTAAGGTTTCTTCGTCTTTGACCTTGCTATGGACCTCGGTTGGTCGCCGTTAAGGGGCCTGGTAGGAATTTTCCCACTTGGCAAATTGGCACCAGCCACTTGGTTTTTTGCCTACCTCGTAGCAAATCGTCACAACTTCCTTGGTATTGGCGGTTAGGCATTGGTATTGGTATTGTTATGTAGATGGAAGGGGGGAGGAAGCGCCATCACCTGCCCCGCATATTGAAGGGTAGTCCGATAAAGGATTCCTGGTGGCATGGCCCTGTCTGAAGCCTATGGAGGTGAGGGCCTAAGCCACACCCCCGAGCGGTGATACCGGGGGAATTCCTAGTTGATGTGCATCAGCAGGACTCCCCCTACTGGTAGTTAACCCTTGCCGGACTTCAAGCGAACAGGCTGAAGCCGGATAGTTGGTTAGGACCAATGCCTAAGCCAATACTGCTCATCACCTGTAACCAATAAAGTTGTGGCCATATTTAGCCCATTAACCTTAAATATCTGTGTCATGTGTCTTTATTTCCACTGGGGGTGGGGGGGCTCGCCATGCAATGCAGGGCTCCCATGTCAAGTGCAAAGATTCATTGGTGGCTGTGGTGCCACCCCAGATTGTGTCACTAGAGGGCCCAACTGGGCAGACCATACATTCTCCATCCCTACTGTGTACACTTATTAGTTAAAAATAAATAAATAGCTACATTGATGTCTCAACTCTTCCTTATGTGGTAGTGGCCCAAAGGGCCACAATGAATGTGATAATGTGAACCCCTATAAATCCTTGAATATGGCCCCAACAGAGAAGTTAAGGTAACCTGTTGCTTTAAGAAACTAATGATTTTGCAAGATGCCGTCCCCCACTGGGACAGAAGGACAGCTAAGACGTAAATCACGGAGATACAGCTCATAAGCTAGAACATAAGTTGATACATGGTGCAAAGGGCTACACGTAACACAGGTTCCCAACATGCACACTAACACAATGTTAGTTTGATCACGGTGAGAATCAAAGTTTAGTTTGCAACACTTATTGCGCATGTGTATTAAACATGAAATGAGGTAATGATGTACATGACTGGTGAAAATTCAAATCCTTTGTTTGAAATGTTATAAATACCACCGCCCTGACCCTTGGGCGGGTTGCAGTTTTCCGTAAAGATTCGACTGTAACCTATTGCTTTGCAATAAACAACAACGGACTCCTAACTCCTCTTGTCTCTGAGTTTTATTGGCGTAAACTCAGAAGATAAACCATTTTTGGCTTACAACACTACGATGACACCAGTAGAGTACATATTTTATCCTAGCAGAGGGGAAAGAAGCATTTAAAAATATTCTATGCCAGTTTGCCAGGTCACATGACCAAGCTGAATGAGTTTGGGATCCAGTCTAATCCCCACTTGCCATAGAATTGCTCCCTTGAATGCTTTCACTTGGTAGAATAGACCATACTGCCCAGGCTGGTGCCAAGCCCCTATCTCTCATGTCCATTTGTGAAGGTTAACCAATTTCACAGAATACCAGAAGCATACAAGTTATTATATTGATTGAGAATAAATTGTAAACTGGCTGTTTGCAAGAATAATGGTAACTTGTATCACAATTACCAAAGCATCAGATAAAACTCTGATAAATGAAACTTAGGTTTTCATGAATCAAGAGAAAGTTATCTCACAGTATCAACGTAAATCTGGCAACACAAAGATGGCACTAATAGTGCAGTCGTAAGATTGCAATAACACTTCAGAGGTTACATTTGCCATGAGCATTTAAAAGGTCAGTTAACAATAGAAAACATATTTTCAATGTAAACTTAATTAAGAAAGGGGTTGGCCAAATCTAAGGCAGATCATACATTAATAGGTAAGTGCAGACAAGGTTTCCCCTTAGAAATCACAGAGGCAACTGTATGAAAGTGGCACTGATAGTTGTTCTTAGAGGTTAAATTGATGATTTAGAGTGCTAAAACCACAACAGCTGTCAGCAATAAGACAAAATTCACCTTATTTCTCAGTCATAGTTAATATACACATTAAACACATGCTTTGAAAACCACAGACTTACAACTACTGCCTCTTTCACAAATCAGTCCCCCAGGGACCCTAATCCAGATTAAGATTATGAGACAGGGGTGTGGAGGAGTGCTTAACCCTTTTCCTCCTTGCAGCATTTCCCTGTTGAGAATTACATATTCAGGTAGGCAGCCATATTGGTCTGTCGTAATAAATAACAATGGTGAAAGATATATTTTTTTAATTTATTGAAAGATGTTCCAGTAGCACCTTAAAGACCAACTAAGTATAAGCTTTCTAGGTATGAGCTTTCGTATGTATACACACTTCTTTAGATACTCTGAAGCAGAGGCTGCTACAACCTTATAAGTGTTGATGACTGTTAATGATGGCAGTTGGTTCCACAGGGAAGGGCAAGGGATTTTTAAAGGGATAAAAAGGTAAAGGAACCCCGTACCGTTAGGCCCAGTCGCAGACGACTCTGGGGTTGCGGCACTCATCTCACGTTATTGGCCAAGGGAGCCGGCATACAGCTTTCCAGGTCATGTGGCCAGCATGGCTGAGCCACTTCTGGCGAGCCAGAGCAGCGCACGGATAGATGACCAAAATTAGCTTTAGCATGTATAATAGGTCATGAATCCAATATCTCTATTCAGACCAGGTTTTTAGTTTGGTAATGAGTTATAATTCAGCAATTTCTCTTGTTGAGAATTGTTCCTGATGCTGTTATTGTTGGAGAGAGAGGTTTGGAAGAGAGATTCCTACCCTCCGGTAACAGAGTTAAGCACAATGGTGATTCCTCCAAGCACATTAAAACTTGGTTAGATTTACATGTGCCCTCATCTAAATTTAAACAAATGTTTCCTGCAAAAATACTTAGTATAGAATAAATCATAGACACTTAGCTTTGCAAACAAGTGAATCTTTTACTCACCGTTTCCAGAAGTCACAGCAAACAAGCTCCTCTTCTCTTCCTGAACCAGAAGAGGGCCGAAATGGGTGGAACAGTCTCTGATTGCTTGGGGAAAGCCCTGGAGAGGAGAGGAATTAAGATACCTTTGAGGAGGCAGAGACTTTCAGTTTCAGCAACTGATTGATGGGTTCAGTTACAGATAGGTAGCCGTGTTGGTCTGCCATAGTCAAAACAAAACAAATTCCTTCCAGTAGCACCTTAAAGACCAACTAAGTCAGTTCTTGGTATGAGCTTTTGTGCATGCACACGAAAGCTCATACCAAGAACTGACTTAGTTGGTCTTTAAGGTGCTACTGGAAGGAATTTGTTTTGTTTTGATTGATGGGTTGACTGCTGTGGGTGAACTGCTGTGCTCCTTAGGCATGATACTCTGCCAAATCTGTGAAGATCATGTTTTTGCTAATAAAGAGTTAACTCCAACTTTGAACGGTGTGATTTACTGCTGGCACACTTTTCATAGCTGTCAACTTTCAGATTTGAAAATAAGGGATCAGCAGCCTCACCTGTCCCGGGGACAGTCTAAGGGATATCTAACAATCTGGGATAGCAGCAGAAAGCAGTGGGAAACGGCACTGGAATAAGGGAATTTCCCGCAAAAAAAGGGAAGGTTGAGAGCTATGACTTTTTGACACTGTCAAGCTGCAGCTTGGGGCCACCAAACGTTGGTCCTGCATCAGTGGCGCATCTCTCTGCCCACAGAGGCGGACAAGAGAGGGGGTCTGCGCAGCATCCTAATCTCCCCCAGTCAACACCAGGGGGGGCTGCATTTTAAGTGGGGCTCCCAATGATCAGTAGACTGTAACATCTAATCTAGATTACTTTCCTTTTTATATAGTACTTGTGGGTGTGGCTCTCATACACTTTCATATTCTATATCCCTCACACACACACCCGCTCCATGTTCTCTATTTCACCCATAAAACTGCCTGCCATTTGGTAATTTGAAGGAAAAAAGGCAATGTAAACAAGCATACACATGTCTATAATTGGAATAATTCATTCGGATCATAGCATGTGCATTTTCACTGCTCTTTTGAGTCTGATTGCAAAATTATGGGTGGGAGTGTTGGGGGTGTGACTCTGAATTCTAGGTCCTTTTATCCCTTAAAAGAGAGAGAGAGGGAGAGAGAGAGATTCCAGAATAACAGGCTGAATGCTCATTCTGAGCAGCAGTCAAAGCACAATGTATTTCCTGCAGATTAAATGCTGGCTGGGAGTTGGTGGCATTGCGCAGGGCCATTAGTACCACTCAGCCATTAATTCTCCAGGAACTCATCTTTGCCAAGGTGATATCTATGAATGTTAACGGGGCAAATTTCTCCCATCCTCCAAATTACCAAATCTCTACATAGCTACATACCAAAGCTCACTCATAAACAATACCTTACTTTAGAAAATATATGTATTCCAAATAGCTCCTTTTGCAGCCATTTTCTGCCTTACTAGCTTTCTTCTCTTGTCTTGTACAGTACAGTTTTATACACTTGAATGGTCAGTCAATCCCCACCCCAAGGTGTTTGGTTATCAAGGTCAGTTAATATTTCCCCTTCATATCTCCTGTTGTGTTGGCGACAAGCTTTGCCAAGAAAAACCTTTCGAAATGTTAAAATGCCGGGGGTGGGAAATGGCTAATTTTCCATTTGCAATCAAGGTGTCAAGATTTAGTAAGGAACTTGTCTTTCCCTCTGCTTTATTTTCTTACCCTAGAAGAAAGTCAGCTATAACAGCAAAGAGCGGCTGCTATTCTGAGTTAACTTATTTCAGACTGGGCTGAACGTGCACACATCATAACCATTTTGTAAATGCTGCCAGTTCCTTGCTGGTTGTTCAGGTTTAGACGCCCCAAGATCATGATATCTAACAAAAGTGGATGGGGAAGTCAGCTTGGAGGGGGAGCGAAACCCCGAGGAACCATCTAACTGCATCCCAGTAATTCAACATTCTGCTAAGGTTAGCTAGCAACACTCTTATTTCTCATCTTGAAATGTTTACAGTGATGGGCATGTTTCTGAGTAAAGGTTAAGGAATGAACCCAGTCACAGAGGCGGAAGGATTGGTATCTCATTCCTTGCTCATGCTGGAGAAAAACATCAATTTTGACGTAGATGGGCATCCATTCTGCATTAAAGATGCAGGCAGCCAGTTTGGGGAGACAGGTGAGTAATCCAAAATGCATTGACATTGTGCACATTTCAACAGCACTCCTCAGATGCAGTGAGAGTGGTGCAGACCCACTCTGCACAGGCTTTCTGTGTTTGCTGAGCAGTTTTCCACTTAAGAAAAGCCAGAATATTGGATCTGCTCTTGCTATTCACATCCAAAGGAACAACCTCTAGAGAGTAATTATTTTTATCTACTACTACTCTTTTATGTTGGGACGCAGGTGGTGCTGTGGGTTAAACCACAGAGCCTAGGACTTGCCGATCAGAAGGTTGGCGGTTCGAATCCCCGCGACTGGGTGAGCTCCCATTGCTCGGTCCCGGCTCCTGCCAACCTAGCAGTTCAAAAGCATGTCAAAGTGCAAGTACAGTGGTACCTCGGTTACAGATAGGTAGCCGTGTTGGTCTGCCATGGTCAAAACAAAATAAAAAAATTCCTTCCAGTAGCACCTTAAAGACCAACTGAGTTAGTTCTAGGTATGAGCTTTCGTGTGCATGCACACTTCTTCAGATACACACCTTTCTTCAGATACACCTTCTTCAGATACACACAGTGGTACCTCGGGTTACATACACATCAGGTTACATACGCATCAGGTTACATACTCCGCTAACCCAGAAATAGTGCTTCAGGTTAATAACTTTGCTTCAGGATGAGAACAGAAATCGGGCTCTGGCGGCGCGGCAGCAGCAGGAGGCCTCATTAGCTTAAGTGGTGCTTCAGGTTAAGAACAGTTTCAGGTTAAGAACAGACCTCCAGAACGAATTAAATACGTAACCAGAGGTACCACTGTAGATAAATAGGTACTGCTCCAGCGGTAAGGTGAACGGCGTTTCTGTGCGCTGCTCTGGTTCACCAGAAGCAGCTTAGTCATGCTGGCCACATGACCCGGAAGCTGTACGCCGGCTTCCTCGGCCAATAAAGCGAGATGAGCACTGCAACCCCAGAGTCAGGCACAACTGGACCTAATGGTCAGGGGTCCATTTACCTTTACTACTACTCTTTTATATTAGCTGGGCTAGTGCTATTGGGTATAGAGTCCACTTAATTCTCAGTATTTTTGTAAGGGAGTGTGATGACCAACACAACGTATGCATGCAGTTCTTTTAGATAAAAAGTGCTGGTGCATTCCTTTTCTATTGCTTGTCCCTTTAGACCACATGAGAGCAGCAAGTGTGCTTACCCCGTCTTTAGGTAGGGCAGCTTTGTGGGGTGGCCGGTAAAAAAGGTAGAAAGGTAAAGGACCCCTGGATGGTTAAGCCCAGTCAAAGGTGACTATGGGGCTGTGGGGCTCATCTCGCTTTCAGGCCGAGGTAGCCGGCATTTATCCACAGACAGCTTTCCGGGTCATGGCCAGCAGGACTAAACTGCTTCTGGCACAATGGAATACCACGAAGGAAACCAGAGCGCATGGAAATGCCGTTTACCTTCCCGCTACAGCAGTACCTATTTATCTACTCACACCGGCATGCTTTCAAACTGCTAGGTTGGCAGGAGCTGGGACAGAGCAACGGGAGCTCACTCCATCGTGGGGATTCGAACCACTGACCTTCTGATCAGCAAGCCCAGGAGGCTCAGTGGTTTAGACCACAGCGCCACCAGCGTCTCTGATGTGTAAGTGTGAATGAACCACCACAGATGACACTTTCAGATCATATCAGGTCAAGCACCATATTTTTCCAAAGGGGACAGTTTCAGTGGTGTTGTCAGGGTAGGACTTTGGAACTAAGGTCCTGAGCCCCACACAGCAAAATGAGTTGCAGCAGAGGCATTCTGTCCTGTTTTGCCACCTGAGGCAACACGGGGACATGTTGCTGTATTGCCCTATCCCAACACCCTTACCTGGGAATCCAAAGAAGTGGCCAATTCACCCTGCCTTGAATAGCAGGCCCCTCCAGAATGCAGCAGGTTTGGCTTACCACAATCTGAAGTACTACATATTGCCATCTAAAGAGTCCCCCAGGTAAGACTCCTAAGTACAGAGGGAAAAATTATCTAACTGCACCATTGGACAGTTGCCCCATGTGGCAGAGAGTCATTACAGCCCTGCAATGAGAGTTCAGACGATGTGTCTGGAATGGGTGACCGAGCCCTAGGATGGATTTTTATGTGGTGGTTTTATTTTCAACCTTACCCAATCCATTCTGCCTTGCATAGGATATCCTCACCCTGTTGTGCAGATTCGAACCGCCAACCTTCTGATCGGCAAGCCCAAGAGGCTCAGTGGTTTAGACCACAGCGCCACCCACATCCTGCGGCCAGTGCCTCCCCCCTGGCAATGCAAAGCTGGAATGCTGGCAATTAGTCTTGCCGGAGCATGAACTCCAGCTCCATGCCAGCTTGCCAAAATGGCCAGTGGCAGGCTGTTGCAGATGGTAGTGCTCGTCGGGGGTGGGCCTGGGGGAACAATCAGGCTTCCCTCAGGTCCTCTCCCAGGGGATCCAAATAGCCCACACCAGCCTCCAACACCCAGGTTGTTAAGTTGTGGGCGAAGATAGCAGATGACACAGCGATTTCTCCAGAGCAGCTCTTTACTTGCAAGCTGGACAGAACTGAACAGCAAACAGCTCAGCTGGCCTGCTTTTATAGGCAGCCGGCTGTCAACATTGTAGCAACAACAACCCAGAGTTTCCCGCCTAAAATGACTGACGTGGACCTGAGTGAAAACTATCTACAGACCTGAGTGAAAACTATCTACAGTATCCCCCTGCTGGCCCAGGGTGAAACTTCACTACATAACACAGGTAATCTGAGTCTTTGTTTGGGGGGGGTGTACCCTCGCCTACATCTCCAGTAATAGGGTATCCCATTAAAGGGATCCGTGAAGGGCTCGTTTCTGTCCATATGCCCAGACAGTGGCTTGGGCCTCAGTGCTCTTAAAGGCACCGATCCTCGTGGGGATCCCCCTATTTGATGTAAGCCATAGGAATCCCCACTGCCAGTTTGACCCTGATGTCATTTCCAGCAGGTGGGCCAGAAATAAATGGTTACTGAAATATACTCGGAGTCGAGTGTGGATTTCATGCTCTTTATTCAGCTCATAGTAGTGAGGAATGGAAGTTCCCCCGAAATGTCTGCTTTATATACTTAATTTATACAATGGGCCCCACGTGATTGGCTAGTTCCGGGATTCACCCAATCAGGATGCGGATTCACTTCCACCTGGAGTTGGATTGGGTGGCTCCTGCAGACCAATCAGACTGCTGCAATTTGGATCCTATTCAATATCCTATTCAATATCCTATTCGAGCCAGAACCCGAACCCCAGACCAGGGAATACCCCAGGCCGCAATGCACACGTAGGCGGCCAGCACACCTTGAGGACTATGAATGCGACCTCCCGGGCAGGACTGGAACTTAGAGAGGAGGGGTGTTATGTACTGAGTTGAATAGGGTCCAAAATGCAGCAGTCTGATTGGTCGTAGTCTGATTGGTCCGCAGGAGCCACCCAATCCAGCTCCAGATGGAAGTGAATCCACAACCTGATTGGCCTACAGGAGAATCCTGGAATTAGCCAATCACATGCAGCCCATTGTGTAAATAATGTATATAAAGCAGATACTTTGGGGGAACTTCCATTCCTCCTCACCACTATGAGCTGAATAAAGAACATGAATTCCACTCTCGACTTCGAGTATATTTCAGTACATAACAGTTACCTATTGCCTACGCCAGGCTTCCTCAACCTCGGCTCTCCAGATGTTTGAGACCTCATTTCCCAGCATCCCTGACCACTGGTCCGGATAACTAGGGATCATGGGAGGTGTAGGCCAAAAACATCTGGCGGGCCAAGGCTGATGAAGCCTGGCCTATGCCAAACTTCTTCATCTGTAGTCAATAAAAGTTGTAGCCTGATTTGATCCCATTCAATGGTGTGGTGTCATTTTTTGGTAACACATCTGGGGTGTGGGGGTGTGCACAGCTTGGGCCTGCAAGTGGGTCAAGAAGATGTGCATTTTACAGAGGAGAGCACTGAAAAATGCATGGACATGCACTTTGCGTTACTGACACCTCCCACATTATGTATCTGAGTGCAGAAAGGTTTCTTATGAAGCAGGTCTAAGTGCCTCTCAGTTAAATGGATTGGACTACATTTGATGACTTAAAAGTCCTCCCCCTTCATAGATATTCTATTTTTCTGATGATCAATAAAGGTCCGCTTCAAGCTGATGAGATCAAGTAGCTCAGCTGGCTGCTAAAACAAGAAAGCAGAAGAAGACCAGGCTTAGTTCTCATTGGATATTAGGTTCAGGCAATGGAATTAGCTGTAAAATAGTTTCTGCTTTTTCCCCCTGAGAAAATTTCTGAGATTTTTATTTTTCAAACGCCTCAGGGGGTAGAAGTCTACTATGTAGATTTTAACCCCTGAATATTTTAAACCATTTTTGTTTGTTTGGCAGCAACCTCCCCCCCCCCCCCGGACAATGCCACAGAATGGATGCAAAGTGGCTGCCAGGCTGCCAACATGGCTGCCGCTGTCATTTGTGGTGGCAGCCGAAAGAAAGGAAGAAATAATGATTTGGTAATTCATAATCTGTCTCTGCTCAAATCCATACCTATCCCGAGTTATTTTCCAATTGGAATGAATTAATATAGCTCTGCAATTTCGGTAAAAGCAACATATACATTACAAAAAATGAACAGACTCCCAACTTTTCATTTCAATTTATAGTAATAGCATTTTCAGATTATAATCCTGTATGATCTGAGGGAAGCAGAGCCACTGTGGTTTCCTACAGATAATGTTGGACTAATTTCCTATCATCCGTTATTGGCCCTTCAGGCTAAGGATGATCAGAGTTGAACAGCATATGAAGGGCTCTACCCCAATCTGAGGCCATATTCTAGCCTATCTTTTAATATTTATTATACACACACACACACCAAATCTCAGTTGCTTTCTCATCAGATGTTCTCAAGGTGAGATATGCAAAAATATAATAATAATAAAAAAAATTATTTATACCCTGCCCTTCCTGGTTCAAAAACCAGGCTCAGGGCGGGTAACAACAAATTTAAACAATTATAAAAGCATCATCAAATACAGTATAAAAACATGAATAACAATAAAATAAAAAATCAATTAGATAATCCCCAGGGCTAGCTGGCTGAATTGGTCCTACTTGGGCCAGCGAGGAGGCCAGGGGAGAATTAGCTGTGGGGTCTCAGAGCGGGTGGTCTTCATAAAAGGGGAGAGGGAGGGAAGAGAAGGGAAAGAAGAGATCAGGCTGAATTCAAATTAAAGGCCAGGAGGAATAGCTCTGTCTTACAGGCCTGATGGAAGGAGGTTAAATCCTGCAGGGCCCTGGTCTCATGGGACACAGCATTCCAGCAGGTCGGAGCCATCACTGAGAAGGCCCTGTCCCTGGTGGAGGATAGTCTGACTTCCTTAGGGCCCGGGACCTCTAAACTACAGTGGTGCCTCGCAAGACGAAAAGAATCCGTTCCGCGAGTCTCTTTGTCTTGCGGTTTTTCTGTCTTGCGAAGCAAGCCCATTAGCGGATTAGCGCTATTAGCGGCTTAGTGGCTTAGCGGATCAGTTGATAAGCGGCTTAGCGGATCAGCTGTTAAGCGGCTTAGCGGATCAGCTGATAAGCAGCTTAGCGGATCAGCTGATAAGCGGCATAGCGGATCAGCTGATAAGCGGCTTAGCGGCTTAGAAAAAGGGGGGAGGGGGGAAAAAACGCAGGAACTCGCAAGACATTTTCGTCTTGCTAAGCAAGCCCATAGGAAATTCGTTTTGCGAAGCACCTCCAAAACGGAAAACCCTTTCGTCTAGCGGGTTTTCCGTCTTGTGAGGCATTCGTCTTGCGGGGCACCACTGTATGGTTATTCACGGACCTTAAGGTCCTCTGCAGGGCATACCAGGAGCGGCGGTCCCACAAGGGCCCTAAGCCATAAAATGTATAAACAGAAATGTTTAACTAAAAGACATGTCAGTGGCATCCAGTTTGCATATGGTTGATTTGTTGATGTGAAATATACACATTAATGATTCCTATTTTTCCCCCTGTTCTGGCTTAGTGCAAAAAATAACTCTCCATCCTTTCACAATTGTGGCTGGGCAAACCTAGCCAGATGTGCCCATCTGTATAAATATAATATTTATATATTATAAATATAAATAGTTTTTAAAAAAATTCTGGAAACATTTTTTTTGCATTCTACAATTGGCATATATAGAAATGGATAAAGTACACATAAATGTGGATTATTTTTAGAGATTTCATACTACTGGAACTTTAACAAATATCACTTTTATTTTGATGATCTTACAATTTTAAAAAGAATTGTACCAGTGATTAGTATGCGCAAATAAACTTTTAAAGTCATTTTTATTGTACTAAGTGATCAATGCTTCATAGTTGAAGAAGAGTGTCATCAGCATAGATACAGATATATTTCATAGGAGATGTATTTATGCTTCATACTTGATATAGAAAGGTACATTTTTTAAAATTGAAGAAGAGTGTCATCAGCATAGATAAAGATATATAGATATATTCAGTAGGAGACAGGTACATATAATAATTACAGCGGACAGTTAACTTATGTTCTTCAGTCCTTCTACTCGGTACAGTGAAATTATGTTGTTTTCAAATGAAAGTTTAAGTAATTTAATTTTAAAAAGTGACATCTGTTCCATGGGCTTTAATGTTTGATATTTGCCTTGAAATCTACCTGTATTTCTCATACTACAGAATCCTTCTGTGATGGCCTCGATTTTAATTTTTTATTTTATTTTAAACGGGTTTGATCTTTTTATTTGTGAAATGCTCCTAAGAGTCACAGAGCAAAAGCAACCTCATAATTTTCCTCACAGGGCTTTCCACACCCCACACATTAACAACTCATTCAATTATATCTTTATATGGTGCTGCTGTTTGTGATTATTATATCCAGGAATGATGAGGATCAGCGTAAGGTCTTTGGGCACCAGGGCATGAGATTCTGGGCCAAGATGATTTAGATTTCTAGTCCTTCATTTTGTTTTATTAATACCCAAGAAAGCATCTTGTTAACTGAACCCAATCATTTTATGGTGATGTGCATGTGATAAGCTCAAGGTGAACTCAAATGGATAAATATATCTAGGGAGCACAGCTGCAGATGCTTGAAGAAAATGATGGAGGACAGCTTCATAATGTCAAATACAAAGAAGCAAAATAATTTTATTCTGATTCAACTAAGGACTACCCCTGCTATGCATATTGCTAGCTGGATGGAGGGTTGCCTCTGCAATCTCTTTAGTATTTTAAACTCTTAACAGTGCAATCCTGTGCACATCTACTCAAAAGTAAGTCCCATTACTTAGTTTCAGGTAAATGGGCATAGGATTGCAGCCTTAGTTTTAAATCGTATTATTGCTTCACCTGGAATATTGGTTTGTATTGGATGGTGACTAATAAAATCAATAATAATACAGAATAAAGCAACAGGGTATTGTGGCACCTTAAAGAATAACAAATTTATTATAAGTTAGAGTCCACTTCATAACCATGTTTTCATATTCTGGCAAGTTCCTAAGCTTGGTCTCATGGAGAAAGCGAGAGAGAGTCCTAATGCCCAGTGAGTTGCATGCCTAGGTTGTGGATTTAAATATCCACAAATATCCATATCTACTGACAATGGTCTCCCTGGCTGCGGTTCCAGAATTGTGGCGTCACTACTGAGAAACCTGTGGGATGTAATCCACTGGGAGCAGTCAAATACAACTGGGCTGGAGCATCCTTCCTTGCATGTGACTAGAGGTGGGCATGGTCTTACCTGTCCAGGTAACAAAAAGGACAAGGCACGCAGCCATCTCTGTCTCTTTGATTTCCTCCCTCGTTGGACCAGCTTTTAGCTAGAATTGCTCTGTTGGCTCTTAGCCAACAGTGGACACTGGGATTATCTCCATATGGGATAGATCCACATGTATATACTTTGTAATTAAGTCTGCCTTCAGGGATCCAACTGTGAACTGCTAATGTGAGTAAACTTCTTTTATATACTTTACACAAGATTGTGGCGTGTTTATTCTTTTAAGAGGGGTATAAGGGAACTTACCAGGATTCTAATATTGAGAGGCTTAAACAAGCCTGCAACCAGCTATATCTACTGTGCCTTTAAAAGGGGAATGTAAAACTCTGGTAAGTTATAGAACTTGCTAGCGCAAATTAGGAAGGATAGTAATAAAAAATATATATTTTCCTGCCTCCCTGAACATTCCCACCAAAACCCATGTCCTTTACGTTTATAGTTGTTGCTCTTTACCACAGAAACAACTTGCAACCAAGGGTTCTTCAGGTACCACCTCACCCTATGTAGGTCCCTGCTCAGCAGCTGTACTCCTCAGATGGGGCATGGCTGAGAAGTGCACTTAGCTCAGCAGAACTGTTGGGATCCACGGCCTGGTAATCTAGCAAGGAGGTGGTGGTGGAGGGAGGGAGGGTCTCCATCCACAACATGCAAGTGCACGACATCATTGCCCTTGCTGATGTCAGCAGCCCTTGTCCACACCAGGAACCAGTATTCATTCTTTATTATTATTTTTACAGTGCGGGAGTGATCTGTGCTTCCATCTTAATGCAGCAAAAGGGTTGCTTCAACTACCAAAGCAAGCAGCAAGAGAAACGAGATGGTCCTATAAAACAGTGGTAGCTGACCTGTGACCCTCCAGTGTTCTTGGACTGCAACTCCCATCAGTGCCCCATTCCTCTCTGCACCATGGTTGACGGTTAGGGGTGATGGAAGTTTTAGCCCAGTAACACCCAGACTTTACACCCACATTGTAAAGGCATACAGCGAAAAAGGTTGTCCCATAAACAAGTGACAAAATGGATTGAAAGGGGCACACCGCCATTCCCAACCAAATGTGGAATAAGAGACCTGATCATTTGAAGAATAACTTAGCTTAGAATAGTGATTGTATTCTAACTTGCATTTACTGACAAACTACAAGCATTCTTTATATATATAAAAAGCATCTGCATTTACAACCCATAAATTCTTCCCAGCCCTTTAAATGAGCTCTCCATCTTCAATATATTTGAGTTCTCTATAAATCTACCATTCCTTAATCTAAATGTAATCATCTTGTAATAGACCGATTCCAGTAAAAATGCCATTAATCTTGTTTCCTTGGAAGAGAAGGAGGCAGAACGGCAAAGAAGGGAATAAAGAGAAAATTTTCTTCTAGTGTTTCACTGTGGTGTTTTTTATTTAATTTCCAAATTTAAATAGAATCATGATGAACAGCAATAAACATGGGCAAGATCCAGCGAATGGCAAGCATTTCTTGCACAGTGGAATTTAAAGATGCTCCAATTGTGCTGCATATGATTTTGTTTACTTCCACTTGGGCTCCAATGTTTCATTTGGTGTTTTAGAAGGACCACAAAATGCCGAATGAAGGCCCTTTCAAGTTACCAATTGTCTAATGCAGCTATAAACCACTGAGCCTAGGACTTGCCAATCAGAAGGTCAGCGGTTCGAATCCCCGCGACAGGGTGAACTCCCATTGCTCGGTCCCTGCTCCTGCCAACCTAGCAGTTCAAAAGCACATCAAAGTGCAAGTAGATAAATAGGTACCACTCCAGCAGGAAGCTAAACTGTGTTTCCGTGCGCAGCTCAGGTTCGCCAGAAGCGGCTTAGTCATGCTGGCCACATGACCCGGAAGCTGTATGCCAGCTCCCTCAGCCAATAAAGCGAGATGAGTGCTGCAACCCCAGAGTCGGCCACGACTGGACCTAATGGTCAGGGGTCCCTTTACCTTTACCTTAATGCAGCTTAACAATTCAGACATCTCCATTTTACAAAAATATAAAAACACTCTCTGTAGGATTCCCATTATTGTCACGAGAATAAATGTTATGTCACAACAGTGACATTATGCTTCCTCAAGTTTGTATTTCTGCAACCTCAAACAACACGTGGTTGGACTACTGTAATGGGATCTTTACGGGGCTGCCTTCAAAAATGGACCGCATGCTGCGGCTTGTGCATGTTGAGCTTAGCAACTTGTCAACATCATTTCACAGAGGTCATGAAGGCATTGCCCTGCCTGGCGATATGCTACTGGGTCAAATTCAAGGGGCTTGTCAGAAGTACACCTGGGTTCCCTTGCCCCCTTGTCAAACAGCTGTACCGGCACCGGGGCCGGATTTAGGTTTGACAAGGCCCTAAGCTACTGAAGGCAATGGGGCCCTTTACATGTCCAGCTGTCCTTTGTCAACAATAAAAGGTCGGTTTTTTGTGTTGAATATATGCTATATGGTAATTTATGGACCTAATAGGTATCTAAAGCCATTTGCACATAACAAAATAACCAGTCCATGCAGAATATAGGCACTCTATACATAGAAAGGAGCAAACCAGTGATATTTTAGGGAGCTGGTCACCACTACTGAGAAGGCCCTGTAACTTTGCTTCTTGACCGCAGACATAGGTATGAGAGATAAGTATCCTTGCAAATCCTTAGCATCTATGATTCTATGGGAAAACATCATAGGGGCCTACACAACACACAACACTGGTTTTATTTTATTTGTTTTTTATCTTATATTTTGGAAATGTACACCCAGTGGATATTTTTCCTTTAAATTTTTTTGGAGGCCCAAAGAGAGTGGGGCCCAATCTATAGCTTGTTTAGCTTATATGTAAATCTGGCACTGATGTATCGGTACCTCCAAAGCTGGGAAAGACCAGGGACCAGAAATGCAGAAAGTTTGCTTTTCTGTGCTCCTCCAGCAATTTCCTCCATGCCCGTGGGGACTGAGTCTGCTCTGCCCCTTTCCCTTCTACTTCTCTGCCTCCCTCCCTTTCCCCTCCTGCTGCAACTCTCACCGGCTCTCTCTGCCTTTCTTCCCTCTGAGTCATGCTGGGCGCTCCGGTCAGACTTCTAATCACACCACCAAACTGGAGAGGGAGCCCTGCAAGGCTGCTGCAACGGCCCATGCCAGTGGCCAGATTCCGCCACCAAACTGCCCGGGGCTTCATCCAGCCACCCAGAGCAACAGAGGAGCGGCCTGGGGGTGGCCACAAATGGGTGGGCTCCTAGCCCCTGTGAGCCAGAGTGGAGACTGCAAGCCTAGCCATTGCTGCCACCTGGAGCTCAGGAGCTTCACCCGCATCACAAAAGACAGGATTCTAAAACCCTCCAATGACATTTGCTGGCAGATGGCAGGCAGCCAATCCCTGCTGTGATAGGGCCAGCATTGTGATTCGCCAGTTACAGCATAAGACGACCTATCACAGGTGGGGAGGTGTGTTGCCTGGGCTGAGTGTCTCTGTTTGCCATCCCTCTTGATGTTACAATAAATCCTTTTTGAGCTGAAATCTGGTCTTGGGTCATGGCTGAGCCCACCTACATTTCAGAGAGGCATGGTTTTTGTGCCCTCCTGGACCTGCACCCTTGACAGGGGCCCACCTGGTTAACCTCTAGGTATGCCCCTTCACGTGATTACTTAAAAAGCCCTAAACAACTTGGGACCTAAATACTTCAAGGAGCATCTTCATGTGAATCAACCTGCCTCTGAGTTCAGATCATGAGATCCCTTTTGCGGCAATCTACAAGAGGGACCTCTCTGCAGTCGCAGCCTCCCTCTGGAATGTCTGCCCCTCGGATACTTACAGCTGACTCTGACTGTTGAGTTTTCGTTGTCAGCTAAAAGCATATTTATTTGCTCAGGCAATTTGCTTTTTGCTATGTTTGTTGTTCGAGTTGTTAAAAACACACACAACAACCTGGCCTTTGATCTGATCTTTATGTAATTGTTATTTTTATTTTATTTTCTATTATTTTCTATTTGCTTTGTTGCACTCCACCCTGAGATTGCTAGTCAGTGAAGGGTTGGTTTAAAATGTTCTTAAATAAATAAGCACTTGACTGCATCTAGCCAACAATGATAGTAGTGGTGATTTGGATTGCAGAGTACAAACCAATTTGTGCAATCAACATCAGTAAACAAATGAAAAAAAGCTTGTGTGTCCTCAGCAACAACAATCACATCATTCCTTTCCTTTTCCTCTACAAAATTCTTATGAGATTCCCATCTCACTTACCTCTGATGTGCTTCCAAAGATCCCCCAGAAAAGTTCCTTTTCAAAGAGCAGAGACGTTTGAGAAAGGAGAATGTTTAGTTATTTAATTAGTTAGTTAGTTATTACATTTATATCCAAGGAGCGCAAGGTGGAATACACAGGTCTCTACCTCTCCATGTTATTCCCACCACAGCCCTGTGAGGTAGGTTAGGTGAGTGAGTGAGTGAGTGAGTGAGTGAGTGAATGAGTGACTGGTGCAAGCCCACCCAGTGAGCTTCACGATTGAGTCGGCATTCAAACCCTGGACTCCCAGGTCCTAGTCCGACACTACACCACACTATTCGTTTCTTGGAAGATCACCAGCGCCAAAGCAATGATTCTTCAACATCAACTTCATTGGACTGGCCATGTTGTTTGGATGCCCAATTATCATCTTCCAAAGCAACTACTCTATTCCAAACTTAAAAATCGATAGCGTAATGCTGGTGGTCAACAAAAGAGGTTTAAAAACTCTCTCAAGGTAAATCTTTTAAAAATGTAGTATAAACACCGACAACTGGGAAACGCTGGCCCTCAAGTGCTCCAATTGGAGAACATGGGCTTTGAAGATGCTAAAACTCAGGACAAAAGGGAGAAACATGCTAAGAGGAAGGCACAATTGGCAAACCCTCACCATGATCAACTCCTGCCCAGAAACCTATGTCCCCACTGTGGAAGGAAGTGTGGATCCAGAACTGGCCTCCACAGTAACTTATGGACTTACTGTTAAAACCGTGTTTATGGAAGACAATATTACTTTGACTGATCGCCAAAGAAGAAAGAAGAAGAAGAATAGCCAAATCCTTAGCGTTCATAGTGGAGAAGTGTTCTCATTACCTCAAGGGCATTTATTTCTAGAGTGGTTTTTTTATTCTTCAGCCCTTTTACTTTATTTTAAAAGGACTTTGGTTTTGAGCCTGGTCTGACCAATGCTGAATTGACCAAATGATTGTTGTTCGCTTTAGCCAGCCAAGTAGCCAACATACAGAATCAACAGTCTGATCACAAGCAGATTTCCTCCTTCACATGGGACTTACTCCCATATATGTGTGTACAGAATAGCATCCTCAGTTCCTAGTAAATATGCTTTGGATTACAGCTTTATGCTTAACAGCTCAGCAAAAGCATGAACCTGAGAGTTCTGCAGGATCATCTCCAAATTCAACAGCTGAAGAAATAAATCTAACTTCATTATGTCACTTCTCCAATTTCTTTCTCTCTTTAATGTAATGTACAACAGATTTCCTTCTGCAGAGCATTATCCAACTTCACTGTCAGACCAGCTTATTCAGATCCCATCTGTGTGCTTCCAAAAACAGTAAAAACAATTTCTTGAACAAGACTCATATTATCATAAAGACTAAAGTTAGCAAAATCTCTCCAAAAGCACACTTTTTTTGTCTTCTCTGGAAAGAAAAAGACCCTCAGATTAGAGGGTCTCCCTGCAATAAATTTTGCCATTTTCCTGGGCTGTTCCTGTTGGAGAGTGGCCTGTTTTGACCCAGATGAAGAACCTGCAGCACATTGTCCCAGTGTGGAGGAGAGAGGCCTCCATCAGTGCCAACCATACCTCCTTCTTGGGGCTTGCAGGAAGGGGGGTCTTATCCATAGAGGCTAGTGGCGCCAGGGCGCCAAGTTCTGGAGGGCACCAGGGAAGAGCTGGAGGCTGGACACAGCGCCTCCCAGCATCAACTTGCCACCCTTGCCCTGCCTCCACCATGCCACGCCAAAGCAGCGCCGTGCCTGGAGCCTCCATCTGCCATGGCCACCGCAGCATGAAGCAGCCAGCTGAACCAGGAGACACCACATCCAGCCTCCGCCTCTTCTCTGCTGGAGGAGCCGCCCTCTAACCACTGCCCACCTCCTCCAGCCCCGCTGGCGGCGCCGTCCTCCCTAAAAAAATGTTCAACAACTCTGGGAAATGGGGAGCGGGGCCTGCTGGAGGGAGCTTTGCACCACAGCGCCGGATATGCTTAAGACGGCCCTGCTTGCAGGGCAACTCTGTGTGTGTGTGTGGCAGCACCCAGTTATGTCAACATAGCTCACATTCCTCCATCTGAGCAAAGGGAGGGGCTTCCACCATTTCCTATGGCTTCCCAACCGACACGACAAGTGTACAATTGTTGCTCTAAGTTCCCTTTTCTTGGAGCAAAATAGATGAATAAATATTGTAATTGGTATAGGTTGTGACTTCAGATCACGGGATGCTTGGCCAATTAGAAAACAAATCCAGGAACAAAAAGTCAAGTTCAAAAGACTTTACAGGCACAGCTTCGCCATCAAGCTGGAGAAAGAACATCTGCAAATAATCAGCTGACGCGTCTTTTGGGGCAGAGTTGAAACAGCAGGCAGTTTCTATTATCTTGGTCACTTCATTACTTTAGTCATCCAGCCCTGTTTGGTGATCCTGGCAGATGTATTTAAGTGCAGAATGGAGCACATAATTCACAGTGAATAATTTCATATGAACAGTTCATTCTCTCATTTGAGTGTACAGGACGCAGGCAAAAGTACAGATACCTCCGGTTTAGTCATTATTTTAAAATGTTTGGCACTGTGTGTTTTTTTCTGGCAGCCTCCATTATGCAGTGGCTTAAAAGTCACAGTATCAGCCAATGAATGAACCAGAATTTTTTTCCAGGGAATAGGATATTAATCTCTTCATGAGCAGGCAAAGTCCAGCAGCAGTGCTACAGACTTCAGGTTCTTTTCAATGAATGAGCAATTGAGACGCTTGCTGCCTTTGGAATGTATCTGCTTACAATTGTCTAAGTAGACTCCTAAAAACAGGCAGCAAAAAAACCACCAGTCCTGAATTAGATTCCCACTGACCATTTGAATGGCCTCTGCAGCGCACACACTTTCCTGATCGCTTTTAATCCAGCTGAACATCAAATCAAAACCTCTCTCCCAACTGGAATGGCAAAAATATCATTTTTCTGCCTCCTCAGTTTTTAAATACCATTTAGAGATCATCCCTGAGTTGGGAAAAAAAACAGTTGACAAACAATGAATGCGTATACAAGGAGGCTACATTTCCTGTTCTAAATTGGTAAAAAAATCAAGCAAGTCCATTTTTGTATGTGCTGCAAAAATACATAGGAAGATGTGATTAGTCCTCCCGAATCTGAGTTATCGCTCCATCAACTTTCGGTCAAAATCAAGCTCTTAAAACAATCAGAAGAATAATGGTCTTCGTATTCCAGGTGCTTACATTAGGTGGTTAAAGCACTAAACAACTTAGGCCCCAAACACCTGAGAGACCACCTCCTTCCCTACAGAGCCTCTTGGGTGTTAAGATAAACAGAGGGGGCTTCCTTGGCAGTTCCAACGTCTTCGGAAGTTCAAGGGATGGTGGCCCAGGAGACAGCATGCTCTCTGGCAGCCCCTAAACTGTAGACTTCCCTCCTAGCAGGGATCTGGCATCTTCATTATCAGTTCTCATTGTTTGCTGAAGGTATTATCCCCACACCTCCGCTGGCTTTGCTGCTTCCATGCGGGGAAACCTGATCTTTAGTGCTGAGTTGGAACCAGCAACAATTGAGTTTCCCAGGGATTGTTGTTTGTTCTGATTTAGCACTAAAGAGTGAGTTTTCTGGGGGGAAGTGGCGGGGCAAAGGCAAAAGTGCTCAGAACGGAAGTGTGGAATAGCCTGAAGATCCAGCTCTTCATCCTGGCCTGTGACACCTGACATATTTTGGAGACCCACCCTATTCTTGAGAATGTGGTTTGTTTTACATTGTATTTTAAATTGTTGTAACCCATCTTGAAGCCTTATGGCGAAGGGTGGGTGATAAATTGAACAACTAAATAGTAAATAATGGTGCTATTTAAAATGTATTCAGGCCTCTTAATTTATAGTTCTTCACTCAGTAGCAGGTGGCATGGTGGAACAGCATTGCTCACTTGAGCTGTAGTTGATTGTGTCGTTGCTTATGAGGAGGTCAAACAGTGATGTAAACAAAAGCAACACCCTGGCCAGAGGACAGGTGAGTATCCCCACTGTCATCTGCTCTCAGCCTTCTAGTTTGCTCAATGGACAGCTGGGAACTGAAGCTGAGAAATAGTGTTTGTCAAAATCACACTTAGCTTGTGGTTCTTCATTTTTAAATTGCATTTATATCCCACCTCCGAAGGAGTTGAAGGTAGAGTACAGGCATAGGCAAACTCGGTCCTCCAGATGTTTTGGGACTACAACTCCCATCATCCCTGACCACTGATCCTGCTAGCTAGGGATGATGGGAGTTGTAGTCCCAAAACATCTGGAGGGCCGAGTTTGCCTATGCCTGGTAGAGTACATCATTCTCTCCCTCCTCGTCTAATCCCCACCACGACCCTGTGAGGTAGGTAAGGCTGAGAAGGAGTGGTTGGCTCAAGGTCATCCATTAAATGTCATGGCTGAGTGGGGATTTGAAGCCGGGTGCCACAGGTTCTAGCCTGACACGCTCGCAACCTTGGCTCTCCCAGCTCTGCCACTGGACTGCAATTAAACCAGCCCCATTTGAATCCTGATGCTAATTGTCAGATTGGGTTTCCCTGCAGAGATGCAGCCCCTTGCTGTCATATGGAAAGCAGAAATAAGGATCACTCTTAGTTTAGGATTCTGTGCTCTGACGTGCTTTTGCCCGTCGAGCCCGGGCTAATCTGTCTCCTTGCTATTCAACACCTGTCTCATCTATTTCGTCTTTCCATTTTATCTGTTTACTGCAGTGACTGCTCTTCCAGCATTCTGGACAAGCATCATTTCACCTTGCGGCAGAGTTAAACAGCTGTAGCTGCTTTCCTGTAGAAGAATTACTCAGTAGAAGCCCTTTAGGATAGCTGGTTTGAATAGCCAATGACTGCATCCATATGTTTACCCTAGGACAGCTTAAAACAAAGTAACAGAAAGGGACAGCTTTGAAAACTAATTAGAAATACCATTGCCACTCAAGGTAGAACAGCTACTATGTGGAGGCAAGAAAACAGTCGATGTTGCATTCCAAAGCTTTTCTATATAGACAACCAGGCTTGGTAAACAGATGTTCCAGGCAGGGCCCGGTTTGGACTTCTGCCTCCCCAATGCTCTATCAGTTCATCCTTCTCCATTCAATTCCCTCTCCTTCCAGAAACACACTGCCTCAGGTGCATTCTGCTATTTACCTGAACACGCTGTGAATGAGGGGAGGGCTGTGCAGTTCACGCAAGACCCCACCCCAAGTCCCTGGGTACATTGGCTCTTCTTCAGACCTTTGTGCATTCATGCAGGTCACATTCACACAAAGGTCTGAAGGGGTTTTAAGTGTGTTAAAAGATCTTCTCCCTGCCCCATTTCGATTCCCCGTTGCAGAGAGGTTTCAGACGGCATCCGACAGAATGCCTGTAAAAGCCCCCGTTAGACCTTTGCACTAAACCTACAAAAGTCTAAAGGGGAGTTCTCCTGCTCAGGTAAAGGTAAAGGGACCCCTGACCATTAGGTCCAGTCGCAGACAACTCGGGGGTTGCGACGCTCATCTCGCTTTATTGACCGAGGGAGCTGGCGTACAGCTTCCGGGTTATTTGGCCAGCATGACTAAGTCGCTTCTGGCGAACCAGAGCAGCGCACGGAAACGCCGTTTACCTTCCCGCCGGATTGGTACCTATTTATCTACTTGCACTTTGATGTGCTTTCAAACTGCTAGGTTGGCAGGAGCAGGGACTGAGCAACGGGAGCTCATCCCGTTGCGGGGATTCAAACCGCCGACCTTCTGATTGGCAAGTCCTAGGCTCTGTGATTTAACCCACAGCGCCACCATGTCCCCTCCTGCTCAGAGCCAAGGCTTATATGCATGTATGTCCCCACCCTGGTGAAGTTTGATCATTCACATGCTCAGATATGTGAATACACACACACTTCTGAGAAAATAGCAAATGCCCCAAAACAGTTTATCGTTAAATAAAGAGTAAATATTGGGATGCCGATGCCGGTGACAGATTTGCCCATGGCTCATTATCTAATTAAAGGTAAAGGTAAAGGTACCCCTGCCCGTACGGGCCAGTCTTGACAGACTCTAGGGTTTTGTGCTCATCTCACTTAAGAGGCCGGGGGCCAGCGCTGTCTGGAGACACTTCCGGGTCATGTGGCCAGCGTGACGAAGCTGCTCTGGTGAACCACACGGAAACGCCGTTTACCTTCCCGCTATAAAGCGGTACCTATTTATCTACTTGCACTTAAGGGTGCTTTCGAACTGCTAGGTAGGCAAGAGCTGGGACCGGCCGACGGGAGCTCACCCCGCCGCGGGGATTCGAACCGCCGACCATGCAATTGGCAAGTCCTAGGCGCTGAGGTTTTACCCACAGCGCCACCCGCGTCCC
This sequence comes from Podarcis erhardii, assembly GCF_964252035.2. Taxonomy (NCBI): domain Eukaryota; kingdom Metazoa; phylum Chordata; class Lepidosauria; order Squamata; family Lacertidae; genus Podarcis; species Podarcis erhardii. Next base: position 98,113,125 of record NC_138508.1, on the reverse strand, counting down.
CAATTAGATGGCAGCTAATTTTGAAAGATTACAAACTGCCTTAAATTCAACTCAAATCTATAAACAAGAATATTCTAATATAGCAGATAAAATCATTTTGTAACTTCATTTAATAGGAAGCAGGTGGTGGGAAACTCATGCCTGTGTCAGGATGAGTTCATCACTTTGAAGGGGATTCCCAGTAAAAAAGAAAAAAGAAAAGAAATTCACACCTGGGATTTAGTGGCCTTCAACTTTCAGCAGCCATAAAATCTCTTCCATAGTTCTCTGCAAACTGTTGGCAGCCAGTCCAGGTTTGTTATTTCCAAGTGTAGGCAACAAGCTGATTTAGAGTAATCTGCAAAAACAATGATGTGTTTCCTTCACTTGTGATTCTAGGGAGTTTTCTCCTTCCTTGCTTTAGACTCAGACCCTCAGTGTGATAGTTTGTGCACAAAAGGATGGAAACGGGTAAACTAAAATGATCTCAGCCTGGCTTGAACTGTCATCAGGCACATGATTTTGAACAGCTGAGAAGGACTTTGGCAAGTGGTAAGTGAGGGTTGAAGTTCTGGTTTGTCCTTTGGTATTATTAGTCCTGAGACCAAACATCTCCTCAGACCATGCTCATCACTTGTGCCTCAGTAAGTTCCATCGAGTTCAAAGCAGCTTACTCCCAGGTAAGCTTGCCTAAGATTGCAGCCTTATGCAACACAGAGTTATAGCTTGGATGGAGCTAATTGGTGGGATAAAATTTTTTGGTGATTAGTCATTACAGTGGTATCTTGGGTTAAGTACTTACTGTAATTCGTTCTGGAGGTCCGTTCTTAACCTGAAACTGTTCTTAACCTGAGGTACCACTTTAGCTAATGGGGCCTCCTGCTGTCGCCGCACCGCCATAGCACGATTTCTGTTCTCATCCTGAAGCAAAGTTCTTAACCTGAGGTAATATTTCTGGGTTAGCGTAGTCTGTAACCTGAAGCGTACGTGACCTGAAGCGTATGTAACCTGAGGTATCACTGTACTTTTCTAGTCCAATCCGTAACACCACGTTCTGGCAGGTAATCAGTATTGGGGTCTGAGATAACAGTAAAACTCAGAGCTTTGCGCTACTCCTCACTCCACCCCTAGCAAGCATCCAGGCTCCACCTAGTATCTCACAAAGTCCCCACACTGGCTCTGCCATTCATCCCATCAGGTTCTGCCCAGGTTCCACCCTGATGCTGCCTCCTCACCTGCCACATTCAACCCAAGCCTTGAGCTGTCAGAATCCGCCCAGGGGTGGGCAAGTGATAATCTTCTTATATTGCATCATACAGATCAACCCACCCAAACCAGATGACAGTGCAATGCAGTCTGCAGGTACGTAACAGTGGCCCAAAAAATCCTTTCCCACCTTTCAGGCATTTATCTATCATTAGTTGCCTGACCTCAGTTTCAAAGGAGCAATTGTCCCCTATTGCATACGCCCTATTATGTCCTCTAAAACAAATATTGCCGCTAGTGTGATTCTATTCGGCCCGTGGTCATTTCAGCTGAACCCTTCCTGACTTACCTACTCTTGACATTAATGGTTTCCAAACGCTTCAGATTTAAATCATCAAAATGAAAATCTTTGCATCCATATCCGGTTTTAAAGACAGCCTTTTTAAAAAGGAAGAAGTCAATAATCGCTCCAAAGCTTTGACATTAAACAAACTAAACTTCAAATAATACAATGATAGAATAGATTTAATAAACTCAATGTCCAACTTCAGTAGTACTTAATCTCCCAGAATTATTATGTCACCCACTATCACCTCATAAGAAAAATTCCAGAAAGCAATTTCCCAGTGCACAAAAGCACACTATTTTATGCTTTTCTGTCACATTAGAAAGCAGCAGCTATATGTCTAACTGTTAAGGAGTTTCCACTGGCAGCATACGGTATATATGAGATAATAATTTTGGCAATAGGGTATGGATAGATAACTCTTGGTCCAAGGGCCGGATTCAGCCCACTGAATTCTGCAGCCAGGCTGCATTTGCCAAATCTCCTTCCTCCCACCCTCCACCCCACTTATTCCTCCTGCTTCCTCCCGCCAACCCCACCTACCTCCCATCCTAGGTGAAGGGAGGAGGACTGGCCAACGGGGTGAAAAGGAATTGTTGGGTTCACATTTCCATGCAATCGCACCTTCCCAAATGAGTATATGTGAACTGAAATGAGGCTATCCTTCAAAATTTGCACTCCTCTGAAATCTGCAATGCAGTTCTATATCTTTAAAAAAAAAGCATTTGAAAAGCACGTATTAGGGGAGAGTATATTGGTGAAAATAATGTACAGAATCCATTGCGCTGGGTAACATTGCTTGCAAAGTTGCGCATATATAGGGAAGCTGCATGTGAACACATGTACGTCTAGAAATGCACATGAAAGTATATGGATTTTCATGATTTTTTAAAACCACAAACTGATCTGGAAATGGGCAGAACTCAGCTTAAGATTGGAAACAAATGAAAAACTGAGGAAAAAATGAAATTGACAAACACCTCCGTCTTTGCTGGCTGGCAACTCCTCCCCATTCCCTTCTCCTCACTCAACCTCAGCCAATCAGGAGTGTTGACATCACCTTACTTCCTGTATGTTGGTCAAGCCTGGCATGGCCAGCCATGCCATCACCTCTGTCTATTTCAGCACCATTATTTCCTCTCTCTTTCCCAATTTTTTCTGCATGATAGCCAGCGGGAGCTCATACCTGGACCAGGAGCTGAATCCAGAGCTGGAGGACAGGTGGGGTGTTCAGTCCCCAACCTTCCTCATGCTGAGTGAGGGATGTGAGCAGTAGAATTTCCCCTACAACTGAGGAGCCTGTCATATCACCTCCACCCATGTGAATTTACCTGTAAGCTAATGTCTTTAGCAGAGGCCTTTTGTGTGACCCTTTGCCGTGTGAAATATAGAGAGTAGGGACTGTGAACAGGCCGAACCCAAACCTTGGGAAGTCTGAGTCTGTCTTTGAGCATGTTCCTCTCATTTGACAGTCCGTTCCTTTTCCCAGGGAACTCTGCAAAGGGAATAGGGGACCTCCTAACAATTATCAGCACTCTTAACAAACTAGAGCTGCCAGGGTACTTTGGGGGAAGCCATGGCTGTTTAAAGTGGTGTGATATTGGTTTAAATATATAGGGCAGGTGATGCCTTAGCATGAGGCAGATCCCAAAACCAGGTGGGGAGAAACAAAGAGAGATTTCCTGCATTTATCCACTCGCTATATTTATTTACTATACCAAAGAACCAATAGATTCCTTGCCACATAACTGAAACCAGTCAGTATATTTTAAATCAATTTTAAATATTCTGCTTAGAATATTCTGCTGCAGACTGCAATCCTATATCCATTTACCATGGTGTAAGCCCCATTGAATCAAATGGGACTGCTGAGCAGACAAGTACCAAACTTGCAAGCCAGTAACTGTGGATAGGTAGCTGGCATGATGTCACCTTAACAAATTTAATTCTTTCGCACACCTTGAGCAGCCATTCACTTTTGGTAATGATCATGTATTTCACACTCTGGCACAGGTCAGCCTAGCAGATTCAACCTATGTATCCTCTTTTCAGAACTTCTACCACTGTATCCAAAAGCAACTGTGCACCCAAACCAGTTAAGCAAGGCTAAAGAAGATGAAAATATATTTTTAAAAAATCCCCCGACTGCTAGAATGGGAAAGAAATGGATAACCTGAATTATTTGCTGAAGCATTAAAACAATTGAATAATTTCTGGTGTTCTGATCATGAATACAATGCAATGCATAATCAGATGAAATAATTACTTTCTCAAATGAGAATATCACTCATAATCCCTGCATTGCTTGCGTTCTCACCACCTGTTAGATTTCATCTGTAGTAGAGAGACAAAGGGCAAGTGACAAAATTCACAGCATTCTCAGAAAAAAAATGCGACAATATATATTCAGGCATTTGCAACAAGAAGACATCCAATATGGTTGGGCGATTAGTAAAATGGAGGGGTAAATGAGAGAAGACCTGGATTAAGACTAAGGACACATGAGGTGGTATCTGAAAATTTCTTTTGCACTAATGGATGGCTGTCTGATCCAGCAGTCTTCCGTTAGTGGAATGGGGAAATAGGCTATTTTTGCCAATCCTCCCTGCCCAGTCCTCTGCATGCGCCCCAAATCTTTTTCAGAGTTAGGGGACCCTTCCAAACAGGGTGGAAGCTGATCCAGGGGGCTACAGCAGGTCCCTCCTCATTGTGGGGTGCAAGGCTCTGCTGGGTCAAACATATAGTGGTTGCACATGGGACCCATTCCAGAGCTCTGGTCAGATCTCGAGGAATTCACAACCGGAGGTGCAGTTTCTGCTCATGTTCATGGTGCATAGAGCGCTTCTGCGCATGTGTGCATGTGCGCATGTGCGCATGTCCGCATGTCGAAACCCAGAAAAATACTGCTGGGTTTGCCGCGTGCGTAATCTGAAGGATACGCAACGAGAGGTGTGCATATCCAGAGGTACCATTGTACTTCAGTCAGCATGAAGGACCCCACTGGATACGACCCCACTGGGCTTACTAAAAGCCCAATATCTCACCGCCCCCCCGGGCCGGATTTAGGTTTGATGAGGTCCTAAGCTACTGAAGGTAATGGGGCCCTTTATATGTCCAGCTGTCCTTTGTCAACAACATTAAACAACTGTTTTTTGTGTTGAATATATGTTATATGGTAATTTATGGACCTAATAGGCATCTAAAGCCATTTGTACATGCAGAATGTAGGCACCCTATATACAGAAATGTGCAAACCAGTGATATTTTAGGGAGCAGGTGAGCAGGCGGGGCCCATGACTTACATTATAGGAGCCTACACAACACAAAACACTGTTGCTGTATATACCGTAGGTTTTACATATTTATTTTGTTTTTTATCTTATATTTTGGAAATGTACATCCAGTTTTTTTTCTACAAAATGGAAACAATTGCAAATATTTATTTAATAAGCCCTGTTCATGGAAGATGTTATGTACAGGGAGCACATGTGGGGTCACAATTATGCCTGTTTGTAGCACCCTGCTTGTGGTTAACGCTTAGCTGGAATGAAATATTCAACGCAGCAATAGAGAAATTAAAATAGTAATTTATTTGTCAGACAAATAAAGAGGCACAGTGGTACATGGTTACCAAGCTCTGGCCTGGCCTCCTGCCATTCTGGCCAGCACTTATATTCCCTTAATCCAGCCCCCTTTGCTCCTCCTGTGGCTGCCTCTGTCCAATCAGCCTGGTTGAAATTCCTATTGGCTGTTTGCTAGAGCCAATCACAAAAGATACACCCACAAAAGATACACCCACTTCCTTGCCCTTATATGGGAGACAAAGAGCTATATATAAATGACAAATAAGTAATAATATATCTTACATGGAATCTTAATTACCAGCTCACCTCTTGCCCTTCTTGCCCTATTGCCTTCTAAAACAAATGGTTTAATCTTACATTTTATGTTCAACAGATGTCAAGGATCTTGAGTTTCACATCAACATTGAAAGATTTCCTTCATTTAATGTTTCTAAACAAAATGCCTGACAACTATATATCAAGACTGCCCGGATGGCGTCTTCTGTCTGGCAAGGGGGGGGCTGGTGGCTGACTTAATTTCAGGATAAATACAACTCTTACAACCATATGAAATAAGAATCTAGCATTCCTTAAATCCTTTGCATAATTACATTTAAGCCAATATATTTAAGCTAATATATTTCATACATTTATCATAGGTAGCCTCTTAAAAGAATAAAGCTTCTCAAAGTGAAAAGGAAGGAACTCAATAAAACACAGCTTTTAAAAGAAGCCTCTTCAGTTTGCACCTCCCCCTTTCCCCCTCCTCTCCAGCCTCAAAATAAAATAGGAAGAAGCTGCTTCTTCTGCCAAGCCAGTTGCCTTTCCAACATTTAACACATTTTAACCTTTTTTAACTCTCTCAGTTTAAGAAACAGCTTTAGAAGAGACTTCCCCAAAAATGCTCTCTTTCTTTCTAGCTAAATGTTTTTCCTTCCATTTGCTCCTGGCCTTTCAACCTTAGAAAGAAGATCTGGCTCATTTTACTGGGAGGCACATTAGTATTATCTTTCCCATTCCTAATGGTGTTTTCTCAGCCTTGGGGCAGCATATGTAATTTTCCCTTTTTTATGACTTTGAGAATTGTTTTTCTACTATAAATCAATGGGGCCCTTCTTGTGTTAGGAGGAAAAACATCTTGCCAAGGTTCTTTTAGGCAGCTGGTCTTTTGCCTGGCATGAAACATTTGAAAATCCTTTTTTTTTAAGCTCATTTTTAAATACAAGCCTTGATTGAAATATATAGAAGCTTTGATAAAAATGCAGGCTTATGATTAGATGCCTCATTCCCCCCTTTCAAGCTCAAGGACCTTCATCCCAAGTGTCCTTGATAGCTTGACCTTCATCATATTCCTGAGGTAAAGCTCTGTATAGGGCCATGATATGAGGTAGAGTTTCATTTGAAACCATCTTGCTAATTGTACTTCTAAAACATGAAATGATACATGGCATCATACATAAAACCAATACTACTACTGTCAAGAAAAACAAGCAAGACAATAGTATCCCTTTGAGTCCTGTGACATTAGGTAACCAATTGGTGAGCCATCCCATATCCCATCCTTCCCATGTTTGTACTGGGACATGTGCTATATTCTCCATCTTTGTGGCCAACACACGGATTGCCTCACCATTATCAGAAATGTTAAAGCAACAGGCATTCCCTGTCAAGTTCAAGACTCCACATAGGCCTCCCTGCCTGGCAAGTACATAATCCATTCCCATTTTCAGCTGCAAAATGGCGGCTCTACTTTCATCCAACTGTTGTGCAATAAGTCTCAAACTCTGGGCCGTTGCATTGGTTACAAGTTCCACTACTGCTTGCAATCGAATTATTCTGTTTAGATTATAAATAGGATCCCGTGCCCCTTGTATGAGCTCACCAGGATTCCAGGAGGCAGGATCATAATAGGCTATAATGCGCTCTGGCGGCCAATCATCAGTACCGCTCCAACTTTGGGTACTTCCTCCTGCTATATGAGAAATATCAGCATTCCTTCGTGTTCGCCTGGCCGAACTAGTGGGCATAATCCACATTGGTGGTAATACCCAACCCAAGAAACAAGTCCCACTCCATTTGGAAGGGAGTTTCTTGTATGCCCATTCTCCACATATCCACCACAACCATCGGGTCTGAGGTTTTTGGTACGGGGAATACAGAAGGCGAAATACCAAAAGGGGTAGAGAGTTCACAGTGCAGTATGTTAGATTGCCTTCTTCTGTCACAGTTATGTTCCACACCACTTTCCATGCATGAATAAAAGGAGGTGCACAGGGCAAGGCATTCCGAGTTCGATAGGTAGTACCGTGTGCCCAGGTATGACTATTCTTCTTATAATCCCAAGTATAGTGACAATGAGAAGAGCCTATCATGGGAGAATCAGCTGCATCTGATGATTTATGTACACAGAATTCCCCTTGTACAGGTATAACTCGTAATGGTTTAGTTGAGTTCCATCCGGGGAAATTCTGTATTTCAGTTTGGTGTGGCATTTCGCTTACCATACCAATGGCATCTAATGGTATCGGTAATAAGGGCATACCTCCCTCTGAATCATCTGGCCCAAGAGAGCAAACAAGGCAATTGGTCCTATTTGCAACATTAGCTACCATTTCAGCTAAACCTACCCACATATTGTGGTCATGGCTGAATCCATATTTAGCCAATTTGGTCAGATTCAAGGACCCTTCCCCTTCCCAAGGGATCAGGATTAATAAAATCATGTTGATGTCTAGTATATGCATTCCTTCCACAAAAGATTACCTTATTGTGATAGCAAATAATTATTAGCCCCAATATAATTCCCCCAGTGACAGAAATGGGGAACCACCAAGACCAAAACATATATCCCGAGGATCCCCAATGAGTAATATCTCTGATAATTGTTCCACAAGGGGGGCAGTCAATCAATTGTATTAGAGAATCTTTCCGTTCACAGTCGCTGGTTCAGACGCTCCTCAAGCTTCAGGCGTGCGCAGGTCAGCCAGCTTCCAGGTTGTGGCTGCAGGAGGCCGGTCGTCAAATGTTGCCCGTGACCTAGCCCGTTCCCGGTAGGGCTAGATACAGGGGTTTTTGGAGAGAGTTAGTTTTAAAGGATTAGAGGGGTCACCTTTGCACGTCCAACTGCCTTCAGACTTCTTCAAACGAGAGTGATGAATCCAGGGGGTCACCTCAGCTACCTTCACCGCTGTTGGAGTAGAGAGCAAGACGGTGTAAGGTCCACGCCACTTAGGTGCAAGTGGATCGCGTTTCCACTCTTTCACCCATACGCTATCGCCAGCCTGGAACTGATGAATCGGCTCGGCAATGCTGCACGGCGTGCGCTCGAGGGCCCACCTGTTAAGAGAAACAAAAACACGGGAGAGAGATTGCACTTGTCCCTGTGTCACATGATCTCCTATTTGTTTAAGGTCAGCTGGAATATCCTGAACAAAGGAGGGCGGTCTCCCATACAGGAGCTCAAAAGGTGACAACTTAAGTCTTTTTGTGGGTGCACACCGAACACGAAACAGTGTTATGGGTAACACATCTACCCTTCTGAGACTTTAGACATATTAGTGGGCTTCTGGCATGCCCTGCGGATACCTTGCACAAGTGTCTGGCGGTAGGTGGTGAGTCTGGCCAGGTGAATTGCATTGTTTGGATCCCAATTAGGATCTTCCAAGGGAAAGTTATCTTGGAGATGACGGTCAATATTATAAATATTTCCCGCTCTGGCCTGCTCACGCAAATATATCTGTGCCTTTTCAATTATGTCTCTCCTTTCCTCAGTGGTGAACAGAGTATTTAGGAGCTGGCGACAATCTGTCCAAGTAGGGCTATGAGTATTTACTATTGAAGTCACCAAGTCCATCATAGCCTGAGGTTTTTCTGCAAAAGATGGGGTGTGTGTTTTCCAATTCATCAGATCTGTAGTTGTGAATGGAATATATTGCAGGGTCGAAGTTCGAGGTGGCCGTGGTCCGGGTTGCCCATTAACCAGTGCAGGCTCCTCAAGTGCATCAAATACTCTTCTAAGAGGGGCTACTACGTGATCTTTCTCTTCACTTTGCTCTAGGGGCCTCAAATCATAGGGGATGGTATCTGTCGCAAGGCGTTCTTTTAGCAGCTTTATACGCCTGGCTGTATTGCTTGCTGACCGAGCAAGGTCTCCCTGTAACTTCTGTAACATTTCTCTGGGACTTGGATGTACAGGGGTTTGGGGTGGGCAATCAGTTGTTCCACTAAAGGAGACTGTAGATGGAGGTCTATTAGGAGTCACAGGTGGAATAACCACTTCTGCTTGGGCTTTATTATAGGACTCCAATGCCTCCTGAAGATATTTATCATAATCTATCAAGGAATCAAACTCTGTGACTCCACTCCCATTATTCATTCCAGTTTCTTGCCTTGGGGTTACAACTGGTGGAGTGTTTGGATTAAGCTCCCTTCGATGTGGAGCATAGGGTGGAGGTGGAAGCACCTCTTCCTCTGGCCCCTCAAAAATGGGTTTGAGTTTATTTGGCAAGATTCCTTTCCTAGCTTCGGCTTTTACAGCCAATAATTTGCATCGTTTGACTTTGCATTCCCTTATCCATGGAGGATTTTTATTTAATGTGCTCAGCCAGGAATCTATATATGGAAATTGTTCTGGGCACCCTCCAGTTTCTTTGGCGATATCAGTCCAAAGTTTGCTTACTAAATTTATATCAAAGGTTCCCTGGGATGGCCATCCAGTAATTTGTTTTGGCCATTCTAGTTCACATAACGTTCTCAAGCGCTCTGGCGTCATTTTGACTCCATATGCCCCTGAGAAGGCTTTCTTAAAATTATTTAACATACACTCAAGAGGTGTATTTTCCCCCTTTGAACCCCCAACTCCCATTGTATGGCCCTGTGAAGTATCCACTCAGTCACTCACAGACGCGCTTCGTGGGTTTCCTTGCCTAGTGAAGTCGCCTTACTAGGAACCGAAGTACTGCCCACTCCACACTCGGGTCAGCTACAGATTGCTCTGTACTTTCTCACACATACAATGCGCTGGATACTTCACCACACTCTACCTCCCAATTTTTCCCTTTCCCTACACCAGATCACCATCTGATGTACCCAACCACCTAGCGTACTCAGTTTCCCCTTACTGAGACGCAGAAGTTTGATCAAGACTTCTCTTCCTCCTAATTAATTGGAGGGCCAAAAATCCCTTTGTGCACTTACCCTTGGTTGGTTCCCTGTTTCCCCCAGTCCGTCGCCGCCAGTGAGCAGGGTATCAGACAGACGAGTCTTCTGCGTTCCCCCTGGAAAAAATTACCAGTGCGCGCTTTGGGTAAGCAGTTGTCCTCTCTCTTGTACCCTGCCCAGTAGGGCGAAGGGGCTGCGTTCCAGCAGACCACTTATCCGAGTCACAGGGCACCATAAAATGTAGCACCCTGCTTGTGGTTAACGCTTAGCTGGAATGAAATATTCAACGCAGCAATAGAGAAATTAAAATAGTAATTTATTTGTCAGACAAATAAAGAGGCACAGTGGTACATGGTTACCAAGCTCTGGCCTGGCCTCCTGCCATTCTGGCCAGCACTTATATTCCCTTAATCCAGCCCCCTTTGCTCCTCCTGTGGCTGCCTCTGTCCAATCAGCCTGGTTGAAATTCCTATTGGCTGTTTGCTAGAGCCAATCACAAAAGATACACCCACAAAAGATACACCCACTTCCTTGCCCTTATATGGGAGACAAAGAGCTATATATAAATGACAAATAAGTAATAATATATCTTACATGGAATCTTAATTACCAGCTCACCTCTTGCCCTTCTTGCCCTATTGCCTTCTAAAACAAATGGTTTAATCTTACATTTTATGTTCAACAGATGTCAAGGATCTTGAGTTTCACATCAACATTGAAAGATTTCCTTCATTTAATGTTTCTAAACAAAATGCCTGACAACTATATATCAAGACTGCCCGGATGGCGTCTTCTGTCTGGCAAGGGGGGGGCTGGTGGCTGACTTAATTTCAGGATAAATACAACTCTTACAACCATATGAAATAAGAATCTAGCATTCCTTAAATCCTTTGCATAATTACATTTAAGCCAATATATTTAAGCTAATATATTTCATACATTTATCATAGGTAGCCTCTTAAAAGAATAAAGCTTCTCAAAGTGAAAAGGAAGGAACTCAATAAAACACAGCTTTTAAAAGAAGCCTCTTCAGTTTGCACCTCCCCCTTTCCCCCTCCTCTCCAGCCTCAAAATAAAATAGGAAGAAGCTGCTTCTTCTGCCAAGCCAGTTGCCTTTCCAACATTTAACACATTTTAACCTTTTTTAACTCTCTCAGTTTAAGAAACAGCTTTAGAAGAGACTTCCCCAAAAATGCTCTCTTTCTTTCTAGCTAAATGTTTTTCCTTCCATTTGCTCCTGGCCTTTCAACCTTAGAAAGAAGATCTGGCTCATTTTACTGGGAGGCACATTAGTATTATCTTTCCCATTCCTAATGGTGTTTTCTCAGCCTTGGGGCAGCATATGTAATTTTCCCTTTTTTATGACTTTGAGAATTGTTTTTCTACTATAAATCAATGGGGCCCTTCTTGTGTTAGGAGGAAAAACATCTTGCCAAGGTTCTTTTAGGCAGCTGGTCTTTTGCCTGGCATGAAACATTTGAAAATCCTTTTTTTTTAAGCTCATTTTTAAATACAAGCCTTGATTGAAATATATAGAAGCTTTGATAAAAATGCAGGCTTATGATTAGATGCCTCATGTTGGTAATAGGTATTCAGTTGCCATAGTGAAGAGTTTCTACACACGCAGAAACAGAATATGTGTTGGCATGTGCAGAAGATCAGGGACACTCTTTTTTGCAGGGTCCTTGGTTGCACACACAGTGTGTCCATGTGTGGAGTCTGTTCACAAGCTCTAATAGATGCAGAGTTCAGGGCCAGGAGGTCCAATTCTGAACCCCAGCCTCATTTTCTGTATGCACTATGCCATCTGAACAGGGCTATGATATTACCATGAAGCAATTTAAGCATTCAGGACATGGCTAGTGACATCCAACTCAGTTTACATTGAAAGGCAAACCTACCTCATTTGCACCTTTGGAATAATATGAAACCAGTCCTAAAAGAACTACAATGGCTCCCAGTACATTTCCAAGCACAATTCAAAGTGTTGGTGCTGACCTTTAAAGCCCTAAACAGCCTTGCTCCTGTATACTGAAGTAGCGTCTCCACCTCCATCATTCTGCCCGGATACTGAGGTCCAGCGCCGAGGGCCTTCTGGCGGTTCCCTCACTGTGAGAAGTGAAGTTACAGGGAACCAGGCACAGGGCCTTCTCGGTAATGGCGCCTGCCCTGTGGAACGCCCTCCCACCAGATGTCAAGGAAATAAACAACTATCTGACTTTGAGAAGACATCTGAAGGCAGCCCTGTTTAGGGAAGTTTTTAATGTTTGATGTTTTATCGTGTTTTTAATATTCTGTTGGGAGCCACCCAGAGTGGCTGGGGAAACCCAGCCAGATGGGTGGGGTATAAATAAATTATTATTATTATTATTATTATTATTATTATTATTATTAATGAACTAAAACACAGCCATCCTTCCAGATTTGCACATCTCTGAATGTTGTTATGTGTATGAAGATAATAAGGTAAAATGTCCATAAATTTGTGAAAGCAACGCCTTATGTTAGGAAATATCAGTCTATGTATCTATACCTACATCAATGTAGTGTGTGTATTAGGGGAAATATGCTTTGCAAAAATGTGCATGTTATTATTAATAATAATAATTTATTCGGCAAAATCGCATGCGAAATGTGTATTTTAGGAAGAATTAACACAAAATACTAATGAATTTTCATGCAGGCTTTAAAAAACCCACAAACTGATGTGGAGATGCAGGTGCCTCACATTCTTGCTACATCGAAACCACATTATTTCTTACAGGCCAGGGTATGGAAATGGTGGTCATCTTCCAAAGGGTAGCGAGGGGGCCTGTTGCCAGCTCATGTAGGTCCATTTATCACTCCAAAAGAAAGTAGGTGGGAAGCGGCAGTGAGAAGCCATCGTATTTTCAAGAGCAGCCCTCATGTCTCCCCAAGGACTCATCAGAAGCTAGAGCCAGACTCTGCCTGTAAATGAGTCTGGAAGCAACATCCGTTTCCTTCCGATTGGGAAAAAAAAACAAAAACTGAGAAACTGTGAGAAACCCAACCTGACAGATTCGCCCATCCCTAAGTACGCCATCTGTCCTATTTAAAGCAGCTGCAGTTTTACTCGCTGTGCTTCAGAGATTGTCAACGTGATCTTGTTTAGAACTAGTTTCAGAAGGTGGTTCAGGGGGTGGCACTGGCTCCATTTGCAGTTTGTTAGACACATCCCTGAGTGTAATAGATAGATAAAGGTTTCTAGATAAAGGTTACCAGAAAACTCTCTCTCGTGTGCCGTTTAATGGAAAGATAAAATTCAGTTTTAGCAGTATAAGCATGATGAAAGGAAATATGTAAGCCTGCCTGCCAAGTCTCTGACCAGCTTGTGAAGAACAGCCAAATCTTCAGCCTGGCCTTGTTCCTGAAGCATAAGGAAAGGAATTAATTGGGGAAGAAACATGCGAGGCAAAAGAGGTTCACGGCTGAGAGGCCAAGAGATCACTCATCAACTCTCCAGCCAGGGGGAACTCTTAAGATTTATTGCAGGGTGGGAATCTATTTAGGGCTAAACCACTAGATGACTGCCATGCCAAAAGGAGGAGGAAGACAAGAAATAACGCCCCCCCCCCCCGAAAAAAGGTGTGGCAGGGTGAATGGAAACCAATTTGTTAATTCAGAAAGCAGCAGCTGCTCCCACCACTCTTCAGTTTCTCTTTGCCCATCTCTCTGTCTTTTCCATGGATGCTGTTTTACCTGTTTCCTTCTCCCTGGCTGGTTTCTAGGCAACCTTTGGAACCAGCAGTGTACCCAAATGAGCTCAGAAATTTCTTGACTTGTAGGCAGCAGAGAGGATTGGTCTGTTGGCTGCTAATGTCACAAAAACACTCGGGCTGAGAGTCTCGCCAGTTCCTTTCCTCAGTGAAGTGACTGGGACAAAGGGGCTTGTAACCAGGCATATGATGTTATTTCTGTGGGAAGGGTAGCATGTTCCTCAGACATAGCCGATTAAATGCATGCATGCATGATTTTATTTCTATGCTGCCTTTCCGCAGTTCAAACCAGGCTCAAGGTAGCTTACGACATGAAAAAAATACATAACTACGACATAAGAAAAGTAGTCAGAAAAATAAATAAAACATTTTTTAAAAAAACAACCATACTGAACAATTTCCACATAAAGCACAACAGGATTGTTATAAGAATTTTAAGGTCTCAAATATAGAATAAATATTCATAAATGCACACATACCTAAGTATAAGAACCATGTGTCTGAAACTGTATGGGAGAGCAATCCTGAAGCCATTTCGACTCTCCCAATGACCTCAAATATTCCTCTGCAGTAAGGGAGGCAAATGGGGAAAGCCTTCTCAATGTCTTTTTGCTTACAAATCCTGTCTTAAGGGTGTATTTGTGTATGAATAGGGTGAGCCTGAGATCTGCATTCAGGAAATAAAGTGTTAACCATCACAAAAGAATGGCCAGACTGCCTAGCTAATGCAATTGGTGACCATTATCAGGTATCCTGGCAGACAGGATTTCTGCTGTAGACCGCCTCCTTCTGTGATGTATGTCTGATTTTTTTTGGGGGGGGGCTACAGGGTGGGCAGTTTCAAAGTCTATATAAGGCCTTCGCACCATTGTTCAGGGTTTTCCGCCCTCCTGTGTGTGGTGAGTGGGGACCCTGTTGCAACAGTTCCTTTAAAAAGATCAGGCTTACTAACCGCTTTGCTTCTCAATATACTCTAGTTGGCCTCTGTTATTTTCTCCTACCGATAGGGAACCCATTTAAGGACTCTATACTGACTCTGGAATACCCCATAAGGGAAAGGGAGCAGTTTTTCTTATAGCAGGATCTAAAATAAAGCTACAGAAGACCAACAGCAACAACAGTGATACCACCCTCCAAAAAAAAAAAACCCTCCCAAAGAACCCCCCAGTCCAATATCCTGCTCTGCAATCTCAGCTTTTGCAGTTGGAGTCCGTCCACCCAGGCCAGGTGAATGCTGATGTCACGAATGCTGCAATTCCTCCCTAAAAACAAGGGAAATCAGTGTGTCGTCCTAGGCAGTTCTGATTAGGGGAGGATCTTTGGGGAGCCCTCTGCCAAGTGAAAGGTTGCAGGTTGGCCAAAGAATCTATTCCCGCTACTGGCATTGCTCTTCCTCACGCAGACCGAGCAGTGCAGAAGGCATGAACTATGCATGGAGATCAGGGGAAATTGGGGTCTGCTCTCCCCTCTTGCCACCTCTGTGTACTCTGCTTTCAGTTGTCTGAAGTTTCTCGGTGTTGTGCTGTAATAAATTACTGAAGATCTGGTGCTGTAATAAATTACTGGTGCTGTAATAAATTACTGAAGATCTGGAAGATCTTTGCTTTAGAAATACAGACTAGCGATTTTCAGCCTAAGTAGAAGCACATTTTTATTTTTATTTTTATGAAGGAGGGAAGGCCTTTCCGAAGAAAGGGATAAGGAGAAACTGCTCTGCGGATTTGGAGAGAGCGAGGAATTTAGAAGTAGCTCCAGCAAGAGATCTCCAAGTAAAATGCAGTAGAAGAGGCCAAAGCTGGGAAATGATTGCGATTTAGCTCAGGTTGCAAAACACGCAGAGGTGGGGTTGGGGAGTCCGATTCAGAAATTTCACCAGGTGAGTAGGAATAATCACACTGGTGTTTTCATTTTGTGGTTGGCAGACTTAAAAAAAGGGGGGGGAGAATAGTCTCCTTTATTGTTTCCTCTCCCACTCTACCCCCAAGCCAATAATCCAAAGAAATAACATGCTCTCTGTCATTCCGTTTACAAGAAGAACCCAATTACAAAAGAGGGGAGTTGCGTCTGAGCAATGAATGAAATCAGCTCTTTGCAGGATTATCGCCTCTTCCCATGTTGCACAATGCAGATCTAATTCAAACCACAAGTAGTTTTTGTTTTTTCAAAAATAGTGGTGGTGATTTTAATTTTACATTAAAAATCTTGTCATAACAAATTCCTATGCACGCATACTCAGCAGTAAGTCCCACTGTGTTCTGTGGGGCTTACTCCTAGGTAAGTGGACATGAAGGTTACTTCCTGCATCTCTTAACATCCCTGATTTGTGTTAAAATGTTTTTGAGTCACAAGCAGGTGGCATTAGTACTGGTGGAGAGATCAGAGCAGATTAGTGTTGCGCAAAATTCCATTTGTTTAGAAGCTGTATTGACTGGGAAGAACTAAACTTTAGGAAAATAGCAGGATACTCCAATGGAAGGACAACAGGAAACCTTTTGAATCCCATGTACTCTGAGTTGTTTTATTCTGTGTGCTTCATTGATCTTTCCCCACTAGCTGTTCACATTAGCTCAGCTTCAGTTCATTTCTTTTGTGTACATACCAGAACTGGAATTGATGTTGGTTGTTGGCATCCAACAGTGGACTATGCCTCTGGGGGTGAAGCAAAACTGCTGGGTTAGCAGCACCAAAGTGACCTCCCTGGGGCGCAAGCCTGGGCAGTGTGTATGGAGGTCCTGGGCTGCCCAGATGATAAGACCCCCACCTCGGCCTCGCTGATGTGGTCCAAAGGAAAGCAGAGCAAGACATTGGGCTCCAGCTTGGCTGCAGGAGTTGCCAGAAGCAGGCATACAAGACCCCATCCAACCGTCTTAGGGACTCCACTCCAAATTTGAAGTAATAATAATAATAATAATAATAATAATAATAATAATAATAATAATTTTTTATTTATACCCCGCCCATCTGGCTAGGTTTCCCCAGCCACTCTGGGCAGCTTCCAACTGAATATTAAAAAGAGTACAGCATCAGACATTAAAAACTTCCCTAAACAGGGCCGCCTTCAGTTGTCTTTTAAAAGTAAAATGGTTGTTTATTGCCTTGACATCTGCTGGGAGGGTGTTCCACAGGGTGGGCGCCACTACCCAGAAGGCCCTCTGTCTGGTTCCCTATAACCTTACTTCTCGCAATGAGGGAACCGCCAGAAGGCCCTCGCGCTGGATCTCAGTGTCCGGGCTGAATGATGGGGGTGGAGACGCTCCTTCAAGTATACAGGACCGAGGCCGTTTAGGACTTTAAAGGTCAGCACCAACACTTTGAATTGTGCTCAGAAACGTACTGGGAGCCAACGCAGATCTCTCAGAACCGGTGTTATGTGGTCCCGGCGGCCACTCCCAGTCACCAGTCTAGCTGCCGCATTCTGGATTAATTGCAGTTTCCGGGTCACCTTCAAAGGTAGCCCCACGTAGAGCGCATTGCAGTAGCCCAAGTGGGAGATAACCAGAGCATGCACCACTCTGGCGAGACAGTCCGCAGGCAGATAGGGTCTCAGCCTGCGTACCAGGTGGAGCTGGTAGACAGCTGCCCTGGACACAGATTTGATCTGCGCCTCCATGGACAGCTGTGAGTCCAGAATGACTCCCAGGCTGCGCACCTGGTCCTTCAGGGGCACAGTTACCCCATTCAGGACCAGGGAATCCCCACACCCGCCCGCCCCCTGTCCCCCAAAAACAGTACTTCTGTCTTGTCAGGATTCAACCTCAATCTGTTAGCCGCCATCCATCCTCCAACCGCCTCCAGACACTCACACAGGACCGTCACCGCCTTCACTGGTTCTGATTTAAAGGAGAGGTAGAGCTGGGTGTCATCTTCATACTAATGAACACCCAGCCCAAACCCCCTGATGATCTCTCCCAGCGGCTTCATATAGATATTAAAAAGCATGGGGGAGAGAACGGAACCCTGAGGCACCCCACAAGTGAGGGCCCAGGGCTCCGAACACTCATCCCCCACTACTACTTTCTGGACACGGCCCAGGAGGAAGGAGCGGAACCACCGTATAACAGTGCCCCCAGCTCCCAGCCCCTCTAGACGGTCCAGAAGGATGTTATGGTCGATGGTGTCAAAGGCCGCTGAGAGATCCAGCAGAACTAGGAAACAGCTCTCACCTTTGTCCCTAGCCCGCCGGAAATCATCAACCAGCGCGACCAAGGCAGTTTCAGTCCCATGGTGAGGCCTGAATCCCGATTGTAAGGGATCCAAATGGTCCGCTTCCTTCAGGTGTGCTTGGAGTTGTTCAGCAACCACCCGCTCAATCACCTTGCCCAAGAATGGCAGATTTGAGACTGGGCGATAGTTGGCCAAATTAGCTGGGTCTAAAGATGTTTTTTTAAGAAGTGGTTTAATGACCGTCTCTCAGCGGGTCTGGGAAGGCTCCCTCACAGAGGGAAGCATTCACCACCCCGCAGAGCCCATCGCCCAGCCCTTCCCGGCTCACTTTTATCAGCCAGGATAGGCAAGGATCAAGGAGACAGGTGGTCGGTTTCATTTGTCCAAGCAGCCTGTCCACATCCTCGGAGGTAACAGATTGGAATTGAGCCCATGTAACCAGACTAGACAGAACTTTAGCACTCTCTTGCCCTGGTCCTGCTCCCACAGTGAAGTCTACCTCCTTCTGAATCTGAGCGACTTTATCTGCAAAAAAACTTTGCAAAAGCATTGCAGGAGATCTTGGGGTCCCTACCAGGCCCCGGTGGTGCAGGTGGTTCCGAGAGATTGCGAACCACCTGAAAAAGTCTCCTGCTGCTGTTTTCTGCAGATGCAATGGAGGCGGCAAAGAAGGCCCTCTTCGCCGTCGCCATTGCCATTTGGTAGGCTCGACGTTGAGCTCTAGCCTGTGTCCGGTCTGATTCAGAATGAGTTTTCTGCCACCGGTGCTCTAGCTGTCTCAACGATTGTTTCATTGCCCTCAGCTCCGGGGGAAACCACGGGGCTGTCCGGGCTCCATGCAATCAGAGAAGGCGCTTCGGAGCTAGACAGGCAATAGCCCTGGTTAACTCCACATTCCAGCGGGCCACCAGGGAATCAGCTGAAAGGCCATCAATTGGGATAAAACATCCCCTACCACTCTCTGGAAGCCAATTGGATCCATTAAGTGGGGGGGGCGGACCATCCGAATCGGTCCCACCTCCCTGCAGAGGGGAAGGGTCACAGAGAAGTCCAGTTGCACCAGGAAGTGATCTGACCATGGCACTTCTTTTGTTTCGCTTTTAGTTAATGTCAGATTTGTGTAGGATTTACTCCTTAGCCAGTGTGGTGTAGTGGTTAATAGCGACACACTCGTAATCTGGGGAACCAGGTTCGCGTCTCCACTCCTCCACATGCAGCTGCTGGGTGACTTTGGGCCAGTCACACTTCTCTGAAGTCTCTCAGCCCCACTCACCTCACAGAGTGTTTGTTGTGGGGGATGAAGGGCAAGGAGATTGTTAGCTGCTTTGAGACTCCTTCGGGTAGTGATAAAGCGGGATATAAAATCCAAACTACTACTATTACTACTCTTCTTCTTCTTCTTCTTCTTCTTCTTCTTCTTCTTCTTCTTCTTCTTCTTCTTCTTCTCCTCCTCCTCCTCCTCCTCCTCCTCCCAAAGGTATTCTGCAAGACAGTGGAAGTTTAGGATCAGAATCTTCCTTCCTTCTCCTTGACAAGCCCCTCACTTCCCTATACAGGATGTGCAGAAACTGCCTTCTCTTGACCATTGGACCCACTATTGCAACGTGCTCTGCGTGGGGCTACCTTTGAAGGTGACCCAGATACTACAACTAATCCAGAATGTGGCAGCTAGACTGGGGACTGGGGGCGGCCGCTGAGACCATATAATACCGGTCTTGGTACATTGGCTCCCAGTACGTTTCCAAGCACAATTCAAAGTGTTGGTGCCTTGGCCCAGTATACCTGAAGGAGTGTCTCCACCCCATCATTCAGCCCGGACACTGAGGTCCAGCTCCGAGGGCCTTCTGGTGGTTCCCTCCCTGCGAGAAGTGAGGTTATCGGGAATCAGGTAGAGCGTCTTCTCGGTGGTGGCGCCTGTCCTGTGGAACGCCCTACCAACAGATGTCAAGGAAATAAACAACTATCTGACTTTTAGAACCTTCTGAAGGCAGCCCTGTTTACGAAAGTTTTTAATGTTTGATGTTTTATCTCTTCTTCTTCTTCTTCTTCTTCTTCTTCTTCTTCTTCTTCTTCTGTTGGAAGCCACCCAGAGTGGCTGGGGAAATCCAGCCAGATGGGCGGGGTATAAATATTATTATTATTATTATTATTATTATTATTATTATTATTATTATTATCCTCATCAGATCAATCCTGTCTTTGCATGCAGTGGGAGTCCTTAATTCACTGAGGGGTTGAGACCCATCGGCTAACCTCACCTGGTTTAGTCGGCCAGTGGAAATCATTCTTAAGTATGGCTGCTGTTGCCTGCTGACAGCTTCTAGGAGCCACAGGTGAGTGCTGATTACAGGATGGGGTCAAAAGTGGACAAACAACCCCAGAAGGATCATGACCCACCAGAGGTACTACCCCTCCCCTAACACCCCCCACACCCCCAGATCTGGAATCAAATACTTTTATCCACATTACACCAAAATTAAAAAAAGTTCCAGGTCAGGCTTGATTATTGATTTGAGCTACTAGAGGTGGCACATCATGGCCGTTAAGTCACCTCTGTCTTGCTTCAGCTCTCGCACGACTTGACGGAAGCTGCGTCTGAGTCTCTGCTTCCTGGAAGGTGAGAGGAGTCATGCGTCCCCTGGCAATTTCCACAAAAAGGCCAGCGCCATATTTTGAGAACCTTTGGGCTTCGGCCAGCTCTGTCCATGGCTCCCAAAGAGAGGATTCTAGGAAGTGTAAAACATAGGCAGCATATAAAGAAATGTATATTTCTGCGAAAAGCCAAGGAACACCTGTTATCCCTTCCTGGCCTTTACAGGATTCATGAGTCCCCAGTGCATAGCACAGAGGAAACTCAAGGTGTAAGCACAGGTTTTGCTGATGTAATAGTGATTTGGTTTAGTGTGACTGAGAAAGAGCAGAAGGAGGAGAGAGAGAGAGAGATTCAGAGACTTATTTACATGCCTTGTTTGTCGGAAGTATTATTAGAAAAGCACCTAAGAATGGGCATTAAAGGCCTAAAGGAGGAAAATCAAAACCTATCTGTAGGTAGCTGGGTAGGTAGAGATGAGCTTATATAAATTCTACAGATCAATGGGTTGGACAAATGGTCTTTAGTTAAACTTTTTCTACAGCAGTTAAGAATAAAGGGATTATCCAGCTTTGGGAAGTGGAAGACTTAGCTGAACTTTGACTTGGGAAACTTCCATAACTAGCACACACACACACACACACACACACACACACACACACACACACACTTGGGGTGCTTGACATGTAGATCAATCCAAGTATGTATGCTTAGTGTCTGGAGGCGGTTGGAGGATGGATGACAGCTAACAGATTGAAGTTGAATCCTGACAAGACAGAAGTACTGGTTTTGGGGGGTGGGCAGGTGTGGAGGACTCCCTGGTCCTGAATGGGGTAACTGTGCCCCTGAAGGACCAGGTGCGCAGCCTGGGAGTCATTCTGGACTCACAGCTGTCCATGGAGGCGCAGATCAAATCTGTGTCCAGGGCTGCTGTTTATCAGCTCCACCTGGTACGCAGGCTGAGACCCTACCTGCCCGCAGACTGTCTCGCCAGAGTGGTGCATGCTCTAGTTATCTCTCGCTTGGACTACTGCAATGCGCTGTATGTAGGGCTACCTTTGAAGGTGACCCGGAAACTACAACTAATCCAGAATGCGGCAGCTACATTGGTGACTGGGAGCGGCTGCTTGAAAGACCTACATTGGCTCCCAGTACATTTCTGAGCACAATTCAAGAGTGTTTGTGCTGACCTTTAAAGCCCTAAACGGCCTCAGCTAAGTATACCTGAAGGAGCGTCTCCACCCCCATCATTTTGCCCGGACACTGAGGTCCAGCGCCGAGGGCCTTCTGGTGGTTCCCTCGCTGTGAGAAGCCAAGTTACAGGGAACCAGGCAGAAGGCCTTCTCGGTAGTGGCACCCTCCCTGTGGAACGCCCCCCCCCCTCGATGTCAAAGATAAAAACAACTACCAGACTTTTAGAATACATCTGAAGGCAGCCCTGTTTAGGGAAGCTTTTAATGTTTGACGGACTATTGTATTTTAATATTTTGTTGGAAGCCGCCCAGAGTGGCTGGGGAATTATTATTATTATTATTATTATTATTATTCTCAAAAGCAACTCCCACTTAGTTCAGTGGGCATGATCCTGAGGAAGGGACATACCTGCTTTGAGCCAGCCTGGGGGGTGGCGTTGAATTGGGGATTGGCTGAGGCAGATTTAGGGGATCGCAACTGGTTCACCTGCAAGGGGCACGAAGCCTTGGGGATGCTGCAACTAAGCTTTAGAACGGAGTGCGAGAGGCTGGGGCACCAAATTTTGCCGTCACACAGGGGACAAGTCCCAAAATTCCACCACTGGGGTTGGATTGGGTGAAGGCTGATCTGCCAGCAGTAGTCTTCTGACATCAGGCTTGGAAGAAGGGCTACTCTGCCGCAGGATCCCAAGTCAGCCTCACTGTGGGCCTGATCGCTGCACCGGCTCAAGGCTGAACCAGCTAGGGTTGCCATATTTCAAAAAGTGTAAATCCGGAGCTTTTTGGGGGGGAGTTGTTGAAGTTTTCTGGCAAAATCGCCCCCCAAAATTTGACGTTTTTGAGCTATTTTTCAGGGAAATCGGCAAAAATGATACTGCTGACATGGGTTGCCATATGTCCAGATTTCCCTGGACTTTTTGCCAATTCCCACCCAGACACTGCTTCCGACTGCGATATTCTGGGTCGGGTGTATCCAGGAACCTTTGGACGTATGGCAACCCTAGGACCAACTATTTGCCTGCTCCCACCAGTTTGGACAGCACTTTTTGATAAATATATAGAACCATTATTTACTTGGGTGTGAGTGTCTACTGAAGGCATATGGCAGGGGTCAATAAGTAGGAAGACCTCTTCATGTTATTTCCACTATAACACATTTATTTAAAGTATAAGTCATTTATGTGATACTTTTCTTCTGTGGAATTCAAGAAAGCATGCACAGGGTTTCCAGATATCCTCTCATCCAGACGCTGAAGAGACCTAAGACTGTATAGTTTCAGAAAGATCCCAGATCATGAACCTTCAGACCATGCCTGGGAGGAAGACCACTCATAGTTTCATGGCTTTCCATTTCCACAAAAATAAGAGGTTGTACAGCGTAGTTTCTTCTGCCGGGTCTCTTCTGTGGCATTTGATATTTGTTCAACTACCCACCAGTGGGTATTGGACAATTTGCACCTCTGTAGCTCCCCACCCCTCTGTGATGGCCTGGGAATCCGATTCAGAGGCTGAACCGGAGGAATCCCAGCCTGCACAGGAGTCCCCGCCTCCAGGGCCGGCTGAACTGGGGCAGGGCCTTGATTCTGAAGCGCTGCACCTGTGCCGGATCCTCAGGAGCAGGCACCAGGTGAATCCACTCTGGCTCCAGAGGTGGTTGAGGACTCAGTGCCTACTGGTGAGTCTCCCCCTGGGTCCAGTAACCCTTCAGCCTCTCCTGAACTGCAGAGGCTCAGGGCAGAGAGGCGAAGGGAACTGGTTTCTCCCAGGAGGAGTGCTCGCCTTAATGCCAGGAGAGGTGGGTCTCCTGGGGGCCGGGACTGCCCCTGGCCTCAGAGAAGATAAAGGCCAGTCAGCCCGGTCCCAGGTTGCGGTAGCAACGTTGTTGAGCTGTTTCGGCCAGCATCCAGTCCTGTTTCCCCCAGAGTTCCTGTCCTTGCCCGGCTTCCCTCTGTGGACCCCGCTTCGCCCGAGGAGGACTGTCTGCCGACCCTCAACTCAGGTCCTGGACCTCGCCCCACGGTAACCTCCCCCCTGGACCAGCACACCCTCAAAAAAAATGGCTCCTTGTTTGTTGATGCTCCTTCTGCATTGTCAGAGCGACAGTTTCCAGTTGCTCTATTAATAGTGCTACTCAGTAGGTGGCTGTGATGCTGTCAGCAGCCGAAGACTAACGATAATCAATGAATCGTCCCAGGGATAGCTGAGAGCATTGCACAGGGATATGCACTGCAACCAGCGCCATCCATTTTAAACTCAGCAATAAAAGCAGGCAGCACCAATACTGCAATGTTTAATAATGAAAGCATTGGTGAGCCAATTGCCTCTCGATCTGGGGGCACTCGAGACGCAGCTGATGCAAGCGAAGAGGTTGGAAGGCAAGGGAACGACTCTGCAGGGAGAGGAAAGAAGTAAATTAAATGAATGGCGATGGGGGACAGAGATTTAAATCTCACCCTGGAAAGTTAATGGGGTGGATTTTGAGGGACCTGTTTTGGTGGGAAACAGATAGCATAACACAATTGGCTTGGAAGTTGATGGGATAATTTTGGGTGGGGGGTGGGGAGAAACAGCCAGATTTAATTCTTGATTGAATGAAATCTTTGAGCAGAAGAAGCAACACAAATTTATGTCATCTGAACCTGTAGAAATGAATTTGAGGGAGCTTGTTCTTGAAGGAGAAAGCATAACCTGATGAGATTTGATTGTAACAATTACAATTGATTGGATTTTGATGGGAAACAATACTGGTAGTATTAATTTGCTACTTGAGCCATGTTCCATTTCCATATTGAACACACCTAATTTTTCACCTCGGCCACATGTACTTTGATATGTGGCTCCCAGGGGGTTGGCGGCCCTCAGCCCCCAACCCCCCCCCCACGCTACATGTTGGTATAACCTGTGTTCTATGCTCTAGAACTGTGCACTGGATCCAGCCAAGCCAATTTGGGTTGCCCCATGAGTCGACTGAATTGAGCTGAGGCAGCCACAGATCACCTTGGGTCAAATCGAGACCACGCGGTGGGGGCCACTCTGACAACAAGGAGAGGAGGGAAGAAGGAGACATGCTGTCAAGGCTTCAGAGAATCCTATCCCTCCCACAGTGGAATGCCAAGAAGCAGAAAAAACAAGAAGAGTTCTTACCAAGTAGTTTATTCAATATGCACAGCAAGAGGTGAAGGAATCGGAGATAATGGCATTGCTCCAAGTAAAATTCCACCCCTTCAGTCCCTCCTTTTCTACGTCACCCTCGCCGGCTGATCTGTGCTTACTGCCTCTGAGTTTTCTGTTCTATTACTCTCAATGCACGTCTTGTTTTGGGAGGGGGGGTCAGGAATGCTTTCAAGAGACACTGAGTCTGTTAGCTGTCTCTCCCCGGGTGCTTCTTCTTCCAGCTGCTCTCCCAATATTGTTGGTGCTGACCTTTAAAGCCCAAAACGGCCTTAGCCCAGTATACCTGAAGGAGCATCTCCACCCCCATTGATCTGCCTGGACACTGAGGTCCAGTGCCGAGGGCCTTCTGGAGGTTCCCTCACTGTGAGAAGTGAAGCTACAGGGAACCATACTGAGGGCCTTCTCGATAGTGGCACCTACCCTATGGAACGCCCTCCCATCAGATGTCAAGGAAATAAGCAACTATCCTACTTTTAAAAGACATCTGAAGGCAGCCCTGTTTAGGGAAGTTTTTAATGTTTAATGTTGTATTGTATTTTTAATATTCGATTGGGATCCACCCAGAGTGGCTGGGGAAACCCAGCCAGATGGGCGGGGTATTAATAAATTATTATTATTTATTATTATTATTATTATTATTATTATTATTATTATTATTTCCCAGCTTCTCCTGTCTGCAGCCTCTGAACTAGGACCTTCTGCAAACCACCGTTCTAAATCTATACTGTCATCCTCTTCTCAGGAAGGTGCAGAAAGAGGGGATGGTGGTTCCCACCATTCCTCCTCAGTCCAGCCCCTGACACATGTAGGCAGCCTGTGTGCATCTCCCCACCCAGGAGGGAAGAATGAGATGTGTGTCCCCCTTCTGATTTCATGTTTAATTAGGGTTTTGAACCCCGATTAAAGATATGGTGGGGAGGCAGAAGAGATGCATATCTCCTCCCCTCTCCCAAGCACATGAATGTGCAGGGCCCCCAAATTGCTTCAAGGTCCAGATCCAGGTTGGTTCATCCTGGGTCACATAAAAGCCACTTCGAAGTGTGAGATCAAGGAGTGTTCACAACCCTTCTAGAAACCTATACTAACCGTGCCTAAATGTAAAGGTAAAGGGACCCCTGACCATTAGGTCCAGTTGCCGATGACTCTGGGGTTGTGGCGCTCATCTCGCTTTATTGGCTGAGGGAGCCAGCGTACAGCTTCCGGGTCATGTGGCCAGCATGACTAAGCCGCTTCTGGCGAACCAGAGCAGCGCACGGAAAGGCCGTTTACCTTCCCGCCAGAGCGGTAACTATTTATCTACTTGCACTTTGACGTGCTTTCGAACTGCTAGGTGGGCAGGAGCAGGGACCGAGCAATGGGAGCTCACCCCTTTGCGGGGATTCGAACCGCCGACCTTCTGATCAGCAAACCCTAGGCTCTGTGGTTTAACCCACAGCACCACCCATGCCTACTGGATAGCAATTAGGCTATACAAAATGTTGTAATCTTTTCACTTACGCATAGCAGTGGGACATGTCCCAATTATTATATCATGCAGCAAGAATCCCTGGACCACTGCATAAGATATATATATAGAGAGAGGGGGGGGAACGCGGGTGGCGCTGTGGGTAAAACCTCAGTGCCTAGGACTTGCCGATCGTCAGGTCGGCGGTTTGAATACTTGCGATGGGGTGAGCTCCCGTTTCTCGGTCCCAGCGCCTGCCAACCTAGCAGTTCGAAAGCACCCCCGGGTGCAAGTAGATAAATAGGGACCGCTTTATAGCGGGAAGGTAAACGGCGTTTCCGTGTGCTGAGCTGGTGCTGGCTCACCAGAGCAGCTTCGTCACACTGGCCACGTGACCCGGAAGTGTCTTTGGACAGCGCTGGCCCCCGGCCTCTTAAGTGAGATGGGCACACAAGCTTAGAGTCGGACACGACTGGCCCGTACGGGCAGGGGTACCTTTACCATATATATATATATAAACTGCTACATTCGGATGTTATTGGATGAAGTGTTAGGAATAAAAAGGGGGTGGGGGGAAACTGGAATTGTTGGGGCTTCCAGCTTCCATCTCCTCTTTCCTGCCTGTAGCGCATATATATATATATATATATATATTTATTCCTAACACTTCATCCAATAACATCCGAATGTAGCAGTTTTTCAAAGACAGATTTATTGGCTGATAACAAAAGTCTGTGAGGGTGAGACGAGCAAGAAGGCTGACAAAACCCATAAGAATTGTGTTTTTGGTTACAAATATTGCATCCATATGGAAAATGTCATTTTGCTGGATATTTTCCCCATGACTCTGAGGAGACTTGTCATTGATTTAAGAATCTGCTGGAATGAAACAAAGGGGTGTGTGGAATGGCACAACTGGATAACAGGAAAACACTTTGCTGTCGTAATTCCAATTAAGTAAATAATAATATTAATTAATTACTTCCCTTCTTAGCTCATACTGTTACAAATAGTCGCATAACTGGTATCTAGCTTCTGAAACTCACCGCCATATGATACTGTCAATGACAAGTCACTTAGATGACTTTAAAAAGGGATTAGACAAAGACATGCTAAGCCAAACCTTGTCTTACTTTCAGCATGGCAGACACAGCAGGAAAAGGGATCTGTGAGGAGCAATATGTCTCCAAGAATTTGCATGTTTGTTTGTGCAGGTCTCATTAAGCCAAGATAATGAGAGTGAGAGCGTTAGGATTTATAGAGATATAGAAAAGGAGTGTTATCAGTACTAAAATAATTTGTAATAACCTGTTTGGTTTGATTGACGGATTTTCACACGCAACAGCAAACCATCAGGCTTCTGTGTGCCCTGCAAGGATCTTGACACAGCCACAAAATAGATGGCTTGTGGGGAGGGGAATGGCCCAGAATGCAGAAAACAGCCCCATGCTCAAGAAATGGGAGAAACACTCTTCCAGGGCAGTTTTGTGATTCTGTTGCTCTTGCCGCTTCTTTTTCTTTTGCATGCTGCATCTAGAGACTTGTTTATGCTAAGTTCTCAAATATCTGGACCATTTAAACCAGGCCGGCACCGATTTATGTATAATCCAGAACAGGTACACAGAAGAACAAGGAGTAGCAAAGCTGCTCAAGATCATAGCTGCCAACCTTCCCTTTTTTTGTGGGAAATTCCCTTATTCCAGCGCCGTTTCCCGCTGCTATCCCGGATTGTTAGATATCCCATAGACTGTCCCCGGGATAGGTGAGGCTGCTGATCCCTTATTTTCAAATCTGAAAGTTGACAGCTATGGTCAAGATCATATTGCAGATATTAATATTGAGCAGTTTGAAGCAGCTGAAAGCATAAGAATCGACTCCTTGTGGAAGAAATAATTGTCCAGACCCATAAAAATATTATTCAAAGTTTACTTACAGAACTCCTCGAAAATAAAACAGAAACATCAAAAATACATTTTTAAAAATCCATACAATAGATTGTGTAGTCCAGCATCTTATAAAATATGAAGTCACCCAACAGGCCTATACTGTAAGCAAAGGTCTCTCTCTCTCTTTAACCGGCTTCCATTTCACCTGGAGCTGTTTTCCTTGAGAGCTTCATTTCCTTGAGAGTTTCATTTAGATTTTCACCCCACAGAGTCTTGAGACAAAGGACTAAAGACAACGCCCTTCAAAACGAAGAATTTGCAATTCACCCCCCCCCCCACACACACATGTTATCTAGCAGAGAACAACAATCTGTTAATTATCAATTACCGGTAGTTAAAGCTCAGAGGCAGCTCTTTTTGCTTTTCTAAAGCTTCAGTGTTCCTGTTAAACCCTTTCACCAGTACACAGGCATTCCCATTTTCAGTGTGAATTAAACCAATTATAATTAACAGATCTTGCATAGACCTGTCCTAATGGGACCTCTCAAGCAAGTAACTGTGCAATGGGAAAAACCGGATGTTTGAATTTTCACATATAGGCTTGGGCTATAAGGGAATAAGCTGTTGGTGTTGATCCAGAAAGTAATATAAAATCAATGTGCACACTTAAGGAAACACAATCATTTGGTGAGAGAATGGGAGACTACAACCTGAAGCGCCATCTATACCCATATAAGCCTACCTGTTAATTCAGATCAGCATGAAAGGCCTTGATCACCGTCCTGCCTCTAAGGCTGATTTGACTGGCAGGAGCAAAAGACAGGGGTCTTCTCAGTGGCCCCCAAGTTATGGAACTTGTTTCTCAAGGAGCAAAGTTCCAACCTGAAGCACATTTTCAAAACCTATTTATTTCAAGCTGCCTTTTCTTAAACGAGGTCTCTCAATGCTGCATGTTTTAAATCATGGGTGGAACTGTTTTGAGAATGTCACAGTACTCCTAGTATATTCCGGGGCACTGTTTTATTCATTAAAAAAAACACAGTAATAGCTGGCTGCCAGGGACTGGCTGGACAAGGAGTGGTGGAAAACTCCAGCCAGAGAACCCCTAGGGAAACCTCAGAGGAGGAAGGAGTAGTGGTGGGATACAGGTCCGAGGGTGAAGGGGGAGCAGAATGGATGGATGCCGAACAAGCAACAGGCTTGAGTGAGAAAGAGGAACCAGAGGCAGAAAGCACTGCAGATACAGGACCAGCAGCTGAGGAGGAGGGGACAGGGGATATAGTAACTTCACAGGAGCCTGCTGGTCCTACTATATTCAACTCCCCTCCTCTCTTACCTCCAAGAGCACAGAAAGCCTTTCATGTAGCAGAACAAAGAGCACAGAGAGCCTTTACCCAGTGGAGTTTAAGGCTGCTGGGAAAACATCCAGCCAAGGAGAAACCTAGGCGGAAGTGGGAGGCACAGATCCTCAGTTGTGGCAACTGCTTTACTGCGATCTAGACTTGCCCATAGGTTTCTCTCTGTGTATTCTGTTTCCTTGAATAAAGAATTAACTTTACTGCTCGTCTCTAAGTCTCTGTGCTGACCTGCAGCTGAACCAGCCCTGACACTGACCCATGTATTCAAAGATTTTATTCTGGTTTCTTTCCTGCTGGTTTTTCTTACGCAAGCCCCGTTGTGATGGACAACACCTAAAAGGCGGCCTATAAATAAGGATTTAATTACACTCATCACCACCATCTTGGGAGACTTTAGTAAGATAAATCAGCGTCAGTCTGCGGACTCAATGACTGCGATGGCAGCAAGGGGAGCTGCAAGAGTTATTGTCGCAAGGATCACTGTGAGTCTGATGATTTTCTTCTACAGAGCAAGGATATTTCTCAAGAAATGGAATTTGCCACCTGGATTGACTAGAGATTCTACAGCTTTAAATTCCATAGCAACACATAACAATTAAAGCTATGGGGACAGAAAGGTAAATCCAGAGTTGTTTACCTTCTGTGGGTGTAGACATGTTGCTATTTTATGAACAGAGAGCGGCCTCTTCGAGGCTAGCACATTTATTACAGCATAAGCTTTTGTGGCCTGCGGTTCACTTCATCAGATATACGGTGTTATCTTGCATTTCAAGTATGTACACACAGCGGTTGTGGCAGCTGCATTGTAGATGGTGAAGTCAGAGATCGCTGAAATGAAGAAAAGGACAGACCATGATCATTACATAATTAAGAGCAGGAATTCACAAAATAGCTGTTTCATTTCTTGTGGTGCTCTGCCACCATTCAGATTTTATTTTTATTATTATTATTTTTTGGCTTCTGACATCACAAAATGCAAAGGAGGTTAAGCCAATTTAGAAATAGAGTAAGTCACATGGGAGGCGTGACCATCCCAGTCGAAAATAAAGGGATACATTTACAGCACTTGGAAAATTGTTGAAGAGGAAGTTTTTCTAGTTCTGATGAAGATTTTCAGAATATGTCCTTCAGCCTATTCCCGGCTCAGCCCAAATTTAAATTATATTTCAAACGCTGGACAAATTCAGAGACAAATTCAATTTTTTGCCTGGTTTTTCTACATTGCAACTTAGTGTATATTTGGATGTTGACATGTTCTTTGCAATGTCTCACATATCAATTACATATATTTCCAAAGGCCAGATATATCATTTTACATATAGAGTCATTTTAAAGTGTGAATATCCCTGTGGTTGTAGCTTTGATTGGTGTTTCAGTAATAGGCTTACTAGATGGTCCTGGAGGGCAAATGATGTCTTCAGACTCAGTTTTCCTATCTGTAGTAATGGCCTCATTCATAAGAATGTTGCTGCACAGATCAAAGAAATTAACATCCATATTCCTCAACCAAGTGCTGTAGAGACAATAACAATGGCCACTGAAGGAAACTGGGTCAGTAAAACATAGTAACCATATTACATCTTTCAGCATGGAAGAAATTGGGACAAATCATTATGATTCACATGCGTATCTTAAGCAAACTCATTGGAATGATTCTTCTGCAGGGTCTGAAGTGCTAATTTGGCCAGATTGTTGCAAATTGAGTTATAGCTAAATCGGATCTGAAAATATCCGAATCATTATTTAAAAAAAAAAAATCCATGAAGCTAACTTCTGTCCATTCAGTCTTCTACCCAATCAGAGTCTGCTGTTTTTCCTCCTGGCATTTGAATTTAGAATCTGCAGTAATGCCTACGAAGCAATAGTTTATGCAGAATAATCCTTTTACCACAGAATTTCAAAATCTTTTATTCCTGCAGGTTCCCAGAAGCTCAGTGCTGTAAAATTGGGATATGTTCCTTATTTAAAGGATTAAAGGATTTAAAAGATGTTGAGGGAATGAAAACCACAGTGCTGTATGAAAACGTCATATATTCTCTGATGGACTATGTGTTTATTGTTTAAAGAGGAACAGCGATTCATGAATGAATGAATAATATTGCTACAGATCTGGGGTAACGGAGTTTAGAGGTGCAACGGCATCCATAACTGTTAGTGTTATAAATTAATAAATGGTAGAATTTAGTCAATATTTCGGATACTGAAGGGGAAATACAGCTTCAGCGGTTCTCCAGAAGTGTGCCAAACTTGACATTCCTGGTTTAGCCTATGCAAACTAGCCTTTCTGGCCTCAATGAATGCAAGGATCACTGAGTTGAAAATGCAGAGAGAAGAAGGTATCACCAGAGCCAGGGCCTTTTCAACACTGGCCCCGGCCTGGTGGAACGCTCTGTCTCATGAGACCAGAGCCCTGCAGGATCTGATTTCTTTCCGCAGGGCCTGTAAGACAGAGTTGTTCCACCTGGCCTTTGGCTTGGAACCAGCCTGATCCTCTCCCCCTCTTTCCTTTTCCTTCTGTGATGGAACCCCTATTTGGGGACTTCCTTGGCTTTTCTGGCCCATGTAGGGCTAGTCTGGATAGTTGGCCTTGGTGAAGATTTGACGTTTTCTCCCCCCAAACAGTTTTTTTATCTGGGCTTCCACTGAAATGAGGCTGCATTTTAAGTAGTATTTTAATCTTGTTTTTAAGTTGTATTTTAATCAATTGTTTTTATACCTGATGTTAGCCGCCCTGAGCCCGGTCTTGACCGGGGAGGGTGGGGTATAAATAAAATAAAATAAATAAATAACAGCACAAAGTCAGGCTCGCTGAATTTAGTTTATACTTCGGCCTTTCTAGTAGCTCCATGCTTCCCTGCATGCATGTTGCCTCCCCATCCTTTAAATATAGATTAAGGCAAGTAAGGTTGAAGCCCCCACCCAACCACAAAATGAAAAACTTGCTTAGGGGCCTTGAGGCAGTCACGTCTGCTCAGCCTGACCTACCTCACTGGGTTGTTGTAAGGATAAAAGAGGAGGTGGAAGAAACCACTTCCCCCTGGCTCCTTGGAGGAACAGCAGGATAAAACAGAGACGCAAATAAATTTTCTTGAGAACATGAAAAAGGAACCTGTCCTCTAAAATTTATTACAATCTAGAATGCTTTTTCCAGTGCCCAGTTCCGTTTGCTATCACTCTATCCAAAGTCTTGAAACACTGCCATGATTAAACATCTCTTAATATCGTCACATTCTTGTCACAAGGTTCAGGCAGCAATCCTATACCTTCCTACTTGGGAGTAAGCCCCAAGGAATTCACTTATTCATGTCGACAAGTGGAGGATTGTGCCGTCAGCGTTCTGAAAACTTCCCTCACTGTTGTTGATAAATTCAGAAAGACTATTTTATATCTTTTCTCCCCTCCAAGAAACTATTCATTACAGAAGTTAACGAGCACTCGCTTAGTAAACTGCCTTTAAGACAAAGCTGAGGACATGTTAATGGTGTAATGAATCAGTTGTTACATTCAATGATCAGTTTTCACAGTAAAGTACTATTGCTTTATTGACCCCCGCATCTAAAGATTTATCACAGTGGCGTTTTATAGTGGTTACAGGACACACAGTTATAAGGCAACAGGGTGCCGTTTATTTTATATGGTACTTTTTATGTTTCACTGTATTGTGAACCTGTTGCGTTCTGAAATCCCAAATAACGTTTGGCGGGAAATCATTAAGTATGTCAGGTTTCTCAATGACAATGTGGAGCTTCTGTTGCAACTAGGAAGAATCTTCTCCTCTTCCTCAACCTGTTTCAGTTCCCTAAGAAAAATGTATTGAAGTCCATTTAAATATATGGCAGATATATAACTTGAAAAAAGAAATGAAGAACAGCACTATATATATATGGCTTTTGCCAAACAGCATCTCCAAAGCGGAGCCATATATTTGGTCCCAAACCCACCATCAGACCAACTTCCTGCAAGAATTGCATATTGGAGAATTTCAAAGTGGGGTGACCCAGTTGTGTAGAACCCCTGAAGGTGAGTTGTTGCTGTTGTTTAGTCATTTAGTCGTGTCCGACTCTTCATGACCCCATGGACCAGAGCACGCCAGGCACTCCTGTCTTCTACTACCTCCCACAGTTTGGTCAAACTCATGTTAGTAGCTTCGAGAACACTGTCCAACCATCTCATCCTCTGTCATCCCCTTCTCATTGTGCCCTCAATCTTTCCCAACATCAGGGTCTTTTCCAGGGAGTCTTCTCTTCTCATGAGGTGGCCAAAGTATTGGAGTCTCAGCTTCAGGATCTGTCCTTCCAGTGAGCACTCAGGGCTGATTTCCTTAAGAATGGATAGGTTTGATCTTCTTGCAGTCCATGGGACTCTCAAGAGTGAGTTGGGTTGGGTTTTACTTTCTCTGCAGGCACAATGTACATTGCAGGGTTGTTGCCAAGGCTTCAGGGAATCCCATCCTTCCCATGGTGGCATACCAAGAAGCAGAAAAAACAAGAAGAGTTCTTACCAAGTCGTTTATTCAATATTCACAGAGAGAGACGAAGAAATGCGGTCTCTCTTCGATAATGGCATTGTTCCAAGTAAAGTCTCACCCTCTCAGTCCCTCCTATTCTACGTCACCCCTGCGCCAGCTGATCTGTGCTTTCTGCCTTTGAGTTTTCTATTACTCTCAAGGCACGCTTTGTTCTGGGAGGGAGGGGGGTCAGGAATGCTTTCTAGAGACACTGAGTCTGTTAGCTGTCTCTTCCCTGGTGCTTCTTCTTCCTGCTGCTCTCCCAATATTTCCCAGCTCCTCCTCTCTGCGGCCTCTGAACTATGCCCTTCTGCAAACCACTGTTCTAAATCTATACTGTCCTCCTCTTCTTGGGAAGGTGCAGGAAGGGGTGGCGGTCCCCACCATTCCTCCTCAGTCCAGCCCCTGACAGTTGTTCCAAGAAGACCCAGGTATATTCCCACTCTGTCATCAATGTATACCCTACCAACAATGTATCAGGTTGGCATCAGGCCAGTGAAGGATCTCACATCCAACATCTGCCTTTTCTAAAGAGGTAGGCAACCTGGGGGATGCGGGTGGCGCTGTGGGTTAAACCACAGAGCCTAGGACTTGCCGATCAGAAGGTCGGCGGTTTGAATCCCCGCGACGGGGTGAGCTCCCGTTGCTTGGTCCCTGCTCCTGCCAACCTAGCTGTTCGAAAGCACATCAAAGTGCAAGTAGATAAATAGGTACCACTCCAGCAGGAAGGTAAACGGTGTTTCCGTGCGCTGCTCTGGTTCACCAGAAGTGGCTTTTTCATGACCCGGAAGCTGTATGCCGGCTCCCTTGGCCAACAAATCGAGATGAGCACCGCAACCCCAGAGTCAGTCACGACTGGACCTAATGGCCAGGGGTCACTTTTTAGGCAATCTGGAGACAAAATATGGTAGCATGAGAATGTTTCACCACCTACTACTTTTCAACTGCGATTTCTTCCTCTCTCTTGCTGCTTTCCTCTAGGCTGTGTGGTATTCCAGACAGACATCTGGGCCGTCATGCTATGTGGTGTCAGAAGAGGCTAGCATTTGAAAATCATTGTTATTTCTTTAAACAAACCATTGTTGTTTTCTCAGCAAGCATTCTGAGTTTCACTTATACGCATGCCGTTGCAGAGCAGTTGCAAATAGAATATTTCCATAACAACCAGGAAAAGATATCTTTCCTTAAAATGAAGAGGCAAAGGGAATCACCGTGAACATCGGCTCATTGCCAAATAAATTATTTGGTGTGTTTTTTCTACTAAAGTTTGAAAAGCATGCACATAGGACTGATTAGAACACAACTAGAAAAGAACAAATATTTTGTGACATTTCATTTGTAGGAATGTTCCACGTACATTCATGCTAAAAGAGCATCTTACTATGCCAAGATACCTTCAGTCATATTTAAAAACATTATTAAAGTACTTTAAAAAGCCAAATATGGTCTCATGGAAAGTGTTGGGTACGCACCAGGATTAAATCCCTGGGAATAGGCTAGAATAAGGGTGGGTGAGAATGTCAGTTCTCATTTAAAAGTGAATTTACATAACTCCCACTTTCCGAAACAAAATGCAAACCAAAACATAATCCGTCCTTCAAAAGTCACACTTCTCTGAGTTTTGCAATGCAGTTCTCCAGTCAAATAATATATACAAAATGCATATATTGGGGTAAAGAATGGATATCAGTGTATATATTGTTGAAAATAGCATACAAGCAAGCATTAAATTAGGGGAAATTGCTTTGTAATAGTGCATTTTATTAGGGAAAATTGTGCACATCAGAAAATGTGCACATCAGAAGAAATTCATGCTAAAATGCTAGTGAATTTTCATGAGGGGGTGGTGGAAGAAGAAGCAGATGAAAGAAACCAAAACTGGCATATTAATCCATTCCTAGTTACAAGTTTCTGAAACTTAAAAATGTTGTCCTATGAATGGCTCCTCAGGATTAAGACCTACTGAATTCTACTACAGTGATACCTCATGTTGCATCCGCTTCAGGTTATGTCTTTTCAAGTTGTGTCCCATGGCAACCTGGAAGTACCAAAACAGTTACTTCCAGGTTTCGCCACTCGCGCATGTGCAGAAGCACTAAATTGTGCCGTGCGCAGGCACAGATACGGCGCTTCTGGATGTAAACACTTTGAGTTGCGGACGTACCCCCGGGACGGATTATGTCTGCAACTCGAGGTTCCACTGTATTAGAGTGAGAAACTAAAGATGAGGAAGTCTAAAGTGTGATGATAAAGTGGGCAGAAGACCTGGGACACAACAAACAAATGGAAGATTGGGAAAAATTATGGAAATTTAATTTAAAGTTTACGGATTGTATATTGTTAAAAGAGAATTTTATGAAAATGATGTATAGATGGTATATTACACCTGTGAAAATGGCAAAAATGTATAGAACAGGCTCTAAAAATGTTGGAAGTATAAAGAAAAAGAGGGTACGTTCTTACATATGTGGTGCGATTGTAAAGCAATTAAGAAATACTGGGAAATAATATATAATGAAATGAAAATGATGTTTAAGATAACTTTTGTCAAAAGTCCAGAAGCCTTTTTACTAGCCATCACAGGCCAAGATCTGCCAAAAGAGAAGAAGAAAATCTTCATGTATGCTACAACAGCGGCCAGGATACTCCTAGTCCAAAAATGGAAATGTGACGAGATACCAACTAAAGAAGAATGGCAAGATAAACTTATGGACTACGCCAAAATGGCTAAACTGACAGAGATTAAGAGATAAAGACAATAAAGACTTCAAAAAGGAGTGGGAACCATTTACAATGTACTTACAGAAATATTGTAAAGAAATGAACTCACTAGCAGGATTTGACTTCGGAAGAGAAGCTGAATTTACAGGTGTACAGTCTCAAAAATCTAAGACATAATGATGGAAGATCTTAACAGCTATGCATGAAATGGGCAGCCAGCATCAAATTGCTGGTATGAGTACACAATATTTAAATTCTAGGCTGGGGAAAAGTTGAAATGTCTATGCACCTAGGTAGCCAGGGACCTGGGATCTTTTTTGAATCTCTGCTCATTCATTTTCCCAGCCTTCCCAGACACAGCTATATATTAGACCTGATCAGAGCTTCAGCTGCGACTGAGGGGCTAAGGTTCCTGATAATAATAGTCTTTTGCAATCACAAATCAAGCAAATCGAGGCTTTCCGTAAAAATTATTAGTGAAATCCATTACGGTCAAAGGGGGTCGCAAAAATATCTGCAATAAATGTCGAAAACATATAGGGCATCATTTGATAAACTGTAGTATAATTTTGTTTGATGTTTACTTTGAAAATTGGTGGCTCTGCACAGGGTATTTTCACTACAGCATATAGTCATTTCGGTAATAGTGATTCTCCATTTCATGCCTGATGGCTTTCTGGACATAAAGGTAACATGTTTTTGCCTTCACCTATCCGTTTTTATTATTCAAAACTACCCAGAGATCGCTGAAGGGGGATAGCCTTAGTCGCAAGATTAATTTGCTTTCAGTGACGGCCTGGTTTATTTAGGATGGAGGACATAATAGAAGAAAGAAGGACAGCGTGCGTCTCTGAGCTACAGGTTGAATCTGCTTTGTAACTTAAATTTGTTTGTTTGTTTGTTTTGTATACCACATTTCATCCAAAGATGGCAGAGCAGCTCACGAGATAAAAATACAATGTGAGAACACAAAATGCATAATAGAAGAAGAACAAAAGCAAACCAATAAACGTCAGATCTACATATTAGCGAAACAAATGCTGACTCAGGCATCTGCATGAGGGCTGCTTGTCTTTTTTAACTGTTAAGGCTGAAACATGAATGTTCATGCTTTTTTCTGTTTATCTGTTATAGTATTTGGGTGGGGGGTGTAGTTAAAAAAAGAGAGGACAGAACTTGCTTTTAAAGTGCAAAATGACACTTTAAAAGAGGGAAGGTGTTTCTTACTGACATCATCTGGTGTGCACTGCACTGCTACCTCACAGAATCTGTTTGTTCCCCTGACCACAACTGTGGGAAGGAACAGACTGAAAAGGTGGGAAACTGCTGACCTAGTAGGCAAAAAATTGTGGCTGGTGGAGCTAAGTTCACCTTGGGATGCCACAAATTTTGCAGGCATGCCACACTACCGTTTATAAATAGGATCATCAGCAAGCACACAGTTTTTACATATATCTCTTTGACAATTACGAGAGAGAGGGAGAGGCCTCCTTCTCTGTTTTTTATTATTTATGTTTGGTGCCATTGATTTGTGCAATTAGGCAGATTACAGAGAATCATGGGTTCGTACATAAACAGGTGAATTTGAAATAGCCACATGCGCAGATGATTTATTATTCGTAGGCCCTAATTGTTTCTATCAGAATTAATAAAATGGATGAAAATTTTTGTTGAATTTTGGCTATAATTTTGGTGCAATTTCTAATTAGGTAAAGGGACCACTGACCATTAGGTCCAGTCGTGGCTGACTCTGGGGTTGCGGTGCTCATCTCGCTTTATTGGCTGAGGGAGCCGGCATACAGCTTCCAGGTCATGTGGCCAGCATGACTAAGCCGCTTCTGGCGAACCAGAGCAGTGCACAGAAACACCATTTACCTTCCTGCCGGAGCGGTACCTATTTATCTACTTGCACTGTGATGTGCTTTCAAACTGCTAGGTTGGCAGGAGCAGGGACCGAGGAACGGGAGCACACCCCGTCACGGGGATTTGAACCGCCGACCTTCTGATTGGCAAGTCCTAGGCTCTGTGGTTTAACCCACAACACCACCCGTGTCCAATTTCTAGTTAAACCCTGAATTAATGCCAATGAGCAGTGTAAAGTCGTCTAATTGGCAGTTTGGTTGGAGTCCAGAGGCTATAACATATTTAGGTGTTTTGGTTTCTAGACACATTTCTCAAATGATTAAATTGAACTTAAATAGACTGGTGACAGAGGTATCTATTGATTCAGAAAGATGGGCATTCCTAACAGAAAGGGCTCTGCCACACTTCAACTTGTTCTGTGCCTTGAAAGTACAGCTCTGTTTGCCTTGCCACTTTCCCCAGGAAAACCCGCTCTTTAGCACTGAATCTGAGCAAACGTCAATCTGCAGAAAACCCAGCTGACGTTTCCTCCAATTCAGTGGTTAAGATAGGGTTTTCCCAGGGGAAAGCAGTGGGGCAAGCAGAACCCTTAGTAGTGGGGGCAAAGTTAAGACACATGGGGTGTTAGGGGAAGGGTAGTACCTGTCATGGGCCAGGAGTCAGCTTCACCTGCTGAACAGCAGCCTGAAGGGGGAGAAGGCAGAGTGACTCCACCTGGAACTGATCAGCCTTCAGTTACACAGAGGAGAAGGCACTGATGAGAACCAGCTGGCTTCAGCCTTCCGAAGCAGAGCTTCCAGCAGCAGTCAGATGCTGGCAACAACACTTGTAGCTCCTGGCCTGACCTTCCTGCTTGTCCGTGCCCTTGACCCCACGATCATCAGATTCCTTGACCCCTGGACCATCTGACCACGTGAACTGCTATTCACCCAACCTTAGGACTGGACCTGGCTTTGCTTATGGACTCTGTTTCCAGGCAA
Source organism: Podarcis erhardii (assembly GCF_964252035.2). Lineage (NCBI taxonomy): Eukaryota > Metazoa > Chordata > Lepidosauria > Squamata > Lacertidae > Podarcis > Podarcis erhardii. Next base: position 98,073,254 of record NC_138508.1, on the reverse strand, counting down.
GTACCCCTCTGTAACTCTACTGGTTGGCTGGCCTCTCACTCCACTGGGCTGTGCTTGTGGGTGTGCAGCACAGGACTATGGCAGTACCTCTTGTGGGAGAAATGTTGTGCTCCTTCTGGAGTAGTTTGTCCACCTTTGGTCCCCATCCTTCCCTCAAGGCTCACCTGTCACTCCTGGAAACTGTCTGTATGCGACAGTGGCCACACACCAGGAGACGGTTTCACCTGGCTGGCTAAACCAGGTGAGGGTAGCTGATGGGTCTCAAACGTTCTGTGAGTTAGGGACTTCCCCTGCATGAGAAGACAGGCTGTGGCAAATTGAGGGGACAAGACCAATCGTGGGTTCAGAAATCAAGGTGGTTTCTGCATGTGCTGTAGAGGGAAGTGAGGGGCAAATGTGATTCATCAACCTGAATGGTACATAGGCCATCTGGGAGAAGAAAAAGTCTGATTCTTAACCTCCACTGCCTTGCAGAACATCTTTGAGAAAAGAAAAGGCTACAGCAGGCATAGGCAAACTCTGCTCTCTAGATGTTTTGGGACTACAATTCCCATCATCCCTGACCACTGGTCCTGTTAGCTAGGGATGATGGGAGTTGTAGTCCCAAAACATCTGGAGGGCTGAGTTTGCCTATGCCTGGGCTAAGGAATAAACCCTGCACAAATTCATAGTGGAGTCCCTAAGATGATTGGATGGCCTGTTGTCTGCCTCCTTCCAGCAACTTCTGCAGCCAAGTTGGTGCCAAACATACTGCTCTTTAGACCAAATCATTGAAGCTGAGAGGGGGGGGTCTTTCCATCTGAGCAGCCCAGGACCTCCATACACACTGGCCAGGCTTGCACCTCAGGGTGGTTAACTTTGTCTTCACTCCCGGAGGCACACTCCATACTTTTTCGAGACAGATGGATGCCAACCATACACATAAGAGAAATATTTCTCCACATATAATTTATGTGCTTGTGGTATTCCTTTATATATTTCCTGTGTATTTTCAAAGATTTAATGCAGCATTTTGGAAGTTTTTGGGGGGAACCTCTAGACCAGGCATAGGCAAACTCGGCCCTCCAGATGTTTTGGGACTACAACTCCCATCATCCCTAGCTAACAGGACCAGTGTCAGGGATGATGGGAATTGTAGTTCCAAAACATGTGGAGGGCCGGGTTTGCCTATGCCTGCTCTAAACTTTGGTGTGTGTTTTTTTACTTTAAAAGATGCAGTTGTCAGTATTGGAAAGAGGGTTTAATTTTACAGATCTCTGACTATATCATAGGCCATGCCTTTTAGCACACAGAATTGATTGGCAAGTCTGCCTTTTTTTCGCAAATAATCCTGCCTGCGTAGTCTTGGAGATGACGTATTCGGCACCTCTCTACAAATGGATGGCGTTGGGGAAATTTCCACTTGTGATTTCAGTCATGAGGGATCTGTGGCTTATAGTGCCTTGTCAGGTACACTTTGACCCATATGCTCATGCTAAGATAACTTTATGAGGTAATCCAGATTTGAAAACAGAGACTGAGTCCTTTTTTTATGGAAGAAGCGGGTTGATAGTGGGATTTATACATTAGATCAGTTAACAGGATGGGATGGAGAACTCTCATCATTTTCAATCTCGTGGCTTCAATACCACTTACCTGCTAGTGTTGAATGGCGGTATCTTCAACTGCAGAACCTTTTAAAGATCTGTTTGCTATTTAGTGTTAGCTTTGAGGGCCTCAGTATCTCTGCTGGAGTACATAATTATTTGCAGAAAGTGAACCCTGTATTAGTTGCATATAAACATTTTTTGGAATGTAGTAGGACAGAGAGTTCCATTCAGCTCAGTCTGTTTGTAGTGCTTCTTTAGATTTAAAATTGAGATTGAATGAACAAAAAATGGATGTTCCTGGTATCTTGGGATTCTGCAACCGATTGGCTAGTTCAAATAGACGCTAGTGACTTAATGCTGAAAGTGCCTCTTTGTGTCATGGACTGGTTGGTGGGAGGCACCAATGGAACCCCCCAAAAAGATGCTCAGAGTCAGGGGATTGGTGGTGGTGGGACAGTGATGAGTGGTGCAATGGATAAGACAGAGCAGACTCAGAGGAGGAGCTGAAGAGGCAACAGGGTTTAGTGAGCAGAAAGAGGCTGTGCCAGAGAGCATTCCAGAACTAGAGGCAGAAGAGGAGGCTGGAGAGGAGGATGGGCAAGAGGCAGAGATCATGCAGGCTGCTGAAGAAGCCAGGAGGTCTCCCCCTCCTTCTGCAACCAGCTCCCCTCTCCCCTGGTCTCCCAGGACCAGAAGAGATATGAAGTGGGTGGAGCAAGGACAGAACAATGCAGCCTCAAATTCCTTGGGAAGAAACTGGGGAGGAGGAGCCTTAGGGAACTGTGGGAGCTTCAGTCTCCACAACCGCCTCATAGGGGAATTTCTACCAGGAAGAGTTGCTGTGCTCACTAGCCCTGGCCTCCTGAGTCAACCTTGTTTCCTTGAATAAAGAGTTTTCACTGAAGCAGTGTGATTTATTGCTGACCGCCTCCTGGCACCCACCCCAGTGGTGTCCTCCTCCTGGTTGTAAATTATTGCTTGCATTAACTGTGTTTCGGATAAATCCTTGCTATTTGTGGATGTTCATGGACTCTTAGATTGCAGTCCTGTGGTGTGGGGACCAACAAATGAACAGCAAAAGTGGATTCTGTTAGCCCTTTTGGTGGCAAAAGAGACCTATATTGCATTTTGTTGTTGTTGTTGGTATTTGTCTTAAGAGACCATGGAGTGGGCCTCTGTGAGGTAAAACTGCAGCATTAGCAGCACTGATACGCGGGAGCTAAAAAAGCCAATGCAATTCTGGGCTGCATCAATAGGAGTATTGCATCTAGATCAAGGGAAGTAATAGTGCCACTGTATTCTGCTCTGGTCAGACCTCACCTGGAGTACTGTGTCCAGTTCTGGGCACCACAGTTCAAGAAGGACACTGACAAACTGGAACGGGTCCAGAGGAGGGCAACCAAAATGGTCAAAGGCCTGGAAACGATGCCTTATGAGGAACGGCTAAGGGAGCTGGGCATGTTTAGCCTGGAGAAGAGAAGGTTAAGGGGTGATATGATAGCCATGTTCAAATATATAAAAGGATGTCACATAGAGGAGGGAGAAAGGTTGTTTTCTGCTGCTCCAGAGAAGCGGACACGGAGCAATGGATCCAAACTACAAGAAAAAAGATTCCACCTAAACATTAGGAAGAACTTCCTGACAGTGAGAGCTGTTCGACAGTGGAATTTGCTGCCAAGGAGTGTGGTGGAGTCTCCTTCTTTGGAGGTCTTTAAGCAGAGGCTTGACAACCATATGTCAGGAGTGCTCTGATGGTGTTTCCTGCTTGGCAGGGGGTTGGACTCGATGGCCCTTGTGGTCTCTTCCAACTCTATGATTCTATGATTTCTATGATTCTATGATACGACCTCCCTGGGGCACAAGCCTGGGCATTGTGTATGAGATCCTAGGCTCCCCAGATGACAAGGCCTCACTCTTGGCCTTGCTGGAAGGACAGATACCCACCATCCATGACTCAGTGGTCTGAACATCTCACTGCCTTTTCTATATTTTAGAACATAATTGTCAGTCTTGGTTTAGATAACTGTCTGGACATATGAAGTGCTTATATTGCTTCATACACTTAAATTAGGATTGATGGAATATTCTTATTGTTAATGTCATCTGCAGATTAAAAAATTTAAAAACAAACACACATACACACAGAGAGAAGGAGCTTTTACAAATAACTCTTTACAATTCCGGGTTAGTTGCTATCCCTAAGCATGTGTATACCTCTTGGTTATCAGCAGGAACACAGAGTCCAGCTGATAAGAGAAATCCTTGGAGTGGTGTAATAGATAACTGAAATCTTGCCATTGAAATATTGCAGGACTTTAAGGCAAAGAAAAAGTCAATTGCATTTCATCGAAAAGTTATTATTGTAATAGATTTTCTGCTGAGGTAAACTAATCCCAGGCATTAGAATTGTAATATCTCTATTTTCTCTGAGCTTTGCTACTTTGGAATCTTAAAATGAAAGGCTGCCGTGTTGTTTTCTTCCTGCCACCTCACATAATGGTTAGAACTATAAAAAGATGTTCACAGGGGACTCAAGCATAATATAGTAGTGGCAAATGTGTCGTCCCGTGTTGGCCGCCTTCTGAGAGACGGATACCTGGGGGATACTGTTGGTCTCTTCTTGCTTGAACTGAGCCCAAATCTAGATTTCGTCAGAAAATGAAATAATTTGGTGTGGTGTCAACTGTGTTTCTGGCAGGCAAAGTCTATTCCATTATCGCTTGGGGCCTCCTGGCAGCACAGTAAGCTCCCATAATCCTTGCCTACACCGAAGTTGATCGGGAAATAAAGAGGCGGCTTTTCAATGTTTACTGCAGCGTTTATAGACCTATCATTTTTAATACAACAGTGCAATAGACAGTTTCATCCATTCGAGCTTGAGTGGTGGCAACAGGTGAAATGATGAGGCGAGCCTGATTCTACTACACAGCATATACTTTTAGATGATTAATAAAAACTAACTGCCCAGTGCTCTAGGAAGAGGGCTGCTGCAAACCGGCTGTTTGCCAAATGTGGTATTATGCCAGACTGAATGGATATCACATTAACAGGACACACGGAAAAATCCTTTAGAATGGGGTGTGAATTAAAGTGGATAGATGGTAACCCCCCCCCAAAAAAAATATGTGAAAATAAGGCCTGAGGTTAAACACACAGAGACACTGCAACTTGTTTCTTGAAGACTGAGAATTTTGTCCAAGAAACTCTGTTCTACTTTCATCCATAATACATTGCCTTTTGCACAGTCTTATCAGAAGGAAGTGAAAGACAGAGGGAAATCCTATATAAGATTTCATACTATTAAACTTCTTGTTTATATTTTTACTATTGAAAAACAGGCCAACCTTTTCCCATCTAATACAAAATAATAATACTCTCACAAGAAAGCACTGAGAAAGTGAAGTTTAAAAAGAAAGTACTGGTCAAACGGAACCATACGGTTGCACTTTTACTTAAGACTTGCCTACTCATAGAAACTGTCCCAATTTAATGAAATTAATTCCTTCAAGTGAGATATAGTCAACTGCTAAATCAGATTAAGTATAGCTTGTGTCAGTTTAACAAAATTATTCTAAACCCTATGTGCCTGCATTGGTGGCTTACACCAAATTAAGACAGGAATCAATTACAGAACTGATTTAGTTAGATCAGAGCAATTTCTGTGTGGAGAGACCTGGTCACCCAGCCACTTACAGCCCAGCCCTGTGCATTTTGCTCAGAAGTAGCCACCACTTGAAATTTAATGGGACTTATTCCCAAGTAAGCACACTTAGGATTGCAGACTTTATTAGACACACTGGTAGATATACTACCTTGCTAATATAGTGAAAATTTAGGGGCATTCTTCTCCAATCACTGTTTTAATATGGAGGAAGTAATATTTAATTGTATCTTTGCACCAAGCTAAATCAATTGCTATTTATTTGCCATGTGAATTTAGACAGCCAGCTTACCATATACTATAGAAAATGTGGAGAGGTTTGCCTGTTTCATTAGGGTGTGGTGTGCTAAAGTGCAGCGACGCATGAGGCTACATACATAGATACTAACTTTGCTGTGGAGTGGAAAACCCTCTTCTACCTCGGGATGAGGGAGGAAATTTGATTTAATTCACATGTAAAGGTGATGCTCTCCAATCCACCCTTTCCAAAGCAAGGCATGTTGGGGAACAAGTGAATTGATTTTATGTATGTGCAGTTGTTGATATAAACGGTTTATATATCTTTGTAATTGCTTATATAGATGCAATTGTTTTTAACTATTTTGAGATATCTAACTGTTTTAGATATCTCATCTTAAAAAGCAGAGACATCATCTTGCCAACAAAGGTCCGTATAGTTAAAGCTATGGTTTTCCCAGTAGTGATGTATGGAAGTGAGAGCTGGACCATAAAGAAGGCTGATCGCCAAAGAATTGATGCTTTTGAATTCTGGTGCTGGAGGAGACTCTTGAGAGTCCCACGGACTGCAAGAAGATCAAACCAATCCATTCTGAAGGAAATCAGCCCTGAGTGCTCACTGGAAGGACAGATCGTGAAGTTGAGGCTCCAATACTTTGGCCACCTCATGAGAAGAGAAGACTCCCTGGAAAAGACCCTGATGTTGGGAAAGATGAAGGAGAAGGGAATGACAGAGGACGAGATGGTTGGACAGTGTTCTCAAAGCTACCAGCATGAGTTTGACCAAACTGCGGGAGGCCGTGGAAGACAGGAGTGCCTGGCATGCTCTGGTCCATGGAGTCACGAAGAGTCGGACACGACTAAACAACAACTGTTTTAGATAGGCTTTTATTGTATTGTATATTGGGTCCTCCCTTAAAGAGGGCACATGTTGCGGTGAGACCTCAATGGGGCATACCAGGAGAGGCAATCCTGTAGGTACGAGGGTCCTGAGATAGCTCCTAAGAAAGCTGAGCAGGCTGGCAAAGGAAGTTTTCCTTCAATGCTGGAAACATGGTAGGGTCCTTTGCTTTACCTGAGAGCAGCAGGCTGGCTTGACAAATGACATACACCGAACCTCGCTCCCTGCTTCTCCCCATCCTTTTGTCACTGCCATCTGATGCAGCTGCCTCACTTTTTCTAATGATAGGGCCGGACCTGGACATTTTTTCTGTCTTAACTGGTGGTTCTTGGCTCAGCTGCTACCACTGTGAATAGGCCAGGCAGGAAGAGGATTATTGTTTGAGCTAAGCTGCCAGGCTGAGAGAAGAAACACACAGAATTGCTCTCTAGGAGAATCTTGTAGCGCAGTTCAAGAAACCTGATGGGGGAACAGAGCGCTAAAGCTGTGAACGATCTGTCTTACGCTCAACCCTGAATGTGTATGTACAGTGTAAATAAAGCCTTACATAAGAAAAGCGCCATCAGGCTCCAGTGATCTTAAGTTCATGAAAACCAAGGTATGAGTAGAAACCCCTGCAACCTCCATTATGAAGCCACACGTCATGTAATTTTCAAGTATACACAATGGTGTTGGAATGAGCATGCTGATTACATAGACTAGAGTTGTTGAAAAGTTGTCACTTGATGGTCACGCAGAAGCGTAAAATGTTGCTGTGTCCTGAGGAAGATTCTCTTGTCCCGCTTGTTTCCCCTCCTTCAGTTGGATCGTCTCTCGCTCAGGGAACTCAAGACCCAGAGACAGGAATCTCTCATTTAGTTTTATTATAGTCATTAGAAAGGTTTGCTTCCCTTCACCCCTCCCACTTCAGTGTCTCTTTTTAAAATAATTTTTAAATCAATTTTCAAATATATAAACATATAACACAAAGCAATTCAAGATATCGAGATTACTCTGAATCTCCTGGCTTCCCCCCATCCATTCCAGGGGTCCTTTTGATTCTATTTTCAACTGCATATCAATACTTTTCCGTTTTTTTCATCTTCCTAAATTATCTATAAGTTGTTACATTACAAGTGTATTTATTATCCTGCTAATGTTTTGACCTGTTTACAATGATTTTGTATATACATTATAAACATTTCCCATTCTTCTTTAAATTTATTGTTGTCTTGATTCCTGAGCTTCCCAGATAGTTTTGCCGTTTGGGCATAGTCCATCAACTTGGTTTGCCAGTCTTCTCTGGTCAGGGCTGTCTCTTCCTTCCATCTCTGGGTTAGTAACATCCAGGCAGCTGTTGTAGCATACATAAACAGTTTTCTCTGGTCCTTTGGTATCTCAGTCCCTATAATCAGTGCTTTTTTCTGGGGGGACACAGGGGTATGCATACCCCTAAACATTTTGTGAATGTTTGGCCTCATTGAGGGGCAGTATTTCAATATGAGTAGGAAAATGTGGGTACCCCTAAACATTTTTTTTAGGGGGGAAAAGCATTGCCTATAATGCCTAATAAAAAAGCTTCTGGTTTTTTAACAAAAGTTATTTTGAACATTTTTTTCAATTCAGTATAAATCATTTCCCATAATTTTTTGGTTATGTTACAGATTCACCACATATGATAAAAGCACCTTCTTTTTCTTTACATTTCCAGCATATATTGGTACTTGTTCCATACATTTTTGCTAGTTTTACCAGAGTCAAATGCCAACTGGTACATCATTTTCATATAATTTTCTTTCAATAAAGAACATGCCGTAAATTTCAGATCTATTTTGCATAGCCTCTCCCAATCTGTCATTTGTGTAATATGTCCCACACCTTTCACCCCCAGTTCAGTGTCTCTCTTAAAAGGTTCCTCCCCCAATGCATCATTTGCAAGCTAGCACCTTTGGGTCTTGGCTGCATCCAGATTGTGGTGCAAGCACTACAGTACACAGGGCATAGGGGGCTTTGCAGCACAGGGGTTTTGAGCAACACACTGGATCATGCCTGAAATGAGCCCTAGGTCAGGTTAGCTAACGACAAGGTAGCTGTGAAAAGCTTCTGGCCTGCATAAGATCCAGCCAATTAATAGTGACTTGTAGCACGCCATCACTAACCTAAGCAACTGACGTTTCTCCCCACAACTTCTGTGGGCTGAGATGGTTGTAGCAATGGGCCTTTGCTGTTGTGTCTTATGAACATTTTCCCTCGAGCCCAGAGGGAACGAGTGAGCGTGGAAAAGCAATTTGCCTGTTTTAGGATGGGGGAATTCAGTTCAGACCTCCACCATTTCCCTAACCTCTTACATAACGGGTGATTTTTCTTTGCTCCCTCCCTTGCCCTTACGGCCAGCAAGCGCCAGGTATAAGTCACCCCGGTATTCCGGTTGCATCCTGCAGTATAGGCCCTTGCCAGAGAGACATTTACCACACAGAACGACAGCCTCACCGAAGTCCTGAAGTGGCCAATCCCTCAGCAGGGTTTGTGGGAGTAATTTCTTCTGTTCTTTCCCTAGTGCAACTGGCCATCATTGCACGATGAAAGCCAGTATGTTGCCTAGTAACAGAAGTCCCTTTTCCATCCTTCCCAGAGCCAACGACACGGGTGGCTGACACAGAGATAAATGGCTGCCAAAGATCTCTTAGCTGCAGGACCCAGCCCAGAACAGATGCCCCACCCAGGCTGCAAGGCAATAAGGAGAGGACATGCAATCCATTTCCAAGGGTTTAAACAATGCTCCAATTTATTAGCTTTGCCTCAGTTTCCAGTTTCTGCGACATACATATTTAAACAGGCCATTTTTGCTGCAGAATTGAGCAGCCTCTGCCTTTTGTTTTCAAGCTCTGGAATTACTAAAAGCCTAATTTGTATGCAATTTCTTCCAGGACAGTGTTATAATACTCAAAGAATAGTGTCAGGTCTGCCTTCCTTCTGTCATCTATTGAGCTATGATTTTGCTCATTCGATATTCCCTTTTTTTATAACTATGCTGAGTCTTGTTCAACAAATTAGTAAGCTGTGTCATATTGTACTGCTGCTTAATTATGCATGTGAGCATTCATTTTATCAGAGCTCTACCTTTCTTGCGCAGGTGGCAGAAAACCAAGTTATGGTTAAAATTAAACATGAACTGATGTCTTGTTTGGAAGCAATGCCTTTGCTTATTCATGCGAGCTGATAGCCTGTGGGTTTCTGAAGAACCATCATTTGGTCATTTTTAAGAGCCACGGGAGACGAGATTCTGCTGGAATGCCCATGTGGGCTTCTCCTCATGTGAAAAATTGCCAGGAAATTTCATGAGAAGTCAAGCCCAGGGTAACTGAGCTTGTTTTGAACTTGGTGAAAACAAATGTGGAGGTTCTTCTCAAGGTGCAATATTTGAGGGTGGTGGTCCACTTAGATGGTTATTTCCAGAGGGCGATGCTTGGAGAGTGCTCTTTGACCTTGTGAAGCCTTCAGTGTGGGGTTCCTCAGGCTTCAGTGTTATCCCCCATGCTGTTTAACATTACATTAAACCACTGAGTGGGGTCACCTGCAGTTTTGGAGTACAGTGGTGCCTCACAAGATGAAATTAATCCGTTCCGCGAGTCTCTTCGTGTAGCGGTTTTTTCGTCTTGCCAAGCAAGCCCATTGACGGCTTAGCAGTTTAGCGGCTTTTAGCGGCTTATCGGCTTAGCGGATAAGCAGATAAGTGGCTTAGCAGCATAGAAAAAGGGGGGGAGGAAAAAAACCCCGCAGGAACTCGCAAGACATTTTCGTCTTGCGAAGCAAGCCCATAGGAAATTCGTTTTGCGAAGCGCCTCCAAAATGGAAAACCCTTTCGTCTAGCGGGTTTTCCATCTTGCAAGGCATTCGTCTTGCGGGGCACCACTGTACGTTGTCAGCAATATGCTGATGAGAGACTGCTCTACTTCTTTACATCTGCAGGTGAGGCAGTGGGTGTGTAGGACCATTGTATTGGTTATCGACCAGATGAGAGCCAATAAACTGAAGCTCAGTTCAGATAAGACTGAGACACTGTTAGTGGGTGGTTCCCTGGACCGGATGGTTGGGAGGTTCCTAGCTCTTGATGGGGTTATACTTCCTCTGGAGGAGCAGGTTTGTAGCTTGGGGGTAATCCTGGATCCTTTGCTGTCGCTTGAAGCTCAGGTGGCCTCAGTGGTGTGGAGTGCCTTCCATCAGCTGCACCTCTATGTGGACAGGGATAGCCTAACTTCTGTCATCTATGCTCTGATTATTGCAATGTGTTCTACATGGTGCTGCCTCTGAAGATGTTTGGATACTTCAGCTGGTGCAGAATGCAGCAGCCAGGTTACTCACTGGGACAAGACAATTTGAGCATATAACACCAATCCTGGACAACCATGGGGCCATCATGGAAAAGGCCCTACCATTGTTGCCTGCCGGAATAAGTTCCCTCCTTCATGGGCATGGAAGTAGAGCCTTTTAAATCTTAAATAAAGCTCTTTGGAACCCAGAGGCGGAGCTAGCTGCTCCGGCACCTGGGGGCGGGCGAACGGCGAGCGTCCCAGGGGGGCGGGCTGGCAATGTCAGCCCTCCCTCAGGGATGACACGCAGGGCGGACCGCACCTACTGCACCCCCTTCCTCCGCCAGCGCTGTAACCTTAGCTATTCTGGATGCATAATAACACAGCCTGTGATCATTGCAAAGGTTGTTTTTTCCATCAAATAGCATTTAAACATTGTTGGTATTCTTGCCGGTTTTGCCATATGAACTTTGCTATCAGTTTCTACCATGTCTGTATTATGTTCCAGAGGGATACTGGTAGATAAAATAATAATAAACTCTTTACAGAGTGCACCCTGTTATCTTTCAAAGCCAAGTTTGATCAAAAGAACCCTACTTATTTCTGAAGGTAATGTATTATGAGGATTACATAGATATATCCTTGTGGGATTAGATCCCCAGGTATTGAACTGGAGTCCGTTTAAATCACTAATTTAAACTACCTGCATATGTGAACGTTACTTTGAATGACGGACAAGAGACAGTTAACACTGTTATTATAGTTTCTAGGCAATGCCTACAAGTTGCTGTTTTCTACACCCATTGTAATGTGGGCTTCAACCACTCTTAAGTGCTCTGAGGTGTACATAACCTGCAAAGTACAATCTTGAGAAAAGTTCCTACTAAAATATCGTTAGTAGACTGATGTGTTAAGGGACCACCTAACTTTCCCAAACTGGAATTCCAGAAGTTTGTAGTGCACAAATTATCTGCGTCCATATAGCATTAGCTAGGAGGGAGAAGGCATCTCCTCTTAATATCTGTGCCATAAACAATCACTTTTGTAATGATCGCAGTTATTTGATCTTTCATTTTAACTGCATCATAAAAACCTATTTATTATCCAAGCAGCCTGGTTTATGAGATCAGCCCTATGATAGACTTGGCCTATTCAAAGGGACCTTGCAGCACATTTTACTAATTTGTTCAGTGCGCTCTGGGAATACGGAGCAAAAAAAACCCCACCCTGCCTCAAACCACCCCCCCCCCCAAAAAAAACCCCCACCTTAAAGCCAAGACAGCTCTGTAAGCAAGTTGCCTTGAAGAAAGGCCTCGCCCACTGGCAGCGAGAGAAAGAGGGAGAGCTGCAGAGGCTGGAAAGAAAGGAACAAAGAAAGATAGAAATGTACATCGTAATCTAATGGAGCCGAGGCAACAACTAGACTGTCAATTTACTGAGCTGGAGAGGCAAGAGCAGGCTGGGGCTTTTCAATTCTGCTGTCTCCTCCCTGGGGTTAGAATCGAGACTGGTTGCCATGGATATCCTGGATTCCTGCAGCTAATGGGAGGGAGTTCTGAAGCCGTGGTATCCTGGGGACTGTCTAGGGCGGAAGATGAAATGGAGGCCTGTGGGTGTGGTGGTGCGGCACCGGGGAAAAGGAGGTCAAAGGGTCGGCTTCCAACCGCGTTAAAGCTGAAATTTCATTTCAAGTCACATTCATCCGGCAATCTCCGTGTCAGACCTCGTTTGTCCTCTTCTCCTCTCTGTCCTTTTCCAAGGCTGCCAACATTGTTGCCTTAAAACGGCTATTATCAAAGCACTTAATATTGCACATAATTGGATGCATGCCGACAGTTCGGGGGATTTCCATCCCCTCCCCTCCCTCACACACCACATACCTCCAGTATTTGTATAATTTGAGCCGGACTGGGATTTAAAACCTGAATTTCCAATTTCTAAACATGAGGCAGTAGCAGTGCTATCTGGATTTACATCTGCTACGAACACAGAAGATTATTTTTTTTAAACAAAAAACAAAAAACCCACACCACACCATCTGGAGTTTCTGGGTGTTTTCACTTTATAATGATGTATCGGTCGACTTTTGCAGAGTTTCGTCTGCGAGAGTTTTTTGTTCATGGCTATCCGTAAAGAGGAAGGCCATCTGTGGGCGTGTCATTATATTTTGCCAGTATATTTCTCCTCTCCTTTGATCTGTGACAACATTACTGCGTCAACCTTTCCCCCCTCTGGATTTCTCTTCAGGAAAAGGGCACTCTTCCATTGGGTAGAATTAAAGGAATCTCTTCCAGTCCCATAAGGCATCCGATATACCTGAGGAAACAGGCTTTGATGCGCACAACCCTAGTTAGCCTGGATGGGGAGTTGTGCGAGGCAGTTCTGCACGTGATTCAGCAGCATAACTTGTGCACAGAACAATTTTTTAAAAAGAAGTTTTTCTTCCTTCCCTTTCAGTAAATCAGCTGGTTCAGGAGAGGAAGCAAGGGCTAGATTCATTCCTCCTTTTCCACTATTTCCACTTTTCGCAGCTGTCCGGCAGGACCACAGCTGCCCAAAATGGCTACATGCACTCAGCCCTACCTGTGCCACAGGTGCTCTGTTGGGGCAGAATCGCAATGATGTCTTTTTAAAAAATTTAAAAATACTGATTTTCCTTCTTAAGACACCACCATGGGATTAAAATCAATCACAAGGAAACTTTTCCATGATGAATTTGCACATAGACATCCGACAATGTAGTTTTCCTAATAGGTAAAGGACCCGTAGACGGTAAATTCCAGTCAAAGGTGACTATGCGGTTGCGGCGCTCATCTCACTTTCAGGCCGAGGGAACCAGAGTTTGTCCACAGACAGCTTTCCGGATCATGTGGCCAGCAGGACTAAACCGCTTCTGGTGCAATGGAATACCGTGACGGAAAGCAGAGCGCACGGAAATGCTGTTTACCTTCCCGCCGCAGTGGTACCTATTTATCTACTTTCACTGGCGTGCTTTCAAATTGCTAGGTTGGCAGGAGCTGGGAGCAACGGGAGCTCACCCTGTCGCACGGATTCAAACCCCCAACCTTTCGATCTGCAAGCCCAAGAGGCTCAATGGTTTAGACCACAGCGCCACCCGCACCCACACAGTTTTCCGAATAGATTATCACCTGCAGAGTAGTAAGCAAATGTCCCTGAATTTTAACCCCATACCAGATAGGGTTTTCTTCCTGAATATAAAAGAGCCTAGGCAATATAAGCTGATCAGTGCCCTTCTTTTGATGCTACAAGCATGGCTTTGTTGGGGACATATGACTACCCTGGGATACATTGGAAATTGCCTTGGGGTAGTAAAATGTTTTTTTTAAATTGCTTATGTCAGCTTCTGACATGAGGCTGTGATGACACTTTCATTTACCTCCATGCCCTCTTAGCTTCAGCAGTTCTACAAGGTGTATGAAGTGCTCCTAGCTAATTCAATAAGCCCATACTCATTAGAAGTTACCTGTGGACGTTACCCTAAATGACTGTAGGATGGTAGTTTGGGATGCTTCATATTAGGCAAACCTGAAAGCATGTTCAGAGTTGTTTATTCCAATATCTGCCTCAGGACTTGCATAGACAATGTCTGCTCGTGGTATCCTTCTGGAAATCGCTGATATTATAAAAAATACTGTACATTGCACATTCATATTATTACCAATTATTATTAATAATAATAACTGAGGAAGCTCTACAGAGACTCATCAAACCTTTCCCCCAAGCCTGCATGGAGTTTCGCCTCGCCATCCGTTCTACCAACATATTGGGTCAGGATGTTGCCAGCACTTCATGTATTGTCATGGTGACCACACGCGTGAGGGTAGTAGACACTTTTGCCTTCCTAGGTTCCACCATAACTAGCAACCTTTCCATCACCACGAAGCTTGAGAAGCGTATTGGTGCGACAGCTACGGCAATGGCTCGCCTCCCCAAAAGGGTATGAATGCCAACAACTAATACCAAGATCTACCAGATTTGCATATTAAGTACACTGCTTTATGGTAGTGAGACGTGAGCATCTTACACCAGCCAGGAGCGACACCTTAATGCCTTCCATGTGAGCTGCATGGGGAAGATTTTGGGCATCAGATGGCAGGATAGTCTCAAACAAAGATGTGCTCCTTCAAGTCAACTTTCCCAGCATGTTTGCACTTCTGTCTCAGCAACATCTAAGCTGGCTTCGTCATGTCCACAGAAGATGGCAAGATCTCCAAAGATGTGTGCTTTATGGGGAACTGGCTTCAGGTACCAGGCCTGTTGGCAGACCAACTCTACAATATAAAGATGTCTGCAAACTTGACATGAAGGCTGGCAATGTTAACCCCACTGTGTAGAAATCCCTTGCAGACAACCACAGTGTCTAGAGACAGGTTGTGTATCCACAACAGTGACCAGAGGAGAAATGACCACTGGGAAGAGGAAGAAGAGGAAGAGGAAGATGATGAAGAAGAAGAGGAGGAGGAGTTTGGACTTGATATCCTGCTTTATCACTACCCGAAGGAGTCTCAAAGTGGCTAACATTCTCCTTTCCCTTCCTCCCCCCACAACACTCTGTGAGGTGTGTGAGGCTGAGAGACTTCAAAGAAGTGTGACTGGCCCAAGGTCACCCAGCAGCTGCATGTGGAGGAGCGGAGACGCGAACCCGGTTCACCAGATTACGAATCTACTGCTCTTAACCACTACACCACACTGGCTTGCATCTGTAACAGTGAAATTGCATGCCTTCGTCTGCCCCAACTGGAATAAAACATGTCCCTCCCGTATCAGACTACAGCAGGCTCTGAAACTTTCCAACAGTTTGACTTTACTCTTGATACCACTGTCTCTCAAGACTGACGTATGCCAACAATAAAGAAATACCGTACATTGCACATTCATCTTATTAATTATTATTACACAGTCTAGTTTAAGCAGAGACCTGCTTAAACAAGGCAAAATTTCCCATGCTGCTTGCAGCGGAGCAGGAAAGCTAAGTTGGTGTGTAGCCCCTTTAGGAATGACAAGCCATAGAAATATGGTTGCAGGCTGTTTCTCTGGAGAAAGCCACTCCCCGAGGGTCAGTGAGCACCAAGCAGGCAGGCACAACAGAAATAAATGTTCCCTTCTCTTTCCTTAACAGGAAAATGGAGAGTTGTGATTTACCTATTCACAAAAGAGAAGCGGCAAGATTTCATGAATTCAGCCTTCCAGTTGAAACACTGCTCACACACATAGATACCTCACACAAACAATTATTGACAGGGGCACGACAGCTGCAGCTACATCTGGAGAGAGTTTTCTGAAGGAGAATTTGCTTTGGCCCCGTGGGATCTGGACACTTCCTTATGGAAGTTGTTGGCCAAAGCAGCTGGAGGACAGTGGGCCACCCACACCCATTTACCACCCCAGGCCTGTGACACTCCCGGACCAGATGAGAACTGGACTTCAGAGGCTCTTCAGCTGTACATCCCTCCGCAAGGACACCCAGGATCCATGGCTATGATCCGCCGAAGACATTTTGGCACCTGAGGCGAAATGCAAAATGGCATCTCTCCTCACCAGGGAAGAAGGGGTGAGTGAAGATCTACATCAGGAAAGAGGAGGGAATGAAGATCTATCTCAAGAACAAGGCAGGACTGGAGACCTACATGGGGAAATCAATCAACTGTACCCATAATAGGGGGGAAAGGGGCATGCCCTGAATCATGTAGGATGGGTGCAGAACCCAGGGGCTCCCAGGAGGCAGCCCCCCACCATTTCCTCCCTCAGCCAGCAGCACCTCCTGAAAGGATGCTGTGGAGCTGGTTTGAGGCAGGGGCTGTGGAGAAGGAGGCACATCTTGGCCTCCAAGGACCACACGGCAGTCACTGCTGCTGCAAGGGCAGCAAATAATGTGTTTCCTCAAGGCTAGATCTGCCGCCCCTGTAGATTCTGCCACCAGAGGCAGTAATATTCCTGGGGATGTTGTTCTAGGGTTTCACAAATGCTACAATAATTACTGCGAACAAAATTTGCCAAGCGATTTAGGAAAGCTTCTATATATAAGTTAATTAACCAATCACTTAATTGAGTAAAATGCTCAATATCGCTGAGTCTCAATAGACCCCCCAGGAGCTTCCTGCTGTAAAGACACAAAACCCCAGAGAATTTGTTCCTCTCTGCTCCTCCAGTCCTAAACAAATTCCCACCTTTCCATGCAGACAGACACACAACCAGTCTGCAGTCTGGATTACAATATTCCTGCAGCATCTAAGCATGAAATGCAAAGTGCCAGATGCCCCTGACCTTAGTGTTTGTTTTTTGCTTTTACATTTTATTATAATGTTTTTAAACTGTGCATGCGTATAAGAAAATAATTACAACGGCATATGACATATATCACCCCGTGGTCAGTGTCAGACCACTTCCTTGAGAATTTTGGACTTAAGTGTTCGATTCTGCAATCAGGGATGGTGGACTAAATATCTGCCCTAGGAAACAAATGGAATCCAATGGATTTCTGAATGCTCTTGGTTTCTTTCCCAGTGGATAGAACAGGTGACCCTATTGAAGCCCACACTGCAGAATACAGTGGTACCTTGGCTCTCAAACTTAATCTGTTCCAAAAGTCTGTTCCAAAACCAAAGCGTTCCAAAACCAAGGCATGCTTTCCCATAGAAAGTAATGCAAAATGGATTAATCCGTTCCAGACTTTTAATAACAACCCCTAAAACAGCAATTTAACATGAATTTTACTATCTGACGAGACCATTAATTCATAAAATGAAAGCAATAAACGATGAACTGCAGTCACACAATCAATCAATCAATCAATCAATCAATAGCTGAACTGGGTTCCACACAGTCACCAAACAAAACAAAAAAACAAGAAAGCAAAATAAATAGCAAAAAGAGACTGACCTCAGCATAACACTCAAAACGGAAGTGTGGCACTCAAACCGGAAGCGTAAGACTCAAAACAGAGCACGTTTGACTTCTGAAAAAAGTTTGCAAACCGAAACACTTACTTCCAGGTTTGCAGTGTTTTGGGTTCCAAGTTGTTTGAGTACCAAGGGGTTTGAGAAGCAAGGTACCACTGTACTGAGACGCTTTGAGCTCTTAGCAGCACCCTTGAGCACCCTCTCCAGCACAGTGGAACACATTCTGCATTTTGGTGCACCATAGAACTAAGGGTGATTAAACATACCAGAGAATGGCTAGAACCCATGTGGTAAATGAGGCACTGAAAAGTCTGCTGAGCAGGAGGGAGAGCTCACCATCATGCCTGCTGCATGACCTCAAGGGTGGCAAAGAAGACTGCCTGCTCTCCCTGCCTCATATCCTTAAATAGCCATCCTTTCGTATTGTCCCAAGTCTGTTAACAATGGTGTTTTAGACCCTTTGGAAGCCCATGGAGATGTATTTGCAAGGCATTTTGAGGGTAAGATTGCTTGCTTCCATCGCAGTCTTGACCCTAAATCCACGTTCACTTCCGTCTCTTGTGAGGTGCCCAGTACGTCTGCTGCAACATTGTGGGATCAGTTTCAATGGATGTGTCTTGATAATGGGGCGAAAGTGCTTGCGACAATGTGGCCAACAAGGTGTTCTCCTTGGTTCATTAAAGCTGACAGACGGGGTGCAATCAGGTGCATTTAGGGTGTGACATATACACCCCGTTCCAAAACATGGCAGCAATTCTTCTTCGGAAATAGGGGAAAAACTTTAGTCAGGCTAATTGCAGGACAACCTCAGCAGCAAGGTCCATAAGTTCAGATTCCAAGGTTCTTGAGCAAGGCAAGAGATTCAGAACTCGATGGAAGCTACATAGGAAGATGTCCCAACACTTGGACATACCCTTCCTGCCAAGCTTCTAAAGATGGGGAGGGGCAAGCTCTCCTGCCCTACAAGTCTCCTGCAATTAATCAAAGGCATCTACAAGAAAGATACCTTTGACACGATCTGCTCTCCCTTTTTATCTTTTATTAAAGAACAGGATATTTCAATGCCACCATCATCACCACAGAGGTGTCTATGGAGGGGATATATTGGTTGAAAATGTCAAGCTAACCAGATTGCTAGTTGGGTTCTTATTGAGGATATTCGGCCAGCCAAGATGACAGTGATGTGGGGTTGAGGATTATGGAAAGGATTATGAACAAAGCTGTATTGTAACTTTTGAACACACACACACACACGTGTCCCCTGTATGTGCACACACATGCGTACTCCAGCTGGCCCAGGTGCATTAGATCCCATGTATGTAGGCGGTGCCAGTTTCTAAGCAACATCATCTCTTGATTCAGCAAATCACGGTGCAGTTAAATCCATACCTGGCTGGTCTTTATTCTGGCCCTTGATAAGTTCTTACTAGGGAGAGGAGAGTGTGGCTTTCACAGTAACCACTTACTTTCTTCTTTTATATAATTCTGCTTTGTATGATAGAATTGTAAAGTTGGGAAGGACCCCGAGGGTCCTCTAGCCCAACCCCCTGTCACTGAAATCATGTTTTTACAAGCCTACAGCCTGTTGCCATGCTAATAATTGAAATGTCATAAATTCACCATGGAAATGTTCCTCAAAAACAAAGGAGGAGAAAACGACAAGTGTACTGGAGCGAAACAAATAAGTTGTGAAGTATGGAGAGAACTTTGCTAGATAATCAGACAAACGCCCATCCCAAAGGGAGCAAAATAGTTATGGAGATTTACCAATGATGCACATTCTCTCCGCTGAGGGAAGCGGGACATTGGCACTCATGTGGAAAACCAACCCAAGGCTTCTTTCACACATGTGGGTGACATGGCTGCTCCCATTTGCTGTTGGGAATGTATTGGAAACTTCCGCCCACATGGCTGAGCTTCCACTCGGATACATAACACAGAAGCTATGTTACAGGGACGCGGGTGGCGCTGTGGGTTAAACCACAGAGCCTAGGACTTGCCTATCAGAAGGTTGGCAGTTCGAATCCCCACGATGGGGTGAACTCCCATTACTCAGTCCCTGCTCCTGCCAACCTAGCAGTTCGAAAGCACGTCAAAGTGCAAGTAGATAAATAGGTACCACTCTGGCGGGAAGGTAAACGGCGTTTCCGTGCACTGCTCTGGTTTGCCAGAAGCGGCTTAGTCATGCTGGCCACATGACCCGGAAGCTGTATGCCGGCCCCCTCGGGCAATAAAGCGAGATGAGCGCCGCAACCCCAGAGTCGGTCACGGTTGAACCTAATGGTCAGGGGTTCCTTACCTTTACCTATGTTACAGTGGTGTAAATGCACGAGGAAGCCCAGCCATCTGGGTAGACATTTTATATGATGCCGTGTTGGGGCAAATGCGTTAACATCTGTGTTGCCCCAGAGCGTGCAAGAGGCTGTGGCGGTATTATTTGAGGACCAACCAAATGCTCATATCCACAAGGAAGACTTGCGCTGTGCACATACAGTACAACTAAAGCACATTTAAAGTACCTGGCTTCCCCCAAGGAATCATGGGAACCGCCCCTCAATGAGCTACCATCCCTGGACTTCTAGCAAATTACAGTTCCCAAGGTAGTTTGGAGAAATCTTTAAATGGCACGGAATGAAAAGTCTTTATTCTCTTCGGTTTCAGTGCAACTACGAGAAGCTTCTGAACTGAAGGGGATCTCTTGTATCATGTCTTCTTTGATCTTCAGACGCAAAATTAAAAAAAACACACAAGGATCTTTAAATGTGACTGTTGTCTGTGCAAAGCACTTAAATGGCGTTTTATTCTATGATAATCACCTGCAAACCAAACCTGCCTCAGGAATTAGCCTGTAGTCTACTCCTCTGGCCAATAGTCTCAATGAAACTATTCGTACAGTAATAACTCAATAGCCTTTCTCAAGGGACATGTCCTGCATTTACAGAGAGATTGCCACAGTCTTAGAGAGTTTTTCCTGGAATCATCTCTCTCTCTGTCTCAAGAACTCTCTAGTATGTTAACCTTTCCCCCTCTTTTTTTTAGAACACCCGCCTTAAAAAAAAAAATCAGCTTGAAAAGGTGCATTTTTCTATAATCAGGAGGGTGGGGGGGAGGGGGGTCTGCTCAGAAGAACCAGAAGACAATAGAAGAGGATGCAATAAAATAGATGAGGAATTTCACTTGATTTGATTGCCTGCTACTGCTTGGGAATCTAGCGAAGGAATGCCTGAGCTGAGAAGGTGACCAAGGTGATAATAAGAGCAATGTGCTATCCCTCTTCCCCCGCCCAGCAATTATTTTGTGCAAGAGAATTCAAAGGTCCAGGGGAGATGGTCCATGGAAGACCTCATTCTGTAATATCTGGAACAAAGCCAGCAATCAACCACACCCCTGCAGGGCTCACATGCTTTTCGAAAGAATTATTTCTCCTGCGCTTGTGCAATGTTTACATCTTTACAGAGCGATAATCTGAAAAATCACCTTGGGAAACAAGTTGCCTTGGGAATCCTCTGTATCAGGCTAGGAGCATTAGTCGCCTGGAAATTCTTCTTCGGAGATGGGGCGCCATCTAGTGGCATCTCTGCAAAACACAAGATTAAGGTGGCTTTTTTTAGAAGGGTGGGCTTGCTGAAATATGGATTATCTAGCCCAGGTTTCTGTTCACACAGTGGCCAACCAGGTGCCAATGGGGAGAGCGCTTTCCCCACTTGTTTCCCCCAACAACTGGCATTCAGAAGCATGCTGCCTCCAACAGTGAAGGCAGCACATAATCTAGCAATATCAATGTCTATGAAGTGCTTTTGTCTGTCCTGAATTTTCTCACCCCTTCTCACCCCTTGCTTTTTCCTGTAAGACCTATTGCAGTCGTTAAGAGTCGTCAACAGGCTCATCACAGCTATCTGCCAATCAGCCAATCCCACCACCCTTCCGAGTAATACCCCACCTTCTCACTATATAGAAGGGTCTAGTGACTTCAGTGTATCTGAAGAAGTGTGCATGCACACAAAAGCTCATACCAAGAACTAACTTAGTTGGTCTTTAAGGTGCTACTGGAAGGAATTTTTTTATTTTGTTTTGACTATGGCAGACCAACACGGCTACCTATCTGTAACTGAATTTTCTGACATTCAGCTTCACTGAATAGCCGTGAGCCCGAATAACCCTGTACATTGTCTTGAGGAAAGGGGCATAACATATTTCTTTCCAGAGATGGAAAGAAGAATCTGTACAAACTTAGGAGGAGTGGCAGACTAAACTAATGGACTATGTCGAAATTGCAAAACTTACGGAAGCAATCAGTAACCAAGAGGGAAACAGACTTTGTCAAAGACTGGGGGAAATTTGTGGATTACCTGAAATGTTATTGCACACATATAAGTTCATTAGCAGGGTCAACTTAAACCAAGCAGTTAAATTAATGCTAAAAGAATTAATAATTGGAGTAATGAAGGAAATTAAGTGTTACAAATTGAAAAGTATGAAGCTCCGCCACTGGTCAAAATATGTATGTTTATTGGGGAAATATTGGGCTTTTCTTTCTGTTAAAATTCCTTTTTTAAAAAGCTGAAAAATAAAATTTATAAATAAAAAGAGAAAAGGCGCATAACCAGCACTTCCACATAGACCTTTTCCATCTATTGGGGCACTTGCAATGTATCAGGACATCCGCATTTTTAAAACCCAGCTTGATAAAACAAGACAATGACCGCTTTCTATTTTGTAGACAAATTTGTCTGTTTTTCTCATCCAGCAACACTTAGGTGTGCTCAAGTAAATCACAGCTAATGCCTATGGAGAGCAAAATTAAGGGGAGATTTTCCAGCGCTGGGTAGTTATCGTACAGCTGTATAGAACTGAACAATCAAGTAGAAAATCTCTACAGGTAGCTGGAAAAAAGAAAGAAAAAGGAAGAGCAAGAAAAAGGAACCACAGCCAGATTCTGTGTGCAGGAAAGGCTTGTAAGTCACATCAGTGTCTTTAGAGGTGGGGTTTTGAAACAGGGTTTGTAGTGAATTTACTTTTCTCCATAGGAGTGAATTTTTACCTCTTACTTATTTGGGATAATGTAAAGGGGTTCACTTGGAAGTACTATATAGCATGAAGGCGAAATCCAATTTTTGCCCTTGGTGAGCCCAGCAGCTGAGCTTTGTTTCTTCGCTGCACAAAGTGTGATGAAATATTGGTGATGAAATCCAACCGGCCAGCTATAGAACATGCTGGAATGCCTGCAGATTTTATTCATTTGGCATCAAAAAGACATCAAAAGTGGGCAAAAGATTTACATTCCATGCACAGGGTACCCCAACCTTCTACCTGGGTACCATACACCTATATTTAATGGCAGGCAGGCCTACAGAAAAGCTTCAGATGACTTGGAGTTTGTGGGTGTAAAGTTGTTTTTATTAAGTTGTCTAAATTTCACACATGCATTTCAATACATAATAAAATCATCTTCTTTTTTAAGACTTCCCATCCCCTTTTCCATGATGTTTCTGTTTCTCTCTGCGTCACCATCTTCTCTCTCTTAAACCTTAACAAAACTATTCTAATCTTTAGTCCCTTCTGTTGCTCATAGTTCAAATCCTGCTAGGGTGTTTGTCATACAATAATATCTCTTTAAATAATTCGGAAAGGGTTCTTCCAAAAAAACCTTCGTCATTAGGTTCTCTTCTTCTTTTTTGTTGTTGTTTAGTCATTTAGTCGTGTCTGACTCTTTGTGACCCCCTGGACCAGAGCATGCCAGGCACTCCTGTCTTCCACTGCCTCCCGCAGTTTGGTCAAACCCATGTTTGTAGCTTCGAGAACACTGTCCGACCATCTCGTCCTCTGTCGTCCCCTTCTCCTTGTGCCCTCCATCTTTCCCAGCATCAGGGTCTTTTCCAGGGAGTCTTGTCTTCTCATGAGGTGGCCAAAGTCTTGGAGCCTCAGCTTCAGGATCTGTCCTTCCAGTGAGCACTCAGGGCTGATCTCTTTAAGAAAGGAGAAGTTTGATCTTTTTGCAGTCCATGGGACTCTCAAGAGTCTTCTCCAGCACCATAATTCAAAAGCATCAATTCTTCGGCGATCAGCCTTCTTTATGGTCCAGCTCTCACTTCCATACATCACTACTGGGCAAACCATAGCTTTAACAATACGGACCTTTGTTGGCAAGGTGATGTCTCTGCTTTTTAAGATGCTGTCTAGGTTTGTCATTGCTTTTCTCCCAAGGAGCAGGCGTCTTTTAATTTCGTGACTGCTGTCACCATCTGCAGTGATCATGAAGCCCAAGAAAGTAAAATCTCTTAACTTTGTCAGTTCTGCATGATCCATCGCTTTGCTTATCGATTCTTCTTCAGTGGCTATTTCTGCTTCTTTCCATTTTGTGTGTGTAGAGAATCCTAGCTGCAGTTGTAACGTACATAAATAACTCAATCATCTTTTGGGGGACTTCTGTCTCTATAATTCCTAAAAGAAAAGCTTCAGGTTTGTCGTCGTCGTTGGTATAGATTCCTGAAAGCAATTTGTGCAATCTTCTAACCCAACCCAATCCCTTTTCAGGGCCCGGTTTTCCAGCATGGTCCAGCTCGAAAGTCTAAGCCCCCCCCCCACATTTAAATCTCATGCTCTCTCATGCCATGTACCCAGACCCCACCTGGGCAGGTGCACTGTTGAGGGGGAAGGGAGCCAGCCACTACGAACCATCCCGTCGTTTTACGAAATCGCTAACCTCCATTAGGGCAAGACCATAGAGATGGGCCAGTCCCAAGCCATAGAGGCTGCTGTAACTCATATACACGAGAGGATGGCTGCATAAAAGAGCTCCCACTTGGAACGACTCAAAAACATTGTCCTGGTTTTCTACAGGGCTTAGGAATTGCTCCCTTTTGTGGAGTGAAGCTTCTGTGGGGAATGGAGGAGACAGCAGCGAGCTCTTGGGGCTAGCCCTGCGGGGGGGGGGGGGAGAGAACAGCCTATTTTAAGCTTGCTTGAAAACCTCTCCCAGCATTATGTGCTCCAACTTCACGGAAGAACGGTTTAATCTCCGTTGCCATCATTAATTTTTGACGGAGGGCACCGCTCAACATCCTGTTTACAGCCCACTAAATCTCCATTTTGAAGCTCCGGCTTTGCAGAAAGAGGAACCCTATGAAGGGCTGCGTTAACTTTTACGATTGCATTCCAACTCTGAAACGCACAAAGGAAGGGGATTAAAATTGCCGCGATTTCTTTCTGGGGGTGGGGAAAACAGCAGCCACACTTTGGGATACAGCAAGAGAGATTATGAGCACGCTGTTCATCATTATTGTCACAGTTGCCATGGTTACTGTATGCTCTACGACTGCCAGGAAGGAGCTGGTGGCGCTGTGGTCTAAACCACTGAGCCTCTTGGGCTTGCTGATCAGGAGGTCGGCCGTTCAAATCCCCACTAGTGAGCTCCCATTGCTCTGTCCCAGCTCCTGCCAGCCTAGCAGTTCGAAAGCATGCCAGTGTAGTAGATAAATAGGTACCACTGCAGTAGGAAGGTAAATGGTGTTTTCATCCGCTCTGGTTTCCGTCACGGTATTCTGTTGCACCAGAAGCGGTTTAGTCCTGCTGGCCACACGACACAGAAAGCTGTCTGCAGACAAATGCTGGCTCCCTCGGCCTGAAAGCGAGATGAGCGCCGCAACCCCATAGCCGCCTTTGACTGGACTTAACTATCCAGGGGTCCTTTACCTTTTCTATGCTCCACTACTGCCAGGCTCTGGCAGAGCAGCAGCAGCAGTCACCCAGCCCCCAATGAACCAGCTGGGTCTGGTGTAACTTTACTCTGGCTTAATTTACTTGCTTTATGCCTGTTTCTTGTGCATAGATAGCTCCCTTAATAAGTATGAAACTATCAGAGAAAGAAAGGTGTTTGAATGCCACATATGGCAACACATCTATGCTAAGTTAAGATGCACTGCTGTGGTGTTACGTTGGTCACACAAAAAACGCTGCATGTAAAACATATTACAGTGATACCTCGGGTTACATATGCTTCAGGTTACATACGCTTCAGGTTACAGACTCTGCTAACCCAGAAATAGTACCTCGGGTTAAGAATTTTGCTTCAGGATGAGAACAGAAATCGTGCTCCGGCGGTGCGGCAGCAGCAGGAGGCCCCATTAGCTAAAGTGGTGCTTCAGGTTAAGAACAGTTTCAGGTTAGGAATGGACCTCTGGAACGAATTAAGTACTTAACCCGAGGTACCACTGTAGTTAATATAGCACCACATTTTCTTAATACTATGAACCTCAAAGAATAGAAGGTTAAAACATATAGATTTGTTTTTTTTGGGGGGGGGCACTAAGTGTTTCTGTGACTAACGTAACACACTTAAGCAATGAAGTTTTAGTGCCGTAATATTGACTCCATATTGGTTCAGTAATCACAATGCTGGTGAATATGTATTAACACTTCCAGTGAGAAGGGAAATGTCTAGGAAATTTCACTAGGGTATATGAAAGGTACAGGGCCATCTAGCGGCTAATACAGAGCGAAGAAGAAATTGTTTTAACCCCCTGTGTGCCAGGAGCTCCATACCAAAGGCAGATTTTCAGAGAAATATCTGCAGATATTCATTTTTTCCACTCAAACCAGTTTTGCAAAAATCTCCATCTCTTGTCCACAGTATGGACAGTTTTTCAGGTACTTACAATCAAGTTATCATGTAAGCTATCATTTCCCCCACAAGCAGCCAGTCTTCTTATGTGGTGTACAGCAGTTGGTCCTTTCAGAAATGTGAATCAGAGAAACCCCAGAGGTCCTGACTGAACAAATTAAGTCAACAATTCCCAAGAAGAGATTTTTGGCAGAGATTTGAGGCTGAAACCTATAATTGTATGTTGCTTTGAGACATTCCTGTCGTGAGCAATGAATAAATGCAATAAAAATAATAGCAGTAATAATTACAGATAAGGTTAGATTTGGAGAAAATTCCATCCAACTGTCTAAAACAATGGAACCATGTACATAGGTGAGATCAATGAAAGTTTGTTCCAAAGAATATGTGTGTGCTTAATAATGCTGATTTTCTGGACATAATTTCTTCATGTTGTGGAGTACACAAAGCAATAACCATTGTTTATCTTTTTTAAAAAATATTTTACTGTATTTTATTTTATTTTTAAAGTGTAGCTTTCATAACACAGTCTCTAGTCTAACCTAGTTAATGTTGAGTATTGACTTACTTTCTTTTTAATGGCTGAAGGAGCTTACATGTTTTTTCTACAAGATTCAGTTAGAAAATTTAAACTTCTTTTTACTCCCAGAGACTCCTAACAGCTCATAATTTATCTTAATGCAGAAGACAATTGCCTAGATGAATGTTTTGAAACTTTTGCTGGTGCCCAGTGTATATTCATAGTACATTTCTCCTTTCAGAGACCCTGCTGTCAGCATTTCCTGCTTTTTGAGATTTTGATCTTTTGTATTATTATAGTTTACTAACTAAGGCATAGTTTTTATTTTTCAGTGCAGTAATTTTTGGTTCACATTAAGAACATAAGGGCATCTCCCCTGGATTAAGTCAACAGTCCACCTATTTTTTACCCCCCCCCCAAATTTTTCAGAAACAGTTTGACATAAATACAATCCAATATTTTCCAACTAATATATGTATTTTGAACTCCCCCCCACTCCTTTTGGGGTTTCTTATATTTTTAAATTTATAACACAGCATCTCCTTCACTACTCCCATTATTAACTGCTTCCTAGTTATCTTTTAACATTAAATACAACTGGTTGGTTTAAATTAATCCTTCTAATGAACTGATATGTGTACAGTAACATTTCAGATAATCCACAAATTTTCCCTAGTCTTTTATAAAGCTCCCCCTGTCCCACGGTCTCTTGGTTCCTTATTGCTTCTGTACGTTTTGCCATTTTGGCACAGTCTGCAACGACTACTTGGCTAGTACTGAATCTTCTTTCCATTCCTGAGCATAAATTATCCTGGTTGCGGTCGTAGCATACATAAACGGTTTCTTTTTTAAACATATTTTGGTAACTCTGTACCAATTAGCCTAAAAGAAAAGCTTCTGGGTGTGTTTTTTTAGTAAAAGTTATTTTAAACATTTTCTTCAATTCATTATAATTTCGCAGAAAGCTTACACTGGTACCTTGGTTCTCAAACATCTTGGTACTCAAATGCCTTGGTTCTCAAACGCCGAAAATCCAGAACTAAGTGTTCCAGTTTTCAAACGTTTTTCAGAAGCCGAACATCCGATGCGGCTGTCAGCTATTGTTTCTGGGGCTCCTGCACCAATCAGAAGTTTCTTAGTTTCTGAACATTTCGGAAGTCAAACGGACTTCCGGAATAGATTAAGTTTGGCGCTTTTGTTTTTGCTATTTAATTTTTGTTTTTGAGACCTTTTCGGTTAATTTGTTTTTGTGACTGTGTGGAACCCAGTTCAGCTACTGATTGATTGTGTGACTGCATAAATGGATAAAAGCCCCCCATCCAAACAATGACTATCATCAGTGCAGGTAAGAAAAAAAATATTTTTAATTTTTATCATCTAGAATGCTGTCTTATTTATTTTATTTTATAGTACAGTACATTGATTATTGCTTTCATTTTATGGATCAATGGCCTTGTTAGAAAGCAAAATTCAAGTTAAATTGCTGTTTTAGGGGTTTTTTTAAAAGTCTGGAACAGATTAATCCGTTTTGCATAACTTTCTATGGGAAAGTGTACCTTGGTTTTGGAACACTTTGGTTTTGGAACGGACTTCCAGAATGGGTTAAGTTTGAGAACCAAGGTACCACTGTACACTCTTACAAGACCACCACATATGGTAAAAGTACCTTCTTTCTCCTTAAATTTCCAACATATATTTGATTTTGAGGTCAAGGGTCCATCTAGTTCAGCATTCTGTTTCCCAGAGCAGCCAGGCGGTCAGGTGTCCTGAGGATGTTCATATACCAGCCAGGAGGTTGGCTTGTTTATAGCCACTGCTACAGAGAGGTCTACTGCCTTTTAATATGGAGACTCCATTTAGCCAACAAATTTAGCCGCCAATTTCTTCCATGGATGTGTCAAATCTAAGCCACTCCCTTTTGGCAGCTAATTCCATAACTTTTTCCGTTAAAAAGCAGTTTGAATACAGTGGTGCCTCGCAAGACGAAAAGAATCCGTTCCGCGATTCTCTTCGTCTAGCGGTGTTTTCGTCTTGCGAAGCAAGCCCATTGACGGCTTAGCGGATTAGCGCTATTAGCGGTCTAGCGGCTTTTAGCGATCAGCTGTTAAGCGGCTTATCAGCGGAACAGCTGATAAGCGGCTTAGTGGCTTAGGAAAGGGGGGGGGAGCGAAAAAAACCCCATGGGAACTCGCAACCCCATAGAGAAATTCGTTTTGCGAAGCGCCTCCAAAACGGAAAACCCTTTCATCTTGCGGGTTTTCCGTCTTGCGAGGTGTTCGTCTTGCAGGGCACCACTGTAGATGCTCTCTTTTGCCAGTCCTGAGCTTACTGCCAGTTAATTTAATTGGGTAACCCCCCCAAGTATGAGTTTTGCTGATACACAAGAGGAACAGGAATTCCTCTTTTCACATGCAAAAGATCTGTATCGCGAATGAAAACAACCAGAGCAAATGCAGCAAGGACATTTATTGGAAATTCTCCAAATGATACATGTGAATAAGTCCAACTTAGGGTGAAACTTTCTCTGCCTCTAAAAAAAAAAAAAGTTCTGAAAAAAATTGCAAATGTGCGCCTTAACAAGTTGATCAATGCAGTACACAGTTCAACGGTTCTATGGGACGGGTTCTGTATGCACAATATTGCTTTAAGTGAAATTGCAAAAAAGAAAGAATTACTTTCCCTCTTCCATCTGGGAAAATGCAATTATTAGTATGATTTCACCGGATTCCATGTGAGTTTATTCATTTGGGTAAGAGGCAACAGCTGCAAGAAAATAATGCTAGGCACAATCTATTAGAAATCTGTCTTCCACAGTGGAATTTCCTACAATGTCACCTATTTGTTTCATCCACTCCTGCTAGACTGTGCCCCGTGATGATCACACCATTGTTATCAACTAACAAGAAAAGACTGATACTGCCGTTTTAAATCAGCAAACCAACTTTGTTGTTCCTCGGATTTGCTTGTCGCTTGCATTATGCATTTTACAAAGGAAACATTGGCACTCTCTCTGGCTCACCCCACACCTATGAGTAAGACACTTGGCTGAATTTGGCACTTGGCTTATTATTATTTTTTTAAAAAAAACAATACCTGGAAAAATATAACAAATAAATCCCCACTGGATGTTACGATAATTCGATTCAAGCATGTTCCCACAAATGCAAATTTCCTGCGCATGATTAACTGCTATTTTCAGAGCTCCCTCAGATCAAAGACTGACTTCAGGGTCGTGTCTACAAGACAGAAATGGCTTCCAGAAACGACAGATCTTCAGCGCTGTGCAAAAGCAGAGACTGATAAAAGAATGGAAAAAGCCTGGAAAAAGCATTGAACTGTGTCTATTGGTATTGAATCCTGCTTCTAAACAAAACGAGAAAAGGTATGCTACAGAACAGATATCGTAAGCTGAAATGTACTAACCACTAGATTTGGACGACGAATTCCCTGCTTCTCTGAGGCAAGGGCATTTTTGAGGCATCGTAATAGTCTACATAGAGAATCCTGAAGGTTTGTCAGTGCCCATATCCCAATAAGGGAAAAAATCTGGACGGGTCATTGGCCCT
Source organism: Podarcis erhardii (assembly GCF_964252035.2). Taxonomy (NCBI): domain Eukaryota; kingdom Metazoa; phylum Chordata; class Lepidosauria; order Squamata; family Lacertidae; genus Podarcis; species Podarcis erhardii. The sequence continues at coordinate 98,042,951 of NC_138508.1, read as the reverse complement.
CTGCACAGAGAGAGGTTGGGGACTCTTACAAGGTTTATTTAGCTCGTTGAAACCATGTATTCATCACATATTAAACTGCAAGAAGCAGCATTCAAATCAAAGGTTATCTTATGTGCCAGCAGGCAGGCAGGAACTCCATGTAACGTATCTGTTGGTGTGCCTAATGTGAGAAAATGGGTGAGAAACAAAAACTTTGATTCTTTCCCCCCATAAAATAATTCCTACACCTACAGAGCTAGTGCGTCATAGGGAAAAGCTACCTTGGAAACACGTGCTAGTTCTGTATATGAAGGGAGTGGTTTATTTCAGGGAACGTTCACACATTTCACAGCCAACCGGCTATTCATCATGGTGTATTTCCATCGAGATACATCATGCGAGATTTCCAAGAGCCTGTTTCGGCTCTTAATTTCACACCACAGTGAACGGGGGAAGAGGAACGGCTTCCGACCTTTGCTTTTCCTGCCTCCGTTGGGGAGAATAAGGCATGGCCAGTTCTCTACATGCAGGAGAAACATGGCCCCGTTGAACTCTCCTCAACAGCTGAGCCGCAAAATGACAGCCGGTCAGGGTTATTCTTGGACGTATGTGGAAGTCAGCAGAATGAACTGCAGGCACGTAAGAGCTTACAGGGTATGTCCTCCACAAAAATGGCCAGACACACACACACACAGAGAAAAAAACCTTACACGAAACACAAAAGAAATCCCCAACTAAAATGGAAAACATGCTGTTCTTTGGAGGGGAACAATTACATTCTTGTTTTCTTTTCAAGTATTGATCAATGTATATAAAGACAACAACATGTTCCTTTCACTAGATCCAGAGAACATATTGAAGTTGACATTTAAGTTACCAGCGGTCCAAAAGGGTGGACTTTCATCTCTTTCCCTTTACACCAATCCTAAATATACATCTAATTGTCTTCTTTAGATCCAATCTTCTTTTGCTTTCCTTTTTTTTGCATTGCTATTTATGTACACCCATTATTAAAAACATTTAACCTGGGATTTGCATATCAAGATTTTAAAAGGCCTCTCCGCTGCTAGAAGAATCCCAGTACCCGTGTGTGATTATGCAGATACCTTCTATGTTTGTCATTTTCCCTTTTCTTTATTGTTCGAAACCGTGTTGCCTGCAACGCTTCACTTATGGCTTATTTCTAAATTTTGCTTGGGTTACAGTTTGCTTCCTTTAGCAGCTGTTCACAGTCAGGCAGCACCTCTTCTGGCAAGTATTTACAGATTTTCTCAATAGTCTTTCTATAGAGTGCCTTCTCTTCTTCCAGAGACTGAATTAAGCTCTTCATCTTGCTCTCCCTTTCCAAGACGTCTTCCAGGTTCGATTCCACACTCTGGATTTTAGCATGGGCTGCCTAATCGGAAAGCAGGAAAAGGATTTTTTAAAACGAGTGTCCTTGAGAGCAGAAACACACAGCAACTACCTGCATAAATTGCTTGCAAATACGTTATACAAATTGCTCACTGTTCCCTTCAGGTGCATTGGGGATAAAGCATTTCCTGTTTGCTCGCTGTAGTTCTTGTGATACAGGCATATCTAATTTCCAGCTTACTGAAAAGAACTAGTTGCACAAAGCTATTTTATTGTGGATCTTAACTTCTAGTCATAGTCTACTGCACTTTGGCAACAGCCATTCCAAAACTGTGTGCTGGGGTACCAGTGTCTAAAGGTAAAGGGACTCCTGACCATTAGGTCCAGTCGTGACTGACTCTGGGTTTGCAGCGCTCATCTCGTTTTATTGGCCGAGGGAGCCGGCATACAGCTTCTGGGTCATATGTCCAGCATGACTAAGCCGCTTCTGGCGAACCAGAGCAGTGCACGGAAACGCCGTTTACCTTCCCACCGGAGTGGTACCTATTTATCTACTTGCACTTTGTGCTTTCGAACTGCTAGGTTGGCAGGAGCAGGGACCAAACAACGGGGATTCGAACCACCAACCTTCTGATCGGCAAGTCCTAGGCTCTGTGGTTTAACCCACAGCGCCACCCGCCTCCCTACTACCACAGTGTCTACCCAGCTCCATATTGTCTACACTGACTGGAAGCATTTCTCCAGGGTTTCAGGCAGAAATAAGTTCCTCTCAGCCCTCCCTGGGGATGAACCTGGGACCTTCTGCACACAAAGCAAATGCTCTCCCACTGGGCTATGGCCCTTCTACTCTGGCATGGATGGATACAACCTGGTGTGTTTTCCTATCCTACCTCAATGAACCTGAAGACCAAACGAAGCTTTCACCATCAGATCTAGATGTTTGACAAATGTGTAAAAAAAAACGGGAGAGGATGGAATTTGAAGAGAACTGTTAGCAGGAGCGGCTCACTCTTCCTCCATAATCCTCTTCCGCAGCCACCAAACAAAGGACTGGGAGTTTTCCTCTGAGGAAGAGAGGCTGGAATTTAGGAGGGCGTCAAGTACCCGCTCCTGATGTTTCTCCTTTTGTTTAGCCCAGACCCAGGTCTTCTGCTAAACATTTAGAGAATCAGAGAGCCTGAACAGACCTATTAGGTTTCCTAGGCCAACCCCATGTGCCACACTGGTTCTACAATGCAGGATAAAGTCACAACATGCAGCTTGTTCCTTGGTAGTTTACCTGTAGTTTCTCCAGGAGGTCCATATTCTGCCTCTTCAGCTGATTGTTTGCCCTTTCGAGTTTCTCGGGAGCCTCCCCATCATCGCAGAGATTTGAGTTCTCTTGCAGTTCATCTTGCAGAACGTGGTACTCCACCTCATAGGCGTGCAGCTGTTTGGAAATATCCATCTCAAAGACCTACCGACAGAAGAGAAAATATTTGGAGAATATTTAAGGATTATATGAGATCATATTGTACCAAGCACACCATATTAGCAGAACTTGAGTGATACTTGTAAACACAACGAATACCGTTTGTGGAGTAGATGGGAACAATATTAAAGAATATAAAACTGTGCGGGGAAAACGACGGTATAAACAGTACAATGAGAATGATTGGAAGACTTATTTAAGTGCTTATTTAAGCATTAATTAGGAAGATTAAGTTTTTTTATGCACATAAATCTGCTTTTTCTTCTTTCTTTTTTCTGTATTGACTTCTTTTCTTTATTGTTTTTTCTTTAATTTTCTTTTTGCAGTATGAGATTGTAAATTCTTTGTATATGTGTGTAATTTGTAATGTGTGTAAAAAAGAAAAGAAAACCAGTTTCCTTATGAGAGGTCTCACCGTGTTTAATTCAGGCAAATAGGACCATATGAACTAAACAAAGCATGCCTAGGAGGATGCCTCATCCAAGTGGTTACATGAGTCAAGGAGGTGTTTGCACTTCTCCCCCAGAAGGGATGACTCTCAAGACTAGAAGCTGCTTCTGGATAATGAGCCTGAAAGATGGCAATCTTGAGGAATCAGCAGCATGCATGTTCCAAACTGAAGTTTGGTGGAACCTGTGCAACTTGGGTTGATGTGGCTACATTAACACACTTTCTGGACAGGCCAATGAATAGATGAATCTTACCAGAGGCAGAGACTAACATCAGTAAGATAGCTGGGGAATTTTCTTGACCTTTTGCCAACATGCTAACTCAAAGAAGTTTCAAGGATTAGCAGCTAAGTACAGGGACTGGGGTGGCGCTGTGGGTTAAACCACAAAGCCTAAGGCTTGCTGAACAGAAGGTCGGCAGTTTGAATCCCGGCGACGGGGTGAGCTCCTGTTTCTTGGTCCCAGCTCCTGCCCACCTAGCAGTTTGAAAGCACGTCAAAGTGCAAGTAGATAAATAGGTGCTGCACTGGTGGGAAGGTAAACAGTGTTTCCGTGCGCGGCTCTGGTTCGCCAGAAGCGGCTTAGTCATGCTGGCCACATGACCCAGAAGCTGTCAGCTGTCTGCGGACAAATGCTGGCTCCCTCGGCCTATAGAGCGAGATGAGCGCCGCAAACCCAGAGTTGTCCAAACACCCACCCAACCAACCACACACACATTTGTAATTGCACATGTACATTTTTTAAAACGCACACACATTTGTGATATATTCCGATGACATTTGGAATGTGTGCATTTGTTTGTTTAAAATGTATTTTGCTGTTAACCTTTGACATTTGTAAAACATTTATACAAAATACAGCAGGCTAAAAATATACATGTATGTATTCGGATGATAATAATAATGCCTATACATTAGATAGGCATATATGTAATTGGAATTGCTCACTTCTATAATGATATAGTATACCTTTTCTTTTATCCTGTTCAGTTAAAATGTTCTTTAAATATTAATTTAAAAAATACCTCGAATATGGCAATATCTTGAAACTGCAAGATAAAGTTATAGCACTGACCCACAGAGAGTGCTCTTTTCAGTTAGTCCTTCACAGAACAGAGTTTTCAGTCTCCTCCATTCACCCAGATATAAGCTAACCAGCCAACTCCTTAAAGATGGCTTCACACCAGAGCTTTGCACTCCCAGGATGGTGTCAAAGGCACTAACAGCTTGTACATGATATGGCTCACAGCAAGCACCCAGTCTGCTGGCTTGAGGTGGAAACTGAAAGAGCCAGGGTATGAGCAATATGACTCACAGCGTTGGGATTACAACCTAATATTTCTCATTAGAACAACAGTGAACTTTACAGAGTGCTTCCTGTACATCAGCTCAGTAATCCTTACAAGAAAACCCTGTAAGGAAGGCCAGATATTATTCCCTGTATCCTAGACAGCGGCTTCCCTCAAGCCACCTGGTGAATTTATGGGAGAAGCGAGGTTCAAGCCAGGGCCTTCTGGTTCACAGCTCAGTTCTTTAGGCACTATCATATAACTGAATGGCCAAGTGGTGCATTATCAATGCATTATACTGTTTGTGTGGGGGTGGAACAGACTATTATTACCTGCATCATAATCTTTTCCATTTGGAGCTTTGTCATGTCTGGTAGAGTGTTTTTCAGAAACTCGACGATGCTTTCAAAAGCCTCACACATCATGATGTGTTCCTCTTGGCTGCTTAGCAAACTTAATGCTACTTTAAATATGACTTCTGTTCCCTGAAGAAATATAATGTCTAGGGCAGAGAACAAAACATAGATTAGATCGTGTTTCCCATTTAAAACATTGTTTTCTATACATATTTATGTTGAAGATTCAAGGGGATAAAAAAGTCATTTTTTGTGTTCTTACACTTATCTGTTAAAAACATGTTTTATAATTAACATATACATCACAAATGCTTTAGTATTCCAAGTCAAGAAAACGTGTCGTGTCTTCTCAAGTAAAATCCAAGCACAAAACATGGCTTGGTTAGCATCAGTGAACCATCACCATGGCCCAAGATCTAATGAAATGTAGATTATGTTCCTGCAATACACTTTTAAAAAATTCCTGCAGAAGGATTAGTTTCAGGAAAAAAGAAGTCTTAAACAATTGTTCTAGTGCAGAAGGAGTGCCCAAACCACTCAAAAGGATGTTTTGTTACCTACACACACGAATTAGGGAACTGTTCTTACACATGAGAAGCTGATGTCAAATAAGCCAATGTATGTTAGCCAGCGTAAAGCAGAATAAAATGTGGCTGGTCTGGTATAAATCTGTCACTAAAGGCACTATGATTATGTCAAAGGCATGTTGCGGAATAGGACCCCCCCCATCAAACCACCAATTTGGAGGGGCCTATTATTGATCTGCCCAACCAATACAAGGAAAAGCTTCCTACCGAACACTCTGGCTACAAATCCCAATGGAAACTGCGAAGCAAATAAAGTCAGAAACCAGGGGGCAGCATAAAGGCTGGGGCTGATCTCGTTCTCTTCAAGGTGGTTGTAGAGGTCTCTGTGATAATCATGCAGTAGCCTCGACAGCTGGTACATCTGGATCTGTATTAAAATATGGGAGAGTGAAGAAGAAGAGGAGGAGGAGGAAGAAGAAGAAAAGGAGGAAGAAGAAGAAGAGGAGGAGGAGTTTGGATTTGATATCCCGCTTTATCACTACCCGAAGGAGTCTCAAAGCGGCTAACAATCTCCTTTCCCTTCCTCCCCCACAACAAACACTCTGTGAGGTGAGTGGGGCCGAGAGATATCAGAGAAGTTTGACTGGCCCAAGGTCACCCAGCAGCTGCATGTGGAGAAGCGGAGACACGAACCCGGTTCACCAGATTACGAGTCCACCGCTCTTAACCACTACACCACACTGGCTCAGATTAAGAATTTCTCTGACTTCTTGTGCAATTCGTACCTGCTATCACAGTTTCCCCAGGGGGAAACCCTGAGGCTGTTTGGATCCCCTCTCCCTGTGGCTGCTGTTCACATGATGCTTGGTCTGTCCAGAAGGTGTGGCCACATGTGTATATGCGCATAGCTAGCATTCACTGCCATAAGATGTGGTCACAGTCACTAATGCAGGCAGCTTTTCAGATTCGCAGCACCCAAGGTTGTATTTCAGGTTGGTTTTTCTAAGCTAGAAAATGATCACAGATCTCCCAAATAATGTGTTGTTTGTCCCTTACTCTAACTGATAAACTATGTTGAAACAGAGTACTCTCCTGTGAACTAGCACTCTGGAATTTGTCTTAGGAATTCCAAACAGAGGAGGGAGGGATCTGCACAACTGTCCCTCAAAATTGAGAAATGAAAAGCAGGGAGATATTGATCAGCTGCCACGTCTTATTACATTGCCAACAGAGGTTTACACTTAAAGAAAGACACTATTTCTGAGGGAGGGAATAGTTTGCTACATCAGCAGCTCGGCTCTATGCATGCTTTTTGACTTTATAAGCTGCTTCCTGGGATCCAAGTTTCTAACTGCAGGCCTCTCACTTTGCCGCTGCAACAAGTTGAGCGAGGATGAAACCCGGCCAAGAAGTGAGCTAGCTTCTAACACCGTGTTCCTCTCATTCATCGCTTCCACTGAAGGTACCTAATAAAGTCATGGAGCAGCACAATATTTGGCAGCAGAGTATGCGGTGAATAGTAGTGTATGTAGGAATGATCGCTGGGTGTGGAGCAACCTCCCCGCCCGCAGGCAGCCTCAGCTGCCTGCACGCATTACCTTGGGGTGCGGGGCACACTCCCCCTCACAGATAAAGTCATAGCTGTTTGAACATCTTGCCCTCTGTCTAACCTTTTGCGATCTCAGTAGTTTGCCGTGTCCTGTCTGAAACCTTTGTCTCCTTCGTCATACATTGTGCAAGGGGAAAATGACACGGTGGAAACAGGCTCCAAAATAACTTTGTACCACCCCACGATCTCGGGACCGGAAGATGTGTAAAGGTCACAGCCCAAAATGTATCTACCTGGGTTTGCATATTGTGTCAATAAAAGGAGCCTCCACAGAGCTGGCCGGCAGCTTGCTTGCAGCTGACCTGTGCGCAGCTCACCTGCATTATCAACTCCTGCCTTATGTCCTTCACTTCAGTGTAAACTGCTGAGGTGGTTGAGAAAAACATAGGGAAAGGAGATGCCCAAGAAGCCAATGGGAACTTTTAAGGGACAATACAGGAAACAGTGGTAAGAGAGGTTGTTCTGAGTACGACGAGAGATCAGAAACCAAAGGGAACCAGGTGGCAGCCCAGATTTAGTTCATGAGCCTTCTGCAGTGCTGCCCCCAACTCCCAGTGTAACATCTTTCTCCCAAGCGGAAGCCTATTTCTGCCTTACCTGTAGCGACATCATGTCCGGCCTGTACTGCTTCCGGAAGCCGAGATCGTACATGAGGAATTTGAGCATTTCAAAGGCTTGTTCTTCACTCATGTGGAGGAGCAGCACCCCAGCTACAAAGCTGATACCTTGGCAGTAGCCCACCTCCTTGTCCAGCAAGGAATAAGCTTTCAGAAGATTGAAGAGGGAGAGTTGCCCTGCTCCTAATTGAGCAGAGAAGTAAGGATGTGTTGGGAAGGTCCTCCCTGGTGCAAAGAAAGAAAGAGAGAAAGAGAGAGAGAGAGAGAGAGAGAGAGAGAGAGAGAGAGAGTTGTCATCTGGAATGAAGAACTCACAGGACACTCAGTCAGAATAAAAATCATCAGAAGTTCTATTACCAGTGTATGTTATCATTTGGGAAGCAAGCCATGACTAGCTTCCAAAGTGATTGCTTACACACACATACACAGATATAAACCTTGTTATATACACTTCCTAACCGTGGGCATTAGTCAATAATAATAATAATAATAATATTGGGCAGCCCCCAACAAAATATCAAAACACAGTAATGCATCAAACATTAAAAGCTTCCCTAAACAGGGCTGCCTTCAGATGTCTTCTAAAAGTCTGGTAGTTGTTCTTCTCTTTGACATCTGGTGGGAGGGCGTTCCACAGGGCAGGTGCCACCACCGAGAAGGCCCTCTGCCTGGTTCCCTGTAACTTGGCTTCTCGCAGGGAGGGAAGCGCCAGAAGGCCCTCGGTGCTGGACCTCAGTGTCTGGGTAGTTTTACTCACAGCAAACCCATTGAAATCAATGGACCTAACTTAATCATGTTTGTTATTTTCAATGGGTCTACTCTGAGTAAACCTTCATTGACTACCACCCCATTATCCAATAGCAACAGAATGTTAAACTTCTCTTTCGTCTCTTGGCAGGAGTAGGAAGCCTCCCTCTCTCTTGGTTCCTTACACTGTGCTTCTACTCCTGAGCCCATGATCATGAGAAGTGTGAACATCAACCATCCTAAGTAAATGAAAAACGGGGTGCTTATTACTGGGGGCAGTTTCTAAGCATAACAACTGGCAGCCATAAAACAATAAATGTAAGCAGGCTGCAAGATTTGGGTGGCACAGAAGAAGTACAGAACTGAACACTAGGCACAAAATTCAGGTTCCCAAAAAACCTCTTTTCTTTGTTGAACGTCAGATTTCTAAGCCTCGTGGCTAAAATATGCATGTTTACAGATAGTGCCACCTAACGTTCCAGAAACCAGAGCGGGTGGCTGAATAAGACTTCAATAGAGAAAAAGTAAGTCTTCAGTGCTCACATCGTTCTTTACCCAGTGGCTAGCAAAACGAAAATGAATTTATACAAAATAAAGAGGTGTTACCCTGGTACTTGTACAATTTATACAAATCTGCAGAACCAGATTAACTTGGAACAAGTCTCCTCCCCCGCCCCACACATACCTCCACCTCCAACCTGTTCATGACCTAAAGTCCTGACTATGGGGAAAAAAGTTACCTAGGTCTACAAGGATCGCATGTTGCTGAGCTGTCAACTGTTTCAGGAGTTCTTTGTAAGAGATGTCAGGGGGTTGCTGTTTATTTGGTAGCCGGTGCCTTACGCGATGCTGCACAGCAAGAAATTGCCATATTTCTCCACGGCGACTTTTGGGAACACCTGAACACACGAAGATATAAAACAAAATTATTCAGGGGATTGTGGGGTGATTTAATAGAGTTCACTACAAATATAAAGATTACCCATTTCTAATTTATAACCATTAGGGTCATAATTTTGAACTTCTACACACTCTGTTCCACATGAACACTTTCAACATCTCATTTATTGCAGCCTCGTAATGGGGCAAAAAAATTGGATCCATTTGCTGGCCCAGTGACATTCTCCAGGAGCCTCAGAATTTTCAGACCTATTTTCTGAGCTTTGGTTTACTTTCCCACCCAAATTCAAGCGGAGCACTCCCTTTCTCTAGATACTGTACAGCCCAGAAATCTTTATTTGTCAGCCAATCCTTTCCCAAAACTCAAAGGGACTATAATTTCCCAGTTTTCAACTGGAAATGCAAGGCAACAGAAGCGAGGGAAAATCACCAGAAAAAATGTTATTGCTTTGCATCAGGCTCATTCCCTGCCTATGGTGGTGTTCAAACAGATGAAAAATGCAAGGTCTCAAACAAAACAAAACAAAACAAAACAAAAAAAAAACCACTCAAAATTACCATCTTTCAGAGTTGCATGGATATCTTCCATATCGCATCTGATTTTGGCTCTGCAATTCAACAGCTTCTTATCCCAGATATTGATAGCGTCTTTCTGACAAGTACCAACTTCCTCATAGTCCAGCTTAACCTTTCTGGACTGGAGCTCATCTCTGCTTGCTGCAAGAGAGAACACAAGGCACAGACCATTTCAGATGATGGACCACAGACCAGCAGTTAATGCCATGTAGGCCACATATCAGGTTATGTCCAGTCAACCATCCTACAAGCCGAGGTTTAGGAAGGCATGTTTGGGGCAGTTACCCATAGTAGTTTTCTCTTACTGTGCAAAAGCTCTGCACACTTACAGCCTTGTACAACCAGCTCTTAAACTAAAGCTGCAGAAAGTTCGGTAAGACTCAAGAATAAATAGCAGAAGACTTTCTTAAAACCTGTGGGAAGGTGAGAACATGCGCTCAGCTGTCTCCCCTGAGCCAGCCTGGTACACAAGCTCCTTCTGCGGATGATCTGAATTCCACTGTATGGTTCACAATGTGATTATCCTGTCCTAAAGCTAATCACTAGATTTGGTGGAGTTGCAAAGAACATGGCGGTTGAATAGATGGAAGCAGCACATGCAAGACGTAAAGCTACAATTCCATCACTCAAACTGCGAAAGATTTAGTGCTATTCTACTATCTGCAGTGCTTCCAATAGTGAGTTACATATAAGGAGGGGAAGAAAACATTTTCCTTACGTGCATCTTACCTTCTATAAAAGAAAATATAATTCAAGCTTCCTCGACAGCATTAAGAAGAATAGGAAGTATTTTTATTAGTATTTTGTCAACAAATTTCATCTGATGATGAGTAAGCAAAGAGGGTGTACGGGCAGGAATAAATTGCACAAAGGCAGGAGTGGAATCTGCTGCAACTTGCTTTATCAACTTAACTCTCTGTGCATGGGAAGGTGAGGAAGAAGGGAGGCAGGTTTATACGTTGTCTCAGCCATCGGACGATGCAACGTTAAATGCTGTGTGATATAGCAAAGAATTTAAAGCTGATGCAAATCAGCCAGCTGAAACAGACTGATTAGAAACTTCCACTCAAGCAGAATTCCCACTGCCACAATTTGTTTTCTCATTTTCACCACTTCATAATTCAACGTTATTATGGAAGAAAGAGAAAGAAGTGTTTGCTTCATGCTTTTTTAAACCCACAAAGCTATGAAAAATGGATTACAAGGCACTTCTGTCTACAATTTCTTCACAAGCATCTCTGCTAAATGGTGTATGATGCAAATGCCCATATGCACCTACCAGACAGTTCAAATAAGCTAAAAATAAATAAACAAACAAAATCCAAAATCTGTGGTATTGTTTGAAAAGTTGAGTGTCCCATTTAAGGGCCTGCTTATCCCTCAGCCACCTCATTAGAGCTGAAGATATGTGAGTGACTGAGTGAGGGCTGTGAAGCTGGAGGCAAAACTGGAAGCAGGAACTGCCTATCATCTTACACATAAAGGAAAATAAACATAGTTTTAAGGTGCTGAACTGCAACAGGGATCGCAGGTCCATCCAGACCCAAAAGCCATCCAGGATGGGCTTCTCATTTGCTTAAACAGTTTTTTCTTAATTTTGTGACACATACCAAAAACCTTTATACTGAAGGACAAAATGTAAGCCCATGAAATATGGCAGTCGCACAACACCATTTCATTAGCTACTTCTGCTTCAAATCCACAGGGAATTCGTTAACTAATTCCTGGGACGTCCAAGCCCGGAAGGCAGAGCAACCATTCTTTATCTTATAACCTTCACTAACCTTCCAATTTCTGGTTTTCCTTTTCCATTCGAAGTAGCAGTATTTGCTGATGGATGGCTTTTCTCCACAGACTCTGCAGCTCTTCAGAGTTCTTTTTCTCCCCAGTTTTATCTTGAAGATCATCGTTTTGCAATAAGGAAACAAGGGGGTCTTCATCAAAAGATCGTGCAAGAGGAGACAGCGGCAACAATTCATTTACATCACCTCCATCTGCAAAATATTGCTGCATTAGACTTGGATTTATTACATACTATTTGAGAGTTCTAGTATGGTGGCAGAAATATGCATGAACATCCATCATTAGGGTTTTATTTATTATATTACTGTATATGCTCACATTCACCCATCTCCCTTGTCTCTCCTCTTAGGAGAGAGACCTGGGTTACTGGGGTTTTGGTTTTTTTGCTTATTCCGCAGAACTGCCATGCACATTGATGACACTCTATAAATAATAACAGTAGTACGTAGTATTTTTAGTCTGTGCTCCAGCACTCAGTAACATATATACTACCCTAATTGAAGGGACACGGGTGGTGCTGTGGGTTAAACCACAGAGCCTAGGACTTGCCAGTCAGAATGTTGGTGGTTCGAATCCCCACAACGGGGTGAGCTCCCGTTGTTCAGTCCCTGCTCCTGCCAACCTAGCAGTTTGAAAGCACGTCAAAGTGCAAGTAGATAAATAGGTAACGCTCTGGTGGGAAGGTAAACAGCATTTCTGTGCGCTGCTCTGGTTCGCCAGAAGTGGCTTAGTCATGATGGCCACATGACCCGGAAGCTGTACGCCGGCTCCCTCAGCCAAGCGAGATGAGCGCCGCAGCCCCAGAGTCGGCCACGACTGGACCTAATGGTCAGGGGTCCCTTTCCCTTTACCCTAACTGAAGCCCATGGACCTAAGGACATGTTGCTACAAGCCCAACTATACCCTCATAAGAAAGCAAGATGGAACTTTTATAATGTCACCCTAATACAGCCTAACTCTGGGATTATTATCTCATCCAATACTGCTTCTTCACACACCAGTCAGCAAATTTGTTTTAAGATTCTTTGCATCCACAGTTTGCCCTGCTTGACAGACAGACAAGCCATTCTATAACAGTGTCACCTATTGCGTGTAATTTTGGAAATCAAGTGCTAATGAACATTCATCTTCTGTGGTTCTGCTGAATATAACAATCGAGTCAGAAAGTGCAAGCAGACATACATAATTATGCAAGTTTTGTTCTCGAGAGTAAAGTGCCAAGGCTATATATTCCCTTATGAGCTGCAGACTGGCTTTAGGGAAAGACAAAAGTTTAAATGCGTGAACCCTTTCTTTCTGGCCTATGGCCTCCCTTGAATAAATACCTCCTAACTGCTAATTGCCAGATGTAATTAGTGTTCCTTTTGATTTAGCATCCAGAACTGTTTCTAGAGCACTCTCCTAGCAGCAGAGCCTGTCAATATGTTAAGTGGATGTTATCCAACTTAGGCATTGAAAGCAGTACTGCAGCGAACTTGCAATTAGCAGAAAGTTTCCTCCAGGGGTGAAACTTTGCCAATCTTAACCAAGAGTTGATCTGGCTTTGCCCAGTTGGCCTTCATTACCTGAGACAGATCTGGTGATCTGGCACACACCCAACATCTGCCTTTTCCTATGCTAGGAATTTGTATTAAACAGGACACAAAGTATCTCTAACATATTCGTTTAAAACCAAGGAAAGATGGTCCATATCATCTGCATCACATCTGATTCATAGCATCTGAAAGGTGTTATGATACAGGCCCAAATGATGCAAGGTGGTTGACAAGCACGGGGTGAAGAAAGAGGAGAGAGAAGTTTCTGTCCCTCCCTTTTGTCCCTTCCTTTCATCCAGTTTAACTGGCTGGCAGGAGATTCAGAAGAGGTAAAAGGAAGGGATATGATCATTTGCCTCGATGGTCTTAATGCAGACTGGCAAATTCATGGAGGACAGGGCTACATGTAACAATATTAACTCTGATTGTCAGCTGCTGAGAAGCAATGACATAATGCAGGCGTGGCCAAACTTGGCCCTCCAGATGTTTTGGGACTACAGCTCCCATCATCCCTAGCTAACAGGACCAGTGGTCAGGGATGTTGGGAACTGTAGTCCCAACACATCTGGAGGGCCACGTTTGGTCATGCCTGACATAATGAATTTACTTCAGATGCACCTTTCCAGATGCACCTGTGCATAAGGACGATATTGGGCTAGATCAGGAATTCCCTCCAGCTATTTTTGGACTACAACTCCCATCATCCCTAGCTAGCAAGACCAGTGGTCAGGGTGATGGGAACTGTAGTCCAACAACAGCTGGAGACCCAAGTTTGGGAAACCCTGGACTACATGAACATTGGATCAGATCCTGCAGGACTCTTCTTATGTTCATTAGCCTGTTGCCACCAGACATCTTCTCTTGCACCACCCCATACAACTTCCTTAGCTGTAACTTGAGGTCAAGGCAGTGTTGGCGACAAAGATACGTTGCATAATATAGTTGTTAACCAAGTGTTACCAGGGAGGTCAGAAGGAAACATGATTCGGAAACAGATAGGAGGAGATGTGGCCATGTGTTTCTGGAGACAACTGAAGTGGTTACTCTTAGAACAACATGTTGAAAGATACAGGGATAGTCAATCATAGACTTGACTCAGACTTCTATAGCATACTGCCACAAAAAGGCCAACTACCTGAAAAAAAACACATCCATTTGGAACCTTAAAACGAAACATGCACCTAACAAGCATATCAAGTATTCAAACTTGGGTCTTGCAGAACTTTCCCACTTCTTTTAAGAGAGGACTGGAAACTGCCACTCTTAAACAGAGAAATGAAATCGAATTGTCGTGGCATAAACTGCCGCCTCAAAATGAAAACTGACCTTGAAGTTGCATTGCTGAGGGCGATTTCTTCATGGGCGATGCCACCCTTAGGAAGATTCTCTGCCGCCAGGAAATCCGGCGGGGGGTAAGAGTAATTCCGCCAGCATTTAGAGAGTCATTGCTGCACACAGAGGAGGTCCTTTTTCTTCTTTCCCCATCACTGCAGGATCAGGAGGAAAAGACAACAGCCCAAGTCAGCATCAAGGAAGACTGACAGAAGCCTAGGCATGGCCATGCAAAGCCAGCGGAACAGCCTTGAACACACAAAGGATTACATCATTCCAATGTAATCGCCATATAGCGAGGCTTCCCAGATCTTTTCATTAAGGACACCGGCCTCATCTGGGCCCAAGTACTCGCCGTATTTTTGTCCTAGACACTGTCCTGTTTCTACAACCAGAAACCTGGAAGTTTATCCACAAATCTCCAACAAGTTTTTTGTAAGTCCCATACAATTTTGGAATCTACGAATATTTAGAGTTGCGGCAAACTATATTGCACATTGCATATTTATTAGAAGAAAGAAAACTGTATTTAACAGAACCCTCATTATCAAAATTGGGAATAGACCCTGTGTGTGTGTTTTTCCCTCATGTCCATATATCTGTAATCTAAGCTAAAAATGCTATTGATCTCAACTTCTAGGTTACCTGAAGATTAACAATTGCCTTAGGCTTACTGGATAGATAAGGCTAAACAACACAAGGAACTTGACGTGAAGGTCCAAACAAGCGTATTAAGTCTCTCTTTTTCAAATTGCATCCACATTCCATGAGGCTTGTATGTGCATGAAAGCAAATGAAGTATCAAAATTTTACTTCTTCTGAAGGATCAGAATTTGTTCTGTTTGCAGCTGCGATGTCAAAAGTTTTCGTAGATGAGATAAAGCATGGTAAAGATGACACTGTTATCTCTCAGAAGTGGAGAAGCCCCTGCCATAACTTCTTTCTATTTTATTTGCACCCAAATTTGTATCACCACAAAATGGACAAAAAGGGAAACGCACAACAAGGGTGCATGATCAGGAATGGTTTCTTTGTCCAACTCCTTTGAAGAGAAACTTTAAAAATAATTTTTATAGCATCAATACACATGGAGGCGCAGGTTGCAGCCACAGCAAAGGTGGTATTTTTCCGTCTCCACTGTATTAAGCAGTTGGTCCCTTACCTTTCTCACCCTGATCTGGCCACAGTGATCCATGTGACGATGTAACTCGCTCTATGCGGGGCTGCCCTTGAAGCTGACCCGGAAACTCCAGCGGATGCAGAATGCTGTGGCAAGGCTCCTTACGGGGTCCTTGCCGCAGGATTACATTCACCCAGTGCTTTACCAACTGCACTGGCTCCCGGTGGAGTACAGGGTCAGGTTTAAGGTGCTGGTTTTGACCTTTAAAGCCCTATGCGGCCTAGGACTCTCGTACCTATGGAACCGCCTCTCCTGATATGCCCCGCGGAGGACCTTAAGTTCCATAAATAATAACACTTTCGAGGTCCCAAGCCTCAAGGAGGTTAGATTGGTTTCAACTACAGCCAGGGCCTTTTTAGCACTGGCCCTGACGTGGTGGAACGCTCTGTCACAAGAGACTAGGGCCCTGCGGGACTTGACATCTTTCCGAAGGGCCTGCTAGACAGAGCTGTTCCGCCTGGCCTTTGGTTTGGACTCGGTCTGACCCTTATGTTTCCCTCCCCTTATGGTCTTGATTTATCAGCTACTTTAAAACGAGGCTGCATTTTAAATTGCATTTTAACCTGTATTTTAAATTGGTTTTCCCCCCTATTATGTTTTTACTGTAATTTTACTGGTGTTAGCTGCCCTGAGCCCAGCTCTGGCCGGGGAGGGCGGGGTATAAATAAAATTATTATTATTATTATTATTATTATTATTATTGACATACAGACCAATTTCCTACGTGCATCAATTTCACAGGCTTCCAGTTTGTTTCTGAGCCTAATTTAGACTGCTCACTGCCTTTTCTAAAGCCTTAGATGCAGTGTGGGCTTTTTTTCAGGGGGTACTTAAGGGCATGCAGTACTGGCACCTCTTTTTGCTGTTGTTAAAAAGTGTAGCACTTAATGTAATAACTTCATGGTGAGTATTGGCATCTATTGTTCTAGGGGAAAAAGCACTGCCTATATGGGCTTTGGTCCAGGATATCTGAAGGACCATCTTCTCCCCTAACAAACTTGCCTGCTCATTAAGGTCTTCCTTCTGCATGCTGCCAACATCCAAGTTCCAACTGGTAGGAACATGAGACAGGGCTTTCTCTGGGGCCAAGTCCCGGCTTTGGAACTCACTGCAGAAGGAGGCTTTCCTTGAAGACCTTCACATTATTGCACAAAGACCTTCTGTTTCCTACTGGAATTTGACTTGCAACGCTGTTCATCTCCCTGGCATTTCATCTGTGGAGTTTTCAATGTATTTTAACTGCTGATATGAATGGTTTTTATTTTGTTGAATTTTGCTGTCCTTCTGCTTAGCCACACTGAGGATATTTTTTAATGAAACGGAATCACCAACACTGGAATACTGGACTCAAAGAGAGAAACAACTACCAGACTTTTAGAAGACATCTGAAGGCAGCCCTGTTTAGGGAAGCTTTTAATGCTTAATAGACTATTGTATTTTAATATTCTGTTGGAAGCTGCCCAGAGTGGCTGGGGAAACCCAAGCAGATGGGCGGGGTATAAATAAATAAATAAATAAATAAATAAATAAATAAATAAAAATAAAGGACATACAGACCTAGCAACTGAAGCAAAAAAAGGGTGTAAATAGATACATTATAGGTCCAGTGAATGGGTTAGAAAGCAGTTTTTCTTCATCGTGAAGTTGACCAGAACAGTCTCCAATTGTTAAATTCTTAATTCCTGGGCTTTTGTGTGTGCTTTAAAGAATCATGACTGAAATATTCTAGAACCTGAAATTCGCAGACAAGAAAGAGCTTCAGGAGATGATTTTGTACCGCATACAAAGCAGTGAAACACCATGAGAAAGAATGAAATTGAATAAAATTTCCCATCATATTAAATGAAAGAAAGAAAGATGTCTAGAGACCTTTGCTCTCTATCTAAGCACTAGCCAAGGACCAAAGAGTATTTTCTGCCAGCACCTCAAAAAGGATCTTTAATGGGTCTCATTTCTAAGCTAAACAGAATATGCAAGTATTTTTTTAACCTCCACTAATCCTTTAATGTAATATTACATTAATATTCTACTTAATATTTAAAGCTAACAGTACAAGATCAGTACATAAAAGCAATGCAGATATAATTAAAAGAGTTTGGCTGCTGTGATAGAGTTAAAAATCAGACTGATGTATTCTATACTAATGAAGAGTGAATATAGTCAAACACAGAATTACAAAGACTGAATTACAAAAGAGGAAGAAACTAGAGCCATAAAAAGGAGAAACACATGGATTTTCAGAGAAAACCCTCTACTCTCTCTCAAAATGCATTGCATTATTGTGACGAATCAAAAGTATGTAGAATGCCCTTATTTGACAATCTGAAATATTTTACATACATAGCAAGTGGACGTGAGATAGCTTTTATATAAATAATGCACCAAGAAAGAACTATTTTGACCTCTTTTGTGGCCCCCACACTCATCACTAAAATGTTGATTTCTAAACAGGCTAGCCATAGATGCTCCCTACTTTAGTTGTGCAACAACTGAGCTCAGATCAATGAATCCTGTGCAATTATGTCTTCCCATTGCCCTTTAATTTTTCTGATCCCAAGTAACCTAGTTTTCCAAGCAGGTAGCAAATACAAGTCTAGGGGTTTTTTTTTTAATGATTTCAACCAGAAATGGCAAAATCCCCTAGAACTTAGCAAGAGCAGTTTCTGGGGGGTAAGTAATAGCAGCAGCTTTAGAGTGAAGCAAATGCAACTAAGACTGCCTTCTGAAAGTGAAATGTGTTTATTGTTTCCCTACATTTTAATTAAAAAAAAAAACCCTACATTGAAGCTCCAACCTAGTCCTTTTACTTTATAGATTGCTCTCACAAGCATACATCACAGTTCCCACACAAATAAAAAGGTCTTCCATTAACCCATACTAAACCCATCTAAGTTTTAATGCACCTTCTGAGAGACAAAGCAGGATAAAAGGAACCAAATCAAAACTGCAAAGAAAACCAAAGTTCAGTTTCTCACTTTGTATTTTCACTCTTAAGCTGCTGCTAAGTTGTGAAACATCAGAAAGAAATTAGCAAAACACTTAAAACTACCTGGTTGGCCATGAACCCAGTCTCCTATTAGCCAGCTGTGAGATCCTGTGAAGTTTGCCTCTACTTTTGCAAACTTTTACAGGAAAAAGAGGTGCTTTTAGAACGATCTGGTTCCAAAACCACACTGTAATTACAAAAGCCCTTTTCTATTCCTTCTTCCAGTTTCATCAGCATAAGCATTGAGCTTCTCCAAATAAATGCAGGGGATTTCCTAAGTGACAAGAGCAACAAGCTCTAGATTTCTTGGTAGCACAGTTCCCTTATTTTGTTCACAAATGGAGCGTTTTTGAATTTTAACCCGCAACCCGTAACTCACCCAAAAGTAAATCTTTAGGGCTGCAGCATATGAAAAATCTGCATTGTCTCCCAGCTTTGCTTTCAGTTCAACTTCTCCTTTCCTTTGAAGGAAAGCAGAAAACTAAAAGGGAAATTCACGCCTCAGCCTGTGTATGTACTCACTGATGTTAGCTGAAAATGAAAACACACCCACCCCATGAATAGAAAAGAGCAGCTCAGATGCTTACGCCTTTAACTAATGTGTCCTAAGGCTGAAAGATTCCTATCAGTTTTAATCCTCTGATGGGTTGACTATGATGTTGCTTATCTCTCTCTGTATTACTCTGAATTACACAAGACCACACATCCAATTTTCCTGGTTGCCCTAAAAGTGCAAGAAGAAAAACCTAAGCCCTAGATGATAGATAGATAGATAGATAGATAGATAGATAGATAGATAGACAGACAGACAGACAGACAGACAGACAGATTTGCTACTGATGAAATGTCTGAAATATTAAGAAACTCAACAGCTTTACAATTACATATGTAACTTGTAAATAAGATGGCCAGTCAATGAATTGGAGTGCTCATGACTTAAGTCTGTCACTAACGGTTTTTGTGTTTTGTGTATTGTTATTTTTCGGTATTTTTCGTGTTGTTGTTGTGTGGAAAATACTATTAAAATTTATATTAATTTTTTTAAAAAGTCAGCCACTAACAGTGATAACCTGTTATGCATGGTAGGAGCAATAAGGGGCCATAGAATAACAGAAATGTGGAGCTGGAAGGGACCACAAGAGTTATCTAGTCTAACCCAATGCAATGCAGGAATCTTTTGCTCAACGTGGCACTCGAACCCATGACCCTAGAGTAAGAGTCTCGTGCTCTGCCGACTAAGCTAGGAAGATGAGGCCAAGATGTTCCTCCCCACAGAAATATTTAGGAAAAAGAGGCCAAGATCAGGATGAGAACGGTAAAAGGTTTCCTCTGCCAGGTAGGCAGATTTTAGCTGATAGTTATAGGATAACACAGATAAAAAGAGAACCTATTAAAAGTAGGGCTATAGCCAGATTAAAGAAGCCTTAGTCCACTAATTTAGCAGATACAGTTGATCAATTAAATCTGCATATAGTTGCCTACAGTAAATTTTAAAGAAAGACACATGCACGATATGTGTTATCTTATAAGAGGCATTCCTCACACAGAAAAGAATGCTTTTCTTTTGCCTGTGGCATTTAAGCACTTCCATTAGAAAGGTAGTTTTCATAGTCCTGCTGCCTCCTTCAGCCATCGACAGTGCTTTAACTGCTTAAAATCAGGAACAACACTCCTGCTCCTATTAAAATCTGTATCAACCAGAATGCTAACACCCACTTATTGTTTTCAAAGCTCATTGCGATTTTAAACTTGCAAAATAAAGAGATACGAGCAACAGTTTGTTATTGAAGTCGCCACAGCTGAAAAATCTTGAGATGGGAGTTTGAAAGCAAATGACCTTGGTGTGAAAGAGATGCTGGCTAGATGTACTCCAGATTTAATCACATTTTAAGTTATAATATGGTTAAATAATAATTTTTCGTTGCATCAGACAAACGCTGTCACTCTAATAAGATGGTCTGCAGGGTGACATTTGGGTTCAGCAGGAAAGAAAGACACATCCCCGTGATATTTCTCAACTACAGTTATCGCTGTTCTTCGCTGAAAATCCTGCTAAGCCAATTAATTCCGTGTGAATCAGTGTGCACCACCAGCCTCCTCGACTCTTTGGGTCCAGGCCCAAAGTTTCTTGCATACTCACAAGCCAGTTTGGCAAGGAACGGTACCTGAGACAGAAGGCCACAGGCTGGGGCCAGTGGACACTCTGCTAGGTCTGTAGACCTCCAGTTAAATAGAACATTGCTTTGGTTCAGTGAAAATAAAATCCAAACAGAGACATTACAAGTAGACCGGAGCACAATATCCTCCACATCAGGGTCCGCAGACTGCCTACACTTTCTCGAGCAGCAAAAGTGGTGAAATCACAATTCTGAAACCATTCAAGGGCATCACCAAAGAAATGTACCACTGTTACTTTTTGATGCTTTCCTCATGCACTGAGGCTTCACAAAACCTTCATCGCCATGCTCAGAAAGTGGAGGGAAATTCACACTTGCCGTATAGTATGTGTCATTGTGTACTGGAATCTAAACATAGCTGCAGCGGTTGAATCATATCAGTGACTGGGTGCCTTCAAAATGCAAATATCCAGGTTGGCCAAAGGGAGGTCAGTTCACACAGCCTATAACAAGCCTCCCTGATAGCAGGCACTAGCAGCCCAGTGCAAATTATATTCCTCATTTAAAGCATTAAAAACAACAAAAGCATGCCAATGTTAGTCACACACGGGCAGCCTTCACATTGCCCCTGCCACACAGCACACAATTAAGCAGCTAATTAGTATAATACCAACTAATATCATCAACATTGCCATTTTTCTCTCTCCTTTTTTTAAAGTGCCTGGGTTATTTTCTTTACAATAAAGGTCGTTTATTTTTTTAAATCTGAGACACTTCAAAGTGTGTAGTGTAAAATGCCCTGCTTGTTATCATCTCCTCAAACGAACTTTACAACCATTCTGTGTTGCAGAACAAGATTGTTCCCATTTCTATGGATGGGGTGTTGAGGATAACAGAAAATCCGTTTTATTCGAGCAATAAAAGTGTTTACACATCCAAGTCTTGTACTAGACTACACTAGGGAGACATGCAGAGATTGTCCAGAGGAATAATTTAAAGTCATATACAGATTTATGCAGGTTTTTTTTTTAAAAAAATCCCATCTGGGGAAAAACAACAATCAGTATATTTAGAAACCTTATGATTTTTCACTTACTGGGTTTGGCAATGTTGATCTTTTTTTTCACATTATTTTGGCATTAGTCAGAAAACAGTGTAGTAGTTATGCAAGATCTCTGTGCTGTAACCCTCAGCAGGCATTTCCAAAGAACGCTCCGTTCACAGGTTTCCACGAAACAAGTGAAGTATCTCACTTAGAAGCGAGTGGCAAAAATTCCTTATTGCAAGCCGGCTGCATAGGAAGTGCAAAATTGCAGGCCAGGCAAAAACCAGTGTTCTCACCTCTGGGGGAGCTCATTTTCAGACTGAGGAGATGGTTTTCCTGAGCTCTGGTAAAAGCTTTTCAGGAAAGATGGGGCAGAGAAGGAAGAAGGGAGACTCGACGGCGCAGATGATTCACTCTCACTGCGAGCGCGTCGGGCAATTGTCAGCCTGACAGCAGGCGATAAGAAAAAGCGTAGCAAATGAGATTCAGTACAACATTTTAAAGCGTTCCCACACTCCATACTCACCATGTAAGAGGTTCAGTCAAGACCTGAATTGTAATTGCCATTATTACAGTAACAGTGTGAAAATTTGATGCACTTTATGTTTAATGCACCACAAAATTTTGCTGAAGTTGAGTTGGGGGGCATTTAAAGAAACCGAAAAGCTGATTCATGTACTTGGCTTCACATTCCCTCAACCTGCACATCTAGTCAAGGTAAACTACCCCCTCCTCCCCCTTTCAGGGATATACAGTGGTACCTCGGGTTACATACGCTTCAGGTTACAGACGCTTCAGGTTACAGACTCCGCTAACCCAGAAATAGTACCTCAGGTTAACAACTTTGCTTCAGGATGAGAACAGAAACCGTGCTCCGGTGGCGCAGCAGCAGAAGGAGGTCTCATGAGCTAAAGTGGTGCTTCAGGTTAAGAACAGTTTCAGGTTAAGAACAGACCTCCGGAACGAATTAAGGTACCACTGTAGGGACGTGGGTGGCGCTGTGGGTTAAACCACAGAGCCTAGGACTTGCCAATCAGAAGGTCGGCGGTTCGAATCCCCGCGACTGGGTGAGCTCCCGTTGCTTGGTCCCTGCTCCTGCCAACCTAGCAGTTCAAAGGCACGTCAAAGTGCAAGTAGATAAAGAGGTACCGCTCCATCGAGAAGGGAAATGGCGTTTCCGTGTGCTGCTCTGGTTTGCCAGAAGCGGCTTAGTCATGCTGGCCACATGACCCGGAAGCTGTACGCCAGCTCCCTCGGCCAGTAAAGCGAGATGAGCATCGCAACCGCAGAGTCGTCCACGACTGGACCTAATGGTCATGGCTCCCTTTAGCTTTACCTTACCACTGTACTAGACCCTAAAGGTTCAGCTTTCTTTAAAACTTAAGAAGTTGCAAGTCTTGTGACCTACTGGGAACTAAGAAAAACCATGCGAGCAGTAATTCCAGCAGGAAGGTTAGGTGGCACTGAAGAAAAGATCCTGATAAAAAACACCAGCACCACACCTTAACTCATCCTTCTCCTCCTATAATGTCGCATAGAATTTACCCATTGCCTGACACTAGAACATTCGGAGAAGAAGGAAATTCTGCTACGTGTTACAAGGGGGCGTGGGAGCTGCTGGATGCAGGTCTGCCATTTCTGGTGGCAACTGCTTATACAGTACTTCAGCCTACAGCATCTCAACTATTAACACAAAACAGGAAAGGGAAAGTTTCTCAGTTTTAGGTCGCCTGCCCTGCATGCAAAAGGTCGCAGGTCTAACAATCAGCATCTCTAGGCTAAGGCAGCATAAAGGGGCTCCCTATGTCCCTAGCACAACTGCCCGTTTTTTATTTTCTCTTATTCAAACTCACCGTATTGGCCTGAATATAAGCCACACTTCCCCACCCCCCAAATCCCGACTATGAAAAGTGTGGCTTAAATTCACAACCTTACAAAACCCAGCTTTTATCATATCGCTGCTGAAACAGACATATGGTAAAACGGAACAAAAAAAATGTTTTATTGCTGATTTGCAAGTTTGAGACTGTTGTGCAATTAATTCTAATGTCATTCGTCGCTTTCACCGTATTTTACAGTGCAGTATTGATTTTTTATTTGCATTTATGGTGTCACAGATTTTCTTCTACATTTGTCATTTACGGGTGTGAGTGTCTGCAGAATTTTAAGGGAGCGGCTTATATTCGGGTATTGTCTCCCCCCGCCTTGAATTTTAAAGGTGTGGCTTATATTCGGGTGTAGCTTATATTCGGGCCAATACGATAATAGATTCACGGTTACTAGTTTGCTTATGATCAGGCTTCTATCAACTCATATTGACTTACGATTTCCCCTTCTGCAATGTACCTGCAAAGTGCTACACTGCCACCTTGTTTTTAGGTACAGGCTTGCTTTCAACAAAAAAACCCACAACATTTCACCAGAAGATTATTTGGAGTGGGCAGAAAGATGCTACTGGGGGGGGGGAGGGGGAGAGACATACAAAAGCATGCAGTTATTTTACAGTGATAGACTCCAAAATGATGGAGTCGATCAAAATAAACGTGTTCTAGAGTTGGTGGAAAAACTTAAGTATCCTCAGAATTATTTCAGGCTGTTAGAAGGTGAATCATTACAAGCCTCCGCCATCAAATATTTCTGGGGCGATCGTTTTTGAGTCTACACACATGCACAAAAGCAACTTATGATCAAACTGTTGAAGAGTTGCTGTTTTGGCTAGAAAACTTGCTGAGCAAGAAAAAAGACAACAGCTCTGCAGCAATGGGCAAAGAAATGTTGTCAGCAAGTCTAACACAATTATTGTTCAAGTTTCCTGTTTCACCGCAGCATCGTAATGATTAGGGTCTGAGGGTGGCGGGAGCAACCTAACACGAAATTTATCGGCAAAAGACAAGGTCACTTTGCTGACAAGCTACAAACTGCCAGAAGAGGGTGTTGAGAGGTGTCAACTAACCATGGACACAGAAGGGAGGATTAGCAACAGATACTCCTGCCGGCAAGCAGAGTTACTACTAGGGACAATTCATTGGAAAGTTTGGAAAGTGGTTACTACACAGAACTGCAGCAACCTGCTTAACAGGGCAAGATTGATACCAGTCTTTTAGGGATGAAACAACTTGACTGGCTTCAATCGCACTGCAATCCATTGTGGATCCGGTCACAAACACTGGATGCAGGGAAGCTCAACTTGGCGATCGTGTTAATTAGCACTAACTGGGAAAAATGGATTACCTATCTCTAGAAGAAAGGATCTCAACCGCAAGGGCTGCTGTTACAACTGGTCTGGCTGTGGGGCTGACTGTACAATTAGAAATAAATGAATAAATGGTCGTCTCAGTCATTTCAACAGAGAAATACAGTACAAAAAGGCTTGGTACATTAAACACTTGGAAAATGCTTGCTTTCTCTACCCTAGATGTTGGGGGGGGGGAATCTCAGCTAGAGGTGTCCTGTACCTAGATCATTCTTTGCATGAATCCTCTCATCTCAATAAATTTTAAAAGTGACTTGGTATTAAGGCTACTGTCACGGCTAAAATGGCCGCTGTTTCTTTAATGTGAATAAAGCTGGGTCAGCATGACTCAGTGGCTTGCAGCAGGTTGTATATATATAGTGAGAAATGTTAGTTTGGTGCTGAGGCTGGTGTTTTGGTTGGTTGTTGCTGGTGTGTATTCTTATTCAGTCGTGTTTTGCACAAAGACTTTTAAGAATAAAACTCTGCAAGGATATTCTCGTGGACTCTTTTATGCAGACAAGGGTCCGAGGACCAGGCTGAAGAGACAAAGGGAGGTCAGAACCCTTTCCTTTTTTTTTTTTTTTTTTTTTTGCTTTTTACAAACACTGACAGCTACATGGTTCGGGGGTGGGGTTATGGGAGTATTTGGAATCCAAGCCTTCATCTTACCCTCCTAAGAGTTAAAATGGCACCACCATGTATCTCCTCAGCAAGCCTGACAGAGTGGGTGTCAGAAAATATTGTATTGCGATTCCTTGAAATTGCATGGCCACTGTCTGCAATGGAGGCTCATGAAGACCGCAGTTCACCTCTGCACATTGTTCTATGAAGGTACGGTGTTCTGCAGTTTCAAGGGGAAGTTTTGCTTAGGATTACGAACAAAACCACCTAAATTAACTGAACTTATTATGTTACTAGTTTTGAAGGCATTTAAGGATACTTAAGGTGCAATCCTTTACATGTTCAATGAGACTTACTTCGAAGTACTGGACCACATCTTAAACACTGCAGCTGTTGCATAGGAATTAATCAATATCTGGATGGCGACACTGCCTACTAGTCAAAATGTACTGAGGCTCTGGCTGTTGTCTTACATGCCTTGGCCACATCCATGTTCAACGGCAGCAATGCACTGTGTGTGGACTGCTTTGGCCAAGTGTGCAAAAGCTGCAGCCATTGAATAAGGCAGTGGCCAGAGAGAATGAAAGGGGGTGCCTTTTTTGCGAACATGTCACTCAGAAATTATTTGATACTTCCAGCTTGTTTTGAAGCCTGATCCAAAAGTTCTGGTAATAAATTATACAGTGGTGCCTCGCAAGACGAAATTAATCCGTTCCGCGAGTCTCTTCATCTAGCGGTTTTTTCATCTTGCGAAGCAAGACCATTGACGGCTTAGCGGCTTAGCGGCTTAGCGCTATTAGCGGCTTAGCGGCTTATCGGCTAAGCAGATAAGCGGCTTAGCGGCTTAGCAAAAGGGGGGGGAGGAAAAAAAACCCACAGGAACTCGCAAGCCATTTTCGTCTTGCGAAGCAAGCCCATAGGAAATTCGTTTTGCGAAGCGCCTCCAAAACGGAAAACCCTTTCGTCTAGCGGGTTTTCCGTCTTGCGAGGCGTTCGTCTTGCGGGGCACCACTGTAACTCCCTAAACAGATTGGGAATGAAGTTAAAGAACCACCTGCTCCCATATTATCCTCCCTTTGTCCCACCATTTTTAGAAGTGCAGTTGTTGGGAATTCCTCTTCCTCCAGTATCAAAAGACTACACTTAGTCTATGTCCTTTTGAGATTAGGTGGGCTATGTCTCTGCTCCCCTCTCCTGGCTGAGAGGTGCCAGAACAGTTCTGTTGCTGATTCTGCTTTTGCATTGCTTAAAATCCTCATTGTTCAATGTTTGCTTCTTCTTACATAATAATATTTTTCTCCAAGATAATTCAAAGTATATTTTTTCTACGGTGCTTTGAGAGTTATTTTGGGAAAGAAAAGCACCCTCAAAATGTCAGTCTGAAATAAAACCATTGTATTGTAAATCCCTGAATGGTGGAAAGAGAAAGGGATCTGTACTGCACCAAAGCACAAGACTTGAACCACTCTAGAAAAAACAAGGCAGATCTTCTTTTAAACAAAACTGTTACTTTACTTTATACAAAGCACGAAAGGCCTTAAAGATTTACATAAATAAAGTGCACGAATCAGTCGGTCCAATCGCTTTTGTGCATCTTCCATTCATTTCAAGAGGTTTGTGCAGAAGAGTGAGCCACGTCCAAAAAGCAGATCTTTATATACCCATATTTGTATTGGCTGGCTATAGCTGCTTTCTGATTTATATAATGTAGACCATCATCATTACAAGCACCTAATTGCTTCAGATACTTTACAGCCGTCGAATGAAAGTGTTTTTATTAACAACAACAACAGCAACAACTCAATCTCTATTTGTAGTATGCAAAGCCCTAAACAGGAGGAAGTCTCACCAAACTCACTGGAACTTACCGTAAACTGTTACTCTCCGGTTGCCTGAGATAGAATGAAAAACCCGGGCAACTATTCCAATATTCTTATCCTTGTTCCATCAAAAAAATTAATGGGGAAATAAAAGATATCCAGACAAGCCTACAAGATTCCTATGCAGTTGCTTGGCTCAAAACTCACCTGCTATGCTCCACAGAGTTCTGTCTCAGGAGAGGAGACTTGACACTTTGAGACCTTCCGTCTTGGAAAGTAATCCTCTTTTTGGCGCTGGACGGTGGGTGGCTAAAGGTATGAGCTCGTCTCCTGAACTGGGGAGAATCGGAATCCTCTTCGGGGAATGGCTGCCAAGCCGAGGATATGGGAGAAGCGGGGGGCGTTGTGGAAGGAGATTCCCCAGAAGAGCATTCCTGGAAGAAGTCAGCCACAGTCAGGAATGAGGTTGCCCCTTTTACACCCTATAGCTACTCAGTGAATGTCAGAGTAATCCCTGCAAGTTAACAAGAGACGAGATGAAACTGAGCCTCCTCCTCCTGGGCAGGAAAAAAAATGAAAGCAAACCCATTGTATGCTAATTAAAACTATGCCAAACATCCTTTGCCCCTGGAATTGCCATGACCTCTCGCGAACAATACCGCAAAAAGAATCTGAATACTTTACTGGCACTGTTACTACATTTTCAAGCCTGGGTTCCAATCAAAACTGGCTTCTTTTCTCGGCCTATCGTGTACAGATTTCCTGTCCTGTCAGAGCTCTTTCCTGGAAGAGGGATCTGCTAATAAAAAGTTGCATTAAGAGCAACAGGAAAATTAGAAGTCAAAAGAACCGCTCTGTTTCCACATCTCTCGGAGGAGAAATAATAATAATAATAATAATAATAATAATGTGTGTGTGTGTGTGTGTGTGTGTGTGTGGAATTGCTATGTAAAAGAGGAAATAAATGGAAAATGTACAAGGAGCTGTTTACACATGCTGCACAGGCAGGCTAACGGCAAAGGATGACAGATTTAAAATGTCATTGTTTAAGAGACATGTATCAACTGGGATAAACAAGGGCTTTCAGGTTTTTTTCTTCTTTGCATGCTTACTTCCCCTAAGTAGGTTTCATTTCAATTGGCAATGAGTTATTATGTTTACACTCATAAAAGCAAGTAGGATTTTAGAATTGATGGAAAGGTTCTTGAGAGTCATCTAGTCCAACGCCCAGCAATGCAGGAATATGCAGGAGGCTTGAACCCACAACCGTGGCGTTATCAGCACCACGCTCTAACCAACTCAGCTAACTAAAGATCCTCTTACACTAGTGGTGTGGAACCTGAGGCCCAAGGGCCAAACGGAGCCCTCTTTCCAGGCCACCCCCTCCACTGGCCTTGCATTTCAAGCCCAAATATTTTTGTCCCATGGAAGGTGGGCCAGTTCCCCACCTCTGCGCCCTAGAGAATGACCCAATTCAGACTTCTGTTTTACTTATATTTACTAAACAAAGCTTAAAAACTTTTGTTGTTGTTTAGTCGTGTCCGACTCTTCGTGACCCCATGGACCAGAGCACGCCAGGCACTTCTGTCTTCCACTGTCTTCTGCAGTTTGGTCAAACTCATGCTGGTAGCTTCAAGAACACTATCCACATGAGTTTGACCAAACTGCGGGAGGCAGTGGAAGACAGGAGTGCCTGGAGTGCTCTGGTCCAGGGGGTCACGAAGAGTCGGACACGACTAAACAACAACAAAAGTTTTTAAGTTTTTTAAAAAGTTTTTAAGCTTAAAAACTTAGCCTTTCCTAATATGTATTTGCAGTTGGCACCCATTGTTTTTGACTAATGAATTTATGAAACAGAATGTTTTTCCACCAAGAAATAAAATATCGGCCCTGGATCACTGCTCTTTGTTTTTCCCCCAAGCCATCTAGTTACCACAAATATCTCTTCCAATTTAGACCTTCTCCCCTGCTGGTTTGCCAGGCAGTGACTCTAACCAGCCATAAGCTTACAAGGTAAGGGGCAGTTTTCAAGCACTATTAGGCTACTTATTGTTTTGTTTTGCCTGTAAAAGTAAATAGCCAGCAAACCATAATTTTATCAGAAAGTGAGCTTCTCACAAGTTTTTTTTTTTAAAAAGGAAAACCCGAATAAACTCCTATATCTAGCATAATTTTGCACTTTTTTCCCCACCCCCCACGTGCGCGAAGCCCGTTACTTACTTTGTCAGAAGTGAGGTTGTTGCACCTTTCAAAGCTGTCCATGCTCCCCAACCGGCCGCGCATTCGGTTAGCTCCCTACGGAATAACAACAAAGAATCCCACCGGATAAGATCCCATTCTCCACTCTCTGCAATTCACAAACAGTAGCTTACTTTCGGCTACAAGGGAGCAAAGCCAGGAAAACAATTCACAAAAGGATTTCGCCTGGAGTGTTAACGGCTCAGCGACAGCCTGATGAGGCCAGAAGCAGCCTGTGGACCCCTCTGAATTTGGGAACTTTCCCATTTTGTAGTTCCTTTGAGGAAGCTGGCAAGGATAGTATAGAGTGCTTGAATGTGCTGTGGTGCTTGAATGTGCTTCTAGCACTATCTGTACCAATATAGCTGTCAAGGGCTGAAAGGCAAGCCATTTAATTCCATGCTGAAGAAATATCCTTGATAAAGAAATCCCAAGTTGGAACGTGCTGTGAACCAACCCCAAATTGGCACACTTACTTGAAAACTGAAATCCTGTGCAACTTACATGTCCGTTTATTAAGCTCTAGTGCATTCATGTGTCAAGAAAGGATACAGTCTCGAATCCTCTGATCCCATAAGCAGAAATCTGTTCATGGGATTCTCCCGCTGGAGAACAGATAGGAAGGCAATTTTCATTGACTCCCCCTTTCCTGTCACTAAACCCCTGAAATTCTATGTCACAGGGTTAGGGAGCCATCCAGACAGTGTTCGAAATTAGCTGGGCACCAGGCGCATTTTGCACCTGGCTTTTAACCACTTGTACCAGGATTGTGCCCGGTATCTCCACCACCTGGGGATCATTGGATCTGGACTGTTTTCAAACACAAATACCCCATATTATAGAATTCTATCAGTTATATTTTATCTATACAATCAGAATGAATCTCAGTAACCAAAATGTTTTTTCTGTGCAGCCTGAGCAACAGCAGCAGTCACCATTAAGAAAAAGAGGTTGGAAATAGCCTATCTATCTATCTATCTATCTATCTATCTATCTATCTATCTATGTGTGTGTGTGGACTGTCCCTGGATCAAGTGACTTTTCTTCTTTAAGTTCTCAGAACTCAAGGTTGTAATCTGCACTAGCCAGATGTTTAAATGAGAATTATTCACAGTAATGCTCATCATTTGAAAGCTAAGACTTCAGAACCGCTTTGCCCCCAAATGGCAAGTAGACATTCCATTTTGGCGACTGCAACCCTGGCTTAAGGAGCAGGTGTGGAGGACTCCCTGGACCTGAATGGGGTAACTGTGCCCCTGAAGGACTAGGTATGCAGCCTGGAAGCCATTTTGGACTCACAGCTGTCCATGGAGGCACAGGTCAATTCTGTGTCCAGGGCAGCTGTTTACCAGCTTCATCTGGTATGCAGGCTGAGACCCTACCTGCCCGCAGGCTGTCTCACCAGAGTGGTGCATGCTCTAGTTATCTCTCGCTTGGACTACTGCAATGCGCTCTATGTGGGGCTACCTTTCAAGGTGACCCGGAAACTACAACTAATCCAGAATGCGGCAGCTAGACTGGTGACTGGGAGTGGCCGCCGGGACCACATAACACCGATCTTGAAATATCTACATTGGCTCCCAGTAGGTTTCCGAGCACAATTCAAAGTGTTGGTGCTGACCTTTAAAGCCTTAAATGGCCTCGGCCCAGTATACCTGAAGGAGTGTCTCCACCCCCATCGTTCTACCCGGACACTGAGGTCCAGCACCGAGGGCCTTCTGGCGGTTCCCTCATTGCGAGAAGCCAAGTTACAGGGAACCAGGCAGAGGGCCTACTTGGTAGTGCCGCCCAACCTGTGGAACGCCCTCCCACCAGATGTCAAAGAGAAGAACAACTACCATAGAATCATAAAATCATAGAATTGGAAGAGACCACAAGGGCCATCGAGTCCAACCCCCTGCCAAGCAGGAAATGCCATCAGAGTACTCCTGACATATGGTCGTCAAGCCTCTGCTTAAAGACCTCCAAAGAAGGAGACTCCACCACACTCCTTGGCAGCAAATTCCACTGTCGAACAGCTCTTACTGTCAGAAAGTTCTTCCTAATGTTTAGGTGGAATCTTTTTTCTTGTAGTTTGGAACCATTGCTCCGTGTCCGCTTCTCTGGAGCAGCAGAAAACAACCTTTCTCCCTCCTCTATGTGACATGCTTTTATATATTTGAACATGGCTATCATATCACCCCTTAACCTCCTCTTCTCCAGGCTAAACATGCCCAGCTCCCTTAGCCGTTCCTCATAAGGCGTCGTTTCCAGGCCTTTGACCATTTTGGTTGCCCTCCTCTGGACACGTTCCAGTTTGTCAGTGTCTTTCTTGAACTGTGGTGCCCAGAACTGGACACAGTACTCCAGGTGAGGTCTGACCAGAGCAGAATACAGTGGCACTATTACTTCCCTTGATCTAGATGCTATACTCCTATTGATGCAGCCCAGAATTGCATTGGCTTTTTTAGCTGCCGCGTCACACTGTTGGCTCATGTCAAGTTTGTGGTCAACCAAGACTCCTAGATCCTTTTCACATGTACTGCTCTCAAGCCAGGTGTCACCCATCTTGTATTTGTGCCTCTCATTTTTTTTGCCCAAGTGCAATACTTTACATTTCTCCAGACTTTTAGAAGGCATCTGAAGGCAGCCCTGTTTAGGGAAGCTTTTAATGTTTAACAGACCATTATATTTTAATATTTGTTGGAAGCTGCCCAGAGTGGCTGGGGAAACCTAGCCAGATGGGCGGGGTATAAGTTATTATTATTATTATTATTATTATTATTATTATTATTAGGTGCCTAGTTAATAGATCTGAGTTTCTAACACTACATGCAGAACAGCATAGATGGTGCAGGAAGAGTAATTAATGAAGCTGCCTTCTCTCTTTTTGCCAGCGGGATCCTATTGGCTCAAAAGCCCCCCTGTGGATGGGAGTGAAGCACAGGATCCAAGCCATGGGGCTTAGTACAGAGGGCTGCGTGAATTTCAGTAGGCAATCAGGAACATCTGGGTAGGAATGGTAGGAACATCTGGGACACATGCAAATCCCACCCTCCACAGCCATGTGTGCGAACTTGGATGCCATTGTGCTTTCATCCCAAAATTGAGTTTGATTGTTAGACATATCAGAAGTGGCCCTTAACGATGACACCTCCATTTGTCATTAACCTTGCAAGGTAACTGAGCGTTGGTGCTATACCTACTAAGGCCTGTTGAACAGAACTCTTGTTAAGGGAAGCAAATATTTATCTGGCAGCAAAACAGCAGGAGATACAAATGAAATTCTTAAGAGGCTCAGGATTTTGCTTCAGGAAAGCATCAAGATTTCCTTTCAATGTTCAAAAAAATGTGCTGACTGTTCATAAGCTACCCTAAACAGAGTATGGCATGCTTTGAAGACAAGAGAAATATGCTATACTTATGAAACCTGGAGTTTAATAGGTTGTATTTATTCAGTCAACTGGAAACAATTTTTGCCAGACAACCCCTTCCCTCTCATATCTCAGCTCTTGAGATATGAGCTTGCAACTGTGGAAGCCTCAACTTTTGTTTATTTTTGAAACTAAATACATTTTGGGTGTCTCATTGCATGGTAGCTCTGTCTGTTGTTCATCTTCTACCACTTTTAATCTCTTCACAAAATGGCACTTCTGCAAAGCTAGTTGCTGCCCAGGGCCATATATTGCTTATTAAACAACAAATCTAAAATTCAGGGTCAACCCTGCCTTTCGGTTTGATTTCCATGTTATATTTACTGAACTGCAACATACATGCTTGCCGTCAATTAATCAAAAGTTCTAGTTTGAGTGAGACTGTCCTTCACCAATCAAAACGCACCCCCAATTTCTGCTCTTGAGGTTTCCTCATGTTTGTTGCTTTCAATAACCTGCTATCTTCTCCCAAGGTGCCTAATTAAGTAAGCAAGAGAGGGAATCTGAATGCAAGGCTCTAAGACTATGTGACCCATCAGCAACCACGTTCGGAAGCAACAGAATTCCAGAAGGCACTGTGCCGAGTTAATTTTAACTTTCAAATCTGACCCACATATGAAGTGATTTACTGTCCAAGCTACTCATGTTAAAATATGCAGCTTCAAGCCATGCATTATACAACTTATGCCACTAAACCTCCTAAAAATTCTTAATACCTATTTGATAATAATATCAAAACATGCAGATGTTAAATGACACACTCAATACGTGCTCTATGAGGGACTTCCTTGTCTTGATCCAGAAGATGCAGTTAAAGCAGAGTGCTGCCTCTGTATAACTCAATTAGTTAGAGCATGGTGCTGACTGCTGACAGGAGTGAGCCCTTGTTTGCATAGAATAAAGGTAAAGGTACCCCCTGACTGTTAGGTCCAGTCACGGACGACTCTGGGGCTGCGCGCTCATCTTGCTCTATAGGCCAAGGGAGCCGGCGTTTGTCCACAGACAGTTTTTCCAGGTCATGTGGCCAGCATGACTAAGCTGCTTCTGGCAAACCAGTGCAGCGCACGGAAACACCATTTACCTTCCCACCGGAGTGGTACCTATTTATCTACTTGTACTTGATGTGCTTTTGAAATGCTAGGTGGGCAGGAGCAGGGACCGAGCAATGGGAGCTCACCCCTTCGCGGGGATTCGAACTGACGACTTTCCCTAGGCTCTGTGGTTTAGACCACAGCACCACCCGTGTCCCTTTGCATAGAATACCCATGTTCAATTGGCTACCAGGCCAAGTTCAAGGCCCAGTTAGTATTTAAAGTTAGCATTTAAAGCCATTAACAACTTTGGACTTGTGTACCTATGAGATTGCCTTACCCCTTATGTGCCCTACTCAATCGCTTCAACTGGCAGAATTAGCACTGCTACAAGTGCCCCGTAGCACCCATTCCACATTTGTTAGAACCCAATCCTTTAGTGTGGCAGCACCTACACTTTGGAACTCCCTGCCTATTGATATCAAGCAGGCAGCTTCACTGAACTCTTTTCTGAATCCACTAAAAACATTCTTGTTTAGTCAAGTCGAATCTCTAGTGACTTCTGGTTGAGATGGCGTCAGCTCAGAAAGTTGGCTCCAGAGCTCTGCAGATCACATGATTTTAACCAAGTTTTAATTGGTATTAACTTGTGCCAAGCCAATTATTTTATCAACCTTTTTATAACTTGGAAGTTTAGTCAAGTCTAAGTGGTTACCAGCTGTAATGCAAAGGCTGAGTAATAAGCTAAAATAATTCCATATTAAGTTACAATAAGAATTTGCTGAATTAAGATTTGATTTGGAATACAAAAGGGGGAGGTGAGAGGAGGTTCGAGACATAAGGTAACGGAAATAAGTGATTGGAATTATATTTGTTTTATTTTGTTTAAAATTGTGTGTTTTTGATGTTTTTGTATTTTCTTTTTTGTGATATTTATGTTTGTATTAAATTGGAAACCTTAATAAATATTTATATATATATATAAAAAGTCTACCCAGATGCTTAGAAAAGCTGGTGCGAATTTTAATCTGTTTTAGCATTTAAACTTCTTGCAAGTTTAATGTATTGTAAAAAAAAATCTGATCTATTAGTTTTATCTTTTTGTAAACCACTTTTTTTAAAAAAAGCTACCAAGTAATGTATAAATTTTGTGATATAAATAAATAAATAAATAAATAAATAAATAAGCATGTTCCTGTAGGTCACAATACATTCACAACAGGCAAAATACCAGCACTCCCAACAGACCACCATTTGCCATACTGAAATTAATTCTTATTTCTGTAGTAGTTGTTGCAAGGACAACTTAATGATTTATTGGTGATCTGTACAATTCAACACAAATTTCAGTTTTCAAGAGAGGGGTGCAAAAAAGAATAGGCCCAAAAAGGTAGAATTTGCCACCGAAGAAGGTAATCAAATATCTAAAAGGTTACAATGATCTTATGGACAATTACATCCCAGAAGTCCTTGCTCCTGAGCAACTTACCCTTGAGAAAATGTTTTCCAGAGAGCTGGTCAAAGATTTCTTGGCCTTGTTTTTCAGAATGTCAAGTTTGAATCTGCCACCACTAGCTGCGTTCTCTGGAACTGTCGTGTTGGAGGCATTCTGCTGAAACAAAAAGGCAAGTTTTATCATCAATGTTGCCTATAGAAGACAACCCAAAGCCTACAGAAGACAACCCTGCCAAACTGACCCACAGATATACAAAGCGCAAAACAGAAAAAGTGCACTTATCTCATGTTGCCTTTTAAAATTTTCAGGGTGCCGTTACATTAAGTTTTTCTACATGCTACACTTTGGCTTTTAGTGCAACGTAAGGAAACACGGGTAGGGACGCAGGTGGCGCTGTGATCTAAACCACAGAGCCTAGGACTTGCCAATCAGAAGGTAGGCAGTTCAAATCCCCGTGACGGGGTGAGCTCCCGTTGCTCGATCCCTGCTCCTGCCAACCTAGCAGTTCGAAAGCACGTCAAAGTGCAAGTAGATAAATAGGTACCACTCCGGCGGGAAGGTAAACGGTGTTTCTGTGCACTGGTTTGCCAGAAGCGGCTTAGTCATGCTGGCCACATGTTCCAGAAGCTGTACGCCGGCTCCCTCGGCCAATAAAGTGAGATGAGTACCACAACCCCAGCGTGGTCCACGACTGGACCTAATGGTCGGGGTCCCTTTACCTTTAATAAGGTTTAAGCAGGACTTAAATACAAGTCAGGTCAGAAAGAAATGTTAGCAAACTGCAGAAAGCACAGGAATTTCACGGCAGATGTATGTATGTGTGTGTGCCAGGGTTTCAGATTCCAGGAAGTCTCAATGCATGAATATGAAGGCTCGTGCTCCCTTGCTAAAGGCGTTCACATTAAAAACATTTTTTGGGGAAGTTGTAGGTGGGACGTCTGTCAACACAGGAGCAAAGAATATTGAATAGGGCTTAAACTCAGGCTTCCTCAACCTCGGCCCTCCAGATGTTTTTGGCCTACAACTCCCATGATCCCTAGCTAGCAGGACCAGTGGGCAGGGATGCTGGGAACTGTAGTCTCAAAACATCTGGAGGACCAAGGCTGAGGAAGCCTGGTTTAACTGCTCTGGCATAGTTAACTTTTGCTGGGTTTTATAACCAAGTTTTGTTTCATAGTAGTTTTTAACTTAACTGCTGCCTTAACAATATTTCAATCAAGAGGCGGTTTATCATTAAAGGAAGCTATTCTTGTGATGCTCAACATGGTCGCTCAATAATTTCTACACTATGGTACTTATCATTCACCGTCTTCCTTATTCTGAAAACGAAATCAACTTGCAATTCCCACCCCAAGGCTAGAGTTTCCCACCTCTCTCACAAGGCTAGAGCTTGGGGTCACCCAATGAAACTGATTGGCACAACACATAATTGCCCTTTGGAAACCACTGCCACAAAGTGCCATAGTTTACTAGCCTGACTATACATTAACTCAGAGGGATTTCATTGGGACTAAGCTAAATGTATGCTCAGATGTATGCTGCAGCCCCGGAGAAGGAGCTAAGATGGGAAACCATGCAACAGAAGCACTTGGGTTCATATTCTAAGATGTCTTCCGCCATCACTAAACGACAAAACAGGATAAAGAGCCTTACCATTGGGGCCTCTCCAATATGCACGTGAGCCTTTTGTTTAGCTTCACACAGTTGTCGCAAGTGTAAGATCACCAGCTCATTGTCTTCCTGGTCGGTAACGGGCTTCATTTTCTGTTAGGTGGGAAATAAGCAATATATTTTTGGAAATTTGATACCTGCAATTCTGGTTCAACTTGCTTTTTATAGAACAATAGACAATTCATTCTTCTAGAAATAAAGTATCAAAATAAATTCATTTCATTACAGAATAATAAATAAATAAATAAATAAATAAAATAATAATAATAATACTAATAATACTAATACTAATACTAATACTAATAATAATAATAATAATAATAATGTTTATACCCTGCCCATCTGACTGGGTTTTCCCAGTCATTCTTGGCAGCTTACAGCAGTTTAACAATAGCCTACAGAGTACAGTATACATTTGTGAATGTACTTTTGATTTTTGGTGTCTCTGAGCTAACAACTTTATCCTGTAGTCCCGTTCCAGAGAATGAATGCCAACCGGTTAGGTTTATTACCTGCACACGCTCAAAGATGTCAGCTTGCTCATTGTCACTGAGAGAGGACAGATGTTTCTGAATCACAAGTTTAGCTCTTGGTGGATAAAGACCTTAAAAAACAACAGAGAGGCAGGCAGACATTGATGAGCTAAGTTATATTTATTTGACAAACCATCTCACCATACTTGTTGTAGAACATTAACACTGAATAATGTGCAGTATATTAAGTCATGACAATGTCAAGAAAACCCAGATTTTATGCTAAAAACAAAAGTTTCTGCTCCACAACTTTTACAAATTCAGTCTTATTGCATTCTTAATTTATGGAAAGGGAGAGGTGGGGCTCAAACAAGCAAGCGGGTAAATAGAGCCACCATCAGTGATGTGATTATGTGGGTTTGGGGACTGGACTTAAAGATCTTATGGGGGCCCTCCTTTTTAGATGCAAGAGAAGATGGCCTTTGCCATGTGCCAAGTGAGATCCATCTTCTCAGATGCACTGCCTTGCCTCAGAGGATTCAAGAGGGAGTTGATATGACACCAGGGACAATATTAGGATGGCAGTCAGAATTGCCACCTTCATACGAGCACCATGTGATTTCTGTTTGTGTGCCACATTTTAATAGAGATTTTGTTTGAGAAACTTTTTCTCGGCTGCTCCGAGAGCCTCTTGGCACTATGAAGTGGGCCTTTCCCTTCACTGGTACCCGATATTTAACAAAACAAGCATACCACCAGGTCTGGCACCTTCTTTCACCTGGAATGCCTCTATCGACCGAAGCACAGTCTTCCAAGATATAGCAGTTCTTTTTTTAAATAAATAAATAAATACCCACCCACCACATGTGATAGAAATCTTCTTTAAGCTGCTGGCGTAGCTAAATCAATGCAAAGTTGTTGTTGTTTTGCGTGCATTTTTCTTGCTCGAGGGCAGAATCGTAACTCAGCAGTGGGGTTTCCCCCCCTCCTCTCTCTTAAGGCCAAGGAAGGACGTACCTCTTTCAAAACGCAGGCCTCCCGCAGGATTTCAGTTTGAGCGT
Organism: Podarcis erhardii; assembly: GCF_964252035.2. Taxonomy (NCBI): domain Eukaryota; kingdom Metazoa; phylum Chordata; class Lepidosauria; order Squamata; family Lacertidae; genus Podarcis; species Podarcis erhardii. The sequence goes on along the minus strand of NC_138508.1, from coordinate 98,004,062 downwards.
TCAATCAGTCAGTCATTCTCCAGAGAGGTGATTATAGGTCCTACATACACCCTTCCAGAACCTGCCACCCCCCCCCCCCGCCCCAGACAAAGCTCTTTCTTTTCTTGAAGAAAGCATCAGCTTAAGTCATGGGCTGCACTTGCGCAGACTTGTAACTCTTCTCTGTCCACCAGAGGGAGCTGACAACTAAATATGTACTTCTGCTATAAACACATGCCAGCATAGAAGAAAGTAAGCTTTATTTTGGGCTGGGGGTAGGGGGGAGTACCATGTGGGTAGCCTTGTCATGCTGTCAGTATAGTGACTAGCTTCCAACGGCCTCCATTTTGAATAAGGTTTCCACATCGCGTTCTTAAAATGTGCGAGTCATCCTTTTGATGGAAAATGTTGCCCAGGATGAGTTAGGGCTCATTTAGACTTCCTTTTGCTCTGCACTTTCCAGGCACAGGGTCCATGTTGTGCTTCCCCCGGAGAAACCCGTGTTTCGCCGTTTACTCTAATGGCGACAGGGTTGCCCACTGGCTGCCATTTGCCCTGATTCGGTGGTATGTATGCTGGCACCTGCCTGTTCACGAGACCATATATAAGTGCGCCTTTGGGGGTGGTCAAACCATTGGAGTTACAGCACTGTAGAGACCGATACGGGAGAGACAGGTTTTGTTGCAGGCGGGGCTGAGGAAGGTGCCCAGTTTTGCTGTTATGGGTGCACCGGGGCATTTTTTCTCTCAGTGTTAAAATGAGGGTTTTCCTGGGGAAAGCACCAAGACAAAAACAACAATACTAGAACCGTGCCTAGAAACACAGCACAAAAGGAAGTATGGATGAGCCTTTATAGACATCAAACAAATATATAGGAAAATAGCACTGTTCAGGTGGAATGACCAGCCAGGGTAGAATACCAAATACAGTTGTACCTTGGAACCTGAATGCCTTGCGAGTCCAACGTTTTGGCTCCCAAATGCCGCAAACCCGGAAGTGAGTGTTCCGGTTTGCGAACGTTCCAATCAGAAGCCATGCCTTGGTTTCCAAACGTTTTGGAAGTTGAACGGACTCCGGAACGGATTCCGTTTGACTTCTGAGGCACCACTGGGTGGTCTGTAGGGAACAAGCTGTTGTCTTCATTAACTGTTGTGTGGGTTTTGCAAAATAACCTCTCTAGCCACCAATGGAAACACAATTACTGAACGGATTCGCTAGACCTTGCTCTGATTTTGCAGAGCTCTTCTTCTGGATAGGGTTCAAATAGTTCAAGGTATCCCCTCTTCCTTTCCTTTAAAAGGCGACAATCTGGCACATGCCCTATTTATGGCTGTGTCAGGAATCCTATAACCTTATAACAGGAAGGGGGCCTATAATAGGTGGGTGGGCCTTCTTGATACAGAACCAAATATCCACAAGAAAAGTTGTTGTTGTTGTTGTTGTTGTTGTTGTTGTTGTTGTTGTTGTTGTTGTTGTTGTTTGAATTTATAAACTGCCCTATACCCGGAAGTCTCAGGGTGGTTCACAGAATATAATCAAGACATAAAACCACAAAATACATAATAAAAATAAAAACAACAACCCAATAGTGGCCCCCTCAAAAAAACACATTTTAAAAGGCCATTGGGTGTAAATCAGATCATCCAAAGGCCTGGTTAAAAAGGAAGGTTTGTGCCTGGCGCCTAAAGGTGTGTAATGAAGGCGCCAGGTGAACTTCTCTGGGGAGAGCATTCCACAGATGGGGAGCCACTGCAGAGAAGGCCCCGTTCTCGTGTTGCCACTCTCTGGATGTGTCGCGGAGGATGCACATGAAGGAGGGCCTCAGAAGATGATCTCAGGGTCCGGGTAGTTAAGTTATATTCCCTCACAGTTATTGTATACGCAAGGCAATCTAACATAAGTTACAGCCTTAACCAGGCGTTTATGGACACTGGAAGACTTAGCATGGCACCCTAAGCAAACAAGCTTGACTTACTGCAAAACAAAGCCCCGTGGCACCTTTGTGTGCAAAGCACAATGCTCCAGATTCAGAAAGCAAGCAAGGGCTCACAACTACCTTCAATCCTTTCGCAGAGCTTGTGCAGAGAGTGCATTGGGCAGGCCTCGCAGAGCTTAATCTGAGTCTTGGCACTCTGGAGGGCTGCAGCCGTGCTGAACGCTTGTTTCAGAGTTAGCATTACTTCATCCACCTGAAAAGGGAAATTAAAATCCAATGAATCTTATGTGTGCATTTTAATACCAGTTACATAAAAATACATACATACATATTTAAACCAGACACTAGATTTTCAATCTAGTTAGCAAACCACTGAGTTACCATTAGAAATAAAAAAGCACAGCAAACTGAGGTGATGCTCCTTCAGAAATGAACGCGAGTTACACAATGGCTAAGAACCCTTTCATTTCACTACAGCGTCTGTGGAAGAATCTGCCAGTGTCCTGTGTCCTATTTTCATTTAAATGGGTTGTTAAAATTAGACTGATTTTGCAGGCTCTGTTTCACATTTGGGTTGCTGTTGTTGTTTTTTAAACAAGTGTCGTTTTTCTTGTTTGTTTTTTAACACAGCTGAATTGTTTGATAATAGGGATCGGAAACTTAACTTTTCCAATAAGCATAATGAAGTTATTAAATCCTACTCCTGGATCGAATTTAATTTAGAGAACTGGGCCTTTATGTAGTGGGACTAAAAGGAGCTGAAGACAAGCTACCAACTTATTAGTAACCAACTGAACAGCTCGCCAGCCTTTATTGTTTCCAGACGGCAGTCTGGGCTGTGCTCCCCCACCCCCCGACACAATCGCAAATAGAGGCAAGCGAATTTCCCACACTCTCCCACGTTAGAGGGGGGCAAACTTTACATTCTCTGTCAGGAAAAGGGTCAGAGGTTACAAGGCTTCCCCTCAAGTGTTATAGAGATTCAAATCCATTTTCATGCCCTGCAAAGAAGCTTTTCAGTATCTCCTTTCGCTTCCTATATTTTATGTTGTGCCGTTTAAGAAAGCCAGACCTCAAGTCTGGAAAAATCTGGAACAAGATTCGCTTTTTACAGTAGCTTCTAGTTTGCTTTGACCTTCTTCTTTTTTGCATTTGGACACGGTTCCACAGCTTTCTTGTGAAGAATATTTGCCAGGCAAGGAAAGTGAGGCCCTTGTCTATGGATTGTTGCTTAGCAGAGTATTTGGTGGCTGTGCAGTTTTCTCTTTCCAAAGATCACATCATCTTTATCATTTAGATCCTAACTCAGAGCCTTATATGGCACAGGAGCCTAGGCAGAGATTTCTGTTTTGACTCTTCTGTCAAAACAGCTTTTAGTTACAATTGGAGCCATTCTCAACACCTGAAATTACAGAATAAAATTCTGTCCTGCCGGTATAGAAGCTCCGAAGGCAGTTGTGCATGCATAAACTAGTGTACTAAGTTATTTGTGAGGCATGTAGGAAGCAATGTCAATCAGGCATCAGAACAAGCGATACCCTTTTTGCAACTATGGGTGTTGGTCGTGGGGGGAGGCAGCTATTATAATCTTTTAGGATTATAGTACTTTGGGTGGGTACTGTTGGGTTTTTCCTGGGATTTCCCCTGCTACTGCAGCATCATAGACTCTTGAATCCCAGGGTCTCTTTCCTCCTGGCCTTGTGATGATGTTGCTGCCCATATCTTGGTGAAGAGATAAGGGAGATGTGTCACGCTTCATTACCCTGCTCAAAATGGGTATGAAATATCTGCCGAATGTGCCCTGGCACATGAAATTACTGCCATAGGATGTGGGAAGGAAAACAAAGACTAGAAGCGAGTGCTGCTTTCCCCCCCACTGTCCAGAACTAAGAGTCACAAGGAGATCACGCTATGGACTTGGCCTGGGTCCAAAAAAAGAAAAAGAAAAAAGGAACACAAATATCTTACCACATTTTTGAAGTTTTATAGCTCTTGAGATACAAATCACTAGATGAACGGAAGAATACAGTACAGTAAACAGTAGTGACTTACCAGAGATTCGCTTGCACACTGGAACACATAGCAAACATACTGATTGATCCCAGGTTCCGCAGATTCCCGACAAATAAAACCAAAGTGATCTATGTGTCTTATGCCCTGGAGAGAAATAAAACGAAAAGCTGAACATACAGTAAAAAATTAATTAATGCTCATCAACTACTGATCATTAGGACTCTAGCATTTTTTAAAAAAATCAGGAGTAACTAAACCTACTTTTCCTGTATAGTGCTTCCCAATCATATAGATAGAAAAACCATGATCCTTTTGTGGTTTTAAAGAGAGCGTATAAATATATACAAACATTTCTGAATATGTGATGCTCCTTGCTCCAACACACATCTCCAAAAACAAAACAAAGCAAACAGATCACTATTTTGAATTACTACCCAGAAGAGTCAGGATCATTTTTCTGACTTTTGTTTCTGCTTCCACTGCCTATTCCTCCTCTCAGTATACATTTATGACACTGCCCCAAAGCCCTGTGAATCAAGAAGGACCCCAAAATTATTTGTGTCCTTTCTTTCTGAAGGGAGCATGAGAAGATCCGAAATAGTTAAGTCTCTACTTGGCATAGCTCCTGACTTCTAGGCCCCAGCATACAAAATGAAAATGGCGGCAGCCTCAGCCTGAGTTGAAACGGGTCACACGCAGTGTTTATTTGTGTACACTGGTACATGTATAAAATTTGTATGCTCATCTGGTACGTCGGCCGAGACTGCAACACGCTCTACCCGGGGCTACCTTTGAAGGTGGCTCAGAAGCTACAACTAATCCAGAATGTGGCAGCTAGACTGGTGACTGGGGGCGGCCGCTGAGACCACATAACACTGGTCTTGGTACACTGGCTCCCAGTATGTTTCTGAGCACAATTCAAAGTGTTGGTTGTTGTTTAGTCATTTAGTTGTGTCCGACTCTTCATCACCACATGGACCAGAGCACGCCAGGCACTCCTGTCTTCCACTTGCTCCCGTAGTTTGGATAGCTTCGAGAAAAAACTGTCCAACCACCTCATCCTCTGTCGTCCCCTTCTCCTTGTGCCCTCAATCTTTCCCAACATCAGGGTCTTTTCCAGGGAGTCTTCTCTTCTCATGAGGTGGCCAAAGTACTGGCGCCTCAGCTTCAGGATCTGTCCTTCCAGTGAGCACTCAGAGCTGATTTCCTTCAGAATGGATAAGTCTGATCTTCTTGCAGTCCATGGGACTCTCAAGAGTCTCCTCCAGCACCAGAATTCAAAAGCATCATTCTTCAGCGATCAGCCTTCTTTATGGTCCAGTGTTGGTACTTTAAAGCTCTACAGCAGGCACCCCCAACTTGCGGCCCTCCAGATGTTTTGGCCTACAACTCCCATGATCCCTAGCTAACAGGACCAGGGGTCAGGGGTGATGGGAATTGTGGTCCAAAACATCTGGAGGGCCAAAGGTTAGGGATGCCTGCTCTAAACGGCCTTGGCCCTGCATACCTGAAGGAGTGTCTCCACCCCCATCGTTCAGCCAGGACACTGAGGTCCAGCTCCAAGGGCCTTCTGGCCTTCCTCACTGCGAGAAGTGAGGTTACAGGAAACCAGGCAGAGGGCCTTCTTGGTAGTAGCGCCCGCCCTGTGGAACGTCCTCCCATCAGATGTCAAGGAGATGTAGTTTTGTAGTAAAATGGAAAACATGAAAAATAAAGTGATTTTAAGAAACCAAGAACAGCACTGACCACACTAAACAGTTTAAAGGAGGAAGGTATTCATTCTGCAATCCTATGCATGCCTATCTGTGAGTTAAGTCCTACTGAACTCAGTGGGGGTTATGGCTGAGTAAACATGTAAAGGTTTTTGCCAGCAGTTTACAACCCTCCATGTGCTGGTGGTCTATAGCTCTCCCCATACATTATCACCGGTCATGCTGACCAGAGCAGTTGGGAGTTGTAGTCCAACACCATCTTGTGGATCCCCCTTGGTTATATCATAAAGTCCTTGCAGAAGAGAAGTTCAAGGACTTCAGACCTCAACAGAAATGGAGCAGAAATTCATACTGAATCAAAAGCAAGCAGACGATTCTCTTTCCTTCACCAGCACTAAGGGAGTGAAAGTAACCACAGGGTTGCTCCTTACCACAATACAGTAAGTGAGACAACTGTGTGTAAGGGGGAAAACCCTAAAACTTAAAACTGGTGTGACTGTCAGTTAGGTTCTCTCCTCTTAGTTCTTCCCTAGGGAGGTTTTTAAACATCCCAAGAACAACAGGTGAGTTTCTTTTATTGTTCTCAGTACAGGGAAACTCTCACAGCTGCTTCTGACAAGCAACGCCATACTAATATGTTTTGATATTTGTGATCTGCTTGTACAAGTTCAATGCATGCAACCTTCCTGCAAAATTGTCAGTCACTAGAAAACAGCCGGTTGGAAGTGACGTTGCTATTTTAGTCCAAGAGAATGCATGCTTGAGAACTCTAAAACCGGTGATGATAAAACTAAGAACGCAGTAACCGCCTCGAAAGATGATGACGCGATGAAGGTATTTGCCTGCAAGTCTTGCTGGAAAATAGTGGCTGCAACCGAGCAACTGAGAATTGCAAGCAGAAACTGCCTTCCATACACAAAGCCCACAGAAGCATGTATCTCACTATCTCTATCACAAAGCACATTCACTGGTCAGGTCTATCTGTTTTGCACATGTAACAGGATTAGCTGTCACGACGAGACCCCATTTTGGGGGGCAGGGGAATGATCAAGAAATATCCCAGCGCGCTATTTCATCATTTATCTCTCTGATACTTTTAATTTTAGATGTGAATAACAGTTTTCACCTGCAATTACCTTAATAAAGAGAATGAACTGAAACTTCTCTTTCAATAAGTAGGCAAAGCGTCATGTCAAAAGTACCCACTGATCACTCAATTTTATTTTATTTTTAATTTCAAATTGTTGTTCTAAATGTTCTAAGAAAAATTTATTACCACAAGGAGGAGTGGAAATGAGAAATCAGCAGCAAACAGCATGAAACTTAACAGATGTCTCTGTTGTTGGTACTGCAGGATAATTCTCTGGAATTCCCTTAATTCTACAGTGAAAAGCAGGAACAACTAAGCAGATGTTAACAAATAGTTCCTCCCACCTCAGTCCTTCTGCTTACACTTAATTTTCCAAACCTGTTTTTATTCTGAAGATGCCCAGCTTGTTTTATTCAAATACTATTAACCTAGCTTGGGTACCCACCTGAGAACATGAGGAGATATCTTTAAAGTTCTTCTCAAACACAACCGATTTAGTATCTGGACTGATGAGGTTAATTTCAAATCGACCAACCTTGAAAAGAGAGAAAACAACAACAACAACAACATGTTAAGGCACTCAGAACATCGTGGACAAATAGCTATCCTTGAGACTTGAGGCGCCAGAAATTTTTACTCGTGCCTGTTTATCAAAGGGAAGAGTATCAAAAACTGATGTTATACCAACAGTAATGATTAAGGACAGGGTGACAGTTCTGCTAAGCCACCTGAAAGCAATTGGAATAGAGAAAGAGGAACAGGCATATAATATACTCAGTCTCACTAGTGCTTTGCTTTTGTTTTATTCAGGATTCCATTTTATCTATGGGATGAGTAGTCAGTCATGCAAGCTCCCACAGAAGACACAGGCTTGAAGTCTCAGTAACAAGAAGTCTCTCAAATGTTCCAAAAAGTCAAGGCAACTGGAAATATTCAGAATAAAACTAGGTGACAGAAGATGAATAATGGGAATTATAAGATACAGAAAAATAGTCAAGAGGAACCAGGAAGAGCATCAGCATGCAGTTTAAGAATACACATTGATGAATTTGCTCTAAATAAACTTGCCTGCAAATATTTTCAATTTAAGGGATCTTGAAGATCATCTTAACCAGTCATCCAGAAGCTAATCTCACATGTTTACAGATTTAACAAACACCAAAAGCAGAAAGTAAGTGTGAACAGGACAGGTCACAAGGAATTTTATCAGAAGTACTGTACATCAAATTGTTGGCTGAACATGTACATGTACAGTATCTTTTTCAGTATATAATTAGCTTTGGTATGCTTTTAAGGTGGTGGTCAACCAAACAAAAACATAATTTAGAGATACTGCTCCATTATTTAGAGTCATTGCTTCCTCAGTGCTCCAAACTACAATCCTGGCTTCACAGGTCAAAACCTACCAACCATCACATATTCCTATCAAAATTTGTATTTCATTTTGTGAAGTTTTCTCCTCTCGCTCCATTTGCTGAACATATTATTACTTTTTTTACCATTTATAATCTGCATACTGGGCCAGGAGAACCTATACAGCTTATGTTACAGACAGCTCTCTGATTTGCAGCAGCCTATGGCAATGCTAAGGGATGTGGGTGGCGCTGTGGGTTAAACCACAGAGCCGAGGACTTGCCAATCAGAAGGTCGGCGGTTCGAATCCCCGCGACGGGGTGAGCTCCCATTGCTCGGTCCCTGCTCCTGCCAACCTAGCAGTTCGAAAGCACATCAAAGTGCAAGTAGATCAATAGGTACCGATCCGGCGGGAAGGTAAACGGCGTTTCTGTGCGCTGCTCTGGTTCGCCAGAAGCAGCTTAGTCATGCTGGCCACATGACCCGGAAGCTGTACACTGGCTCCCTTGGCGAATAAAGCGAGATGAGCGCCGCAACCCCAGAGTCGGCCACGACTGGACCTAATGGTCAGGGGTCCCTTTACCTTTACCTTTATGGCAATGCTAGCCCCAGACTGAGGCTAGATCTACACTGACCTGTAAAAACGCTTTTTAAAAAGTAATATAACTCTCAATGCAATTTTACATTGGCGATGGATCAGTGCTCTATAGCACCCTCTGATGTCAAAGGTTTATAATGCATTTATAATGTTTTAACTGACCACTGTGGATGAATCCTTAGTAAAAAGGTAACAAAAGGGAGAGGGGAGAGGCCTGAGAATAAATTGAAGGAGCAAGTTATTTGTAAGGAAAGATGAAAAAATATCTAGGGGAGGAACAGAAGCAGTAAAGGAAGGGCTGAAATGGCTTTGAGCAGCATGGATCAGCGTGGATGACTACAGTCTCCGCTCGCGCGCGCGCTCTCTCGCTCTCTCTCTCTCATGTATGTGAATGCCCAGCCAGGCTAAACTGGTGCGGAGCAGAGCGGGGACCGCCTTCCACGACACTGGCTGGCTTCCAATTGGCTGCAGGAAGCTCCACTAGCCAATGGGAAGCTGCGTACGCCTCCTCTGCACTGAAAGGAGCACCAGAAATAGTGTTTGTGCATGCGTGTGTGCGCGCACTCTGGCCCACTGCGGGACCGTGAACTGGCCCAAACCACAAAAGCTTTGCTGACCCCAGATATAAACTATTGCCTGCAAATTCTGGAATAGCATTCATGTTGGCCATAGTCCTATACACACTTGTTAGGGGAAAGTTCCATTTAACTCAACCGGGCTCACTTCTGTAAGGCACTGCGCTGTTTCGTAATAAAAACAAGGAGCCTTGCAGCATCTGAAGATTGTGAACTGATGGCAGAAGTTTTTGTGGACTACAGTCTGCAATGTTAAGTGGAATTTTTAATTTTAAAATCTCTTAACAGATTTGCCTGCCAAAAATAGTTGCCAGGGCTGTTTAATATCTCTGGGTTTGTACACGTGCAAATGTATGTATGTGTTTGTGTGTGTGTGTGTGTGTGTGTGTGTATATATATATATACATATATATGTAAAAATATTGTTTTATTAAAAGAACAATTAAAGGCTATAGCCCTAATAATAAACTGGGGAGGAAGTCACATTGGAAATTTGTTTCTGAGTAAATATGAACAGGGTTATACTGTAAACAAAGCTGTGTTTGTTTTATAGGTACCGCCTTAAGTTCCATCATGGAACTCAAAGCTGTGTCATTTGAGTTCCCTGACAGTCTCCTATCCATGCACTAAACAGATCCAGACCTGTTTATCTTCTGCAAAGATCCTGCATCAGATACTGGCAACAGCTGCATCAAAACCTAAAGGGTAATTTACCCGGTCAGCAGAAAATTTAATAGTCCTGTGGAAAAAGAATAGTTTTACCCTGCCTGCTAAACTTAGGAGTGATGGCACAGCCTTTAAGGCCTCTTCGGGAAAGGTATACCGAGGTGTGGCATCACCACAGATCCCCACTAATTGTAAAAGATAATGAGCGCTTGGGAAGCTATTGGGTGACTGAACAAATAACATAAAATGAAAGCAGAAGAACTCTTAACACAGCACTGACCACTCATCAGAAGTTGGGAACCTTGTCTTTCAACCTATTGCACAATTTCAGCCTCTTATTCTGTTCGCCTTATGACTGAAAACCATGGTTGTACCACTAAACACTGATGTTAAGATTCATTTTGTTTTACTGATGAGAGCCAGTGTGGTGTAGTGGTTAAGAGCGGTAGTCTTGTAATCTGGTGAACTGGGTTTGCGTCTCCGCTCCTCCACATGCAGCTGCTGAGTGACCTTGGGCTAGTCATACTTCTCTGAAGTCTCTCAGCCCCACTCACCTCACAGAGTGTTTGTTGTGGGAGAAGAAGGGAAAGGAGAATGTTAGCCGCTTTGAGACTCCTTAAAGGGAGTGAAAGGCGGGATATCAAATCCAAACTTTTCTTCCTCTTCTTCTTTAGGTGCAAACACAATTTGGATAAGAGAGCTTATTGTCTGAGAGCAAGTTCAAGCTGCAGCTTGCAAGAAGTTTAGAGCAGCTATCGCTGGTGCTTTGCGACCAACAGTACATCTCCAACTTTGATGCGTTGACTAGGAGTCTGTTTGGACTAATAAGTGTAAGGATCTTTCCCTGCTAGCTTGTGTTGTTTGTCAGTGATCAGATTCCAAGCATGTTTGTACAAAAGGACTCCAACTTAAAGATATGAAGTAAAGATACAGTAGTATGTAAATTTGTCTACCTCAATCCATTCCCATTCACTCCACCCTCCCGGCTGCGAATATACTGGATTATACACAGAGCATACCTGAAAGAGCATTGTCCTGTTCATTTTGGAGTCAGAAGGCTGGACGTGGCTTGGGGCACTTGCGTGACGTCTCCGGGATTGTGTTTTCAAACTATTGTCATGAACCTTCCTTTGCATGACACCTGTAACACTGCTGCACCGGGATCGGAACTCCTGCTGCTCATCAAACCCTGAATCCTCCAAAATGCGCTCGGGGAAAGAGATGCGGGAGCTGGCCAAGCTGGCCAGGTTGGGCTGGCTTCCAACTATGAACATCCCGGGGCTACCACCATTTAGGCCATCCACCTCCTCAAACGGACTGTCCGAGGGAGAAGAGGGCAGTTCTCCATCGCACTCCATAAGATCTGTGATAGATTCCGCATTCCTCTGCTCGCTCAAGAGTTTCAGGCGCTGGCGCTCGTGCAGGTTGAACTTCTCGATGCAGTCGTCAATCAGGCTGGAAGGTGCCTTTTTGTGTGCCACCATCACTTTGCCACAGTACAGGACCTCAAATTTTTGAGAGTTGTAGAAGGCATCTTCGCTGTCTTTGTTAGGCTTGGCGTCCTCTTTCAGGGCTGCTTTGCAAACCTGTCTTATGCTGCTGATGACATCTGGAACCTTTAGAAAAGGAGAAAGAGAAACATCATTAACAAAATGAAAACAGAAAACTTTTTAACAAAAAGATAGGCGCTTCTTTTAAGAGAAGGGTGCTGTCTCTGGAGTGGAGGTTTGCCTTACCTTGGATGGGCGTCCAGAAAAAGGGATAACCCAGTCCTTACACATAAGGAAGATCTTATGGAAGATTCAAACAATTACCTATAAAATGACCTGATTACCTGGACTGGAGAATGTGAGGTTTAGGGACTGTATGCTCGCTCTGTTTTTGCATTGATTCTAAATAGAATTCAGATATGCCTCTGTAGTTATCAATTGCTCCATGCATTCATGAACAGGACACACTGAAAATTCTAAGAAAAACCAAGACAGAGAGTGCATCTCTGTTATCACCTCCCCCCCCCCCCCAAAGACACACACTTCAGTTTGGGCAGGGGACAATGACATCTACTAGAGAAGTATTGGCCAGTACTGCAAGCTTGGAGAAGAGGGTTAAGAGCACAAATTTTCTAACTGTGGTCCATGGACCACTAGAACTCCACAAACTTCATTCTGGTAGTCTGCAGCATGTTTACATTGATTACAATTGTACTTGACTGCTTCTTTTATTTCTTATATTACATTGTATTGATTTGCAATCTGAATTCGATGGAATGCAAACTGAAATATAATAAACTACAGTAAAAGAAATGAAAGAAGTAATAAAATATAATTAAAAACCATACAGCACCTAGCAGAGCACATTACAATTACTATAACAGGCAGAAAAATGGCTAACTGGTTTGCCAAGAACAGTTTAAGCAATTCTACCAAAACTTCTAATCACAAGTGTTCAAGCCCTAGAATCCTCAGAAACCACATTCTCCATCATGACTATTAAGCATAAAAAGCATCCTTTCTTACGACAGTAGAATTTTTTGCAACAATTTCAAATTTCAAAGACTTGAGTATGGATAAGAAATTTGTTCATTATAAAGGTGACTTTCTACTTGAACTTCAACATCAGCTTGATCTCACAGGTTTAGAAAAAATACAACCCAATAGTTCATTTATTTACTTTTAGCATTGACCTATCAAAGGAAAATATGGCATGCTCCCGTAATATAAAAATTCTCCATTTGGAGTTTGAATACATACAATTTTTGGAGAATTCAAGCGACCATGGTAGGTGGTGGTGGGAATGGACAAGGTAGGGCAGCCAATTTTCATTTGATGGGATATGCTTTACAGCAGCACAAAACCACCACGGGATGCAAGCTCACGTTGACCACCATATCCATTTTGGATACGGAAAATGGGAAATACATAGCAATACAATACTTCAAGTGAAGAAGGCTGTGAATAGTATTACTTCTGCCACACATCTCACATATAAAAAGCTGAAGCTATTCTGCTAGTAAATTTCCCCTGAAAGATGAAACGCTGTACACATAACACACTAGCTGCATGAATATTTTCTTTATGAATTTTTTAGGTAAGCGCTTAAGATTTAGTAAGCTAGAAGCTTCTCCTATTCCATATGTAACAAAGTGGTACCTTGTTAGCATTTCAGCAGAACAGTGAAGGCATTCTCAAAGTTCTACAGAACTCCAGAAACAGAAAGAGGACTGTATTTAGAAAGACTTTCTTCCTCTGCAAGGAAAAAAAGTCTCTCTTGCTACAGAATTGGCAGCTATTTCACGGCATTTCCTTAGACACTCTGTTCACAGCAACAGTTGCATGGTTTTTCAAGGAACACTCATTACAGATTCAAAAGCAGAGTGTTTCCTGATATTTAAAACACAGGAAGCACATATGCTGTCAAGCATTTAACTATCTACAGGCCCTTTTAGTTGCATTCTTAAAGCTATATAATTAAAACTAAACTAAAGGAGTCTGACTCACATAGGCAGACTAAAGTTTAAGTATTTTGCAGGTATAAACATGGATGGATTGTAAACTATGGGTAATATATTGTATCATGCACACAGATGTTTAAAATTCTCCTTAAATTGTTCACATGTGAGTATCTCTGAAATACATAAACCCAAGTGTTATTACTTTATTTTTGTTTACACTCAAGTAAACACTGGAGAATGGTGCTAACTGATGCAAAGAGCCCTCACTTCGGATTATATGATTTTATAAACATTAACTCAAATTTCAGCTTAAAAGCATTATCCAACCGTGACTCTGCTTCCAAGATCAAAGTGGAAAGTCTGCCATCTACTCATTAAGTGTTATTATATTGATCATAAAGATGCACATAAAGTAGGTAAAACATATTCTTATTTCTGTGAGCAAGGATAACAAGCTTTGTATCTAAAGGAGCAGGTTTATTGATTGCTCAAGACTGCAGTTGCCAAGGGATGTATTACTTTGCTCTACGAAGAGACAGGTGCAATTTATAAGATTTTGAATTCAAAGCTACTGGGGCACCGAGCTTGTTTAGCAGCCTCTATTTATTGAGAGCACCACCTGTAGGAGATAGCAGGCTGGAGAGAGAGAGAGAAGCAAAAAAATCAATGGTATTGATGCATCAGGTTTGGACCAAATGGATTTTTGGTATGACATCAGCTTTGCTTAGGAGACCAGGGAAGAAAGATCAAGAAATATCCATACATAAAGGCTCTTCCTTTTGCTAGGGCAAACTTGACTCACATTGATGATGTAGACATAAGAGGAATATTTTCATTGACCAAGCTGATCTCTAAAAAGAGGGGCAGTTGCTGGAGGGAGGCAAACCAAGAAGCAGGAATTACAACAGACACATGCAGACCAACTGCAAACTGTGAACACACAAGCAACGCTCAAACATGGCAGAAGCATTCTGAACATACATTCTTGACCTTGTATGTTTAGTGCAGAGTGTGCAAGTTCCATAAATTTATGCCAAATTTCCAGTCACATCTATTCCTATTTATAAGGGTTGGGGTGGCGGCAAACAATTATTCTCCATTGGCTCTTCTTAACTTCTCATCACCTTTAGCTAGAGTAAATCACAATTGTCTTGTCTTGAACCCTCTGTCCCATTACATGAGCACTGGTGTTTGTCCTGATCTGTGTACAAAACACTCAACAACTTTATTCTGTCAATCCCTTTTCACACCGAAGTGTTTCGATGCAATTTACGTAACAGAACCAGAAACAACAACAACAAAATACCTCTTAAAACCAAATAAAAAAGAGCAGTGAAAGAGGACCTAAAGTGCTCATCCAAAATATATATATGAAAGGGATGATACACATAAATATGGAAGAAGAAAAGAGATAAATATAATCAAACATTAAAGGGAAGGAGAAGGTAGAAGGGGGGCAATATTACAAAACTCTCCTGCAGTTTTATTCTAACTTGTCTGCCAACATTACAAGTGAAGCAGATAATATAACTCTTATAGTCAGTCTAGGACTTGTTGCAGCTGTGATGGATTTCCACCCTTCATTCTTCCCACCAAAGGATGGAATCCAGATGGAAATGACTATCAATAGGGCATCTTTGTAACTCCAACTGCAATGTTGAAGCACAATACTATGCCAACCTGAAGGAATGAGATCATTGCAACCAACTAAATCTTGCTGTCAGATACTGCCACAATAACCATCCTTGCATGTATTTCTTCCACCAAATCAAATCCTAGCTTTTATATTTATTTATTGCACCCGTGGCAAGTATGTTCAAGTTTACTTCAGCAACATAAAGCCCCAACTCTCGATGAAGTGCTAAACCAGTCTAGGATGGACCACATCCGACAGCAGCTGGGCACTAAATAAAAATTTTTAAAAATCCCTTTGCATACTAATTCAGTGCCAGGGAAAAGGGATTTAGCCTAGCCTTCCTCCTGGCATGCTTAATAACCACGTGCAGGGAATTGCTCCAGAGGTAGTTTTATGGGGTGCAGTGTGGTTTTAGTGGGGTGGATATATTGTGGATAATAAGAATAATATTAACTTGCATGCAACTCTCCCAGGTGCCTCAGACTGCACCTCCAGGCAAACAGGCTCTTTTCAAGATATGTCAGAACAGTGAGCAACATATACTGGGAAGTGAAATATCTCCAGAGCAGGAATCTAGGTCAAAGATAGGAATTGCCATGCCTGTATTTACTCAGTTAAGCTTCAATAAATACCTGGAATCATGTGAAACACAGAAACACCCACAAACTCATAACAGCACAAGTATATACAATTACGTAAGGATATCACCCCCAACCTCAAGATCTTTCTTGAAGTGTGAATGTTTGTGGCACAATGTGCAAAGGTCCCGTCCCCATGTAGCCTTATCGTGATAAATAGCAAATTTATCCTTCACCATTAACAAATGAACTACACATCTCTAGCACAGATTCTCTATCAGCCGTTATTCTCCACAAAACCACATTCCAGAATGTCTATGCTGAAAACATTTCTGCTTCTGTTTAGGAGGAAAATAGGCCAGCCTCAGCTTTTGCAATCAATATTACTTCTCATTTTCTGAGCTCTGCATCTATATTTGAAAACTTAATGTTCCACTACCACATCAACACAGACTTCCTCCCTCATAATGATCTTTTGAAGAGGCTGGTATATTACAACACACAACCCTGAACACCTGCTAGAAATCTATTAAAATTATGCTTGTGTTGGCAGCAATTATTGAAGACAAGATGTAAGAAGTAAAGGCAGAAGAACTTCATGCCCAAAATATAACTGAGTGACAAAGCATAACCCTCACGAAACCAAGATAATCCAAAACATTTGCTTCCTTTATGGGCATATAACCTCTTTTGCTTCCACACCAACCCCTGATATTGTCATCCTGTTCACTCATTTTTAAAGAGGACTCCTCAAAACACAACTGGTGCATTTTAATTCTGAGTATTTTAATTCTGAGGTAGATTTCTTCATCTTAAATTCAATAAACAAGCAGGCCAGAGTTAAGACACACACAAGCCCTCCAGGCGAGCACAGTCCCTGGTACAGTTTCCTGTTTATTTCAGCTTTATTTCCGAACCCAGTCCTAGCAATATGAAAACTACTCTTAAACCGCTGGGCAAAGCATTTCTGTTTACCTAGCAATTTGTGTCTGACGTACTTTAAAACGCTGCCCTCTGCATAACCCAAAGTAGGAATGTGGGCATAGCCATCTACAGAGTTAGGTCTGCAAGAACTTGTCTTGCACACATTTTAATAAAGGTGATTTTATCTGTGGCCTTGAAAGACTGGCTGTTCTGGCTCGTCTCCAGATTTAAAAAAAAATACAGGTATGTGCAGTGGAACTTCAATTAATGGATCCTAAAGGAATGCAGGTTGTTTCCAGTTCCAAGAGGTTCCTGCCTACAAAAGGTTTTTCCTGCATAAACCCCCTGGCAGCTCGTGGTGTCCTTCAGTGAATCCCAAATTTTGCCACCAACTTGCCGCCCCAAGCAATTCAATTGCAAGATACGGCCACTGACCAATTGAAGGTTTACTAACTACCGGTATATGGAATAATCACTTCCCAGCTGAAGAATGATCAGGGATCTCATACATTTAAGCCCCACCAGAGCATAACTTAGGCCCATTCAGTTCAGAGATGAGTTTTCAGGAAAAGTAGAAAAGGCTTTGCAGAGAAACTAGCATGTAGGGATTGGGGATAGTAAGTTCACATTTAAAGACAAACCTAGCAGATTTGCATTTTCCAAAAAAAAATATTGTGAACTGAAGCACAGTCACATCTTTATAAATATGCACTTCACTGAATTTTGCAATGCAGTTCTCCAGTCACGTAATATGTATGAAAAGGCATATACTTGGGCAGCATGGTGCCCTCCAGATGTTTCGGACTACAAATCCCATCATCCCCAAGCAGTGGCTGTGCTGGCCGGGGCTGATAGGAGTTGTAGTTCACGACCGCCACCATGTTGGGTACCCTTGTATAAGATTGCATACATTGGTGAAATGTTAGTGAAAAATCACAAGAAAATGTATTATGTTAGGAAAACAGCATTCTAAAAATGACTCTATTAAGAAAAACAACAAATAATGTGTTCGTCAGGAGAAATTCACACTGAAAGGCACGAGTTTGCATCAGGATTTTTATTTTTTAAGCCAGATTTCCTGTAGTAGTGCTAAGAACTGATTTTAAGATTGAGAAATTGGGAGTGGCTGGGGCAACCCAGCCAGATGGGCGAGGTACAAATAAAAAAAAATATTATTATTAAATTATTAAAGGGACTCCAAGCAGGGCTTGCAGTCAGAAGTGGTACACACTGGGCATGGGTTTATTATCACGGGGGAAACTAGGCCAAGTACTTGCTCTCTGCACTACCTGGATCAGAGATGGGTACTCTCTTCCATTTGCAGGATTGGGCCTGATCCAAAAACCTCACTAAGAGCTTTAGTGAACTGAATGCTCCCAAAGGAACAGGAGGGTCCTTAAGAAAATAAAAATGATATTTCTGCAAGTGAAACAATGCATTCCACCGAAAGCGAGCGTAGGACTTACAGAAGGTATTATGAAGAATTCATTATCACAGCTGCATGCTGCAATTTAAGTCAGAACCAAATACCACAGCAAAACAGCATATCTCTCTCTCTCTCTCTCTCTCTCTGTGTGTGTGTGTGTGTGTGTGAGACACACCTCCATGCTGCAAGGTGTCACTGCTCATCACTTATAAGAACAGGAAACTAGTCAAGACATATTATTATGTCTTGTGGTGTAGTGGTTAAGAGCGGTAGTCTCCTAATCTGGGGAACCGGGTTCGCGTCTCCGCTCCTCCACATGCAGCTGCTGGGTGACCTTGGGCCAGTCACACTTCTGTCTCTCAGCCCCACTCACCTCACAGAGTGTTTGTTGTGGGGGAGGAAGGGAAAGGAGAATGTTAGCCGCTTTGAGACTCCTTAAAGGGAGTGAAAGGCGGGATATCAAATCCAAACTCTTCTTCTTCTTCTTCTTATTAGAGTAAGACAGAACAAACAGACATAAAGCTGCTGTTTTCTGCTGCAGCTATACAGCGGTACCTTGGTTCTCAAACTTAATCCATGCCGGAAGTCCGTTCCAAAACCAAAGTGTTCCGAAACCAAGGTGCACTTTTCCATATAAAGTAATGCAAAATGGATTGATCCATTCCAGACTTTTAAAAACAACCCCTAAAGCAGCAATTTAATATGAATTTTACTATCTAACGAGACAATTGATCCATAAAATGAAAGCAATAAACAATGGACTGCAGTCACACAATCAATCAATCAATCAATCAATCAGTAGCTGAACTGGGTTCCACACAGTCACAAAAACAACAACAAAAAGAGCCACAAAAACAAAAATACAAAATAAATACCAAAAACAGACAGATCTCAGTGTAACACTCAAAACAGAAGTGTGGTACTCAAAACAGAAGCGTAAGACTCAAAACGGAGCATGTTCGGCTTCTGAAAAAAGTTTGCAAACCGGAACACTTACTTCCAGGTTTGCAGTGTTTGGGTTCCAAGTCGTTTGAGTACCAAGGCGTTTGAGAACCAAGGTACCACTGTACATCCGAAAAGGTCTAATTCAAGCAGTAGTAAGCAGTGAATCAGAGCTGTGTGTTTTTCTGCTGCTCATTTTCTCGTGGCAATTATCCTTTGCACATTTATGGAACAGTGAAACCTCCTCCTTCTTTTTTGCATCCATGTAACACGTGTTGCACATTTAATAAGTTAATGTTTTCAAGCTTTGTGAGGCTTGAAGAGGAAAGAACCTAAATCGGAACATGGAACTGACTAAAACGACCAGCTCCGACTATTGCTCCGCTGCCTAATTCTGTCTGAAACCAAAACAAAAAATTCCTTCCAGTAGCACCTTAAAGACCAACTAAGTTAGTTCTAGGTATGAGCTTTCGTGTGCATGCACACTTCTTCAGATACACAGATACACAGATACTTCAGATACACAGTGTGCATGCACACGAAAGCTCATACCTAGAACTAACTTAGTTGGTCTTTAAGGTGCTACTCGAAGGAATTTTTTGTTTTGACTATGGCAGACCAACACGGCTACCTATCTGTAACTGTCTGAAACCAAGAGATCTATTCTGAGTGCCTAATAGGACTCAAGGCTTGAATTTGGCCAATTTTTTTTGGTCCTCTTTGCCACTGAACAAACTGCTTTAGGAACCAAGGCAAATTTTGAAGGCTTTTGCAAAATGGGATTGCAGGTTACTGTGAAAAAACAATGCAAAATCCTACTGCGCATGTCAAAGCTCTTGGGCACGCCTAATGCAACTGTTTGGATCCCAGCCATTACATTTAATCCATCTTGCAAATACAGAAAGCACCCCGCTTCTTAACTTATGAAGCCAACTTTCAACGAAGTTACTCATACAATTCCCACATCCAGATGATTTCGTTCTTGGCCTCAAATGCCTGCATCCAGCAGGATAATTAATCTGATTTATTGCTCTTCGGAGTCTTAACATTTTCTCCTACTAACAAGAACTGAACTATATAAGGTTAATTAGTTTTCCCATCAACAGCCTTTTAACTTCCATCAATCACTTCCTTTTTTTTTTTTTTAAAGCAACATCACTTCTGGGAAAAGAACTGTAAAAGACAACTTCTAGGGCAAAAGGCAACGGAATCCTGACATTTTTGAATGACCAAGTGGAAAACTGACCGTTAAACTCTGAAGGCCAAATATTCCTCAAGTGTTTTCTTTGTCAGAACAGTAACCAGGATTAAAGTTTCGTTGCTTGTACACAACATTTCATACTAACATCTCCCACTTCAACACTAGCTGCTATGCTTATACAATCACCCAGATTTTGCTTTTGAAACATCCTGCTCTCAACCAGGGCTGTACAAAAACCCAAAAAACCAATGACATCTAGTTTCAATTTTACTCAATAGCATAGCAATCTGGTAGGGTAGAACCAGGGCTTTTTTTCTGACCGGGACTCAGTTTTGGCAGCTCTCAGGTGGGCGCCATTACCATTACAGTGGTGCCCCGCAAGACGAATGCCTTGCAAGACGAAAAACCCGCTAGACGAAAGGGTTTTCTGTTTTTCGAGGCGCTTTGCAAGACGAATTTCCCTATGGGCTTGCTTCGCGAGTCTTGCGAGTTTTTTTCCTTTTTTTCCTCCCTTTTTCTAAGCCGCTAATAGCCGCTAAGCGCGCTAATCCGCTGAGCCGCTAATAGGGGTGCTTCGCAAGACGAAAAAACCGCAAGACGAAGAGACTCGCGGAACGAATTATTTTCGTCTTGCGAGGCACCACTGTATAAGAGAACAAGGGTTTGTTCCTGCCTCTTTTTTCTAGAAAAATAGCACTTGATAGAACTATTTCCTTAAGCACAGCTTTTTTTCAGTCCTGTTTGGTGCCATTGCTTCTACTGGTTGTAGCTCTGATATCATGAGTTTTCAACACAAAGTGCTGAACTAATCACAGAGTGATTGCAGCCAAACGGGGATCACACAGATATATAATTAAATTTACATGGGTTACATCACTGAGGCTAATGAAGTCAATTGTGCAAAAGGGAAAGGGAAGATCAAAATGTTCCTTTCCTTAGCAAGGAATATAAAAACACACACCAGTTGTTTTTTTCTTTCACACATCGTTACAGCATTAACAAGGAATATATTAAACATAAGCAAAATAAGCTGTTAACCCCCCCAAAAAAACTTACCAAAAAGATAAATCTAGTAAGTCAGAAAAATGTCAAGCCATAAAAAGACACATATATTGTTATATACAGTACAGAACTTTGTCAACGTGAAGTTCATAAACTGACAATGTCAACTCCGTAATTCCTGAATTAACAATTTAATACTAAACTTGGCCTTCAATATGAAGTGTTTCAAAGCAGTTTCAAGAGAAACTACTTGAAAACACACTTCAAAGCTGTGTTAGAAACTCAGATATAGAAGCTAATCGCCAAATGGCACCTTAAACCTTGGTTACGGTTGCCACAAAGGAAGGTCTAGGTGGCAGTGTTGTAATCATGAAATTTATTCTTATTACAGTGGTACCTTGGTTTTTGTACGTCTTGGAAGCTGGATGTTTTGGTTTTCGAACGCCGAAAACCCAGAAGTAAATGCTTCCATTTTCCAACGCGCCTTAGGAGTCGAACGGCGTCTGCTGCGTGTACCTGTTATTTTTTTCCAGTTTTCTGCAGGTCGCCCTTCGCACCTCTGTTTTCGAACGTTTCAGAATTCAAACGGTTTTCTGGAATGGATTACGTTCAAAAACCAAGGTACCACTGTATTATTATTATTTTCATTCCTATACCACTTTACAGTGGTGCCCCGCAAGACGAACGCCTCGCAAGACGGAAAACCCGCTAGACGAAAGGGTTTTCCGTTTTGGAGGCGCTTCGCAAAACGAATTTCTCTATGTGGTTGCTAAGCAAGACGAAAAAATCTTGCGAGTTCCCGCGGGTTTTTTCCGCTCCCCCCCTTTTCCTAAGCGCTAAGCTGCTTAACAGCTGATCCACTGATAAGCCGCTTAACAGCTGATCGCTAAAAGCCGCTAGACCGCTAATAGCGCTAATCCGCTAAGCTGTCAATGGGCTTGCTTTGCAAGACGAAAAAACCGCTAGACGAAGAGAATCGCGGAACGGATTCTTTTCGTCTTGCGAGGCACCACTGTATATTTTAAGGGGGGTGGAATCTCTCCGTGTTTTACAACACATTAAAACATCAAGTAAAACAATCCAGAATAAAACAAATTCAAGCTTCAAGGCAAATATTTCAGATGGAGTCAGTCACAGCCTCTTAACCTCCCTGACAGGGTCATTGTAGGGATAAACTGAGGAGGGGATGAACCATGTAGTTCTTGGAGGAAAAGCTGGAATTTAAATGCAGTAAATGAGCTCTTCTGCTTACCTGCTTAAGAAAGCTGGAGGGGCCAGCCAGGTGGAGATCTCATTGCAATCTTGGCATCCAGAGATCTCCATGTGGTTAAACTGGACCAGCACCAGCTGTAAAACAGGCCTAATGCCTGGGGAATTTCTAGCACTGGCTGAGAGACATCGCCTTTGAAACTAGGAAAATGCTCTTCAAAGTGAAGGCTGCACCTATACAGTGGTGCCTCGCAAGACGAAAAGAATCCGTTCCGCGATTCTCTTCGTCTAGCGGTTTTTTCGTCTTGCGAAGCAAGCCCATTGACGGCTTAGCGGATTAGCACTATTAGCGGTTTAGCGGCTTTTAGCGATCAGTTGTTAAGCGGCTTATCAGCGGAACAGCTGATAAGCGGCTTAGGAAAGGGGGGGAAAAGCGAAAAAAAAAACGCGGGAACTCGCAAGATTTTTTCGTCTTGCGAAGCAACCCCATAGAGAAATTCGTTTTGCGAAGCGCCTCCAAAACGGAAAACCCTTTCGTCTAGCAGGTTTTCCGTCTTGCGAGGCGTTCGTCTTGCGGGGCACCACTGTACCTGCCTCCCACCCAATGTCTTATGTGATGTCAAGGATGTGGTACGGATCCACGGTTGGGAAGAAACAGACTCACAGGTCAAATGGGGACGTCTGCTGGGCCAACTTATGCCTGCGGGCTGTGGCTTCCTCACCCTTGTACAAAAGAGATGTTTTGATAATTATATCCCACCATTTTCAGTAAAGCTTAAGAGCTTATTAGTGCCTTTCCTTAAGGTCACTCCAATGTCAGTGCTGAGGAGCCGCTATTTTGCCGCACGTCAAAACGAGTTATTCTTGGAAATTAACATATTGCAAGAAACTGCACTGTAAACACTGTAAGTCCGTTCATTCCCTGAAGAAAAGAGTTCCTTCCCAAGTAAAGTTACGAGGCTTAATAAACCAACAGCGTTTTGCAATTATGTGGTCTACTTTCCTTCCTCATCTGGACCACAAGCAATAAAACACTCAGGTTTACATAATAACTGAACATATATTTTCATATATGGCAGTAAAATGGAAGAGGAGAAGACGAGGACAAAACCGATCTGACCAGCTTTAGACTGCGGCTACAGCAAAGTGTCAACGTTTATTCAGAACATTCTCATCTGCATCAAAGTAGTATTATTTAGTTTAGACGGGGTGAACTATTTATTTTCAAGAAAATTGGTCCTTGCAGAGAATGGATGCTCTATCAAGTACACAGGGCTTGTGTTAACAACTTGCTAAAACTTGTCTTTAATAGCAGCCTGGTGTACAGAATTAAGCAAGCAAAACTTTTTGTTAGTACTTTGGTCTTGATCGAAGAGCTACTCGTGACACTCCTCAGCTTTACCTAACGTCCGCCATTTTGAATAGATGGTTCTCCAGTTTACAGAGTGAAGTGCTTCAATTAATTCTCTCGAGTCCCATAAGTGGTCCATGCTGCATAGGATTGGGAGTGGGGTAGGGGTGGAGAACATGAGGTTGCTTGAGAAGAAGTCATCCAAAACCTCCTGAGGCAGGCAGAGTTCCTTGGCACACTCCTTGGATCCTGGCATTTGCCCATGCCAGGAATAACAAAGTGTTGCAGCAGCTCAAGACTAAGCAAGTGTATTATGGGCTGCGATCCACTGCCTTAGGTATGTGCCAAGAAGAACATCAGCTTCTTTATTTCTAGAACAGTTTTGATGGATCTTCAAGACTGTAGGGGCGTTGGCTTAGATGGGTCAGTCCTCTCACATTGTTGGGACAGAGAGCATCCATATTGATCGCAGATTTTTTTATTTTAAAGAAATCACATTTGTGAAATAAAGAAACCAGCAAGGCCAAGCAATTCAACAGATCGTATCGTAATGTGACGTGCCTACTACTAAACACAAACAAAAACAGGTTCAAACCAAGATGTAGCCAAGATTCGGTCAGCGTGGGTGACCCATTCCAGATCCACTAGTGGGAAATAAGTATAGCAAAGTGAATAGTTTAATATGCTTTAAGAGTCACGATTACTTTCAGTAGAGGCCATTTCTAGTCTCTGTTCAAACCAAGAACCACAGGGCCTATCCGCTGAGGAAGTCTGACTTAGTAACTTTAGAAACTTTTGGCAATTTTAAAGTCTGCTACAGAAGCGGCCTGGGATACTGAAATGCTCCCCTACTGCTTTCAAATATTTTCAGTGCCTGATTTACGCCATGGTATATTTGTTAGGCTTTGACCTCAAATCTCTGTTTTTGTTGGGTGGGGGGGGGGGGAAATATCCAGTCTGCTCTGTCTGAAGCCACCTGACTGATTATACTAAAGTTTCTTCAGGTGAGCCCCCTCAAGATTGGGGGGGGGGACTCTGCTCCTTCCTCACATGCTTTGGGGGGGGGGTATAAGCTGCCCTCAGTCCCACAGAGTTGGTGCGTATGGTGCCAATCTGCTTGTTCTCAAGTCTTCCCAATCTGCTTCTCCTCGTCTTCCAACTGTGGCTGCTAAACCATGTCTGGTCGTAGATCCTGATGGAACCAAGGGTGCCATGACAGTAATTCGTGAACAATACACAATCTCACCACTGATTTACCTACTTGCAGCTACACACTAGGTTTATTTCCTCCACCTACACACCCCTTATCAATTTCAGCTTGGTCCTTGGCTGAAGCATCAACATAAGACTTATTATACGCACAGAATTCCATTGAACTCAAGAGATCTGCAGAGGCTTTAACTACTTACAAAACTTAGACCTTTTGCATGAAGGGGTTATTGCCAGGGTACAGAACACATAATTCAAGGAGTGCCCATCAGGGTGGCGTACAGATTCCAATTAGTGCTACAGCTATAGAACAAACACTGGGCTACACAGCAGACTTGAACATGCTGCCTGCAACGATTAGGCATAAAATCCATTAACGCTTGCACGTTACCCTAGAGTAATGCTACTGACATGAAAGTGTCACCAGAAGCCCATTAAGCTGCCTGTTTTCACATTTCTTCCCTTCCCCAGTAACTAAACAGGGAAAAGAATGATGAACAGCTACTGCATGCTTTGATAAATCCTAGATCTCTGCTGTTCGGAGACTTGGTGGCTCGCAAAATCTTGCTTACCATATTAGTATATGTTTGAAGATTGCTGCAGTTTAGAACAGCGGTGCTCAAGGCATATTCAGAGGAAGATTTTCATTGAGAAGCCTCGGATAGGACCATCAGCACCAGATAAAGTTCTGCAAGGCACAGCTTTGTTACAGATCTTCCCCCTACAACACATCGCTCCCACAGGTCATGCAATGTGATAGACAGCCCCAACAAGCCAGGACAATGCACTGCATAAACTGAGTTGCATTTCAAACTAGGGTTACCAGACGTCCCCGTTTCCCGGGAACAGTCCCCGGATTTACAAATCTGTCCCCGGACAAAATCCATCCCTGGATTTCATTTAATGTCCCTGGATTTATATTTTAAGTGTTGTAGATGTAGATTTATTAGTAGGGAATGGATGTTGGTTCAGCGGCACAAGACACATTGTATGGGGACTTCCAGCGAGGCAAAATGGCGGGCGCCACAGCAGCGAACCGCTCTCGTAATCTGGTGAACCAGGTTCGCTTCCCCGCTCCTCCGCATGCAGCTGCTGGGTGACCTTGGGCCAGTCACACTTCTCTGAAGTCTCTCAGCCCCACTCACCTCACAGAGTGTTGATTGTGGGGGAGGAAGGGAAAGGAGATTGTTAGCCGCTTTGAGACTCCTGAAGGGGAGTGATAAAGCGGGATATCAAATCCAAACTCTTCTTCTTCTTCTTCTTCCTGAAGCTAGCCAGAGACAACTGCGCTACCAGGCTGGCTCTGGGCTGCTGAGACTGCTGCTGCCACTGCCACTGCCGAGGGGAAACTGGGGGTGCCTGGTGCGTCAACTGGGGGAACCGCTGACCCCCCCCGCGACCCAAATCGAGCTGGGAGTGAGAGCGTCCGGCCAACTGCCCAGCGGTGCTCCAGCGCCAGGAAAACCCTGGAGTTGACGCAGGGAGGAGGAGGAGTGGGGAAGGAAGAGAGAGAAAGAGGAAGGAGAAAAAAGAGGGGAGCCCCGAACTTGTCGTGTCACCGCCACTGAGGAGGAGAGGCAGGAGAGCACCGGGAAGGCAAGGACACGTGGCCGAGCCCAAGAGAGCAGGCCAGGGCCCAGAGGAAGGCCACGCAACAGAGACCACAGAAGAGAAGATATTACTACTACTTTTTTTAATAACTTCTCTCTCTCTCTCTCTTTTTAAAAAAAGTGTTCCCAGATTCTTTGGAAAAAATCTGGTAACCTGACTTCAAACACTTCCTAGAATCCAAAGCAAGATGTGCAAGCTTGGTCCCTGGGGCCAGGTTCCTCGTGAGACAAGTTTATATACGAAGGGTTCCCCAAAAGTTTCTGAAGCCAGCACCGCTCCAAAACAAGAGCACCATATAAAAGGGATGGCTAAATTTAAATGTTTTTTTTTCTTTACCTGCCATTAACAGGGGCTATAACAGCATTAAACATGGCACTTGCAATGACACCAACTCCAAACGTAAGATGCAGTTATGTACTCTCAGAGTGAGAAAGAGTTGCCATTGAAGCAGCTGTATTTCTATCACTAAAAAGGAAGAAACTGGACATTGCAAAACTTGCTTTGATTTCACCCATTTACACAAGGAAAACAGAAAAGCTTAGCTTTATTTTATTCCCTTTCAGGTTTGTTCATACTAATGTTACTTCCTGAAAAGCCAGTACTAGTTAAATATTGCCAGAATTGAGACCCAAACCTTGACATTACTCCCAATCACATAAAAGAAAATGTACAAGGCCCCTTTTCTATATTTATTACAAACAAGGATATCTAACTACAAGTTTCCAGAAATGTGAAAAGTTGCATTTGCCTCTTTAAATGTGCCCTCGGTTAGACTTATTTATGATAAATCATTCCAAGGCTGCAGAAAAAGAACCAGAGCTATGAATACTTACTTTAGCTAAACATTTTATTCTGTATCTGGTTACAAACTGAAATACAGCACAAGCTTCCATGGTAAAAAAAGCCAGAAAGCAAAGGATGTTGTATCCGAAGTAGAGTAAGGCAGAACACATTTCAGAGTTGCTATTTTAAGGATACTACTATAGGATGGAGACTACAGACAGAAAAAGTATTTAAACCATATGGGAAGTTTTCTAGTTCAGCTCTTAAGCAGCAAGATGACTGAAGCAACTAAGCTACCCAACATACAGGGGTGGCCAAATGATTCAGTAAACAAGGCCAGCTGCTCAAGTGCTTCTGTAAGCAATGAGATATCCAGAAATCAGCAGGTCAACGTTTTCTCTGTACGGAATGAAACATCATCACCAAATAATTTCTGCACATGAAGCTGTTGTTGAAGGTACAGCCACAAATAAGAATCAGCTAATTCTATTAACCCGCTCCCACTCTGGCAACTCAGCCTTACGCATGTTGAATCAAAAGAAACCCCTAATGAGTTCAGCAGGACTTACTCGCAAGTATGTATGCAGAGGACTGCATTTTCTTTTTCAGCAAATTAAGTTGACTACATCCTAAACAGAACCAACACTAACATAAACCACTGATTCTTAACTTGACTTGCAGACATTCCACAATTAATCACCATTTTATTTTTTTGCTTCAAATATATGGCAGAGCAGCTTTGCTGTAAAGTTGGACAGTGTATTTCCACCTTTTAAAAACAGATCCCACATTGATTTCCCCCTCCTAAAATACACAGTCTATCCAGGGCTACAACACTGCACATTGTATCCTGCCTGGATCCTTGAAATACAGAAGCCCTCTGTTCTTCACACTATTGTTTCTACATGCCAATCATTGACTTAATTAGTACTGCCAAGAGAAAGTTAATTCTTAATCCCAATGGGCCCATTAAATCCCATTACATCACCATGACTTTCAGTTGTCCCTCAAAGCAAGGTTGATCCTACACAGTCTGCAAGCTATCACAGCTTTTCTCCCTGTTTTTGCACCACTGCGTATCCACTTGCTTTATCAGTTCAAGATGTGCCACTCCAAATTGTGGGGTATCATTCACCACTAGAAGTATCTTTTACATAACACCAGTCTTGAAAGACCTACATTGGCTCCCAGTACGTTTCCAAGCACAATTCAAAGTGTTGGTGCTGACCTTTAAAGCCCTAAACAGCCTCGGTCCAGGATACCTGAAGGAGCATCTCCACCACAATCGTTCTGCCTGGACACTGAGGTCCAGCGCCGAGGGCCTTCTGGTGGTTCCCTCACTGCGAGAAGCCAAGTTACAGGGAAACAGGCAGAGGGCCTTCTCGGTAGTGGCACCCGCCCTGTGGAACGCCCTCCCACCAGATGTCAAAGAGAACAACAACTACCAGACTTTTAGAAGACATCTGAAGGCAGCCCTGTTTAGGAAAGCTTTTAATGTTTCATAGACTATTGTATTTTAATATTTTGTTGGAAGGTGCCCAGAGTGGCTAGGGAAACCCAGACAGATGGGCGGGGTATAAATAATAAATAAATAATACATTATTATTATTATTAAATCTAAAAACAACCACCCCCACCAAACTATCTCAGAACAAAAGACTAAATTATAGAGACGTAAATTCAAATCCTTACTCACTCAAGTTAAGGTTGGAAGAAATCCAGTTTCTGAAACAGGAGGGCGCCTGCATGCAGAACGAAGGGCGTGCCTCTTAGAAAACACTTTTTTATTGCGAACATTTTTGTTAACAAAACAAATAACAATACACTAGATATACATGAACAGCTACATCAGGCAATGTCATCAAAAGACGTGCATACTTTGTCCAAGAGCATTTCAGATTGTTCCATGTGTGGACATGCCTTCCACGTAGTCTCATGATATGGACATTTTTATTGGCATCCTGCTTTATTTTGCAACGGCATGGCTCTTTTCAAAAAGCTCAGAAGTAGCAGGCGTACGTAATTCGTACTCTAGTATGTAAGTCACTTGAGAAAGACCAGGTGGAAGAGTGTAATGGAAGCTGATTTATGTATAGAGATGTCATCAGAGGCACATAATTCAATCGCAGAGGGGAGTACCATTTCAAACATTTCGCAAGGACTACCAAGAAGGAATCCCAATAGCAAAGATCTGGGTCAAGCCATCAGGGAAGCAGATAGGCCAACCAATGGATTTTACAAACACTGGGCCTAGACCAGGGTTTCCCAAACTTGGGTCTCCAGCTGTTGTTGGACTACAACTCCCATCATGCCTAGCTGGCAGGACCAGTGGTCAGAGGATCTTTGACCCTCCAGATGCTGAACTACAACTCCCAACAGCCCCAACAAGCATGGCCAATGGCTAGGAATGATAGAGTTTGTATTTCAGCAACATCAAGAGAGCCAAGGGTTGGTTCCCAACATCTGATCTACAGGGAGAGGGGGAATCTAGGCTGGCCATACGGAAAAGAGGGCAAGATGTAATTGTCGTGAGATGTACCCTTGCTGAAATTCCCTCTTTTCCACACTGCCAAAGGTATGAGGGGCCCGTTTTCCTTCTTTTAACCAGACACTATATATTAGGCTCCCTACAGACATGGAGAAAACTGTACCTTTAAGTGGTGTGGAAAGGGATACAGACACTTAATACAGTGGTACCTCAGATTAAGTACTTAATTCGTTCCAGAGGTCCGTTCTTAACCTGAAACTGTTCTTAACCTGAAGCACCACTTTAGCTAATGGGGCCTCCAGCTGCTGCTGTGCCGCCGGAGCTCGATTTCTGTTCTCATCCTGAAGCAAAGTTCTTAACCTGAAGCACTATTTCCGGGTTAGTGGAGTCTGTAACCTGAAGTGTATGTAACCTGAAGCGTATGTAACCTGAGGTACCACTGTAAAAGGGACACACAAATGGAATAACTTCTAGTGCTGAGCTGCGGACTCTGTTTTCAGCAAGCTAACTCATGCATGCCCATTTCTAATTAAAGCAAATAGGCTACTTGGAAGTATGCATTTCTGGCCTACTTTTTTTTTAAAGAACAAGTATTAGGGTGATAGAGCTGGGGTGTCGAGTGTCATCTCATCTTGTGGCTCTAAATAGGACTTTAAGCAGCAGTAGCAGCAACTAAAGATAGCCACAGTTGCAGTATAAATATCATCAATGGAATTATTTTACCAGAGTCATCTTGCAGGCTGGGGCGAACTTGTTGATGTAAGAGTTGTTTTGGAAAAGAAAATTCAGGTCACTCCGACATTTACGCTTAGGAGCGTAGCATTCACTTGATTCGCTGGTTAATCAATTAAGGCTTCGATCCAATGCACATTTACCTAGGAGTAAGCCCTCTTGGATTTTGGAATAAATATATTCGTAAGGTTGCTACTTGACAAAAATCCAATTGTCCTGATTATTTGAGTTGCTGATTTCTATATAAATAAATCATTCTGCTTATATAAACTGAAGGTGGCAAGTACCATCTTAAAAACTGTTTCCTCTCTCCTTCCACACAAAAGGTTAGTCAGATGCAAAGGGAGAAAGCATATATGCACTTTTTGTAGCTGCTTGAAAACCTCACCTGCTCAAATTCTTGCTTCTACACCATTATTAAAGCTGCAGGAGCTTTTTCCTCCATTGCAACTGGTTATCCTCCACAAAGAAGGAATGCTTTTTCTGATAATGCCTGTTATAGCAACGTGCAAATAAAAATAAAGATTGTTTTTCTTGCTGCAAAAATTCTGTTTTTACTTATATGTATTCAAACTGACCAATTAACGCACTAAAATTTGCACAATATAATCCTCAGCACTCGGACCTGGGAATGAGCCCAATTAAACTCAATGGAGTTTACTTCCAAGTAGACACCCATAGGATTGTGCTGCACCTCTTCTGTAACAAGCTAGCAACCCTACTGATTTCCTAATATAAAAAGCTGTGTAGTGGAAAATATTTAACAGGAGGGTTTGAGAGATCGTTCAGAAATTTGGAATAATTCAAAAGCTATTTTGATTATCAACGGTGTTTGTTTTTTGCCTCTGGCTCTCGTGCCGTGTGCCAGGGAAATCTGGGATTCCTCTGTGAGATCAATAGCGGCATGGGAGCATTGCTGAAAGGCATCTTGGCCACAGTTTCTGATCTCACTTTGCAACATAAAGCCCCAGGCAAGTGCTGACAAACAGGCTTGGGCAATGCTCTCCATGAGCAAAGAGCACACCCTGAAAACATGGACCAGAATATTCTGAAATGTGCAGAGTCCTGGGGTTTTTCATAAGACAAGACACACTGGGAATGGCTCTCTGAAGGTAGAAAGCTAGAAAATGATGGACTATAGTGGTACTTAATTTGTTCCAGAGGTCTGTTCTTAACCTGAAACTGTTCTTAACCTGAAGCACCACTTTAGCTAATGGGGCCTCCTGCTGCCGCCGCGCAGCCAAAGCACGATTTCTGTTCTCATCCTGAAGCAAAGGTCTTAACCTGAAGCACTATTTCTGGGTTAGCAGAGTCTGTAACCTGAAGCGTATGTAACCTGAAGCGTATGTAACCTGAAGTACCACTGTACTCCAATGTTAAACACTAATTAAACTTGTTGTTGTTGTTGTTACAGTGGTACCTCAGTTTCTGAACATCTTGGAAGCTGAATGTTTCAGTTTCTGAATGCCGAAAACCCGGAAGTAAATGCTTCCGTTTTCAAACACACCTCAGAAGTCAAACGGCTTCTGCTGCATGTACAGTCATACCTCATGTTACGTTTGCTTCATCTTATGTTCTTTCAGGTTACGTCCCGCGGAGACCTGGAAGTACCGGAAAGGGTTACTTCCGGGTTTTGCTGGCTGCGCATGCGCAGATGTGCAAAATGACGTCACACGCATGTACAGAAGCGGCAAATCACAACCCACGCGTGTGCAGACACACTGCTGCGGGTTGCGCTCTTTTCATGTTGCGAACGGGCCTCCGGAACGGATCCCGTTCGCAACCAGAGGTACCACTGTACATGTGGTTTTTTTCAGTTTTCTGTGGACTGCCCTTTGCGCCTTGGTTTTTTAACGTTTTGGAAGTCGAACGGTCTTCCAGAACGGATTATGTTCAAAAACCAAGGTACCACTGTATTGTTATTCATACTCCATCCATCCAGCTGGGTTTCTCCAGCCACTCCGGGTGGCTTCCAGCAAAATACAAAAACATGATAAAACATCAAACATTAAAAACTTCCCAATACCTTGCAGGCTGTATGACAGAAAAGGGAAAATTAGACTGCAATCCTATGCACATTTACCTAGGAACAAGCTGATAGGGCTTACTTTGAGGACACAAGAATACACGATAATTTGCAAGATGAATCTGTACATTTTTACTGAAAAGCAAGTTGTCGCTTATTTAAGGCAGGTGCAGTGTTCCCTAAATTTGGTTCCTCCTTTCTCCCCACAACTGCCGGCCAGCTTTAAAGTTATGCACTGGCATTTAGATTCAAGCTTGAAACGCACTAATATCAGTTTTATTGGCGCCACCATCGCCTCTCGGCTTGGACTAATTCCTTTTGGAATTGTTTCTTCTGCGTCCAGAGCTGGTTTTGGAAGAAGAGTACATACGGCAATGACCGCAGTCCATGTGTATCCTGTATTTTGAGGATGTTTTCCCCAAACCAGCTTTGAGCTGAATTCAGGGGGGAAAGGAGCCAGCTATGATTTAAGCCAGTAATGTGTACATGGCTTAAGTGTCTGCACATGTGCAATATTTGAATCTTGCTGTTTAAAGTAAACTTGCAAACAAGTCTGCAAAGCAATGTTTACAAGAATCTCATTAAATAAAGGCTGTGCATTTCTGGTTTTTCTCTTGAGCACACAGTTTGGCATTTTTGAATATTTTTTATCTTCAGCATTACAGTCATAAGAGCAAACTCCTAGGCTTGAAAAACACTTAGCACAAGTAATAATAATAATAAATAATAAAATGGGCGGCTTCCAACAAAACACTAAAATACAATAATCTATTAAACATTAAAAGCTTCCCTAAACAGGGCTGCCTTCAGATCTCTTCTAAAAGTCAGATAGTTGTCTATTTCCTTGACATCTGATGGGAGGGCATTCCACAGGGTGGGTGCCACTACCGAGAAGGCCCTCTGCCTGGTTCTCTGTAACCTCACCTCTCACAGTGAGGGAACCGCCAGAAGGCCCTCAGAGCTGGACCTCAGTGTCTGGGCTGGATGATAGGGGTGGAGATGCTCCTTCAGGTATACTGGGCTGAGGCCGTTTTAGGGCTTTAAAGGTCAACACCAACACTTTGAAGTGTGCTCGGAAACATACTGTGAGCCACTGTAGGTCTTTCAAGACCGGTGTTATATGGTCTCGGTGGCCGCTCCCAAAGGTAGCCCCACATAGAGCGCATTGCAGTAGTCGAAGCGAGAGATAACTAGAGCATGTACCACTCTAGCCAGACAGTCTGTGGGCAGGTAGGGTCTCAGCCTGCGTACTTTGATAATCAATCAAGGGATCATTCAAAGTTGTTGTTTTTTAATGCAAGTCAGGGAAAAGGGGCATGAGGATATCTGGAAAGCAATGTCCTGCTTTTCCCCAGGTGGGTTATCCCTGTGTTACTTACAACAGAAGTGACAACTTGCTACTGGCCAGAGGCTTTCTACGCTAGGGTTATTTATACAAGAACTTTAATCCTGCCCTTCTATCATGCAAATATTACTCAGGAAAGCTTACAATGGTTAAGATCACAATTTCAAAGCAAAACAGCAACAATAAGTAGAGACAAGCATAACATAAAAACAGTGGGTAAAAGGTAGATTATAAAACTAACCCCCCCAAAAGCTTTCTATAACTGGTGCTAGAGACACAAGTAGGACCACCTCCACCCTAATAATAATAATAATAATAATAATAACAACAACAACAACCCCATCCTAATAATACTAATACTAATAATGGGAAGACAACACAAGTTTTCATCTGTTTTAGTGTCTCTTAGGCAGATCTATGATTAAGATTTCCCGGACGTAGCCGGGATTCGGCCGTCACAAACAGTGTCCGGGGAGAATTTGCTGAAGTGTCCGGGAAAATCCGGATGCAGAGCAACCCATGTTGGAAGTGCAGATTTTTGGCAAATTTCCTTAAAAATAGCTCAAAAACTTACATTTTTAAAAGAGATTTTGCAATGAAATCCCAACAGCTTTGCCCAAAAAAGCTCAGCAACTCTTTTTGTCCAGATTTTCACTTTTTGAAATGTGGCAAACCTACTACCATGGTTTCTCTTACTTTCCATGCTGTGCTGTTGGCAGTAAAGAGCTCTCTCTTCCCATGGTAAAGTGTGGACCAGAAATAGGAAAGCAAAATAGTAGAGGATCCCTTGGTAATGCTAACTGCTGGATTAATGGTCCAGTTGGGCAATAAGGTGGCCTCTGTTTTCCACAAATATAGGCTCCCTAACCAGTGCCCGTGGGGAAGCAATATCCACTACATAAAGTATTATTAATATTATTATTACTTATTAAATTTTTATACAGCCCAATAACCACAGGTCTCAGGGCC
Organism: Podarcis erhardii; assembly: GCF_964252035.2. NCBI lineage: Eukaryota > Metazoa > Chordata > Lepidosauria > Squamata > Lacertidae > Podarcis > Podarcis erhardii. The sequence continues at coordinate 97,969,257 of NC_138508.1, read as the reverse complement.
GTTTGCAACATAAAAATCACAATATAAAATCACAAAATACATAATAAAAACAAGAGTAACCCAATATCCCCCCCAAAAAAACACACACACCATGTTTTAAAACGGCATTGGAATTGCCATTATGCTTTTTCAGGTCTCAAAAACAGCAAGGTTACCCTTTGCCACGTGGGATGGATTCATCCCTGCCATTTCTGAGAGGAAAGAGTCTTTTACTGACCTTGTGGGACAAACAGCAACACACAGAGAACAGCTGCTGTTTCAAGGCTGCAATTGTGCCCATGCTTTAATTCCATCAAATGGTATTTTTGGCATAGCAAAGTTGCAAAGGGGAAGGGGGAAAAACCACACCTCACCCTGCTTATTTTTACCTAGCATTTGGTACTACCAAAAGTGACATAATTGTCCTCTAGTCCAAAATTATCCTTTTGAAAAGCCCTTCCTGTCTGGTAATGCCAACTGTATTAAAAGAAATTACTCGTGTGTGTGTGTGTGGAGTTTGGAGGGTGGAGTCCCAACTGCACGGGCTCCCAGATTACTGTCTGAAAAACAGAGTGCTACATACCTACAAAATATAGAAAGTGGCGATTTCTGCCCTGAAGGCCTTCTGGTGGTTCCTTCACTGCAGAAAGTTAAGTTACAGGGAACTAAGGAGAGGGCCTTCTTGGTGGTGGCGCCTGCCCTGTAGAATGCCCTCCCATCAGATGTCAAGGAGATAAGTACAGTGGTACCTTGGTTCTCAAACTTAATCCGTGCCGGAAGTCCGTTCCAAAACCAAAGCGTTCCAAAACCAAGGCACGCCTTCCCATAGAAAGTAATGTGAAATGGATCAATCCATTCCAGACTTTTAAAAACAACCCCTAAAACAGCAATTTAACATGAAGACCATTGATACATAAAATGAAAACGATAAACAATGGACGGCAGTCACTCACTCAATCAATCAATCAATCAGTAGCTGAACTGCGTTCCACACAGTCACAGTGACAAAAACAAAAAAGAGCCACAAAAACAAAAATGCAAAATACGTAAATAGCAAAGACAGACAGACAGACCTCAGCATAATACTCAAATCGGCACCAGATTTGACTTCGAAAAATTTCGCAAACCGGAACACTTACTTCCAGGTTTGCAGTGTTTGGGTTCCAAGTTGTTTGGGTACCAAGGCGTTTGAGAACCAAGGTTTACAACTTTTAAACAACATCTGAAGGCAGCCCTGTATGGAAAGGTTTAAAATGTTTGATGTTTTATTATGCTTTTATGTTTGTTGGAAGCTGCCCAGAGTGGCTGAGGCAACCCAGATGGGTGCAGTTTGAATAAAATAATAATAATAATAATAATAATAATAATAATAATAGTAATAATACAGAATGAGTGGACTAACTGCAGTGGGCAGGACCTTTGAAAGGGGTCGAGGCTTGGTGGAAAGACTGCAAACGCCTAGTACAGGGGTCAGGAATCCGGATTTTGAAGGCGATTGGGCCGGATCCGGCCCCCGGGCCTTAGGCTGCCTACCCATGAGCTAGTTCTCTCCTATGAGCCACCCGTTTCCTTCCCCCATGCTAAACTATACAGCCATGCAGTGTACCTGGACACAGAATCATAAGAGTTGGATTGGACCCAGAGGTTCAACCCCCTGCAATGCAGGAATATGCAGCTGTCCCTTGCAGGAATCGAACCTGCAACCTTGCTGTTATCTGCACCACTAAGCTATCCACACAGAGCAAAAACCTTCTTAGGATGCAGCCTGCCAACACTGCCCTGACAAGTGCAGTAACACAAACAAACTTATTAAAATAACATGGACGGATTTGGTTTGGGTTGTGAGTGTCACCCCATCGCATTTCTCAGAAAGTAGAGCTACACTGTGGATTTCGGAAACCACGAAGAATAAAGCTCTCTTACAATCAGCTTGAAACTTATATTTCATATGACCAGAGAATTTGCGCTTGTCCATTGGGGGATATAGGAAGCCCAGAACACATATTTTTTAGATGTCCCTTTAACGATGAGGCACATAGAGAAAACATTGACCCCCTGCTGGTGAGGCTTACTGACCTCCCGGTAAAGCAAAAATTTGATCTTCTCCTGTTAGGCAATGTTACGGTAAAATCTGGGTGCAAGGCTGCTCTGCCACCCAGCTCGTCGGACTAAGTCCGCGGGTCCCTGCGGAGGAAAATGAGCTCAGCCGGAGACAGGAGCAAGCTGCAGAAGATCCAAGTTTATTGCGCAACAGGTTCAAGGCGAGATTGAACAGCGAGAAAGGGGTGACATGAACTTTTGAAACTTCCCTCCATGTCCCAGAATACAGTGGTGCCCCACAAGACGAATGCCTCGCAAGACGAAAAACTCGCTAGACGAAAGAGTTTTCCGTCTTTTGAGGTGCTTCGCAAGACGAATTTCCCAATGGGCTTGCTTCGCAAGATGAAACGTCTTGCGTGTTCTTGCGAGTTTTTTCCCTCCCCCCCCGCTTTTTCTAAGCCGCTAATAGCCGCTAAGCCGCTAATAACGCTAATCCGCTAAGCCGCTAATAGCCGTGCTTCGCAAGACGAAAAAACCGCAAGATGAAGAGACTCGCGGAACGGATTAATTTCGTCTTGCGAGGCACCACTGTACAGTGCAAAATACATCCCAGTTACATCATGAATACATTAAGAAGAGGTTGGGTTACACAGATTACATCATGAATACATTAAGAAGAGGTTGGGTTACACAGGATTAACATATGGAGGAGGGAGGGGGGAATATGCAGAGCTGGAGATATGCGCAGATAAGTACATCCTGAGTACCGGTGATGAGAAGACAATGGTCCATGTACTGGCATTGCCCAGAGGAAAGGCTTGGCAGAGTGATTTGACAGGATTAGGGTCTTGACACCTTGCTTGAGGGATTATGGAGGACAGGGGAGGTGTCATGGAGTCCTAGAGAAATTGAGCAAATTGGCACGTTGAGTTTCTATGAATTTTATAGATTTTAGTCCCTTTTGACATTGACAATTGGAAATAAATGGATATATTGTAGCGAAGAAGAAGGTGAAGAAGACATGCCCCCCCCTCCGTATCAGCAAAGACCACAAGACGACTCAGATTGTCGCCAGATTCTGCGCACAGATCTGTAGGCACAGACCATCCCCCAATTCAATCTAGTTTGTTAAGAAAATCTCCAAACCCAGATCCATGGGCAAGACTGGGCCATTTCTCTAAGACAGTCTGTTTTAAAGTTTTTATGTGTTTATATGCCTATTGCACTTTTAAACTTAAAATATATTGTTGTATATTGTTTTAAATGTTTGTTTTGCTATTGGGATTTTGGTTCCATTTGTGTTTCTCAAGCTGGTCTCTGACCGTAATAAATTTCATGTTTCATACGCTGCTGTGCAATCTATCCTTGGCTGCGCTAGAAATAATATTGTGAAGGATAAAGATAAGATCACAACACTGCTGTAGACTGATTGCTATTTAATGACACCAAGGAGAATTTCTGAGCGATTTAGGACATTTTTCAAGGGCACATTTCAAGCGCACCGGACAAGAATTATTATTGGTGGTATTTTATCTCAAACACTGACATTAGGGATATCAGAAACTGGCGCTCTTTGGCAGTCAAATTTGGGAAGCTGAATCATGTTGCCTTCAGCCCATGTAGCTAAATCAATTATAGCTAAATCAATTAAAATTTCCAAAGAAGTCCAATTTGTCTGCAACACTACAGAACTAGAAGAAAACTAGAGTAGGGTGTTTAAAAAGAGCCCAAAGCACACGGAGTTCACTATTAACAGAACATCCATATTTACCACCTGCAAAAAAACAATCCTGTTGTTACATTGTTCTATTCCGCTGAATGGGAGTAATTTTAAATCTTACAAGTACAGTACGTTCTCAGCTATGTCAACAAAAAGAAAGCCATCATCACTGAGCTTTTGCTTCGTTACACCAGAGTCCATTTGGGAGAAATAAAAGGCTTTTCTTATCTAAGTGGGATAATATTGACTTTACAACAATCAAGTTTAACTTAACACTTCAGAAAAACGGGACACAGCATGTGATTCAATATGCCAGCTTAGAAGGTCCATATGGCTGGTGTTCTCGAAATTCACCGTTATCATGTTAAATTAGCTTGAAAAACACTTAGCACAAGTACTTTGATAATCAATCAAGGGATCGTTCAAAGTATTTTTTTTTAATGCAAGTCAGGGAAAAGGGACATGAGGATATCTGGAAAGCAATGTCCCGCTTTTCCCCAGGTGGGTTATCCCTGTGATACTTACAGCAGAAGCGACAACTTGCTACTGTCCAGAGGCTTTCTACGCTAGGGTTATTTATACAAGAACTTTAATCCTGCCCTTCTATCATGCAAATATTACTCAGGAAAGCTTACAATGGTTAAGATCACAATTTCAAAGCAAAACAACAACAATAAGTACAGACAAGCATAACATAAAAACAGTGGGTAAAAGGTAGATTATAAAACTACCCCCCCAAAAGCTTTCTATAACTGGTGCTAGAGACACAAGTAGGACCACCCCCACTCCAATAATAATAATAATAATAATAATAAAGGTAAAGGGACCTCTGACCATTAGGTCCAGTCGTGGCCAACTCTGGGGTTGCAGCGCTCATCTCGCTTCATTAGCTGAGGGAGCCGGCGTACAGCTTCCGGGTCATGTGGCCAGCATGACTAAGCCGCTTCTGGCGAACCAGATCAGTGCACGGAAACACCGTTTACCTTCCTGCCAGAGCGGTACCTATTTATCTACTTGCACTTTGACTTGCTTTCAAACTGCTAGGTTGGCAGGAGCAGGGACTGAGCAACGGGAGCTCACCCCATCGCAGGGATTCGAACCGCTGACCTTCTGATCAGCAAGTCCTAGGCTCTGTGGTTTAACCCACAGCGCCACCTGCGTCCCACAATAATAATAATTATATAATAATAATGATAACCCCATCCTAATAATATTAATATGAATCATAATGGGAAGACAACACAAGTTTTCATCTGTTTTACTGTCTCTTAGGCAGATCTATGATTAAAATATGTGGGTTGCAGGTTTTTTGTTTTTGTTTTTTGAAGAAAGTTACTGATTCTTCCTTTCTTTTCACTAACCCCCGTCATTATTTCGCTGCGGCCTCCCTCTTCTCTCGCACCTTGAACAGTCCCTTTTGACAGCGACTGGTCTGTAGAGCGGGGGCCCCAATGTGACCTCCCAGACCTGCTTTGGACCACAACTCCCATCAGAACCAGCCAGCTTGGCTAATGACTAGAGAGGATGAGAACTGTAGCCCACCAGCATCCGCGCAGCCTCCACTCAGCTCACACAAGGCAGTCGTCAGCTTTGGCGGGTTGCACTTGTGCGGAAAATGCCGTTGTCTGCATTCAACAAAACACCCAACACCCTGCTGGGAGATGAGCATCGGAGGGAGAAGGATGGTAATGGCGGACAAGTCCTTGTTCAAGGAAGTTGGTCTGTCCTCACTGGTCTTCTCTTTAGGGTCGCCTTGGGCAGAGCTTGCAAATCCAGTGGTACCTTGGTTCTCAAACGCCTTGGTTCTCAAACACCGAAAACCCAGAAGTAAGTGTTCTGGTTTTCGAACATTTTTCAGAAGCCGAACGTCCTATTGGCTATTGTTTCTGGGGCACCTGCACCAATCAGGAGCTGCGCCTTGGTTTTCGAACATTTCGGAAGTCCGACGGACTTCCGGAACATATTAAGTTTGCCGCTTTTGTTTTTGCTATTTATTTTGCGTATTTGTTTTTGAGGCTTTTTCGGTTCATTTGTTTTTGTGACTGTGTGGAACCCAGTTCAGCTACTGATTGATTGATTGATTGTGTGGCTGCGGAAATGGATAAAAGCCCCCCATCCAAACAATGACTATCATCAGTGCAGGTAAGAAAAAATATTAATTTTAATTTCTATCATCTACAATACTGTCTTATTTATTTTACAGTACAGCACATTGATTATTGCTTTCATTTTATGGATCAATGGTCTCGTTAGATAATAAAAATTCATGTTAAATTGCTGTTTAGGGGTTGTTTTTAAAAGTCCGGAATGGATTAATCCGTTTTGCATTACTTTCTATGGGAAAGTGTGCCTTGGTTTTGGAATGGACTTCTGGAACGGATTAAGTTTGAGAACCAAGGTACCACTGTAATGGCTTATGGCAATGGCCCATTGCCCTATGACTCAAGTTATCCTTGTGGTGCAGCTTCACTCATGCAAGTGACGTCATTGCCCAAGACTGACTTCCCAGGATGCACCTCTTCTCTCTGATTCCAACCACCTTCCTCTGTAAATTTTGCTGTTTCCTAACCTTCCTGGGACACGGGTGGCGCTGTGGTCTAAACCACAGAGCCTAGGGCTTGCTGATCAGAAGGTTGGTGGTTTGAATACCAATTACAGGGTGAGCTCCCGATGTTCAGTCCCTGCTCCTGCCAACCTAGCAGTTCAAAAGCACACCAGTGCAAGTAGATAAATAGGTACCGCTATGGTAGGAAGGTAAACGGCGTTTCCGTTCGCTGCTGTGTTTCACCAGAAGCGGCTTAGTCATGCTGGCCACATGACCTGGAAGCTGTCTGTGGACAAACGCTGGCTCCCTCAGCCTATAGAGCGAGATGAGCGCGTAAACCCAGAGTTGTCCATGACTGGACCTGATGGTCAGGGGTACCTTTAAGCTTGCTGATACCACTTTCATGGGCTTAGATGGTGCTGTTTTTGGCTACAAAAAGATCCACACTCAGAGTTTGCTATTTTTATATACAATTCCAGGATTAATAATTTTTTTAATGCATGCATATCAGGCAAATCCAGTGTCCTTTAAAATCCTACGACGTTGGCAGCCAGCTATCTTTCTTTGCAGTATTAAGTAGGTTATGCTGACTCACCGACGCAAGGTGCCTAAAATATATGCAAAGGTTCTGTCGTCCAAGAGGAAGATGAAAAACTAGATAGAAGAAGCTACTGCACAGTTTCACAACTAAGGTTCCTTGGGTTGTTTCTTTTCATATACTCCTGGGGAAACAGAGGCCTAGCGCTGAGGGCACTTTTGAACTCAGAACTTTCTAGACAGGCTACTTGCAATACCGGCTGGTTATGTCCAGAATCCATAACATGTGATTGATTACTAAAAAAAGTTAGTTTGCAAAAATGAACTGCTTCCTTTGTGAGCGAGCCCCCAATTTGTCAGAGCCAATCTGTTTTTTTGTTTTTCTCAATTTATTTGTTTCATTTGGACAAACTATCCTATTTGTGATACACACTCTGTACATTCAGATCCCCAAAGACTGAAAATTGAAATCATCATCTTCGATAAATAATGCCCTACGCATAATGATAAACATTGGCAACCCTAAGGAAGGCGATTCTGCAATTCACATTCAATTAAGATATATTGCTAAATCTGCATACCATATACTCTCAGCTTTAGACTCTAATACAGAAAATATAAGCCAGGAATCAGAAGAATACAGATTAGCTACTGCAGGTCCCATGGCCAAATCTGATTACCTGCTGGCTCCTCTGTTGCAATTTCAGAAACAGGAGGGGTGTGTGGAAGTAATGTTATCCCTGATAAATGGAGCTTGCTAGCAGTCTACTTAGGATGGCCAGAGCCCAAACACATTTATCTCCCTCAGTGCAGATCAGGAACGAAAGAAAAATAATCTTTAGAAAACTGTTCTTTAATATTTAAGTTTTAGATTACAACTTGCCATTTGAATTTTTCTTATGCTTTTTATGGTAGCATCCTACAATGGCTTGTATTAGAACTTGTCCCAATTTTTATTCCAGCTTCCTCCTACAGTATTCCAGGAATCATCTTATAGGAAAGTTGCACAAAATGGCTATCCAGTAGCCATTTCCCTCCCACGATGTCCAAAATAAGTAAAATTTTTATTACAAGGAATAAAAAAACCCATAAATTTCATTCTTTGTCGAGAAAGAACTTGTCTTTGCAATAATTGTCAACATCAAAAAATTTTGGTTACATCATGCCCACATGCTGTAAATTAAGGTTTTCTAAACCTAGTTTTTCTGCCAAAAAAACTAGGCTACAAGTGCATTTATAAAAAAAAAAATTAGGCATTTATAAGATCTTTTGAGTGCTGGTGTATTTTTTTTCTGAAATCCTCACCATTTTTATTGAGCTCTGTGTAAAATTTCAAAGAGATCTGATCATTGGTTATGGAGAAAAAAATACAGTGGTACCTCGGGTTAAGTACTTAATTCGTTCCAGAGGTCCGTTCTTAACCTGAAACTGTTCTTAACCTGAAGCACCACTTTAGCTAATGGGGCCTCCTGCTGCTGACGCGCCGCTAGAGCACGATTTCTGTTCTCATCCTGAAGCAAAGTTCTTAACCGAAGGTACTATTTCTGGGTTAGCAGAGTCTGTAACCTGAAGCGTATGTAACCTGAAGCATATGTAACCCGAGGTACCATTGTAAAATGTACACAAGGGTATCTCGTGCCGAGGGTCTCAAGAGGGACAGACAACGCAGATTTAACAAAACTTCGAAGTGCTATAAAATTAAAACCATTTGAGATAGAGGAGGGAGATTTAAGGGGGTTTCTTTCAACCATAAGGGAAGGTTGTACACCAAATTTCATCAACATCCAAGAAGGAGGGTGACCTCATCTTCTTGAAACAACATGGAATGACCCGCTAAATACTGAATGTACAACTCTTCTGAGAATTAACTGCCCCTGATTCCACCCTGAGTCACAGTGCCATGCACAGCCAATTCTTTAGCTTCTCCATAGCCCAATGCAGATAATGAGATGCTGAGCTAGAAAATGCAACTCTACCCAAATATTTTTGTTTGGAAAGACAAGAAGATACCATGGACCAGAACTATCTATTTTGTCCCCTTAATGCTGATTTTTTCAGAAGGAAGAAAATTACTAGTACAATTAACAAAACAAGATCAGATTTAATGTTCACCCTTAAAGGGGAAAAAGAGTGAAATACAAAGTCACACGTCTCTTTATTGTGAAGTCTTACACAAGAATTTTAACTTGCTCTCTTTACAGTCTTCTTCAGTCAGAAAAATAAAAAATAGAAATTACAGTTTTGTGAGAGCTTTTTAATGTGTGGTTAAAAGGAGTAACTCTTTCCACTTACAAATCATAACCTCTATAAGGAAAGCTATTCTAAAGCCATAAATTAAACCAAGCATTGCCAAGCTAAAATTACGCTCACTTTGAAGTTTCCCGCTTGCTAATATAAAGACTTTTCAGGCCCTACGAACAGACTCCTGGAAACTACAGCGCTGAAATTTAAGGGAACGACCCTCAGCTTTGCTATCACATATAACCCAAAACAGTCCAATTGCTTGTGAAACCTCAAAAACAGGGCAATTGTTCTTCTCTAGCTCAAGGATAGGATATATAATAAAATGTAACCCAAAATTGTTAAGGTACCCTCCAGAACGCCTCAATCTGAGTGTATGTACAATTTAGGAACATACAGAGGAGGGGAATCTGGCCCTCCAGATGTTCTTGGACTACAACTTCCATCATCCTTCATGCTGGCTGGGACTGATGGGAATTGGAGTCCAATAACTATTAGCTACATCTTCCCCATCCCTGAGCTACTGCGGGGATCCACATTTTTGGGATGCCCTTTGCGCTGAGACAAAATCTATGGTTACCATCAGCCAGCCCTGTGTTTCCTCTGACTCAGGGTATCGCCTAGCATCGTGCTGAGCTTTCAAATCACTCAGAAGCAGCAACATTTCTTGCTATTTTCCAAATAATCTCACAGTCTGGTGAGGGGAGAGACAACTACCCTCACCTGTGTCTTCCAAGGCTCAAGATGTGCATTTGAGGACCCTTTGGTGCCAAAATACAACATGGGCGAGAACACGGTGGATAAAAATCAAAGATTTTTTTTAAAAAAATGATTTTTTAAAATTTTAATTGGATTTTTAAAATAAAATGATTTTGGAGGGGAAATCTTTCTAAAGATAGTTTTCTATTTAAGTTACATTATAATCTAAAGGCTATTAATCAGAAAATAAGGATTTGTTTTAAGTTTTTCATGTGTGCTAAAACTCAGTCTAAGTTTTTTTTTTTAATAGTTTAACCACACCAGTTAACAAACATGGATACATATGCTATAATGTTATTGTTTTAGTTAAACAAATTGTTAGTAAGGAAATGATTATTTTTCTCCCTCCAATAAAGTACAGCAGAAAAGTGGTCCACATATAAACAGTTAACTTAGTAAACCTCACATTAATTTCATAATTATCGATCTATGAATTTCTAATAGTATAACCAAATCAGTAATTTTTGATAGAACTGTAAAAGCTACTCTGAACATTTATTATTCCAAAAACGAAACCTTCATCTGGCTGTATATATTAAGATTATAGCAGCAAGAATGAATCTTTTGGTAAAAAAAAGATTTAAACCAAGTCTTACTGACTAGTGATTTAAACCCAGTCTTACTGGCTAGTGATTTAAATCATGATTTTAAACAATTCAATTTAAATCAAATTCACCCTGGCCGGGAACGAGGCATCAAAATGTGGGCTGCAAAAATCACTTCACAATAAAGTAGCGTTCCAAGACAGAGCGACACTCATGGACTCAAATATTGAGACACAGGAAGTCCATTGCTACTTTGGGCTTTGATCTGGAAGTGGGGCTTCCAGTAGCTACCCGGAACTATATCTGGAAAAGCAAAGTTCATCTGCTTTTACACACACACACACACACACACACACACACACACACACAAATATTCTGTGTCTGTATTGCTAGTTAATTCTGATCAACTACTGAAAATTGTTGCTCCCATTCCCCCTATGACATGGCTGAAACAAGAGGTCAAAACTCGTACCCAGTACATCCTAATAAAGAAGCATTCAGAACACAGTTCCCTCCCAGGCTCCTGGCAGAGTTCCAGGAAACTGATGTGATGCGCAGTCTGGCAGATCTCAGTCCTACACAAAGCCTTTCTGCCATCAAGCTGATTTATTCCAGCAGAACCTTGCAGAAGTCTCTTAGCCTCCATCACAAGTGCTCAGGCTGAAGTTTTCTAAATGTGCTTTTGACTCTCAGGTCATGCAGCAGAAAAAAAACAAGTTGTTCGTAATGTTTTGTTCTTTCGGAACAATGCTGCATTTTTTGTCATTTAGGGGTAGCTACGTGGAGAAATGAGCTAGAACACAGCAAAGCCTAGGGCACATCTATAAAGTACTTTGTTCCTTTAACATATCAGGCAATTTCCATGCATATATTTCTGAAAACATTTTCAGAATGTTTTTATATGTTGCTACGTTAAACGTTGGAAACCTCCCTTAATTTTAAGGCGGCCAGGGCAGTGTTAGAAACTGTGATAGAAAAGCTATTTGCCACAAGGCTCCTGGGTTGTAAGTGCCAAAACAAAGTGTATAGTTGCGTGCATATATTGAGCAACACTTTATACTTTTTGAAAAGCATGAACTAAAATGTGCCTATTTTGGTGCTGCGCTACTCTGCAGATCAGCTGATTTGTGCAGCAGCGCAGCACCAAAAGACATGCAAACCAGCTGATTCATGGGGCAGCGCAGCACAAAAAAAAATACACATGGCAACCATTGGCAACCATAAAGTATAATTTGGCCACAGGAAGACACTATACAACGCCTGAAAATAGAAGGGGCAGTTTTAAAGTAATAGCTTCTGCAGCCAAACATTTATCATCACTTTTATGAGCGTGCACACACACACATACACATCTTCTCTTACTACACCAGTACAGTGAATAATTCTACTAAGAACTATTTTGGTGACTGATCACAAACTATGCACTAAGATCTCCCAGGTTAACTTACTATTTAAAAAGCCAACTTTTGACAGACCTGCCCGTAGCTACAATGTATAGTCCAGTCCTGCATCTTAATAGGTCAGGCAGGTAGCATGAATGTTTGCTTGACACAAAACATCCTTCACAGGAGAAATGTGCAGATGTGATGCTGCATGCTGGGCAAGTTAATATTCTGCACAAGGACATTTATTTCATACTTCCTGGAAGTCACAATGAAGAAAGAGGAGCTTCGGCTTAAGTAGTTCTGTGATGGAATAAATCCAAATGACTGAGCTAACTCATAGCAAATCCTCAATCACAGTGATCTCTTTAAACCATTTCTGGTGAAGCTGAACCTGTAGAATGCACTTGCTTTAGCACAAGCTTGAGACTCACTTCCCAGATCTGTGAAGCAGAGACCCCATGCATGAAAAGAGCAGACTTTTAGATAAACCTCCTATCCATTGTGCATCTAAAAGGTAAAGGTACCCCTGCCCGTACGGGCCAGTCTTGCCAGACTCTAGGGTTGTGCGCTCATCTCACTCTAGAGGCCGGGAGCCAGCGCTGTCCGCAGACACTTCCGGGTCACGTGGCCAGCGTGACAAGCTGCATCTGGCGAGCCAGCGCAGCACACGGAACGCCGTTTACCTTCCCGCTAGTAAGCGGTCCCTATTTATCTACTTGCACCCGAGGGTGCTTTCGAACTGCTAGGTTGGCAGGCGCTGGGACCGAGCGACGGGAGCGCACCCCGCCGCGGGGATTCGAACCGCCGACCTTTCGATCGGCAAGTCCTGGGCGCTGAGGCTTTAACCCACAGCGCGACCCGCGTCCCATAGTGCATCTACTATATGGCTAAAGCGAGATGCTCTATAAGAGGCGTATATAACTTCAAAACTAACGTGGGGCTTGGTCCTCAGCTTTCCATCCCATAGTTTAGCACAGTGATGAAGACTGTGTTACCTGTGTTCTCTTGAGCATTCCACACAGGAGTGGTCACCTAGCTGTGCAGCAAGACTTTTCAAACAAGTTGGCTTTCAATCCTTGTGAGGCAAAACAAAGCACCCAGCCATTCTTAGAAAACAGATTCTTTTTTTAAAAAAAATATCCTGCTTCCTGTGCCTTATTTCCCTTTAAGCTTTGTCGGAAGCGGGTTGTTTTGGCATTTCAACTATTTAGCTGAGTAAGGGTAATTGTGGGTCACATTGAATCAGAACCGGGAAAAAGTTCGAAATTCATCCCATTTTGATTACAATGTGCCTCAAACAACTCAGCTTATTCTAACAGCAGTTATCTTAGAATCATAGCCCTTTAACTTGCTGAAAAGTGTTAAACTTGAGATAGATTTGTGCTCCAAGATATTCTGCAGAAAACTCATCCTAGTTTAACCGAAACAGAGCATCTATACCAAGAGAACTCGCCATTTCATTCCATGTTTCTGTCCCTGCCTGCCCTAAATAGAACAGATTGCAGGCAGCTGCGATTGCAAAACTGCTGCAGGCCACATGAACGGAGAGGCATTAATAAAAGCTTGTAAAGATCTCCAGAACTTTATAGAGCCAACCAAGTCTTCTAGGCAACAGATGTGACCTCAAAAGCAGCCCTGGTAAAAGTCACCAGAGCCAAGCTTTTAGTGGCTACTGAGTACAGTGGTGCCCCGCAAGACGAACACCTCGCAAGACGGAAAACCTGCTAGATGAAAGGGTTTTCCGTTTTGGAGGCGCTTCGCTAAACAAATTTCTCTATGGGGTTGCTTCGCAAGACGAAAAAATCTTGCGAGTTCCCGCGGTTTTTTTTTGCTTTTTTCGCCCTTTCCCTAAGCGCTAAGCCGCTTAACAGCTGATCTGCTGATAAGCCGTTTCTCAGCTGATCGCTAAAAGCCGCTAGACCAATAATAGCGCTAATCCGCTAAGCTGTCAATGGGCTTGCTTTGCAAGACGAAAAAACCGCTAGACGAAGAGAATCGCGGGACGGATTCTTTTCGTCTTGCGAGGCACCACTGTATCTGATACCCCAAACCCACACTTCTCTCAAGAAGCTCAGAGTCTCTTACACCTGGTTCCCAGATAATCTCATATATACGGTGAGGCCAGAGCAAGCCAAGACCAGGTGCTCAGCTTCAGCCACAAAGCTGCATCGTGAGCCTTCAGGGTATTCCAGATAAGGTGCAGCTGGTGTTTTATTACGGCACAGAAGCAACCCGGACAGATTGCATATCGCTAGGATAGTACATACTGGCAAGCAGCAGCACTATGAGCCAGCAACACAAATGAAGTTAGTTCTTTGTCGTCGTCCTGTAACTGCACGTGCCAAGCCAAGAAACTGCGCATTTGGTTGCACCTTGAAGCACCCGCCATAGCTGAAGATTCGGGAACGATGGGGTTTTTCCCATTAAAAATGAAGAAAACGCATGTCCAAGAAACAAGGTCATAGAGAGAGCACCGGAAGATCAAACCATCTACAGTAGACCCGCATCCTGTTGTCACAATGGGCAACTGGATGCCTGTGATAAACAGGGGAGACCTCATGGTCTCCAAACCATGGACCTATCTCCTCCATTGCATCTGAAGGCATTTTGTCTTAAGAATTAGCATACTCCTGCATAGCAAACACAACTTGGTATCTTCACATCTCCTGTGTGTGTTTCCTTCCTCCTCTCCAGTCACCTGAAGCAGCGGTTACAGAGGTTTCATCACTCAAAAGGAACATCTGAGCTAGATTTGGGTCCTGATTTCAAAGATACTAATTCTCAGTATCTATGCATAGTCTTTTTTAAAAAAATCCCCTTAGCTAGAGTTGTCTAAAGCTAATGCAATGAGAGCGTGGTGGGATATAACATGGGGGAGAGCTCTAGGGAAAGTTAACTGAAAATACCCAACAATACCATGGGTAGCAGAAGGAATGAACCAAGATTAAGCACAGCAAGGCCAAAATGTGTCCTACTGGAAATAGAACGATTTGGAAGGGAAGGTTTAGTGGCAAAGATAGATACTCCTGCTATTAGCATTTAAGTGACAGTTACCCAGCATAAATACTGAGGCTCTTACATATACATTTATTCCCAGGAGTGGGGATTTTCTTCTAAGTAAACATGCATTGTGCAATACTCAGAAAATCAAATCATATTATTTCCCCCTTACAGCTGCTGCTACTGCACCAAAATTTGTTTTTTATTTAGGTGCAATGAAAGCACAGGTGTGTTTTGCATCCAGGTGGCATATTTTTAGGGTTTAATTAGGAACACATCAGGACCTGCATATAGTTTACTGCTCCACCCGCTACTGCCCTATTTTGACTCTTGGCTCAGAGAAGAGCCTGGTTAGAGTCTCCTTCATGAATGCAGTCACTTGTGGGACTCCTTCTGTATAGGAGACAGAAGTCAAGGGAAGTAGAGGCTGCCCTTTTTCCAGAGTTCCACTGCCATCCCCAGCACCACACCCACCTAAGTGAAATATGTCACCTGGCTATACATTGACAGGAATATACACCTCTCCAAATCTGGAAACCCACCATGATTCACCAGAAAGTTACTTTCCCTTCTGCATGTAACCACAGGGCAGAGCAGACTCTGCAAAGACACAACACAACTCTCCTGGAATATTAGCTAGGTGCCCACAGCTTCAGAAAGGTGTGCCGACCTAGCTGTCCATCACAGCCTTTGAGCATTACAGTTGCAGCCCAATTCTAAGCAAGTTTCCTCCGAAGCTCAAGTGAGTTCAGCGATGCTTTCTCTCAAGTTACCGTGCACCTTGCCTTCAGATCATTTTCACCAGAATGCCAGTCTGCTTTAGGAGACTAGACGAAAGCACATTCTCTCAATCTGGGAATTCATTCCACTTTGGGGCGATCCGGGTGTTTCCCCAAGTCTGGTGCAAGAACCCTTGGAGCTGGGTTCAAATTCCACTTTGAGTTACAGACCTTTGCGGCGGCCCTAGCCTGGACCACTGCAAGGATACCAATGCGGTTTGTTTGCACACCCGGAGGGGCAACACCCCGCGCGTGGCCTTCCTTCGGGGGAGGGCGGAGGAGGAAGAGGCGCGCGCGACATTGCAGAGGCGGGCCGAGGAAGCCGCTGCGCCGCCTGGCGCGGGCCGCTTCTTCATCATCGCTTGCGCGCCCGCGGCCAAAGCGCGCAAGCGGCGCAGCCCATGGCTCGACCCCAGCCCTCCCTCCCCGCCCCGTCCCGTCCCTGGACTTGCCTGGCTGGGGTCGGTGGCCTTGAAGACGTGGCAAGCCATCGGGGACTCGGGGTCGTCGGGCTGCGCCTTGATCAGGTAGGCGAAGTAGGTGAGGTCGTGGCTGTTGTGGATGAAGCGCGCGATGTGCTGCGCCTTGTGCTCGAAGATGAAGACGGCCGGGTTGGCGGCGCTGCTGGCCGACGGGATGCAGCGCAGGTTGGGCGAGCCCAGCAGCAGCAGCACTTCGCGGGCGGGCACCGCGCTGGGCTCCTGCTTCTGGCTGCGCCGACGGATCTCGGCCACCAGCCAGGGCAGCATGGGCAGCGTGGTGCGCCGGTCCAGGCACGACCAGCCCACGTACCACAGCCGGAAGCGCTTCTCCCCCGACGGCGCCTGGCCGACGCCTTGCAGCGGGTCGGCGGGGGGCTCCAGGGGGTGAGAGAACGCCCCGTCCGAGCTCGCCTTCTCCATGAGGCCGGCAGGAGCCCCCGCCAACGGCGTCCTCGGTTTCCTTTGCGGCGTCCGAAGAAGGAGCGCAGCCTTGCGCGGCGGCCCTCGGAAAGCAGGTCACCTGCAGCTCAGCGCGGCTCCCGGGCGAGGAAACGGGCCGCAAGGGGACATCTCATGCCCTTCGCGCCTGGATCCCGGTGCCGCGATCCCTCGGGGTGCTGCAGGGCTCCGCGGCGCGACCCTCTCCCAGCACCCGCCGCGCTCCTGCGGGTCTCCGTCCGCGCCCGCCTCCTGCGCCCGCCCACCCCGCCGGGCAGCGCCAGTGAGGCGGCCGCGAGGGCTGCCTCCTCCCGCCTCCTCGGAGCGAGGGGTGGCGCACGGAAAGGCGACGCGCCTGGGAGGCGGGCGGGACGGCTTGGCCCGCCCTCCCCTGCAGTTTGCCCGCAAAGGAGACTGACTCGCCGCGTCGTTTCCCGACGGCCAAAACGAAACGGGATGCGCCTCCCTCCCTCCCTCCCGGAGGCTCCCCGTCCCCGCCTCGACGCGGCTGCAGAAGCCGATCCGGGCTCCAGCCAGCCTAGGCGAAGCGACCGTCCTCTCGCCGTCTGCGCATCCTCCGCGCCCGGCGCGCATGTGTGCGCGTCGGGCCGCCCATGCCCAGCAGCAGCAGAAGGGGAGGAAGGAGCGGGGTCGGCGGCTTCATGCACGCCCCCTGCGCGGACCGCGGGCTGCCGCAGGTCGGATCTAGCGGCGAGATCCGGCAGAGGGGTCGCAAGCGCGATCCTGAGCGGGTCAACTTGGAAGTTTAAGCGCGGGCTTCAGTGGCGTCTTTTGCGCCCGGGTTGCGCGCCTGACTTCTTGCTTGGTAGTCGCCGCCGTCGAACCAGCGCAACTTACGCGTCAAGGCTCTAACTTAGGTGGGGGGGGGTTGGTAGAGGAAACAAAGGGGGGAGGGGCTGGTGTACGGAGGGATTTATTGTGACATAAGCCACAATAACGCCACAAGGGGCGTAATTCCCAGCCCTGTCGTAATGCAATGAGCGTTGCTGGATATTACTCCCTGAGGTGCTATGAGGTGAAAGAAAAACACCCAAGATTCAATATTAAAAATAAATGAAGCTGGCAGAGTGGTGCAGAGCTAACAACTTGCTCATAAATACAAGGGAGACAAAGGAGCTTGTGGTGGACTTCAGGAGACAGAAGAGCAATGTCCAGCCACTTTTGATTGATGGGGTCTGTGTGGAGAGGGTAACAACGTTCAGATTTTTGGGTATTGAATTACAAGAGGATCTGTCCTGGAGTGCCAACACAAGGGGGCTTGTGAAGAAGGCGCAGCAGAGACTGTACTTTTTGAGAATCCTAAGGAAAAACCATCTTCCGCAGAAACTGCTGCTTGCCTTCTATCACTGCGCCATTGAGAGCGTGCTCACTTATGGCTTATGTGTGTGGTACGGAAGCTGTACTACCCAGGACAGGATGGGGTTGTGCAGAGTTGTGAAGGCAGCAGAGAGCGTTGTTGGCTGCCCACTCTCCACCTTAGAGCAGATTTATGCCACAAGGTGCCATAGGAAGGCACTGGACATAGTAAAAGATCCATCGCATCCTGGTCACTGTCTCTTCGAGCTCCTGCCGTCGGGACGGAGATACGGGACGATGAAGACAAGAACGAGCCGTCTCAAGAACAGCTTGTTCTCCAGAGCGATCTCGGCCCTGAATGGGAAACCTGGACTTTGAAAGTCATCTAATCTTCCTTGCTGTATTATACTGTATTGTTTTAATTAGTGTTTTTATAGTTGTTCTGATTTTGAGTGGAGTGCCCTACCTGGGTGGATGGAGCAGCCAAGTAATTTCGTTGTCCCCGAGAGGGGGCAATGACAATAAAGATATTATTATTATTATTATTATTATTATTATTATTATTATTAGCGTTCCCTGCATGTGAAGACAGGCTCCAATGGATTGAGCAGATGAGACCATTAGCGAGTCCAAAGGTGGAAAAGATGGTTTCTGCTCGTGCTGTAGAGGGAAGTGAGGGGCAGATGGGGCTTGTCCACCTGGGAAGGGAGCCCATCTAGGAGAAGAAAAACCCTGACCCTAAACCTCCGCTGCCTTGCCGAATTTTTCCACGAGAGATTAAAGAGTAAACCCAACACCCATCCCCGAGATGGCTGGGTGGGGGTCTCGTACGCCGCCTTTCGGCAACTCCCGCTCTGCTTTCCTCTGGACGGGGGTCCCAGGCCCTGTGGAGGTGCTGCTAAGAAAGAATGGTGACCTGGTATTCTGAAGTCAGAGGGACTTCATATGAAACAAGCCCACTTAGGGGGGTCTTGCAGCAGGTCAAGTTCAGGGCATAAGAAGCCCCATGGAGCTCTGCCTGGTGTGTCATGCTTGCGCCCAAGGCCAGAACATGGATTGTCTGAGGCGCAGTGGTGGCTGGTGCCCATTGGAACCGCAGAGCCAGTGTCAATTATTTCTAGTTTTGGCCTCCGTGCTGAGTTGTCTGAGGACAACGCTGAGGAAAACTGAAAGCAGGCAGGTGGGGACTGGCTGGCTGGCCGCTGATTGAGGCTGGTGCCCAATTTGCCCTAAACCATCCTGCTCTGTAGGGGTGTTGTTTTAATCATTCATACCTAGGAAGAGATGGGTCTCTGTCCATCTCAAACCCCCCCCCCAAGTCCACATTTTAAGGTTTTATAGGCTATATGGTACACTTCCTCCAAAATACTATAGATTTCCAAGAGGTAGTGTTGTATTTGATTTGTAGGTTAGGGGCTGGCGCCTTAAAGACTACGGCTGCACATCTTATAGACTAGACCAGTGGTTCCCAAACCCTCGCCTTCCCCTTATAAAACAATTAAAGGCTGCTACTGAAGCCTGTTTATTTGAAAGCAAGAACTACTGAAACCAGCAGCCTTTTTTTGAGGGTAAATACAAAACGGCACTCCCTCTCTCCTGTCTCATGATCCGGTGATCCATTCACATCAACCCATCCCATAATCCCCCCTCATCTCCTGACAGGCTTATCCACTTATTTCATCATTTGGCGTCTTATCCCTTAATCCGCCTACCATTTGTTATCCTCAAAGCCCTGCAATGGCTCAATACTTGGGAGAAAGTGTTTCAATGGCATTTTGCTCATGGAAGTCAGTGTTTAGGGTTCATATTTGGGTATGCTAGGTTGCGATCATGACTGTTAAAACACAAGCGCACACACATACACACACAGATTGGCTGTGCAGCTCTGCAGCTAGTTTAGTAATCTTCAAACTATCCTCAGATCCAGTTCCCAGGGGAGGCTGCTGGTGCAGCATCTAGAATCTGAACTCAAATGCAGAAAGTTGCAACACTAGAACAGCACCCATCATCCTAGGAGACTGCAGGTAGGAACTTCTGCATCAGAGCTTGTGCTGGCTCCTTGCTGAATGTGATGGAGCCCAAGGATTACTTATTAGTCATTATTGTCACCACAGCTTGAGATACAGATCTTCCTCCTACTCCATGGGTAGGCAAACTAAGGTCCGGGGGCTGGATCTAGCCCAATCGCCTTCTAAATCGCCTGCGGATGGTCCGGGAATCAGTGTGTTTTTACATGAGTAGAATGTGCTCTTTTATTTAAAATGCATGTCTGGATTATTTGTGGAGCATAGGAATTCGTTCATTATTTTTTTTCAAAATATAGCCCGGCCCCCCACAAGGTATAATGGACAGTGGACTGGCCCCCTGCTGAAAAAGTTTGCTGACCCCTGTGACCTACTCAGTAGGTTTTTCTATGCAGAGGCTGGTTTATATAAACAAGATAGGACTTAAGCACTTTAAACTCTATTTCATTATGCAGTTTGCAAGTAGTACAGTATCTTATTCTTTTTGCTGGTGGTACAGCGTTTTACACTGTGCTCCATTTTGTTCCTTCTTTTCTACCTGCTTGCTGTATGTTCATCTATAAAATCAGATAGATATATATAGATATATATATATATACACACACACACACACACGGTATATATATATAAATCAGCAAGAGATGATAGAGAGAATATAGCCAAAGGTGACTTCAACTTAAGCCTCTTCTCCAGAGAGCCACTGGCCTTATTTCAATTTCTACAAAATTCCAGAGGAATCTACACTGCCCTAAAATATTCACTGCCCCTGTTAATAGCAGTTAAAAGGCCTCTTAGTAATTTCTATAGGTTTGCGACAAGGCAAGAAACTTGTCGAAATAAAGAGTGGATGAACTGTTGACTCCTACCCAGACCCTCCATTGAAGAGACCATGACTGTGGAAGAGCAGCAGCAGACAGGGGCTGAGGGCTTATGCATCAAATTATAACTTCCTAAACTTAACTGCTGGGTCAGCATTCACTGCTTGCTTCAGGGCTAGTTTGGGAGGAAAGGACACGGGTTATACATCAGGAAAGGAGAGAGCAATTACTTTAATAATAATAATAATAATTTATTATTTGTACCCCGCCCATCTGGCTGGGTTTCCCCAGCCACTCTGGGCAGCTTCCAACAGAGATAAAAAATACACTAAAATGTCACATATTAAAAACTTCCCTGAACAGGGCTGCCTTCAGATGTCTTCTGAATGTCAGGTAGTTGTCCATCGCCTTGACATCCGATGGGAGGGCATTCCACAGGGCGGGCGCCACCACCGAGAAGGCCCTCTGCCTGGTTCCCTGCAACTTGGCCTCTCGCAGTGAGGGAACCGCCAGAAGGCCCTCGGAGCTGGACCTCAGTGTCCGGGCAGAACGATGGGGGAGGAGACGCTCCTTCAGATATACTGGACCGAGGCCATTTAGGGCTTTAAAGGGCAGCACCAACACTTTGAATTGTGCTCGGAAACGTACTGGGAGCCAATGTAGGTCTTTCAAGACCAGTGTTATATGGTCTCGGCGGCCGCTCCCAGTCACCAGTCTAGCTGCCGCATTCTGGATTAGTTGTAGTTTCCGGGTCACCTTCAAAGGTAGCCCCACGTAGAGCGCATTGCAGTAGTCCAAGCGGGAGATAACCAGAGCATGTACCACTCTGGCGAGACAGTCCGCAGGCAGATAGGGTCTCAGCCTACGTACCAGATGGAGCTGGTAAACAGCTGCCCTGGATACAGATTTGACCTGTGCCTCCATGGACAGCTGTGAGTCCAAAATGACTCCCAGGCTGCGCACCTGGTCCTTCAGGGGCACAGTTACCCCATTCAGGACCAGGGAATCCTCCACACCTGCCCGCCTCCTGTCCCCCAAAAACAGTACTTCTGTCTTGTCAGGATTCAACCTCAATCTGTTAGCCGCCATCCATCCTCCAACCGCTTCCAGACACTCACACAGGACCTTTACCGCCTTCACTGGTTCTGATTTAAAAGAGAGGTAGAGCTGGGTATCATCTGCATACTGATGAACACCCAGCCCAAACCTCCTGATGATCCCTCCCAGCAGCTGCATGTAGATGTTGAATAGCATGGGGGAGAGGACAGAACCCTGAGGCACCCCACAAGTGAGCGGCCAGGGGTCTGAACACTCATCCCCCACCACCACTTTCTGAACACGGCCCAGGAGGAAGGAGCGGAACCACTGTATGACAGTGCCCCCAGCTCCCAGCCCCTCAAGACGGTCCAGCAGGATGTCACGACTAAACCATACTTTAAGCAAGTACTCTGCAATAGAACCAAAGCTGTATTTAAAAGCCCATAATGGGGTAGCTGTTGTCCTTGTCCATGGAGTTTTCTTGGCAGGGATACTGGAGTGGCTTGCCGGTTCCTGCTCCAGGTGGATCATGCTTGGTCAAAACTCTCCACTATGACCTGTCCATCTTGGGTGGCCCTGCACAGCATAGCTCATAGCTTCTCTGAGTTATTCAAGCCCCTTTGCCACGGCAAGGCAGTGATCCATGAAGCTATGGTTTTCCCAGTAGTGATGTATGGAAGTGAGAGCTGGACCATAAAGAAGGCTGATCGCTGAAGAATCGATGCTTTTGAATTATGGTGCTGGAGGAGACTCTTGAGAGTCCCATGGACTGCAAGAAGATCAAACCTCTTCATTCTTAAGGAAATCAGCCCTGAATGCTCACTGGAAGGACAGATCGTGAAGCTGAGGCTCCAATACTTTGGCCACCTCGTGAGAAGAGAAGACTCCCTGGAAAAGACCCTGACGTTGGGAAAGATTGAGGGCACAAGGAGAAGGGGACGACAGAGGACGAGATGGCTGGACAGTGTTCTCGAAGCTACCAGCATGAGTTTGACCAAACTGTGGGAGGCAGTGGAAGACAGGAGTGCCTGGCGTGCTCTGGTCCATGGGGCAACGAGAGTTGGACACGACTAAACGACTAAACAACAACAACAATGGGCTAGCTAAGGGACATGAGTGGCGCTGTGGTCTAAACCAGTGTTTTTCACTAGTGTGCCGCGAGATGTTGCCTGGTGTGCCGTGGGAAAAATTGAAAAATTCGAAAGATTTAAAAATAAAGTATTTTATAATTTTTCCTTTTTCTGTTTACTTACTATTTCATAATAAAGTAATTATAAAATACTTTCTTTGTGTTGATTTGATTCCTATTCAAGAGAATTACTTTATATATAGTCAATATAGGCACAGAGTTAATTTTTTTAACATTTTCTAATGGTGGTGTGCCTCGTGATTTTTTTCATGAAACAAGTGTGCCTTTGCCCAAAAAAGGTTGAAAAACACTGGTCTAAACCACTGAGCCTTGGGCTTGCCAATCAAAAGGTCAGCAGTTTGAATCCCAGTGACGGGGTGAGCTCCCGTCGCTTGGTCCCAGCTCCTGCCAACCTAGTAGTTTGAAAGCATGCCAAAAAGTGCAAGTAGATAAATAGGTCCCGCTCCGGTGGGAAGGTAAACGGCGTTTCCGTGCGGTGCTCTGGTGTTGGTGTTCCGTTGCGCCAGAAGCGGCTTGGTCATGCTGGACACATGACCTGGAAAAACTGTCTGTGGAGTGGACAAATGTAAAGCCTGTAAAGCGAGATGAGCGCTGCAACCCCAGTCGTTCATGACTGGACTTAACTGTCAGGGGTCCCTTTACCTTTAATGGGCTAGCTGGGATCTTAAAAAAAGGGAACATGCATGCCTATGTGACAGCGAGACAATTTTGCTTATCGGATGCAGCCTCCTTGAACCACTCCTGATTTTTCAGAAGGCCCAAGGTTCTGCAGTCTGGGGCATGCACGGAAAACTACAAATCCCAGCCTAAAATTACTGTGTTTAAAACGTCTAGCAGCAGACAAGTACATTCACACACAGACTTAAGGTTCATAAGCAAAAGGCAGCAGACAGTCAGGGAAATAAAGGTGCAACAATTTTCCCCATCATTAGATTTAATAGAAAACAACAGCATTTTGGGTTCCCAAAATATGTGGCATGCCACGTTTCATGGGTAATAGGTTAATCAATATGCTTGAGCTAAAAATTAACAGAAACCACAAGCTTTATAATTGTGGCCTAACAGCACTCAGGCAACATCTCCTGCACAGTCCCACTTTTCTGGGTTCTTCTGTATGGTGAAAATCCTACGCCCACTACATTTGCTCTTAAGCAGCACGTGTGTAGCATTTCAGTATATAAGAAGGCATTTTACAGGCCTTTGAACATGAACAGTCCAGCAGATGGCCAAAATTGCGTAGGAAATGGAAATGACGCCTTCTCTTAGCAAAAACCACAATGTTTTAAGGCAAACAGGAACAGCTCATTTGGTTCAAAACAAACTGCGCGGGGCAGATGCTCAAACTGTCTCAAGGACGGCTGCCATTTCCTTGAACTGATTGTAGAAGTTCTAAAATGGAAAAGGGGGAAGGATATACGATTATTTGGATACACAGTAGCAGCCTACTTCAAACTGGTGCCCCCCCCCCAAATGTTTAGGACTAGAACTACCAAAATCTCTAACCGCTGCTCATGCTGGCAGAGGCTGATCAACGTTACAGTCTAAAATATTGGGATGACACAAGTTGGGAAAAGTTGACCTACAGTGTTTGGCTTGTATGTCCAAATCCCCAGTCAGGGCCTTTTCACACGTCTGCATTTCTTTAACCTCCCTTCTCTGCTCTAATGTCCAAATTCTCTTTTTCATTCTAGAGCCAATCATAGTACACCGTTACACAAAACGTATTTCAAAAAGTTGACGCATTTCCCCAGTTTTCGAGTCTTAAGTTAACAGGAACACAGAAAACCAACGGCGTTTCCATTGCAACCCAATTGATTTTTAACAAGTGGCAACCTTTAGAAGGGGTTATGTTATTATACAAACCTGAAATTGTGGGACCGTCATTTCAAATGTTTTGCTTGTTATGTGGCCTGAGGCATCTGCCACTTTTACTGCCATTGTAACATAAGGAGACTTCAAAGATTTGCAGCTGTCGGAGCTCACTGCCATCCCCAGCTTCCACTGAAAATCAATAAGCTGCAAATAAATAGAGAGAGAGAATCAGACACTGTGGCCAATATGAGTTCTTCAAGGCTGGCAGAATGCGCAAGTAGTGCGTTCAAATGCAGACCAAACCATGCTTTGGCATTCCATTAAACAGACTTGGGCACATGCGCATTTTCTTCCCCTCTCATGCTCATGTTCTCCCCTTGATATTCTGGTTCACAGCAAACCAGAGGGTGCTAATTCAGATGTGAACCAAGTTGTCGTCGATGTCAACAGAGCTGCGGCAAACCGCCACATTAAAACACAGCTTAGAAACCAATGGTCATTTAATTAATAATGATGTTTTTTGGTCTGAACCCTGGCTCATGGTTTGCTTCCCCCAAACAAACCATAAGCCCCAGTTTGCACAAAACAACATACCTACATCTGCAGCTCAGAGATAGCAGCCAGAGCCCTGGAAACTTTTGCACAGCATGCAACACTGTGCTGCTCGTTCATGTTAAACCATAGTGGGGGGTTTTCTAAATAACTATGGTTTAATGTGGTATGCAAACCAGGACACTGTGTCATGGGACAACAATAATATGCAACTAGAATTTTACACCATGCTCTGCAGAAGGAGGCTACCCCAGTGCAAACTTCCTTTGAAACAAATTGTTTTACCCGTCCAACAACTGCTACATTTTTGGCATCTTCCGACACTGTGATCGAGCTGCCCTGTTCGTTCCAGATGTGACGAAGAACCTGGATGGCTTGTTTCTGCAGAGTACCAGCTGCACCTCCTAGCCGGGTAGACAGGTCTTCTGGCGAGAGTTTATCTTTTGCTGCTGTGCTAAACAAAACAAAGCAAAGCAAAAAAAAAGAGAGGAGGGGAAAGGAAGACTTCACTGCTAGATTTTAAATAGAAAAGAGCTGATTTTAAATTTTGCTTGTCCCCTAGAAGACTGCTTTACACCTATTTTAGGGTTTTTGTAAAAAAAAAAAACCAAATAAAATAAAATACAATTAAACAAAATTAGATCATTTATCATACTTGTGGCTTGCTCGTCGTACAGTAAATTCTGGAATTATGTCACTTCAATCTCACAAATAACACTGTCAAGAAGGTTAAGCAGAGCATCATGGTTTGCCTTGGGCCAACGGTGTACCAAAGAGTATGTATGAGGAATTCCTATATATCGTAGATGATTATAGGGCAGGCTATAAAGGTAAATCAGTATTTTTAATTCACAGAAGCATGGCTCATAATTACAGATACTACTTTTCTTCCATGCAGTAAACAGTAGCGATATAGTTAAAGAGATCCAAGGACCATGTTTGCTTACCTGAATACAAAGGAAATGGCATTAACAACCTTTTCCAGGTCACTAGTGACTATTTCAATCCCAGCTGCCTGAAATCTCTAGGAGAGAAACGCAGTTCATAGGGTTTTAGCAGAGGACAAATTAATAATGGGTGTTGTTAAAATGCATGCAATATTGTTTTAGCTATTCAGTTTACCTGACATAGTTCCACTGTGTTCACAGCTGGGATCTGACACTGAAGATTCTGAATGATTTGCTGACACTGCAAAGAAAGATTTTAAATGGTTCTTAGATGACAACTACTTGCTAATTGCAAATGCAATTTGTGGAAATTAAAAGGATTCCCCCCCCAAACCCCGGAACGAAACAGCATTCATTTGCTTTCAATGGCAATAGAGTGATAAAATGGCGGTAGAAGAATCCCTGGTTTTAAGATCATTCAAAAACATGGCAACTGTCAATCAGCTAGTGACATCAACCTTATGGTAGGGAAAGCCTTGCCTGGAAAATTTTCATAATCTACCCACGGCTACAAGCTTTAACCAGAAGTTTTAGCTGACTGATTAATGCATACACATTTAAATAACCGAGACTGAGAGTTAAAGGGAAGATTTATTTTTAGGCTTCTTTGGCTCTAGTGAGCTACTGTACTAAAGGACGGCCAATAATTTAATGCTGTATTTTTAACACTCAATTGGGAGCCGCCCAGAGTGGCTGGGGAAACTCAGCCAGATGGGCGGGGTATAAATAATAAACTATAAACTATATATAATAAAAAAAATTAAATAAAAGGGCATTAAGGATGTCCCTTGCTTCTATTGTAAATTCTCTCGCATATCCATATTTCCAAGAATGGGTCTGTATCTGCCTTGCTAATATGAAAATTACCTTTAAACGGTAAACAATCAACTAAAGCTAATGGTCTGCCAAGAAAGATTCATTGTGCCTCTTGTTTCAACCTTTAAATGTCTGCTGAAAATTTTCCTATGCCACCTGGCTTAGGCCAGCAATTAAGATTACGACTTTCAATAATGAAAATTGATAAGTCTCAGATTTTACATTTTTATGCGTTTTTCTTACACACAGATACTCTTGTGAGCCACTAGATTTTTTTTTAATGATATAGCAATATACTTCTATAAATTAAATTAAAATTTTTTTAAAAAAACATTGAATAGAAATGTAGAGTTAGAAAAGACCCAAAGGCTCACCTAGTCCAGCCCCCTTGGACAGCTGAACCACGGAGGCTGCCCTTGGAAGGGGGTCTGTACATAATAGTCTTTACTTGGCCAAGCACTCTACATTTGCCAATAAAGCGATAAGGGCCTGGTTTGCACGTAACACTAAGCCAAACCATGGCTTACATCAAATGGCCGAAGTGGCAGCCGTCTCCTCTCCAGGAACCATCATTTTCACATTAAACCATGGTTTCTTAGAGTTATGTGCAAATGCGGCCATAATATTAACAGGCTAGAACCTAAAAAGGTTTCAACTGTAATGATTGGTTGGAGAATATCACATTGGCCCAAATATAAGCCACACACCCCCCCCCCCCCCGCAATTCCGACCGTGAAAAGTCAAAGTGCGACTTAAATTCGTGACCTTATGAAAATTGGCTTTTACAATATCGCTACTGAAACAGACATACGGTAAAACGGAACAAAAAAAGTTTTATTGCTGATTTGTGAGCTTGAGACTGTTGTGCAATTAATTCTAATGTCATTCGTTGCTTTCCTCGTATTTTACAGTGCAGTATTGATTTTTTATTTGCATTTACGGTGCTACGAACCTCTCTAGTACCCATAGATTTTTCTTCTACATTTGCCATTTATGGGTGTGAGTGCCTACAGAATTTTAAGGGAGCAGCTTATATTTGGGTATTCTCTCTCCCCCCCACCAAATTTTAAAGGCTTATTTGTGGGTGTGGCTTATATTCGGGCCAATACAGTGGTACCTTGGGTTAAGTACTTAATTTGTTCTGGAGGTCCGTACTTAACCTGAAACTGTTCTTAACCTGAAGCACCACTTTAGCTAATGGGGCCTCCTGCTGCCGCCGTGCCACCGGAACCCAATTTCTGTTCTCATCCTCAAGCAAAGTTCTTAACTTGAAGCACTATTTCTGGGTTAGCGGAGTCTGTAACCTGAAGCGTATGTAACCCGAGGTACTACTGTATGATATTTCTTTAAAATTGTATTATTAATTTAAATAATACAAACAAATGTGAGGTTTATCCTGGAGACAAATAAATAAGCTTTCCTTAAATATAAAGTGGTAGAGGGTAGAATTGTTTATGAGCTGTGTCACCTATGCATGTTTACTCGGAAGTAAGCTCCACTGTTTTCAGTGGAGTGCATCTCAAGTCTTAAAATATATTCCAGTCCCATGTGAGAAGACAGCATGGCTCCATCCCACCATCCTCTGAAGCAAAACTGTTTTTCATTCATGAAACTGCGCATCAGAAATACTAGGAAGGGAATTAAAAAACCACAAGACACACAATGGAGCAAAATCGCTATAAAATGATCCATGATTAAAAGGGGGAAAGAAGTTACTTACATGTTTAAATGTTTTGTATGTTTTTGTCTTGTGTTTTGTTTGTTTTTATTATGTGTTTGAAAAATGAATAAAAATTATAAAAAAAAAGAAGTTACTTACTAGCTCTGCAAACAGATCCTGTGGTATTGTTCTGATGATGTCCGCGGTGCTGCCAAAATCTGCAAAACAGAGAGAAGATTTTGAGCTTCACATTTATTTTTTATTTATTTTTTATAAATATTTATTAAAGTTTTTTGAATACAATACATAAATAATAAACAACATTACTTATATCATAACATAGTTTCATCACTTCTTTGGACTCCCTCACGTCTCCCGCTCCCACTTACATCGTTATAAAATTTTTCAAGCAAATTATCATCTTGTTTAAGACCTTATATCTGCTCATTTAAATAAAATCTAGCAGTTCTCCAAAAAATTTATATTTTGAGCTTCACATTTAAATCACTGTGCAACTCTAACCAATGCACCATCTATGTAAAATGGCCACCAGTGGGTATTTCGCTGGCAGTAGCCTGAAGAAAATCCCCAAAATTGTGCACTTTGCTGGCAGGTTTAAACCCCTTAGCTGCACCTGTTTGCCTTGGCACAGCAAAAAATAGAGAATCCCTTTCCCCAAAAAACCTTACACTCTGGCTCATATGAACAGCAGGGCTTCACAAATTTAACTGCTCCACAAATGGTTTTCAAAAGGTCTTTTACTAGAATTCGGGCAGCTGTAGTCACATATATCCATAGAGTAGTTTTATTCTTGGGGATTTCTATTGTTAATATTTCCAGAAGGAATTTTCGTAGCATAAAAGTGGAGAACAGATTCAGGACCATCAAGAGAAGAATGGCACCTTAAAATATATAGAACGTTCTAGCATGACAAATAGATATAAGAAATATAGACGATAAGAATTTAAAAAGAGGACTGGACGTTATATATAGAATATATGGAAAATATAAGAAGAAAATAAGTGTAACAGACTGGAAAAAAATACTCAGCAGTGGATGTGACAAAGCGGAATAGTGTAAAGTAATGAAAATAATTTAGTAGAATCAGAAAACGCAGTCAAAAAGACAACAGATAGGAAACAAGAGAAAGAGTGGAAGGGGAATTAAAATTAAGGCTCATAAGAGTCAATTAAACTGGAGGAATATGTTACTGTTATTATTTAAAGATATATGTCCTATATTTATTTATTTTTATTTTTCTCTTTCTCTCTTACTACCACATGCTTGAGTGTAACACACTATGCATTGATGATATGATAAAACAGAAAAACAAATAAATGTTTTTTTTAAAAAACCACCAAATGTATTTTACTGTTAGATAAAAGTATAAACATTGTATTATTTCAGTGTTTTTCAACCACTGTTCCGCGGCACACTAGTGTGCTGCGAGATGTTGCCTGGTGTGCTGTGGGAAAAATTGAAAAATTCGAAAGATTTAAAAATAAAGTATTTTATAATTTTTCATATTTCTGTTTACTTACTATTTCATAATAAAGTAATTATAAAATACTTTCTTTGTGTTTATTTGATTCCTATTCAAGAGAATTACTTTATATATAGTCAATATAGGCACAGAGTTAAATTTTTTAACATTTTCTAATGGTGGTGTGCCTCGTGGTTTTTTTCATGAAACAAGTGTGCCTTTGCCCAAAAAAGGTTGAAAACACTGTATTATTTAACCCAACTAATGAAAGAATAAGGAGAAGTTGTTTTCTGCTCAATAGTGGCTGCAAAAATGATGAATATTGGGAAGTGAATCAAGCATCTCCTAGACATCTGTAGTCCACACAAGTATGGAATGGAGTTTTTTTGAGGGGCAAAGCATACACAGGAAGATGTCAGGAAAAATTAGGTGTTCACTGGGTGGGGGGGGGTGGCAGGAAACAAGCAAGCATAGGCAAACTCGGCCCTCCAGATGTTTTGGGACTACAACTCCCATCATCCCTGACCACTGGTCCTGTTAGCTAGGGATGATGGGAGTTGTAGTCCCAAAACATCTGGAGGGCCGAGTTTGCCTATGCCTGCACTTAAGGGTCTGGAAACAAAACCTTATTTGGAACTGTTGCGGGATTTGGATAAGTTTAGCCTGCAAAAGAGTAGACAGAGGAGACAAGATATTCAAATATCTCAAGGGCTGTTACATGGGAAATGGAGCAAGCTTTTTTTCTCCTGCTCAGAAGGTAAGACTCAAACCAATGGCTTCAAGTTACAAAAAGGGAGATTGTGGCTAAACATCAGCAAGAACTTTCTGGCAGTAAGAGCTGTTTAGACAGTGGAACAGATTCCCTTGGGAGATTGTGGACTCTCCTTCCTTGCAGGTTTTAAAGCAGAGATTGGATGGCCATCTATCAGGGATGATCTAGTTGTGATTCCTGCACTTCAGAGGGCTGGACTCGTTGACCTTCAGGGTACCCTCCAAATCTACACTTCTATGATTCTAGGATAAAGAAACTGTAGGGCAATTATTCTTAGGACAACCTGAAGCAGCGATAGAGGATGGGTTAGGGTTGCACTTTGATTCCTATCAGTCCCAGGCAACATGGCCAGGGGTCAAGGATGAGGTGTAGCCCTCTCACAAAATCGAAAGGCCCACTAACCACCTTGAGATCTACAGGGGAAAGGCGATATGCAAATTTAATAAACGGCAAATAATAGCAATGCATAGCTTCTAGGTATGGCTAAAAGTAAAAGAGGGCTTACTTCAGAGCAAGCATGTTGAGAAGGCGGCCTGCAAAAGACGCACGGGATAAACACCACCTATGTACTTGAAATAAAAAATAAGAAACTGTCCAGGCGCACCTTAGAGACAATTTTATTATTATTTATTTCGAATGCGTCAGACCAACACGGCTACTTACCTGAATCTAGAACCATCTATGCAGGAAGTGGGAAGCGCTGTTTAGGGAAGCTTTTAATATTTGAGGAGTTATTGTATTTTAATATTTTGCTGGAAGCCGCCCAGAGTGGCTGGGGAAACCCAGCCAGATGGGCGGGGTATAAATAAATTATATATTGTTATTATTATTATTATTATTATTTGGCAGAGGTAGGAGGCAACGCAGCCCAGGAAGCACTTGAGGCGATGGGCCGGTTCCCCAGAACCCTCCTCATTTACATCCTTAGCCTTAATTAATAATAATAATAATAATAATAATAATAATATCCCACGCCTTTTTCAAGGAAGCAAACCCCACTATGTTCAACAAGGCTTACTCCAGGGTAAAAATATATGGGCTGAATTTCAGCCCTCCCCGCCTTTTTTTTTTTTTAATAGTCAGCCTCCATGACATGCTTCCTCGTTCAGTCCCCAAAGCGACCCACCTCTCCCCAAACTCACCCCAAGGTCCGAGCGGCTTTCCGAGTCCCATCGCGGCGGCTCTCGCAGCCATGGACATCAAAGGACGCGCCTCCCACTTTGGAACGCCTTGGAACGTCGAGGAACTACGAGCGGCTCCCTGATTGGTCACTTCGCAGCAACAAAGAATTTTCCTCCTTCCGAGACTTCCCTCCTAGCCAATCAGAAGCCAGGGTTTTCCTCCGTTGTTTCCGATGGCGGAGCTTTTTCCGCTCTTGGTCGCTTTGGTCGCTTTACGGGCGGCGAGAAGGTCTGCGCTCTTGTGAGCATGCATTTTTGCCCGGGGGAATCAGTTGACTCTCGCTGGAATAAGTCGTGGCCGCTTCCCCATGAAAACGCTCCATTCTTCCCTCCCCCCCCACTTAATTTTATTTCTTCTGGACTACAACTCCCATAATTCCTGGCCGTTCGTCATGCTAGCAAGGGCCGATGGGAGTTAGAGTCCAACATTCACCCGGCGGTCTGTAGGAATCTTGGGCTGGGCTATCATTTAAGGCGGGGCTTGTTTGGGAGCCGAGTTTTGCTGCAGCAGCTTTCTTGTCTTTCTGTTTTGGATCCTATGATTTATGTGGAAATTGTTCAATTTATTGGGGTACTTCCCCCCCCCAGCAAATATTTTAAAGGGGATGTATGTATGTGTAATATAATGTAATATAATGTAATATAATATAGTATAGCATAACAAAACAATCCTTAAAATATTGCTTTGTTTTGAATGCATCTTAAGATTCCCAAACTGGAAACTCATGGTCCAGTCATCACAGACAGAATAAAAAATGCTTATTATGTCCAATCCTATGTATCTTTAAGGACGCGGGTGGTGCTGTGCGTTAAACCACAAAGCCTAGGGCTTGCCGATCAGAAGGTCGGTGGTTTGAATCCCCGCGACGGGGTGAGCTCCCGTTGCTCGGTCCCAGCTCCTGTCAACCTAGCAGTTCGAAAGCACGTCAAAGTGCAAGTAGATAAATAGATACCGCTCCGGAGGGAAGGTAAACAGCATTTCCGTGCGCTGCTCTGGTTTGCCAGAAGACCACATGACCCGGAAGCTGTACGCCGGCTCCCTCGGCCAATAAAGCGAGATGAGTGCTGCAACCCCAGGGTCATCCGCGACTGGACCTAATGGTCAGGGGTCCTTTTACCTTTACCTTTACGTATCTTTACTCAGAAGCAAGCCCCACTCTATTCAGCTGTGGTCCCTTTCAGCTAAGTGTGCATATGATTGCATCCAAAACCCCAAAGTTCCATATCTTCTGGACTGCAGCCCTTCAGATGCTGTTGTTTGACTATGGCATTGCTCATACCATGCATACGATACCACTTTAAACAATTGTGGCTTCTCCCAAAGAACTCTGGGAGCTGTAGTTAAGGGTGCTAAGCAATATTAGGAGGCCTTTGTTCCCCTCACAGACCTACAATTTCCAGAGTGACTTAACAATCAATCCATTTTAACAGAGAACTCTGGGAATGAATTGCAATTCTGCAATTCATGGGTAGGCAAACTAAAGCCCGGGGGCCGGATCCAGCCCAATCGCCTTCTAAATCCAGCCTGCGGACGGTCCGGGAATCAGTGTGTTTTTACATGCGTAGAATGTGTCTTTTTTATTTAAAATGCATCTCTGGGTTATTTGTGGGGCCTGCCTGGTGTTTTTACATGAGTAGAATGTGTGCTTTTATTTAAAATGCATCTCTGGGTTATTTGTGGGGCATAGGAAGTCATTCATCCCCCCCCCAATATAGTCCGGCCCCCCACAAGGTCTGAAGGACAGTGGACCAGCCCTCTGTTGAAAAAGTTTGCTGACCCTGCTGTAATCTCTGCACCTTTTGAAAACTACAACTCCCATAATTATCCGGGGGAATCAATAACTGTTCAGCCTGGAACCCTAGTGCTTTCAATGTATTGTATGAATGTGGCCTAAAGCTGGCATCTTCATTTATTATTTATTTCATAAAATTTATACACCACTTGATTGTAAAAAATAAATAAATTCAAAGCAGTTTAATCCCACTTAGCTAGGAACAAACCCCATTGAATTCCAGAGGATTTACTTCTGACAGTGCCATATTTACGTATAAGCTAAACAAGCTATAGCTTAGGGCCCCACTCTCTTGGGGGTCTCCAAAAAATTTAAAAGGGGCAAAAATTGGGTGTACTTTGATAAAATACATGTTTTGTTATGTGCAGATGGCTTTTGATACCTATTAGGTCCATAAATTGCCATAAAGTGGACGCTCGGGTTGTGAACATGATCCGTGCAGGATGCACATTCGCAACCCACAGCAGCGCGTCTGCTCCCATGCGGGTTGCAATTCGGCACTTCTGTGCATGTGCAAAGCACTATTTAGCGCTTCTGCGCATGTGCGACTGCCGAAACCCAGAAGCAACCCGTTCCGGTACTTCTGGGTTTCGGCGGTCCGTAACCCAAAAAAACACAACCTGTAACCCAAAGTATGACTGTATCGCACATATTCAACACAAAAACCAGTGACAACTTGTTGTTGACAAAGGACAGCTGGACATATAAAGGGCCCCATTACCTTCAGTAGCTTAGGGCCTTGTCAAACCTAAATCCGGCCCTGGGTTGGACGCAAAGCTTTCCCTCCCTGACAATTGTCTCTTAAACTGAAGCTGCATCTGGTAGGTGGGTGTGTTTTGAAGGAATCACTGAAACAGTCATCAAAAGATCACATAGTGGATTATTATGACGCTCAGAATTAAAAAAGGCCCTTGCTTATCTGAACGTGCAATTTGTAAGGCTGGTTTCATAATGCTGGTGAACAAGTTTCTATGATGGCTCGAGGATTCAGCATAACACAGCAGAGCCTTTCATGGCTTTCTTTAGAATATGCTCTCTGGAAATCTGTTTAGCCTTGACCAGTGGTGAATAATGCAGAAGAAATGGCGGTCCTGACTTCTGAGTAGAAATGGTTAGGATTGCAATTTACTAGTAATCAAGATCCTGATTCCTGTTTGCAAGTCATTTAGGTGACAAGATCACAGTGTCGATGAGGGAGCAGATCTCCACATCTCCATGCAGAAAGTCCTAGTGACATGGTGCACTTGCCCTCAAAAACAGCCACCTCTCACGCCTTACATAAAGTACTCAATAAAACTGCTTTGGGGCCAGGATTCTTTGGGATGCTGAGAATTTAGGGATGCTTTTTAAAACAAGGACAGTTGTTGTTTTCACACACAACCCCCCGCCGCCGCCCCCCATGTCAGAAACAGGAAATTGTTGTGGTTACTACAGGAGAACGTCCATGACTTCATTTGTACCTGGAAGAGTAATATTCTTCCTCCAGCTCATAGAGGTCTATGGAGATCTCATCACGCAGGGCAATCAGCTTCTTGTCGCATTCCTCCTGAAGGCTGCGCAACTGCTGGTTCCGCTGCTTGATGGCTTCGTTGACGGAAGGGAAGTCGTTGAGGATCAGGAACTGTTTTAGGTCAGAGACAAGCTTCATAAGAGACTCGCCAGCCCGAACAATATTTGCAGCTCTGACATGCATCTCATAGTTGTCCTGCTTGCCTTGGGTTGCCCGAGAAACTTGAGTTTCTTCCTCAATCTTTGCCGTTTTGATTATCTCTGTGAAGTTATCCATGACAGACTTGATGTCATCTTTCAGCCTCTTGTTGTAAGACTGAAGGAGGGTTTCCTTGCTCTGGGGGAGCAAGAAAGGTCAGAAAGAGTTACAACTTACTCAATACATGTAATCCTCTTGCAGCCAGGCGGCCATTTTCTCTTTTTCTCTTGCGAACGATTCGTCTTTCATTGGCTACGTCCAACCAATGGGGCAGGGAAAACATTGCATTTGGGTACTTTTTGATGTTTTGTTCATTGTTTATGACGACTTTTGTTACGTTTTGTAGTTATGTAATTTTTTATATGTTGTCAGCCTCCTTGAACATGGTTGTACCTTTGGAAAGGCACCATACATATAAAATGATTGCTTGATTGTAATAAATTTGAACACAGTCCCACCTGGATTGGAAAAGATTATTTCGTTCCAGCATTGCAGAGGCTGCTCTTGTGACAAATCCCCTGTTACCAAACTGTTGTAATTTAGCATTTTCATGCTTGATCTTGACGTTTCTGTGTTTGAAAATTGCTATTTTAAGGTCAGTAGCAGGAGTGCCCTGAAAGCTTGCCGTTTTCTCCCAGGGGTTTCTGAATAGTTACCCCTTCTGATTTCAGGTTTTGTATCCATTTATTGCTACTGACTTTAAAGTGGCTGTTTTTGAACAAAGAATCTTCTAAGGCAGACTCCAGCATTAAGTTACTTAACAAGCTATTCATTTATTGAAGTTGCAATAGAATACAACAGAAGACAGAACATGCACTACAGGTGACTTGCAACTTATGTACATTTAACTTGTGTGCATTCAAGCTTTACACGCTTGGCAAATAAAAAAATAAGAGAGGATGGAAAGGATTTAGGTGTCTGAGGGAAAAAAGACTGGCAATCCCACCCACCTTTGAATCCAACGTGTTTTGACCATACACGATTAGGGCCTCACATACTGGAATAAAACCCAATTGAAAGCTGAGGGTCTCCTGTATGTGATGAAACACCCTGGCCACGCTAAGTTGGCTATATCATTGGCAAAAGAAGCTAAACCAAAAAAATGCAGTACAGCAGTGCTTGTTGCTTGGGAACTTCAGATGGGAAAGGGAGGGACATTCCCAGACACATCCAATGGACACCTGTTGAAAGCTGTGATTGGTTGTGGCTCTGTGATGCATGGAAGGTGTACCCCCCATCATGTGCATTGCGCATATAAAAATTGCGAATCAGCACTGAGGCATCCACGGAAGCTGATATCAAAATGTCATAGTCATGTATTAATTAAAAGCTAATCATAAAAACAATCAGACAGCAGGAAGTACTGCTGTCAACAACTATTATCTGGGATGATCAGGTATTCAGGTATTGGAAGATTTTGCTCAGGCCGTTCCTTTGCTATTAACTGCTAGAAACTGGGGTGAATAACAGGGGGTGAATCATTCATTTAATGGTGTTGTGGCTTCCTTGGCAGTCTTGCTCAATAAAAAATTGATGGCTGGTCTAATGTGTTGCAACGGCACCTTCAATATTAAAAGAAGAAACTACCATATATTCACATTGTATGGGTAAGTGCGCCACAAAAAGCAAGTAGGGTCCTGTATTTAGACACTGGATACCTAAGTATCTGATCGGGACCTTCAAGCCATGCAAACTAGAAGCATTTTACTGGCCAATGATGGACTAGCCAGACTGACCTTATAGGGAAGATGTCCTAGTTAGGTTAAACACTGGCATATTAAACACCCTCAGAAATAACTATTTCACATTCAATGCCTGTTAAATATGCAAAAAGAAAACTACATAACGCAGTCAGCCCCCAAAATCTACATGTTAAAATGGGAAGGTAGTTTCATTTCAAGCTCTGCCTCACCCTTTCCAGTTGCACTGAGCTGGAGATGCCGGCATGAAATGCTGCTTTTCAATGCAAGGAGTCCCTTCCAACTTTTTTTTTTTTTTAAGTTTGATGTTTTATCATGTTTTTAATATTTTTTTGGGAGCTGCCAAAAGTGGATGGGGAAACACAGCCAGATGGGCGGGGTAGAAATAATTATTAATATTATTATTATTGCTACTACAATTCTTCTATTTTTTGCTTTTTAATGCTTTATTGAGATTAAAAAGAAGTAACAAACACAAGGATTAATCAGAAAAAAAGGAAAAGAAAATAATATTTGTTACCTCACACCACAGTACGTTCTTCTTGAGTCTCCAATGACTTCCCGCCACCCCATCATGTATTTACCACTTAGTCTATCTAGCGCACTATTAATTTCCATTTTCTTTTTGTTAATTTTCATCAATATGATGTTCTCTTCTAACTATCCATCATACCACAGAAGTCATTCAAGTCCTGCCACTGACGTCACGTTATTACAGCAGTCCTTAAGGTATTTTTTTTGGTACATGCCGCATTTCTTAATAAATGTTTGATCAGTATTACGTCTCAGTTTTTGCCAACTCAACTGAGTACGCGATTATTATTACAGTTCTATTATTCTCAGTCTAAACCCAAGAAAGCATTCTGGTAACTCTCATGGTGCGCTGCTTCTATATACTTTTATAGACTTCTTTTTCACAAGTAATAAAAGAGCCAGAGGTTTCTTTCCCCCAAGGGATTAAACTTTGTTACCAGGTAAGGGCCGGCCCAAGACATTTGGGTGCCTGAAAGCAACCTCAAGAGGGCAGCCGCCGCCGCCTCCTCCTCTCTCCTCCAGGGAAGATCCAACTCAGGAATAAGAGGCTGGGGAATAAAGATTTGCCCCCGCTGAAGATGCTGCGCCGCCCGAGGCCGCCGCCTCACCTGGCCTCTCAGGTGGGCCGGCCGAGAGTACAGCGGAACCTCGAGCTGCGCCCTCTAGAGGCAGCAAGCTGCCCCTGCAGCTGCTCCACCGGGCGTGGGAGAAACCAATTCATCGCAGAGGAGGGGGGGAGAGAAGGAAACCTGGCATATTTCCACAACGCCGCGCGGCCCTCATTTTATTCTGTTGTTTTAATACCGGGTTTATTTCAACGGGCGGCGAGGGGGTAAAAAAAGCTGGGCCACATTTGTGTGCGTGCGTATTTCCTTTACCGGGTTCACCCCCCCCGTGCGTCTTGGTACGCGCCACGCCTTTCTCCGGCTGGGAGGTGCGCGGGGCGGGGTCTGTGAGCGACGGGGCGGAGGGGCGGGGCTCCGGGCGGAAGCGCGTCGAGGGAGCCGGAGAGCGAGGTCTCGAGAAGCCCGGCCGGCAGCAGGGAGAGGAGAGGGAGAGAGCGGGAGCCAGAGAGCCATGGAGGCCCACCGCTGGCTGCCTCTGGAGGCCAATCCCGAGGTGAGGGAGCCGGGGGACCGGGAGCAAAGAGGGGGCCACGCACCCGGCGAGGCGTATATGCCGATATATATATGTGTGTGTATATATATATAAATATATATATATACCTACTAGACCAAATATATACCTACTAGACCAAACCAACAAAGATCTACTCACTCTTCACCTCAAACTACCTACGAAAGCATATATATATATATATATATATATATATATATATATATATATATTATGATGTTTATATATATTATTTTATATATATATATATATATATATATTATATAGAGAGAGGGGGGATGTAATGCACACAGACTTACATGAATATATACACACACATATTTATTTACATATATATAAAATATTATATATATATATATATATATATATATATATATAATTAGACAGAGGGATGTAATGCACACAGACTTACATGAATATATACACACACATATTTATTTACATCGACCCTGTTTCCCCGAAAATAAGACAGGGTCTTATATTAATTTTTGCTCCCAGAGATAACGCTAGGTCTTATTTTCAGGGGATGTCTTATTTTTTCCATGAAGAAGAATACGGTACACATTTATTGTTGAACAAAAAAAAGAAGAAGGAAATTTATTACCTGTATACGGTACAATGCCTTACGGTAGCTTCGGGGGCCTTATATTATGGGGTGGCCTTATATTACAGCGAGAAGCAAAACTGGAAGTAGGTCTTATTTTGGGGGGATGTCTTACTTTTGGGAAAACAGGGTATATATGTACTCACGCACACATATACGCACATATATGTATCTACATAACACACAATATATTTATATTAATGCACACACATATATGTGCACACACTCACATATTTATTGACACCTGTATATACGTATATTTGTACACACACACATATGCACACATATATGTATCTACGTAACACAATATATTTATATTAATGCACACACATATATATGTACACTCATATTTATTGACATCTGTATATAAGTATATTTGTACACACACGCACATATACACATATATATATGTACGTAACACACAATATATTTATATTAATGCACACACATATATGTGCACACACTCACATATTTATTGACACCTGTATATAAATATATGCACACGCGTGTACACATATATATGTAATAGATATTTATATTAATGCATACATATGTGCATACTCACGTATTTATATACATCTATATATTAGTATATTTATGCACACAAGTATAAATATAGGCATGCATGCACATATATATTTATACACACATATATATGCTTGCACAAACATCTATCCATATACCTATATGTATACATGTGCATACCGTATATACAATTATATATATTCAGTTTATATGTACACACACACATGCATATAGATAAACAGCTTCATTTTATATATTTAAGTTTGGGGTGGTGGCAGTGGCAGTAGGAGTCAATTCAGAGTTTGTTTTGGGATTGAGGGGAAGGTGGTTGGGAGAGAAATGACAAAAAAGGGGGGCAGTTGTTTGTTTACTTGCTTGCTTATTAAACCTATATACCACCTTCTATCCGGCGATCACAGGGTGGTCTACAGTATAGAAACTCAATATGTATAATGTAAGGATGACAGCATGAAAGACAATGAAAGGGGGGGGGGACTGGGATGAGGAGGTTATGCATAGGGGAGCATGAGCTGTTGGGGATTTCAGGAGGGTGGGGAATGAGCTAAAGTATTTCCAGTTTAAGTTTTACTGCTTAGTGACCGATTAGAACTAAATCACTTTTTTTCTTCCTGGTTTTTTTTTCAGGTCACAAACCAGGTGAGCATATTTTTATTTATTTGTTAAGATAACAATTTGCTTGTTTTATTCTTGGGTTTTGCACCTCTTCTGTTCCCATAACCTTTTGGCTGTGATGTGTATATTCCTCCTTTATTCTGTCTCTGAGTGCATGGATGTGTGTCTGTGTATTGTACACCCACCCACAGGCTCTCTCTCATCCGTCAGCTGAGGATAACACTTGGGCATCTGATGAAGTAAGCTCTGGTCCATGAAAGCTTATGCTGCAATAAATCTGTTGGTCTTTCAGGG
The DNA here is from genome assembly GCF_964252035.2 of Podarcis erhardii. Taxonomy (NCBI): domain Eukaryota; kingdom Metazoa; phylum Chordata; class Lepidosauria; order Squamata; family Lacertidae; genus Podarcis; species Podarcis erhardii. Next base: position 97,928,309 of record NC_138508.1, on the reverse strand, counting down.
TGCTGCAATACATGTTTGCATTTGTTGCAAGAAATTGACTGGCTGCCTTCCCTGTTTTAAGGCCAGGGAGTTTCCCATTCTCCTTCAAGGCCCTGCACAGTCACCACAAAAAATTATACCCCGGCCGCCTCCTTGCAGCCTACTCATTTCGTTAGGGAAAGCATCTCCTTGTGGAGAATTTAAGTTTGGGAGAAAATAAACTCATGAATGTAAAAATGTATTTTATGGTTTTATAAACAGTGTTAGATAACAGTGTTCATCACTGTTTATCGCATGGTCTCATAATGTTTCTAAGTATAAGTATCTGTATCTTTAATCTTGTTAATCATAATTTGCAATGCTTAGAAACTTGATTCTCAAACATCACTGTTTCTATTAACACATTGTTTTGGTTCTATAACACTTGGTTTCCCTTACCATAGCTTCGTATCTTTTGCATCTTAACATGTCTTAAGCATTAATGGAATGGGGTATCATCTTCCTTTGCATATGTCAGCTACCCAGGACAGTTGACTATGCAGCTTCTGTATTTTGCCATACCTATCATAGTTCTTGCTCTCTCCTGTATAACTGGTCCTAGGTGACACCACAGGAAGGAAATGCACTTCCTGTATGCATAGGACAGTATCAGTTTTCTAGGAAAGGATAACAATTAAAAGTGATGGAGTTGATGTGGAAGGGTGACCTCCTTTTGAATATGTGTATAAAATATGACGAGTGACTTTTAAAAGTACAAACATATGTAAGTTACTAGTTAACCCCTTGTTTAGAGGATAGATAAAGGAAGAAGAAGAAGAAGAGTTTGGATTTGATATCCCGCCTTTCACTCCCTTTAAGGAGTCTCAAAGCGGCTAACATTCTCCTTTCCCTTCCTCCCCCACAACAAACACTCTGTGAGGTGAGTGGGGCTGAGAGACTTCACAGAAGTGTGACTGGCCCAAGGTCACCCAGCAGCTGCATGTGGAGGAGCGGAGACGCGAACCCGGTTCCCCAGATTAGGAGACTACCGCTCTTAACCACTACACCACACTGGCTCCCATCATGGCACTTTCTTGTACAAGATTCAGAATAAAGAATCTTAATTTATGTTGAATCTGAGCTGGATATGTGGAGGAAGAGGTTTGTGGTGTTTGTGAAAAATTGTAATCTGGTCTGCCTTATGAGGAACGGCTAAGGGAGCTGGGCATGTTTAGCCTGGAGAAGAGGAGGTTAAGGGGTGATATGATAACCATGTTCAAATATATAAAAGGATGTCACATAGAGGAGGGAGAAAGGTTGTTTTCTGCTGCTCCAGAGAAGCGGACACGGAGCAATGGTTCCAAACTACAAGAAAAAAGATTCCACCTAAACATTAGGAAGAACTTCCTGACAGTAAGAGCTGTTTGACAGTGGAATTTGCTGCCAAGGAGTGTGGTGGAGTCTCCTTCTTTGGAGGTCTTTAAGCAGAGGCTTGACAACCATATGTCAGGAGTGCTCTGATGGTGTTTCCTGCTTGGCAGGGGGTTGGACTCGATGGCCCTTGTGGTCTCTCCCAACTCTAGGATTCTATGATTCTATGGTCTTTCGAATGTGACGCATTAGGCTTTTGCCGATGTTGCTCAACAGCCTCCCTGAGAAGACGAGACAGGTTAATTGCTTATTGCTTGGGTGGTAACGCAATCTTTCACAGCAGATGAGTTTTCTGGCATGCTCAGAAGCTAGTGCATCAGCACATATGGTTCATGAAGGAATTTCCCTTTAGGCCTATGTGACAGATAAGTACTAGTACAGTAACTCTTGCTCAAGCCATCCCTGTAAAATTCAGTAAATGCAGTTCTTACCTTTACCTCCTCACAATCTTTTTTTCTGGAGAAGGCTTATTCAGCCTTGTAATTACACAGTCGCCTGACCTTATGGCAAGCAAGCAATGGCTCCAAGTCGTGCATATTTTCTCCTGCTCGGCATACTCTGGAGGGGGAGGTACAGCAACATATTATGGCAGCTGCTGTTTCTTCTCCTCTCCATGTCCACAGTGCTAAGATTCAGGCAGGGAGGAGTGTCAAGCGACAGTTGCCATGTCACTGCATTCATTTTGCCACCTTTAAACTTTGTGGTGGAAGTCCGCGTCGCGTGAGTGTGAGATGAACTGATTCCATAGCACGGTGCTGGGTTTCCCCAGCTGGGAAAAGTCAGTGCTGGGTTTTGGCAGAGTATATGGAAGACTGAAAGAAGATAAACTTGCAGAGTAAGTGGCACAGAGACCCCGCCCTGAAAAGCCGGCATTGTAAATGCATTATCTACTAGATAAATGCTGTTTGCGTGGGATCAGATTGAGTTCAGCAGGTTCATTAATGTGGCACACAAGTTAAAGGTCTCCTGAATTCTAGTGGACCGGCTTGTACCATTGGTAACTAGATTTTGACAACCAAGTATAAGTCTTCTGTATCCATGTTCATGCACAGGTGCTGTTTAATTTCAAGCTCTGCATAATCAGTGGTTTATGCAGAGAAGTGCACTGCTTCAGATTTTTGCAACCCTATCTAAGGCCTTTTCCTGGGTGGCAATTTATGATTAGTGAAGCATTTGAGAATTACATGCTGCAGGTCCCCTAGTGTGTTTTGTGGCAGTAGAAACACCATGGGTTCTGTCTCCTTACCTGAGCCTCTTCCATCAATTGTTCTATGTAGTTTATCTCCTCAGTTCTGTTATAACTCAAGTAGGGATCGGAGAAGCAAGTGATGGCTGTGACCAAGTACAGTTAACACATTTTAAAATCCAGGCACAGGTCAGGATAAGGATTAAGGGGTTAAGCCAGAGGCTATGTGGGAAATGTGGGGGTCACCTATGTGAACAGTTATTCTCTTGTGCATCTGTATTGATTAGTGTAAGAGAACTTGCAGATGAGTCTCTGAAGATAAAATTGGTTATCCTCAAGTGTGTTGCTTTCTAATTTCTGGAGAGAGCAGTGGGAAATGAAATTAGGAATAGCATAGTTTGAAGGTTGCTTCTTTGCGATACTGGGTGGGTGGCGCCCAAAGGCTGTGGAACCCTTGAATTTCTTACTTTGAGCAGAAGATTGCCTTGCCACATCACAAACCGCTTATATAAAAGTCCTCCGAGTTTGAAAAGTTACTTTAAAATGCAGAGATGGGTGGATGTAGGAATCACAGTTTGAGAATCACAAGCCACAGGCAACCTTAAATTTGCAAAACTGATTGCATTGCCCCCTAGATCTCAGCTACACTTAAGTTCCAGAAGCAAAACCATTTTTCCTTGAGATTTGAAGAATTCGGTTTCTTAATAATATATAACTTAACATTGCTGTTTATTACTACCATCCTCTGTCAGTTGTGCTGTCTATGTTGAACCATACTGAAAGATGCAAAATACAGTGGTGCCTCGCAAGACGAAATTAATTCGTTCAGCGAGTTTTTTCGTCTTGCGATTTTTTCGTCTTGCGAAGCACGGATTTTGGAAAAGCTTCAAAAATCACCAAAGTCTTCAAAAACCTCAAAAAAGGCTACCACACCACGTGCTATGAGTTGCTCCTCGAAGTGAATGCACGGTTTTAAGAAAAAGGAAACAAACTTGGAAGACAAAGGAAACAAACTTGCAAGACGTTTCCATCTTGCGAAGCAAGCCCATAGGGAAATCCGTCTTGCAAAGCAGCTCAAAAAACGAAAAACTCTTTCGTTTTGCGAGTTTTTCGTCTTTCGAGGCATTCGTCTTGCGAGGTACCACTGTATTACCTTTTTTTTTTTTGGAAAGAATTTTTTTTACAGTACCCTGTGTGAAGGCTATACTTATTGATAAATGCTTAATGTGTATCTCTCTTTTCCTAGTTTCTCAAACAGCTAGGGATACATTCCAGCTGGCAATTTGTGGATGTTTACGGCATGGAACCAGAACTCCTTAGCATGGTGCCAAGACCTGTTTGTGCCATCCTTCTCCTCTTTCCAGTAACAGAAAAGGTAATTCTTACTTATCTTCAACACAGTTATCTTCCCGATGAAGTACTTTAACTTTGGTGTCTTACAAATGACCTAAGGAAAGCAGGCTTTGGTAGGTTCAGATCTTGGTCAGACTAGAACAAAGCTATGGTTCATACATGCTCACTCCCATTTTTCTCTTCTTCACCTTGTTTGGGTGAAGAGACACTAGCTTCTTTTCTTTTTGAAAAAAATATATTTTTAATTAAGAATTTCAACCCAATAATTTTAACAAAGATACATCATCCACATTATCCCCCCTCTCCCCCCGACAGAAATCCACCCTCCCTCAGCTCCTTTCTCTGGTTTTTCTCATATTTTTATTTGCATGTTGTCGAATTGTAAAGATCCTGAGTTTGTCTATCTATATATTACCAATAAAGATTTTGTGAGTGTTTATTCAAAACCTGCCAAAGAGTTCAGTTCATTTTGTTGTTTCTTCAAATATTTTATAAAAGGTTCCCATTCATCTTTAAAGTCAGTTATCCTTGTCACATAGTTTGTATGTCAGTTTTGCCAATTCCGCATAGTCCATCAGTTTTTCTGGCCACAGTTCTTTCGTCGGGATTTCTTCATTCTTCCATCCTTGTGCTATTAAGACTCTTGCCGCCGTTGTCACATACATAAAAAGATTTTTTAGTTTCTTTGGCAGGTCTTTCCCCACAATCCCTAACAAAAAAGCTTCAGGTTTTTCCACAACTGTTAAATGAAACATTTTCACTTGTGGGGTGCCTCAGGGTTCTGTCCTCTCCCCCATGCTTTTCAACATCTACATGCAGCCGCTGGGAGGGATCATCAGGAGGTTTGGGCTGGGTGTTCATCAGTATGCAGATGATACCCAGCTCTACCTCTCTTTTAAATCAGAACCAGTGAAGGCGGTGAAGGTCCTGTGTGAGTGTCTGGAAGCGGTTGGAGGATGGATGGCGGCTAACAGATTGAGGTTGAATCCTGACAAGACAGAAGTACTGTTTTTGGGGGACAGGAGGCGGCAGGTGTGGAGGATTCCCTGGTCCTGAATGGGGTAACTGTGCCCCTGAAGGACCAGGTGCGCAGCCTGGGAGTCATTTTGGACTCACAGCTGTCCATGGAGGCACAGGTCAAATCTGTATCCAGGGCAGCTGTTTACCAGCTCCATCTGGTACGTAGGCTGAGACCCTATCTGCCTGCAGACTGTCTCGCCAGAGTGGTACATGCTCTGGTTATCTCCCGCTTGGACTACTGCAATGCGCTCTACGTGGGGCTACCTTTGAAGGTGACCCGGAAACTACAACTAATCCAGAATGCGGCAGCTAGACTGGTGACTGGGAGCGGCCGCCGAGACCATATAACACCGGTCTTGAAAGACCTACATTGGCTCCCAGTACGTTTCCGAGCACAATTCAAAGTGTTGGTGCTGACCTTTAAAGCCCTAAATGGCCTCGGTCCAGTATATCTGAAGGAGCGTCTCCTCCCCCATCGTTCTGCCCGGACACTGAGGTCCAGCTCCAAGGGCCTTCTGGCGGTTCCCTCACTGCGAGAGGCTAAGTTACAGGGAACCAGGCAGAGGGCCTTCTCGGTAGTGGCGCCCGCCCTGTGGAATGCCCTCCCATCAGATGTCAAAGCGATAAACAACTACCTGACATTCAGAAGACATCTGAAGGCAGCCCTGTTCAGGGAAGTTTTTAATATGTGACATTTTAGTGTATTTTCATCTCTGTTGGAAGCCGCCCAGAGTGGCTGGGGAAACCCAGCCAGATGGGCAGGGTACAAATAATAAATTATTATTATTATTATTATTTCTTTAACTCATTATATATCATTTCCCAGAACATTTTAACTTTACTGCAATCCCACCACATATGATAAAACGTCCCTTCTTTTTCCTTGCATTTCCAACATAGGTTTGAGCCCGTTTTATACATTTTCCCTAATTGTACTGGTGGTATGTACCATCTATACATCATTTTCATGTAGTTTTCTTTCAGTAAAGAACAATCTGTAAATTTTAGGTCAATTTTCCATAACCTTTCCCAGTCTTCCAACATAATATTGTGGCCTATGTCGTGCGCCTATTTAATCATAACTGCTTTCACCTCTGTGTCTTTGGTCTCCCATTCTAACAAGATACTGTATGCACCTTTCAACAGTTTTACTTTCCCTTCTACCACTTCTTTTTGAAATCTAGATGTTGTATAACTAAATCCTTTCTTGTTGTCTTCTTTGTATGTTTCATATAATTGTTGATAATATAACCAACTATGAAAATGGTCTTTTATTTCTTCGTAGTCTCTTAATTTCCATTTCCCATCTTGATCCTTTAACAGATCAGTACAGTGGTACCTTGGGTTAAGTACTTAATTCGTTCTGGAGGTCTGTTCTTAACCTGAAACTGTTCTTAACCTGAAGCACCACTTTAGCTAATGGGGCCTCCTGCTGCTGCTGTGCCACCGGAGCACGATTTCTGTTCTTATCCTGAAGCAAAGTTCTTAACCTGAGGTACTATTTCTCGGTTAGCGGAGTCTGTAACCTGAAGCGTGTGTAACCTGAAGCGTATGTAACCTGAGGTACCACTGTATATGTAAGCCGCTTTCCTTTCTTTCCAAGTGGTTTGAGCAGCAAAGCTTCGTGTGGTGATCCTTTAATTGCAGGAGGAGGATCTGGTCCTCCAGTTCTTCCTGTTTCCCTTGAACCCCTTCCACAATTCTCTTCATCCCTTTTTGTTCTTCTCTTAGTTCTCCTACCTTGTCTCTAACTTTTTCCAGTTTCTAATTTATTAACCTTGTCTCCCAGCATCCCAAATTGCTCTTTCAAAACTCTGTTTGGGTTTTCAATATCCTTGCGTACTTGTTCAATCAGCGTTTGATTGGATCGAGTAAATTCCTGCATTGATTGAACCATTTCTTTCCTGAATTCAGAAAGTTGCAGAGCCATCTCCCCTTTCTCTCCAACCTCTGCTTTTCCACTAGCCCTTCTGCTGGCTGCCGCAGCTGCAGCTGCTCCCCTCCTAGTTGTTACTGTACCCTCCTTGCCCACCATTTCTTATCAGTTGGTTCCCAGTGTTATTTGAGATGTTCAGGGTCACACCTGCTAGCGCAGTTCCCTCCAACCCTGAGACTTTCCCCCCTCCCAGCTTCCTTACAGTTTCACTTTCCCTCTTATCTGCCTCCTCCCTCCAGACAACAACAAAACTTATAATCATATAACAAAAGGAATGCACAAACCAAAAGGAAAAAAAGAAATAAAAACTTCCAATATAACAGGGGACATAAAATATACAATTAAAAGGGTATCAAATAAAAAAGACAGAAGAAAGTAAAAAATAATTTTAAAATCCAGAATACAGACAAAAGGAAAAATTAAATCAGTTCAGCTCTAAATTGGTGTCTTTAAGAAACTAAAATGTTCTTTAATTTGTACTTATCTGCTTGTAATTGTCTGTATTGGCTTACAGTAGTTCCAAAGTTTATGTCTCCATATTATTTGCTGTTTGTAATTCCATGGCAAGTTGTCTTATTATTTAATTCAGTAAAGTGCTGGAGATTGAATCAACAGGTCCTTCTTGGCAGGCTCTTTCAGTCACTTGGGGTGTAGAAATTAGTTCAGAAGCTGTTCCAGGCTCTTTCCCACTTTCTGGGGTTTCCCCAGATGTGCTAGGAGTTCCCTACTGGCTTCCTTTATTTGCTTTCTTTCCCCCTTCCTTTTTCAGCTCTGCCAGTTTAAAAGATCTGCTCCAATTCCTCCAGCTGTCGGTAGATTTTTTACTTTATAATCCAACAGATAACTTGATGCAGTTACTGTATATATCCTTTGAATGTAACCATTCAGCTAGTCAGAGTAAAATGTATCCATTCTCCATTGCTGTAGTCAGTCTCTATATCCCATTCACAAAAACGTTCCTTTGCAGAGTTGACCCACAGAAATCGGAGACTTCTTAAGCCTCAGTTTCTCATGACACTTGAACTTGTTTAAGGGTTTCTCCCAAGTCAGGATTTGATCCTGTACCCTCAATCTCAGTAGACCAAAATACTCCTAAAGCAGGGACCTACAGCCTGCCCAATTTGTCTCACCAGGTCATTGTGCCAAAATTGCTCACCTGCCATCATATGTCAGCCCCTGTCAGAGTGACTTGTTGGGGAACGAAGGACCTGGAATATGCCCCGTCAGGTGGGAACGATTCCCTACCTCTGTCTTAAAGCTTATGGCAGGTCTGCAAAGTGATAATGTGGAGCAGGAGGAAATAGTTTACACCTGCAGTCCTTTACTTTTCCCGATAAACCCTTCCTGGGTATGCAGAATATATTTAGCCACACATTTGCAAATGAATCCAAAAAAATAGTAGCAACCGGCCATGTAATCTAAGGGAACCATTTTTTATTTGATTGCCTGAACAATAGAGGGGTTTTCATATAGTTGACTTGGTCATCTGGAAGCCATGGATGTTTACAAGCCTGCATTGATCAAGTTCTCACAGTACAGTCAAACCTCAGTTTTCGAACGTTTTCAGATGTGCCTCAGAAGTTGAACGGCTTCTGAGGCGCATTTCTCAATTTCTCCCATTCAACTTGCTGACAGCCCTTTGGTCCTCAGTTTTCAAATGTTTCGGAAGTCGAATGGACTTCCGGAACAGATTAAGTTCGAAAACCGAGGTTCCACTGTACTTTAAACTTCGTTTTTGCATTCTCAACCACAGCCTCTTTGGAAAACATAATTCTTCAGGGGAGAAAAAACTGGATATTTAATTTTGTTGGCCACCAGTGTAGACACTGTTCATATAGCAAGCAGTTCAGGCCAAAACCTGTACTAACCTGTTGGGCCTCCTATTAGCAACTGCAGTGTTGAGTTGCTTAATTGTTTAAATTTAAAAATGTTCTGATCTTCTAAAATGAAGTTCCCTAGTAATTGAGAACAGGATAATTACTTTTTAAAGTAGCAGGAAGCAGGTATTCTTAGAAGAAAAATAGGCAAATATCTCTTCTAAGGTCATGCTTGTTGCTCAGTGTGTATATTTATTTAACAACAAGCTATGTGGTTTTCCGCAAAACAACTGTGTTTGTTGCTATGAAAACCTAAGCTGCTTTAATTTACTAACATTACAGTTCTAACCTTGGACCAAGCCACATTTAATTCTGCAGGGCTTTCCTCTGAGGAGACGTGGCTAGGATCACACTTGAAATACTACTTTTTCCTGGTTTTTGTGACCAGGTTAGCCAGAGGTTTGTTTCAGCATGAGCCAGGCCTTTGCAACAGTCCAAGTTGTAGTGTATCTCAGTTGCTGAAATCCGGGAAAGGTTTAAATATGTTTGGAAATATGTACAATAGGCTTGTTTGTTTGTTTTAGGATATTCTAATGATTTATATTTCTTGAGTTAGCTTCGTTGGGAACAAAGGTTAAAACATTTGTCAACTGAAGAGATTGCAGGTAGATTTATAACAGAATGTGCTATATAATAGACACAACTAGCTGTCATGTGCTTTGAAGATTATTCAACCAATGAAAGAACTCGGTATAATAGTGTATAGACTTTAAGCATAAGCTAGCAGATGTGAAAACTGGCAAGGTTTAGTTTGCTTCAGTTGACAGTAGTTAGCTTTAGCTTGTGGTGTGCTCTTTGTAAAAGAGGATCGTGAATTTGCCATGGTGAAGATGGTGAACTAGCCATGCTAAGAGCATAAATTGATACATGAGAGTAAAACAGTCAGTTGGACAATCTGTAATGTTTAGAAAGCTTACTCCAGCTTACTAGTGGCAGTATCTCAAAGCAAGAACAAACTTTATTTTTAGGTTGTATTGCTTCTTTTTGGCCAGGACTGCTTATGTTATAGAATTATTTTTTAAAAAAACAGAATTGGGAAAAAGCAAATTGTGACGTGTTTTTTATTCTTGCCTTCTAGTATGAAACATTCCGAACAGAAGAGGAAGCAAAAATAAAAGCTCAGGGACAAGAAGTAAAACCATCAGTGTATTTCATGAAGCAAACAATCAGCAACGCCTGTGGAACTATTGGGCTTATTCACGCTATTGCAAACAACAGGGATAAAATTAACTTTGGTAAATTACTTCATTTCTACTATGGTGCCTCTTAATGGTTTGAAGGGTAGGGGGCGCTCCTGAACTGCTTATTGCTTATACTGAACTGCAGAAAACTTAGAAATAAGCAAAAGTTGGCTGAAATGTTCTTGGAAAACAATTGCCACAATATGAATAGCTGCAGCGGAATAAAATACATAGCAAATTAAGCATGGATTTTTAAGATTAATGTTGTCCTCAGTTCTTAACAGGTACTGTAATTATTTATGTTGTCACTTCATGTGAAATAAATAAGATGTGATAAGTTTAGCAATCCTTTTTGTCGTAGAGTTCAAAGTAACATATTTTAAAATTCATGTTCTTTTATTTGTTCTAGAAACTGACTCCTCACTAAAGAAGTTCCTAGATGACTCTATGCCCATGAGTCCTGAAGAGAGGGCCAAATATCTAGAAACTTACGAAGTCAGTATCATTCCTTAATATAAATTTGGGAAATGGGAGTATTTTGCTTTTAGGCCTATGTATGTCAAGCCAGATTGCACAGGCTTTGGGTGGGGCAATCAATGCAGGGCTTTTGGTTCATTTTTACTAGGGAAGTTTAAGAACTACATGGGACGCAGGTGGCTCTGTGGGTTAAACCACAGAGCCTAGGGCTTTCCGATCAGAAGGTCGGCGGTTTCAATCCCCACGACAGGGTGATCTTCCATTGCTCGATCCCTGCTCCTGCCAACCTAGCAGTTCGAAAGCACGTCAAAGTGCAAGTAAATAAATAGGTACCGCTCCGGCGGAAAAGTAAACAGCGTTTCCGTGTGCTGCTCTGGTTCACCAGAAGCGGCTTAGTCATGCTGGCCACATGACCTGGAAGCTGTACGCCGGCTCCCTCAGCCAATAAAGCGAGATGAACACCGCAACCCCAGAGTCGTCCGCGTCTGGACCTAATGGTCAGGGGTCCCTTTACCTTTACCTAAGAACTACATACAGTGGTGCCTCGCAAGACGAAATTAATCCGTTCCGCGAGTCTCTTCGTCTTGCGGTTTTTTCATCTTCCGAAGCACGGCTATTAGCGGCTTAGCGGCTATTAACGGCTTAGTGGCTATTAACGGCTTAGCGGCTTTAAGAAAAAGGAAACAAACTCGCAAGAACTCGCAAGACGTTTTGTCTTGCGAAGCAAGCCCATAGGGAAATTCGTCTTGCGGAACGACTCAAAAAAACGGAAAACTCTTTCGTCTTGCGCGTTTTTCGTCTTGTGAGGCATTCGTCTTGCGAGGTACCACTGTACATTTGGCTGAATTTCTCTCTCTCTCTCTCTCTCTCTGTGTGTGTGTGTGTGTGTGTGTACACACACACACATAGGCACCGACTCCATGGGGCCTGAGGGGGCCTGAGCCCCCTCAAGAATTCGTTGGGGGGGGCTCTGCCCCCCCCCAATAATTTAGGAAAATTATTAGTTATATTATGCTTTGTAAAATCACAAAATTATGTTGGTATTTTTTATTTTCCTTGTTTGATGATAGTTACCTTTTAAAATACATTCAGTAATGAGTTAAAACAAAGCCACTCCCGATCTAGAGAGGGGGTGGGGTTGCGGGCTCTCGACCCATCAACAATCTCGCGGGGCTGGTGTCAGCCCCGCGAGAAGCGGGGATTCCCCCTAGCTCATTAATATTCACCGCCCACGGCGGCAGCCAATCGGCTGCCGCAAAGGGCGGGCCCTCACAGGTTCACTTAAGGTCGGGGCAGCCCGGGGCTCGCCCCTTTCGTTCCTCCAGCAGCAGTGGTTTGGAGGTCTTGGGCCCCCCCAATATTTTTTATAAGTCGGTATGGGCCCCCGCCCCCCCAATATTTTTTATAAGTCGGCGCCCCTGCACACACACACACACACACACACACACACACACTGCCCTTTGTTGCTTGAAAGACAGTATCAGTGGAATAAAATGAAAGGCAGCATTATAGAAGCATTCAAATATTTACACTTGGACTGCTCACCCATATGCCTGAGTTCAGAGACACAACTTCACTTGCCAAAAGCCTCTCAAGGTGCACCCCATTCCCACCCAATCTGGCTGACCACAAGGCCCAGGCTGGAAGATGTGGGAAGAGATGCTCCTTCAAATGGTTTGGTTTGATGTTGTTAAGGGCTTTATATATTAATGCATGCCAGCAGCTCAAATTTGGTCCTGTAACAGATAAGGTGCCCGTGCAGCATCAGTGTGATAATGAGAGATCCCTGATCCAGTCCCTTGCTGCTTGCAAACAAGGTTTCAGGCACCTGTACAACCTTGTTTGATGAAGATGGTTTGGATAGATGTTGGCTTACTAGTGGCATCACAGCCAGTAGGCACAGTTGTGGGCTCTTAATCTGTGTTTTGTTGGTTTTGCTAGGAAACAACACCTGTACTCTAGCTGCTGTCTTGCCTGGAGCTCCTCCGTCTCACTATTCTGCAGTAAAGTCAGGGCCACACCAGCCATGCCAACTGGAAAATTCCCCATAGCATTCAAGTATCCCTTCATTTTCATAAGTCTCTTGCGGGCAGACCATCTTAATTTCCCCCCCAACCCTGGGATGGAGAGGGGGCAATGAGGTTCTCCCACCATCAGTCCAGACCTCATTACAACCTCAGTATCCTCCTACACTTCCCCTAAATGCTACTTGGGATCTGAAGGCACATGATTTCATTAAAAAAGCTGCTAGTATTTGGTTAAAGAGTTCAGAATGGTATTTTTATTTAGACAGTGGGAGGGAACTTAAAAATCTGGGTTTGGCACTTGCATTATTATAAATCACTGCATAATGTAAGATCTTGCCTATAAACTAATTGCCTTTTTATTATTTCAGGCTATCCGTGTCACTCATGAATCCAGTGCCCATGAAGGTCAGACTGAGGTATTGAACTTAATGTGTTTTCCCCCTGCATAAAATTTTGAGTAGGGATCTTTCTGTATGCAGTTTCTAACAATTTGGGAGGGGGGGGAGTTCTCTCTTTTCTGTAAAAAAAAATTCTACTAGGTTGCTAAAAACCGGAAAAAGTGGTATCTATCCTGCAGGGAAGTAGCAAGCGTCCATATGGATGTATGAAATATATAAAGTTACAAATATAATGTTTCACTGGTAGCTGTTATATTATACTGGCTCATAGTTGTAAAGAGGCAGTGCTTAGGTCGATGTCAGTTCATCCATTAATTTTTTGGGTAAAAAGCCACATCTGCCACCAGTATGGTAAGGATAATACTAGTTGTGTTTTATTATATGGGATTTTTTTTTTTAATGAGGCCTCATATCTGAAGAACCAAATGCTTGGGGAAAGTGCTATATGAATATTAACAGGAAGCTTTTTATTTAATATTGTAAAGGCATGGACAATCATTTTCTTACCATAGGGACATTGTCTTCTTCCTACCCTTCCTCCTCAGTTCACACCAGCACATACATGATGAGCACATTGTGAGCACATTTAATGCTAAAAGGCACTCTTCTCTTCTCTAATCTAATCCGATCCCATGTGGTGAGACAGCTGTGGTTATAGGCTGGTGGCTGGGGTTTTGTTTTTTTTAAAAAAAGACCCATCTTGTACAATCAATGATAAAATTGAAATGCTTCTATTTTTTAGTTGATTTCAGCAGCATTTAGCCTTGTCTTTAATTCTGGATCGTGTCCATTAGCCATCACAAATGGCAAAGTATCAATAGGTGAAGGTTTAGGCAGGATACATACTATGAAACTGGTGTCCCACCTGTGTGTGCCACATTCTCCTTCCTGGGCTCTTTGGGATAGGGCTGAGGCAAAAGAAATCCTGAGAGCATTGGCGTGTTCATGTGTTCTCCAGCTCACGATGCTTTGCCTTGCAATGGTTAAGCTTTCCTCATGAGCGTTTGGCTACTAGATTTTGGTCTCCCCTTCAGTGGATCCTTTCCAAAACTTTGTGCATCTTGTGCACCAAAGGCCCACGACAGGCAAAATGGATACTTTAGTATTTTGTATTTAAAGATAACATGTAACATTTAAGTTACAATAATAAATTATTATTATTATATGTAGCGCATTAGGCCATCCAAAGCATGGCTGCATACTTTGTCTCATATCATTCATATAGCGTAATAACGGAATGAAATAAATTTCAGCGTATGCAGCCAGGTTTACTAAATGCAGGGGAAACCAACAATTTCTGTGTTGATTTTATTTTAGCGTTATTTGCCTATGCATTGTGAAAAGATGCAATTAAGCACAAGGCCTGCTTACAGATATGTTTGAGCAATGATGGGGAGGGAAAGTTAAAAATTGTATCTGGCAGGCTGTAGGATGGTTTAGTGCTGTTTACTAAACACTGAAATGCTTCAGTTATTCCCCATTTTGGCTTCACTTGCAACAGGTTAAATGAATCATTATGGTGAAAACCTTGGCCAGAGGCGTAGCCATGCTGGTTTTTGTAGCAAAAACAATCAAGGAGTGTTGTGGGCACAGTAAAGACTAATAAATATTAAATGGGCTGGAGTGCCCAAAATCTTATGCTGTAATTATTTGTCAGTCCTTAAAGTGTCACAGGACTTAGTAGCCTGGCCTGTACATCACATGAAACTAAAACTTGGTTTGGGGTGAATGCACAGGTTCTTGAAGATGAGCTTGCATCGGCCTTGTTCCTCCCTGGTCCTTTTGGCTGCCGTGCCAAGCTAAGGTGTCGCTTGACTTAATGTTTCATTTGACCCGGGCCTGTGGTTTAGCGCTCTCCAGACTAACCACAAGCTGTGTGAACCAGCCACTAACTAAAATGGGCTGGGTGCCTGAACTTATGAGTTTTTGAGTAGGGAAAGCCTCGTTTTATTACTGGCTTACACTGTTTGTGTTACAAGGGTGTAGAGAGCAAACTTGTGCTGCGTAACCTCTAGGTGGGGATATAATACTCTGTGCTAAAATATGAAATTCTATTTGCCAGATGCCAGATACATTTGCTAAATGTATACAAGTTGCTTTCTGGGGTGGATGTGCATGACTGGGAAAATTCAAAGCATATTTTCATTGGGCTATATATATATATATACAGTGTGTGTGTGTGTGTGTGTGTGTGTGTGTGTATGTCCTAAATTTAGTTAGGAATCATTACAAAAAATCTCAACTAGAAACTGTGACAGAGAGTTTACTTATTGCATTGTATTTGAAATAGGCCCGAGGGATTACTGTAATAGCCGTGCTACAATGACTATTTGTACGCTGGTACTGAAAATATGCTATGCTAGCATTAAACAATGATCCACTGGTATGGATGTTTAGAACACATTTAGTGCTGCTGTTAAAATTGCTTCCTAATTTTGGATGGTAGTAATGCCAATGGTTTTAACTGTGCTTGTAGTAAGCTGTGTGATCATGTGGTTCCTTCCCCACATCTTCCTGTGCAGCATGGATTCTGCTCAGTTCACATGTAACATTAAGCCGAATCATGAATATATGTGAATTTTAGGCATGTGGGCACTCACTGTACTAATCACAGCTGCTTTGCTCCACCGCCAATTACTGTGTTGCCACCCATGGCTGACTTCCAGTTTTCATAGCTTGTTTTGATGGAAGCAAAGAATCTTTAAGGTGCAAATTAATATTTTGTATATCCCTGCTGTGCTCCGTAGGGCTGGGCAATATTTTGGTTTTTAACACTGTGATATATCACCAGCTAAACTTTGTGTTATATTGACATATCATGGTGTCTGAAGTAAACATGGAACTGTGTAGAGGCTCAGTCTGGGAAATCTTGAACTGCTATTTCCAAAACACTTCTTCTAACATGCTCAGATGTATGACTCTTTTCTGTTGCTTTTGCGCACTCATCTTTTGAAGTTGTGATTCTAGGAGTGCAAAGTTAATCTTCATGATTTCCTCGTAAAACAAAAAACACACAAAAATAGATTGGCATAAGTTCAAAGAACAGCAGGTCCTTTGTTTGTAAGGTGAAATTGCATCCAAAAACTTGTAGTTAGCAGTTTCCTATTTTCCAAGGATAGCTCAGATAATCCATTTCTGCTCTAAATACAGAATTGCAGTCTGCATTGTGTATAATGTTCACCTCCTTGCCTGCAGATTAGACTACATTACACATCCAAATGGAATATGTGCTTTCCTCTGAGTATTTGACGTGAGGCAAGAACTTCCTAGGTGAACTTTTCCACAGTTTGCTATATTTTTTGCTTTGGGAATCCCCATAGCTCAGTGGCCTAGCAATTTACTTTGCCTGCAGAAGATGCAAGGTTGAATCTGCAGCATCTGGGAAAACCTGACAGCTGCTGCCGGTCAGTGTAGACAGTTCTGAGCTTGATGGGCAAAACTGTCTGACTGGTTCCTTAGGATTTCTAGGAATGACAATTAGTTCATTACCAGAAATATTAAGCAATTCTGGTTGGTGGAACATACAAAAAATGGGTGCTTGCTATGTACAGTGTTACCTTGGGTTACAAACACTTCGGGTTACAAACTCCGCTAACCTGGAAGTAGTACCTCAGGTTACAAACTTTGCCCCTGGATGAGAACGGAAATCACGTGTTGGCGGTGAGGCGGCAGCAGGAGGCCCCATTAGCGAAAGCATGCCTCGGGTTAAGAACGGACCTCCGGAACGAATTAAGTTTGTAACCCAAGGTACCACTGCACATCGAATATGTCTTAAAGTGAAGAGAACAGATTTCTGTGGCAGTTCCCTACAGATAAATTTAATGAATGTGCGTAACTTAGGGATGAAGCATGCTGCTATGAACTTGCCTGCTGCAGGTTCATTCATACATAAACAAACATCTGAAGAAGGCTATGCATACCTACAAGTGTGCAATACACCGATATAATTGGCCCCACTCACATATTCTTTGTGTAATATGCTGTTCACTTCTACTTTTGCAGGTGGGTCAAAGCTCCCCCCCCCCAATAAATCTCTCAAGCAATAAGATGTCTGAGAGACAGAATGTTAACAGGGGGAGCTTTTACTATAATTGTATCCACATACTAGAAAAGGTTGATTTGTTGACATTCTGCCTGCCACACAACTGTTAAAGCCACAAGAGCCCCACTGTCTCTCAGTGCCTACCCTAAACCTTGCAAGGGACTCAAGTTTCATAAGTTGTAAGCTATTTATGCTATGGTAATGTTTTCATCAATTGATCTGAGACCGGCAATGCTGTATTCTGTGCAGGACCAGGCACAGTATCTTACATAGGTGGTGGTGCAAAAGGAGATTAAAAGACACCTACGATTTATAGCAAGCAAGGTTCAGATGCCCATGCTTGGATCAATTCAAGATTAAACTGTTATGAAGCATATTATAAAAGCATTTTTGTAGTTCTTATTTATACCTCATAACAGCATTGCTGTTCATCAGCGAAGGCCAGATGAACATTCTCTTCCTTTATTTTAACAGAAAGGAATGGAGTCTTTGATGTGAAAACCCATTTTAGTATTCATACCAGCAGCACAGCCCATGTAAAAGGATCCCTCTACTTTTCTGCCTTGGGTGCGGAAGCATTTAAGAGCCCCTTCTGCCCATGTTGCTGCTGTGATCGAAAATCCCAAAAGCAGCAGTTCCCTAAAAACAAGAAACTGAGTAATAGCTGTGGGCTATACTTCAGGTTTGTAGTATACAGACCACCTGCCCCAGCAACGTTGTACAGTATGGCTGTATTGGGCTTCATTCTAGAACTGATGTCAGCCTCGCTTTCTTAACCACAATACCCTGCTGCAACATGGATGATGTACTATAATGCTAGATTTAATTTTTATTTGCTGGCGTTTATTTATGTTTACAAACTGTGGAGGGGGAAAATACCTCTTTTTTGGCATGAAATTAAACCTCTGTTAGAAAGAATACAAACTCTGTTGCTACCTTTTGGTTTTCGGTGGACATGTCACTGTCGAGTCAGCTACGCTAAAATCATGGATTTTTCTTAGTTATCTTCTTTAGACAGTAGTCACTTCCATAGCAGAGGAGATGAAAAGAAAATGGCTTCAGAATGACCCACAAAGTCCATTCTCCAAATGTCTGGAAAAAGTCATTCCTGGGTCGTTTTGAGGCCATTTTCTGGTCTTCTGTTAGGTTTGTGTACTTTTTCTCTAGTACTTGTCAATCACAGCTCTGATGGCACTCATTGGAAGGGCAGGAGCAGGTGCATATATCTGAAAGCAATTGCTTCAAATGGCGGCTGCTTTCTAACTTTTATGTTCCGCACAAGCTAGAAACTTCCTTTTAAAAAGAAAAAGAAACATGTTAGAGTGTGGGGCTCCTGGCAGCCATGCAGATGTGTGTAGACCAGCCAGCAACACTTTGTATGTATAAACCTTGGATTAGTGGAAATTATATCCAGTGAATTGATGGCTAGGGGTCATCTAATAGTACAATTTATGCAGTTTAACTGAAATTTAACATTTTAAATTTTACATTCCCATTTTAAACCCTTAGCTTACAAGTATCAGTTTCTGCTACCTTACAAGTATAAAAGCCATGTGTTGGATGGATGGCCTTGTCTCCTGTCTTGATGGGACTCTTCATTGCTGATTTCCTGAAACTTGTTATTCAGAGCAAAGTACACATGCTGTAAAGTTATTTCCTGCCAAGTGTTAACCGAGCTAAGTTATTGCCTTGGCAAAGCTTGTTTTTATTGTGTTTCTAGGCAAGCAATTCATCCACCAGGAAAATGAAGCCAAACCTCCCTTCCCAAATAAGGCTTAGGTGTTCTGGAATGCAGAGCTAAATATGTTATCTAGCTTTGGCATTTCAATTATGAGAAAACTTTGGGCAACTCTTGAGTGATAGGTCTGCATTTTGCAACTCGCCCATCGGGCTGTCAGTGAAACTTTACTGGTTCCAAAAAGACGAATGTGCAGTGAACTGCCCATTAGAGCAGCCTTTTAATTTTAGGGCTCCTGAAGGACTTTAAGATGACAATAATTGTCTTTACTGCATTCCACTTGGCAGGTTGCAGGAGCAATGATTTACACGGGGGAAGGAGGTGTACAGGGATAAGTCTAGCATTCACACTCCCTTTAGCAATAGCTGTAGTATATAGTCTTCCAGTACTCAAATTACAGTTGTTTTTTTAAAGTGTGTGATTCCTTGACCAGATGGTACTCTCCTTGTTCTTCAACAGCTGTGTGAAAATTTTTTTTGCTAGTGTCAGTAACTCCTGTCGGAGCTGGAATTGACTAGTGCAGTGTTTCCCAACCTTGTGCCTCCAGCTGTTTTTGGACTACAATTCCCATCATCCCTTGCCACTGGTCTTGCTAGTCAGGGATGATGGGAGTTGTAGTTCAAAAACAGCTGGAGGCACAAGGTTGGGAAACACTGGACTAGTGGACTCATCCTTTTGAGAGAAGAGGATAAACTTGAACCCTTCTCCTTGACACGCTTATTTTCTACATGCTTTATGGGGAAAGTATTCAAATATATAATCCCGTTCCCAGGTGACTTATATTTGTAGAACACAGGGAAAGCTCTACTGCTTGATCCTGCTTGCTATATAAACTGGCCTTCACTAAACTCAATTTTACTTACTTATTTAAACAATCCATATACTGTTTAACTACAGTGTCTCCAAGCGGATTGCAAGGATGCAATACAAAAAAAGAAAAATCAGTTAAAACTATAAAATAAAACTTCAGTTAAAATACCTGCCGAAATAACAACAACAACAATCTGTAGGTGCCATTAAGTTCAGTAGGGAAGACACCTGCCCGTCCTCAAGTGGAAGGGACTTCTATAAAACTGGGACCACGGTACTGGACAGCCATAGGGGAACCATTAACAGGGACTGCCCCCAAAGACCTCCGTGATCAGGCAGGTCTTAAGGTGACCCTCAAGGCATTCTTTGGTCCATATTCTTCAGGGTCTTGTAAATTAATACAAGAAACTTCCTTGGAACCTGGCCTGGTAGGGTATGGGTTGCCTGTGCAAACTTTGGAGCACCAGAGGTATGTACTGGTGATCATCTGTCCCTATCAGCAGTCTAGCCACAGCTTTTTTCACCTGCTGTGATCAAGTCTTGAGGTTACCAGTGCATGGTTCCCTGTGGCCAGATTATCCCTTTCCAAGAACAGGTTTAGTGGCTGCAGCTGGTAAAAAGCATTCCTAGCCCCTGAGGCCACCTTGAGCTTCCAGTGACAAAGATGGATCCAGGAGCACCCCCAAAACTCCCAACCTGTTCTTTCAGAGGGATCACAGCCCTATCTAGAACAGGTAACTGATCAGTCTCCAGGACACCAGAACAACCAATTCACAGGGCCTCTGTCTTCCCAGGGTTCAGGCCTGGCTTCCCTGCCCCCATTTGGATCCCATCTTTTGTGATTTTCTCACTTAAAAACAAAAAAAGCAACTGATCCTTGAGCTTGTTTTATCAGGGAGACCAACTCACACCAAGTGTGCCCCAGGTAGCAGAGTCTGTTTGAAGGCTGCTAGTCTGCCTTTCCGGCCCTAGAGTGCCCATCTCATGAAGTGATGAACCACACTAGAGCTTTCTTATTTCTCTCCACCACCACCCCATGCCCTACCTACCGCCACATAACAGAATGATGGGAAGGTAACAGTCCCACAAGAATTTATCACACGGTGTCTGAAATTGCATTGGTAGGTGGTTTAGATGAGCCTTGATGTTATGAAAGATTAAGAGCAGCACGAACACATTTGCCATGGAAAAAAAGAACAGCACAGCAAACGTTTAGATCGTAACAGCTCTTAGATAGCACCAGTTAAATTTCTGTCCCTTCGTATGTGTGGGGCAGCTGTGGGGTCAGGTAGCTTCAGCTAATGCAAAATGCTGCAGCTAGACTAGTGCTAGGAGTAAACTACTGTCAACACTTGACACCGGTGTTCAAAAGACCTGCATGGTTTCTCATCTGCTACTGTGCCAGGTTCAGGGTTTCTGTATTGGCGTCCAAAGCCCTGAACAACTTGGACCCAGGGTACCTCAATGAATGTCTTAACCTGTATGTCCTAGGCCAACCCCTTAGATAATCTGGGGGAGTAGTATTAGTGGTCCCCTACGAACCAGAAGCTTGAGTCACGTCAGTGGGGAGTAATGTCTTCAGTGCTATGGGCCTCACTCTGTGGAACTCTCTCCCATTTGAAATCGGGCAGGCACCGTACCTGCAACGTTTCAGGCTCTTTTATTTCAGGAGACCTTTGCACCACGGACGCAAGTTCTGTTTTGTTCTGTGATCTTTTAAGTTGTGTTTCTAAATGTTGCTTACAGTGTGTTTTTAATTTTTTGTAAGCTGCTTTGAAACCCGGACAGGGTGAAAAGCGGGATATATTTTTTAAAATAACATGAGCAAAAACTGTACAGTGACCTCTAAAGCGGGTAAAGTTGTGTCTTCTTTTCTTTTCTTTTCAATATTTGTGTAGTCACCATCATCCTCACCACAGCCTGAGTTTAGCCACTGCAAAATGAAGGCTTCACCCTTGCGGCGCTCTGCTTCCTTGACCCTGATCAGATGCAATCATGTAGCCTCTGCAAAAGCCACAAGCCCTGTAAAGGCTACCAGTCCACCTGTCTCCCTCCAGCGCTGGCGGCCCACAATACCCCTATCATCTATTGGGCTCCATTCTTTTGTAAGTGTAGTCAATCTTCCATCTCTTCTCTGCGGCAGGCGCCCTCGACATTTAGGCTTAATGGCGGGACTCTTTGGCTCTGAATTCCCTTAGGGCTTTTTCCAGTAGACGAAGCATACTGTCTTTGATCCTCACCAGCAGACAAATAGCATTAGGAACGTCTACTTTCCCCCAAAGATTTTTCCCATCTTCCATCTGGTTTTTCTTATCTCATTGGTGCTTCGTTGGGTCTGCTAATTCTTAGTTCTGTGCCAAATCTGCTCCTATCACATCTGATTGAAAGTCTCTCTGCTTTTTTCCAGGGCCCAGTGCTCTGCGTGCTTTGCAATACTCTACAGCTCTTCCTGATCTAAATCTTTCATCAGAGATGTACAATATGGCTTAAATGTTGTATTGGCATCGCTGATTGTTTACATTTGCAGTAAATATATGTATATTCTGGTTAATTGTAAAAATCATCCAATATGATCTTGATCTTGGTTGATCTTGTTCCTTGCCTTTGTAAAAACAGGCATTTGAATTATACCAATGAACAAATATTTTTCTGCAACTTAAACAAGCAGTGCTTATCTTGTTTTCAAATTTCCCTTGTCTTTTTAATACTGTATTAAACTGCATTGTGTGTTCAAATTCTAATCTTTTTTACTTCTAGTTTGGGAGAGGCCTAGCTACCAGGAAGAGAGTCTGAACACTGTCTCTGTGGTACTGACAACATGAATAGGTTTTTAAATTTCTATTTAGATGCTAACCTTTGGCTTAAAAAAGAGAGCTTATATAAGCATTGAAATTTTGTATAAATAAAGGTGATGGGTGCTTATTGCTGTTACTTCCATATTAAAAAATTAATATAGACACTGATCTACATAAAACTAAAAATACCCTACTCTGGATAAATATGTTATGCTGTAACAGTTGGTTTGATGGAGGATGTAAAATACCTCATAACCAACTCAGTAGCAGACTTTTGGATAAGTTAAAAGAGCAGTGATCTGAACTGATTAAGATGTATTGTAAAGAGTAAACAAATATGGACCACGTAGACTCTTTTTTTAAAATCATCAAAGAAGGCAGTTGTCAAGAGATATGCAATACTTCCAGAAATTGAATTAACCAGACCCAAATTCTCATAACAAGAAGTGGGATAAGGGAATGCATCAATCTTACTCTTTCTATACAACAGAAACTCCTCTTTGGAACCATGCATAGACTACTAAGTGCTAACCAGAAGACAAACTTCTAAAAAATCAATATGTCAGTGGTATCTTTCAGCTCAAAGATTAAGCAGGATATACAAGAGCAATAGCACTCCACAGCATCTTGACCAAACGAGATGGAGGCAGGAGGGAGAAGGATGTTCATTCATTGTGGAAACTCTTTTCCTTTGGCTGCATGCTAGTACTCATCCATGTAGTTTGTTGGAAAGCTTGCTAATTCTGTAAGACACTGAATACTTTAGCACCAGGAACATTTAACAATGGACAGTGAATGGTCTTCTGTGATCAGCTGGAAGCACAATGATAACTGACGGAGCTGTTTCCCCCACAGTCCTGTCTTTGTTACATTTAAAGAGGTCCGCAGGAACCTGGGAACTCTGTTCAAACAGGGTTTGCGTTCTTTGCATCTACATGATGCATGGTGTGAATGAATCGATTTATTTCAGTCACTGGCCAGAGTGCAGCAATGGTGTCACTCTGAAATGAAAAAGTGCAGCAGCTGATCACCGCTACAAAAGTTTGTCTAGGTGCAATGTCAGTTTGAACACATCAACAACTTTCTTTGCATCTCTGTGCAAACTCATTGCCGTGAGTGAACACTTGCTGTAGGGGACAACAGGAGAGTCACGGGGAAGGCGTGAGAATACAGTGGTTTGGAATTTGTCATTACAATTCTTAGGAATAACTGAGTGGGCAAATGCCATCAGTTTTAGAAAAACGGCTGCTATAGAAGCACTTACTGTCTAGTTAGAAACTGCTGTTCTTGTCCACACCGACACTAACTTCTGGAAAAGCTGGTAGAGCTATATGTTTCATCTTCACACAACTTTCAGGCCTGCTTTGTGTTAACATATTTGTATACCTTTTTCTGAAAGTGACATGAATGTGGGACCGAAAATCTGTGACAATGAAAATTTAAGATCTGAAGGAGACCTTGAACTAAGAAATGCTTTTGAATGTCCTCTAAGACTAAAACTGATAGGGTCTAGAAGAAACCTCTGCAAGTCCCCAATGTGATACTTCATCAAAGGCACAAAGGTTACATGCCCCTGTGTAAGTAATACAGTGGTACCTCGAGTTACATATGCTTCAGGTTACAGACGCTTCAGGTTACAGTGGTGCCCCACAAGACGAATGCCTCGCAAGACGGAAAACTCGCTAGACGAAAGAGTTTTCCGTTTTGGAGGTGCTTCGCAAAACGAATTTCCTATGGGCTTGCTTCGCAAGACGAAAATGTCTTGCGAGTTCCTGCGGGGTTTTTTTCCTCCCCCCCCCTTTTCTAAGCCGCTTATCCGCTAAGCCGCTAAAAGCCGCTAAGCTGCTAATAGTGCTAATCCGCTAAGCCGTCAATGGGCTTGCTTCGCAAGACGAAAAAACCGCTAGACGAAGAGAATCGCGGAACAGATACTTTTCGTCTTGCGAGGCACCACTGTACAGACTCCACTAACCCAAAAATAGTACCTCGGGTTAAGAACTTTGCTTCAGGATGAGAACAGAAATCATGTGGCGGCAGTGCAAGGCCCCATTAGCTAAAGTTGTGCTTCAGGTCAAGAACAGTTTCAGGTTAAGAACGGACCTCCGGAACAAATTAAGTACTTAACCCGAGGTACCACTGAGTGCTAAGTACACGGCAAACTGCTTTGAGTCTTGAGGCACAACTGACCCCAATATAATATTGACTTCTGGGGAAAACATCTTGAGACTATACTCCTGACAGCATCCCCCTATTTTTCCACAATGGAAGTCGCTACAATCTCAAAATTACAAGTTTGTTATAAGATTGGCAATTATAAGTGGCCATGGGTGAAAAGTCAGCCAGACCATGTTTCATATCCATGCTTTTTCCACTTAACATTCAAAGCAGGCGTGGACATATCAGTCACATAGATAGCAATCAGTGGGTCATGTGAGTTTTTCTGTGCATTTCCTGCACACTTTGTGCAACTTTGTAAGCCACTATCGCATCTCCCCTTTAGTTGTGTCTTCCTCCCCCACAAAAATAGAGTTACAAACTATATATTTGCGCCTCTTTGCAGAAAAAGGTGTCCCATCCTTTGATTTTTTAATTCTCTTTTAACACTTTCACAACTCTTACACAAATCTTTCATCTCTACAAGGAGCTGCTGTTCCAATCTAGAAATGAATGTCTCTAGCCTGGACACTTGTGCTATTATATCTGCAAATGACACTGTCATAACATTACATTAGGTTTGTAGTGTTCTTAATGTGTGCCGTCGGCATGTTGTTGCAAAAGCTATGTACTTAACCCAGAGTTTTTGGCACTGAAATGCTTCTTGCATCAATGAGAACACTTGGAATACCTTTTGGCAGAAATGTGAGACTTATAAAAAATGGAGTTAATTTTAACCAGCTTCTGGAGCTGTTGCCACGAAGAACAGTGTATTTTGGATGTCTGTTAGACCAATACTTGGTGCATAGATGGAGTTAAATTACCGTGATATATTTGCTTCAGTTGACTTACACAGCCATTCTGTGTTTCTAATTCTTAAGCTGTCATACTGGCTATTTTGTTAAAATTGGATTATCATTATTCTATACCACCCTTCATCCAAAGATCACAGGGCAGTTTACAATATAAAAACTTCATTTTAGCTTTTGTTTTGCACGGGGGCGGGGGCTGCAGTATAATGATCAATAGCATTTTGTAAACTGTGGCTGCAAAATGCCCAATAAATAGCCATGGCCAATTTTATTATTTGTTTAGAAATATTTGCACCCCACTAATGCACCAAAGGGCTCACAAAAGTGGCTTACTAAAAATCTCACAATAAAAATAGCATTTTAAGTCTAGTATTGGGATCAGAAACAACATAGTTCCCTATAGTGCCAGGATTATTCAAGTACCGTTTCGTATCCCTATCCTCTGTTTTTCCTGGTATTGTCCTGTGGCCGTTGCCTGATAACCAGCCCAGCAAAACGGAAGCTGTGTTTTTGTTAGGAAAGGACCATTTCAGTATGAAATTATGTATACAGACTCAAAACACAAGAGTTTACAGTGCAATCTTATGCCTTAGCTGTAGAACTCATTGTGTTCAGTGGGACTTGCATCTGTCAGGTGTGTATGAAAAGGAGAGGGCATACTTTTGTCTAGTGTGAAAATGTATATATAAGCCCAAATTTCAAGTGTGTGTATGTGTTAAAGTACATTTTTTGTAGGTTACCACCTTCACCCTCCATTCCTTTGAGACAGATCTCTTCTCTCTCCAGTGCCAAAGTTCTCAAATGAGAGGTGCCAGAGGTCAAGCCTGGACAGAACCAAAACCAACCCTAGAAGCTGGTTCAGTATTGAGGAAGAGTGTGCTTTTCTTTATTTAAAAGCCCATGTCTTTTATACTTCACATGTATTGTTCAAACCGGGTTCATAGGTTGAGCCCTGGCTCGGGTTAAGTTCTTCCCAACTGGGTAGAGCAAGAGTTTCAGCTCCTACTAATGATTTGCATGCATGTTGTATTCTCTCGCAGGCACCCAGTATAGATGAAAAAGTAGATCTTCACTTCATCGCATTAGTAAACATTGATGGCAATCTCTACGAGTTGGGTAAGAGCAATCCTTCTCTTTCAAAATGGATCATATTATCATCTACTTAATGCTTAATTTTTGATATTTTTACCTCGGGTGTATAGCCTGCCTGCCAAGAATGGATAGTGATTATAAGATCGTCCAGTAAAGAATTCTCGGTCAAGTAATTATGTTCTGCCTTTCGAGAACCACAGTTAAGAGGAATTGAAGAATATTGGAACAGCTACTTTTGAAAGGGGAAAGCTGTTAACCTGATGAGCAGGCCTCCATTTTAGTTCATAACTTGTTTCTGATTTTTTAATGTATGAGTTGGTAATGGTTTTTCCCCTACCTTGAATGTGCCATGGATTTAGAGTGACCTTTTGAAGATATATGTTGTCTTCCATGAGCCTGTATAAAGTGAAGTCATTGGAAACTTGCAACTGCAAACCTTGCATGTGAAAAAGGCTGTGGATTCAGTCCCCAAGAATATCTAATCAAACAATCTCTAGTAACAGGGTTAAGAGAGGCAGTTGCCTAAGACCTCAGAACTTCTAATACTCATTAGTACTGTGTTATTAGTATAACTTATTTGATTTGAATCCATAGCACCAAAACTGTACACCCAAAGTTTCTTAAGATCTCCTCTTATTGTACTGTCCTTTTGTGCCTTATTTAGTCTGTTCAGATTGTTTGCTTTTTGAATCATGGAAGACCACCTAAACACTTACGCTTTGCCACAGAAAATATGCTCTTTATATTTATAGATAACAATTTACCAGAATAGACTAGGGAACAGAATAAAAAAAAACTTAGCTTGCAAACTGTGTGTGGTCAGCTCTAGGTCTGTGGAACGCAACCAAGAATGTGCATTGCGGAACTGCCTCTTGGAGCGCTGCGTATATAGAAGTCAACCATTGCAGTAAACACATCGAAAAGGTCTAAAGCACATACCTCATATGAAAATAATTTAGGGATTTGTCCATGATGGAATAAAAATAGCTATCAAACTAAATGAATTTACACAAGAAACTGAAAACTGGGAATGGAAGAAGAAGTCTTTCCCGGCATATTTATTGGAAGCTGAGAAGTTGGTTTCATGAATTTGGCTGTCTATGTTGGATAGCTTTAAAAAGTAATTGCCATGGAGGATCGGCCTGTTACTATTAATCAGGTAGTTAAATTGTGCCTCCATACTTAATGGCAGTGAATGTCTGAATTTCTAAAACCAAGCATAGAAGGGCTTTTGCCTTTGTGTCCTGTTTGAACTTGGAGGCATGTGTCTGGGCCCCAGTGGTGGCAATGGGAAGCTAGTCTACAGGGGATCTTGATTCATTTTATAGTAAGTTAGCATGAAAAACCCAGTAGCTTTCCATTGATTTGATCTGTGTACATGTTTATAAAGGAAGAACTAGAACAATGCCCAACTCTCAAGACCAACTCTGTCAGTGGAATTGGTGTATGCTGTTAATGCATAGTCATTCACATTTTTGTTCCAACAAGCTTTTGCAGCTGGATGAATAGGTCTCTGCCCATAGTTCATAGAATCATGGAATTGTAGAGCTGGAAGAGACCCTGAAGATCATCTAGTCTAACCGCCTGCAACGCAGGAATTTGTAGCTATCCCAGATGTTCATTTTCTGTTATTTCTAAACTTCCTGTTTTGTTTAGGGGTTGTTTTTGTACAGTTTTGTAACTTTCTTTAGCAGGGCTTATTGCATGTCATACATTGCCTTGGGACATATGTTGAGGAAGGTGATTAAATAATGGTGGTGATGATTTTAAACCTTGGCTACTTGTGCAAATTTAACTATAGTACAGTTTCATTGTACGTATAGTGGGGAAAATATCAAAGGATTAAATGACCTTAAAACTTATTTTATGGGATCACGTGAAGTGTAGTATTTGCCCCATGAGGAAGATAGCCATGTCAAATTTACTACTTAATGCTTTCTACATAAATTCTTAAGAATTTTCTTTCTGTGTTTTCCAACAGATGGACGGAAGCCTTTCCCAATAAACCATGGGCAATCTAGTGACGACACTTTTTTAGAGGTAGGAATATTGTTTCATATAAGCAGACTTTGACACTTCTTATAGTAGAGCTGTTGTGGGTGGTATGAAGTATTTACTCTGTTATTTTGTGAAACTGCTGTTGTAGAATATAGTGCAAATTTAGATGAGCTTCAAATTGCCAGTACTGCTAGAAGCTGGGCATACTGAATATTGTTTTCTGCTTGGTATTATCTTTATGATCAGTCTTCTGATCAGTCAAAATTCCTGGTAAACAAATGCAGAACTGTTCTCACCGCTCCTAATGTTAGATCAATTTCAGTTATGTTTGTTTTGCAAAATAGATGGCGCATCCTTATCCTTTCTTTCCTCTTACTAGGATGCGGTAGAAGTATGCAAGAAATTCATGGAACGTGATCCAGATGAATTAAGGTTCAATGCAATTGCTCTAGCAGCTGCCTAAATTATTCTTGCACAAGGACAGAAACTGCCTAATGTATTGTAACAGAATAATGCTTTTGCCATAAATCAGTGATCGAGTTTTTGATACCTTGCAAATAACATGTTGATGTGGATTAAACTTCAAATTTGTCCTTTATCTCATTGTAGCCTGTTTCTTCTAGAGTGTTTTGAATGATTGCATGAATGCATTCCAGGAGAGCAGCTGTGTTAGTAGCACAACATAATGAAAAGCGCCATGGACCCAGTTCACAGGTTTTGTGTTTTTTTTTACTGAGCACAAGCAATCCTGATTATCCTCATACATAGCACAGCAAAATTCATCTGATGCTGTCTAACTTGGCTACCTTGGATGTGGCCCATAGCAGTTTCTCTGATTGCAGCAGCCAGAGAAAGCTTCACCCACTATAAAGGAAATTGCTGCAGGCACAATGCAGTTCCCAACATGAATGTGCAACAAAAGAAAGGTCAAGACAACTCCTGTTTGCAGAGCAACTGATCTGGTCTTACGGGTTATTGCATGGACTTTTGGTAAGCAGTTGCCAACTTCGTGAGATGTTGTTAAGGGAGCAGTCCTGTACACAAGAAGCTCATATATGTTAATCCAGTGTAAAGTTACACCAGATCCAAACCCCATTCAGGAGCAAGGCTACTTGCTCTCAGCTGAGCTGGCCCAAATCTGTCAAGAGGGGAAAACAAGCATTTGAAAGTGTTTGACTTCCCCCACACTTTCTGCATTCTGGGGTTGCTCTTAACCACAGTAGGCCTTAGAACTGACTCCGTGTAAACAGACCGTATTAATAACATATGCCATACACCTCTGAAATGAGCACAGGTTTTTATGGCAAATGACTCTAATAACATGAGCTAGAGCAGGCTTCCTTAACCTCGGCCCTCCAGATGTTTTGAGACTACAATTCCCACCACCCTTGACCACTGGGATCATGGGAGTTGTAGGCCAAAAACATCTGGAGGGCTGAGGTTGAGGAAGCCTGGGCTAGAGCTATCCCTGCCAATGAGGAATATTAATCTCTGACCAATTCATTAATATTACTACTCTTTGTATACCTCTTCTCCCCCCCCATTGACTTTTCATCTTAATCCTTGTGCATCAAGATTAATAAGAGGATACAGCCTTTCTGAAGTTTTTTATCTGCTATGATGACACTGTATTAAATAGCCAGCTACTGGACTGAAAAAGAAGAAGAACATCATTATTGTCTTGTGTCTTAATAAAGTCACTGACTGACTTTTATATGCTTGTGATTAGCTCTTACTTGCTTTTGTAACATTTGTTACAGAAGTCAAGCTACTCGGTTCATAATTCCCCTGAGTTTTCCACTGAAGATAAGGAACCACGTTCTTAAGAGATGGCTGCAAGTCTTGCGGGGGGGGGGGGGAAATCATTCACAGCCATGCTAACTAATAGTTCCCATATTCTTTTCCAACTAAGATTCAGGATCATTGAAGATGTCATCAGCCCCCTGGTTTTGAATTCATTCAGATGGTCCCACTATTCAACAGACTTCATCACTAGCCTGACCTGTGGCCTTGCCCATCCTTACTCTTGTCAGTGTTGCTAAATGTCTCATTAAAAGGGTTTTATTTTCCTTGCAAAGACTTGAAGCAAAGCAGGCACTGAGCGGTTAATTGAGCTATGGACTGTGTATATGTCTGTGAGCACGTGTGTGCTTCTAGCACGCTTGTGAAAACCTCTAATGGTTAGCCTCATTTTTCTGTTTGTTTGAGCTAGCACTGCTGAGCTTTGGGTTCAGAATGACTTGAATGCCGACAAGGAAAAATGAGAATAAACTTTTTGAAGGTTCCCCTGAAGAATACTGTAATTGGAAACACCTGTCTGTTTCTAACATCTGCTTATTTGTGCTAGCTGTATTTGTGCCTGTAATGTAAGTTCTCTATGAGCCCCGTTCTAGGAGTGACGAGTGCCTGCAAAAATCCTGTATGAAAGTATTGGGTAGAAAAGAGACAGACAGACATAGAGAGAAGCAGCTATTGTGAGATCTGCTCTGGTGTTTCATTTTTAATTTCAGGAAAATAGCTTTGGCTTTTAGAGCTGCGGTGCTTACAATTTACTTGTGCCCTAAAACAAGTAGAAATGGCAAGATAAAGAACTTGACTTTCACTTCCACGTCAGCAGTAAGCCCATTCCAAAGTCGTATTGTGCTTGTTTACAACTTAACATTCCTCCACCACCGCTCCTTTTTATTCAGCCTCAATCCACTTCCTGTATAAGGTACCCCTTTCTTGAACTCCAGGAGCCTGTAACATATTTTTTAAAAGTTCTCTAAACACTGCAATGAGTATGTCACTCTGTCACTGGGAAGAGGTTATGGGTATCTTGCCATGGAGCAATTGAAATCCCGTATTGCGTATGTTGTTGTTAACAGTAAAACACGGAGCAAGGATAATGCAGGATAATGACCGCAGTCACGAAATTAAAAGATTCCTGCTTCTTGGGAGAAAAGCAATGAAAAACCTAGACAGCATCTTAAAAAGCAGAGACATCACCTTGCCTGCAAAGGTCCATATAGTGAAAGCTATAGTTTTCCCAGTAGTGATGTATGGAAGTGAGAGCTGCACCATAAAAAAGGCTGAGCGCCAAAGAATCGATGCTTTTGAATTATGGTGCTGGAGGAGACTCTTGAGAGTCCCATGGACTGCAAGAAGATCAAACCTATCCATTCTAAAGGAAATCAGCCCTGAGTGCTCACTAGAAGGACAGATCCTGAAGCTGTGGCTCCAATACTTTGGCCACCTCATGAGAAGAGAAGACTTCTGGAAAGATGGAGGACACAAGGAGAAGGGGACGACAGAGGACGAGATGGTTGGACAGTGTTCTCGAAGCTACCAGCATGAGTTTGACCAAACTGCGGGAGGCAGTGGAAGACAGAAGTGCCTGGTGTGCTCTGGTCCATGGGGTCACGAAGAGTCAGACACAACTAAACAACAACAACAAAGGATAATACGTTCTAAGGTTTTAAGATAGTGTGGCTGAAATGTACTAACTTGAGAACATGCACATGCCTTGTGAAATAAGTCACTGCTGCACATAGAACAAATGATGGAAACCAAAGGATGTTTGAGAAAACTGTTCCTGTACTGTGCAACAGGTAAAGAGGAGGAGGGCCTTCCTAGAAGCAAACAGGTTAATCAAGTCCATCTTATGATGCCTGCTTTCCATAGGTTAATACAGGTTGCTGCTGCTTGGCTTGGCCTTCCCTTCAACTATTGCTACCTCTTCTAGGTTATGTCACCTGTATCTCAAGCCTACTCTCATCATTTTTTTATGGGCTCTGGGAACAGCATCACAGTGAGAAGTAGGAGGAAAGTAACAAGAAGAATTAAAGCCGTCGGTTGTGTCTCAAAGGTTAGGGAGTGAGGCTTGTTACCAAGCCATTGTGGAATACAGCTCATGGCTGTACTACAGGTCTGAGCTTCTAGATTACCCCCCAACTTTAAATATGTAGAGGATTGCACTGTTGTTGTTTTTAAAAAAGCAAACTCTCGGAAGTTGGGCTGTTAACTAATATTTGTATCTAAGGGGAAAGGAACTATTAGAGGTGACAGAGTAGTAACTCTTTTTTTTTGCACAAAAACAAACCCAACAGAGGAATTTACAAGGGCTCAATTTCAAAATACAAAAAACCCTCCCTTTTATAAATGCTTCTGTGTCCTGGTCCTCTTGCTACTGGAGAGTTCTGTATGGAAAAACAACTGTCTGGAATGTAGGATGCTTTGGCTAAGATGTGCTATCAAGTTGGAAGAGTAGATAGCTGAGATTGTCAGTCTCCCATTATATTCTCTCCCCCTTGCCCTGCCCCTGTAACCTCCAGCTGACCTAGTGACTAGAGGAAAATGAAAGTTTGAATGTCCCTTCCAAATGAGCATATATGGCATTCAGAACGATTTTGGAATGGAGGCATTTGGGTTTTTTGTTTTGTTTTTTAAATAGTAACTAATAAAATGAATTGTTTCAATTTGCTACAGAACAAATGACCCCTGTGATAAACAGCACTTGCTGGTGATTAAGTAAATTCTCCAAAAGGAGAACTTTCTGGATCACAGCCGTCTTTCCACAACACATTTGCTCTATGGAAGGCCAATTAAAATAATTCTTGTAATACCCGAGTTCAGACAAAACAGGGATGTCCCTTCAACATACTTTGCTAAACACGAGCTGTAAAAGAATGAAAATTTATGGTAACTGCAACTACCTTGTATTATCTGATAGCAATTGAGATAGAATGTTGGAGTGCCTAAAATGACATTTTACATCAGTATGAAGTATCTAGGCATTTAGACTTTTATGTTGCAACTGCATCCAGGAGGAATTCAATTTTAAAAAAATGGGGAGGGGGGAGATCATATTTTATTTGTTCTTACTGGGTTCAGGTAGTGAGGGGATGGAAGCTTTACAATTGATTTTTCTACGTATTTTCAAAAGCTGATATGCATCGCCTCAGAATATCAGTGGAATTAATTTATTCCTGTTTATACATGGTTTACCTCTAAGCTTAAATATGTGAAAGATACATACGGTTGGAGAAATATAAAGGATATATACATTGGCTCAGTAACAACTGAAACATTGGAGTCTACATCTTTGAATGGGGCTGAGCACCTGGGGTCATCACAAGATGCTGTGAATCTCTCCTCTGACATCTGCCCTGGTTGGACTTTCCAAGGCAACGAAAGCTATGATTGATACAGACACAGTAAACAGAATGCCTTCCGTTCTCCGACGTGACTGCCACAAAGGCCTGCATTCTTACATGCAGGGACAAAAACCTCAATCCCTTGGTTTATATTGGTGTTGGAATAAAAGTAAGCCCTGCCTTGTCTCACGGAAGTATGATAAGGATGATGATATACTGTGTTCAGTTCCAATAAGGAAGCTGCGTTTATGGGTGCAGTACTGGTCCAAAGTTTACAACAACACAATTATAGCTTCCCTGCCCACTACCATCCCTAAACTTCCAGAAACTTCTAGAACTATTACTATTCTTTATTGAATTTGTATATCACCTTTCATCCAAAGAGCACCGGGTTTTTCACAATGGCAACATACCAAATGAAAACACAAAAACACACAATAACATGTGCAAAACGAACCAATAACACCTCTCACCACAGACACATTTAAAAGGCAATGGAATGTTAATCAGCCCAAGGTCTAGCTGATGAGGAACATTTTTGCCTGGCATTTAAAATATATATAATGAAGGTGCCAGGTGAACCTCTCTGGAGACCACATTCCACAGATGGGGAGCCACTGCAAAAAAAAAAAAAAAAAGGACTATTCTCATGTTGCCACCCTTCGGACCTCTCATGGAAGGAGACGCACAAAGAAGGGCCTCAGAATATGATCTTAGGGTCTGTGAAGGTTTATAAGGGCAGAGGCAGTCCTTGACATATTGTGGTCCTAAGCTGTTTTAAGGCTTTATAGTCAAAACCAGCACTTGGAATTGTGCCTGGCAGCTAATTTTAAAAAAAGTTTTGGAAAATATATTGAATTTGCCATAAGCTCACCATTGCCATCTAGTGTCACATTTATGTAAAAAAAAAAAAAAAGTAAAAGGTAAAGGACCCCAGTCAAAGGTGACTATGGGGCTGCGGTGCTCATCTCGCTTTCAGGCCGAGGGAGCCGGCGTTTGTCCACAGACAGCTTTCCGGGTCATGTGGACAGCAGGACTAAACCACTTCTGGCGCAATGGAACACCGTGACGGAAACCAGAACGCATGAAAATGCCATTTACCTTCCCGCTGCAGCAGTACCTATTTATCTACTCACACTGGTGTGCTTTCAGACTGCTAGGTTGGCAGGAGCTAGGAAAGAGCAATGGGAGCTCACTCCGTCATGGGGATTTGAACCGCCAACCTTTGGATCAGCAAGCTCAAGAGGCTCAGTGGTTTAGACCACAGTGCCACCCGCGTCCCAGTCGCAATTGTATGATGCACTTAAAACACACTTAAAATGTATTTGCAGCTGTATAGCTGAGTCCCAGATGGCTCGAGCTGTCTTGTCCCAGTGAGGAACCTGGCCTCTGAAAGGTCTTCAGAGGCAGCCATGCTTCCTTCTGCCAGTCAGGATGGTTTGCATGAGGAAGATCTGCTTATCTTTGGGTTGAGGGTCATCCTGCAGCCAACGTTGACCACCCCAAGGCCAACAGTGCTTTCCATGGGCTTTTCAAATGGACCAAGCACCTGATCGCTGCAGGCTTGCTGGATTAGGTCTAGGCCGCTGATGCAGCAGCAATTTCCCCACAAGGAAAAAGGGACGCGGGAGGTGCTGTGGGTTAAACCACAGAGCCTAGGACTTGCCAGTCAGAAGGTCGGTGGTTCGAATCCCCGCGACGGGGTGAGCTCCCGTTGCTCGGTCCCTGCTCCTGCCAACCTAGCAGTTCGAAAGCACACCAGTGCAAGCAGATAAATAGGTACCGCTCCAGCGGGAAGGTAAACAGCGTTTCCGTGCGCTGCTCTGGTTCACCAGAAGCAGCTTAGAATCATAGAATCCTAGAGTTGGAAGAGACCACAAGGGCCATCGAGTCCAACCCCCTGCCAAGCAGGAAACACCATCGGAGCACTCCTGACATATGGTTGTCAAGCCTCTGCTTAAAGACCTCCAAAGAAGGAGACTCCACCACACTCCTTGGCAGCAAATTCCACTGTCGAACAGCTCTCACTGTCAGGAAGTTCTTCCTAATGTTTAGGTGGAATCTTCTTTCCTGTAGTTTGGAGCCATTGCTCCGTGTCCGCTTCTCTGGAGCAGCAGAAAACAACCTTTCTCCCTCCTCTATGTGACATCCTTTTATATATTTGAACATGGCTATCATATCACCCCTTAACCTTCTCTTCTCCAGGCTAAACATGCCCAGCTCCCTTAGCCGTTCCTCATAAGGCATCGTTTCCAGGCCTTGGACCATTTTGGTTAAGTCCTGCTGGACACATGACCAGGAAGCTGTCTGCGGACAAACGCCGGCTCCCTCGGCCAGGAAAGAGAGATGAACGCCACAACCCCAGAGTGGGCCACGACTGGGCCTAACGGTCCGGGGTCCCTTGACCTTTCCCTTTCCCAGTTTCCCAAACCCTGCCATGAGGTTCTCTGCAGGCGCCGTGCCGCTTTTTGGCAGGGAGGGGGCGCCGCCGCCCAACGCGCCGCGCTTCCCTTCCTTAAGGAGAGAGCGAGGAGGTCCTCGGAGCGCGGCTGCCGTTGCCTTACCTGCCGCCAGGTGGGAGTCGCGCCTC
The DNA here is from genome assembly GCF_964252035.2 of Podarcis erhardii. NCBI lineage: Eukaryota > Metazoa > Chordata > Lepidosauria > Squamata > Lacertidae > Podarcis > Podarcis erhardii. Next base: position 97,892,299 of record NC_138508.1, on the reverse strand, counting down.
CGTCCCCCGGGGAAGTTGGCCAAAGTTTGCCCGCGGCTGCTGGCTCGAGCGCCGGCCGGAGGTAGGTGGAGGAGGAGGAGGAGGAGGAGGAGGAGTGGGGCGGGCGCGCCTTTCCTAGCGGGACGCCGCGGAGCGAGCGAGCGAGCGAGCGGGGAAAGGGGCTGCCGTGGCGGCCAAAGTGCGGCTGAGGGGTCCCCGGTTGCGAGGCGCCGCAGCGCCAGAGCCGGGCGTCTGAGGAGAGGGAAAGGTCGCGTCGCGGCGGCGGCCGAGCCCCTCGCTTCTCTCTGAGGTAGCGGTGAGGGGGTGACGACGCCCCTCCCCACACTTCCCCCCCCCCTTTTTTCCTTTTTACGCTTGACGTAAAAACTTCGTGTGGCGGGGAGGCTGTGAGGGCGGCGACTTGGCCACCGTCCGTCCCCCCGTTTCCCTCGGCGGCGGGGCGCTTCTGACAAGCCTTCTCCCCCTGCTTCTTCTTCTTCTTCTTCTTCCTCAGCTCGGGAGTCCCGCCGCGCCTCCCTCTCTCTTGCCGGCCATGGAGAGCAGAGAGGATGCCGAGGGCGCCGGCGGCGGCGGGGGCGGGGGCGGCGAGGGCGCCTTTGCCGAAGCTCGCCGCTGGGTGGAGGTAAGAGAGCCGCGCGCGCGGGGTCCCTGCTGCGCCCCGCAGGTAGAAAAGCGGGGCAGTGGGAAGGACAAGGGCGGGGGGGGGGCTTGTTTTTTGTCGTGAGCATTGATAGGTATTGCCTTTTTAAAGCAACATGAAGGCTGCTTTCCCCCAGGGGCGTAGCGTGGGTTGTCAGCACCCGGGGCAAGGCAAGTAATTTGCGCCCCCTAACCCGTGGATTTGCGCCCCCTAACCCGTGGATTTGCGCCCCCTAACCCGTGGATTTGTGCCCCCTAACCCATGGATTTGCGCCCCCTAACCCGTGGATTTGCGCCCCCTAACCCGTGGATTTGCGCCCCCTAACCTATGGATTTGCGCCCCCTAACCCATGGATTTGCGCCCCCTAACCCATGGATTTGCGCCCCCTAACCCGTGGATTTGCGCCCCCTAACCCGTGGATTTGTGCCCCCTAACCCATGGATTTGCGCCCCCTAACCCGTGGATTTGCGCCCCCTAACCCGTGGATTTGCGCCCCCTAACCTATGGATTTGCGCCCCCTAACCCATGGATTTGCGCCCCCTAACCCATGGATTTGCGCCCCCTAACCCGTGGATTTGTGCCCCCTAACCCTAACCCCCAGATGTTGCGCCCGGTGCGGCCAGCCCCCCTGCACCCCCCACGCTACACCACTGCTTCCCCCTCTCTTTCTCCCCTTCCTCCTCTTCCCTGGCATTGCCCACACTTCTTCACCAGACAGGCGGTATTTTCAAATGGGGAGGTGGGTGGAAAAGAGAACGGGACGGGGAAATGGCCTGCAGCAAAATACAGAGTAAACCACCCTCCAGATTTACCTTTTGGGCCCATAAAACAAAAGTTATTGGTTCAACTTTAAAAAAAATAATAAGGTTTTTTTGGGTGTGTGTGTGTGTGTTACAAACAGGTAGCTTCTCCTCTCTGCTTTCCATTCAGAAGTCTCAGAAAGTTTTGTAGCCTGGAAAAAGCCAGTGTGATTCTTCCGAAACAAAATTTGCTTGTACTACATACTCCTGAGTACCCCCAGGGGAAAAAAGCACTGCTCCTTGCAGGGATTTGGGTGTAGCATTTAACTTGCAAAAAGTGGAGTGGCTGGCCGGCCAGTTGGTCATGCAACCTTCCTGCAAGCCCCTAGTGCCAATTCCAGATGTGCCTGGTGGGGATTTGAGGAGGTAAAGGTATCTTTGCTTGCATACTCCCTGTCCTTTCATGCCTTGTTAAATAACAGGGTGGGGACGGCCCCCTTAACTACTGTCTTGCTTGGAAAACACACTCTAGGTAGGGTGTGGTATGATATGGGTAAAATTGAAGGGAGATGGGGTGTGGGCCTTACGGCTATCAGGAAGGGCCACCTAACTTTTTCTCCTCTAGTATGAGCACTAGTTTCAGAGGTGTACCCAGGTGTTGGTTAGGCTGGCCTTGCCAAGGGTGTAGGCTCAGTTTCCAAAATTGCACCTTCTCCACTTTGGCTTGGAGTGAGCCCATCCGCCCAGCTGTTCTCTCCCTGGGGTGCTCCCTCGCTGCCCTGGGCAACCGGGTGAGGCACACAGGCTCATCTGGGCACCTTGGCAGAGAGTGCAAGGGACAGAGGCGTGCCGATACAGCTCCTTGTCAAAGGAGCCTGGGTATGGCTCTGACTAGGGTGGTTTTTTTTTTGTCATTTGAGAGTTCAGCCACAGGTTCTTGGGTGGAGCCTTTGCTCAAATTAAGCAGAGATTTTGTGGAAATTTTGATGGGGTTGATACGGTGTTCATTAGCTCACTTGGAAATAAGGCCCACTGGATTTTGTAGGAATAACTTCAGAGTATGTGTAGCAAGTTGGAGTTGCTTCTGTGTTGCGATTGCTGGATACCCTGTTATGTAGGCATATCCTTTTAATGTACAGGAAAGTTTCTTGTTACAGGATATTTAGGTTCTGTAGAATAGGCGTTTGAACCTGTAGCACCACCACCCCCAGTTGTTGTTGGACCACAGCTTCCATGATTCCTATTAGCTACGCCGGCTGTGGCTGATGGGAGTTGTAGTCCGTCAGCAACAACTAGAGGGGCACGGCTTTCTTGCTCTAGAACGGTGTTTCCCATACTTGGGTCTCCAGCTGTTTTTGGACTACAATTCCCATCATCCCCTGACCACTGGTCTTGCTAACTAGGGATGGTGGGAGTTGTATTCTAAAAAACAGCTGGAGACCCAAGTATGGGAAACACTGCTCTAGAACAAACAACTTCCTAAGAGGTCTTGCACTCCATGGAAGCCTGATTCCCACAGCAAATTTCTTAGCCTTTAAGGTACTAGAAGATGACTTGTTGGAACATACAGTGCAACTCATGCATGTCCTTTTATACTTCGGTGAATTGCATTCGGTATCCGTTATTTTCCACATGGCAACTTCTAGAAAACAGTGCCTTCAGTGAAAGTTTGGTTTAGGAACTCAGGCATTTCTTGGCCTTGATAAGCAGACTGCTGTTATTGGGAGTTGCTCATTAAGAATGCAGGGAATGAAGAATCCTGCTCAGGTGCAGATGGTTAAGTTAGATGGCCTTCAGATCTGGTTTAACTTTCCCCTTAAATGTTCTCAAATGAACAACGGGATTTGGGAGGGTGCATTCCTTTCCACTTAGCAAAGCATATATTAAATTTTGTGGCAGGGATTGGATCTGTGTGCTGTTCTTAAGGGGGCAATTCAGTTGTCAACCTGAACTAATGTAGTCTTGCCAACGACAATGGAATTGCACTTGTGGGAGAAATTTGACAGCCGATTCCGGAAAAGAGCCTAACTTATGCTTGGAACTCAAGTAGTTGAAAGAGGTGATGCTCTATAAAGTTAACAAGGTGTCTTGGTGGCTCAGTTCAGCAGAAGCCAACTGCGAAGCACTTTTGAACATCCCCAATAGCTGCAGGCACCTGTGCACTTTCAGAAAGTGACACTTAAGTTCTGCTGTAAAACTATTCACAGTTCTCAAAGAAAATTATTTGTGCATACTTTACTAGGTTTCTAAAAGGGAGGAAAAAGGGAAACACTTCCCCCCTTGCCCCCCTTTTTCTGTTTCTGGAAATGAATAAACTGGAATTTTAAGTGTATTCCCATGACTTGTCCTGTTTCGGGTAGTAGAATTTCTCTGCAAGTAGACTCTGAGCCTACAGGTTTATGGGACCTATGTGGGAAATGTGAAGACTGGGCTTACATGTACAGCAGGTGTGCTGGAATGCAGAGCATAATTGTAGTGTTAATTACAATTGACTTTATAACAAGTGAGAGTGGAGCTACAAGTCAGAAATTAAATATGGGGCTTATGATCCCGTTTGCCCCGTAACACTAAAATGGAATTGAGATGGCCACTATCAGGTAGAATCATACTTCTGCCCTGAATTGCTTTCAAACTCTTGAAACAGATTTTTAAACTTGCTTATTTGCAACCATAGTGTTTGAAAAAGGAATATTGCTCCACAAAGGTGAAGTTAATGGGTCGATAAGATAATTGAATTTTTCTTTACCCTCAAGGAGTTTGTGTACTACTTTAGGATATGGGAGAATTTTTCCTTTGATGGATATCTATTAATAACTGGGACTTTTCCCTTTTACCCTGGAACTAATAAAAAAACCCCCCAGCAATTTAGGCTGCAATCTGAACCTTACTCACCAATGAGTAAGCTCAATTGAATTCAATAGGACTTTCTTCTGAGTAGGCTGGTTAGGATCACAGCCTTATTTGTTGACATTTGTAGAAGACTAGACACCTGTTTGTTGCAGCTAGTCTGTTTTTGCTTTCTTCGTGATGCACATTAAAATTTAGTATAATCACAGAATCTGGTCTTCTCTTACGTATGCTCTATGATTTAAGTTAGGAGGTGAATTTAGCCACGGATAGTTTTTAATCTTCGGGAGAGTACCTGGATAACTTGGGCTCTGGCATTGTATTTGGACCATGATGTCAATTGCAATGCTTTTCCTTAATTTGATTATGGCAACACCACAGAAGCTTCAGCCAACCAGAGTGAAGAATCTATTAGCGCCCCCACCCCATTTTATAGAGAAATGGGACCTTGCAATTCTTGATGGGAAGCATAACAAGTAAGAAGTAGTGATTAACTCTTGCAATTAACTTCTGCTGGTTCTACTTGCCAAGTAAAGACATTTGCAAAGAGGCCTTGCCCCATTTATTACCTTTGCAGACTGTTTCTTTTTTAATCAGCAAATGAGATTCCACCTTAGAGGTATCCTCAATACAGCTGCTAAATGAATTTCATGTATTTATTTATTTATTATTATTATTTCTTTAAATTTGCATGCCGCCCTTCATCCGTAAATCTTGGGGCGGTTCACAATGTAAAAATACAAGATAAAAAATGCATAATGCATAATAAAAACAAGAACAAAAACAAAGCAAACCAATAATGCCCCCTCTCACAGATACATTTAAAAGGATGTAGGGTGTTCTAATTGAGTGACTCAAATAATTTTCAGTTATTAGATGCAAGAATTCAGGGTCAGACTCCATCAAGCAAGACATCTTGTTTCTGACAGTAGCCAGTCAAATGTCTTAATTTTTTAAATGGGCCAACTGAAATTTCAAATGTGGCAAAGCGGTAGATTTTATATACTGTATAGGAATTGTGATGCTAGCCATTCTCTTTCGGAACCAAAAATCTTTTATTTTTATACAGCCCCACCAAATATCTGCTTTGCATTGCCCACACCTCTAGTATTTATCTTTATACCCGTTTTCAGCTCAAAGGCATATGTGCAAGACGATATCCTTGACACTGATAAAAATGCACTTTAAGAATATAAGTGCAACCACAAGTCGTAGTGCTTGTTAACATATGGTAGCAATAGCACTCTCAGTAGTCCCTCTTTGTTGCCAGTAACACGCAGGTGGGAACAGCAATAAAATTCTAAATGTGAAATACAAATTTGTGTGTGTGTTTTCGAACTAAGTATAGGGAGAACTTCCACAGTGAAGCATAGTAAGCATGCTTAATTCAAACATTACAATAGTTAAAATGCAACGATGATACGATTTCAGATAGGGGATGTACACTGCAGACTATCCCCTAGGACCTGAAGAATTTTTCTTAGAACAGATGTAGCTTAATATGTTAAAGAGATATGGGTTTTCTTTCATTTAAGATGTGGCTTTTGAGAAGACAAAAAGGGTCTGATTCTGATGAGGGGTCCCTTATGTTCTACGCTATTCATGCAGGGTGTTTGGATGAGTGAGCTTTTTTCCTTAAGGAACAGGTAGCACAACTTGTAAATCCCTTTGTCTGAAGCTGAAGTCCTATGCACAAATGCTTGGAAGAGTCCAGTGGGTTCCCTGGTATGCTTGCTTCTAAGCAGACAGTTCTTGGAGAAAGAAAAGGAAAGGCATTTTCCTTTGTGTCTTGCTTTTGAGCTTCAAAGCATCTTGCTGGCTGTTGTCAGACTAGATGGATCTTGACCTGATCCAGCCAGCTAATTCTTGTATTGTTAATGGTATGTTGTTCATAAAGCATCATAAAAACCATGTGTTAGAAATTGCAGCCCTTATGAAGCTCTGACGTAAGTTAGGAAATACATCCTAAAGGTATATTAGATCACTGTGTTTTTGGAAGCAAGGGTGATAGTTTTGGATGTGTCTCTGCATATTTAGAAATGCCATCCAGGAAAGCTTCCTTATTTGTCAATTTGCATCCTATTTCTTTTGCATTCCATTTCTTTGTGTGAGAAGGGGCCTCTGGCGGGATATTTTTGGAAGGCAATGTCAGGTTACCAGAGAGGCGGGCAGGTCATCAGACAGTGAAGACAAAACAGAGACCTAGTCTGCAGCTGTCTAAAGATTTGCTGTCAAGACCTGGGTCCCAAAGGATTGCTGATAAGCAGCAAGTTCTTGGGTGTCATTGTTTGGAGGAGGCAGGTAAATGCACCAAAACTGGAAAGCGGTTTCCTTGGTAATACAGGGTGGGAATGCTACAGACCCAAAATACAGAGAAGTTGGGGCAACAGGCTGCAGAAATACAGTGGGCTTTTGCACTGAAGTTGGCTGCTGTTTGATAGGCAGATGTGTGATGTTCAGGTTGTAGAATGGCAGGAATCTCCAAGGGCCAAAGCAGGTGTCATGTGGGGGACTGATGAACAGAATGTCTTTCAGGTTGTTAAAAAATGAACAAAAAACTTTAGAGCGCTGTGATGGGGCACAATTCATAGTGCTGTATGCTATTAATCCTTCCTCTCATTACTATCTTGCTGATATAAATCCCACAATCTTCCCAGTGGAAGGAAATCTACAGTTTACTTTGTTTTTCCCTGTGGGGCAAATAGCAGTTTCCGAAGGCGATGCTTTCAGGTGGGAAAGAAGGTGATGTGCACTGGGTTCCTTCTGTGGCTGCTTTTAAAAAGGTGGGAGGAATGTTGGATAGCTTGTTCATGGGCCTCCTGAATGTACTTAGTTTGTGCCCAAAGAGTTTGATACACAACTTCAATGCGAATGAAAAAAGCCTACAGTGGTCAACATACACATTCAGTTCAGAATGGATGTCCTTTGTTTCCTGTCCCACAGCAACAACATTCCAACATGCTAAAAATAGTTCAGCAGGGACTTAATGGCATGTTTTTTTCATGTTGTGTATGAAGACTCCTTAAGTCTGGAGGCATGTGCACCTGGATTCAAGTCCAGCAGCTGCGATTTGTTAAGGCATTATACACTTTTTGAAATCAACTCTGGTTTGAAGAGCAGGGAAAGGCATCCGTTTTCGCCTGCTTTTGCTGCTCACATATTTTGGGAGTTGTGTTGTAAGCGATGGAAAGGAAATATTCCATCTCTGACACTAAGATCGCAAAATTGGCTAACCTAATATAAAAAATCATTCAAAAACAACAACGATATTTGTTCCTGAGAAGATTGCAAAGAACACCCACTGGACATTGATCTGCGTCTCAAGAACACTGCACACTTAGGGGTCATAAACAATTCCATTTGTCCCTCTGCTTTTCCTCTGGGAAAAGCCTCTCTTTACTCCTGAATTGGAGCCAACCTCAGTTGGGTTTTCTGTGCGTTGATGTTTGCTCTGATTCTGCGGTAAAGAGGTTTTTCCAGGGAAAGCGGAGGGGCAAACAGAAAGCCAAGCGGAACAGCTCTCTGACCTGTGTTTTCTAGGCAGAAGTGTGGGCCAGCCCCCCAAACTGAAAACACTTCAGCTTTTTCTAGTGGTTTTTAGCCATGCACATACTTCCTTGTAGCCTCAGCACAGCACAAAAGTTTGAGAGCAAGATGGAGTGGAAACAGGGCTAACTTTAAACCAGTACAACAAGCTACACCAAAGTAACTTCTGGTTATTTGAGTTTCCACTGCCGTATCAAGTGAAGAAAGTAAAGGCAAGCTTTGGTTTTGTTTAGGGATTGCAATTGTTTTAATAAAGAAAATCCAGATAGCATGTACTGGAAACTTAAGGTGAGCCGGGAGGCTTAGATGTTTTGTGTAGGTAATCCAGTTTGCCATAAAGATTCTTCTAGATGAGTTGGGTAGTGCAAGTCTTGGATGTAAGCCATGAGATGGGTGGCATCACTGCAGTGAGTGTGGCTGGTGGTGACCTCTGGCAAGTTTCAGTGCACATGGCTGGGGTGCTGCATGTGACTTGATGGGTCTTCATTTGTGCAGGACTGTCCCAGATGGACTATGGCTTCCTATTTGGCACAGCAAAAATACTTTCATCTTCTGGAGTTCATTTGAAGCATTGGCTAAATTCTTCAACTTAAAGAAGAGCCAAGATGTTGGAACAAAGTTGTCCCCTGGGAGCAATTGCAGCTGCGTTAATAGCCCTGGTTAGAAGCTCATTCCCAAGGCAAATAAGAGCCCATTGTAAAGTAGTAAATATTGATGAGCAACTGCTCCAAATTCTTAGCATTGCTTCAGAGTGCGTTCCAAGCATTATGGAGCTGGAAAAGGAGCAAACAACTTGGACTGTCCCAGTCTGGCGAAAATGCATGTTGAGCAAACAGCATGCCCAGCTTATTCATTAGGAAAATGCCCTTGTGACCTGCTTTTTAAAAATCAACTGAGGTCTGAATAGTCAAATGATCTGAAAAACCACAGACGACATTTGATGGATGCTTGGTCACCAGGAATGTTGGACTTCCATGTGATATTCAAGGCTGGCTGTCCTTCATGATTTGCATTTTGGATGTTTCTTTCCCTGAATTTGTGGCTGGCTAAGATTCATATAAATGTGTGCTTCCCCTGCGGAGGCATTTGCTTCAAAATGTTAGTGGTGCTTAGCTTTCCGAAGCTCTAAAATAATAATACTGCCTTTAATTTTGCATGCCAGTAGACATATGTCACATTTTCATTGTGTGAAGGTGGGTGATGGAGGCATGGGCCGTTTCCCCCACCAACAGCTTAGATTATGTCTGTGGCTGATCCTGATGTCTAGCAGTTTAGAAGAAGAAGAAAAGATTCATTTCCACAGGTTCTTATTTTAGAGAAGATAATTTTGCCGCTGTTGCTAGGAAACGAACCCAAAGCAATCTGGTGTGCAGGAAAGAAACAAAGCCTTGTAAATTGTCGTCGCTGAAGGAGCAATCCTATAGCAAGCTCTGCTGGCAAGAGCAGAGTTTGGATCCATCTGAGGCCCCTGGCACAGCTGGACTGCACCAGCTTAACTCTTTTATCCTCAGCTCAGCTGAAGATATGCCAATGTTTCTCTGCTGAGCCAGGAACCAGGTGGCTGAACCTCTCTTAATAGATGTAAGCCCTGAAAAGGGGGTATGGTGGTCGGGGCAGGGCCATGCAGAGGGGCGCTTAGGATCCAGTCTAAGCCTGGTTAGTTTGGTCACATGACTGGGCAACTCAACGAAAGTTGAGCTGTCAAATAGAGTGGTGAACCTCAAAGACTTATCAGTAAACCCACTCATGAATGGAGTTTGGATCTGGATACTGATGGTGGCTTACTTATGCTGGGCTTGCTTCATGCAAGCTTCTTGTGTATAGGATGGCTGCTCTAAAAGTGTATTTCCTAATTACTGGAAGGAGCAAGTGTTGCATCAGACCAGTGGTAGAGATCTCAGCAGAACAATACAAGTTTCGAAGACTGGGTCTTTTACTTTCTTCAAGGGAGCAAAGCACCAACTTTCCTGACGTAGGTGTAGTAGTCCTACAGTAGGTATAGAAATCTCTAAGGCCAAAAATTGCCTTTAAGGAACCCTTTTTCTTTTACATTGACCTGTTTTCTGGGGAACCCTCAGCATGCCAGCTGCTACAGAACCATTGTGTCCTGTTCAAAGAACAACAACAAAAAACAACAACAAAAAATTCCTTCCGGAAGCACCTTAAAGACCAACTAAGTTCTAGATATGAGCTTTTGTGTGCATGCACACTTCTTCAGATTAGCCACTTCTTCAGCCACTTTAGAACTAACTTAGTTGGTCTTTAAGGTGCTACTGGAAGGAATTTTTTGTTTTGACTATGGCAGACCAACACGGCTACCTATCTGTAACTGAAACAAACAAACAAACAAAAAAACTTCCAGGAGCTGCAGGGCTTCCTGGAGCACAGTGGAGAGAAAACTATTCCTCATTTAAGTTGGCTTGGCTAGGGCATAATCTTGGAGACACAACTGACCCTCTTCTGGGGCTGAGATAAATTGAGTAGACACCATTAGGTAATGTTTAGAGGATATCTGGGCTGGGGGGGGGGGGGACTCCACAAAACCTTTTCTTGAGATGCAGCTCCAGGAGGATTAGTTGAAAGGACAGAATTTATTCTCTAAGAGGTAGACGTTTGCTTTAAATAAATCTGCCTCTAGCTTGAAAGGACAATGTATGAAGTCTAAGGAAATGGTTTGTCCAACATGTGGCCACCACATGTCTCTATTTCTGGAACTTGTTTTAAAGCTCGTCTGTCTACTGTATGTTTTTATGGTTTGCTTTCCTGCCAGGGCAGGAAAGATGTCTGCCTGGGTTAGATTTCCTGAATTTGCATAAAGAGCCTTCCCCCCTCCCCCCGAAAAAACTCCTTCTCAGAGCATGGGTCTAATCACTGGGGTATGGTTTTATACAGAAGGGACAAATGGGGGAAAAACAGGGATAATGAGCTTTCAGACTCATCTTGTGTAGCCTAAAGGAGTAGAATTAACTCTAATATTTATAGGCAAGTAGTCTCTCTCCCCCCTCCACCCCCAAAAGCATCTCAACAGTATGGCAAGGACTGCATGTAGAGAACTCTGATCATATATTTAAAATAACATCTGAAAGACAAAGCCCATAACTCAATCAAGTGATTCATTCATATTGTAAAACCTGGGTGGGCCTTTTCTGGAGTGCTTTTTATAGCTGTGTTGCTATGGTCTTGGCTTAGCTTTTAAACATCTGCATAAGGGATATATTTAAGTCTTAGGTGAGTATTGCTATTTCACTGTGTGTGAAGGTGGGGGGGGGAGTGTTTCAAGGGGCCCTCAATCATAGTTTGAAATGTGGCCAGTCGATGTATAAACATTTGTTGCCTGGGTAATGAACTGGCAGAAAAATTAAGAGAAACTGCAGGCATTGTGATCTACAACTTGCATTAATCTTGGGAAATCTGGATTTGATGCCTGCATCGGGCAAAAGCTCGACCGCTGATATTTGGCAGATAGTATCCATTTCGGTTCTCTGTCTCTAAAATAGAAGTCATTGTTATCTACCTCTAGATTAGTTATGTGGACCAAAAAGAAACTCTACAGCATGTCAGAATAATGGTGTGTGCTGTGAGAGACCCCTTCAGATCTTGCTAAGACTTGCTGTTCCTATAATCCGCTGTACTTCCTAGTTCAAAGGGTGATTTAAGAGTTGACGATACACATAAACATTCAAACTGCAGTATTAAAAGCTGAATTACTATTTAATGCCAACGACGCATAAATGTTTACACCTTTTTAAGAATGAGTTTCCTTCTTTAGAGAATGCGTTTTCATTGTGATTTGCAAGAACATTTGTGCATAAGATTCCAGAGGATGCTCTTAGACTGTGTGCACATTCAGTTCCTATGGTGCATCAGCTGGGTCTGTGGAATCTCTCAGTCATCCGCGTCAGGGATGCCATCTCGACCTCAGTATTGTGGGTGCCCACACGTTTTGGGAGGGGGGGTCCTCCAGGAGCGCAACGTGGCTCCCCCATTAGAATGATATTCAATGTGTTGTTCTAAAACGTCACAGGGCATACTTGTTAATTAAAATGCTTTTTACCTTGGGTTTTTTGTTTCTTTTTCAAATGTAAGTAATACCCGGCCATACCAATTTCCAAAATGTTGTCTCTTTCCCTGCTACTGGTCACTGGTTGCTCTGCTCTGCCCTCTGGTGCCACATTTTAATTCCTCCTGCCTCCATCTGTGTCCTTTGTTATCGGAGCTGAACACCTCCCCTCGAATACCATAGCAGGGGGGGGGCGGGGGAGGCCCTTGGAGTTTGAATGCAGTAAAAAACAACCCCAATATATAGGGACATATGAGCAGTGTTTCACCAATATAGCAGCATAAAACAATTAAAAATTAAGCAATCGAAAAGACAAGGTAATAACGCATTATGAATGTAAAAAGTAGGACGTCATGTGTCAATCTACGTTATCAAAACCATTCTTTAACCCACCCTTAATGTTAAAAATCACGAGCGTATATCCGCCCTGTGTCTTGGAGGTGGGCATTTTTTTCGCTACTCCCTAGGTTGGGGCAGGAGGTGGGGAGGAGCGTAGGAGCCCTAAAATAATGAGCAAAGGAGTGCTCACATCAAATCCCTAATGCAGGGGAACAGTATTGCATTAAACACTATCCAACACATATTGAAGTGTCCTTAAAACCATTGAAATCAGTGACCTGGAGCATTGGATTGTGGCCAAGCTCCTGACTTCTCTGTTTCCTCAAACTGTGAATACCTTTGAGAGAGATGTTAACCTTGACTACCAAATATCCCTAATGTCTAACTCCGTGCAAGAACTTTAATTCATGTCAGCCATCAAGTACTGAAATAGGTCATTTAATCCATACTAATCCTTCATGCAGGAATTCCTGAAATGCTCAGGAAGATGTATATTTTTAGCAAGAGAGTAATGATGGCGATTGTTTAGCTGAAAATAGATCATTGTGTTAGTGTTTTCTTGTAAGCTTTATTTAGAAATTAAGCAGTTCACCTTTTCTTAATGTATTTAAATACATTCCACACCCATATTCTTTCGTGAAATGCCCCCTTTTATGAGTGATAGCTATATATAAAGAAAACTTCATCTCTGGATCAGAGAAAACTATAACTTGACAAGTATGGCATTTTCAGGAAGGATCACACTGAGATTAGCTGGGCCAAGAGCAGGAATACTTCTGAATGCATTGGGTATGCATAAAAAAGAAAAGTGTGTGTTAGAGTTGAATTTATAGATGATTGAGTGTTCTGTGTGCTTGCATGCCTTTTGATCTTCTGAGTTATGTCTTGCCATGGTCGCAAGCTATAATTTGTTTCAGAACCATTACTAGTCTCTTGCTTCTGTCTCCTTGAACTATGACCTAAAGCTTTCATGAGTTTTGTAAGGTACTGATGTTTTCCTCCATAGTTCAAGAGTGAACAGATGTCAGATAATGTTTTCCATACTTGATAGTATTGTCAGCACTTCATAATGAACCTCGCTGCCTCCTGTAACACGGTTTCTCTGTCAAAACTTTCACTGTTCTTTCTGCTGCCACAGCCTCGCCTTCTAGTACTGCCTCTTTAAATCTTTTAACAAACGTATTTGAGTTCAGCATTCCTGGCTAAGGCAGAGAGAAGGAAAACCCATACTTAAATTTGCTTTAAAAAATGGCTTGCGTACCTGCACAGATGGTTTAGAACAGAGGAGTGCTTATCTCCTTAAGGACATTAGTAAAAAGCAGAACTGCTTGTATCCTGCAATGTTGTTTGAAGTTCTGTAAAATATTCAGCGGAGTTGGAAAGTATGCTGGAAGAGAAAATAATAATCTGTAACTTGCATTGTGTATATATAAATTGATGGCTCATTCTCTGGACCTTACAGCTTCCCTACATAATATAGTGGTACCTCGGGTTACACATGATTCAGGTTACAGACTCCGCTAACCCAGAAATATTACCTCGGGTTAAGAACTTTGCTTCAGGATGAGAACAGAAATCGTGCAGCGGCAGCGCGGCAGCAGCAGGAGGCCCCATTAGCTAAAGTGGTGCTTCAGGTTAAGAACAGTTTCAGGTTAAGTACAGACCTCCGGAACGAATTAAGTACTTAACCCGAGGTACCACTGTATGTATGAAAGTACTATAAATCTAAAAGAAGCAAATCATAAAATAGTCATATGGGTAGAATATCAAATGTGCAAATGAAAACATGTGCTATTGCAGGCCCAGGAGAAACACCCTGCTGATGTTCTTTGGTTCTCTGATTATCAACGGTTCTGTGTGATTTGAACTTTATTTAACACACTGATTGTTAGGTTGTGGGTTGACATAGCAGACGACACAGCAATTTCTCCAAAGCAGCTCTTTATTTTGTAAGCTGGAACAGAACTAACTGAGGAGCTCAGTCAGCCTGCTTATATAGAGCTACAGAACAGTTGTAACTGTTGCAACGTTCTAAAACTATCCAATCACTGAACGTCACTTTTCGATCCTTCATTTGCATAACTATCTACAGTATCCCCCTGCTGGCCCAGGGTGAGAACTTCAGTACATAACACTGATGTTAATATTTTGGTTAGCTAGATCTGCACCTTGCCATGCTTGCAGAACTTTAGAGCAGAAGTAGGAATTTCAAGAAAGAAGTTTGCTGCCAAAAATAGCAATCCCACAATGTCATTATGGCAGTAGTAGCCAATCATGAAGAGCAGGGACAAGAAAGCATTCAGAATAATGACTTTGGGACACAAACACATTGCTGAAGGCCTGTGCGAATTGGGACATCAATTAAGGACATCTTTATTTCAGGTCCACAGTGAGAGTGGGAATGGAAATGTTCAAAAACATGGTTAATGACTCAAAATTGATAAAATGGGGTATGTAATATGCTGGCATCTGTGCAAAATACTTAGCAGTGGGAAGGTTGCACTCTGCCAGGGAAATGTTAGTACCTTCTCTGAGATCAAGGAGAAACAGCACAGAGTTCTTCACATTTTAATCCATATTAACTCTAGTGCCCATTTCTAGTTTCCATTTCTTCACCTAACAATTAAAAAGCCTACAGTTTTGTGTATCCTTTACTCCTTTTGACATATCGCTCCTAATTCTGCTTCCCAGTGAATTTAACTAGTTTAAATGGCTTAACAGTTTGCATATCTTCATCATAATCCTATGCATGTCTGTTTGGAAGTAGATCCCATTGACTTCAACTGGGCTCATTCCTGGGTAAGTGTCATGGTAGCAGCACCATGGTAAACTACATACAAGTATTTGTGTGCTGCCTTTGATCAATTATTTCACTGCAGATTATGAAAACCAGAAGAAGTGAAACAATAAAAACTAAGGACTACATTTCATGCTGCAGTTCCCCTGGTACAGTGGACTTCCATGTGTTCAGTTGAACTTCCTCTCCTGTTCTCTTGAGTCCCCATAAACTCTTGAAATCAGCTCTAGAGGATTGGGGGACTTTCTGGAGCAGGTATTGGGAACACACGGGAGGGAGGAAAGGAAACCGAAGTCCTGTTTCAGAACCATGGGCATGGAACATTGGATACAGCCCAAATCAAACTTACAGTAAAAGCACAATTCAGAAGTGGATGCATATTAGCATATCCATATACCTGAAGGAGCGTCTCCACCCGCATTGTTCTGCCCGGATACTGAGGTCTAGCTCTGAGGGCCTTCTGGCGGTTCCCTCCCTGCGAGAAGTGAGGTTACAGGGAACCAGGCAGAGGGCCTTCTCGGTAGTGGCTGTGGAACGCCCTCCCATCAGATGTCAAGGAAATAAGCAACTACCTGACTTTTAGGAAACATCTGAAGGCAGCCCTGTTTAGGGACGTTTTTAATGTTTGACGTTTTATTGTGTTTTTAATATCCCGTTGGGAGCTGCCCAGAGTGGCTGGGGATGCACGGCCAGATGGGCGGTGTACAAGTAATAAATTGTTATTATTATTATTATTATTATTATTATTATTATTGCAATAGCAGAAATTTTGAGTAGTACCTAAGACAGCATGTTAAAGACTGCTGTTCAGTGCAAAGATATTAGGGACTAGTAGACTTTAAATTGCCTCTTAGTTACTTGAAGCCTCACACAACATGAACTTCATTTATTGAGCTTTGAATTCTTACAATGCCAGCATTTATATTGCAAAAGAAGACACGCTTACAGTGGTTTTCAAGCTTTAACATCTGCAGCATAACCATTTTTTTTAAAAGTTTAGTTTAAATTCTGAATATGGAACTCCTATTTTAAGTAATCCATGAATCTGAGAATGGGGTGGGTTATAGTGTAGAGGTAATGCTCTGTCTTTGCATAAATCTCAGGGCTTTGAGGTTTTCTCTTGTGAAAACGGCAGCATTCTTTTAAAGTAAGCGTAACTCTGCCTCTGGCTAGCTGACAGTCTTTTCTGTCATGTTTACTACACTTTAAAAAAACCATGATTCACTATAGTCAGAGGTGGCTTGATCTTTCATAGCGTCTCGGCAGCGGTGATCAAAATTTTATATTTGAGACCTAGCCAAATTACCTCCCCCAACCCAAATTATTTTCAGAACCTAAATAACCAATGCACGTCTGTTTTTCAGGATGTTTGAAACCTAGCCCCCCCCCCATATGCTATTGTTGTCCTTTGAATATAGGAAACAACTTGACCTTAAGATATGGGAAGTTTTTCTGTTTGGCTTCCACAGGCTTCTGCCCACCCTTCTGTATAGCAGACTGGGTTCTCATATTTTACACCCATAGGGTGAAAGGCTTTAACACTATAACACTTTTCAGACTCTTGCACCTATTCAATGTGCATTCTTCAGGGTGGTGCAGAATTATGGCAGTGAGCCCTACTCTTTGCTGTCTGTTTTGCATGTGGCAGTCGTTGAAAGTTGCTGGGATGCAACCATGGGTGTAGCCAGGCCTTTTGTTTGGGGAGGGGCAGAACCTCAGTTAGCTATGTATTTTTATTGATTTTTATTGATTGGGGGGGCTTCCCTGCCCCCTTGGTTTGTTGTTGTTTAGTCATTTAGTCGTGTCCAACTGTTTGTGACCCCATGGCCCAGAGCACGGTCTTCCACTGCCTCCCGCAGTTTGGTTAAACTCATGCTGGTAGCTTCGAGAACACTGTCCAACCATGTTGTCCTCTGTCGTCCCCTTCTCCTTGTGCCCTCCATCTTTCCCAACACCAGGGTCTTTTCCAGGGAGTCTTCTCTTCTCATGAGGTGGCCAAAGTATTGGAGCCTCAGCTTCATGATCTGTCCTTCCAGTCAGCACTCAGGGCTGATTTCCTTAAGAATGGAGAGGTTTGATCTTCTTGCAGTCCATGGGACTCTCAAGAGTCTCCTCCAGCACCTTGGTTATGCCCATGGATTCAACTCTGTTTTGACCTGGAGGCTGATGTATCTGCATGGGAAAGAACTGATAGAGAGAGAAACCTGCAGGCTTCCTAGACTGCCCTTTAAGCCTGCAATGACCAATGTTTGGACTAGAATGATACCCTTGTCAGCATCGCCCTTGAGCCAGTGCCACCAACTGGACTCATACACTTCATCCCCGACTGGGCTAGGCGAGCTGGGTAGCACTTCCAGAGACCACCTTCTGCACAGGAACTGGTCGAAGTGCTGTGGACTCACAGCTTAGTGTTGTGAGTACCGGATTCACTCCCACAAGAAGACAGTCGTTGCACAGCAGAGTATAGCAGAGTATAGCAGAGCATAAACAACTCGGAGAGCAGCTCTGTAGAATATCTTCTTTTATTCTATCTACAACTATAATACACAACTATGTACAGAGCTAAATGAGGTCTAAACGAAAATGCTGAACTGCACTGAGTGTCTGCAGCTGCTCTTAGCAGCAACCTTATCTATACACACGATCTCTCTAACACTCAGTCTCTCTCTCTCTCTTTGATGTGAGGCTGGAGCGGAATAAGTAGAGAGAAGAAACCGCCCCCTCCTCTCTGGAGAATCAGCAGAGAACATCAGCAGATTCTTGGATATGGGAGGGGTGAAATCTCCTCAACCCTTAGGGTTGTTCACTTCATTTCCTATTTCCTTCCTCTTTGTCCTAACCTTGGGAGAGCAGGCATCTTCTCATTCTCTCCTGCTGAGGTGCAAGAGAACCACAACAGTGCCTGAGAAAGAGGTGGACACAAGACAAACAGCTTACCTAGTTAGAACTTGGATCTCTCCCATCAAGTGTGTATTTCCTGCAACAAACATAGCTTTCTTATTTTTCTAAATTCAGAATCTCAGTGTGATTGTATCTGGAGTAAAGTGTGCTTCTCCAACAGAGATTCAGTGTTGAATTCAACTTCTGCTGATCCATTTAAACTCCAAATGCCACTAGCATTTGGATACTGTGCTTTCCTCTCTCTCTCTCTCTCTTTTAGTTACAGTTCTAAATAATTTTTATACACATTTTCAAAAAAAAATAAAAAAAATAAAAAATTCCATTAATACAATAATACAAACACCATAGAAATCATTTCTATCCCAATTTCCCCCCTCCCCCCTGGACTTCCCTCAACTCCCATTTCTGGTTTATTTTCATATCACCCCAGTTCCTGCTATTTCCCTATCCTATCCTAATTTTGACTTTATAATCTTTTAATTACAATTAATGCTGCTATTTGTGTTTACTCGAAACCTACTAATGAGTCCAGTTCCTTATATTGTTTTTGTAAATAAGCCGCAAATGGTTCCCAGTCTTCCTTAAAGGATTTTTTGTCCTTATTTCTTAATCTGTCCGTTAATTTTACCATTTCGGTGAATTCTGTAAGTTTTCTTTGCCATTCTTCTTTAGTTGGTACTTTATCACTTTTCCGTCCTTGCGCCCATAATACCCTGGCTGCCGTAGTCACGTACGTAAAAAGTCTATGTTTCTTTTTTGGCAAATCTTTACCTGTGCTTTTCTCAACCCCTCTTCCCCACCCTGTGTTAATAGCTCAATGCCACTGGACAACCCCCTCCCCACTTCAGTGTATCCTACACTGAGAGATTGGGCACAGAAGCACTGGGGATAATTAAGGTGGCGATAGCGGCCAGCCCAGCACTTCTGTTTGCAGTGCCAAGCTAAGGCAATATACTGCTTCTGACCATGGAGGTCAGGTGTAGAGCATCTGCTTTGTAGGCAGAAAGTCGCAGGTTCAATCCTCAGCAACTCTACATAGGGATGCAAGAGACCCACATCTGAAATCCTGGAGGTGCAACATTTTCACCTTTAGGACTGGTTTGGTTTAGTACAGAAAGCAAAACAAAACTCATTGGTCAAACCGCATAAGTTGGATAGCTGGACATCAGTGTGAATCTAGCTAGTTGAGCCCATATGTACCCCATTCCTTTTTGACTTGTTTACCTGGTGCTGAAACACATTGGGCATTAATAAAAAGTGCATTACTTTCCAGCATCTTCAAATTGCTTCTCTTTTCTTTTTTTGTTTACATATACTGCATGCAAGCAGAATATATTGGGATCAGAGGCTCGTGCAGCACTGAGCGAAACTGATCCTGCCTCAGATTTCCAACAAGAGTTTGGGCCGCTTGAGTCTTTCCAGGCTGCTTTCCAATCTGGCTCAGCTCCAGTTTAGGAACTCCCATCTCTCCGTCTGCCCCACATTCAAACAGCTTGTGTTCTGTCTCACGCAGCCACTGGCAGATCACTGGTGTCAAGCCCAGCCCTGATGGTAAGTGCCCATTCAGGAAAACCTGTCTGGTCAGCTCTCACTGAGGGATATCACCAGCCAATCAGTTCAAGCAAAGATGGTCACTCAGCAGCCATAACACTATTTTTATGTGGTGTTTATGGACTCAAGACTGAGGTTTTCTGCCAAGAGGTTCTGTTTTTAATCTTGGATTGTGCTGTCATGAATTTCCACCCACTCTAAACTACTCTTGGGGAGGCCTTCAGAAGTGAGAACAAAGTTCCCTAGTTGCTTCCTGACTAGCATTTGCCAGAACACTTTAAAAAATGCAATCCCACAAAGCCTTGAACCATAGTTGACTGGAGACTTATGGTAAGAGCATGCAAGGATCACTTAAAATGCACTTGAGGATGATTCAGTTTCACGCAACATAGAACTGATGATTTATAAAAACATGTCATCTTGTGCAATTTCTTTATAGTGAGCTTTTGGCAGGAATGGCTTTGCAAGGAAGCTCAGGAAGCAAGTGTTAAATATTGCAGTGATTATTTATAAATAACTTTTTCTTGGACATTGCATTCTTTGAAGGAAAAATCCACAAGCAAGTTAGTCATATGGTTTGCGTTAAATCCAATTCTGTTTATGCAGGTGGTTTCCCCATTTTTAGAAAAGCTTTTCTCTGCTTATCACATCCTCAGTGAATGTGGCTATTGGGCATTTTAACAACCAGGAGTTGCTTAGGCTGACATTTCTTCTTACTGACTCAATATAGCTGTGCACTAGAAATATGTATTTGTATCTGCATGGCAATGTGATGAGAAATTCCACTTTGTGCATTTATAATATGTCACCGCTTACTGTTTTTTAAATCAAGGTTTTTCAGTGTCAGGCTTGACTGGCATTTCCACACTACTATAATTTTCTGTGCAAAGAGAACCATATATTTTAGAAAACTCCAGCTTTTAAATTAAGAACAGACAAACCGTGTTAACACTGACTTCTTCCTTCCAAGCACGCAAATCAACCAGGTTCCTTTTACGGTAATTTCCTGTTGAATAAAATTCTGCACATATTAAACGCTGTTGTGTCAGATGAATGCTGCAGAAAACTAGTTTGTGCAGTGGATACACTGGGAAGATGGAGGTTCAAAACTTCCATCTGTCAAATACCGTTCATTGTTAGCTATGTGTAAAGTGATGCACATCAGGGTAAAACAACGATACCTTCACATATACACTGATGGGAAATGAGTTGACAGTGTGGGATCGTGAATGACAACACAGTGAAAATTTCAAGCTCGTTTTTAGTGGTTGTGAAGAAGGCAAAACCCATGCTTAGAGGATCATTAAGAAAGAGATTGGAAACAAAATTACCAGCGTAGAACACCTTTATACAAATCAGTATAATGAATACTATATAGAGTTCTGATAGCCACATCACAAAGAGGAACAGCTGAAAAGCATGCAAATATGGGTAACAATTTTGGGGGGGGGAGGCAACTAAGGGGGGGGGTTGTGATAGAGGTTTATATCATTATATTATTCTACCCAGATACTGAGGTCCAGTACCGAGGGCCTTCTGGTGGTTCCCTCACTGCAAGAAGCCAAGTTACAGGGAACCAGGCAGAGGGCCTTCTCGGTGGTGGCACCCGCCCTGTGGAACGCCCTCCCACCAGATGTCAAAGAGAAAAACAACTACCAGACTTAGAAGACATCTGAAGGCAGCCCTGTTTAGGGAAGCTTTTAATGTTTGATGGATTACTGTATTTTAATATTTTGTTGGAAGCCACCCAGAGTGGCTGGGAAAGCCCAGCCAGATGGGTGGGGTATAAATAATAAATTACTATTATTTATTACATATTTATTTATTATGCACGGTGTGCAAGAAATTGGCAGACATTTCTCCCTTTCCTGTAAGCTGGCATCAGTAAAGCCAAAAGGTGGACATTCATGACAGGCTACATAGTTAAACTGTGGAATTCGCTACCTCAAGATATGGTCATGACTGCCAACTTGAATTACTTTAGGAGGCTATTGGATTCATGGAAGATAAGACTATCAATGCCTACTAGTCATGGTGGTTGTATGGTACTGTATGGGATTATGCCTCTGAATACTAGTTTCCGGGGAGTAACAGCAGAATTGCCCTCATATCCTGTGGCATTTCATAGGTATCTGGTTAATCCCATGGGAAAGAAGATGCTGATGGGCCTTTGGTCTGATCCACCAAGACACTTTATTATGTTGTATTTGGTGGCCTTGAGCTGCTCACTACCTCTCAACCCTAACCTCTGCCTTGCAAAATTGCTAGGTTAGCACAGCACGATACAGTATATAATTCTGGAGCTTTCTCACATCTGCACCATTTCTCCAGGTGTTCAAACAAACCTCATGCATACCTTTCTGGCATGGAGCTGGCATTTATCTAAGAATGCAGCGAGATATTGCAGAGCTCCAGATAAGACTGCATAATATTGAAGTTTATTGTAGCTTAGACAGTGTTCTGCAGGGTAACAACCCCCACATAGTACTGCTTGATGGAAGAGTGGTGGCCTGTTTGCTACGATAAGCAGTTAAGAATGGGGGTGGGGTAAGTAAGTGGCGAGGATGGGACTCTATTGCCTGCCTGAACAATACATTGTGCTCTTACTCCCGAATGTGTCCTACTTAATAATCTGCCAGTGCCTTCAGTGGGTGAGTTAAGCCTTGTAAATAAACCCATGGAAATTACTAGCCTGCAAAAAATGTCCGTCTCGCCCAATACATCCTTGTTGCCTCCTGAGGGCTGGCAGAGGAGGGACTGAGAGCAAAGGCCAACATCAACACCTGGCATTCTTTTGCAGCTGGCAGAACCCACTGCGGATGCCTTCCTTCCCGCCTCCATTTTTTTCCTGGCCTGGTGCTTTGTGACTAATTCTATCCACCGTTCTAACCCCTTTCCTCTTGAGATCATTGGAAGAACACAGGGCCACCACTTTTGGTAGCGACAACACATTGGCGGAAACATGCAGCTGCTGCTCTGCCCTGTGGCTGTCTATATATTTAAAGCTAGGAATTTTAATCACTTTCTTTTGGTTGCAAGACGTTGAGATTCCCCCCCCCCCTCCTCTTGTTGCTTTGTTTGTCTTTGCTATATGATGGTGATATACTATCAAACTAGGAAGCGGGAAGAAAAAGAGATGCTCAATTACTAAGAGGTTAGCACGTGAAGCAGCAGACCAGAGCCAGTTCATTGTCACTTTACCAGAGTCAAAGTGTTGTTAGAAGGATACATACATTTTTAACAAGGACACATTCAGTTTGTCTTAGGCAAGGGAAGGAGCATGGTGGAGCTAGGATTAGACCCAGGGTCTGTGGCATTTATATGTGATTCAGACAAACATTTCTCTGTTATGAACAAGTATTTCACTGTATCTTTTTATTGGGAAGGTTTTGTCTGAACTGCTTATATTAAAGAGGACAACAGGCTTGGATTGCATATTAATAAACCAGGCTTTATCTGTTTTTCGGGTGCTGCAGTTTTGCAAATAAACTTTCAGACCATGATTCATTTAAATACTAATAGCCAAAAGAAATGGGCAGGAACAAGCTTTTTTATTTTGTTGCAGAGACTCTGAGCTAATCATTTACAAAGTGCTGAATGAATGTGCTCAGATTAAGGACATTCCAGCATCTCAAAAATAACACTCACTATGGCTTAGCTATTCAGCTAAATATGTATTTTTCCTCTTAAGTAGGCCCAGCAACATCTATCTTGTTTGTTCATGTAATATTCTTCATGTACCACGCTTTCAAGATTATAGTTATAGTGTAAAGGTAAAGGACCCCTGGACGGTTAAGTCCAGTCAGAGGTGGCTTATGGGGTGCAGCACTCATCTCACTTTTCAGACTGAGGGAGCCAACGTTTGTCTTCCATAAGTTGCTGGGGGTTTTTATCTCCCTTATTTGTGTCTAAAAATATCTTTACTGGTAGGCGTTCTTCATGTCACAAGTTAAGCGCAGGGTTGTTCATGTGGCCATGGAATTGATTTCCCTTGAATCTGATTTCTGTGTCCCTCACTGTCTCTGACCTCAGTCATAAGCTATCCATTTTCTTCTTTCTGATAGCTTACAGTATGTTGTCCAAAATCTTCAGAATTCAAAACGTTGTAGGATTCAAAAGCGGCGTTGATATTCCCTTGCAACTAAAAATCCTTCCCCAGAAATCCTGACTGAAGATAATATCTGAGACTAAGAAATCTGCATGCTGATGTAAGTGGAACCAGTGTGGTTGGGTCTCTTTGTCTTCACACTTAGCTTCTTTTAAAAGGTTGTTTTAAAGTTCTGCCTCTTCATTTTAAACTACTGAGTGTCTCTACAATATCATGTACAAATAACAAATGTGACTGAAACCAGAATCAGTGTTTTGGCTATTTTAAAAAAAAGTTTCCTGTTTAAAAAATGCTAATAGATGTGACTTTAATGTCTTCTATTCTGATTTGACTTGATTATTTCAGTTGAATGTAATTGCCTGGAAGAGAAGTTCTTGGTACAAGGTACAGTCAAGTGATACTTCAGAAAAGAGTAACTTGTTACTGGAATCAGTTAGAATATTTTATTAATATATTGAACTGGAACCTGCTTGAGATTGGGGAATATATTTTCCATTAAAAGCAATTGCAGCTGTTAAATACCAAGTAATATGCAAACACAGTCAAGAGTTTTGTTAATGAGTCACTTTGCAGAGTGTAAATAAGACCTGTTGTTACTCTTTGCATTTCATATGCTTTTTGTCCCACTGTTTACAAACATGAGTGCACATTCACTCACTAATTATATACCTGTGAAATAGGAATATGCCCAATATTTCACAAAGTAGGTTCTAGAACTCAGTCAGGTGGGCTTCTTCTTCTTCTTCTTCTTGTTCTTCTTCTTCTTCTTCTTCTTCACCATAGATTAATTAATTGTATTGTAAAGGTAAAGGTACCCCTGACCATTAGTTCCAGTCGCAGACAACTCTGGGGTTGTGGCACTCATCTCACTTTACAGGCCGAGGGAGCTGGCGTTTGTCCGCAGACAGCTTCCAGGTCATGTGGCCAGCATGACTAAGCAGCTTCTGGCGAAACCAGAGCAGTGCACGGAAACGCCATTTACCTTCCCACTGGAACCTTCTACTTGCACTTTGACGTGCTTTCGAACTGCTAGGTTGGCAGGAGCAGGGACCGAGCAATGGGAGCTCACCCCGTCGTGGGGATTCGAACCACCGACCTTCCAATCGGCAAGCCCTAGGCTCTGTGGTTTAGACCCCAGAGCCACCCACATCCTAATTGTATTGTACATTAACCTAATAGGCAAATACCTCTGGAAACCATACAAATCTGTGTGCCAGGTGGGAGTCTCAACAGTTCTGAAAGCTTCAGCTTTCATGTCGTATCACAGAGCTGTTCAGTGGCAGTATTCCACTAGCTATTGGTTGCTGGAGAGGCAATTGCTTCCCAGCAGTATCTGTGGGCTTCCTGAAAGCATGTGTCCGGCCACCGTGAGAATCAGGGTGATGGACTCACTATATATTTGCCTTTGGTCTGATCCAGCAGCTTGCTTATTACATTCTCCTGGTCCTTGTTGCTTGTAGTACCTTTTCAGATTTAGACTGTTGGCCAGTTTCGACATAAAAAGGAATTCATGGTTTCCCACTAGGAGAACAAGAAGATGATAGCATTAGGCTATCGTAATATTCCCTCTCTCCTCTCTAACCTCTTCTGCTTCCACAGGGAACTGAGAACTTCAGTTTTCAGCTAACCACAGTTCCTCATAACATCTGAATTTGAAGCTTCAGTGAGAACAAGCCAGTACAAACCATGATTTTGGACCCTCGCATATTCACTCTAAACCAGTGGTGTCCAAACTTTTTTCAAAGAAGGCCAGATTTGATGAAGTGAAGGGCTGTGAGGGCCAACCAAAGTTGTTGACCTTTTTTGGAGGGATTGATTTTACCCAGGAAATAAACTGCCACAGGGGCTGGATTAAACTGACCTGCGGGCCAGATTAGGCCCCCGAAACGGACTTTGGACATCCCTGGCTTAAATGCTCCTGACACAACCTGATGCTTCAGATGGCAACTCCTTTCATCTCTAGCACAGCCAATGGGCAGAGATGAAATGACCTAAGGTGGGAGTGTAACAGAGGTGTTATGAAATTATTCATGGGCAAGGAGCGTGTGGATAGAGGTTTTTCTCCCCCTTGCATAATATTCGAAACTGAGACCATCCACTGCAGCTGAATGTTGGAATATTCAGGACAGATGAAAAAGGAAGTCCATATTTTTCGCTCCATAAGATGCACCTAGTTTTTAGAGGGGAAATGCAAGGAAAAAATATTCTTTAAAGGGAGCGCTGAGCAGAGCCTGCATGCATCCCAGGTTCTGCTCAGCGCTCCCTTTCATGAGCCGTGTGGAGCGTGTGTGTGGCGCTTGCAGGCTTTTCCCCGCGGAGGGAGAAGGGCAGCCTCTTTCTCCTCGGGGGAAAAGCCCCCAAGAGCCGTACACATGCTCCACGCGGCTCTTTAAAGGGAGCACGGCTCTTGGGGGCTTTTCTGGGAGGTGGGAAAAGGGAAAGAGCCGCGTGCTCTGTCCCTTCCCCCACCTCCCACAAGAGCCGCGCACTAAGCCAGAAGCCAGGACAGCAAGCGGGATCGCTGCACAGCGACCGCTCTTGCTGTCCTGGCTTATGGGATAGCCGTGCACAGCCTCTCCCGGGCAGTGGGATGAAGGCTCCCCCAAGAGCCGCGCTCCCTTTAAAGAGCGCGCAGAGCGAGTGTGCAGCTCTTTAAAGGAAGTGCTGAGCAGAGCCTCCTGCCTGCATTTGCTCCATAAGACGCACACACATTTCTCCTTACTTTTTACGAGGGGAAAAGTGCCTCTTATAGAGTGAAAAAATACGGTATTTAGAATCGTGGGTTTTAGAGTTGGAAGGGACCCCCAGGGTCATCAAGTCCAATTTCCTGCAATGCAGGAATCTTATCTAAAACATCCATGACCATCCAGCCTCTGCTTAAAAATTTCCAGAGAAGGAGAGTCCACCACCTCCAGAGGGAGCCAGCTCTTTCTGTTTTCTCCACATAGTATTGCTCCCATAAGCTGTAGCGAGGGCCACCAACTTACATGACTTTTAAAAGGGTTTAGATCATAGAGGTTAAGGCTATCAGTGGCAATTAAACATGATGACTGTGTGCTGTCCCCAGTGTCAAGAGACAGTATGTCTCCGAATACCTGTTGTTGAGAACCACAGGCAGGGGTAGTGCTGCTTATGGGCTTTCCATAGGCGTCTGACTGGCCACTATGAAGACAGGATGTTTGCACTAGATAGGCCCTTGGTCTGATCCAGCAGGTTTCTGTTTTTAATGTTCACTCCAACATCTGGAGGACACCAGGTTGCTGAAGGCTATTTTAAGCAAATTAGTTTCTGAGTTCATACATTACAGGCCACTGCAGTTAATTTGAAACTGGCTTATTTTCCTCAGAGGCATGCAAGGAAGTACTATGAGCTAGTGACTGAGGTGTCAAGAACTTAGAAGGCAGAACTGATACCCAATTCAATTATATTTTCAAATGGCTCAGTATAGGTTTTATCTAGCATTCTCATTTCATTCACACAACAGGTTTCTGTTTGTACAATGGAATTCCCCTTCCTCTTCTCTCTCTCTCCCCCCCACCCCAAAGCATATGCTCTAAATCTGCTCCAGAACAGATTTTGGGAACATGCCGTGGGGAAGAGGAAGGAGAAGTCAGTTGCGCAAGTAGAACGCCACTCTCACAGCCCTATATTTCTGAACTTCTCTTACGAATATGAATAGTTTTGTTACCCTGGCAGTTGTTAATAATGCTCACTGGGTCCCAGCATGATTCCAAAAGCAGGTCCCAAAATTAATTAGTCTGTAGGGGACATGGGATCTAGAAGAGTTTATAAAGGTGATCTGTTTTGGTTGGAAAAGGTACCTTTGATCGTAAGGGAGCTAGGAGCTTCTACCCCGATGAGGTGACCTGCTTTCTATCACCACAGACATTGTTTTAATGTTAAAGGCTAAGCTTGGGTATAATTGTTAAACCTTGAGCTCCTTATAGCCTTTTCTGTAGCAGAGGTCTTGACACCACCATTGTGATGTCATACCCAAAGTATTAACGTGCATTTGCCATGCATTGAGCTGGTTCACATGGCACACTAAACCAAACCCAAAACGAACCTTGGCTGCAGCTCATGAGGAGAGAGTCAGTTTGCACTAAGCCAGGGGTCAGCAAACTTTTTCAGCAGGGGGCCGGTCCACTGTCCCTCAGACTTTGTGGGGGGCCGGACTATATTTTGATAAAAATATATGAACGAATTCCTGTGCCGCACAAATAACCCAGAGATGCATTTTAAATAAAAGCACACATTCTACTCACGTACAAACACCAGGCAGGCCCCACAAATAACCCAGAGATGCATTTTAAATAAAAGGAGACATTCTACTCATGTAAAAGCACGCTGATTCCCAGACCGTACGCAGGCTGGATTTAGAAGGTGATTGGGCCGAATCCAGCCCCTGGTCCTTAGTTTGCCTACCCATGCACTAAGCTAAGCCTTGGCTTCATTCATCATGGTGTGGCATCAAAAAGGACCAGGAAGGAACAAATATTCTCTCTGAGAGGCTGCACATCAGAGGAACCACTGGAAAAGCCCTAGCTCTCATAGGAGCAAAAATAAGCACATTATTCCATTTTTACAGATGTAATTGAACGGTTGCAGAAATGCAGCTGGACAGATGGATTGCAACATTGGCATGGGCCAGAAATAGTGATCTATCTATTACTTTTTAGGTAAAAAGAAAGAGGGAATGGGGAAAAAAACTTGCTTTCTGGCATACTGATAGTTCCCAGGAGCATAACACAAATAGAGAACCAAGTTGGGTAACACTGTAACACATTGTATTCTTGGCCGTCTCCAGCAAAATGCCCTCTTTTGGAAGTGCTATTTCAAAATTTGGAAGTGCTATTTCAAAAGGCAAAATGGTCTCGTTCATTCATTCATTACAATTTGACCCCCAAGCCAATCCTTTTAAAATTACTTCAGTATGTGCTATATCACAGTTATCCCATATTAGCCATAATATGATGAATGAACGAACTATTAAATGGTCCAAAACTGTTTCCCCAAAAGTCCTGAAAATTCCACAGTTGCAGCATAGCCTAGCTAGGCCTCCTAGCTGCTAAATAATGTGAGATTAAAAATCCTTTGTCTAAGTGATTTTGTAGTTCTTGAAGTTGTGGTAAGATTTGATTGAAACAGGTGTGTGTGTGTGTATGCGCAAATTATTAGGCTACTTATTATTTGAGGGATATTCCTCTGCTTATTTTTAGTGATTGCACAGATTTAATAAATATGTGGTGCTAGTTCAATACTAACCTATTACTGTACTTATAAACTACTTCTAGAAAAAGGCTGTGGCAATGATTTATCAGTTAAATTCTTCTGTGAAAGAAACGAGTGCTACAAAACAAATCTCTTACTAGGAAATTTGATGTGCAGGACAAATTCCATGCAAGAACAGCAGAGGTCAGACTGCATTAGCAAATGGTGACTTGTGACAGAATACATTCTCTTATGACATGTGAAAAGACAACTTTTATTTGTTCGCTGCGTTAACCTTTGTTTTGCTTTGTGGTTAAGGAGCAATGATATAAAACCAAAATAAGCAAACATTTAATATAGGCCCACAAAATATGAGAGCTGAACAAAAAAATACATAGCAATGCACCACATACAAAAACATCAGTAATAAGCCAGATAAACTTAGGAGCAGGGTGGAGAATCATAGAATCATAGAATCATAGAGTTGGAAGAGACCACAAGGGCCATCGAGTCCAACCCCCTGCCAAGCAGGAAACACCATCAGAGCACTCCTGACATATGGTTGTCAAGCCTCTGCTTAAAGACCTCCAAAGAAGGAGACACCACCACACTCCTTGGCAGCAAATTCCACTGTCGAACAGCTCTTACTGTCAGGAAGTTCTTCCTAATGTTTAGGTGGAATCTTTTTTCTTGTAGTTTGGATCCATTGCTCCGTGTCCGCTTCTCTGGAGCAGCAGAAAACAACCTTTCTCCCTCCTCCATGTGACATCCTTTTATATATTTGAACATGGCTATCATATCACCCCTTAACCTCCTCTTCTCCAGGCTAAACATGCCCAGCTCCCTTAGCTGTTCCTGAATTTTAGCAATGGCAGTATCAGTGTCAAGTTATCTCAGCTTCGTTTTTAATAGGAAACATTTCCCCTCAATTAGCTTTTTTTGCTAGTGTGACAAATCTATTTTTCTGCCTTCCATTCCTCAAGCATATATTAAGCACATTAGTAAATATGTAGATATGTGTGCATTGCTGTACCATGGAAGAGGCTTTTAAACCATATTTAGGTTCTTTTTGTATTATTGTTTATGATATTACCATCATGTACTGTAAATATTCTGTTATCAGTCTTATTGACATTTGTTGTACAAAAACCTTCACTAGGTATTTTTTTGTTTAGCTCTCATATTTTGTTCTACATGTAATAATAATAAAACTTCTAAATTTTAATAGTTCTTTCCTTAACCATTTGCCATAATTTAAAGTAAGCAATCTTTTTTTTTAATGCCCCCCTTTTTTCTCTTTGGTATTTTTAGGAAATAGGAGTTCATATCCCAAATGGTGGTGGTTATAAATTTACTTTTCTAAAATACATATATATAGAAGAAGCAAAGCTTCACCATACTGTCTTGCAACCCTAAGTGAAATTATTATTGTAAAATATATAACAGTTTTGCTATGCACCAAATTATTGTAGTGGTGTTGTTGTTGTTGTTAGATTGTTGTTGTTGGCAGGGGGTTGGACTCGATGGCCCTTGTGGTCTCTTCCAACTCTATGATTCTATGATTCTATTTATGTCTTCATCAAAAGATCTTAGGGTGGCTCACAATATCTTGTTCCCTTATGTTGTGGTCAGTGCAAAAAGCTGAAATGGAGCAGAGGAGGATTTTCTTGCAAGAAAGAGTGGGAAAGATTATAGACAGCTAAGAGCATCTTGTTTATAGGAAAATCAGCTAGTAATTCTGACCACAGAAGCTATGAAAATAAATACACTTCAGATTCTGAAGTAAAGTGCAGGTATCAAAAACAACTCACAGAAAATCTTCCCCGAATAAACTGACCTCAGAGAGCTGATCCCTGCTTCACAGAAAAACAACTTTATTTTCATTTTAATAAAAAGAGCCAGCCTGGAATGTTACTACATTGAATCCTTGTGGTGCTTTCACCCAAGTGGCCTAGTGAGCTCCTAGCCATAGGTAAAGAGATTGGGAGCATGCTGTAAACTCTCATGGCTTTGTTTCACTCATGCAATTTTCCCACCTCTTCTCTTGGTATGATTATGGTAGGCTTGTGCAATTGTATATATCATTTCTCACTATATATAAAAAAGCCATAAAATGATTTACAACCAAGTAAACTAATAAAATAAAATGATGAAATCAGAAATGTACTAAAAAACATATTTAAATGGTGCAGTGCTAACTAGACCTTGTTGATTCTAGACCGGGTTAATGCTAGTTAACACGGATTGTGTCTGCATCTTCACATTTTAAGACCCTGCAGGTGTTTTTTTTTTCTGCTGCACAGCTAGCGTACCAACTGTTATCAGTTAAAACTGAAAACTCTAACCTGGACACACTTATGAAAGTATTAATAGTGCATAGTACTTTCTTTAAAGCAGAACTAAACTTGGTTGTTAGGGACGTGGGTGGCACTGTGGGTTAAACTACAGAGCCTAGGGCTTGCCGATCAGAAAGTTGGTGGTTCGAATCCCCGCGATGGGGTGAGCGCCCATTGTTTTGTCCCAGCTCCTGCCAACCTAGCAGTTCGAAAGCACATCAAGTACAAGTAGATAAATAGGTACCGCTCTGGCGGGAAGGTAAACGGTGTTTCCGTGCCCTGCTCTGGTTTGCCAGAAGCGGCTTAGTCATGCTGGCCACATGACCTGGAAGCTGTCTGCAGACAAACGCTGGCTCCCTTGGCCTATAGAGCAAGATGAGCGCGCAACCCCAGAGTCGTCCGTGACTGGACCTAACGGTCAGGGGTACCTTTACCTTTAAACTTGGTTGTTATTTAAAAACTGATGCCCTAAGCATTTCAACCCACTTGTTGTTGATTTTTGTTTGTTTATTTTAGTTTTCAAAAGAATCAGCCTCTTGAGAAGCCTGAATAAACTGGTGACTCTTTCTTCCTTTTGAATATTTCAATTATAATACCTTTTCTTGTGTGAAAATTGCAATAAAAACAAAGCAGGAGTTCTTATAGATTGGGCACTTTATGGTGAGGAGGAAATCCAGCTGTTGTCTACTGAGCTGAAATGGAAGGTTATGACAACTGTACATTCTTGGGAGTATTTGCACAATAGTCCCACATCCTGTTATCTTATTGCCTTCAAATCTAAACTGGAGATAAACATGTCATAATTAGCAAGTGCCAAATTCCTTCTGAAGTATATCATGATTCCTGTTCTCCTGACTTGTGATATATATGGAACATATGTGCAATGCAATATATTACTCTTAGATGTTTTATGTGGTGGTCCCATAGAATGAAGTGAAGCCACATCTAAGAGAAGTTAAAGGCTTAAAAAAAAAATTAAGACCCAAGTAGAAGGATTAAAGTCTTGTTGCATTACATACATCCCTGCCTCTGAGGCACATTGATGTGGTCTGAACTGGGCATACATACATTTTATTGATTCTGTGCCGCAAAGTTGGTATGCATCAGCTTTTGATAGCCTGCTTGAGCAAAAATAATGCATCGTTGTATTGGCTGCCACCATTCTTGGGCAGGGCTCCAAGAGCAGAATAATTAATGTTATCCAAAGATACAAATTTGAACTTACATCTGACTATTTAAAAGCTGACCCTGTACACATTGATGATCCCAAGTGGATTTGTTACATTTATGATATACATATAGTCATTTATTACAAGCTGCATTGGTTGTTCATTTCTATGTTTTGAAGTCTTTGGGCGGTTGTTGGATTGTGGTTTACCTGAGGTTCTGGCAGAGCTTGCTTGCTGGAGCCACATGAACATTTCGTTAAACTTGTTCTGCATGTATTTCCACTGTGGTGCATCTTAGCCACACCTTGTCATTGCTAGTGACATATATGGTAATCTCCATGCTATGGACTAATCAAGTTGGAATGTAAACAGGGTGGAGAATCCCAGCTAGCTGCAGGTGCTGTGGCTGGATTAGATTATGGGATGCTTGCCTCAAAGCATGTTGTGTGCTTTGAATACCGAAGGCTTAAGAGGTTTGATCCCTGGTATCTCCTCTGATAAATTTATGATAGGTATGCTAAAAGACCTTGCAAGGCTGATGTCAGTCAGAACAGGTAGTGCTGTGCTAGATGGAACAATGGTCTGACTTCTTTGTAGATTAAGCACATTTTTAGACATTACTCTTTTAAATTTGTTTCGTTTTAGGTTGTAATGCAGATATTGTGAATGTCAAATCTCTTCTGTACCCTATCCACTCATAGAACAAATAGTCTCAGATTGGCTACAAAGCGTATTTATGACAGATGTTTGAGACTGTTCAAACTTTTGCTCATTTTCAGCTGGATCATCAAGCAGTTTCATTTTATTCACACATTCTGTACACAAATGCATAAATCACTTAATTTTTTTCACTGCATGTTCTGGAGCAGGAGCAGGAATAGTGACGTGCAATGAAGTTTGTGAACGGCAAACATGTATGAAGGAATCAGTCTATGCCAGTGAGCTTTTATTGGTGCAAAGAACCTCTTGATTAATAATAAATAAATTAATGAACTGGGCTGATCATGGCAAAATTCTATATTTTGAATAGGCAAGGTATGGTTCCATGATAAGTGCTTCAGCACAATTTTGCTTAAAATTGTGTGTATGCAAGCTTTTTGCAAGCCCAGAGGGACTTCCGCATAGTTGTGCTTAACATTTGAATGATGGACCGCTGCAAATCCTTCTAGAAATGTCCAGCATGTAATGTAATTTTGTCATCATGCCAAAAAACACCCCTAAACCTTACTTAAATAAATCTGATTAGACTTGATACATAGAAGATTAAATAGGGAATTTTAAGACTTGACCTCCCCTTTCAACATCCCCTCCCCTTTTTTCATATCTTGCAGTTGAGCCATCAAGTTGTTTTGTATGATGTATAGCTTAATGCTAAAGGTATTTACTAGCTTTAATTTCTTATTCAGGGCACAGTGGAAGAGGTGTCTTCAGTTGCTTTACTGGTCTATAAATAAAACTGTCTTTTTTTACCATACCTTTTTTTACCTTTTTTACCTCTCCTGGACAATGACAGTTCTCTTTCTCAAGCTCTGGGAGGAAGACCTTTCATTGCCTCCAGACAGCCCCCCAATCTTAAACAACTCCTAACCCACAATAATACTATAACCAGACTTAACACGGACACTGGCACCAGAGCCTGCAATAAACCCAGATGCCAACTTTGCTGCCACATACACCCGGACAACACCATTACTGGCCCCAACAACATCACACATACCATCTCGGGACTATTTAATTGCTCATCGTCTAACATTGTGTATGCCATAAAATGCCAACAGTGTCCTTCAGCTCTCTATATTGGACAAACAGGCCAGACCTTACGCCAAAGAATAAATGGACATAAATCCGACATCAGGAACCACAAGACAGAAAAACCAGTAGGAGAACACTTCAATCTCCCAGGACATTCTATACAAGATCTCAAAGTAGCTGTTCTATTACAAAGGAATTTCAGAAATAGACTGGAAAGAGAAGCTGCTGAATTGCAACTTATCACCAAACTTAAAACTATGGAGAGACCTGGTTTGAATAAAGACATTGGATTCTTATCTCATTATACATGACAAAGCCATTTTTCACCTTCTCACCCCTTGCTTTTTCCTGTTAGACCTATTGCAGTCGTTAAGAGTCGTCAACAGGCTCATCGCAGCTATCTGCCAATCACCCATTCCCACCACCCTTCTGAGTAATACCCCTCCCCACCTTCTCACTATATAGAAAGGTCCGGTGACTTCTGTTTCAGTGTATCTGAAGAAGTGTGCATGCACACGAAAGCTCATACCTAGAACTAACTCAGTTGGTCTTTAAGGTGCTACTGGAAGGAATTTTTTTATTTTGTTTTGACCATGACAGACCAACACGGCTACCTATCTGTAACTTGTTTCAGAAAATAATTGCTATGTTTAAGTAGCAGAGAAGGGCATGGTGCCATGGAGTATGTTGCTGAGAAGATGTATTTACATGGAATAGGCTGTTCTTTGTCTGAGTTGCTAGGCAGAACTTCAGACATTCTTAAAGTCTGAACATTCCAATATGTAGCTGATCATAGAAACCATTGTGGTCTGCAAATAAAGCTTTAAGCATCTTGTCTAACACACATGAGCAGTCTGGGTTATGGCAAGCCTTCTTACATAGTTAATGTCATGCATTTAGAAGAGCATTCCATAAGGGTCAGATCTCCAAAATTATTTCACTGACCACAGAAAAAGTATAAATAGATTAGAAACGCAAATATTTTCATTTGCTGCTGTCTGCTTTGTAATGTACAGTAGAATAATGCCTCCCATGTTGACTAAAAAGGGAGTGCAAGCTAATGTTGAGTAAGACCAGGATTCCACCCAATACAAGGCAGCTCTTGTTTGTTAACATTTTGCAGCTTCACTCGTTTGCAGCCAGATTACTTCCTCCATCCATGATTGCTGTGTGTAGTTTCTGGCAAGTACCACTAAACTTTCAAATTTTCCTTGTGTCTTATCATCAGGTCCTTGTATTAAGTTTCCTGTCGTATGTCTTTGGAGGTTCTAAGCAATTTTTGTGTAGGGGAGGCAAAAGGATTTCTTTATCAGCAGACAATGTTAAGTGTAGCACATGTGTGGGAACTTTTGGCCCTCCAGATGTTTCTCGAACTACAACTCCTGTCAGGCCCATCAAGCTTGGCCAGTGGCCAGGGATGATGGGAATTGTAGTAACATCAGGCGAGCCAAAGTTTATCCCCAAGTGGTAGAAATCCCCTAGATACTCTGATAGGACTTGCATGGCTCAATTGCTCAGGATATTCTAATCTCTAAATTGATGGTTTAAAGACTCTGGTAACTCCAGTGCTGATTCTCCATTTTCTATTCTGTTTGCCCATCTTTTTAGTAGTGCCAAAGCTGCAGTTCTCCAATATGCTGGTGATGCCCAGCTCTGTCTCTCTGTTCCATCTGAACTGAGAGAGGTGTTTGAAGAGCTAGGCCCATACTTAGAGATGGTGATGGGTTCAGTATGGGCCAATGAACTGAGACTGGATCCAGAAAATATAGAGGCGTTATTGTCGGGGATGGACCTTGGTAATATGCCACCCTGTGCAAGGCCATTTGACGCCCTCCACTCCAGCCCTCGTGGCGCCAGTTTAAGCCAGGCTTTGAGAAGGAGGTGTGAGGGCTCTAGCAGGGTCCTTCTCAACTCCTGGTAAGCACTTGTCTGGCTTCGGAAGGAGAAAGAAGGACTCTAGGATCCTGTCAAAGCCCTCACGCATCCTTCCCGAGGCCTGGCAAGTGCTTACCAAGCTTTGAGAAGGCGCCCTCCTCGTCTGTGCACCTGGTGAAGCCACACTGCAACGATGAAGTCAATGAACATTCAATGAACATTGAAGCCAAACTGCCCCTTCATTGTTGCAAGTTCTTGAATCCAAGAGGTGGTGAGATGATCTGTTTTGAATGGGTTTTCAGTGCCTAGTGGTGCAGCAATAGAGCAATAGAGCCACTAGCATATTTGCAATGCTAAGCAGAGTCCGGTATTGTTTCAAATTGGATTGTATCACTTGGAAGGAGCAGGTCTGTAGCTTGAGGGTATTCCTGGATCCAACATTGTCCTTAAAGGTTTAGGTGGCCTCAGGGACTAGGAGTACTTATTCCCAGCTCTCACTGGTTTGACTCATTTTGAATAGAGGTGACTTGGTGACTGTATTCAGTCTTTTGGTAATCTCCCGATTGGATTGCTGCAGTACGCTGTGTGTGGGACTATCCTTGAAGACTGCTCAGAAACTCCAGCTGATCAAAAATGCAGTGGCCTGATTACTAGCTGAGAGTCCATTTGGAACTCACATAACCCTTGTTCCAAAGCACTTGCACTGGCTGCCAGTTTGTTTCTGGACCACTATGTCCAAACTGCAGTTATTAAGCATCTGACTTAATGAGCTGTTGTGGTCATTCATTGGCTCTTCCCCTGAATGCATGCTTAGCTATGCTCCATTGTTTCCACCTAAATATTTCCTATTTAATCTCCTTATACCTTTCTTCATCAAGGTCCCTTGCATGATGGTCCTCTAATTGACTCGCAGATGGATGGAAGCACCCATAGCTCCTAATTGCTTATCCTGATTGCTTACACCCTTGCCTAAAGCTCCCTGCATTTCTCTACTGGACCCTGAACCTCTTTCTCATCCTACTGTTGTATCCTGACAAATGCTTTGGGGTCTTCCTCTTTTGCACAAGATATCTAGCTGTCGTAAAACCCTTGACACTGACTTACTGTCCAGGTTTGGCACCGTGGCTCTTTATGATTATTGGTGATTTTTCCAAGAGGCTCATGCTGTACCAAGGTTTGCCTTCCTTTGAGGACCAAAATAGCCAGGCTTTCACTACATGAACATGCTGTTGATGTTTTACAAACAATTTCCCCTTCTCCCCCCCCACCCCCCACCTTATTCAGAGGAGACAAGTGCAGGGAGTTTCTTACATAGACAGATATACAAAGCAGAACTTTCCTTGGTTAGCTTTAGAAATCAGTCCCTTCAACTCTGTAGGAGGCTTTATACATAATAATAGCTCTTGCCTGTTTTTGGCTTGTTAATCTGTAGCTGGTATGTGGGTAATGTACATAGCAACTAGCAGGGTGGTAATTTGATCTTTTGTTCTGGGAGACACACCCTAATAAGAGAGAAGGATTCTGTCAAACTTGTTTAGCTCATCTCAGCCATGTTATAGTGAGGTGAAACAGCTCCAGAACTTTCCTGTTGTGTTACCCTCATGCAAGGGAGACGAGATGCAAGTTAGAGCCAGGTTGACTTGGGTAGAATAAAACTTGCAATCTGAGGCTTAAGCTGTCACGCAGGAAAATGACTGACCGAATGGCAAAGTACTTTATGGCAATGTTAATAGAATGAGATGTCTAAGGGAGATTAGCTCAGGCTAGAAAGTGCAGATGTACTGCTAAAGAAAATGGTGAGTTTGTTCACTGCTTATTTGTAGCAATTTTTCGCAGCAAAATTGCTATCGCTTTTGCAGTATATATTTGTTAATGGATTTTTTTGTTGTTGGTGTCGTAGAGAACACAATTGAGCTTCCTTCAAATCAGTGAACGAATCCAGATTCCCTTCTTCCATCGGATTTTATGTTGATTTATGCCCGTCCTCCCTCTGCTGACTGTAATTACTTGAACATATCTGCCAGAGGCAGTTTCTCTCATCCCTTGCCAGTGAACAAGCCTGGCGTTGGCTCTGAACCTGTGGTAATATTGCACCGTGCATCTTTCATTAGGCTATGCTGGGCAATGTTGGCCATGCTCCCTTTGCCATGTACTTTACAAAACATCCCTGTAATGGAAACAAGTTGAAACCTGATCCATGGGAAGTGTTGATAACAAAGTGAATTCTTCATTATGTTCAGTGCTGCATTTTATGGAGGGTAGCCTGGCTGAAAATGTGTGATATTAGCAATATTGTAGAATAGTAGTGGGAGTGAAGATCACCAAACACATTTTTTTTTCTTGCTCTGCGGAAAAGAAATGACATGGTACTGTTTTGGGTTCACATTTCTTCATTTTCACTTCTAATTTCAAATCTGTTCTTTCTCTTGGATTCCAACAAAATAACTGCCTAGCTTCATTAGACTGGTACAGTTCTCAAACTTTTGTCACATCTACATATGGCTGAGCAGGAAAGAAATCATTATCTGACACGTAGCCCAGAATGCATTTTTGCTGATCAGTGCATTAGCACTGTGTACGCCAGGTATAGCTCAAAATGTGTACCTAGTTATGACCTGTAACATATAAATTAAACTCAGCAGCAAATCTACCTAGAATCCTTGTAAAAGCCTCAGCGCCTAGGGCTTGCCGATCGAAAGGTCGGCGGTTCGAATCCCCGCGGTGGGGTGTGCTCCCGCTGCTCGGTCCCAGCACCTGCCAACCTAGCAGTTCGAAAGCACCCCCGGGTGCAAGTAGATAAATAGGGACCGCTTACTGGCGGGAAGGTAAACGGCGTTTCTGTGTGCTGCACTGGCTCGCCAGATGCAGCTTTGTCACGCTGGCCACGTGACCCGGAAATGTCTCCGGACAGCGCTGGCCCCCAGCCTCTTGAGTGAGATGGGCACACAACCCCAGAGTCTGTCAAGACTGGCCCGTATAGGCAGGGGTACCTTTACCTTTTTACCTTAAAAGGTAAAGGTAAAGGACCCCTGACAGTTAAGTCCAGTTGCAAACGACTCTGGGGTTGCAGCGCTCATCTCACTTTACTGGCCAAGGGAACTAACATTTGTCTGCAGACAGCTTTCCAGGTCATGTGGCCAGCATGACTAAGCTGCTTCTGGCGAAACCAGAGCAGCACATGGTACCTATTTATCTACTTGCACTCTGACATGCTTTCGAACTGCTAGGTTGGCAGGATCTGGGACTGAGCAACAGGAGGAGAAGAAGAAGAGTTTGGATTTTATATCCTGCTTTATCACTACCCTAAGGAGTCTCAAAGCAGCTAACATTCTCCTTTCCCTTCCTCCCCCACAACAAACACTCTGTGAGGTGAGAGTGGCTGAGAGACTTCAAAGAAGTGTGACTGGCCCAAGGTCACCCAGCAGCTGCACGTGGAGGAGCGGAGACGCGAACCCGGTTCCCCAGATTACGAGACTACCGCTCTTAACCACTACATCACACTGGCTCTCCCCATCACGGGGATTTGAACCGCCAACCTTCCAATTGGCAAGCCCTAGGCTCAGTGGTTTAGACCACCTACCTTAGCCACTGTCAAACCTGGTTTTAAATTTTAAAAGTTTGATACCTTAAAAATAAAATGGTATTCAAGGAAGCAGTGCTGTTCCTGAGTGCGCACTGACTGTGAGTGCATGGTGGGGGAAGATTGCTAGAAAATGTGTTCGACATTTTAAGTGTTGTACATTGCATCCTTCTGTTTTTTAGTCAAATATACGATATAAAGATAATCCGGAAGAATCTTAAAGAGTGGGAAACAGGAAAAAGAACAGAATTCTCACATCTAAAACCTGGGCACAAAAAGAAAAACTAGTTAGAAGCTGCTTCCAAACTGGAAAACTGCAATAAAGAAGAGAAGGTTGAAAGGCAGCTACCCCTAAGTATCCCGTTTCTTACACTAAGTTGTAAAATATATGCATATAATTGGTATTTTGAGGGGGGGGCAGCATTGCTAAATTCAGGACTTTTCAGAGGAAGGATGAGTTCATTTAGCCTTAAACCTCAAACTTTTTATAAACAGTAAGAGGCCTCAATGCCAGTGAAACTATGAATACTATTAAAATATATCCAGAAGTACTATTAAGGCTCTGCTTTTGACAGAAAATCACTGCAAACTATAATTTTTGGCTCCAAAAATCTCTTCCAAATTATATGTGGTGACTTAGCATGTCACTTCCTCCTTGCTTTATTCTACTGCTTTCTGGAAAGGGTGGAAGTATCCTACCAAAAGTCTTTAGATAGACCTGCCCTATGCACATTAAAATGTGTGTAAGAACCAAATTGCAAGAACCAAATCCCCAATACAGTAATCCAGAGGTTTTCAACCTTTTTGAGTTCGTGGAAGAGGATCCCCCCAGCCTTAGTGGCCTAATGGAGACTGGCCAAACATGAGGCCAGCACCATACCTTGGGCGCTGCCAGGCCTGCATGGCAGAAAAGCTCCCCTTCAGTGCTGGGCACTCAGCTCCCAGTTAAGCCTTGCTCACAGCAAGCACAAGAAAAGCTAGTGAGTTGCCGGCCTGCCAGTCCGTTCCCAACAGCAAGTGCTGGCTGGGAGCTGAGTGACCTTACCCACTTGCTTGCTTACTCCGAGGCCACCTCTGCTCCTGGCAACCAGCACCCCCTGGCCAGCCCCAGAGGCACCATTCGTCTGTGGAGCTTGTAGCTGGGGCGGCTGCAGCAGCAAACAAGCCTTTGGGAGGCAGAGACGCAAGAGGGCATCAGAAGGAAGGAAAGAGGGACAGAGGCCAGTGTTACCCGCAGCACCCCTGACCGTTCAAGGCACCCCGAGGTGCCACAGCACATGGGGTAAAAACCACTGCAGCAATCTGCTTCTGTTTGTACACTGTCATGAGGAAGACAGTACACGTTTCCACTGTTTGCACCATCCTTCCTTCAGACTAGCTTTTCAGGCGTGCGTGGAGTTGTTCATTACTTCCATGTATGTCTTGGGCTGGCTGAGGTAAGACGACAACAAGCAGTGGCTTGCAGTGGACCCTGGGGAAGGCTCCAGAACACTTGGCAAGTCCACAGGTGTTTGATGCTGAGGATCCTGAGAGTGCGGGGTCCAAATTTTCCTCATCCTGCGCTCAAGTCTCATCAGTCACCAAAGTGAGATCCACGCGCCCTGCTTCTAGAACTGTCACAGGCCAGCACTGAAGCTTCCTGTCACTCTGTCCGTCCAGCCTTTAGAGTCAGACACAAATTCTGCCCTTGCCTCTCCAGAGGGGGGTGTTGTGCTTGATTCTTCTGCCTCTCAGGAGGTAGGAACACCTTCCCTGCCACTTAAATCTCAGACACACCAATGGATGTGTGAACAAGTGTTCCAACCTCCCAGGTGAAATGTGAGATTGCTTGCTAAGGAACCAAACTACAATTCTGTGCTAAGTTTCTCTCTCTCCCTCTCTCTCTCTCTCTCTCTCTCTCTCTCTCTCTCTCTCCCTCCCTCCCTCCCTCTCCCTCTCCCTCTCTCCCTCTCTCCCTCTCCCTCTCTCCCTCTCTCCCTCTCTCCCTCTCTCCCTCTCCCTCCCTCCCTGCCCCCTCCGGGCTCCAAGAGGAATGCAAGGGGCATGTTGTCGGATCAACGTATTTCACTAAGCTTCTTGAAAGAATCAGCCTCTGAGTTTGTGTGCTTCGATTGAGGTTGCAGCAGAACAATAGGTTGCCCTTCTATAGGTGTTAGAACCATTTTGCACAGTTCGCACAATAAGGGGCAGAGCTGATCTTCTGTAAAAATTTCCTGCTGCAACATTCCCTCACATTAAAACTCTTGTGCAGTAAACCAGCACAGCAGGAAGAGATCGGTGCTGAAGGCTTTTCTCTCTGATATGGTGGCTCACAACACAAAAGTCTTCCTCCTCACGACCACCATGGGAAAGTGCTAAAGTGCTAGATGCCACAATTCTGCCACGTCATACTCTGTAATGTGTAGAATGCTGCTTTGCCCTAAATTCACGAGCAGCAGGGGGATGTGATAAAATGGACTCTATTGGCTGTAGGCGAGATGCTGCTTTTTGAATAATTCCTCATGCTTAGAAATTTGTTCAAGTAGACCTAGCTGCTTCCCTACCGTGCTAATGAAGTGTAATGGCGGCATGTCTGCTGTTTTCTTTCTACTGTAGAGGAATGCTCATGAGCAGTCAAAAGGCTCCTTCATATCTCTGCTTATTAAGTGGAGATACGGTTATCCAAAAATCTCCTTGTCACATGGTCAGAAAGATCACAATTGTTTCCAGGCTGACGCTGTTTCGCAGGAGAGACTCAGTCACATACTGGATAATCTTTAAGACTGCACAGTGAAAGAGAATTAAAGAACTCAGACAGAACTAATGCATTTCCCTTTGTGCAACATGTGGGATAAAAGTGTGTTAGGTGTGTAAAGTTTGTAAAAGTAAGAAGGCAGTGAGAATGGGGAGGGGGGGAATGAGTTGCAGGGCATGTTTTTCCCTAAGAGAGAGTTCTCCCTCCTTTTAAAAAAACAAAACATTTTTATTAATGATTTCTTGGTTTACAAAAGTATGTGCAATGTCTCTTTTTTCAAGTTACATTTTCTACAGATCAGTTTCATTTGCTGAGACATTAGTGTTACATTAGGAGGAAAAGGGGGAAAGAGGTGGAGGGGGGAATGGTGAGTCGGGGTGGGGTCGGGTGGCAATTTTTCTATTCTACTTAATGTTGTGTGGGGTTTTCTGTCAGCATCGCTTGTGCGGGTTCTCTTTACTATTCACTTGTGTTCCTTTGGTGGTGAGAGAGGTTGTGGTTGGCCTAGGGTGTGGTTGCTTGTGATTGGCTGTGGTGAACTTGGTTTTCTTGTGTCAGTGGGGTGGGTGGGTGTTTTTGAATCAGCTTAGCCATATTGATTCGTACGCTGTTGGTGGATTCTTGTCGTTGTCTTGTTGGGCTGTGTAAGGCGTCTTCTTCTATTTGTCCCCGTGTCGGTTTAAGTTTGTTGGTTAGTTTTTCTAATTAGGCTGTTTTCTCCCTCCTTTTTTCATCACATGCTGCTCAAGGTCTTATGACGCTGTTGGCCAAGCCAGCTTTTCATCCTTTTACACACACAGCCCCAAACTCCCTGCTGTGATGGGGAAGGGGAATAGAATACAAAACATGGTCTTGCGTGAATGGTATTGCTTTAAAGAGAACTTTCATTGACACAGAGTAATGCAATCCTTGCAAGTCGGGACCTAGTTCCTAAATCTGTTTTGGTTACCTCATCAAGGAACACTCCATTTAGATACGAAAGGTGCCATGTGAAACTTCTGGTAAAGCTACAGATCTTATTACGCAACACATTCCTTTAGGCATCCCAGTAATGAAATGGACTACAACCAGAAATGCAAAATCTATAATCACAGTAAGTGAGTGGTGTCTGTTACAAAATAAATAGGGTGGTTACTTTGTAATACCAACATTGAATTCTAAAGCTGACTGTTTTCATATTGGTCAATTGAATTAGGCAGTTTGAATCAGTCTTCTTATAAGTTCTTCAACTTGGTGTTTAACTGTTTCTCTTTATTTAGCTTAATATGCTGAGTGACTCCTGCAGAGTTTGAAAAGCATGGCCACTAGAATTAAATTAGGACAATTACCTTTATTTGCATTAATTACACATCCTGCGGGAAAAGATATAGCACCGTTGCACTAGACCAAATTTGAGAAACTTGGCTCTCCTAGATGTTGCTGAATTGATTCTTATTATTATTCCTGGAAGCTTCAAGTTATTGTGTGTTTTCCAGCAGTAACTAAATATTTAAATTACAATGTGGTGTACGTATCCCACAGCAATAGCAACCTTGGCAATGCCTCTTCATGTCACAAACCAGTGTGCATTAAGGTATGTTGGTGGCTCCACCGCTGGAACACAGCACCCAGACAGAATCTCCTAATGCAGCAATTTTGCATTGTGTTTACATTTTGCTGCTTGTTAGTTGTGAGATGAAAATAGATGGCAATCAACTCAAATGATAACTTTTATTAGCCACTGTTTTCTAGGGTCTAGATAACCTCTTAAAGTCTTACAAGGGTACCATTGACAGGATATAACTTCTAGTTTCTCTGATCCTATTAATTTTAATTGATCTTTATATATGTGGATGTGTATTGCACACCACTTAGAAACCACAAATTTAAGTGATATATAACTTATTCTAAATAAATAAAAATGATTACTTAGCAAGTAGCAGCAAGGACCCCTGTGTGATATAGCCTGTTCACCAGACAAGCTATAACTGGATGGACCTATTGGCTGCCCATGTCCTAAGTATGATCCTTATCTGCTTTTAGTTCTCCAGTAGTCTTTGGGTAAATTCTATATGTTACCGGTTAGTAATGCCTGGTTAATGTGAGTGTTTCACTCCACATAAATATTTAAATCCTTAATCTTTTTTGCCACACGGAAAAAGACGTCAACAAGACTAACCTAGAACTACAATATGGATATCACAAAGATAATTGAGAATCTACTTCAGTAAACTTTGACAGTAGCAAGCAAGTAATTACACAGGAATTTCAGAAATGTTGTTTAAATAATTAGTTCTTTATGCACTGAAAGCAAAGCAGGCTCATACTTGGGTGTAGGCACTGGAGTAAAGGAAGTCGAATGCTCTGAAACTGATAGCCTCGTTTCTTCTGGAATGTGATTTGTCAAATGAGGCAAATGTGACACACACTGGATTTCTTTTTCTTTTTCTTTAATTGATGTGGATTAAAGAAATGCACCACACCTCTGAATTAACCAGTTGGTGAATGGTGTGTGTGATCGAAGTATGAATCATAATGCTTTAAAAGCTAACGATTTTTCACCACAGTGATATGATATATTAATGGCTTAAGGGGACGAGTAGTAAAAGAGATCTTGGCTTTTAAACAGCAGTCATACAACAGTTGCCAAATGCCATTTTTGAA
Organism: Podarcis erhardii; assembly: GCF_964252035.2. Taxonomy (NCBI): domain Eukaryota; kingdom Metazoa; phylum Chordata; class Lepidosauria; order Squamata; family Lacertidae; genus Podarcis; species Podarcis erhardii. Next base: position 97,847,470 of record NC_138508.1, on the reverse strand, counting down.
GCAGTCTTTTTCTTTATTATGAGCCAGAACAGTAGAGTGGGCAGGGTTGTACCGTATTTTGCGCCCCATAGGACGCACCGGCCCATAGGACGCACCTAGTTTTTTTGGGGGGAAATAAAGAAAAAAAAATATTCCCCCCCCAGATGCGGGGCTGGAAGAACCAGGTCGGGGAACAGCAGGAAGGCACGCTCCGCCTCCCCGCTGTCCCCCGAGCTTGTGGGGCTGGCGATGGGGAGAAGTGTGCTGTGCCCGGGACTGCAGGCAGCTCTGCACAGCCATCGGGAGCCGAGCGGGACTTCGCGCCCCACTCCCGATGGCCGTGCAGAGCTGCGCTGAGCCCGGGACTGCAGGCAGCTCTGCGCAGCCATCGGGAGCCGAGCGGGACTTCGCGCCCCGCTCCCGATGGCCGCGCAGAGCTGCGCTGAGCCCGGGACTGCAGGCAGCTCTGCGCAGCCATCGGGAGCCGAGCGGGACTTCGCGCCCCGCTCCCGATGGCCGTGCAGAGCTGCGCTGAGCCCGGGACTGCAGGCAGCTCTGCGCAGCCATCGGGAGCCGAGCGGGACTTCGCGCCCCACTCCCGATGGCCGTGCAGAGCTGCGCTGAGCCCGGGACTGCAGACAGCTCTGCGCAACCCTCGGAGCCGGTCTCCTGAGGGTTGCGCAGAGCTTCCGGAAGCCTGGAAAGCGAGAGGGGTCGGTGCGCACCGACCCCTCTTGCTCTCCAGGCTTCAGCGAAAGCCTGCATTTGCCCCATAGGATGCACACACATTTCCCCTTCATTTTTGGAGGGGAAAATGTGCGTCCTATAGGGCGAAAAATACGGTATTTAGCTTGGGGAGAACTGAACAATGCTATCTTTGCTGAGTGTTCATTTAAATATAATGTCATGCTGGCTACCAAAGCGATATGAGCAGGAAATCCACAGCTACTAGACATTTCTAATGTCAAAAACATATCAAAGGCAGGTAAGAGGCTCTTATCAAACCTTTTTATGAATAGCAATGCCCTATCTAATACATGATATCATTACCAAGGCTGTAGGGCAAAGGTAGCAGACACAGGGATGTGGGGATTAGTTAACATAGTTTGCGTCAACTTGGCCAGTGGAGAATGCTGCACATTGCCTGCTGGGAAAAACCTCTGTTCTGTAATTCCTTCTGTATGCAGTTTCTAGTGAGATTAGACATTGTGATGCAAAGTATGCGCTGATCTCAGTATGCAGAATGAGCTATTTAATGAAGCCCAGCATGCTTCAGCTTGATGAGGTATTCCTCTAGGAATTTTAAAAAAGAGAGTACAACCTACTCTTTCTTCAGTATATTGAGACTGATTCTCTCTCTTTTTGGTCTATTCCAGTTGAAGCATCCCATTTTTTGTGTGTGTGTTGAAAGTACAAGTTGTCAGCTAATTGCATTTCTTAAATGTTGTACTTACTAAAGTACCTTAGAAATAAAACTGTTAGCCACCAGTGATATTTATTTATTTATTAAGTACATTTTTATTTTTATGTTTTTCAAAAATTATATTGATTTTCCAAAGAATTTTTTTAACAAACAAACAACCAAACAAACATCTCAACCGTATTTAAACCAAACTTAATAACATTGTTAAGTGACTTTCTCGTATCCCCCTTGTTGAACTTCAGTGTATATCATTTTAACGGTTTTCCAAAACCACTATTCTTATAAAGTTAACTTAATCACTTAACATCATCATATTTTCCTTTCCAAATCAGTATTAAACATATTAATTCATCTCATTACCTAGTTATGTCCTAAGCCTGTTATTTGCAAGCTTTTCCAATCAATTTAACTTAGCATATTTAACTAAATAGTCCTTAAATTTCATCCATTCTTTCTGATAATCCTCCTCCTTCTGGTCACGGACTCTTCCAGTCAGGTCAGCTAGCTCCAAAAAGTCCACCATCTTCCTCTGCCAGTCTTCCACTGTTGATACTTCTTGTGTTTTCCAATTCTTATCTAATAAAATTTGAGCAGCAGTTGTGTCATACAAAAATAATTTAACATCTTTCTTGGGCAATTCCAAGCCTGTTATTCCAAGAAGAAAGGCCTCTGGTTTCTTACTAATTGTATATTGTATAACATTGCATAACATACAATATTGTATATTGTATAACATTTTTTTCAGTTCATTATAAATCTTCTCCCAGAAGTCTTTCACCTTGGGGCAGGTCCACCACATGTGATAAAAAGTACCCTCTTTATCTTTACATTTCCAACATAAGTTATCACTGTTATGGTAAATCTTTGCTAATTTTACAGGAGTCAAATACCATCTATACATCATTTTCATTATATTTTCCTTTAACACTGTACATGCAGTGAACATGACCCCTTTCTTCCACAGTCTTTCCCAGTCTTCAAACATTATGTTATGTCCCACATCTCTTGCCCAATCTACCATCACTGATTTAACTTGTTCATCCTTTGTATGCCACTCCAACAATAAATTATACATTTTAGACAAATTTTTAACTTTAGAATCCAACAACTCTGTTTCCAACTTAGATTTTTCTGAGGCAAAACCATTTTTCTTATCTAATTTGTACAGTTCATTAATCTGGTGATAATGTAGCCAATATTAAGGACATTTTTAAACCTCCATCAATTAATCCCAGAGTGGACTAAAACAGCAATTAAAGCAACAACTCTAACAGCATACGAGCAGGCCATGATGGGAGGGGTATAAATATATTATTATTATTATTATTACAAATAAAATACATAATAAACATTCCAGCATACCAATTGCAGCAGCAGACTGATGTTCTACAAGTCTCTGGGCAAACAGATTTTAACCTGGCACTTAAATGTCCATGCCAGGCTTACTTCCAGGGATAAGGTAGGTCATAACTGGGGTGCTACCACGAAGAAGGCCTTATCTTGTGTCATCACCCTAGTGCTGGAACAATGAAAAAGCCTCCCCTTGATCTAAACACCCAGGCAGGCTGCCAAGGTGAAGTGGAATTTCACATACCTGGTCCCTCAAGAGATTTCAAAGGGCTTTATAAGACAGTCATCTTAAATTTAGCCTGGAAATGATTAGGTCATCCTGTGATGACCTTTCAGGATCAGCGTTCAGGATCCTTGATGTCTGTCTCCTTTATCTTGCTTTGGCATACTGTACTAACTGTAATTTCCAGATTGTCTTTAAAGGCAGCCCCATGTAGAGGGCAATATCCAAATGATCAAATAATACAGACACTAGTATAACTGTTTAAAAAGATGAATGCCATTAGAAAAGAATGGTTCAGAAGAATGGTAATTTATGAAGGGGGTGGGAAGACATTTGAGGGTTTAGCAGCTATTTGTTTTTCTGGTTTGAATGTCGTTATGAATGCATTACTTATATGCTAAGGCATAGCAACCTAGCAGTTAGAAAGCACGTCAAAGTGCAAGTAGATAAATAGGTACCACTCCGGCGGGAAGGTAAAGGGCATTTCTGTGTGCTGCTCTGGTTTCGCCAGAAGCGGCTTAGTCATGCTGGCCACATGACCCGGAAAAACTGCCTGCAGACAAACGTTGGCTCCTTCGGCCAGTAAAGCGAGATGAGCGCCACAACCCCAGAGTCGTTTGTGACTGGACTTAACAGTCAGGGGTCCCTTTACACTTACCCTTTAACCCTGTATGTTTAATGAAAGTTGCAGGAATGAATTGCAGTGGGAACCTGCAATTATTAGGTTATGAAGCTGGGGTGTGTGCCCTGTCCCTGTTTCCAATAAAATAAGAGTGCGAATAGAGACACAGTATGGTAGACGTAGTTTTGAACAAACTTTCTGGCCCTTGAGGTAAAACACCTTAAGAATGCTGCAAATTTGTTATCAGGGCCATTTCCCTGATAGAATGTCTCCTGTGCCCTCTTTAAAAGATAGCATAGTCTTGCATTCATAAGCATGAATAATCATTAGGGATACAGATAGTCAACTCAAAACATGTGGTTGCCCCTGGCATTACTACAAACCTACAAAAATCAGTGTGAGGTTGGGGTAAATGTCTCTTCCTAGGTGAACTAGGGAAGGGTAGAGATCATACTTGCAGCTCCTGTGTGTTTCTGAAACCTATTGAGCACAACAGTGTGGATCCTATTCTGCCCCTTCTCTATGTCCAAACTTGGGAGGGAGTTTGGAACTTGTCACACTCACCAGGATTAAGGGGGGGGGGAGGTTTTTCACCATGCTGAGTAAAAATTGCAGACTTGAGAAATGACATCCTATGTATACATCTAAGAAGGCTGCATTCTCTTGTTTCCCATTTTCTGAAAAGACAGCTTATGATATGTTTTCTTTCTAGGCAGCTACTGGGAAAAGTTTTGGAAAGAACGACTTCCGTGCTGCTTTGGAAAATGGAGTCCTCCTGTGTGAGTAAGTATTCTTGACAAGGAAAGGCTAGCATTCATCTGTAAAGCTTTTTAAAGCTGTTGATCATCTATTGATGAGTGCAACAGCAGAAGCAGTTCTGCCCTTCTCAGGCTTACAAGACTTCTTAGTATTTTGCTTTGTCTTCCAGGATGCCTTGCGCACCCCATGCCTAACATGGAAAATGTTTTAATTGCAACTGAAAATATAATTGTGTGCGCTCTTGGGTGTTTTATTTAATGCATTTCTCTTCTATACTTTGTTTGATGCATATAAAACTAAACATTAACCACCTTCAACAGAGGCAATTTTGGTATAAATCTACCCACTTCTATTATTCCCATGCATAATGTGACATAGTCCTTCTCTTCAGCCAAGTGATGCCAAAAAAATCTGCAGAGAAGGTGGGTTGTATCAGCACCAATTCTGAGGATCGTTTAGTTCAGAGGTTGGGAGCCTGTGGCCATCCAGATGTTGATGGACTGCAGCTCCCAGAATCCCTGGCCATTGGTCATATTGGCTGGGGCTGATGGGCGTCCAACAACATCTGGAAGGTGTGGTTGTGTTTTTCAATATGTATCACATGATATATATCACATGCAGCATGTATCATGTGTTTCCCCATACGCCCATACTTCCCCGATTCCAACATAAGTTGTGACTTGGTAAGAGAAAGAAATACACATGAGCATTTGTTTGTATTTTCTCTCAAAATATGCATTTTAAATATATATATTTTTAAAAACTGAGAATTGTTTTGGAACATTTGGAAAGTGTGTTCGTCAGTGGAGAACCCCAAGTTCTTACCTGTACATTAGCCTGGGAGGTGTGAATCAGGTCAGTTTCTGAGGAGAAGGAGCTTTCTCTTCCTGGCTTCTCTTACATATTATCTAGCAAAAGGATGCCCAAAAAGTGTCAGTATTTGAGAGTGTTTTGGTACCATTCTCCCAGTGCCCCAACCTTTTTAAACATCAGCATGTTGCTTCTCCCTCTCTTCCTCTGCCACATGTTTAATAAGTAGTTGTGGTTTTTGGAAAGGTTTAAAACTCCTACCAGGTACCCTTTTCCAAAGATATATTTTCCTAGTGCTTTTGTCATATTTGGCAATAGAAATGTGAAAATATCTGGCATTTGGCAGATGGGACTGCCCCCGTTTTTGAAGCTTCCCTTCATTCATACTAATGAGCACCCACTTGCAATCAAGACAGATCTTGGAGGATAGCCTTTAGAAATGAAATTATTTCTGAGAATGCAAAGCTGCACTGCTGCAACTTGTTCAATTCTATGTTTAGGGTTTATAGATCATTCACTTTATGTTCTCCCCTCCACTTATTCTCAAGTATAGGTGAGCAAACTGAGAAAAAATGTTTTTACCTGTTGGCATGCTGTTGTATATAAATGGAAGACCTTCAATTATGGCGATCTAGGCTACCAGGCTTGTGGGAGACAGAGCTGTTACTGTTTCTGAAGTTTTATTTTGCTTCAGATACTATATTTATAGGCAATTTTTCAACTTTGTCATAATGAATCTTCCTAAATTAAGACCTTTGGAGTCCATGCCTCATTCTTGGTGGGGCTGGTTCACACATATAGCTCACCACCTGACAACCATCACATCAAGTGATGACATACATGTGTGATTTATCTTAACGCCTTTCAGTAGAGTTAGTCCACAAAACCTTGGCAAGTAAGCAGTTGTGAGCTACTTGCCTGTGTGAACCACTCTGTTAGGACTGTCAAAACTGGAGGCAGGATATTGATTGAGTTCTGCCTTGTTAAAAATCTGCTTTGGGGAGACTTGGGTGCTGCCTGTCCACATAACACTGTGTAACTGTATCTGCTGCCAGCTGGACTAAGCCCAGCATTCAATTCAGCTCCAGTTTTGTATGCTGAACTGGTCAGGGCTCTAGTTGGACCTGCTTTTTAAGTGTATGATGAATCTCCTGGTTGTGTAAATTGGCCGTGATGCATATGCTACAAGAGGGTACTGAACAACTTTGTCCCAAGTCACATTTGTTTGTCCTTCTCTGTAGTAATGATGGGGGTGATGACTAATACTCATAGCTGTCAACCTGCAGATTTGAAAATAAGGGACCAGCAGCCTTGAAAATAAGGGACCTGCATCACCTGTTCCAGGCACTCCAGTCTTCCTATCCTGTTGCAGTCTGGTCAAACCCATGCTGGTAGCTTCGAGAACACTGTCCAACCAATTTTGTAACCAGAGGTTCAACTGAATAGAATCTGAATCACATGCACCACAAGGCCTATGCAGCCTCAACTTAAGATGGCTCCCCGGCCTGGCTTTGCACTGCAAAGTTTGCAGCAGCACGTGTAACAAAATGGCGTCCAGCATTCAAAAACCCCTCAGCTTGCATTAACTAGCCACACACAAGGCATGCAAGCTCCACCCCTCAGTCGTTCTTAGACTTCTTATTGGGGGAGCAACACAGCCAAGCAACACAGTTAGAGCCTCCCTCCTCCCTGGCCGGCAGGGAGGGAGGGAGAGGAGCTGCTTCCTTTGAAATTTAAGGGACATCATTTAAGGGACATCCATCAATAAGGGACAGCAGCAGGACATGGCGCTGGAATAAGGGACTGTCCCTTCAAATAAGGGACACTTGACAGCTATGCTAATACTTCCCTCCCCTCTTCTTTGTAGCAAAGTGTAGTCTTATCTTACATGGGTGGTGTTTGCTTTTGTTCTGTCTGGGTAAGGGAACTGGTCCTTGCTTGGTCAGTACAACTTTTCTAAATGAGGAGCACAAGAGTTCCCCAGAAGCTTATTAGAGGCTATTCCCAATGAATTGGAATTCATGAATTCCCAAAATTGAAAATGGTGCATAAGCCTCTCTAAAAGACAACCCCGTCCGTCCCTTTCACTAGTCTCTTCTTACAACGTGATGGTTGCATTCTCTGTGCAGTTGAAGCTGTGGTGAGGCCAGCAAAAGGTCTGGCCAGCAGTTCTTTTGAACCATGAGCTCTAAGACACTCCCAAATTCTTGCAATGCACAGGGGGGGATTCCTTGGCAGGTAAGTCCAAGGATTCCCTGAAGGTAGAAAGTTGGAAATAACTTTTTTTTTAAATAGCAGGTTGCACAAAAAGTAAAGGTACCCCTGACCATCAGGTCCAGTCGTGACCGACTCTAGGGTTGCACGCTCATCTCGCTCTATAGGCCGGGAGCCGGTGTTTGTCCGCAGACAGCTTCCGGGTTACGTGGCCAGCGTGACTAAGCCGCTTCTGGCAAGCCAGAGCAGCACACGGAAACACTGTTTACCTTCCTGCCAGGTAGCGGTCCCTATTTATCTACTTGCACTTTGACGTGCTTTCGAACTGCTAGGTTGACAGGAACTGGGACCGAACAACGGGAGCTCACCCCGTCGCGGGGATTCGAACCGCCGACCTTCCGATCGGCAAGTCCTAGGCTCTGTGGTTTTACCCACAGCGCCACCCGCACAAAACAAAACAGAAATAAATATTGTCTATGTATGCAACTTCATAGTACAAACATTTTTGTGTAATTACATTCTACTTGATTGGCACTTATTTTCCCATGCTTAAAGATTTTGTTTCTTTGTTTTACATTTCCCAGTCTTTGGATACTTACGTGTACACATGCATAAGTTATATTTTTTATCAGTAGAAAAGCTGAGGCAAAGGCAGCTGTCATCTGTTTAATTGATTCGTGTAATTTAAATGAGAGGAGCAGTACTTTGTAATTTTAATGCTTATGTTTAGCCCTAGAGTAAAATTGCATTATAAAACCTGGTAACTCTCATTCTTTTCTAGTCTAATTAACAAGATCAAACCTGGCATCATTAGAAAGATTAATCGTCTGTCAACACCAATAGCTGGGCTGGTAAGTCGTAAAGTATATTTTTACATTGTCAGTTTTGCTTTCTGGATTCTGTTTATTCAAATTAGCATTGGCAAATTGGATTTTTAGAGGTGATATTAATATAAGGTTTGGGTGCAGTACTGGCCATTGTGTGCCCTCCCATCAGCCCCAGTATGACAGGAGGTCAGGGATGATGGGAATTGTAGTCCAACAACATCTGGCTCCCCCCCTTGTTGTTTGCATGTTACAGTATAGATTTACTAGATGTTCACAACATGTTCTTAATGTATTGATATTGGTAAAGCTATGCCAAGCCCAGTAATGTACAGCAATATTTTCCTTGAGTTGGGTTTCATCTCATTCTTCATACCAACACAATTACTAAGCATTACTAATGTTGCCTTTAAAAGGATAGTCTTCTCTCTCTCTTTACTTCCTGCCTCCGTATGCAACATCTGGGTCAAGTTTTAAAGTAACTTATCCAGTGTTTTATGCACTCGAACCATGATCCCCTATCTTTCCTCCAATGATGGTATTCATTTAAATGTAACAAACTCTCCTGCCGTTGCTAAGCAAATAAATTATATTTTGAAACAGCAGATTAGTTTGTTACATTGCGCCATTTGAAACAGAAAATGTATTTTTAATAGGGATAAGCAACTTCAGGTCTAGGGGGTCTTAACACTTCCTATGTTGGACACATTATCTATTTCACCCCTGATGACCCCAGTTAAACTTGCCAAAATATACCATTTGTCTGATAATAAATGTTGGAAATGTAAAGAAAATGAAGGAACATTCTTTCACCTCTGGTGGACCTGCCCTAAAGTGAAGGTCTTCTGGGAAATGATATATAATGAGCTGAAAAAGGTATTTAAGTATACCTTCACTAAGAAACCAGAGGCCTTCCTTCTGGGTATTGTCGGCCAGAAGGTGTTAAAGAAGGATAGAACATTCTTTATGTATGCAACAACGGCAGCAAGGATACTCATCGCTAAGAACTGGAAAACTCAAGATCTACCCACACTGGAAGAATGGCAGATGCAGCTGATGGACTATATGCAACTGGCGGAGATGACTGGCAGAATTCGAGACCTGGGAGAAGAAAGGATTGAAGAAGATTGGAAGAAATTTAAGATTTATCTACAAAAATATTGTGATTTAGAGGAATGTTAATAAGGATGCTTGGTTATAAATAATTGGCCATCACTAAATTGGATCGGAAATTGATGATAAATGAGATTAAGAGAAACAAAAATTTGTTGGAGAATTGTTACACTATATTGAATTGAGTGGTTATAAATTTGCAAATAAGATGATAATTTGCTTGAAAAAAATTATTAACGATGTAAGTGGGAGCGGGAGACGTGAGGAAGTCCAAAGAAGTTATGAAATTTTGTTAAAACAAAGCAATGCTGTTTATTATCTTTGTATTTCTTTTATAAAAAACCCTAATAAATATTTTATATATAAAAAAAATATCTATTTCACCCCTGGGGGATACAGGAAAATATCTTTTTACACCACATTCCCTTGCGCAGTGAGTCAACATTTAGCCCTTCCATAGCAGGAAAAGTGACATTTGAACCAAAATAGACATTTTATGGCAGATTACCACTGAAGAAAGGGTAAAATTGCTCCTCATCCAATCTGTGTAGCTGTTATCCAAATGCTCATTCCCTATGGCTGCTGCTTACCAAAGAAAATCATGTTGGGGCAGATCCATCATGGATGCCTTTGCAGCATCTAACGTGGTCCTCAGAAGATGAGGAGAACTAGAGAGCAGCTTTATTGCTGATGGCATAAGTGCAGTGCGGGGGGAATCAGAAGCCTTGGTATCTTAAGGTGAGCATCCGTGTTGTATAATGAGAGGGACTGTACTAAGACACAGCTCTTCACCTACTGGAAGATGTTTGGGAGAGGGGAGGTATTGATAGCCTTTTTAGTTGTGTTAAAAATATCTCACCAGTTGGGAACGTGAGTTGCTGACCAAAATGTTTATAGGTAATGAATTATTTTTAAAACAAAACAAAGAAGAGGTGAGTTCCCTCAGGTGAAGTAGTATTTTAATGCATTGGGCATGGTAGGTAGGATTATTTTTAGACCAGAACCCATCGCATTCTTCACAGTACTGTTCGTCACTAAGCACATTTGAATGTTATTTCTCTTGAAAATGTTTGGGGAGCGATTGAACGTTTTGAATCGGGCATTGTGTACTGCAGGAAGGGCAGCATTCCAATTAGCAAATTCCATCTGTGTGATGCTCTTTACATAAAAAAGCATGCAGTGAAAGCTGGGCTTCTTAAGCTGCAAATAAGATGCGAAGCAAGCATTTCCACAGGAAAACTAAGAGTGTGTTGCTGGGGTGGGGGTTGGGGAAGCTAAACTAAAAGACAGATAATATGTTCTGAAGTATGCATATCTAGGGTAAAGTAAAGGCCCCTCACAGGTAGTCCTTGCCATTAAAAAACCCCCCACAATAATGCATGAGGGCATGGAACCAAACCTCTGCAGCAAAACATGAATTGTGATTGTGTTAGTTAGCTACACAAGTACGCCCAGTCCCAGCTTGGTTGCAGAGATAGTCTGCTGTGCCTTGGCATTCTATAGAATTGACAAGCAGGGGAAAAATGTAAGCATATGTCCGTATACATCAGGAGTGAGGGCAATGCAAGGGCCACACTTCTTCTGGGTAAACTTTCAAGAGCCCCATGAGCAGGCAAAAATGAACAGAGCAATGAATTACCTCTGTATCATTGTGTGTCTAGTTTCTGCACACATGTCTGTATCTTCCATCCCAACAAGAGGCATTATCAAAATTCAAAGACACAATCCAACCAGCTGAAAGGTGGGTGGATTGCCAGTGAGGGAAGTATTATGGGCTGGCTGTGTGTGATGGGGGAATGTCCTGAAGATCAAATGGGGCCATATTTGGCTCCTGCAACTGAGATGTCTCCCCCAATCCCCTGCTGTACATATTTTCTTTTCTCTATACTGTATGTGCTGAAGCTTGTATCTCTGAGTGTTTTGTTAGTGCAATATATGTTCCATGCAGCCCACAAACAAATTTATAAATGGCAGCAAGGTCCTTTACAACAGGAAGGGTTTTCTGTCCCTGTGCTAGACAGTTGAAAACTTTACATGAACTTTCCTCTGTAGTGCTATTGTGCACACTTGCTGAATGTGGGTGTGTCCTGAGCAGTTGGGGATAATGTTCGCAGTGGAAGCACAAACAAGTCAACAAATGGTATTTGTGGATGATTAAACACAGCAGCGGAGCTAAGGCGTTCAAAGGTCATTGATGCCATAAAGGGTAAGCATATTTTTGCCTGCCCTGTTAAGAGATTGTTCTGCATTGTGTTTCCTGCTTACCACTGGAATTGCAGCTGGAACCACGGCAGGTCTGAACCACAAACCAGTTAAGCCAGAGCAAATAGTTTCTAGTGGGTGTAGCATTTTTGAGCATCAGGGCCCTGCAATGTTTTCAAGCTGAATTCTTAGTAAATGTACTCCTGACTTCAGTGTAGGAGGCAATGCGTTGGCAGCCCTGGCAATGGGTGGATGAGGAATGTGCAACATTTGCCCTGCCCTTTACACTTCCTGGGCAGCTGTCTAGATTCAGGCAACTTTTAGCCTGTATTTCTTCTCCAACTCTGGTTTGACAAGTGAGTGTTTGTGTGATTTGCCACCACTGCTGTTTGTCAACGTTCCCCTCTGTTAACAAAACTACCAAGTGTCAACAGAAGCACATACTCCAGAAGACTGTGCCGTTCTACAGAGTGATGTGTGTTCTGAGGTTTATAGCAATAAAAGCAAGCATCAACTGTAGCAGCCTGTTCACAGGAAGCAAATGCAGGAAAGGTTTAATGGACTGAAAGAAACCTCCAAGCTTCAAATGAATCTCTGCACCTGTTATGTTTTCAGATAATATGATACCTTGAGAGTTAAACTGCTCTACTTCAATTCACATTGAAATCCTTTATCTTGCACCTGAGACACTCTAAAGAAATTAAGGGATTCATAGGTGGTAGCCTTGCATTCTTAGTTGCCAATATCTCTCTAAAGTTGTCTTCTCCTAATGCCATATTCTGGCATTCTAAGGTCATATTACAAACTTTTGTTATTACAAAACGAAGGTCCGCTAAAGGGAGTGGTGTGGGTGGTGCTGTGGTGTAAACCACAGAGCCTAGGGCTTGCTGATCAGAAGGTCGGCGGTTCGAATCCCCGCGACGGGGTGAGCTCCTGTTGTTCAGTCCCAGCTCCTACCCACCTAGCAGTTCAAAAGCACATCAAAGTGCAAGTAGATAAATAGGTACCGCTCCAGCGGGAAGGCAAACGGCGTTTCTGTGCGCTGCTCTGGTTCACCAGAAGCAGCTTAGGCATGTTGGCCACGTGACCCGGAAGCTGTATGCCGGCTCCCTCAGCCAGTAAAGCGAGATGAGCGCCGCAACCCGAGAGTCATCCATGACTGGACCTAATGGTCAGGGGTCCCTTTACCTTTAAGGCCCACTAAAGTACCGATCTTAGCTCATCCCTTATTCCAAAACACTTTTATCAGTACCCTTATGTGAGATTTTCTTGGGCTCTTTCTGCTTGTATCCCAAGAGGAAGTAGGTTCTAGGGGAGGGAAAGGAGCCAGAAAAGGCACCGCCAGGTGTTTTGAGCTACAACTCCCATCAGCTGTAGTCAGCATGGGGAATGGTCAGAGATGATTGTAACCCAAAATATGTTTGGTTCACCAGGTTGGGAGTAGTTGTGTTACACAGCACTAATGTCTAAATGTCAGTAACCCATCAGAAGAGTTGGATAAGTCTTTTGAGGCCCTCTAGTTCAACCTCCTGTCTCAGTTTCAAGAAATTCCATGCTGAAATATCTCCAATAGATAGCTGCCCATCCTCTGCTTGAAAATCTTGAGTGAGATAGAGTCCACCACCCCTTCTAGGTAACTGGTTCCATTGTCACACTGCTGTTGCTGTCAATAAATTTAGAATCAGGGAATTGTAAAGTCGGAAGGACCCAGAGTGTCATCTGCTCCAATACCCTGCAGTGCAGGAAAACCTTCAGCCCACAGCTATAATCTTTTAACTGAAGCCCATTCATTCTAGTCCTATATGTTTCTATAACTGTTGAAATTAAGCAAGATCCTTCTAACTACTGCATATTCCTCTTTTCCCCTGCCCCCCCCATGGCAACATTTTGTAAATTTATTCATTCTTCACTCAATTCCAATACAGATCACTTTTCATCACAGGAGGTCACAAAATGGTTTGCATTTTTTTTATGTTTTGTCATCTCTGTCACTGTCTTAACTATTCTAAACCCTGGTTTTAAAAGGGTGATAAGCACAGACATTTTGTATCTTTAGTAAAGGTAAAGGGACCCCTGACCGTTAGGTCCAGTCGGGAACGACTCTGGGGTTGTGGCGGTCATCTCACTTTACTGGCCGAGGGAGCCGGTGTACAGCTTCTGGGTCATGTGGCCAGCATGACTAAGCCGCTTCTGGTGAACCAGAGCAGCACACAGAAACGCCATTTACCTTCCCACCAGAGCGGTACCTATTTATCTACTTGCACTTTGATGTGCTTTCGAACTGCTAGGTTGGCAGAAGCAGGGACCGAGCAACGGGCGCTCACCCCGTCATGGGGATTCGAACCACCAACCTTCTGATCTTTAGTAAAAGGTAAAGGTACCCCTACCCGTACGGGCCAGTCGTGTCCGACTCTAGGGTTGCGCGCTCATCTCGCTTAAGAAGCCGGGAGCCAGCGCTGTCCGGAGACACTTCCGGTTCACGTGGCCAGCGTGACAAAGCTGCTCTGGCGAGCCAGCACCAGCGCCGCACACGGAAACGCCGTTTACCTTCCCACTATAAAGTGGTACCTATTTATCTACTTGCATTTAGGGGTGCTTTCGAACTGCTAGGTGGGCAGGAGCTGGGACTGAACGACGGGAGCTCACCCCGCCGCGGGGATTCGAACCGCCGACCTTGCGATCAGCAAGTCCTAGGCACTGAGGTTTTACCCACAGCGCCACCCGTGTCCCTACTTTTCCCTAAATCAGACTGAGAGGGAACTTTCATCTTGGCACAGTGGTACCTAAGGTTTGCAGGTCTTTCTCCCAAATCCTTCCATCTGATGGAAGGGGGTGTCTCTGTTTCCTGCAGTGTGTTCACTTAGCCCAGGGATCAATCTTTCTGTATTTGTCAGCTGTGCAGCCCCTGTAACTGAGAGAGGCAGCTGAAGCCAGATCAAAAGCAGGTTTGCCAAGGGTCATTAGGAAATAGTAAGTACCGTAAGTGGCTGAACTGGTGAAAGAAGCATGCGGCTCCCTTTGCCCGATGAGTAGAGCCGATTGCCCTGATATGTAACTTAATATGAAATGCTTTGCATCCCTCTTCACTATATAAAATGTATGCGCCCAGTTCAGCACCAAGTAAAGGAGGAATTATGTGTCTTTTATATGCTTTGTATGCTTGGTTTGTGTTGTTCTCCATTTTTAATCATCTGGATGGGCAAAGGGCTATGCTTAGTGTGAAAGTGTGCCCCAGACATGAAAGCTGTTGGCTTTGTGATGTTGTCATCATGAGCTACTTTTTAAAGGCAGTGCAAAGATTTAAATGTACTGTCTGACCTTTGAGATTTACTCCCTATTTTATATTGGTTTGAAGTGTTGGACTTTGCCTTCACATGAGGTCTTCCATCCCAAATACTATAACTGTGTCTACAGAAGTAGAAATGTGATTTGACTTACAGTTTGTGCATGTGCAAGAGAAAGAGAGGGAGATTTTGAGTTTATAAATTATACCCTTGCAATATCTCTGCTGGCTTTAGATGCAACAGATTAGGGGAAGCTGGCTGCAAAAGAAGGCAGAAAATGTGGGAGGAGAGTTACGGTTTAGTTGCACATTTTACACGCAGGCTCCCCTGGCCTCCCCTTTGCTCAGGTAAAAATTATGTGCACTGCTAAACTTGCTACCACACAGTGGTCTAGTTAGGCCTTCTCTATCAAAGTTGCATCAATCTTTAGTGCAGCCTGGAGAAAAGCAACTTTGGTTCTTCTCCTTTTTACATAGATGGAATGTCACAGTCAGCTGAGATTAGTGTCTGGGAATTCTGGGCTTCCCACTCATGTGACCAGCCGCCTGTTTCTCTCCATGCGCCATAACGATAATTAGTAATTCTAATGCATGTGTGATGAATACTTAGTCACAAAGCCTTTTTGCCCTCTGAATGCAAAAACCAAAGCCAGCTATTTGTTGTGTTGTTTCTAATAAATGGAGTGTGAGTACCAATGTGCAGCTCTGACTCAGTTAACTACATGCACCTCCAAGCATGGAACTGAATTACAGTGGTACCTCATCTAGCGTCCGCCTCGTCGAGCATCCATTCCGTCGAACGTCCACAGCAAACCCGGAAGTACCGGAACGGGTTACTTCCGGGTTTGCTGCATGCACAGAGGTGCACACCGCTCCTCGCATGTGTGCAGACACGGCACTTTGCCCAGCGTCCTTTTCGGCCAGCGACCAGGGCTCCGGAACGGATCCTGGTTGCAAAACAAGGTCCCACTGTAATTGTAGAATGCATAAGCTTTTATGGTCCAACATAATAAATTCCCTATGTATGAAAAAGCTCATTTTATAACTCTGCAGATCTTGAGATTGTAGTCTGGAAGTATCCTTCACAAATTATTTATGATCCATAGGAGTTGAAGGGAGGTAAAAAACACACACACACAAAATACAAAAGTGGCAGTAGTTCAGGTAATTCCAAATCATGAGAAATTTTTATTTTCTTCCTTAGTCTTAACATTTATTATGTGCTCCAGTGTTTGAAAATGATCGTTATGTTTTAGTCCACATCTGCTGTAAAATTTGGGGCATGGCCATTGTGAAAAGTTGAGTTATGCTGCCACAGAAATATTAGTTAATGTTTGAAACATATAAACTGCCCTAATCCCTGTTTTCTGCAGGTGGATTTTTTTGGTCCAGGAAATTCTCTTTTGTTTCTAATGCCCTTTCTGAGACTCGCCTCTAGACTGAACATACTTTCTAATGAATGAAGATTGTTTTTTTTTTTTAATTTTAAGCAGCAATTTCAAAAAGGAAACACTGTTAAGACTTAGTCTTCCCCTGCATTTTTTTTTTAACCACTGAAAGTTTTTGGTATACAAGGTGTGCTTTTAAAGGTCACCCCCTCACTCTCAGCCTGAACTTCCTCACAGAGCTGTTATGAGGATAACATGGGAAGGAGGAAATCTGTATTTAAACCACCATGAGCCCCTTGCAGAAAAGGTGGGGTGTTAGTCGCCACTGCTGCTACTATACACTTCCTAGTTGGATCTGTATGTGTCCTGGTTGTACTCTACTACAGCACTGCACCAGTGGCCCTTCTTTATAATTAGGGCAATTGCTTCACTTTCTGATTCCAGCCAATTGGGACCATGCCAGTATGGAGCCAATCATGTGTAGCTGTATACGAAAGTCACAGCTCTTGAAGGGGGAGAGGAATGAATATTGGCCTCTTGCCGACAAAGCAACTGGGCAGAAACATTTGTCTTCGCATGGTGTGCTGGCAGAAAACTGCTCACCAGAACAGCATAGAAAGGCAAGAATACCAATCTGATTAAGACCTGTAAAAAGAGCAAAAAGTGGACAGTGTCCTTTGGGTGGGTGGGGAACACTGATTTATGTGAAATCCGCACACACCAGTTTTGGCTCATCGGTAATAAGAACAGGTAGGGAAAGTATAGACTAGGGGTGGGGGTTGGAGAATGTTTACTCTTGCATATAAGCATTATTTTGAAAACAAATTAATAGGAACTGTACACTTGATTGAAGATAATGATATACCAGTGTAACAACTCGGAAAAGCATAAACTAGTTTTTGTACTGTTGGGTATGCAAAAAACACTTTGGAGATCTTGCAGGAAAGTGAATTGCAAAGAGAGTTGTGATAAGAAGTTGGGAGAGTTTCTGTTTCTAGAACTGCATTTTATGAAATTAGTAACAGCACCCTTGTTTGCACATCGCATTGAAACATACAGTGGTACCTCGCAAGACGAATGCCTCAAAAGACGGAAAACTCGCAAAACGAAAGAGTTTTTCGTTTTTTGAGTTGCTTCACAAGACGGATTTCCCTATGGGCTTGCTTCGCAAGACGGAAACGTCTTGCAAGTTTGTTTCCTTTGTCTTGCAAGTTTGTTTCCTTTTTCTTAAAACCGTGCATTCACTTCGAGGAGCAACTCATAGCACGCGGTGTGGTAGCCTTTTTTGAGGTTTTTGAAGACTTTGGTGATTTTTGAAGCTTTTCCAAAGTCCGTGCTTCGCAAGACGAAAAAATCGCAAGGCGAAAAAACTTGCGGAATGAATTAATTTCGTCTTGTGAGGCACCACTGTAGTTAGAAACAAACCTTGGTTTCACTTGAGTGAGCAGCATGATAGGCAGAACTTACTGCTGTGTGCCTTTTCCCACTCCTGTTCCCACATCATTGGGGAAACAAGCCAGTGTCTGGCTTGTCATGACTTTTGAACTCAGGCTTATGCCTTGTTTCTCTCCCTTCAAACCAAACCTTGGCTGGAAGCCGGTCTGGTTTACTCTCTCCCCTCCCACTGCAGTCATTTGTGGCAGGAGAAAAATGAACAAGCCCCTCCCCCTTTCCCCATGCCCCCTTCTTCTGCCTTGACTGGCGTAAGCTGGCAGGGTTTTCGAACTGGTGGTTTTGCCTCAAAGGAATTCTTCCCCCTTCTCAGCCTCCATAGGATTGCTCTGTAAATATTCCAGTGCAAATACTTTTGGCTATTGGAATCTGAGATCAGCTTTGAGATCTTATGCAGTATGTAAAATTAACCGGGTGCACTGTAGATTACTTAATTAATATGTCAGACATGGTAAATCAGATTCCCAATTACTTTACGGCACCATAACATTTACCAATTCATTTACCCCCAGAACATATTCATAGGGAGAAGACCGTCAGTGCCATTTTAAAGTAAAAACTGCTGTTGTAAACTGTCTGTACACGTGGGGGGGGGGGGATAGTCTGATTTTCATTCTAGATTGAACATGGTGTTGCGAACGGCACAGCTGGGGTGGCTGCCCATATTCTAGTCCAGCTGATCTCTATCAAAGGCTCCCACAAGAAATCTTACAGATTGTTAGAGTCCCCAGCTTCAGGTTGAGCTGAAAACAGGTTGTCTGCTGAAAACAAAACAGAATAATAATAAAAATCAATTGAAGATGGGATTTTTAAAATTCACATGGGACACTAAAAGATGCTTTGGTTCCTCAGTCCTCTTGTACAGCTAGAAGCAGGGACACTGGTAGAGTTAATCTTGCTTTCCATGAAACCTGCCTTGTTATACAAAAACCAAACATTGTGTTGTAAAATTAATTCTGGCCAGTTACTTAACAAGCCAACTTCAAATCAAAGGTTATGAAGCTAGCTTTTTAAACTAATCAGATTTAAACACACAAACAGACAAACAAACAAACAAACAAACAAACAAACAAACAAACAAACTAGAGAACCTTGTTTAACTGTAGTGCTAATCTGGGTATCCTTAAACTCTGCCAAAGGCATCCTTGTGACAATGAAGGAGAGGGGAGGTACCTCTTTCCTGCTTTTCTTTGCAATGTTAAACCATGGTTTAGCATCATGTGTGAATGCAGCCGTTTAAGCACCCTTTTTTGCTTTATCTTTATGAATCTCCAGTCTTAACATAAATATTGCTAGACCCTTCTGATTTGGTATTAAAGCTCATGTTTAGGTCCTTAGAAAGATCTCTTTCACTCAGCCAAGAGTAGAAAAAGATGTGTGTGTTGCATTATGTGGGTGAAATGTTTTAAAAGGAAGGGATGCCAAAATTCTGGGGCGGTGGGGGACAGTGGCGTAGCGTGGGAGGTGCAGGGGGGCCCGGCCACACCGGGCGCAACATCTGGGGGTTAGGGTTAGGGGGCGCAAATCCATGGGTTAGGGGGCGCAAATTACTTGCCTTGCCCCGGGTGCTGACAACCCACGCTACACCACTGGTGGGGGATTCTACATAACTGTGGACAACAGTTCATAACTTAGAGGCACATGACTTTGATTTTTTTAAAATGAAAAGTTGAGAGTGTTAATGTAATTATAAATTATGGTTTTTAGAATTTGTCTTAGAAGGTGGAGTGGTCTTTGCTGTTTCACATTCACTGGTAAATATGGACTCTGTTACTAAATATTTGAATTGGCATATTCGCTTCTAATACTGATGGGTATAGTAATACAATGTTCTTACAATGTCATGATTCATTAGATTCTACTTACGTGCCTCTTGGTATGCCCAATCCCTTACGTTCCCTTGCTGTTTAAGTTTTGTGAGGTATTAAAGGAATTAAACAAAAATCTTTCTAATGCAACTTAAGGTGGTCAAAATAAACACTGAAAGTCATTGAGTAAGGATGTGTGTATATTTAACAGCAACCTTTGGACTCGTAGACTCTGTGCATATATTTCATGCTAATTAATTCATACTCATTAAGTCTAGTTCTGGTTTTGCTTGCATAACACTGGTTTGAATAGTACATAAACCGGAGTGGCAGGCATGTAAATAATGGTAGAAAACAGTCCAAAATATGTGTTGGAAGATTGAATCTTCCTATGGCCTGGAGAAACTCCTGTAGTTTTTGCATCATAAACTAAGTGTTCTAATTTAGTTTAGGCTTCCTCTTCAAACCTAACCTCCCACCCACCCCGCCTCTCTGGTTGAATGTTAAAGATGTGCCATAACTTGTATTTCTGATACTACGTAAAAGCTGTTTGTCCTAGCCGAATAATGCAATGTTGGTACTTTGGGGTGTGCATGCTGGAATTTATATTTGTTACGTAAGGAGAACGTATGACTCCCCTCATAAGTATTTGTTTAAACAATAAAGAAAGCAAATATACTGAAGAGCTGGGAGGGTTCTGCCCAGATAGAATTAACAGGAAGCCAAGGGTTTTAAACTTTGTTTCCTACATAATAGATCTACGCTCTCTCTTGAGGATTTAAGTTGGTTTTAATGTAACCAGTGTATACTTGGATAGAATCAAAACAAGTTGTTCCATAATTTGAAAGATGACTTTTCTCTTAAAATCACATGGAGCCTATCATGGGTAAATCTGGCTGCTGGAATAATCCTCCTTCATCCGCTTGTGCCCTTCTTTTCTGGACTCGCAATTCAATAATTGGAATGGGTGGAGAAATACAGCTTTTGGCACTCACATATGCAATTATACAAGCACACAAGAGTGAAATTGTAGGTCTTGGTAAATAATAATTCTGTGTGTTGGGGAGTCAGCATTAACAGTGTAGCAAAACCATGGAGGGATATCTCGAAATACTGTGGGGAATAGGTGACAGTAGTAGCTCTGTGTGCACAGAATCCTAGAGTTGGGAGGGACCCCGAGGGACATCTAGTCCAACCCCCTGCAATGCAGGAATCTCAACTAGATCATACATGAGAAGGCAATCCAACCTGTGCTTAAAAACCACCAAGGAAGGAGAGTCTGCCACCTTTTGTGGAAGTGTGTTCCACTGTCGAGCAGCTCTTACTGTCAGAAAGTTCTTCCTGTTGTTTAGTCAGAATCTCCCTTCTTGCAACTTGAATCCATCAGTTTGGGTCCTAGCCTCTGGAGCAGATGAAAACAAGCTTGAAGAGGGCTATAATATCTCCTCTCAGTCTCCTCTTTACCAGCAGGATTTTATGGGCTTAGTAGACTGCATGCGGATCAGCCCCTTCACCCAATTTAATAATAATAATACATTTTATTTATACCCCGCCCTCCCCGGCCAGAGCCAGGCTCAGGGCAGCTAACACCAATAAAATCACAGTAAAAACATAATAGGGGGGAAAGAGAGGGGGGAGGGAAACACAATTTAAAATACAGGTTAAAATGCAATTTAAAATGCAGCCTCATTTTAAAGTAGCCGATAAATCAAGACCATAAGGGGAGGGAAACATAAGGGTCAGACCGAGTCCAAACCAAAGGCCAGGCAGAACAGCTCTGTCTTGCAGGCCCTGCGGAAAGATATCAAATCCCACAGGGCCCTAGTCTCTTGTGACAGAGCGTTCCAGCAAGTCGGGGCCAGTACTGAAAAGGCCCTGGTCCTAGTTGAGAGCAATCTAATCACTTTGCAACCTGGGACCTCCAAAATGTTGTCATTTGTGGACCTTAAGGTCCTCCATGGGGCATACCAGGAGAGGCGGTCCCATAAGTATGTGGGTCCTAGGCCGCATAGGGCTTTAAAGGTAAAAACCAGAAGAGAGCACAATTTTGCATAGGTTTTGCATTATATGCAAATATATGTCGTCTTTCACAGGGCCTCAAAGATAAACCTCTCACAAGCAATAAGAATGTGAACAGGTGAGGCTTTTCTCAATTATAGTTTCATAGTACAAAATACTTTAACCCATTCTATTTCTGCCTACCACCTGGCTGTTAGAGCTAGAAGAGCACTGTTCTCCCCAAGTGCCAACTCTAAGCCGTTCAAAGAACTCAAGTTTCATGAGTTGCAAACCAGGTAGGTTACACTAAGTCAGGGGTAGTGAGCCTTTTGGGCTCCACACGCCAGATCGTTATGAGATCCTAGCCTTGTAGGCCAAACTTGACATGTGGGCAGGGTCTGGCATCAATGTGATTGAGTGCTTGAGGCCTTTTTTTTGGTGCTTTAAAGTGACTTGCTCATGCAGCCGATGCAGCTGGCTTGGCTCTACCGCCCATCAGCTGATGGGTGGTAATGCTGAAGTCTACTTTCCGCTGGCACTGGCTTCAGAAGTGAGTTTCTGCAAGGAACTTGCTAGCACATCCAGTTTAGCTGATGGGTGATAAGCCAAAGACATACTTTTCAGGCTCCTGATTGTATTCTGGCAGCTGTACCTCCCCCTGCCCCACACATGATCAAGTTTGAGGCAGGTGGGCATGGCTTGTGGAAAACAGCCAGAGATTCTGCACCCTTACCGTATCTCTTTCCTCACTTTGATCTTAGACTGGCAATACCACGCTCAGTGGAAGATCAGGCACAGTATTTCACATCGTGGTTGGGGCTGAGCAGGTGTGGCAGGAGATCAAAAAGCATTTAATATTTATAGCAAGATTCAGATGCCCATACTTGGGTAAATTCAAGAGTAAACTGTTAAAAAGTAAGCAGTATACCGTAATTGAAAAGCATTGTTGTGGTTATTCATCCTCTTCCTGATAACTACAACAGTGTTATCTGCACAGGTCAGACAACTGCTCATTCCCCAACCCCTTCTTTTTTGTTAACAAAAGGGACTTGAGTCTTTGACATGAATGCCCCTTTTTGTGTTTATAGGATCAGGAACAGCCCACTGCAAGAATACATCCATTCTCCTCCCCCCCCCCCATGGGAGGAAATAAGTTAATCACATGCTGCATTTGTAGCTGCATTTCCCAACGAAAGAAAAAAGAAAGAAAGAAAGAAAGAAAGAGGGAGAGGGAAGTCCCAATATGCCAAGAGACTTGATGGCAACATCGGTCTGCACTGCAGGGTTGTCATATACATTTAGGGCCCCACTCTGGGCCGGCAAAACATTAGTATAGCAACACTGAGCTACTTTGCACGACTGATGTAACCCATGATTTACCCACCACAGCCATTTCTCCCCCCACCCCAAAGTATGGTATTATAATGATGGTTTTTATTTGCATTTTCTTTGATTTTATAAGTTCAAAGCAGAGTAATTTGGGGGGGGGGTGTGCCATTAACATATGAGAGTGCTGGAGGTGAAATAGTTAAACAGGTTACCCAATCAGAACCCAGGGGGTGGAGTCAGAGGGACTATAAAACCAGCTCTGAGAGGGGCGAAGGGAGGAGTTCATTGGGAGGTTGGTTGGAGTGGGAGTGAACTGGGATAGAGTCTGTGGGGAGGTTGAGTTAGTGTAGCCAAATAAGTTGAGTCAGGAACAGTTAGGAGCTAGGAAGACAAGTAAATATCTGAGAGGTGGTTTAGTGAGTGAGATAAGGTAGCGGAAGTTGCTTGGAGAAACAGATTCCTAGATCATTTAAAGTTATCTGTAGCATTTATCACTCACAGCTCTGACATTGCTCATTGGCCAAAAGAAGTTCGTTTTATAAGGGTTAAAAACCCATGAAGTCGGGTTGTGGTTCCCTTACCAGTACTGGGCCCAGTGCAGCTGCACCCCAGTCAGTACAAGGTTCTAGCAGATTATAGAATAGATTGGTG
Organism: Podarcis erhardii; assembly: GCF_964252035.2. NCBI lineage: Eukaryota > Metazoa > Chordata > Lepidosauria > Squamata > Lacertidae > Podarcis > Podarcis erhardii. The sequence goes on along the minus strand of NC_138508.1, from coordinate 97,824,042 downwards.
CAAAGTAAAAGAATTCAGGGTTGTTGATCAAGGCGCTTGGTTAACTTCCCAGTTGCCACTTAGTAATTGGGCAAATGATGCAAATATATCTGAATAATACACTGCTCCAATGAGGCGAAATGAATGTGAAATCAAATATCTAGTGCTACTAAGTAAAATTCTGAGTATCTAGTATTATTTGTGTTAAATCATTAAACCCAGAGTTATTAACACCTAAGGGTCTAGCCCAGAGGTTGCCAACTCAGAGCCCCAGATTTTGAACTATTTTTTAAAACCAATCTGTAGCTTTACCTATTTATTAAACCTAGTGAAGGAAATCAGAGCTGCAAATGGTGAGACATTTGGGCACCAAGGCTATAGGAATCCCTGCGGCCCCCCAGAGCTTCTGTTTTCGCATCCCTTCTTGTGCACCTTTCCTGCATCTGTCTCATTTCCTAGGCAGAAATTCAACAGGTTAAACCTTTCCTCATATGTATATAAAATTATGGAAAAAATTCACTGCGATTGTACTTTTTCTAATTTTGTGTTATGCCGTGCCACCCATGGCAGATGTTTTGTGACTGGTGCCCCCAGCGCTGCCTCAAAATCCAAAAGGATTGGCAACTCTTGATGTTGCCCCTTATGATCCTACACAGCAATTCCATATTTAACCAGGGCGATGGTGGATGAAACAACAGTATGTGCCACGTTTCGTAGGAAGGGTTGACACTGTTGATATATTTCACTGGAAGTTCTCCCTCGCTATTGCTTTCAGATATCTCTTTCCTCCCATTATGCTATTCTTGAAGCACCTAGCCGAAGAGCAGGCACTTTAAAAGCTTTGGATTGCTTATGTCACAATCATATATTTGCATTCTGTTTCCCTTCCTGGGTGCTATTTTTACTAGGTATCTTTTGGAATGTACGGGCAGAAATTCTTTGGCCACTTTGGATGATGGGGTTTAATGTGGACCAGCCAGACGCTGTCATAAATAAGTACACATGTAATTTAAACAAAAAAGTGAGGACATGAACTGCAAAGTCTCCCAGCTTTCGGTGCATGACTCAAGCAGCTGGCCCAGAGCAGGTGTAGTTAAGTCAGTGCTAAACCACACCTATGTTTTCCAGCTTGCCCAATGAAAACCACACATTTGTGCTGTGCCTTTTTGCTCTTGCCTTTCATTCGCTTCTTCTCGTATTAGCTTGCTCAGTAACCAAAGCCAGATTCCAGGTGCATTATTCTATGATCAATCTGTAATCATAGAAACAGAGTTCCTCCTCTTAATTCCTCCGTTGCCAACCATTTCTGGGTGGGTGAATGTCAGTAGCTGTAGTTATTTTTAAATGTGAGAGGTGAGGCTTGTCATGCAAAGCTGAAAAGAGGGCGTTTGTTTGCAGAGCTGACATCAAAGTGTAGATTGCTGCTTACTGGCTGAGCATTTTTGCTTTTGTACCTGGTAATCTTTAACGTGGTCTGTCAGTCACAGAGACCATTGCTTAACCAGAGGATTCATATGAAATATTGCTAGCATTTATGATCCAGAAGATTGGCATTCTGTTTCTCCGCATACTGGACTTTGAAACTTCGGCTAAGCAGCTTGCAATCCTTTCCTTCACGTTGCTCAACTAAGCAATTGCTTTCCACTTCTCTTCACAGGATAATATAAATGTGTTTTTGAAAGCTTGTGAAAATCTTGGATTAAAAGAAGCTCAGCTTTTTCATCCTGGTGACCTTCAAGATCTATCTAATCGAGTTACTGTCAAGTAAGTATCCTGTGTTTTTATCAGTTGACTTTTAAGAATATTCAAATGTGACTTCTGTGGTGCTGCTGTTCATGTATATAGGGATTTTATATAATGTTTCCTTTGTATGTTCAGCGTGGAAGCTGTCAGACTTCTTTAGATCTTCAAGCCTGTAAAAGCTGGGATTTAATTTGCGTCCATTTTTCTGGAGCAACTACCTTGGTACATTTTGTTTTTAAGTATTTGCTGACATTTAAAATGTGCCAAGCTGCTTTACTAATTAATGGCTGCATCGCTTGAAGATGCAAAGTTGAATGTTCAACAGTTGTTAAATGTGAAAGTAAAAATGGAAGCCTTCACTATAAGCTTGTAATTACCAAAAGGGTACTCTCTTTGTGTGTTTGCTATGCATGCATGTACCCACCTTTGGTCTAGCATTCAGATCTTGAAATCTCCTAACTGGAGAGCTGAACCCAAGGGACATACTGTGTTGCCTGTGGATATTCTGCTAAAATGTTGTGTGATACATTACTAACAGAGGTAATATTGTGTAGTGCAGAGTTGGGCAGACTGCAGGCTTGTCATATATCTACTTTGCTTGTTTTTACTAAACAACACCCCACCCCCAAGATTTAACAACCAGGTGCAAAGGACATAGATTTAGAATAAAAGAACTGGCTTCTGAGCATATGCGGAGCCTAGGAACTTTTCAGCACCTGAACTGAACTTGTAGTCCTTTCATGAAAAAACTCCACTGTTACCCCAAGCTTTCTTCTCTTCAGCTACCTAATTCAAGATGAGGAGGAAGCGTATTTTTTTAAAAAATGACATTGTTAAACAATTGTTCACAAAAATCCCTGGTGAGCCACTGCAGGTTACCCAGAGATCTACCAGAAGGTTCTGATCTGCCCAGCCTTGTTAAAGTGACTAAGATTATGTGTTGTGAACTTAGAAGTCCTTGATTCCATTTTTCCTAAGCAGTTCATTGATCAAAGGTTGTGTTAAGCTACTAAATCTTGGCCACAGTGACCCGTCTGTAATATCAGGTTGATAACAGTGCCCTGCCATAAAAGCTGATGTATGAATTACTGAAAACAATATATATGGAGCATTTGAGAGTGTTGAGAGTACCATATAATAATGACAATAATAAAGAATAATTTCATTATTCCTGAGGGCAGTCTTTCTCACTATTAGAATAGGTTTGAGAAGTCTTAGTGTGTGCAGTATCAGAGAGAAACTATTCTCATGAAAAGGAAAGCTAAGTACAGTGTGTTCAGGCTATGTATAATTGCTATTATTATAGTCTGTTTCACGAGATAATATAAATGTTAGGTCTTGAACAAATTATTCATTGCTTTCTATAATCTTGGAACTGCCAGAGCTTGCTTTACTATACGGCCAGGAGTTTCACTGAAGACAAAGTCCTTAAAACGTTGCCAAGAATTTTGTCGTTAACAAGTGTTACTAAGGTAAATACAGCATACAGGAAGTGTTTCCTGGGCTGTTAACCTGTGCTAGTGGTTACAGGTTGTGGAGAATTAGGTAGGGCAGTAATCAACAAGGCAAGAATGCAAGGATTCAGAGAAACCTTTACCCTTGGTCTTTCAGGCCATTTGAGAAGGGCAATATGCGTGTAAATGCAGTTGCCAAGAATGTTAGTTTAAGAATGGTAAACACTGTTGTGAAATCAGCATTACTAAGCCTGCAGCAACCTGAAAACTCTACGAATCAAAACCAGCGCTGCAAAAAACCATTTTGTTGATCGATCGGATGATATGTGTAAGAGGTTATCTCCAGGTGGCCAACCAAGAGAGACTATTGTGCATGTTCCTGTTCTGAAGGTTGGCTCTCTCTGCTGTAAAGGCAAAGCAACGATTCTGCAGACAAACTCCCTGACTCCTCTGGAGGCAGTGAATGGGACTGTTCCCTCCATCAGCCTTCCTGGGTCTTGGTGTGGCCCATTCTGAAAAGCATCCTGGTAGTGGTGGAAGAGGTCACATGCATTGTGTTCATTCCTCTTTAGCAAAGGGTTTCCCAAACCTCGTGAGTTCATTGACCCCTTGATAAGCTTATAAAGCTGTCATCGACACTAACCCAAATGTAAATGAAATTAAGTCAAGAAGTACCCTCCATTCCTCACTGGCAATGAAGGTGTACTGTATACATGTCCATGCCCTTTGTTTCCGAGGCTCATAGTTCCCTGTTGTTATTATTTTTTGAACTGTGTCCTGTAATTACCACCCACCCATTAAAGCAGTGGGCGGGGTTTGCGATCTGGCGCGGGCTTCCTGAGCCTGGGTGACACCCCCCTTTTTGCTTGCTGGCCATCGCTACGCCCCCTCCCTGGCTAGTCAATCAGCTGCTGGCTGGGGGGCGGAGCAAGGGCCAGGTAGGGAAGGCTCCAGCCGACCACCTCTCCCTTTCAGTCTCTTGGTCTTTATTCACCCCTTCACAGACCCATTGACACTAGGGGGTCAATATCAACCACTTTAGGAAGCCCTGCTCTAACAGGAGCAGACTAGGAAAAGGCACACCCTTCTAACTCTGCTGCAAATGCTGTAGAACTGTCCCTTGTGTTTTCTGTTGTCCCACATCCCAAAGAGGGATGAGTTCTGTTACCTCAGCTGTGATTGTCTGGCTGGCTGATTTATCTCTTCCCCCACCTTCTGTGTGTGTGTAAGCAGGAGAGTGAGGGGAAACCAAGCTTGGTCTCTGTCATGATATAGATGCTGCCCTTGGGTCCAGAGTCTCTGTCCCCCCACCCGGAGCTTTAAGTATGGAGAATAGAAAGGAAGCAGCTACCATTGATGCCAGCCCATAGCTTGGCAGTAATGGCAATTGCCCCTCCTTCCTGCTGTGCCATGTCTTCTAGGACTTGAAGAGAAATGGAGATCTTCAGGAGTAGGGGGTGGAGGGGAGACTCAGATGAATGGATTGGGGGTGGATGATTGACTTTCGCCTGATTATTTGCAAGGTTTCCCTGGATTCCTTTAAATAAAGTTATAGGAGTTTTCCCTTGTCAAGAAATGTTATGATACCCCTTCCACTACCACACAAACATTGTATATCATCATGAATCCTGTGGCCAACATTGTGGCACTTGTCACAGTGGCCTAATGAAACTTAAATAATTCTGTTCATTAATAGTAAAGCTGAGTTCAGTTAATAAACATTTTGTGATTTACTGTTTGTGTACCCGCTTCCTTTTAGGTTTGCAAAGGTATTGATTAGCTTCCTAAAAACAAAAATATACTGCAGCAAAGCAACAATAAAACACACTACCTCTACAGTCTACAGTGGTTGTTTTCCTGCTGGAAGGTGACATGAGCTCATCTTCAGCTATAGTCACTAGGATATGTAATAAACTGAAACTGAGATCAGATAGCTTAAAAGGTAACAGTTGTGCAAGATATTCCTTAAAACTATAAGCATGAACTCTAGTCCAAAATGAGCAACAGGGATATGCAGTAATTGGCAGTGAAATTAATGGTGGAATGGTAGCTCAATTTGAGAACTGCTCTTATCATTTTGGTATCTCTTACAGTTCTTGGAGTAAGAACTAACAGACATTATGATGAGCTCGACATCAGACTCACAAATAAATATTATTTTCTTCATTAGTTAAGCTGATTTATAATTACAGCAAACAATGTCTAGTAGCTGCTATCAAATGCAAAACAACAACAACAATGCACTACAATTAACAATTAATGATTTGTGCAAAGATTGTTTGCACAACCCGGACTAAGGCAAATAAATATATAATCAGCAGTGGACCAGTCCCAACATAAGACAGTTACCTTCAGTTATTGACAGATCATACTATCAATGAAAGCATCATTACCCAAGGGACACTACCTCCTGAGAAGATTCTTTGTCCTGGTCCTAGAGAAACAAAAGCACTATCACTGCTCCCATTAACTTAATTAGAATTTGCACAGCATCATGATGTATGTATGAGAAGTCGTGTAAGAAAATGACATGTCTGTTTCTCTTAATTGGAGCTTTCAAGCATGTCACAAACCTGTCTGGTGTTCAGCTTTAAATCATGATTTAAATTGGAGGGAGGGACAGTTACATACGAAATACCCATTTTAGAGTAACACCACATCCAAACCATACTTTTAAACATTCTTATACAGCTCTAACAGTTATGGCTACCCCCAATTAATCCTATGAACTGTAGTTTGTAAAGGGTGCTGAGAGTTTTTAGGAGAGTGTTAACCAATATCAGTTCACAGTACTTTACACAGTACACTTTTCATAAGTGCGTTTAAGCATATAAAGGAACATTAGACTTTGGAATTTAAGTTGAACGTTTCTTATGAGACAAACATTGTTTTCTTAAACTAGTGTTTGCAAGTATATTTGTAGCGGGCTGTTCATAATGGTGTTCAGAACCAGTTATTTTTGGCTTCAAAGAGTCTTCAGTGCAGCTGTGAGTTTCAGCGTAGAGGCTAAAAGCAGGACTCCTTTCTAAATGCTACTTAGGCAGGTAGTTATGTTTGGCAAGTTGGGTGGCAAACAGCTAATGTATATTCTCAACCCCTGGAGGGGAGATTGAGAACTTCTACACCAATTGCTGCCTTTTCCAGCATTAGGATTGGAACTATATAAACACTGAAATTCAGTAAGTATGTGTTTAGTCATTTGGGAGAATGCCTAGATTTTGAACTACGGAAAATAGTGTATAATTATTTTATTGGGACATGTTTTCTGCATGGTGGGTGGGGGGGTTGAGTATGAATCTCTGCTTCTGTAGGAAGTAAATGTGCTTTAAGGTCAGCTGAGAATATTATAGGGTGCAATGTGAAACTCTTGCTAAAAATACTTGCAGTAGCATGGGTAGAGCTAAACAGTACATTTCAAACTCTTTAATTCTTCCTGTGACGCACAGTTTGGAAGTTTCAATGCCTTGTTATGTTTTAAAATTGAGACTTGTATAAATATCGAAACCATAGATTTGGAAACACTGGTATTGTTTAGTTCTGGAAAGAAAACTCACAGTAGAAATTCTTACATAAATCTGCTTTGTAGAAATTCTCTTTTTTATAGATTGAAAAATGGATCTATCTATGGACTGTAAAAATGGAAATAGATATTATACCCTTGCTTAGGTATATTTACTTACACACAATAGTATTTAATGCCTACACACATCTGGTTCAGGCACAAGGGTCATTTAACCCTGTGCGTTGTTCCCATAGTTACCACCCAGATGGTTATGGGAAATCAGCAAGCTGAACATAAGTGCCTGAGCAACTTCCCCTCTTGAGAGTCCCAGCAACCAGCATACGGAGGCATATGCTTCTGACAGTGAAGGGTAGCACACAGTCATCATGACCACAAGCTATTGATAACCTCACCCTCCCTGAATACGTCTAATCCCTTTTTAAAGCTATCCAAGTTTCTGGCAATCAGTACCTCTTGAATTTTATTCAGAGTAGACCCATTAAAATTAATGGACCTAACCAGTGCTTTTTCCCAGGGGGTACTCAAGGGTATGCAGTACTGGCCCCTCTTTTGTTGTTGTTAAAAAGTGTAGCACTCTAGTGATGGAAAGCATTGGGCATATAAGAGTTATATTATAATGCACCTTTCATATATCAAATGTGGAATCATGCGGTATGATAGGTTATCTTCTGGAATTTAAGTATTGTGTGTGTTTAATCTGTTATGATATATTAGGGGTTCTGTTGATGTTAATTATAGCATATTGCTAATTAAAAAAAATACAAACAATAACCTGTAAATCTCATTAAGTAAGCCAGCTAACAGAGTTGTACGGTGAAGAATAATCTAGTTGCCTGTATGCTGCTAAACCAAAACAGAATTAGAACTTCATTTTTGAGGGCAAACACAGTTAAGATCCTACCTAAGCTTATTCAAATGGAAAAGGACAGCAGGCTTGTAAGGCTTCTAGCATTCTCAGGACCCAGGAGGACTGGATTCATTCTGTCCAAATTTCAGGAACATTTCTTACTGCTTACCTCATAGACATTTCTGTTTGTGGCATCTCTGTGTCTCTGAACCAAGCAAGATTATTGAGTTAGTGGCTGTTGGTTATACTATGCGTTACTCACTGAGAAGCGGCAGCGTGTATTGCAAAATATTAAGCATTGTATGTACTAAAAGGCTAAATGCTGAAGGCGGGTTCACGTGCCAACAGAGATGCTTTATTTGTCACATTGTTATAACTATCTATAGAAAGCAAACCAAATCAGATTTGTATTGTTTAAAAATAATAATATTGTACTTATTGTGTGGCAATACCCGCCCCTTCCCACAGTTAGAGTAAATAAAGACAACGGACACCAGAATTAAGGTTAATGGGCGAAAAATGGCCACAACTTTATTGATTACAGGAAAGAGCGGTATTGGCTTTAGGCATTGGCACTATCAGACTATCGGTATAAACCGTGAAGGGTTAAGCACCAACAGGGGGAGCCCCCGAGATGCACATCCCTAAGCGCTCCCCGAGGGGTTACCACTCGGGAGCACGCTTTAGGCCCTAGCCTCCGTAGGTTTCGGACAAGGCGACGCCCCCCGGAGTCCTTTAACGAACTACCCTTCAACATTTTGGGGGAGGTGATGGCGTTCCTCCCCCCCAACTCATTTGCATAATAATAATAATTCCCCTGCCAATGCCTAACCGCCAGAACCAAAGGTGTTGTGACGTTTTGCTACGAGGTAGGCGAAAAAACCAAGTGGCTTCAAAATACAGCCAATTAGCCAAATGGAAAAATTCCTACCAGGCCCCTTGCGGCAACCAGCCGAAGCCCATAGCAAAGTCCGAATGCAACCTAGAGGGTGGGTGGGTGGGAAACCACAGCCGCTAGAAGGAAGGAAAGGGGCGAACTAGGGCTGCCCCGACCTTAAATTGCCCCCTAGTAAGCCCGCCCCTGCCGCCAGCCGATTGGCTGGCGGCGTGACTAAATGAATATTGATGAACGGGAATTCCCTGAGTCCCACGGGACTGCCGCCAGTCCCGTGAGGCTGTAGGCAGGGCGTGAGCCCGCAACACCCCCCCTCCTTATGTCGGGAGAGGCTTTGGCGTCACTGGTCTGAAATGCACATTTTCACCAGCAGACCTGTAACAGATAAGTTTCCAGCAAAAGAAAGAAGAATAAAGACCTCCCCTAAAAGTCTAGAAATAAATTTGTTGGTTGTTTTTTTTTAAAAAACCGCCCCCAAAAGTGTGGCACTCACTATAACAACTTCATGGTGAGTACCAGCACCTATTTTTCTAGGGAAAGAAGCAGCGGACCTAACTTATTCACGTTCATTAATTTCAGCGGGTCTACTCCTGAGTAAAACTGAAGTAAATACCACCCTATAATTTCCATATGTGATGTATGAAGCACTTCCAACGTTCAGCTTTGTTACATAGCCCTGGGTTTGGATAGTATGAGAGATAGAGGAAATATCCGAGGTGAGCAAAGGATTGTAATATTCTAGTTTGTGCAGCTTCAGGTGTGCGTAATGGTATATATCTGAGTTAAGCATTTATGTCCTTCTCGAGTCATGTCGTACAGTTTTGGGCATTTCTTAAATAGTATTATTTCTTATATAAGTGCTTGTAGGTTTCATGTGTTGCCTCCCCATTAGTTTTATTCTCACATCCCAATCATTACAGGTGTATGATAACCTGAGTTCAGTCCTCCTTGAAATTTTGTGGTGCCTTTATCCTCCTGATTCACCACAGCTCCCTAGTGGAGTCAGATGTGACTTCAGTTTTGGCAATAGATACATGGAGGCTAGATCCCTTTGGCATTAATGGTGGTCTTGTTCAGCCTAAACTTCAACAATATCACTAGATCAGGGAATACTAACCTTTGTAGAGTGTCCCCCCCCCCCCCCAATATCAGCCCCAGGAGTCCACATAGTATCCACCAGGTTTAGATGCCTGAAATGCCCCAAACTGGGAACAAATTGTTGGCTTACTTCATCCAGAGTTGTTTGACTGTTTATACTTGAGATGAGCATTCTGGATTAAATTAAGAAAGATGAACTGGGGATTTAACTTGGAATATCAGAGCCTTAACTTATGCCAAAGAATGTGAAGGTTTGGTTATATAACAAGAATTAAAATTAAAATGGCCATGTGTGAATTAGTGAAGGTTAGGCTGAAGTGTTCTTCCTGGTAAACATTTAATATAAAAGCAGCATATTTTTATAGCACCACTAAGTTACTGGTCAAAAGATAAGCTGCTGTAATAACCCTGGGTGTAATTGCAAACAAGCGATAATACTGTACTTGAACAACCGAAGAACAGCATAAGAACATTTACAAAGTTAAATTGAAAAAAGCAATCTGAGTGACATTCCTTTTTTTTGCTTTCTTCCTACGTATGACAAATTTAATTACAAAACTCTGCAGCATCCGTAACTATAAAGAATAATACTAAATCTTAAATATTTACATAACTATAAAATGAAGTGGAGCGAGATTACTAAATCATAGCAAAACAAAGCTTCTGAGTGAATAAACATATCAACAGCTACATAAATCATTTAAACATAGTATCTTCTTTGAATACTTCTGTCCCATGACTATTATTTACCCATGTATTAGAGATGTAGAATAAGCACTTGCCTGCTCTGTGGGATCATCAGATTAGCTGTATAAGTCAGAAGCTAAACATAGTGCAATGCTTTTAGAACGTTAAACATTTGGGTGCATTGGAAATAACAGATATTTACCTTGAGGGGCATGTGCTTGCCATATGTCTATACAGCTATTATTGCACAGTACTTTAAACTTGTGATTCATTGGCACTGAGTGAAACAGAAGTTTAAGAGCTCACTTGAAAATCTTTCCTGGAGGCCCGCTCTTTTAGCAAGTATGTATTTTATTTTCCTTAGCAAAGGGAGGGAGCAATTTTCACCTGGCATACTTCAGCTCTGTATGCAAGGGGGGGGGGGAATACAACTCTCCCCAACTCATGGCTATATTAACAATGAACTTTAATATAGGCAGAATATAATCATGAGTGCAGATTGGTGAGTACAGTCAAGTGCTTCCCTAGCTGGTTTTTTTCAGAAGGAAAAAAATAAGATAGGCCCAAAATAGCACGTGGTTGACACACACACCCTACCGGAAATGATCTGCCCAGAAACATGCTGGAAATTTTGTGTGTAACAGAGAGAGAAAGAGATTGCTTGGCATTTTATGGTGGCTATTAGTACAGTGGTTCCTCGGGAAAGGGACGCGGGTGGCGCTGTGGGTTAAACCACAGAGCCTAGGACTTGCTGATCAGAAGGTCGGCGGTTCGAATCCCCGTGACGGGGTGAGCTCCCATTGCTCGGTCCCTGCTCCTGCCAACCTAGCAGTTCAAAAGCACATCAAAGTGCAAGTAGATAAATAGGTATTGCTCTGGTGGGAAAGTAAACAGTGTTTCCGTGCGCTGCTCTGGTTCTTCAGAAGCGGCTTAGTCATGCTGGCCACATGACCCGGAAGCTGTTCGCCGGCTCCCTTGGCCAACAAAGCGAGATGAGGGCCGCAACCCCAGAGTTGGTCACAACTGGACCTAATGGTCGAGGTCCCTTTACCTTTACCTCGGGTTAAGAACTTAATTCATTCTGGAGGTCCGTTCTTAACCTGAAAATGTGCTTAACCTGAAGCACCACTTTAGCTAATGGGGCCTCCCGCTGCCGCCACGCCGCCACTGCGTAATTTCTGTTCTCATCCTGAAGCAAAGTTCTTAACCCAAGCTACTATTTCTGGGTTAGCGGAGTCTGTAACCTGAAGCATCTGTAACCCGAGGTACCACTGTAGATATTTAGTAAGCAGTCTCTGAAGTGGGTGGAAGAAAATAAAATGAACACAATCCCACTTTGAAGGTGGGAGTCAAAGGAAGTGCTGTGGTTAGGACAGACTTATGTAGAGCTGAAAATAAGTGGGTTGGTTATAGGCTCATAGAACCGTAGAGCTGGAAGGGAGCCCACGGGTCATTTAGTCCAACCCTCTGCAATGCAGGAATCTCAGCTAGATCCTACATGACAGATGGCCATCCAACCTCTGCTTAAAAACTTTCAAGGAAGGAAAGTCTAGCACCTCTTGTGGAAGTACCGGTATGTTCCAGTGTTGAACAGCTCTTACTGTCAGAAAGTTTTTCCTGTTGTTTACTCGGAATCTCCTTTCTAGTAACTTGAATCCAATGGTTCTGGTATTACCCTCCAGAACAGGAGCTTCCTCCACCTTTCATGTGACAGCCCTTTAGATATTTGAAGATCATTTATGTTCCCCTGAAAATAAGAGGGTTGGTTATAGGCTTCCTAGAAAGGTTGTTGGATAACATCCTACCCTATTTTGATCACTGATAGTAGTAATTCAGAATTTTCCTCTTACTGGCTCCAAATACTAGAAGGTTTCTATTTCTTGGATGGTTTTGTATTTGTGCATGATGTGTTTTACATTGTGGTAAGAGGCTTTCCTGTGGTATGTTTGTAGCCACAATTCTAATAGTAATTTCAGCCTTTACATTGCATAATTATGAACTCGGAATGGAACACTCTCCATGAATATTGCTTTCAAAACGTAAAGTCTTATCCTTTGTTACAGTCTGTGATGGCTGCTGCTGAGTCATTTTTATACATGCCCTTTTGCTCACTTCCTCCCCAAGGTTGTATCCTCACATGGAGTTTTTGAGGCCTGTTTGTGAAATTCTTATGGATGACTCACTGGGTAATATCAGTTTCACACAATCTGAATAAGTTGAAAACTATGCGGGCAACGGCATCGTTGGTGTTCCACCACATGGTTGAATAATTTGAATGGCCATATTTGCATACAGTATGCTGTCAGTCTTGGTACGCGAGTCTCATTGGGTGAAATGGTAAGATACCTGTATAAATGAGGAAGGATTTGTATAATGAGAGGGAAATATTGTCTAATTCCCAAAAAATAAAATAAAAGGTGGCCTTGTATTCTGTTTCTAATACTAGCTGGAATAGCCCATATAGTATATAGGATATTTTTGGAAGTCTCCTAAAGCTTTGGGCAGGCGTGCTCCAAGAAATATTGTAAATACATGAATTAAAGGTGTTGTGTCTGGTGGTCAGACCAGAAACTCTCATCTCTAGAATCAATTAATGACCTGATTCAGACATAAAGAAAAAATCATGTGGTTGTGTCCAAATGCTTTTTTTAAAAGAAACAAACAAAAATGAACAAAAAGCAGAGAAACAAACTTTTGGCCTACCTATACAAAGAAAGCAGGCAATTCTGTGGATTTTTATTCTAAGAGCTATTTGAGAGGTGGTAGAGTGTGGGGGTTTTTTGCCTGGAAGGGGGCACTGTAGTATGCCAAGCCCCTGCCTAATTCTATCAGCTTCATATTGTGAAATTCAGCATCACTTAACTTAAAGGGGGTGCGGTTGGAGGCAGAGGAAGTTAAGCTTTCATTACAATGACTCTGAGAGTCCTTTCAGTTCAGAAAGAAGAGAAACAAAGGAAGAGGGAGGGTGGCAGGAAAGCCCATGAATCGTGGCTGCTTCTACGGAACTTTCCCATTCTCCATTTTAACAAAAAAGAAAAAGGAAAGAGAAAGAGAAACATTTTACTTTACCGGGGCAAAAGAGCAGCTTCTTATCAGCTGCCAATAGTGCTATGCTAGTTAAATGTGCTAGGAGAGGCAAGCTACAATGCACTGGTCGCCATTGCCCCAAGGAAGTACAGTGGTACCTCGGGTTACATACGCTTCAGGTTACATACGCTTCAGGTTACAGAATCCGCTAACCCAGAAATAGTAATTAACCCGAGGTACCACTGTATTTGTCCTAGCTCAAAAGCACAACTCTGCCCACTGCTAGAAGGATCCATGTTTGCAGCAAAACTAAAACTTTCAGGGCTCTTCCACGCGACCTTTTTACCCAGTGTTCATTCTTACTTGTTTGCACAAAGCTAACATGGTGGTTAGACTGAGCATTACTTTTGAATTGTTTACAGGGTGGTTTTGTGACAATGAGCATTCATTCTGTGTTGCTTGTGGGGTTCCTAACCCACACATATCATTCCTTTTCCCATCCCTTTGTAAACCACCAAAAACCATGGTGACACCAGTGATTTCTGGAACCTGGCTGTGACTTCTAGAACCTGGAAGTGGCCATATTTCAGAGCAGCATGGAAGCTCTGTCGCAGGAACAAGAGAAGAGAGTGAATAAGAAGGCTCTGTGATTCATCAGTACAGCTACTGCAGCTCTGCTGAGTGGGCAGACATCTAAGTTTCTCTTCTTAGATTGAAGCCATCTGGCAGCCACAGTTTTTCAGCGAAAGAAGAAAGAGCAGTCTGCCAGAATCTGGCCTTGAGGCATCAAACAGGAATCCAGCTGGAATGGGTTTTACTTTGGTGGTGAGCTGGAAGGGGGCAGGAATAGCAGCAAGCAGTGGGCCAGTGGGAGTGGGCAGGCAAAGCTGTGCCACTTCTTCAGTATGCTGCCTGAAGCAAGGGGCTCATCTTCCCTCATGGTAGGGTCAGTGACACGAAAAGTAATGTGTGGTGACGGACAAGTAATGTGTTTCTCTCTCTGAAAATTATAACACAGCGATCAGCATGCATATGTGAGTTGGATCTAGGACTATAGAGACTCTGAATTAGAGACTTGTTGGCATCTGTCTGTCTCTGGAGACAGTGGGAGAGTGTGTCTTCACGGGTAAAATGAAACTATTAGGCAGTTAATGCACATGCTGTGGCTGTAGAGACCAGTACAGGAGAGATATGTTTTATTGCAGGTGGTGCAGATGAAGGTGTCCGATGTTGCTGCTACAGGTGCAACCGTAGCGTTAGAGACTGCTTTGTAGGATACAGAGACTGTGACATATACAGGGGCACAATGACTAAGTGCTTTTGGGTGTATTATTAATTTCTATTTAGTCGTATATTAAATTGGATGCACAACATGCTGTTTGCTGTGGCTGTATTTTACTGCTCCTCCTTCCTTGTCTCTGGGTTTTTAGAAACCTGTCAAACTAGTCTCATGTTAGTTTGGGTCATCCATTCAGAGCCAAGAATGGTTCCACGTTTGTGTGTGTTTTGCCCAGCAATACCAGTCAAAACTTCTAGGAAGCATTTCTTTTTTAAAAAATTAAGAATCCAAGCCTATGCAGAATCCAAGGAGTTTCATCCTGGTTAGAGACTTGATCAGATGCCATGCAAGGGATTGCATTAAATTCTCCATATGCATCCCAGTGTTGAATTATTTGTCTGTCTTTGACAGGAGCAGGAATGTCTTATGACCTTGACAAGCTTGAATTAGATTTTATTCACAAGATTTAGAAATAATTAGATTTGGTAGTCTGAATCTTATGCCCCCTATTATGAAATAGTATAGTCAGTTTCATTGTAATATAGCAATCAGTCATAATACACTAAATGTTAACTGTAAACAGTTGGAAGGCAACAACTTTGCATGTTCTGAAAGTCTGAGTTTCATGTTGGATAGCAAGCACTTGAACTTTGTTTCCTACTGAAACACATACAGATAAATACCTTGTCAGACTTCTTAAGCACATATTCCTTGTTTTTGTTGATTTCTAAAATATGCTTTTGATTCTCACCCTCGGCAGCCTTTGTGTAATTACAGTTTTGAGTATTGACATATGGGTTACAGTATGAGTTTTAACTCTGGGACGTCTTTATAAATTAGCATCGGTCGGAATTGACCGCTAACACCATGCCAATTACAAGCTTGAGGTGGTGGTGGTAAAACAAGCATGTTTAGTTGCTCTCCCTTTTAGTTTCTTTTTAAAATATATAGTAGAAGGTGTTTTTTTAAAATAATAATTTTCCCAGTTAAAGTGGGCAATAAAAAGATTTTCAGCCTTCTTTGATATTCTAGTTTCCTGTACTAGGTAGCAGAGCCGTAGCTAGGGGGTGGTGAGGTAGGCCCCCACCAGGGCCACAGGTGGGGGGGCATAAAATTGGCTAAAAATATGTCCATAAATAAAAATTTTGATTATTGCTTCATAAGAAAAGGTTTTAAATAGAGAGTAAATTGAATGGGTGGAGAGGGGGGGTTGGAGGCAAGGCAGAAAGAAGAGCTAATTTGTCCATGGCTAGGGGGCGCAATTTTGATAGTTCTATCAGGGGCACAAGATCACCTAACTACGGCTCTGCAAAATAAGATTTGGCAGATCCAAATAATCCTAGAAATAGACACGGGGTGGGAACACTTTGAAATGCATTTTCTTCATCTCATGTACCCCAGTTTTGTTTTCCTGAGTTCAGGTTAATGGTCTTAAGTACAAACAAGTACCATATTCACTGACAGACTGCTTAATAATAATAATAATAATAATAATAATAATAATAATACTTTATTATTTATACCCCACCCATCTGGCTGGGTTCCCCCAGCCACTCTGGGTGGCTTCCAACAGAATATTAAAATACAATAGTCTATTAAACATTAAAAGCTTCCATAAACAGGGCTGCCATTAGATGTCTTCTAAAAGTCTGGTAGTTGTTTTTCTCTTTGACATCTGGTGGGAGGGCATTCCACTGGGTGGGTGCCACTACCAAGAAGGCCCTCTGCCTGGTTCCCTGTAACTTGGCTTCTCGCGGCGAGGGAACCACCAGAAGGCCCTCGGCACTGGATCTCAGTGTCCGGGAGACATTCCTTCAGGTATACTTGACTGAGGCTGTTTAGGGCTTTAAAGGTCAGACCAACTCTTTGAATTGTGCTCAGAAATGTACTGGGAGCCAGTGTAGGTCTTTCAAGACCTGTGTTAAGTGGTTTTGGCAGCCACTCCCAGCCACCAGTCTAGCTGCCGCATTCTGGATTACTTGTAGTTTCCGAGTCACCTTCAAAGGTAGCCCCTCATAGAGTGCATTGCAGCAGTCCAAGCGAGAGATAACTAGAGTATGCACCACTCTGGCAAGACAGTCCGTGAGCAGGTTAGGGTTTCATCCTGCGTACCAGATGGAGCTGATAAACAGCTGCCTTGGACACAAAATTGACCTGCACCTCCATGGACAGCTGTGAGTCCAGAATGACTCCCAGGCTGCACACCTGGTCCTCCAGGGGCACAGTTACCCCATTCAGGACTAGGGAGTTCTTTACACCTGCCTGCCTCCTGTCCCCCCAAAACAGTACTTCTGTCTTGTCAGGATTCAGCCTCAATCTGTTAGCCGCCATCCACCCTCCAACCGCCTCCAGACACTCACACAGGACCTTCACCGCCTTCACTGGTTCTGATTATGGTCGATGGTTTTGAATGGATTGTTGTACTCAACTTGTATAAAAGGAAGAAAACTGGTTCATTCTGTCATAGAACTGTGTCAAGCCAGGATTCTGCTGTAATTAAAATGATCAAAATACATACATTCAGGTCTGTGTAGAGGGACAGCCCAAGACATTTTGTTGCCTAAGGCAGAGTAACAAATGATGTGTATTCATACCCCATCAAGGTACATAGCATCTAAGGCCAGCCAAGTTATTTTGGCACCTGAAGCAGAAAATCCCAGAATGACCTTGCCATAAAAATACAATACCTGGGTGTCCCTTCATGACACCCAAAATCAGTTGCCTAACGTTGGAATATAAAGTGCATGCATTATCCCACTTATTTTAGCTATGTAACACAAATAGCATTTTGAAACCTCACAGCAGAAGGAATGAATCTCTTCCCAACAAAGTTAAGTAGGCATAAAATTAGATGCACCCACTAATGAAATAGTTATCTGTTCCTGACATCTTGAGTAGTTTTAACCACTCTTTGTTCTATCCACTCTTTGTATTTCAATCTGCTTTTTGGCATTTAGAAAAATTGTCAAGTTATCCAGACTTGCAGGCCATAATTTGTAATGTCTATTTTTTCTCCTTCTTTCTCTACCCTATTGGATAAAATGGATGGTTTGAACATAACATTTCCCCCTTATTTTTCTGTTTGTTTTTAAATCAATGACATCTCTTTCGTCTTTCTTGCAAACTGATGGAATATCTGCTTTTAGTTTCTTGAGCACATTCAAGTTGAACAATGTCTAAGTTTATACTTTTTGTCATCTTAGAACGCTTTTAAAGCGTACAATTTATTAATACTTTTGTATGTGATCCCGCTGCACATAACAACACAAACTTCATTGCAGTTACCTAACATACAAAATCAATTCCTTTTTTTGAGACTGCAGCTTTTGGAGAGAGAAGCAATCTATACATCTTAAAAATAAGAAACATGCTAGGCTGCCTGCTGTTGCACAATCTTTATTTGTTGTCTTTTTCATTCCTTGTGTAATCTAGTTAAACAACTTGCTATGTTAACTGGTAGGAAGTGAGAACTATTCCATAGTTTCAGGGTGTGGGGTTTCATTTATTCCTCATGTATGTGGGGTGATGGGAAGATTCTGATCAAATTGCAACACTCTTAACAAGCTAAAACAAGCAGGAAGACAAAAGTCCAATATCAAAAATCAACTACTGTACCAACATAGTATTGACATATTTAAAATATAAAATGCAGCTTTGACAGGAAAGGCTATGCTGAGCGCCAAAGTCTGCATGTCTTTTTTAAAAATTTGTACCTCATTTTTCACCATATGGGTCCCAAAGTGGCTGTTATCTCTATATTGCAACTAAAATCCAGTAAATGACTAACATAACTGGATTTATCTATGTAAAGCTCCCAAAAATGTGTTGATTGCTGCTTCTTCAACATTTTGAAGGCAATCCTTATTTCAGAGGGGGTGAAACACTGCACATACAAACTTGTTTTCTCAAAGTCTGTGCTTGAGCAGACGACGAGTTCTGATCTTGTGGTTTTCAGAATGTCAGGCAGGTATTTTATGGCTGTCTGACCAGTGGAGAAGAATAAAAGATCACTAGCAACGAGACCTGCAAAAAGCATCTTGAACACTGATAGACTAGTTTTAGTGTTGAACTTTATCTCTGGCCTGAGCCAAAGACTTGGCTTGCTACTGTTTCCTGTCAAAGGCCTTGCTTATCTTGTCTGCATCCTGCCTCGTTTTTTTCATGCTATCTAGATTTCAGCCCCACTGACTTCATAGGACACATGTATCTCACTAGACAAGAGTACAAAATGTCTTGTATAAATCTGCCAGTTGGCACAGTCTTCTAGAAGTATTCTTAGTGCGCTAAAAGCCTAGAATCTGAATTCCCATACCATTTAAACTCATTAACACAAATTTGCTAATTTATCTAGCAGTTGCAAACATACTAAATCGTTGAGAGCCAGTGTGGTGTTAGACAAGGAGCTGGGAGACCAGGGTTCATGACATTCACTGAGTGACCTTGTGCCAGTCAATGCCTATCAGCCTAACCTACCTCACAGGGTTGTTGTGGGGGATTAAATGAGTAGAGGGAGAACAACATATGCCACCTTGAGCTCCTTGGAGGAAAAGGTGGGATAACGATGCAATTAACCACCATCACCCATGCTGGCATGTTCAAATGACAGTAGGTTTTGTGGGGGGGAAATACCCCAGATATTGGTTGTGAAATCTGGCCCTTAGCCTATAGACTTCTGTGGTTATGTGAATTAAGTACAGCGTTTTGCTCAGGGTTTTTTAAACAACCACCTGACCTCTATAAGAGCAGCCTAGCATAGCTGCTGTAATGCATCTCTCTACCTTCTGCCAATAACAACTGTTCTGTTCCAGCAGCAGGTGAGAGTATAGCAAATCTAATAGTTCCAACACGGTTAGCCAAAGAGAAGGTATCCAGGCAGCAAATGTGTCTCTATGTGTAGGAGGATGAAATCCATCAGGCTGGTGCAACATACTTAGCCTTTGTAGACTGCCTGGAAAGGAAAATAACTATAAACTATTGTACGTGAAGTATTTTCTACTGATAAGCCATTTGACTCTCAGGTTGCTTTTTCCAACAGCTGTTAAGGTGGAAGGGTTTTTTCTTTTTTTGGGGGGGGGGGGACGGGTTTTGTTTTTGTTTGTTTGATGCAGGAAAGAAACAAACCCTGCTGTGATTTGACACTGCCTTGGTTTATTGTCCGGGGTTGAAAGGGCTGCATCAAAACTATTCTGAAAATAAACATGGTTTCACTTATAGCGAGCTACTGCAGTATTCATATTCACAATGCATGGAAACAAGGGCGGGAAATGGGCTTGGCAGGTAAACTCTAGGAGGGCTCAGCAAGAAGCCACAGATCTTTTCCACTGTTAGGCACAATTCCCTAGGTTTTAAATATAAATTTGTTTCTTCTTCTGCCCTTTGCGGTGCATTGATGTGAAATACTGTATCCTCAGTTAAAGTTTAAAATGCATCTCTGGGTTATTTGTGGGGCATAGGGATTTGTTCATCTCCCCCCCCCCAAAAAAAATTATATAGTCCAGCAACCACGTGGTCTGAGGGACGGTGGACCGACCCATGGCTGAAAAAGGTTGCTGACCCCTGGGTTAGACTCAGGGTGAATAATTGATTAAAAGCCTAACATGCTGAATTTAAAATTCATAGATAAATTTGTTGCACATGTTAACATCCCCATTCCATCCCATGAGCTTTAACTGTAGCCAGCAAGCTCGTACTTGTGAACTCCTTCAAGGTTTTCCCAGCCTTCTTCCTTTCCGATCCTCTTATGCAGAGGTGGGCAGAGACCCATGTTGTCAAGTTCCTAAAGTTAATATAAAATATTAGCCAAAAGTGCCCATGTGGTGAGACTGGGCCTCCCTGTTCCATCTTTCCTGGCCTAGCATATTTTCCAGGAGGCTGCCTGGGGGGCCCCAACAGATTGATGCTTAAGCACTCCCACATCTCTGCTAACTGACTGGCCATGTATTCAGAGATCAATTTGAGAGTCAGCTGTTGGCGGGGGAAGGAATGTGCAGCTGTCCAAGGGTGGGGACGGTGTAGGCAGGCAGATGAACTTCAAAAGCTGTTTGGACTGCATTGCAGAAACACTGGTGGGTGAGTGAAGATACCTTAGTTGCAGGGAGGCAGCTGGAGGACGGTACAGTCGAGCTCTGGTCTTAGATGTTGCCTAGCATATTTCCTAGCTGAGCATAAAGATCTTAAAAGTCACCCAGGGCACTGAAAATAGGAGAGGTGCCCCTGCTCCCAGACAGGCAGACAAAGGGATGTCACTCAGGTAGAAAATAAGAATGTGTTCGATAGCACCTTGAGACTAACTTCCTGGATCCCTTTTTATTGTAAAACATACTAAGCTTTGCATTTCAGCAGAATCTGAATTTAAGTAGGTAAAGGAAAGCAGAAAAATCAGCTGAAATCTGGAAACAAAGTTTTTAAAGGGATATTATTATTATTTTTAAATGTAGAATTTGTATAGTATTGATAGAAAACACAATCTTAAGCCCCACTTTGATAACCAAATGAGTTCCTGTTCAGCCCTCTCGTGTTCTGTATGTCCCTATAGTTTGACCTTCCTAAGAACAGCGACTCTGATGTCTGCAACACTGGCCTGTTTTGCACGTAGTGTTAAGCTAAATTTTCTTCACTTCCTTTAGTGTGGTATTGATAAAACAAGCGCTGGTTCTTGTAAAGTTCATGCTTGAGGGAGATAATAAAATGTTCAGAATGTTGAGTGCATAAAGCTATATTGCGCAATGGTTGAGTTTTTTCCTCCCAGCTTCAGTAACTACTTGGGGAGATTCCATTCTATGTATCAAGGGTGGCAGTGATCCTCCTAGGGTCAATTGTAAGAGACATTGAGTGTCTGCATTTTAATGTCTGCAATGACTGAGAAGCATAGAAGTACCTCTTTATCCTGGCCTTTGACACACACACACACGGACCCATTCTAGCTATAATTGTAATATTGCCCAAGGGTGAAGTGCACTCTCCTTTTTACAAAAGCAAGAAGTGTCCATACTTCTAAAGTTTTCCTTTTTTTAAAAAATAGCAAATAGTAAAACAAACTCCCTTGATTTCTAGAGTTCGCTTGTTTAAATTAAACAGATGGCCTTTTGAAGGTTGCTAGCTGATAAAAACACACAACTCCATTTGCTTGGCTAGAGCTTGTAAACAATCTTATGATTAGAACACAGGGAGTGAAGTGCAGATAATTCTGAATATTTCAGCTGGTAAAGAGGGTCACTGGGGACCTACAAAGACATACTGCTCGATTTGAGAGAATGCTGCTGCTTTAAAAGCTGGTTCTATGTGTGTGCAGACTTCCTTCCCTGCATTATTTCTGTAGTATTCATAAATGTGCAGGCATTAGAAAGTGATCACAAGTCTCCATTATGTGTTCCTTATAAGGAACTTAAGCTGGCCTCCTTGCATTATTGCAGGGCAACAATTGAAAATTGCACGGTCATTTCCTTGCTGCTCCCCGCCAGATTCCATGATTCATGTTTAAGTGAATCCCATTCTTGAAAATGATACGGCTTCTGTCTAGCTTACTAGCTGTTTCAGGTTATGTTCCCATAAGAGTGGTGCCAAAAATAGCCCCTCTGTATTAACAACTGTTTCCTCCATGGCCTATAATGTTTGCAAGCATACTCCAACATGATGTGGACAAGTGAGTTCTTGCAGAGTTGTTCACTAAAGGTAGTTCCATTTTTGATTGCATCCCTATGGAGATGGTAATGTGTTCACCAGCTATATTCAAATGAACATAACCTTCAGTAAAGTAATTCACATTCTGTTGACATTATAATAAGATGAATTCACATTAGACATCTAAATGATTGTAAATGTGTCTCTGCGTTGCTGTTAACTAGTGTTGCCTTTCCAACCACTCATTGTTATAACAAAATTTCAGTTATATTTTATGTCCTTTTTCCAAAAAAAGGACAATGGATGTAAACTCCCACCCCACCCCACCATCTGTGTGATGTATGAGTTCTTGCTAGATGACCCATATTTCCTCCCAGTATGCTTTTAAATTACAGTTGCTCCCTTCTTATTTCTATAGTGAAACTGAATTGCTTCTAGAGTGCTATATCTTCATCCTTTCTATCACTGCTGAGGACTTGAAGCTTAGAGTTTCAAAGATCAATTAGCGTTGCTTTCCTTTTTACGTAGAGGTGTTGCCATAAAGCTTGCCATAACTTTTTGGACCAGAAAGCTCAAGGAAAGTTCATAGAGGCAACTAGAATTCTGCATTTTTAGAATAGCACCGTATTTGTCGCTCTATCAGACGCACCAGACCACAAGACGCACCTAGTTTTTGGAGGAGGAAAACAATAAAAAAAAATTCTGAATCTCAGAAGCCAGAACAGCAAGAGGGATCGCTGTGCAGTGAAAGCAGCAATCCCTCTTGCTGTTCTGGCTTCTGGGATAGCTGCGCAGCCTGCATTCGCTCCATAAGGCGCACACACATTTCCCCTTACTTTTTAGGAGGAGAAAAGTGAGTCTTCTAGAGCAAAAAATATGGTATTTTCTCTGGTTTGTGTCTTGATAATCTGTACTTTAATGCATGTTAATAGACTTGAGCAGTCAGTTTGGCTATGTAATTACAGTACTGTTTGGTATTAGTCATTCTAAAAGATTTAATATATGCTTGACATGTTACTGTTTGTGTGTTTTTGCAGACCAGAAGAGACTAACAGAAGAGTGAAGAATGTAAGACTCATTCTCTTTTAATTATTTGATTCACACATGCAGATGGTTTAAAAAACAAACTTGGACCTTTAGCTTAGTTAACTGAGCTTTCTCCTCTTCTTGAAAGAGGTCAAGCAGTAGAAAAAGAGACCCTTCAAATGGCACAATCTAGTTAAATGCAGTGTGTGTGGTGCTTTTTATTAGATAGGTTTGCAACATACCTACAAACCCCATGCAGCCAAGGCAATTTGCTTTTCAGATGGTAAGTGGGTCTCCCTTTACTGTCTTGGACCTAAGGCCTGTTTGCTTATGTCATGGTTGGGGTTTGTGTGTATGTTTCACTCTGGTGAGTGTATGCAAAGTTGGACAATGTTATTGCATATTTTTGTATGATAATATTTGTGCAATCGGAGGGATGCGGGTGGCGTTGTGGGTTAAACCACAGAGCCTAGGACTTGCTGATCAGAAGGTGGGCGGTTCGAATCCCCGCGAAGAGGTGAGCTCCTGTTGCTCGGTCCCTGCTCCTGCCAACCTAGCAGTTCGAAAGCACGTCAAAGTGCAAGTAGATAAATAGGTACCATTTCGGCGGGAAGGTAAACGGCATTTCCGTGCGCTGCTCTGGTTCGCCAGAGCTGTAATCCGGCTCCCTCGGCCAATAAAGTGAGATGAGCGCCGCAACCCCAGAGTCAGTCACGACTGGACCTAATGGTCAGGGGGCCCCTTTACCTTTACCTATTTGTGCAGTAAGCTGCATTGATACAATCTGAATTTCAGCAGATCATGTATAATGTAGGTTCAAGGTTCAATAATGTTGTGTTAAAAGGAAATAAGCCATTCTGAACAAAATAAACCAAACTCTGCTCCAAGAGAACTCAAATGACACTAATAAATTATGTTATGTAAATGTATCAAGGAATTATGCAAACCATATGCATTTATTTATTTGAACAATGCTTACTTTAAAAATAATAGTAAGAGTTCTCCTGAGGTGCTTGTGCAGTTTGCTGACTTCAGTTCTTTTAAGACTGAATTCTGAATGGACTTGGCCAATTCAGTAACAGTTGTGCCAGTAAATGCAGTACAATGGATGTGCTGCTTATTTCAAGACCATCATGTTTTGTTCAAACCTCTGTATGTGAGTATAATTTGGGAGTTTTTCCTTCTGCACCAGTGTAGTGGCAAGAAAAGTGTGGGGAGTAATGGAAAATGTTTGCTGCTCCATTTCACCCTCCAAAGTATGCATGTTGTGCATGCAAACTACACTCACTGTGCTGCAAACCTTTTTTGGTGCTTGTCAAGGGCCCCAGGACCAGTGCCTGTAAACTGGCCAGAAAATGCTAGCTTTAGCCATCAGTTTGAAGAAGGCCTGATAAGGAAAACATGGAAAGGAAAATCCTTTATTCAGACAGCACAGTCAATATGTGGAATTTGCTCCCACACAAAAACAAAAAAAACCCAGTGATGGCCTTCGACTCGGATGGCTTTAAAAAATAAATATCCAGATTCATGTAGGATAAAGCTATCAAAGGCTGCTAGCCATAGCGGCAGAGTTCTGCCTCCTGTGTCAAGAGGCAAGAGGTGTCTGAGTGCCTGTTGCAAGGAACTGAAAATGGGGAGGCCACTAAGAAATGCTTGGGGGTTTTCATAGGTATTTGTTTGGCTATTGTGAAAACGAGGAAGGGCTAGATGGAACACTGGTCTGATCTAGCTGGCTTTGTGTGTGCTTTTATGTTAATAGGAGGTAGCAGTTGAGAAAATGTGTTAAAAATGTCTGTCTTGGAAGCAAGAAAGTAAGAAGTTTTATAATAAGCATACGTTTTGCATAATGTGTGTGTGTGTGTGTATGTGTGTTTGTCTGGCTTCACATCATTATTCATAAATGTTTCATTCTTTTTAAATTTAGGTTTTGATTACATTATATTGGTTGGGCAGGAAAGCACACAGCAACCCTTACTATAATGGCCCACAGCTAAATTTAAAAGCCTTTGAGAAATTACTAGGACAAGCCTTGACAAAGGTAAGGCATTCATGGAAGGAAAAGTAATTTCAGCAAAGATTATCTACTATTGCTGTGGAAAAAAATGTTTGACCGGCTGAGCATGTTTTATCTGATTCAGTCTTCTACTTTTTGAGGAGAGGGGAATCTATAGCTTTTAATTTTCCTTTTTGTATACCGGTACTTTTATTGCTGTAAGCCACCTTGGGCAGGCAAAAAGGCAGACTAGTAAAATAATAGTAGTAATAATAATAATAAACATTGCATGTGCTTTTGTCCATCTGTGTGACACCCAGTTTGGCAGCTAGTTTTATTGGAGGCCACTTAGAAGAGGGAATGAGCAATGGGGAGTTGAGCATCACATCTACCCTGAACCTCCAAATGCACTGTCAACAAGTCTAATGGCTATACAGTCATACCTCAGGTTAAAGTCGCTTCAGGTTGAACGTGTTCAGGTTGCGTTCTATAGCGACCCGGAAGTAACGGAACGGGTTACTTCCAGGTTTCACCGCATGCGCAGATGCTCAGAATGACGTCACGCGCATGCGCAGATGCAGCAAATCGCGACCCGCAGACGCGGGTTGTGTTCTGCTCATGATGTGAACGGGGCTCCGGAATGGATCCCGTTCACATCCAGAGGTACTACTGTAGTCTCCCCTTGCTCTGCACATGACTTTTCACTTCTGATATTGCAATTTTGGGGGAGGGAGCTGCTAACTGGAGAAATGGATTTGGCCATGAGAGTGTCATTTTGCAGATCCATAGAACCATGCTTTGTTACTCACAAGCACAATTATATATTAATACAGAACTTTACTAGTTATAATTCACATTCAGCAGTAATTATAAAGTAGTAATTATATCTGTTTATTTTCTGTTTTAAGTTTCTTAAACACATTTCCCCATGCTATAAGCTTCCATTGAGGAGAACACCATTCACGTCACCCAAACAGAACACTTTGCAAAATTATCATCGCTAAAATCCTTTGATAATTTTTTAAAAATTACAAACAACAACAACAACTTTTCATTGCAGGCTCTTGGAGAATCCAGCAGTCCCAAACGAAGTGGAAGGGATAGTGGATACGGAGATATTTGGTATATTGAACGCAGTGACTCACTTTCGTCATCTATCAGCCATAAGAGAGACGATTCCTTTGATAGCTTGGACTCCTTTGGCTCAAGATCTTCTGCAAGCTTTTCATCGGACGTAACTTTGAAAGGTGGCAGTGAAGGTAATATATTCTTTAAAATCTTACTAGCCATATTTGCTTGAGAGAAGTAGGACAACAAAAGCTGTAAGGGTTAGATGCTTATCAGTCTTTCCCTAGTTTTAAATATCCTGAGGTTTTCCAGATGAATGTCAGATAGCTAAAGAGCATTCCCTTAAACAAGTTTGCTAGCTATCAAACAACCGACTGAAGGAAATTGAATGGGGAATTGATACTAGATAGGTCATAGGACTCCCTCACTTCCAGTTTGACTCCAAATACTAAATACATCTGGCAGCTGAGCTGGAAGTCATTAGTTTTACCCAGTACCTCTGCCAAACCTCTTTACCTCTGCAATCAATAAAGTTGTGGCCTGATCTGACCCAAAATGTACATTGTCATATTTTGTTTATTTACTGTTCCTAAGACTGGCTGGTGGGGGGTGGGTGAGGCACCCAGGCACGCAATTGAATAGCTGTTCACAATAGCAACAAATACATTTTGGTAACTATGCTAATATTAACAGAGACTTCATAAACAGTTTCGTAAGGACTTCATGACCTCTGGCATGCCATTCTCTGTTAGTTTTGTGGCACAGTATGTGATTTTTGACCGTCTATTCTGGCACTGAGAAAAAAATTGAAAAAGTTGCTTCCAGTTCAGAGAGGGGTTTTCATTTAATATTATTGGTCTTGTGATTTCTGTGGAGAAGTATCAGTTATAGAGCACAATCATTGAGATCAATAGTTCATTTTGCAAGTGGGAATGAGGAAATGATGTAATAAATGCAATGTAACTAGGAAAATCAAAGTTCAGCCAAGTGAATTTTCATACAGCATCAGGGCAAGTGTCTTAAAATATTCTCTTGCTCTATTTGCAATAAAAATCTTAAGATGGCTTAGGTCAGCGCTGGCTTATAACAGAATAATCTTATGATGCTGAAATTTCAACTTAGAGGATTTCTGATGTTTTTGTTTAAAAGATTGTGAAAGTGACACAGATTCTGAAACACGCGCAAGAATGCATGATCCCAGTAAAGATGACATGTCGTACCGCAGAGTTTCTTTGATTGAACCCAAGCCTGCTGCAGAGTTCAATCGTTTCTTACCAAGCAAAGCTAAACCACCAACATACATGCCAGCGCCCTTGCGGAAGAGAAGAACAGAGAAGAATGAGGATAACAGAAGAAGCTGGGCAAGTCCTGTGTTTACGGAGCCGGATGGAACATTTTCAAGGTATTTGTGTGGTGTTTAAATGTGTTAAATGTTGTCATTGTGGCAACTGTTAACTTATCGCTACAGAAGAGGCCTGGTGCAAGCATACCATTGTCAGTGGAGATCAGGGGAATAATGAGGGCATGTAATCTTCTCCTTCCTTCTGTGCAATTCTGTTCCCCTTCCTGTTTATGGTTTGATTTAACTATGCTTGCAGGTACAGCGCACCGGATCCGTTCCGGAACTCCGGTCAGATCCTGAGGTATTCGCAACCAGAGGTGCCTGCTCTGCACATGCGCGCAGTGCGGTGGAGTGCTTCTGTGCATGCGCGCATGGCGAAACCTGAAAAAATACTTCCGGGTTTGCTGCGTGCATAACCCGAGGATACGCAACCAGAGGTGTGCGTATCCAGAGGTACCGCTATACTACGTTCTTATTTGAAGCTATCCAGTGTTGCCTTTGCATTTCTCCTTTTCGGTTTCAAACTCTGTATACGACACAGATGTGTAATGTTACACAGTGGTTAAAAGAAACCGTGGAAAAGGAGGGATTTCGTTTGAGAGACAGAAGGTGAGGGGGCTCATGAGTCTTCAGTAGGCTTCTGATTTTTCCTTCTCCTAACCATGACACCACAACAACGATGTAGCCTTTATTAAAAGGTTGACACAGTGTTTTTATATTAAAAAAAAGAGGGTGCCCCTGAATTTCTGGTAGTTTTTTTTTAAAGCTTGCTAAATTGATGCGTTGTTTATTAAAATATGACACACTCTTTCTGCTTTCCCATGTGACTTTTAATATAACTTGCTAACTCATTTTGTAAGTTACAGATAGGTAGCCGTGTTGGTCTGCCATAGTCAAAACAAAACAAATTCCTTCCAGTAGCACCTTAAAGACCAACTAAGTCAGTTCTTGGTATGAGCTTTCGTGTGCATGCACACTGTATATCTGAAGAAGTGTGCATGCACACTGTGTATCTGAAGAAGTGTGCATGCACACGAAAGCTCATACCAAGAACTGACTTAGTTGGTCTTTAAGGTGCTACTGGAAGGAATTTGTTTTGTTTTCATTTTGTAAGGTAACTGAGAGTAAATATTCTGTTCATTTACTCAGATAATAAAATGAGTTTAACTTGAAGTTCATAGAAGAATTTTTTTCCATTCCCTCCTTCTATTTGAAGTCATCTTTGTCTCTCCCAAAGCCCCTTTGGAAGGTCTTCCTAAATAATGTGGGGTGGTACACAGGGTGCTGCTGGTAAATGGCAGAACTTCTCAAAATTGATCACCCAATACAAAATGATGTACAAAATATTTGTTTTGCCATTGGATTATTACTGCCCTCCAAGAATTTACATAGCATTGCCTTATGCTCTGATTGTAGTAGAGTTCGTGACCAGGCATACCAATTCTCATTCTGTAGCGTCATCCCTATTATGACTGATCTCAGCAGATGTGAAAGGATTCCTTTACCTTCCAATCAAAACAGCAGAGCAGAGAGTGGCTTTGCACATCTAGCTTCCCCACAGGTGACCTGCCAGTTTGATGGCAGTTCCTATTTGGAAGTTGAAAGGAAAGCTGACAGATGTTATTCAGGATGATTTGGCAAAGTGCAGGCTTTTGGTGAAAAAAGCTTTTGCTAGACCTGGATTTCTTTATGCCCAGCAAAATTATTCTTCCATGCTTGATGCTCAAGACATTGTACCACTGAACCATTACTCATAGTGCTGAAAGAGATGTGGTTAAAGGTGTTCTTCTCTGGGTTCTTATGATTTACTCCTAAACTATCAAAAAAATCTGTAAACACACTATTTGTGAATAGTGTATTCTGAAGCCAGAGTTTCTTGATCTGCCTGTACAGAAACTTAAACCACTTCCCATGTGTATGTGTGTGCTTTGACCAGTTTCCTAACATTTTTCTTTTGGTTATATGAAACAAAAATCTTCTGTTATAATGGCATTCTTGCATAGTTGCAGTGCTTTGATACTCAGAACTAATTTTGCTTCATTCACAAGTTTGTAATTTTTAGCCAAATATGTCATCTGTTCTGTATTCGACAACAAATTGTGTTTGAAAGTATAACTTGATTGGGTATTTTGTACAGTAACCAGAGAAGAGCTTTGCAGCGAGAGATGGAATGCAACACATCAGCTAACGTTCTTTCAGGCTTCTCCAACTATTTGGAGGAGGAGGATGAAGAAGAAAAGACAATGGGCACTCCAGACATCGAAACAGATGACCTTTATGTTCGCAAAATAAATGCTGCAGTGTCAAACCCCAAACTTTCCTCTCATAAGTTTCTTCCCAAGTCTTGGATTCCAGGGGAAGAATTGCAGTGGAAAAAAGCGAAAAGGATATCTTTTTCCAAGCAATGGTATAAGGATATTCAAGGATTCAGGTTTGTTGCCTTGCATGTTCTTTTTTCATCCAAGCAGACCTTTTTTTAAAAAAACACACACACATGCTTAAGTGGCTCAAATCACTGCACGATTTGAGTTGCGGCAGGGGGTGTGGAGTCTTCACTGGCTGTTGCCTGTGGAAACTGAACTGCTGTTCTATTCGATTTTTAAATGCAGCCTTTTCCTATCCCAGTTATTTTAAGCAGTGTATTCAAACAGATTACTGCATACCATTTTTGGGCCAGAACTTACATATTCCCTGTTTTTCCCTTTCTTCACTTACATACTACTGTGCAGTAAAAGTGCAGATTCTGAAGAGGATCTTGCAAGAGTCCAGGCAGAAAATGGCCTGAGTAACTTGGGTAACAGTTGCAGAGAAGACTCAAACGGCATTAAACAGACTGCGGAACGTGCTGCAAAATCAGTACTACAAGCTGCAGAAGAAAATGTTAACTGCTCCTCTGATCTACCAAGGTTGCTACAATTGCATGAACTATGCTGTCCTGTGTGTACGGAAACCTGCTGTTTGCTAAAAGTTAAAGTGAAAAGTTAATATGGATCGCTGCCTTTTGAACTTTCCCCCCTATGTCCATACATGTTGGCTTACTGAATTCACACTACTAAAGCAGAGTGGATTTTATTTTTGTGCTGGTCGATGCTCTTGTCTCCTCTGCAATGATTGCTATGCTTTGCTTCTACGCAGGAGTAAAAGTGTTGTCCTTTTAAAAATATGTTGGAGTCGTAACAAGCCACATTTCAATGTTGCAGTGTGCACCCCTTTTCAGTTGCAAAGTTTTTTTGCATCTTTTTGGTCTGCATTTCAGGCCTAGTTCTCACTGAGTTGGGAAACCTTTGAGCTCTAGCACTGAGGGCTAACTTGAATAAACGGTCCTTTTAAAAAAAAAAGCACCCCCAAATAGAAAACCTAACATATTAGTTTTATATGCCAGACACAGGTTTAGCACCTCAGTGAGAGCTAGGTCTCTGTTTCTACTAGTTAACGCAAGTTTTAATTTGTGTGTCTTTTTTATATCTCAGTCAGTTTTTATTTCTGCGGGCACTGCAAAAATATTCTGACGACTACCTGTCCTCTGAAACTAGAACCAAAATTGATCCTTCTTCAGGGCCTAGGCTCATAACATGCAGGAAAAAAAATTATTTTAGGCCTGGATGTGACCAAAGGGACAATGAAAATGGAGACAATTATCCAGATTTGGAAAATGATGATTTGTTTGTTCGTAAGACTGGTGCTTCCCATGTGAATCCGGTAATCCTCCAAGGTTTTCAGTATCTTAAGCAAGGTCCTCAGATAGAAGGAGAGATAGTTCTTCAACCCAGAGACGATGAAACTGTAATTCCAGATTTGGAAAAAGACGATTTGACAGTTCGCAAAGCTCAGTTTCAGAAGAAAGAAGTGCCCTTATCAGGGGCCCCAGACAGATACTGGCCTGCTCTCTTTCCGGATCCTTGGAGTCTTCCACCAGAAATCCAGGCCAAATTTCTTTGTTTGCTTGAGAAGACAACAACGAAGGATGAGAGACAAAGTGGTGGAAAGATCTTATCTCCTTCTTCACGGCAAAAGAAGGATGATATGTTGACCCGCAAGATCGAGCTGCTCAACGTAGGAGTCAATGTGCAGCCCATTAGTTTCTCTCCAGGAACATGCAGCAAAGAAGACATGGAAAAATGGGAGGCAATCAGAGAGGCCAGCAAAATCAGACACAAGAAAAGGCAAATGGTTGAAAGGTCAGCTCAAGGCCATGCATGGATTGTGCTTGTATCCAAAATATTCAGAAATGGGGTTTTTTTAAAGAGAGAACAAGGGACAGCAGCATCTTGCTTTCAACCATGCATGTCTTGGTGTGAAACTTCAGTCTGTGTCTTTGTATATTGTCCCATAAGTTGTCATGTTGGTTGTCAAGCTCATCAACAATACAAACCACATACTTCAGGAGTTTCAGGACTGTTTGATCACTGGACTAATGCAACCTTCACGAATATATTTATTTAAAGGATCAGAAATAAAAGTTTCTGCTTACAACAGATTCAACATAGCTGGTACTTCAAAGCATTTGTTTGCAGACATTCTTGGAAATGTGTGCATTTCAAGTTTAGGAGTGGCTAAATGGGTATAATAATTTTTTTCTCCTTGCTCTACTACTGTTTAAGGTGTTTATATTCTTGTATCAAAAACACATCTGTGGATGAACAGAAGCAAACGTACATGTGGATTGCTTCCCCTCTTTCATCCTCTTTCTCCGCAGTCAACGTCTATGTGACCTAAATAACCCCTTTAAAAAGGTAAAGGTAAAGGACCCCTGACAGTTAAGTCCAGTTGCGAACAACTCTGGAGTTGAGGTGCTCATCTCGCTTTATTGGCCGAGGGAGCTGACATTTGTCCGCAGACAGTTTTTCCAGGTCATGTGGCCCTTTAGGTATGCTCAAAGGTTGCTCACAGTGTGGAACAAAGATCTCATTCTGCAACCGCTGACCTTTCCCTGCAGTTTATACATAGTTTTGCTTCTAAATTGCTTCTGTCCCATTCTTGACTCAAAAAGAACTCCCAACTTAAAAGCACTTTGTGGAGCAATTAGGAGTGTGAATTTAGATAGATAGATAGATAGATAGATAGATAGATAGATAGATAGATAGATATAGATAGATGATAGATATTTAGTAATCCCACTAAAATATTAACAAGTAACTCTGTCCCAATCCAGCCACTGAAATCTAGCCCTAATGTGGGAGGACTTTACAACCTGTTCAGAAGATGTTTGGATACTAGTGAGCATAATTTGCGGTTGTTGACAACACCTATCTTCATGAAGAAACAGTCCTGGGTCAATCTTAATGAGGTTTCTTATATTCACCTGGTAAAGTGTTTTCCATCTTGAAATACCCTCATCCATTTCATTCTACATGGAGCATTCATTAGTCCTTCAGCAAACTTTGTATGTTGTTGTTTTTTTGTCCGCTGAGTAGTTCTAGAGCACCAATTATGCATGTTTCATTGGAAAGTATAACTGCAAGCTGGTTGCATACTTAAGCTTAACACAGTTAACAAATTTTAAGGAACAATTAGAATGAAACATGCGAGGCACCTTACATTCTCTCTGAATCTCCCTGCCGCCTTTTAGTTATCCAAGAGCTGTGCTCTGTAAATGGCTCAAAAAGGCATGGGCTGAATCTTTGCCCTAACATATTACTCTGTGACTGTTTTAAATAGTTATGCAATGATTATATAAACAACGACTAGATACAAATCAGAGCTGTAACTGTGGCTGTATTTAATGTGTTAAGCTTCTGATATGTCTTCTGTGTGTTTGATAGATTAAGATGTGCAATGCAAGATTTTTTTGGTGGGGGGTGGGGAACCCATTCATATTTGCATTTTTGAGATTAAGGAAAGTTTCTAGGTATGCACATTTTGTGGTCCATACTAAACCACAAAGAAAAAAGCAGGTGTAAGTATTTGTGTCGGCATTTGAATCTGAGAGTTTAAATTATTCTCAAAGTTCAGCCTAATATCTGAATTTTGATATTGCAATAGGGTTTTCATATTCACATTACTTTAGCAACTTGTTCATTGTTCTAGTTCATATGTTCTACATAATATTGTTG
Source organism: Podarcis erhardii (assembly GCF_964252035.2). Taxonomy (NCBI): domain Eukaryota; kingdom Metazoa; phylum Chordata; class Lepidosauria; order Squamata; family Lacertidae; genus Podarcis; species Podarcis erhardii. The sequence continues at coordinate 97,790,408 of NC_138508.1, read as the reverse complement.
GCCTTTTTTTACATATGGTGAAAATGGAATGGGTAGTATGAACTTGTTTTGGTTTTCTGATTTCCCCCTCAGGCTGTTTCAAAAGATTACTGATGAGCATGGGTAAGTTTAATGAGAAAAGCATGGCAGAGCATAAAGATTCCAACATAATGCAATGGATTAACCATGCAGCTTATGCATTTGCAGCACTGGCTAAAGACTTGTGCTTTGAGGCAAAATGTGCATGATGCTTCATTCTTGAGTGCTTAATTGGTTTGTACCGCAGTTTCTGGGATTCATTTAAGGCAGTGGCAGGAAATGTGGCCCTCTCAGATGTTGCTCGACTTCCGCCTTCCATCAGCCCCAATCCCTAGCAAGTATGGCCAATGGTCAAGGATGATGGGAGTTCAAGTCCTGCAACATCTGGAATGGCCACTAGTTCCTCTACCCCTCGTCTAGGAGGAACTCTGAATGGCAAAGGTTTTGCATGTATGGAGGAAAAGAAAATGAGCAGTTATAGTCTAGCAGCTTCTTAAAACAAGTTGGGAATGTTTCATTGCTTGAAGCCTAGCATGTGGCGCACTTCGGATAGAGTATGTTTGAATACTGTTTATGCAATCCACACTTCCCGCAAGTAGCTCCTTAAACTAAATGAAAACTGACTTTCCGCCAGAAACTTTGATGACCAGCAACTTTTCTGAACCGATAACTTGTGCCTGAGAATGGGAAGTACCAGCAGCTGTGCCAGGAAATTTTCACAAGCAGTTTGACGGTGGTGTTTATAAGTATTTGTAGGCATCAGCCTCTTTGTACACAACCCCCCTTTTGGCCTTGGAGAAGATTTAGTTCGTTTGACAGAAAGAGAGCTTAAACAAGAAATATTGTGAGGCATCTAAGTGGTAAATATTCACACCAGGGAAAGGATTTTCATCTTTTAATGAGATAAATGGTAAAATTGGTATCCTTTAATAATACATTTTTTTCCCCACTATTTGGGTTTTTCCTGTGCCATGCACCTAGAGAGTTTCTAAAACTGGGGAAATTATTTCACAAATGTTGACTACTAACAGCAAAGCCAGATATGATGAAATTAAAGTGCTTCTGGCACCAAACACAGCAAGCACACACTTTCATTTCTTCCACAACATATAGGAAAAATTATATAATGTGAGATTATGGTGTCCTGGCTTTCCCTAGCATTGGTGCACACCAGGGAAATTCGTAATACAGTCGTACCTTGGATCCTGAATGCCCTGGAACTTGGAAGTTTTGGCTCCCGAACACCGCAGACCCAGAAGTGATTGTTCTGATTTGCGAATGTTCTTTGGAACCTGAACGTCTGACAAAGCTTCTGCAGCTTCTGATTGGCTGCAGGAGCTTCCTGCAGCCAGTCAGAAGCCACAGTTTGGTTTTCAAACATTTTGGAAGTTGAATGGACTTCCGGAATGGATTATGTTCGACTTCCAAGGTACGACTGTACTTTTAGACTAAGATGTGAGACATTGTACTACATCTGATAGGGTGGGTGTGGGAGTGAGGTACATGATGACTACTCACCCCCCCCCAAAAAAACACAACAACCATGGCCACATTTTATAGTTATGTGTAGTTTGGCAATGAAACTAAATGTGAGAGTCATTGAAGAGGGCAACTGCACTAACATAGCTATAAAATGTGGACTTCCAGGATTCAGGTATTCTTAGATAATGTTTTATGGTTGTTAGTCTTCTTAAAATCTCTAAGCGCCCCTTCTCATTTGGGGTGATGAGAATTCCAATAAGCTGGGTTCTAGCCACCAATTGCCCAGGAAGACAAGGAAGCATGTGATAGAATTCTGGGATAGCTCTGTGTCCCTTAGGCTCCTCTTCCAGTTCTTTCCCTGACTTCACCCAGGATAGAGCTTCCCCCGTATGACTTCTCTTCAGCATATTTTGTAATTATTATTCCTTCTTAGTTATTTTTCCTTTTTAGTCTCTCATTCCTCCCGCCCCCCAATTCTCAGAGGAAAGAAAAGACCTTTGTATTGTCTATGAACTTTGTCTCTTCTGTTTGCCTAGCCTCCCTTCCGCACAGCTCCCTCTGGAAGGACAGCAAAAGCTTCAACAAAAAACAACAACACTTGAGGGATTTTGGGGAGGGAGGAATACAACACTTTTGTTGCCACCACCGAGGGGCCTTTGTGCAAGCAGTGCCACCAGTATCTAAAGACCACCGATTAGCAGCATCCCTGCCCATTTCACACCACTCCCAGCCAACAGAAATTTTTCTCATCTGGGGCAGCATTTCTCAGGACACAGTGGTCCATAATCCTCTTTATGCTTATGAGGGTTGCTGTGAGAAAACTTGCAACAGAAGGCCTTAAAAGAGAAGACATTCACACATTGACCGTCACCCACCGTTATGATGCAGAAGGGGCCTATGATGAGGGAGAGGGTCCCCTTCAGTTGAGTGTGGAGTCCTCAGTGTTTTTCCCATAAGGCACCATCTTACAGGCCAGTTACTATTTTTGTACACAAAAGCACCTTCATTGTGCCCTCCTGTCCCCCAAGGGAAGCTTCCAGTTTAGCATTTTCTTCCCTCCTCCTAGAGGAATGAATGATCAGAAACATTAAGCAGCCAGACCTGGCAGATATCTCTGCTCGGCTGTTTCACCAGAGCAGAGAAGGGACATCTCAAAACCTCTTAAGATCCTCCCAGGTTGGCCACCATATCAAAAACACCCATCCAAACAGCCCCTTGGCTCCACCCCTTGCTCATCAGAAGGTACTCAGCAAAGCTGTACAGTCTCTCGTGACCTTACAGCCTCATTCCAGTTGTTTGCCTTCCAAAAGGAATGAGGAAAACAAAGGCCATGTAGCACTGCTCTTGTACCCTCTACACATGGAGTGATTGCAATTCCCATGAGTATCCCGGCAAAGAAAGAAGAGGGAAGCTGTTTTCCTGAGGAATTCCCCCGTCTAGTCTTTTCATAATGAGGATTCCATGCCTTTACCATCTAAGTCTTATCTCCATCCTAGATTTACAATCTGAAACTCCAGAAGCTTTTCAGCCAGTTCCCTGAGCATCTGTTTTTACTGAATCCAAGCCAACTCTTCTTTGTTGTTGTTGTTCATTTTTTCCCTAATATGATTGATCAGGAATGGGCAAATAGCTTACAAAGGGAAAAGGTTATTAGCTTACCTCAAAAGCACTATAAATTACCTCACAAATTTATGGATACCCTTAAAACCTCAGTAGTAGAGACTTCACTGCCAGCACTGCTATTGAGCTCTGTTATTCTCTGGAGTAACGATTCTCTTGAAAGGGGCCATGGAGATGGGGAATAGCTCTTGAAAAGAGTCACGATGCCTCTGCCTTACTCCTCCAAATCACCACAACTTTTTGACAGAGCTACAAGAGCTGGCATACCTCTTGCCTGATGCAAGGACTCGGATGACACAACCCTTCAAACGAGCTCTACCAGAATTGGCCTTGTTAAAATCTATAAGAACAGAGGTGGCTACTATCTCTGGAAGGGTTCCCCCCCCCATAACTATAACAGCTCACAGAGTATCTGAATTGGAAGCCTTCTTTGTGAGAGACAGTGTGTGTAACTTCCACAACGATAGTCAGATGAATCCAGCATTTATTCCAAAGGTCAGCTTGTTCTTATACAAAGAACAAGAACTGATCCTACCACCTTTTTTGTCTCCAACTCTCTCATCCAAGGCAGAGGATTTGACCTCCATCAAGCTTAGTCAGATGGATCAATTCCCTGTTGGTCTCTTTCAACCCTATATCTTTAGGTAAGAAAGTATCTAGTGCGACCTTGGTCATAGGCTTAATCCTGCACCTTTCTAGCCTGTAACACTAAACATTTAACAAAACCTTGCTGCATCTCATCACACTATACAAGAGTAGCTTTACCAACAAATGCCCTATTTGTGAAGATCTGCAGGGCCACCTCATCAAAGTCTTTCTCCACAGTAAATCTTTCCCACTAGTCCTTTTTTTACATCCTGACCCACCTGAGTATCAACTTAGCATACTTTCTTATGAGAGAAAGATCAAATATTTAAAAAGTGAATCCACCATTTTTCTCTTGTCTTGACACAGTAGTGTATATACTATATACTGTATATACTATTTGCTTTCGTAGATTTTCACGGGTACAGGAATGCAGGTTTTGGTGTCCTCGGGTGTCTTCCCGTGTAAAAGTTGGGGTGTCTAGGCGACGTTTCGACGAGGTCTCACTCGTCATCTTCAGGCTGGTGCTTTCGGCTTCTTGTTACTGGAACAGAGCAGGATCTCAGTGTTTGAGTTCCTATAAATACTGTAGAGGGGGTGTGGTGTATAGCCTCCAATGTTCTGGGCAGAGAGGAAGTTCCCAGGCTAGTGTGCCTTTTCTTCTTTTGTTCCTTAATTACTTGAGAGATATCTTGAGTGATTTCTTGAGTGATATCCTGAGTACCACTTAGGTGGGTCATTAGGTGTGGATTAGTTGTTAAAGTCTTTGTGTCTTGACCTCTTGAACTTTGTGAAGAGTTTTCCTGAGAAGATGGCTGTACTGTACTTAGTTGTGCTCTGGCTTGGCTTCGTGTATAGGGGCGAGCTGTGGTTTTGTGGCTTGTGTCAGCCAGATCTGTGTAGGGATTGCAGGGGGGTGCAGCATCCAGAGGTGCCACCATGGATTGGCTACTGGATGGTGTCTGTAATTCATCTGTGGAGAGGGTCTGGGTTTGGGTCTGGTGTGGTTGATTGGTGTTGGCGTTCTGTGTGCCTCTGGATCTGGTGTCAGTTTTTGTGGGGAGGGCTAATTTCCAGATGTCTGGCAAGCGGGATGTGTCGTCACGCTTGTTCATGTTGTGAGGGTGTTTCTCTATCTCGATGGCTTCCATGATTATTCTCTTGTGGTGATGTTCCGTGTTAAAGAGCAATTTGGAATCTGCAAAATTAATTTCGTGTCCTGTTTCTTTCATGTGTTGGAAAAGAGAGGAAGTTTTTTCTTCTTTTTTGACGGCATTCTTGTGTTCTGCGATACGTGCATTTATTCGTCTGTTTGTTTGTCCAATGTACCCAGCCACGTACATTGGCTGCCCAGCCACGTACATTGCCCAGCCACGTACATTGGACAAACAAACAGACGAATAAATGCACGTATCGCAGAACACAAGAATGCCGTCAAAAAAGAAGAAAAAACTTCCTCTCTTTTCCAACACATGAAAGAAACAGGACACGAAATTAATTTTGCAGATTCCAAATTGCTCTTTAACACGGAACATCACCACAAGAGAATAATCATGGAAGCCATCGAGATAGAGAAACACCCTCACAACATGAACAAGCGTGACGACACATCCCGCTTGCCAGACATCTGGAAATTAGCCCTCCCCACAAAAACTGACACCAGATCCAGAGGCACACAGAACGCCAACACCAATCAACCACACCAGACCCAAACCCAGACCCTCTCCACAGATGAATTACAGACACCATCCAGTAGCCAATCCATGGTGGCACCTCCGGATGCTGCACCCCCCTGCAATCCCTACACAGATCTGGCTGACACAAGCCACAAAACCACAGCTCGCCCCTATACACGAAGCCAAGCCAGAGCACAACTAAGTACAGTACAGCCATCTTCTCAGGAAAACTCTTCACAAAGTTCAAGAGGTCAAGACACAAAGACTTTAACAACTAATCCACACCTAATGACCCACCTAAGTGGTACTCAGGATATCACTCAAGAAATCACTCAAGATATCTCTCAAGTAATTAAGGAACAAAAGAAGAAAAGGCACACTAGCCTGGGAACTTCCTCTCTGCCCAGAACATTGGAGGCTATACACCACACCCCCTCTACAGTATTTATAGGAACTCAAACACTGAGATCCTGCTCTGTTCCAGTAACAAGAAGCCGAAAGCACCAGCCTGAAGATGACGAGTGAGACCTCGTCGAAACGTCGCCTAGACACCCCAACTTTTACACGGGAAGACACCCGAGGACACCAAAACCTATATACTATTTCTGTATATACTATTTCTGTCTCAAGCTTTGCCGTGGGACAGAACTAGACAAGGTTTTCTCTGCTTTCTTGGGAAATTGGTGGCTATAACTCAGCATTCTGGATGCCTCATTCATCCCAACTGGAAAGAATATTCGCAATGAGTAACAAACATTCCTTTCTAGCTATTATTTATCAGACAATCCACAACATAAAGCAAGCTATGAGAGAGAGAGAGAGAGAGAGAGAGAGAGAGGAGAAGATGATACCTTCCATTGTCCCTGAACCCAGTCCCAAAGAAAAATACGCTTTGCACAGCAGTATTTTGAACTATATTCTTACTGTTTGTATGGGATTGTAGTCGTGGCAGACAGCTTTTGCAAACAATATTTTTGTTGGAAAAGCAGGATGAAACAAATATTTGCAAACACTTATATGAGCAGATACCCTAACAACACTAAACTAATGAAAAATACAGAGCATGATTGCTACTGAAATGCTGCTTAAATGAAAGCTCTGGCGTTTACTTTAGATAATGCTATCAGATTAAATGCATGTAAGTTGCCTTTGTTTGGGAGCTGAATGCTGCAGTGTAGAATACAATGTGCATGAGCGTTTTGTGACTTTATTTCAATCTTGTCTAATGTCTCTCGTGGCTTTTTGGCAATGACCTTTGGAAATGGACTAGATTTGTAGTAAGTATTCAGATAACTCCACAATAAGTGGTTATATGCTGCCAAAATCAGCAAGGGTATGAAAGAGTACTAAAGACTTAGCTGGAATTTCCATTCCTTAACAGAGGTTGCATGTAATATATTTAGGTCTTCTGTTGCTTTAACCAAGTTAATAGTTGTAAAGTTGTTTGACTTCCTGGGGAAACTTTTGCCTTGAGTAATTTCTCCCCCCTGTAAAAACCATTGACTTGTAACAAACATTGTAAACATTTAAAAGTGCAAATACATTAGATTTTTAAGCCTTTTTAAACTTCATTCAGTAACTGGGGTGCAGTCAATGTTTCTATTATTTCATACAGTGTGATCCTAAGTATGTTTACAGAGTAGTAAATCCCACTTGATTTAATGGGACTTGCTCCCCAGTGTGTGTTGTTCAGAGTACAAGCATAATATTTAACTTCCAGCTTCATCAGCCAATATTGGGCTTTATGGTCTAGCCCTCTGTAAGCAGTAAAAGAGGGAGACATTGTTTGTGATGACAGCAGGAAATGATTTGCTGTTAAAGTGACATCACATAAACAAAACATTCCTAGTTCTAAAGTATATTATGAATATCAGAGCGTACCGTGGCATATTCCTGTCAAGTTAAAAAATCCTCTCTTAAATGGTCATTTAATATAAACATCTGAGCACCAACAATATAAAAGTATAATTTCAAGTAGTCACTTGCTGTTTTTAGTGCAGTTTGGTTTATTGAATGGATAGTTTAGCTCCCTCTCCAAAGTAATTGTTACTCCAAATTAAGGCCATTTGAAACTTAAACATAATGATGTGTTGACTCCTAGGAGCAAATCCTTGAATGATGTCAGTGCAGATGAGCTCCAGACGATCCGTCAGTTGCGTTATGAGGAGCTTCAGAGAATAAGGTCTCAGCTACAAGAACAAGATGAACAATGGCAAGACGTAAGTACTGTCACACAGCACCCCAATCTCCACGAGCAGAGCGAGATTCCAGGGGTTTCAGGAGCTTTCACCAGGGTCTGTGTTTCCTTTTGGAAAAAGAGGCACAGTGGAGACTACAGTGTCTTTATGATAGACCAGGCTTCCTCAACCTCGGCCCTCCAGATGTTTTTGGCCTACAACTCCCATGATCCCTAGCTAGCAGGACCGGTGGTCAGGGAAGACGAGAATTATAGTCTCAAAACATCTGAGGTTGAGTTAGCCAGTGATAGATGGTTTAATTGCACATATACATAACCTATGCCTGCTGTGGAGGGGGTTCTGAGCATTACATTCCAAGCGGTGCCAGCTTCTTCCAAAAGCAGCAGTGTCCCTGCTCTGCTGCTTACCTTTCCCTGAGAATGGTCACATCCCACCTGCTCTAGCCTTGCTAACCCAAGCCTTGCTCTTTTGTAATGCACAAATAGTCCCTACTCCTCTGTATTCTCACACCTAGGTCTTCAATCCTTTGACCCCCAGGCTCTCACCTTGAAGGAAATTAGGCTGTCTCTTTTGAACCCAGGTTGACACCACAGGATTAAGGGTGTCTGGCACATGGTCCAGCACACAGGGTTTGATTTAGATGGGCCCTCACACTTGCTAATTAAAAGATTAACAGGGACTATTTATTACGCATCTTAAATACACACCCGGATTTATCTTAAACACACTTGAGTCAAGCTATCTCCTCCAAGGAAATTAGCTATGATACTCTCTAACCTTAACCTATAAATCTATAACCTATAAACCCCCTAACTTATAAATATATAACAGCATGTTGAAGATGCACTTCAAATCCTGCAGCATAAAGATCCTTCAACAGTCAAAGGGAAGCAAAAAGTGGGTGGTACCAATTAGAATTCAGTGCTCCCTACTTTCAGGTAAAATGCACAGTCACTTTGCAAATAGTCTAATTCAGGCCTAAAATTAAAAAAAGAAATAGGTGGGCACAGGAAGAGGTAAGCACTCCACTCACTCCCATTTATTCTGCCTTCAAATCTCTGCCCCCTTGCCTTTAATTTGGGAGGGGTGTGGCAATTCCAAAGATCCAGATTCATTTTCTGGGCACAGAGCCTTGGGGGCACCACAGGGGGCGCTGCAACTATGATGTAGAATGGAAGGTAAGAGGCAGGGGGCACCGAATTTGGCTTGGGAAAAGGACGCTGCTGAAATTTAAGAAATCAAGGTCCACCACTGGTCATGATTATGAACAGTTATTCAGTTTTAAGTCATGAGGAATCTAGGGTTCGTGGCCACTTCAAGATAGCACAGGACAAGAATCTGTATACCTCTCCTTGAGGAAAAGGGAGAGGAATTATATTTTCTCTTGCAGCTCTTTTGTCTTGCACTACAAGATGAAGGGCTGCAAATGGCAAAAACTGACTGTAGGGACGGCACTGTTGTCCGTGGGACAAAAGCAGGGGAATTCAATTCCCGGCCTTGATGGTTTTCAAGAGGAGCCAAGAGGCTGTTAAATCGGAATGCCTCATGCAGGTACCCAAGGTACATTTTGGGATGGACCATTTTTCCAGACAACTGTCATTCGCGTAATTAAAAAGAGCCTGTATTTCTATACTGTATCTAACAGGAAACAATAAAAAATACTGTCCTAAACTGTTCTGACGAGCTAAATATAAAATACACACTTGTGTTCCTGTTTTGTTTGAACAAAAGTATCTTTAAAATTAGACCTCCATTGACTGTTGCTGTGAAAGGGAAGAGCAAATATTTACACTGACAAATTTGCTTTTGAGACAGTGTACTTCCTTTTCCCTCGCAAAGTCTTTATGCTTTTAAACATGAGACTACTATCTTCTTCATCTGAACAGAAGACAGCCACTGCCCAGCTCTTTTAGAGACAATTTTGCAGGAAGATACTTGAGAATGCAGGAACACTAGACATGTAGAGTGAAATTAGAGCGCCTGAACATCCAGTCAGAATGAGCACTCTTGGATAGGTAATGAGATCCGTGAGCATTCACAGTAGTAGCTCTTGTAGCAAATGCAGTGTTCATTTGCCTGATTTGTACTCAGGATTTGGCAAAATGGAAAAGCCGTCGTAAGAGCCACACTTCTGATTTGCAAAAGAAAAAGGAGGAGAGAGAAGAAATTGAGCGGAGAACTTCTGAGAGTTCCGAAAGACGCGGCAAATCTCTGAGAGAAATGCAGAGGGACAGGTAACGTTGGCAAACAATATTTAGCATTTCGAACAGCTCCGTCTGCTTATTTAGAAGTAGGTTGCACAGAGTTTAAATGACTTCCTTTGTAAAAAGGGTTATTAGGATGGAGCCAAAAACCTTTTCAACACTCAAGTGTGACTACTTTATTTCAGTCTTCAGCTTTTCCTCCATGGTTACTGATTCCTCCAGTACTTAAGAAGTGATTAAGATGTTTTCTGCTAATAAAATGATTTTCACTGTATGTTAATCACTTTAGTAGATTTTTTTTTTTTTTAAGGAGTGAATAATTAAGTTCTAGTTTAAGTTTAAATTTATGGATCCCTTTTCAATCCTATTGCCTTTTCAAACTAAAATGATTAGTAGAATTTGCACCCAGATCCTAAAACTATTTGTGTGAAGTTAGACCCTTTGATTGCATTGTGACTTGCCTCTGACTAAGTATGCCTGCTGTAAGAGTATTTGTGGTTGTGCTTTTAGCTGATAGGGTGAGGTCTTTCTAGAATCTAGATTATTAAAAAAAATCTGATATTTGTCTATCTGAGCTATTCTTGGTACAATACGACAAAGGCTTCTGCATGTCTTTGTCCTAGCTCAGCTATGGAGTGAATAGTTCCCAGTGGAATCGGAAGCAAATGAAAGCCTTTATTAAGCCTTCATTAAGCCATAACAAATAAAATGGCAACTGAGAGATGCCCATATTGAAATATCTCTAGTTTTTTTAAATAAAACCCTTTATTTGAAAAGCCTACATTGAACCACAATAAAACATACAAGCTGCAGTACATGATCACAGCATAATCCTGAGAGTAAGTTTCAGTGAACTCAGTATTACAGGATTGCACTATATATTGGGCACCCAGCCATAAGAAATGTCTTCCTAAATGTGCCAAAGAGAAGGTTATTTGTGGAAACACCTAACATTCTGAAAATATACATAGTACTATATGTAAAAAGAGAGAGAGAGAATTGTGATCTCTTTTTAGGAGTGCACGGATTAAGCTTGTATAATAGCCACAAACCTTTCCACTGTTCTGTCTTCACTTCAGAGTACACCTAATAGCGAAATGATGACTGAAATCCCACCTGTTCTTTATGTCACTGATGTCGTAATGCACTTTTCCCCCCCTTAGGGAGGGCAGAGATCAAGGGCTCTATAGCAGCGCTGAGCATCGAGCGGAAAACAGGCGAATGTATTTGTCAAACGACGATGTGTTTAGTGGAGAGCAAATTCCTTCAAGGCCTTCAAAAGAGCACCTTGTTGAAAACGATGCTGCCGGCTCCTTGAAGAGCGAAGAAAACAGTCAAGAGAGCAATAAAGGAACGGAAAGCTATGCAAGAATCGAATCTCAAGCTCCACCTAAGAGTGTAGCAGAAGAAAAGCACCAGCCCCCTTTGTCAACATATCATTCAGTAAATGCACCAATTGGGCCAGCTCGGGTGTCAGCTTCTCTCCCAAGAAGTTACCAGAAAACCGATACTGCCAGACTAACGTCTGTGGTTACACCTAGGCCCTTTGGTGTCCATTCGAGAGGAATCTCATCACTTCCTAGGTCATTTACGGTAAAAAAACAAACCATCTTCCTAATTTCTCTGTGGGTAATTCTTCTGAATAAGCTCAAAGGAGCTTTCACTTGCCCCCTACCATGTAGAAATGATTAAAAATGTGTTGCAATAACAATGAGTAGTTACTTGGTCTAGTGCCTAAGACATATAGACAGATGTTTCTTTTAAACTAATATTGTGGGGAAAATGATATTAAATTGTTTTACCTCATAGAGACTTGCAACAGACAATCAAGTTGCTGCTAAAGGAGAACACAGCAGTAAATGCATTTTGTGCTGTTTCTTTTCAGTGGATCTGTGTCTCTGTTACGTCAGGCTACCCCAACTCATGATTTTAAAGGGTTTAATTTAATTACCTTCATATATTGCAGCACAGGCAGTTTATTCCTTGAATATTTTGCTCTGACCAAAGGTATATAATTTTTACTTTTTGAAAGCTACTTGAATAGTGATGATGCCAGTCAATAGCGGGCAGAGGGCCTGAGAGAACATGAGGAAGAAGGCAAACATTTAGGGCGACATGTTGAAACCAATTGTAAATAATAATCTTTTTTTTACAAAAAACCCCACAAACTACTGCCTCCTTTCCTAGATGGATGACGCCCCAAAATATAATGGAGAAGTAGATGTGTCCAAGAGAACTCAGTATGCATTCACCAGCAATTCACTTTCTAAGCCAGAAGCTGGACAAAGCCAATCTATAAGTGACCTAAGAAGTGCTGAGGACAAGACTTGGACAAGATACTCATCTGCTGAGGACAAGACAAAGACAAGACAATCGCCTACAGAGAATGCTGCCATTGCGAGTGAAGGTGCAGATGTTAATCACTTGGGCCCTAAATCAGAGCATCATACTACCCATGACTCAATTGCAGCTGGATCTTCAGCAGCAGAACAAACAAGCCATCCAGAGACTGAGGCTTCAAGAGCACAAGTGAGTATGGAGAGATGCTAGCATTTACACATTGTGATGCTTTGTTGGATGTTGTCGTTGTGCTAGGGGCAGTGGGCACAGGAGGGTATGCGTGGTCTCTGTCCAAGGTGAACTGTAATTTTACATTTGGCAGGTGAGACTAGGATAGGAGGAAGTTCTTTCAGATACAGAACGGAAAATATGGCAGCAACATTGGCTAGGGCAGTTCAAGAGAGATTTAGCCTGATAAGTAGAGTTATTTAGATTCAACACACAAACAATGCATGCTAGTAAATTTACCTGCTAGTAAATCCCTTCCAGAAAAGTTAGAATAGTGGCTTGGGGGAGTAGGGCCATGTCAATCATTTCCATGAGGATTTTGGATTTTTGCAGGTGTAGAAATAATTTCTAGAAGTAGTATGGCAGCAAATTAAAGATAATGGTCCATATTTTCTAAATTAAGGAACTCATCTGTTGGTGTTTAATCTTTGATCCTTGTGTTAAATTTGTAGCTGGTTTAGTTGTGCTTTTTAGTGGTGTTAGTACTGTTTTCGTAAGTCGCTTGCAAGATACAAGGCAGGAAGGGCAAGCTGCAAGTGTTTCAACTGAACCTGCACAAAAAAGATTGAGGTGGCATTAGCAAGGCAGCATAATGAAATTCTTAGGGCAAATAATAGATAAACAATAACTGAAACTGTCGTGTTTGTGTTGAAGCCTGAATTACTGAAGGAAACAGTAGGTTCATTCATCTTCCCAAGACACATTGCAGATCTAATTGATGTCCTGACGGATGTGGGCCTGAAATTATTTTCCAGTTTGTAATATAAACATGCAATTGTTGGGCGGCTTGTTCTGCTACTTCTGCATTCACAATTATTTGCAACACTTTAACCAGGTGTTGCGGATTATCTGACTTTTCCCCTGCAGTCAGTTTAATAATATAGTACATTTCCATCCTGGAAGGGCAAAGAGATTAGCTTTGAACATTTGTTTATAAACTTGCTAAGTATTGTTCACCTTCCATTTTTATTTTTCTCATTCTTGCTACTCCCAGCTCATGAACTGTTCAGCTAAACTTTGAAGTGAATCTCCTTCCATCATTCTCTTTTCAAACTGTTTCTGCAAATGCTGACATCTTGATCCCCAGACTAAATAAGCAGATGTGCATGGGAGAAGGTGTCTGAGCTTGTGTGCTGTTTGATGGTGTCTTCCTAACTGTTCCCATTGGTAAAAGAAAACTGAACAGCTGTAGGGTTACCATATTTCAAAAAGTAAAAACCAGGACACCCCAATTTTTTTGTAGATAAACTTGAGCTTCTTGTACAAGAAGGCCAAAAAACCCACACTTTTTCGATTGACTTGCCTAAGATCCATGACAGAGGCCACCTTTCAGAAATTCCCCTAGATGTCAATTCCACCTTTGAAATCCTGGTAATGTCCGGGGAAATCCGGACGTATGGCAGCCCAAACACCAGAATGTCTCTTCATTCATGGCAAATGCTATGGCACAAACATCACTTGGGTGTATAATTCTTCTGAGCTTGAACTTGCCCCACTGCTATGGGTTTGCAGTCTTGCAAGTTACGAAAGTGATTTAATTCCAGCTTCAGAAACTAGAGCTTTTTTAATGATACTGACAGAAGCTGTTGTGTCCCCATCATTCCTCACTTAGAAATGTAAAATTAGTGTCAGCAGCCAGAACTTTGGTACCCTTGTATCTTGCAACACTTAATGACTATCCACTTAGTGAGTAGCATTCCTTACTTTCCTTATAAGTATTATTTATCTTAGAGCAAGGAAATGTTAATTAGACCCTGGGATGTGATCCATGAAGTGACTTTCCCAGACAGTTGTCTAATCCCTAGGTGTGGCTTTTTAAAAAAGTGTTTTCATTTCAACCCATATCTTAAAACAAATCTTAACGCAACCCTTTTCTAACTTTTCTAACATTTTTTTCTTACAATTGATTGTCATTTGGGAAGCCAAATAATAGGTTTCCAAATCAGCGTAATTCATTTTGCAATTCTAAGCATCTGAAATATGTATCCCAACTAGTACAATAAATGCAGGTATAATGAAAGGGGAGAAGCACTGACAACAGATAGTAGAGTCTTGAGTGAGACATATCCTGGTGATTCAGATCACACCCACACTATGCATTTAAAGAAACATGGGAACTGTAGTTCATTAAGAGTGCTGCGAATTGCCGCTCTGGGATGGGTGAACTACAGGTCTCAGGATTCTTTGTAGGAAGCCATGTGCTTTAAATGTTTGGTGTGGATGTGACTTCAAAGATGGGGAAGCCTAGCCTCTGTGCATTTCCCCTTTACCCCACATATTTAGTACAGCCTCCTTGGGTCAGACAAAAGATCTCTCTGAGCCAACATCCTGTTCCCCACAGTGACCAGCTAGATGCCTCTGGGAAGGCCATGTGAAGGCAACAGCCCTCTCCTTTTGTTTCGAACAAACATTTATTCCCAGTCAACTTATTCTGAAAGTTGCAAGGAGATTGTTGATTGCCTATTTAGCTGCTGAAATGCAGGTACAGTTTGAATAAAAGGCAATAATTCTTTTGTGCTTGAGCCTCTGGGAAGCAGAAATTTGAGCCTGGGTGCAATTCAATGCACTAAATAATACCCCAAGACTGGAATTGTTTCTGCTGCTTAGACAAAGATAGCACACATTGATTGGGGGAGCTTGCATTTAAATGCATTCAGTGAGATTTAGAAATCAGACTACACTTTATGGCAAGGGTTTACTCTTACCTTAAATGTTTCCACTTGATTATATTTATCTTCTCCCAACCTGTAACATCAACACCCTTTTCCCTTAAGGTAGAGGTGGGGACCCTCCAGGTATTGCTGGGCTCCCACCATCCCTGGCCATCAGCCACGCTAGCTGGGAATGATGTCAGTGGTAGTTTGACAACATCTGGAGGGCTGAAGGCTCCCCCATCCCTGCCTTAAAGCTTTTCCATTCAGGCTTGCTCTCTGTTGGCTGTGAATATGTTTATCCATTTCACCATTGCCATTGTGCTTTAATGCCACCTTTAGGATTGGCCAGGAGAGGAATCCATGTAAATAAGTGGGTGGGTTACCTTTTGCAGCCCAAGGGCCACATTGCCTCATGGGCAGCCTTCTGGGGGCCACATGCCTGTAGTGGATATGTAGCCAGCCAGAGGCAAAAGCAGCAGGTGTTGCTCTTCCATTTCGTACAGTAAGGGTACATTGCAGCCACAGAAAAGACTCAGGTTTGTACAAGACTGTCTTGCCAGAGTGGTGCATGCTCTAGTTATCTTCTGCTTGGACTCCTCCAATGCACTCTATGTGGGGCTACCTTTGAAGGTGACTCGGAAACCGCAATTAATCCAGAATGCTAGACTAGTGACTGGGAGCAGCTGCCGAGACCATATAACACCGGTCCTGAAATATCTTCATTGGCTCCCAGTATGTTTCCAAGCACAATTCAAAGTGCTGGTGCTGACCTTTAAAGCCCTAAATGGCCTCGGTCCAGTATATCTGAAGGAGCGTCTCCATCGCCATCATCCAGCCCGGACACTGAGGTCCAGCGGCGAGGGCCTTCTGGCGGTTCCCTAGGTTCAAGAAGTGAGGTTACAGGGAACCAGGCAGAGGGCCTTCTCAGTAGTGGTGCCTGCCCTGTGGAACGCCCCCCCCCCCCAGCTGATGTCAAGGCAATAAACAACTATTTTACTTTTAAAAGGCAACTGAAGGCGGCCCTGTTTAGGGAAGTTTTTAATGTCTGACACTGTATTATTTTTAATATTCGGTTGGAAGTCGCCCAGAGTGGCTGGGGAAACCCAGCCAGATGGGCGGGGTATATAAATAAATAATAATTATCATCATCATCATCATACGCCACATGCAGCAGGGCTGGTGTGCAGCCTGGCCACAAAGGGAGGCATGGAAAACCATTTTGGATCTTTGGGTCCTGGATTCCCCATCCACAATGTAAATAAACACCCCAGCTGCCAACATTATTAAGTTTTCTTTTCTCTCATGATGGGCTGTTGTTACTGATTATTGATTTCTATTCAGTTTAGTTTTATCTCCTTC
The DNA here is from genome assembly GCF_964252035.2 of Podarcis erhardii. Classification (NCBI taxonomy): domain Eukaryota; kingdom Metazoa; phylum Chordata; class Lepidosauria; order Squamata; family Lacertidae; genus Podarcis; species Podarcis erhardii. Next base: position 97,774,044 of record NC_138508.1, on the reverse strand, counting down.
AAGTTTTGATTTTGTTCATTTTCATTAGGGGTGTGTAGTGAAGTGAGATGAGAATATTTTCCACAAACTGTAAATTCTAATTTAAGAACCAGTTTTACAACCCACATTTAAAAAATCTAGTAAATAATAAGTCAAGCTGTGATATTGCCAGTGTAAGTAATGAACAATGATTGAATGAAAATTCTCTAATATTATCATTAATCGAGAATATTCTCGAGAGTATTCTCCAAAAGATTATTTTCGAGAATTTAACATCACTGGGGTGTGGGGGTGTGTAGTGTTACATGGTTTCCCTTTTGCCTTTTTTACCTTCCTCACCCACAGCAATGTTCAGGGAACTTTAGTAAGACAGCAGTCTTGTTCTAGCCCAATTTCAGACCTCAGAGCATGAAGGAGGCTCAGTACCAGAACCTCCACTCAAAGTATGAAAGCTGATAATAAGAATCATGATCAGTGTGCCTCGGACTGTGTGTGTACCAGCTTCCAGGAGTTGGATCCAGAGATCCTGTGAGCAGAGTGAACGCAGCACAGATCTGATCCCTTTCCCTCTGCCGCATTCTGTGAGCAGAAGGATTCAAACCCTTCTGTCTAGGTCATGTAGAACTACCCTAATGATTTAAATATCCCTGCGAATGCCTCTGTATAAAAATTAGTTGGTTAATGAAGTTGGATACCCCCAGCTGGTTCCCTCTCCTTCAATCCAAACTTGATTCAAGTGTGCAGAAGTAAAACACCCAGACCCGGTGTTCAGCTGTATGTACAGCCTGCCTTGTCCTGTGCTAGCGTGATGACAGGAAGGCATGAAAAGGATTAAGCACCCTTCCTCTGAGCTGTGGATCCACCCGTTCCCCCCAAAAAAACTTTTACATTCACACTAATCAGGAGATTTGCCTCTAGGAAATGCACCAGAACATCTTCCACCTGAGGTGAGTGAGTTAATCTAGGGTTGCCATAGGGTGGAGCTGTTTGTTTGTTTGTTTGTTTGTTTGTTTTGGCCAAAGTTGCTGAGCTTTTTTGGGGGGGAATCACCACCAAATGAGCCTGGAGCGTTTTTTAATCTCGAGTTAGTCTTCATTTGCTGAATGCAAGAGGCAGAAGTAAAAACGTAGTTGTTTGAGCAATTGAACTGCCTGTCATCACTGGTATGCGTATCAAAGGGTTTACTTTCTGTCCGCTGAAGCACCTCTTAATAGGTCTTATCAGCAAGGCCCAAGTATTTATAAGAATGCAAAATTTAAAATTAGTTGCCAAAGTAAAGCACTAGCTAGCCTTTTTTAGTTCAGAGAACACTTCTGTCTGCTTGATAGATAATTTAAAAGCCCAGAGCGCACATTGTAAGTTGCCTCACCTATTTAATGGATAGACTTTCCTCCATGTAGGAGCCTGTGACACCAGATACTGCAGTATCATGTTCTATTTTTTTTTTTCAGGACCAGTACAGTGATATGAGAATCAGTATAAACCAGAGACCGGGTAGCAGTCGGAGTTTTGGGTTTGCAGTGCACCAGGATCCTTCTGGAGTCTTCGTGAAGTCAATAGAAGAAGGTAAAAATTCCCATGTAAAATTCTTAATGTGCTTGCCTGGAGAAAGTTAATTGGAAGGCAAGCAATTGATATAAATTGATCTGAAGAATTCAGGTTGCAGATTCGGGTGGCAAGGCTCCTGGAAAAAGAAAAACTGTTGGGAATGGTAGAGAGAGAATGCTCTAAGATTAATTTGTGTTCTTCTTATTTGCATGTGTGATTGATTATGTTGTCAACTGTAGATCTCCAGTAGCAGCCAGGAAAAAAATGTTTCCACCCCAAAAGTTAATTAATTTTCTCCTATAGATGCATTGCACTTTTTTAAATAATTTGCATGCAAGGAAGAAGGTAAGATTTGTCTTTTGTCTTTTATGTAGTTAAACTCATTGACAATACTGTCAATAAATTCTTAGTTGCCTCTGAATAAAATAATGATGGTTGTTTTTTAAAAATAAATTTTATTTCCTTTTGTGACAAAAACAAAACAATGTATGACATCATAACATATAAGTAACAAATTATGATGATCATTAATAGCATTAAAAGAAAATAAGCAAGCTTTAGCTGAGCTAGAATTTTAAATTTATCAACCTTTTCATATTCAAGTAACACCCTTCCAAGACTTCAGAGGAAATAAATGATGTCTCTTATATCAGCTCTTTGACTTGCATGACATTTTTGTGAAGAAATTATATCAGCAGTATTGCTTTGTTGTAAAGCGTCATTAATTTACAAAACTTTGTCGTCCTCCCCCCCTACTCTTAAAACAACAAAAAAGGATTATTTCCCTAATAGAAACTGTAGTTTGTCTTTCTGGCCTCCCAGAAGGAATTCATTAGAGCTCTTCGACAATGAAGCATGCGATAGCAGAAGGAGCAGTAAAGGTTTTTCTGTAATTTACTAAGCAGTGAGATTAAGATTTTAATAATTAAAGAAGCTCAGAGTCTGACCTACAACAAGTCTGAGACAACTCCTGAATCCGTGAAACTTAGCACAGGCAACGTTGATTGTGGTGCTTTCGGTACAAGTAGATGCCATGAAGTTATAAATTCAGGCAACAATCTTAACACATGCAGCTGTCACCCTCTTGTCAGGCGATTGGTTCATTTTCCCACTGCTGTGGGCACATATTGATAGCTGCTCTCCCAGGCCTAAAGCAGAATAATTTTTATTATTTATCTTTTAAAAGTCCAGTCCCTACTGCTTCTCCAAGAAAACTCAGGGTGGCACAAACAGCAATAAAAACAGACAGAATTGCCAAAGCACCACAATTTACATTCAGATTAAGGAATTAACGGCATCCACCCTGTTTAACAAATTCCAGCAACAAACTGAGCTGGCCAAACTGCACCATTAATCATAGAATCAAAGAACTGTAGAGTTGAAAGGGACCCCGAGGTTCATCTATCCCAACCCCATGCAATGTAGGAATCCCAGCTAGATCATACATGGCCAATAGCCATCCAGATTCTGCTATCAAAAACCTATCAAATTTTTGCTATCAGAATCAAAAACCTTTTTAAAAAAACAATTCTTCACCAGCCTCCTGAAAAGCAGTATCGCAACAGGCCTCCTGAACCTTACTTGGCAAGTCATTCATTGGAGTAGAAGCTACATCAGGAAATATCTCAACCTATAAAACCCTGAATGGCCAGTGCTTTGAATACAGCCCAGAAGCTAATGACCTCTCTCTGCACATTCATGCATATATTAAGAAGCATGGAGAAAATGATAGATCCTTACAGAACGCTAGATGGCACAGGCCGTGGGGAAGAGCTTTCAACTTGACCCGGTAACAAATTGACAACCTGCGCAGATCTCTGAGCTCAGGTGTTATATGCTGACAAGGTCTCACTTCTGTCAGCAATTGCATTGCAGCATTCTGTGCTAACTGCAGCTTCTGTATCAAGCACAAGGGAAGCCCCAGAAAGTATGCACTGCAGTAGCCCAGCTCGAAGTAACCATATTAGTCAATGAACTATAGCTACTCAGCTTCAAGGTGGTCCAAAGATAGTTTGCTAAACAGAAGTCGTATCACTGCCTCTTTATGGCCAAAGGGAAGCATTCTATAGTGTCCTTGGCTCAACAGAAGCTGAGACAGTTGATTTATCATACAGGATAAGCAATAATCAAGATAATGGGCCATTGAATCCATTTCCCCCCAGAGATTTTGCCTACCTCCTCACAGCCAATCAGCTGAAAGCTATCCAATTAAACAGGACAAACAGACTCTCTAATCCAAAATTCCTCCGGACTCCTGTGAAGTTCAAGTCGGAGCTGATCTAAGTAATTTTATCTGCAAAGTGCTTTGCAAATAGGTCACAATAGGGTTCTGTGACCTCATGTAACTTCTGCCTGCCATGATGTAAAAGGTCCTTCACAACATGGAATAGCTCTGCTGGATAGCACTGAGCAGAGAAGTCTTTCACAGAACTGTTGTCCGAGACCTTATTAGTTGAAGATGTTGGGTGTTGCACCTGGAACTTTCTGCATGAAAACCTGAAATGTGCTTTAGAGCCAGCGTGGCATTAACTTGGGCAGGAGAACCCTGGATTCAGGTCTCCATTCTGGTAATGTTGGTCTGGCAGGTTCACTGTCAATGTTGCAGATGAGTTAGAACAGGGATGTCCAAAAGGTAGACCGTGGTAGATCTCAGGACCCTCCCACCACCTAAAAAAAGCTCAACAACAATGACAATTTGGGTAGATCACTGCCAGGTTTATTTATAGTGGGAGTAGATCCCAATTTCTTGAAAGTTGGACATGCCTGAGTTAGACTAAAGCTGAGTAACCTCACATGTCAGCTCCTTGGGGGAAAAGATGGGAAACAGGTGTGGGGTTGGTGATAGAAAAGGTTATTAAAATTTCACCACGGTTGGCATCCATCTGTCTCGGGAGACAGTGGAGGAGTGTGCCTTTGAGGGTGCCTGTTTTTTAAAAAAATCTCATTTCATAACTTGGAACTGATATTGGCAAGTGCTCCTGATCTTGGGTGGGAAAGTGCTCTGAAGTGTTCACACTTCTCTGCTGTGCTAAGCAACATGGTTGAAAACCAGTGTAAACAGAGGAAATATGAGTGTGTTTTTAAAATGTTCACAGAGGCGACATAGATAACAAGTTGCAAAACAGCAGTGATTCTCTGGCGGTTCTGTTAGGGTGGCATATTAGATTTATGTAGGATCATTTGTTGCTTTTGCCTTTTTAGCATTTTTTTTTTAATGTAGGAGGGAAGGAGATCCTTGTTCACAATTTGCAAAACCAAGAAACTGCCACACCCCCTTAACTGCTTGGCTTTGTATTCACAACAAACCTTTACGCCTATAAAAATACCAAACTATTCTAGTCATGTCAATTAACTATCAATAAATGCTGAGTCATTATGATTATTTGTACCTCTTGTGTCTTTGAATTAATCCACACTTTTAACGACATGGTGCACTTGTAGCAGCACGTCTAGGCGCCTTCATCTGCCCCAGCTGCAACAAAACATGTCTCTTCCATACCAGTATCTATAGCCACAGCAGGCCCTGTAACTCTCCAATGGTTTGACTTCACCCCCAAAGGTGCACTCCAACAATTATTTGCATAGAAGTAGTTCCTAGGCGGGATGTGGTGGCGCTGTGGTCTAAACCACAGAGCCTAGGGCTTGCCGATCAGAAGGTCGGTGATTCAAATCCCCGCGACGGGGTGAGCTCCCGTTGCTCGGTCCCTGCTCCTGCCAACCTAGCAGTTCGAAAGCACGTCAAAGTGCAAGTAGATAAATAGGTACCGCTCTGGCGGGAAGGTAAACGGTATTTCCATGTGCTGCTCTGGTTCGCCAGAAGCGGCTTAGTTATGTCTTAGGCACAAGAAAAGACATATTGTATGTTAAATATGAATGACAAGTCCTGGTAGTTATTCAGTGGCTTCTTAAAAAATCCCCCCATTTTCTTTCCAAGGCAGTGCAGCACTTGCAGCAGCTCTCACAAAGATAAAACATACAAAAAATAAGCCTTGAAACTAACATAAAAAATTAAAGTCCGTGCCTTTTTTATTTAGCTGCCCCATGTTTCTGACGTTACAAGTTAGCTCTCATCTTTCCATCACCACCAGGTAGCCCAGCAGACTTTTGCCAATTGAATGTTGAGGATGAAATCCTTACTCTCAATGGCACAAAGGTTTCAGGTATGGACCAGAGTCAGTGGGAAGCAGCCATCGGCAGCTCACTAGAAACTGGAAACCTTGTCATGGATGTTAGGCGATACGGCAAGAAGGGTGAGCTTTTACTTGGGGTGACTTCTGCGTGACCTGAAAGGTGTCTGTTCTTTGCCTGCGAACTTGTTGGGATGGATGAGTCCTTTATTTCTGCAGCCTTCTGCAGCAACAGCTTTTTCCTGGCAGCACCTGCTTATTGTAAATACAGTTCCTGCTGTTGTTAATTTTGGGTTGTTTTTTGCATGTGTTAAAGCTGTGTAATTCTGCATTAGCAAATCTACTTTTCTTAAACGGGAGATTTAAGAGAAATATATCCACGTAGGTTTCTTGTTCCCCCAGCCTTCAGAAGTACAGTGCTGCCCCGCAAGACGAACGCCTTGCAAGACGGAAAACCCGCTAGACGAAAGGGTTTTCCGTTTTGGAGGCGCTTCGCAAAACGAATTTCCCTATGGGCTTGCTTCGCAAGACGAAAATGTCTTGTGAGTTCCTGTGGGGTTTTCCCCCTTCCCCCCCCCTTTTCCTAAGCCCTAAGCTGCTTATTAGCTGATCCGCTAAAAGCCACTAAACCGCTAATAGCGCTAATCCGCTAAGCTGTCAATGGGCTTGCTTCGCAAGACGAAAAAACCGCTATACGAAGAGCCTCACGGAACGGATTAATTTCGTCTTGCGAGGCACCACTGTACTGATTTTCCTGACATTGTCAGAGAGATGCAGAAAGAATCTAGCACTTTTATTAGTAGTTCTGTGGTTCAGTTTCCTGGAAGAGCATCCATGTGATCGATTCCCCACACCAAACCCTTGCAATTAGGTCCTTTCTCTGTCCAGATATTCTAGCACTGTAGTGTATACCTGTAGTTGAAGAATAAAAGTTAGTAAACTTGCTATTGTTCATTGTGCTTGCCTTTGACTAATGCTTGCTTTTTGGGGGAAGGCGGTCTGTTCATAAAAAGCCCTAACCAATTTCCACACATACAAATTCCAATTCACTTTCTACTTCATCTGTCTTCCTGTCTTTTTTGTGTGTGTTTTGGTTTTGATGTATTTTCATTAAGTCTTTTTCTTTATGCTTTGACATCTTCCCTGTCTACTTTTCAATTTTTTGATCTCCACATGCCAATCAGACTGGGGCAAAGACCAGCCTTCCCTGCCATATGCAAGGCACAAAATCCTCAATCTCACCAGTATGGCTACCAACATTATAGGTACACCTGAGAACAAATGGATTGATGCGACATCTGCGGACAGCACTTCAGCCAAAAGTCAAAGCATATCAGCACAAAAAGACTTGCACAACAATTTTCAAAATGATGTAAGTATGCCTACGTTTGCATTTGGGAAGAGGTTCTGCATTTCTTCTCTCAGCCACAGTAAACTGTGCCTAGAAAGTTGTTGTTGTTGTTTAGTTGTTTAGTCGTGTCCGACTCTTCGTGACCCCATGGACCAGAGCACGCCAGGCACCCGCAGTTTGGTCAAACTCATCTTGGTAGCTTCGAGAACACTGTCCAACCATCTCGTCCTCTGTCGTCCCCTTCTCCTTGTGCCCTCCATCTTTCCCAACACCTAGAAAGTACTCACTTAATAAAAGTTAAACGTCTCCAAGGTTCGGTTAATGAAGAAATGTTGTCTTGGCCTGTTGACCAGAAGTCCAGGTCCTTTTGTTAGCTAGGTGGTGATGCAGGCCAGCAACTTTTTATGCCAGGACATGTAAAAGTGATGTGGCCAGATATTTCTACTGCATGTTCTGGCAACGTAAGTCAGTCGTTCTCTTGCGCTATGAGAGAAGCATTAGTATACTGCAGGAAACTTTTTTTCCTTACTGGAGTTTCCTGTGAACCCAATGTAAATACCCATAGAGGCATCTGCTCACTGCTGTCATGTAGTTTCTCTGTTCTGGCCTTGCTTTCTTCCCATCCAGGTAGGTAATTTTTCCCTATTGCATGTCTTGCACCGCCTTGGGTGGGTAGGCAATAATTGTATTTATCTATAAACCTCCACAGAACAGATATCCAAAAAACCCACCACCACCCACCAGAAAACCAAAAGCAATTCAGAGTTGAACCACAAATTTAGCTCTCAATTTCCTGGTTGTCCATTCATTCATTGGATCATTCAGCTTCTCCCAGTGCAACAACAAAGCAAATTACTAGCCAGTTATTTGCGACAAAGCAAATCAATGAGCGTGCCAGTTACCATCTTGCATGTTCAGTATTACCGTACTTTTCGCACCATAACACGCAGTTCCCCCCCAAAAAAGATAAAGGGAAATGTGTGTGCGTGTTATGGAGCGAATGCAGGCGGGAGGAGCCGCTCTTGCTGGCTTTTCTGCAGCCTCTCCTCTCCTCCTCTGTCGCTGGGAGGGAAGCCGGCAACAGCTGAGCGCATTCAGATTCTCAGTGTCTGCCTGCTCTATGGCTCTCCCTTACACACATGTAAGCGGCTCTGCTTTCTTTACAATGAGCCGGAAGGAGGGACAAAGAGGGCATCCCCTTCCGTCCATCCCCCAGCACCTCACCAGTAAATTCAAACAAAGCGGCTTACAAGGCTCGTGTCCCTGTGTCTCCTCCTCCTCTTTTTGCTCCCGTTCGAGGCAAGGCAGCTGCACAAATGTGAGTTCCCCCTCTCTCTTCCTTCCCTCCCTCCCTTCCTCTTCCAACTTCAAACAATATTGGGGGGCAGCCAGGTAAGCCCCACCTCACATACCACAATGGGGGGTGGGGGATGACTCCCTCAAATATTTAATGGGGGGGGGTGAAGGCACCTAGGCCCATAGGAGTTGGCTGCTTTGCCTAGGAGTTGGCTGCTTTGCCTTGTTTATTAAATAGTTTAGTACAACATTTGATTCAGAATATTTTTTTTCTTGTTTTCCTCCTCTAAAAACTACGTGTGTGTTATGGTCAGGTGCGTGTTATAGAGCGAAAAATACGGTAAATCGGAAAACTTAACTTAGCTGCCAGAAGTCTGAGAAACATTTGCATAACCCTTTCCTTCTTGAAGACGGAGGAACAAGTTCCATGAAATCTCTTCTCTTGATTTTCTAAGCATCAGAAGCCCATAATGGCACATGAACTGATTGCTAGATCTTTTAGATTTTAAATCCAGTAATAAATTACTAGATGAATGATTGTTCACTCTACATCATTTATTAAATATGCATAAAAGTAAAGTTCTTTAGGGGTAGGATCAAAAATATCTATTTTAGCTTTACAGGTTGCATGGCTTACCAGGAGTGTCAAAAGCCGTTGTAGTTATAAGTTTTTTTTTTTGCGGGGGTGGGGGTGGGGGATAAAGTTAAGAGTCATGGAAATATTTCAGTATGTTAATTTTTCTGGTTTCAGGATTCAGAAACAAAGGTCAATGGAATGCAAGGAGATGCAAATTCCAGTGAGAAAAAAGGTAAAACCATCAAAACTTTCCAATTGCTATCTGTAGGCAATGGTTGGGATTGAAGGGGAAAATGTATACCTAGTGGATATGGTGTACTGGGGAGTTGTGTACAGTTGAAATATAAGAACTTCCAATTTTCTTAGGTGCCTCATAAATATAATTGCATGCAGAAGACAAATTGGGTTCTCTTCTGGAAGCATTGTGCATATATAAAGAACTGCTAACAAGATGGCAGCTAGTTCCTTTATTTCTGGATGACTGACAATATGAGTGTGCGTAATAAGAATGAAAGAAGAGAGGGGGGAAGGCAGAAATAATTTTAAACAGTACTGGCGTTGAGGTCCTAGCAAGTTCACAGGATTACCTGCCTTTCACTGTCACGTCAATCCGAGCTTCTGTGTGTGTGTGTGTGTGTGTGTGTGCGCGCGCGTGCATGTGTGCTAGGAGGGAGATACTCTATAAAATGCTTTTTGAAAGAAAAAAGAAAAGTATATTCAATGTGTAGAAAATTGTATGGTGAAAATTTATGTGTGCCCAGTAAGACTTGGAGTTAGTGTATGTTTTTTGAAAGTTTAGACTTTTGAGGAAGGCAAATGAAGAGAAAACCTATCCTGTAATATAAAACTAGAATGCATTTCAGACCAAGAGCTTAGTTTCCCTTGCAGTTTCCATCTATTTCAGTGGTGTGTTGATGGCAACAGCTTAGTGTGCCTATGCCAGCCTTTCTCAAACTTGGATCCCCAGATATTGTTGGCCCACAACTCCCATCATCCTCATTGGTCCTGGTAGATAAGGATGATGGGAGTTGTGGTCCAGCAAAATTTGGGAGCCCAAGTTTCTCAAGTCTGGCCTATACCCATGCAGTTAGATTAAGAATGCATTTTTATAATTCCGGCCTGCAGCACATAGAAATTGAAGTGAACCCTCCACTGGCAAGAAAACACCGCATTTGCTGATCTAAGGACACCTGATACTTGTCATGAGCTCAGTGCACTTATTTAAGATTTGTTTTGTTTGAGAGTTATATTTAGGCTGATGTGAGCTTTCTAAAAAGGCAAGCTGAATAGAAGTTGCGTGTACAAAATGATAAATAACTAAAGAATTGAAAGAAACATTTGTCTGAGCAAGAAGCCCATCCAGACCCTACAGGACAACATTTAATGATATTACTACATGTTTTATCTCACCCTTCATCCAAGGAGTTCAGGGCACCGATGTGGAAGTATATTACAGCAACCCTGTAAGATTGTTCAGGCCAAGAGATAATGACTTATCCCAGGCCACCCAATGAAACGAACAGAAGTCAATGTCCAGGTTTTCTGGTTGTTTGTTTCCCAGCAATCTCGTTTACTGCCCTAGCTCTGCCTCTGCTGAAATTTGAACACTGAAAGATGATGTATAGAGTAGGAGTACACATTCCTATGACATAGGCTACTATGCTGGCAAGATGTTTGTTTCAATGCAGCTTAAGTTGGATGCTCTGAATAGTGTTTATCCATTGGACGGATATTATATAAAGCCAAACCACACCACACTGACTTGTTTTGTATCTTCATATTTTTTTCAAATAGACACAGAACCCATTTCTTTGAAAAACTTAAAAAGGCGATCACAGTTTTTTGAACAAGGTAAAAAACAAACCCCAAAAGCTAACATTTCATGTACTTTCATGAAATTGTTCCCCAATGTACATTCTTCTTAACAAGTCTCTGGTGTTGGGTTCTAAGTTTCTTCAGTCATTGATTGTTGCCGTCATGCCAAACTAGCTTAATCTGTTTCCATTCTTTCCTTAGGGTCATCAGGTTTTTCTTACAATTCATGGGTCTACCTTTGTGGTAATGGGCTTTGTGTGTTCCTCTGTATCTCAAACCTTTTACACTTCTGATATTTGTTCAAACGCTCTTCTCACTGGGGAGCAGTGTGAAGTACAGAAACCTTTGTTCGGATTTGCAGCTTTCCTACAAAATGCCATTACGCTGAGCAACGCAGCAGACATGCTACATAATAAATTCCCAACCCGAGAAATGCAGTCAAATTTAAATGTATTCATAATACGATTTAGATTTATTAAAAATTGGCAGATTAGTATGCAGTAGCTAATTACAAAATGCCTGTTCCATAACCATGAGCAAATCTTATGGCTCCAAAATACTTTGGAAAAGGGTTTTAAGAATCCAAATGACAGTGTCTCGGCTGTGAATGGTTTGTCACAATTCTCTAAGGCTTCTCCTAGTGTGCTGTGCATGTTGCATCTCACCTCCTTCATTTTCACTTCAGTAATTTGCTTCTACCTGTTTCAGTATTTTTTGTGCACATGGAATGTGTTGAAGTGATTAAGGCACTTCACATTTATTATAACATTAAGTATCACCAAAGTTCTGTTTTCCCTTGAATATATACGTCCCTTTGATAAGTACAAAATATTAAAATGCTTCTCTTTGACTCTGTTTGGATGGTTTGTCCTAGTGATATACTGCTGAGTTAATTACAGTACCTCCTGCGCTTATGGGGTTAGCGCAGGTATCTGCAATGTCTCAGCATAGCTGTCAAACATCCTTTATTGTGATGGCATATTCCTCTATAAGTTCTTTGCAAAGCCAACGGAGGGGAGAATGGGAGGCCTTGGCCTGCTTGTACATTTCAATCCCTCCGCTTCTCTGGCTGTGCAGATAGGGCTTTTCCAAACATGGAATGAGCTTCACAATACAGACTGCTGGACAGGTATGGAACGTGGTCTTATTATCTTCACTGGTTTCCTTCGAATTTTCCACTTCATCTTTTTATCGCATGTTTGTCATCTGATGTGAGAGTCCGCTCATCTTCTGTCGGGATGGAGCTGTTGCAAAGAGACTTTGTTGTCACTAATAAGTAAAAATACGTATCTTCCCTCGATAACAAATACCGCTGAGAGTGCCCATGTGTTGCAGATGGGAAATTATTGTTAAACGCTTCCTATACAGTAGACCAGAAGAGATAACAACCTCTACACAATTATTTGCAGTCTGCCACCATAATCCCAGTACTTTATTTTGTGTATACAGTGGTGCCCCGCAAGACGAACGCCTCGCAAGACGGAAAACCCGCTAGACGAAAGGGTTTTCCATTTTGGAGGCGCTTCGCAAAATGAATTTCCCTATGGGCTTGCTTCGCAAGACGAAAACGTCTTGCGAGTTCCTGCGGGTTTTTCCCCCTTCCCCCCCTTTCCTAAGCCGCTAAGCCGCTTATCAGCTGTTCCGCTGATAAGCCGCTTAACAGCTGATCGCTAAAAGCCGCTAAACCGCTAATAGCGCTAATCTGCTAAGCTGTCAATGGTCTTGCTTCGCAAGACAAAAAAACCACTATACGAAGAGCCTAATGGAACAGATTAATTTCGTCTTGCGAGGCACCACTGTATATAAAGTATTAAAGTAACTTCCAGAGAATTGCAACACTAGCAGTAATATATATTACTGCTAGTGTTGCAATTCTCTGGAAGTTGTGCAGTTTCTCAGCATTCAGTTCCAGTGCAGGAGCACTTAACCAATCCTACTGATTTTGTATTTGACCTCTGTTGTGCGTGTTTTTATTATTTTTATATACGCTGCCCTAAGAGCATTATGCTGAGTGATTAATATATCTAGTAATTTTTTTAAAAAATCTATCAGACAAAGCAAAAAGCACAACTTGACCCATCTGTTGTATGTGGTTGGTTTTGGCATTGCAAAAATGGGTGCTAAGGAGAATCACATAGAAGTTAAACTGTGGTTGGAATGAAAGTGAATTATACACCAATGTAATGTCGTTGGTAAGCAAGATAAAAATGTATGTGCAGCTGTTTCTTTAAGAACAACAAAAAGGGAGCCATCCCTATTGATGGCCCTAGACCTTCAGAAAAGTACATGAGTAGTAACTTTCAGATAATACATTGTTTAATTGCATACTGCGTTAGTAAAAGTGGGTTTTTTCCCCAGTGCATTCTTTGCGTTGAGCTTTTGCTTATCTCTAATTGAAAAGTGGCTTGGTGGTTCTAGCCAGGTTTTTAAAAGAAGATTCTTTAGTGAACTTTGTGGTATTGCTAAAGTTGAGATGAATTCTTTTAAGACTAAAGCAATATTAAGTAATATTATTGCATATTTACAGCTATCTATGCTGTGTCTACAAATTTGTAGATATCCATTAAGTTGATATTTCCTATTTCCATTGTGCATGAATCTTGCATCCAGCCCCTATGAACTATGTGCTGTGCTCATGCAGCCTGTTTTTGTACTGTGCTTTCTGCCAGTGCTACTCAACTTTTGGGGCAGGGAATAGGATGTGTCCATCTTTTTCTGGTGCACTCCTCGTTTCTGGCTGGGGAGAGGAGGAAAGAGGGAGGTCTTTTCCAACCCAGTTCACTGAATTTGACTTGTGATATATTAATCCCGATATCTCTTTTTGTGTGTTTTTGTTTTGCTGTTCCTCATATCATTCTAAGACTATCCACGTTTCAATGCATACTGAGAGATCCTTACTCCCTAATTGTCCTACAGCTGCTATCTTTTCCTGCTTATTGTGGTCAGAAGCCTGTGGTGGATTACGATCTGGAAAAAATGCGGGAATATAACATTCCTGAAAAAATACTGCTTTGGCAAGCATTATGAAACCCTGGAGAAAGTCTGGGGAAAATAAAGACTTCTCTCAGGGTTTTCTCTTGATGTGGTGACGCACATATTCACCCTTAAGATTACCATCGTAGTTGTGTGTTTTTCTGTGTAGAACAGCTGTTTGTCCCTTGCTTGTCCAACTGATGAAAAACTGTAAAATCATACAATTCTAATAGGTGTTTGTTCATCTGAAAGTCCTTCACCTGATAAGGGAATGGGCCCAACAGCTTAAATAGTGCCTTCCAATAGCCTACAACTTTAAATGGTATCTTCCAGGTCATACTAACAAAGTTTCCTTTTCTTTCTTTTTAAAATTATTTCTTCTCACTGCCAGGAGGCCCAGAGCCTGCCATTCCTGATGTGAGTATTGCTGCTTAAGTTATAGTAAATAGTATTTAACTAATGAGATAATAATATAACATTAAAAAATACGTACATTCCCACAAATGAAAATGAATACTCAAAGCAATAAAGATGTTATTATGAGATAAAATAGAATAATGCATAACTTGGGGAAAAATATACACTCACACATTATCATGAAAATTATTACTTTAAAAACTGATGAACAAGAACTATGGGTGGTATTCAACTAATATTTGCTCAGAGCAGACCTGTTAAAGTTAATGGATCTAGCTTAGTCATGTTAATTATTATAGTGGATTACCACCCCGTGACTGTAAATCTACCTGCTTGAAACCTAAAGAAAGGTTCTTCATAAGATAGTTTTATTTGGTGAACAAGGAATGGAACCAGATGTTTGGAGCAAAAAGTACTCCCAACATCACGTTGCCTCTAAAGGTAAAAAGGTAAAGGATCCTTAGATGGTTAAATTCAGTCAAAGGCGACTATGGGGTGCTGCACTCATTTCACTTCAGGTCGAGGGAGCCGGCGTTTGGTGCTTTGGTCTAAACCACTGAGCCTCTTGGATTTGCCAATCATAGGGTTGGCAGTTGGAATCTGTGCGGCAGAATGAACTCCCGTTGCTCTGTCCCAACTTCTGCCAACCTAGCAGTTCAAATTGCCTCTAATACACAAACCTGGGATGTGTACTGCCCATGGAAGCGGGAAGGAACAGAGCTGAGCCCTCCTTTTCCTTGGGCATTTTCCAAGACTGGCCAAGTTGGGTGGGTGTGATAGCTTGCAGAGCAAAAGTGTGCAGGATTAAGCATTTTCCTTATCTGCCCACTCTGTCAAACTTAAGACAAATTCAAGATTGGGAATCCATGTTCACTGCCAAATATCTATTTCTGGTCTAAGACTGTAACTGACATTGTAAATTTTTGTGTGTGTGTGTTCAAAGCAAAACAAAACATTCTGCTCTAGATAATTTTATGTTTCTGTGTTTCAGCTCCCAGTTCCGCCCATCAGTGCTTCTAGCCGCTGGGCCTGGGATCAAGAGGAAGAAAGAAAAAGACAAGAGAAATGGCAAGCAGAACAGGATCGCTTACTTCAGGTGTGGACCTTAATAATGCAATGTCCATCACTACAAGGTTGGCTCTGGATTTGGCCAGTCAGACTGACCTCCCATATAAGCCTACCCTGGAATTTAGGCTGCCAATAGAAATGGTCTATAGTGATTTAAGGTTAACTTAGTGAAGCTAGGTTTTGGGGAGAATATAACTGCTATTTTAAAACAATTAAAGATGGAAATCCCCACCATTAATACGAAACATGGGACCACATAACACCGGTTCTGAGAGATCTGCATTGGCTCCCAGTACGTTTCCGAGCACGATTCAAAGTGTTGGTGCTGACCTTTAAAGCCCTAAACGGCCTCGGTCCTGTATACCTGAAGGAGCGTCTCCACCCCCATCGTTCAGCCCGGACACTGAGATCCAGCGCCGAGGGCCTTCTGGCGGTTCCCTCATTGCGAGAAGTGAGGCTACAGGGAACCAGACAGAGGGCCTTCTTGGTAGTGGCGCCCGCCCTGTGGAACGCCCTCCCATCAGATGTCAAAGAGATAAAGAATTACCTGACGTTCAGAAGACATCTTAAGGCAGCCCTGTTCAGGGATGTTTTTAATATGTAATGCTGTATTGTTTTTAATACTGATTGGGAGCCGCCCAGAGTGGCTGGGGAAACTCAGCCAGATGGGCGGGGTATAAATAATAAATTATTATTATTATTATTATTATTATCAATATGTGGTTTATAATTGCTTTGTGGTTCAACCCTTTGTATAGATACTTAGAATAAAATCTCATTTTGCTAATAGGTTTTATTTCCAAATAAGCACCTCTGAGTTCATCCTATTTTGATGTCTTATCATCTGTTTTAGAGTAAAAGGCTTCTGGGGCAAAGCATATGCCATCTTAATATGTTCTTATGCATCCTGAATGCTGCTGTCTGAAAACTAGTTGTGTGTTTATTACTGTCCAACCCTATGTTCTAATCCATTGCATAAATCTCTGAGAAATTAGATGCCTGAGACAAAACCGAATCCTGCTTTGAGATGAAATGTTAAAAGTCTGATGACTTATTTTTGCTCCCTAAACAGAAGTTAAGGTTAACCCATTCCTTTCTAGGAAGATTGGGTTGCTTCTTATAGGAAGAAGTAAAATATTAGGTAAATAAGAAAGTACCAAAGTAACAATTACGGTATTTGTGCAGCGTTAGAATCAATTACAAATTTGTATTATACTTCCACACCACCATGCCTTTAAAGGTAAAAGTAAAGGACTCCGGCAGTTGTCCAGTTGTGAATGTCTCTGGGGTTGCGGTGCTCATTTTGCTTTACTGGCCAAGGGAGCTCACGTTTGTCCGCAGACAGTTTTTCCAGGTCATGTGGCCAGCATGACTAAGCCGCTTCTGGCAAAACCAGAGCAGCACACAGAAATGCTGTTTACCTTCCCACCAGAGCAGTACCTATTTATCTACTTGCACTTTGATGTGCTTTCGAACTGCTAGGTTGGCAGGAGCTGGGGCCAAACAATGGGAGCTCACCCTGTTGCGGGGATTCAAACCACCGACCTTCCAATTGGCAAGCCCTAGGCTCAGTGGTTTAGACCACAGTGCCACCCATGCCTTTACACATCCTCAAAAGTGCTGTTTTGGTATATCAGAAAGTACCTTCCCTTACCATTGATTTGCCAGAACTAGCTTTCATAAGAGTACTGAGTTTTTGACATTATTGAGAGAGCACTATTTGAAATGAAACTCATATTTATAATGTAAAAGAGTGTGTGCAAGGTTTGCCCAACTATGGATTTATCTTACTTTGTACAGTACAGTGAACATACCACATTTCTATGCAGTTTACATTGCCAGAAAATATACGTTCAGCTAATTATGCCATGAAATTAATATACTTTTTTATTTTAAAAAACCTAGGAGAAATACAGGCGCGAACAAGAGAGACTGAAGGAAGAATGGCTGAAAGCTCAGAAAGAGGCTGAAAAGGAGAACTCCAAATACTTAAATGAGGTGAGCTCTATAACTTATTGTGGATTACCCTCTCTTCGTACCTCCATGGAACAAAATTTACAATTTGCTTTGTCCCTGGCTAGTAAGCAAATGCATCAGAATCAGGAAATGCAGGCAACTATATTCCACTAGAAGAAAATCTAAACAGGAACAGGATGATGATAATAGAGTCATCAGGACAAACTAAAAATCACAAATCCATGAATAGCAGGAGTTTCTAGCAGTAATGATAAATCATCTTAAAATGTGCATCAAAAAACATTGAAAGTCAAAATAGATGCTAACAGTTCCATTTAGATAGGTTTCCTCAACCTGGTGTCCTTGAGATGTTGTTGAACTACAACTGCCATCAACCATGACCATTAGCCATGTTGAAGTCCAGATCCATCTGGAAGGCACTAATTTGGGGAAATCTGTACTAAGAGATCCAAGCAGAATTTCTTATTGCAAAACACATATTGTGTAGTAGTTGGTGGCTTAATTTGTGTCTTTGTGTCACTGCTTACCTTCACCAGCTGTTGCCAATCTGTTTCCTTAAGCCAGTTTCAATTAAAAATCTTAAGAAGGAAGTCCAGGTAAGACTTCTTTTTGACAATGGATGCATTGTCAATTTGGATACAAGGTGGATGGACAAAAGACTGTCGCTCTCACCTTTATTCATTTCAACTTCGCTTGTACCAAGGTCCTATGCAAGCTCTCTCTCTTTTTTATGAATAGCAGCAACTGGCAGGTTGCATACAAACTACAATTGATCTTTTAGTTGTTTGTGTCCATGACCATGGAGATTGCTGGAAGACTTCAAGAAAAGTTTAGATAGCTTTAGCCCTGCATGAGGGCTCTACAGTGCAGGTCATGCTGACTAATTTGCAAGTGTTCAGTCGCCAGAGGCTTAGCAGGTATAGCGTTCAGTTCCCAGATCCATAAAATGCAAATATCATATTTAATCATGTAAACTTACAGTGTGACAGACTTAAATGGTTGATAATGGACCACTTAACTGCAATCATCCCTAAGCGGTGTACAAGAAATACAATACAGAAAGCTAAAAATGGGTTAAAACTTAAAAATAAATGCCTGCTTTAAGTTAAAGCAAATGAGTAAAATAAAATGTAAGTAGAAGTACTAAATGTGCTAAATATGGCAAAAACCACTAATTTTAAAAGTTAGAGGCTAGGGCAAGTGCTAATAATATTCAATGGTTCCATTTCCTAAAACTCTGCGCCATCCTGTCTGCTTCCTTTTTATAAGCCTTGCACTCTCTTCTAGGAGGAGACTGTACTGAAGCCAAATACTGTGTCTGTAACTGCACAAGAACCTCCTGTTTCCATGTGGAGAGCAAATGGAGATCACAAGGCTGACTATTCTGATGCTGGTAGACGATGGGAAGAAGAACGAGAACAGGAGAAGAAGGGAGAGGAAAGGAAACGTCTTGAGGAGGCCCAGAGACTGGAAGAAGCAGCAACTGCGTTACGAATAGAACAAGAGAGGAAGCGCCAAGAACTAGAACGTGAGAAGGAACGAAATGTGTCCTATGCAGAGGAGCCGAGGTATCAGGAAGCAGCAGAACAGAAATTCCAGGTTGAACAAGTCAAGGAAACTTCGATACAGAGGCCCCAGTATCAAAGGTGTGCATTCAGTGTTTCGCTATGGGTTTTTTTGCTATAGTGACCTACAGAAGGCATAAGCATAAACTAAAAAATGTACGACTAAAATACTTTATATTCATGAGAATTTATTACCGTATTTTTCGCTCTATTGGACGCACCGGACCATAGAACACACCGGACCATAGGACGGGGAGAACAGGAAAAAAAATATTTTTTTCTTGTTCTCCCCCTCTAAAACAAGGTGCGTTCTGTGCGTTCAAGGTGCATTCACCCGAAGCCTCTGGAGCCCAGCGGGAGTTCCCGCTGGGCTCCGGAGGCTTTGGGTTCCTTTTGACCTGCTCTTGGGGGCTGGCGGGGGGGGAGCACTGCTTTCCCCCACCACCAGCCTCCAAACCAGGTCAGGGAACAGTGGGAAGGCGGCGCTCCGCCTCCCCGCTGTCCCCCGAGCTTGTTGCGGATAGCTTCCTGAAGCCTGGAGAGCAAGACGGGTCGGTGCTTCAGCAAAAGCCTGCAATCGCTCCATAGGACGCACACATATTTCCCCTTCATTTTAGGAGGGGGAAGAGTGCGTCCTATAGAGCGAAAAATACGGTATATTGATGCACAAGTACTTGTGAGTGCAAAAAGCAATAGAATCAGTCAATAGGCTTGTTTTGAAACAATGTAAGTTTCAGATTGTTAACTGGACTATTTATGTTGAGGTTTGTGGTAGGATTTTGGTAAAAGCTCTGTTTGCCATGGCTGCAAGTATCCCTGAATGCAAATACACACTTGCAGCAGCAACCAAGTCCTAGTGGAGTTCTTGTCACAGCATCCAGAATAAGCTTTCTTCATTTATCCTCATCTCACCTTCGTAAATCAATAATTGGGTCTTTCGGGAGGGCTGACACCAAGTGCTACAATGGGCAAGAACCCCATATATGACTCTGTTAGGATCTCCCTGGACTTTTGAGGACTCTAGAGCCAATCCTAACTTGATATGTTAGGATGCAGGAATCATGAATCTGGTGCCCAGACCCCTCATTTAGGTTTCTGCCCCATCACTAAACCATAATAACTATAACACTTTCCCTCTCCATGAAACTACACTGACTGATTTCCAGAAGAACTGTTTCAGTTAAGCTCTGCATTCATGGGTTTCAGTTAAGCCACTGAATCATCAGGTATTCTGCCAGCAAAAGCCTGAGCCAAAAAAATGTGTTGCAGCTACTGCAGCAAAATTTACCAAGGAAAGCTGGATTAAGTATTTGCCATCAGTTGTGCCTCCCTCATTCTTAAACCATCTTATTGTTGTGTGATTTACAGTTAACAAGGCCTGCTGCAGGCCTGTTGCAAACAGATGCATAGATAACCAACGTGGTTTAAGCGAATAGATGCTAACGTAGTGTAATGGTTGTAAGGGGTTACTTGTGCGTAAGTTGCCTTCAGTTTTGGTTAGATTGCCTGGCCAACCATGCTTTGGCTGACAGCTCACACTCCGTGGTCGGTCAGTCACTTGCAGAATCCGTCAGTGGGTGTTTCTTGAACCTCTTCCAGCATAAGAGCTGTTTGACGCCAAGTCTCCTCCTACTTTCCCTGCGCGGAACTCGTCTGCGCAAGTAAGGGGAAGGCAGAGGCGTGTCCGCGCTCTCCCCACTAGTCTCGGGTGAAGGGTCTTGGAGACCTCTCTCCGAATCCTCCATTTCCCTCCCTTCTCTACCGGTGTTACACTGAATTCCTTCCCCCCGTTGGTCCCCTCTCCTGCATCGCTGTGGAGCCTTGCCTCCACCTCTCGTTCTGATGTCAGCTCCCTGACACGTAGGCACTACATCTGCATGTTTGTTTAGGTCAAGGAAGGCTTATATGTGGCCCTCTAGCTCCATCACCCCTTGCCATGCTGGGCAAGGCTGGTGAGCGTTCGAGGGCAACAGTTTTGCCACCACTGCTTTAGTTTGCTGTGTGTATATAGTCCTTAGCACTTACAATGGATGCCCACCAGGACTGTAATATTTTGCAGATCTACCTGTATTTAAACCAGGGCAGGAATCCTTGGGGGGGGGGGGAGGCAAGGGCCACATTACTCTAGTGTAAAGCTTTTGGAAACTGCCTTGCATAGGTGGCTGTGGCCAGGCAGCACACAGTCACACACCTTTAACTAGCACCCATCCCTTTCTGTGTCTCTTTCCCCTCCCTCCAGTTTCTTCTCTTTCTGCAATGAGACATTCTGCACTGCACTCCCACGTCTTAGTGCACCAGAGAGGCAACATTGCAAGCTGCTTTTTTAAAGTTCCCGTGGCTTCCTCTCTGTGCACTAAGGGTTGCCCTTTTCTGAGCACACCAAAAGGAATCCAGGAGAAGTTGCCATCCAGGCACACTGAAAGCTGCCTGAATAATCAGCTGTCTCTGCCCACTGAGAAATAGGAGCAGATCCTTGCTTTCTCATTGCTCAGTTGGAGAAAGTAAGTTTGCAGAGAGGGGGAGGTTTTAATTTCTCTTCCTCCCTCCACAGATTTCCCTTGCCCATGTGCTTCTCAGTCACACCATCGCTGTGTCTTCCCAATGTTTGTGTCCAATCCTTAAAAATGAATTCAAGTGCATAAGAACCTCAGATCTTGCATTGCAAAAGTGAAATACAGTGTATACATTTTATTTTATTTTTATTTTGCAAACTGTAAATGCTCAGAACTTGGCACTGAGCATTTCTAAGACAAGTCATGCTGCTATTGTAAATTATACAACAAAGAACAGGTCTAACTTCCTAATCTGCCATCCCTTCTCCTACAGCTTCCTGTTTTCTTGGATGCAAATCTAGATTTGCAAGAATTTCTTGTTCAATATGTGGGAGGCTATTGTTCATGGTTTTGTATCTTCCTGCAGTGCCAGCCAAATGAATATCTCTTCCTGTGTAATCTATTCATTCTAATTCATGTTTACTTTAGGCATTTTGAAACATCAAGAAATTCTGATGAACCAACAGGCTACTTCAGTACTAACAGGTAAAACTATGCTGGTTTCCCTGTCCTTCAATTTATGCTCGTTTGGGATTCTTTTACAAGTGTGCCTCTGAAATGCTGGAATCCTGGCACAGCTTAGGGAAATACAGCATTAGTTTGTGGATTACTTAATAATGGGCAACTATGGAAGTATGAAGAGGGACACAGGTGGCGCTTTGGGTTAAACCACAGAGCCTAGGACTTGCTGATCAGAAGGTCGGCAGTTCAAATCCCCACGACGGGGTGAGCTCCCATTGTTTGGTCCCTGCTCCTGCCAACCTACAGTTCGAAAGCATGTTAGAGTGCAAGTAGATAAATAGGTACCACTCTGGCGGGAAGGTAAACGGCGTTTCCGTGCGCTGCTCTGGTTCGCCAGAAGCGACTTAGTCATGCTGGCCACATGACCTGGAAGCTGTATGCCGGCTCCCTCAGCCAATAAAGCAAGATGAGCACCGCAACCCCAGAGTCGGTCACGACTGAACCTAATGGTCAGGGGTCCCTTTACCTTTTTATGGAAGTATGATGGGATAAAGTGTCATTTCAGCAGCATTGCCTTAGATCTTGTCTAGTAAAGGAGGTTGTTGGAACTTCAATTCCTGCACATGTGGCCAGTGATCAGAGGGTGAGGAGTCTGATACAAGCATCTGGGCAGAACCTAGTTGAGTCACCCCTGCCTTAGATCAAACCACAATAAAACAAAGCCACCACAGCTGCAGAATATTTTTGGGGTTTTTAGAAGAGATAAAAGCATATACTAATAGTATTTTTGGAAGTCCTTCAGATATGATGTAATGTAACAAAGTCAGATGTTAAAGTGTAATTCTGTGATTCACAACAGCCTCTGCACCATGTTTATCAGTATATGTTTCAACGTAGAGGAAAATTAAGATGTGACTGGCTTAATGAGGCACCAGATAATTTCAGCTGTTATTTTTTTATCTTCAACCACTATTGACCGTCATTACATCATACTTTGTTATAGGCTGCTCACCCACATGGTTGTATAATCTAAAATATGAAAAGCAAAGAGTAGGCGTAGAAGTGAGCAAAGATATCAACAGTGACAAGATTTGCCTGAGCTTCTGTAGTCACATAGGACGTTCGGGGGGGAAATATGTTCAGTGTTCCTGATCTATTTTTAATTGCTACATCTTCCATTCATATCCATATGTCTGAGGCATTTTCCCATTAGTGCCTAGTTATCTTGTCCTTATGTAGTGAACATTGAAACAGCAGTTATTTCCCACCTTATATGATTGTACCTCTTCAAATGAAAATCACAATGAACTGGCTGAATATGTTGCAGTCTATAATCCTCCGAATCTTCCTGGGACTCTTGTTCGCTTTATCCATATGCATTTGCTTGACCCTATTTCCTGACTGCTTTAAGGGTGCAATCCTGATAGAGGCAGAGAGCTTGTGGAGCAGTGGACTCTATACTACATTTACAGTTCTGCTGCTTGCGGGGAAGGTTGGGGCAGTTGATTCTTCTCTTTCGCAGCACCAGCTTTTAGGCTGGGCCAGTAGTGGGGCTCCGATTGGATCCCTCAGCAAGAAATGAGCTGGCTTTTGTTCCATCAGATCTGTCGCTTGCTCCACCCCACCTCTAAAATGCCCCATTTGGGCCAACCAAAAACTGGTGGAATACAGCTGAGGGACACCTCAACCACATCTTAATCCCCATCAGCAGTGCAGTTTAGGGGTCTGGACTGTTCTCTGGATGGTTCTCCATACCGACATACAATTTGCAAATGCTGTGCAGGATTAAATCTCTCTGTATAATAAAATCATAAGGCTGTTGTCACATGGCAGTTCATGTGGTCGCCAGTAGGCAGCCACATGAGCAGCACGGTGAAAGGAACAACTAGGACAGGCTGTGGTAGCACCCTGGCAACCGTCGTCCTCTGCTACACCACTGCTGCCATTTCAGCCTCAGTGGTGCTAGAGTCTGAGGAGGGAAGCAGCAGAAGAGCAGATGATGGGAGGCTGGCCTAGCCAGGCTCTTCCTTTGCAGCTTGTGTGGCCCATGGTTTGGTTGAGCTGTAAAGTGAGGAATGTAAAGGGAGAGAGGAGCCCGGGTTAGCCACATGTAAAGGAAGGAGGAGGAGGTTTGTGAGGGGATGGGGTATGTTGAGGTGAGGTGAGTAAAGCTAGTAATATGTAACTTCTTAATTGTTTTTAGAAGTAAATCCAGATCAACTCCAGATCTAGATGAACATCATGCAAATAGAAATGGTGAGTGGTGTGTGCTTATTTTTGTTTTTTGTAAAATGGGTTTTTTTAAAAAAAGAAAAGCTGCTCAGAAACAATATGAGATACTGGATTATTTTGTCATTGGTTGTCTGGTAAGATTGAATTATTGCAGAACTTAAGCCTTGTCTATAGGTACAGGTGGGACGCGGGTGGCGCTGTGGGTTAAACCACAGAGCCTAGGACTTGCCAATCAGAAGGTTGGTGGTTCGAATCCCCACGACGGGGTGAGCTCCTGTTGCTCGGTCCCTGCTCCTGCCAACCTAGCAGTTCGAAAGCACATCAAAGTGCAAGTAGATAAATAGGTACCACTCCGGCGGGAAGGTAAATGGCATTTCCATGAGCTGCTCTGGTTCGCCAGAAGCAGCTTAGTCATGCTGGCCACATGACCTGGAAGCTGTACGCCGGCTCCCTCAGCCAGTAAAGCGAGATGAGCGCCGCAACCCCAGAGTCAGCCATGACTGGACCTAATGGTCAGGGGTCCCTTTACCTTTACCTATAGGTACAGGTAGGTACATAATCTGATTTGGGTCAGAATGTCGGGACATGTTGCACATTATTGAACACTAGATCCCAGGGAGATGCAACCATTTGGATGACTCACAGCTCATTTTAACACCAGTATTTTTCTCCACTGGAGCAGAGATTTGCCTTTGTAAAAAGTAGGCAGAATGCTTCACCTTTCTATCAGTATTCTGTCACGAATCATGACTCATACTACAATGCATATAGAGTATCGTGCATCATAAGAGATGTTACTGAATTTGCTTTTTATCTCCCCTCCACCCCTTTAGTGCACTTGTGTGATTTGTGTGTCTATGCTTCTTTATTTTTCAAATTAGGCATGAAGAGCAAACTTTCCGAGCAGTCCTCAAATGCTGGTGACTCACAGAAGAGATCTCAGAAAGAGCATGGCTTGTCCCCAGCTGAGCTGGAAAGACAGCAGATCCTTCAGGAAATGAGAAAGAAGACATCCCTACACACCGACAACAGCTGGATCAGACAACGCAGTTCCAGTATGCACAAAGAGCCTGTTAGTCTAATTGGCACTAAAATGAGGAGGTAATATTGATTCACTGTGTGTTGCCTATTATTGACTGTATGGTGCTCATGCCATTCTGGAGCTGTGACTGATTTACAAAGCAGTCAAGAAAAGAATTTGTTTTAATTTGAGATGGATCAAATTTTCAATTTTTTCATGAAAATTTGTATTTCCCCCTTGGATAGTGATAATTCCTGGTTGTAGTGCACTGTTTTTGAAGTTGATGTATCATTTAAGCAGCCTGTGCTATGATCCTTGTACCTATTTGAGCTGCATTAGCAAAATTTGTTGATGAAATATTTTTTCTTGGATTCCCAATGTGTGTGTGGGTATTCACCCTAGCTGAGATTGAAAGAGCTATTCTTGTTACACTCAAGAGCCTTGGGTCTGCTTTTGTTTTGTTGGAACAGCAGGCCCACAGGCTATCTCCCAAACTGATTTTGAAGCTCCTCTCCATTTTGGAAGAGAGTTTCCTTGAAGCTTGAGGAACTGCTGCTTCTGAAACATGAATCCATTGCCACCTTGGCATGGTCCTTTAGACCGCCTGTGTATTCATGTGGAAAACAACTCGCTTCACAGTTGGGAGTTCAGAGTTTGTCACTCTGTGAACCTATTAAAGAAATTGGCTTTGAATCTGAACATCTGGGAGCATTGTTAACATCATAAGAAAAGTTCAGCTTTCTGCTTTCCCACAATTGCCAGCCAAATGCCTATGGGAACCTCACAAGCAGGGCATGAATGGAATAACCTTACCTTACCCTTTGTCAGTGGCATATTCTGCCTCTGAATCTGCAAGTTCCATGTAGCCATATTTTTATGTTGACAACTGCCCTGAGATCTACAGATGAAGGGTGGTATACTGAATGGATGGATGGACGGACAGACAGACAGATTAGTAGTCTCTATGAATTTGTCCAAAGTTCTCTGAGCTAGTGGCCATCAAGGCATCTCTGTGATAGATGGTCATCCACTCTCTGCTTGAAATGAAGGAGAGTCCACCACATTCTGAAGAGTTCATTCCACTGTCCAACAGATCTTAGCATCAGAAAGTTCTTCCTGGTGTTTAGTCAGAATCTCCTATCTTGTAACTTCAATCCATTGGTTTGGGTCCTAGCTTCCAGAGCAGGAGTAAGCAAGCTCGCTCCATCTTCCATGTGCCAGCCCTTTAGATATTTGAAGGTGGCTATTAATGCCTTCCTCTGTTTCCTCTTATCCAAGCTAAACACACCCAGCTGCCTCAAATGTTCCTCATAAGGCTTTCCGGACACCTTGCTCATCTTGGTTGGCCTCTGTGGCAATCACACAGGGTCCCTGGACATTTAACGATCTGTTGATACCACTGTGCCACCACTGTGCTCGCTTCCCCGCTGCCACCAACCCGTTACGCTTGGGTAAAACACTGAGTCCAAACACTTGTTAAAAGTGAACCAAATAAACAAGTTTATTTCATAAACACTAACAAGCTTATGGTTTCTCAGATAATAGTCCTGTCAGTATCTTAACTTTAGTTTCTTTACCGGCCTATACCTTCCTAAATACCTTCTGACTGATTATCTCAGCTCTTTGACTGACTCCTCTTAACAAATTCTCTCACTCTCTCACACCAGACTAGCCCAACCCACAGACTTATCTCCTCTGTCTCTTCTAGCTCCAGACTGTCTTCTCAACCACCCTAACTCTAACTCCTCCAAAAAAAACCCTCTGTGCTTAAACCTTATACACAATTAACTCCGCCCCTTGGGTTCCCATTGGTTAGTCATTTTACAATTAGTTAACCCTTTCCTTGGATGATGGACTCAAGGGCATCCTGATCAAATTTGCAGATGACACCAAACTGGGAGGGGTGGCTAACACCCCAGAGGACAGGATCACACTTCAAAACAACCTTGACAGATTAGAGAACTGGGCCAAAACAAACAAGATGAATTTTAACAGGGAGAAATGTAAAGTATTGCACTTGGGCAAAAAAAATGAGAGGCACAAATACAAGATGGGTGACACCTGGCTTGAGAGCAGTACATGTGAAAAGGATCTAGGAGTCTTGGTTGACCACAAACTTGACATGAGCCAACAGTGTGACGCAGCAGCTAAAAAAGCCAATGCAATTCTGGGCTGCATCAATAGGAGTATAGCATCTAGATCAAGGGAAGTAATAGTGCCACTGTATTCTGCTCTGGTCAGACCTCACCTGGAGTACTGTGTCCAGTTCTGGGCACCACAGTTCAAGAAGGACACTGACAAACTGGAACGTGTCCAGAGGAGGGCAACCAAAATGGTCAAAGGCCTGGAAACGATGCCTTATGAGGAACGGCTAAGGGAGCTGGGCATGTTTAGCCTGGAGAAGAGGAGGTTAAGGGGTGATATGATAGCCATGTTCAAATATATAAAAGGATGTCACATAGAGGAGGGAGAAAGGTTGTTTTCTGCTGCTCCAGAGAAGTGGACACGAAGCAATGGATCCAAACTACAAGAAAGAAGATTCCACCTAAACATTAGGAAGAACTTCCTGACAGTAAGAGCTGTTCGACAGTGGAATTTGCTGCCAAGGAGTGTGGTGGAGTCTCCTTCTTTGGAGGTCTTTAAGCAGAGGCTTGACAACCATATGTCAGGAGTGCTCTGATGGTGTTTCCTGCTTGGCAGGGGGTTGGACTCGATGGCCCTTGTGGTCTCTTCCAACTCTATGATTCTATGATTATGAATTCAGTATGATGTCACACACCTAGGAAGGCAAATGCCACAGCCTCCTTTGCAAGCATTCCAGCTAGTCAATATCATTCTTAAATTGTGGTGACCAGAACTGGACACGGTACTTCAGGTGTGCTCTGACCAAAGTACCATTTTGTTACCAAAAAAATGCAAATCTGTTGAAGCACACTATGCTCAACCTTCACCTTCTTGCTACAAAGGCAGCCATATAATCTTCTTTTTTAACGTACAGAGGTGAGAGTTTGGATAACCTTGATTCTTCAAGAACAAATTCCCGGAGGCCTCATTCCTGGATGGGCCAGTCTGGATCTTCACTGTCTTTATCATCTAGTCAAGATTTTAGTCACCACGTGCCTCCTGTAGTGTCCACTTCAAATCGTGCCTACATGCGCATACCCTCTTCCAGCCTGCCATCTCCTTCGGCCAGTTCCATGAAAACTTCATCCTTGCCTCATGTTCTTCCATCTGCACAATCTCCTGTTCCCCGTTCTCAGTCACCAACTTCTGCTTCCCAGTCTGGAACTCAGCAACGCAGCAGGTATGGGGTTCTGTCTAAAACTTTTGGCTAAGAACTTTTATGCATAACTTAACGTTACTGTGTTTTCATAAAGGATGATGTAGAGAACAATGAACTCCTTCCATCCGTGCAGAAAATAATTAAAATGGCACCATTTATTTTTAAGCTTGCAAGCTCTGGAGACCCACACAGAGCTGCAGAATGTGTTTTGCACTACATAATTAGAGGGACATAAAAATTATTTTGTCAGCTCTGCCTCTTTTGCTGTTTTACAGTGGTACCTCGCAAGACGAATGCCTCGTAAGACGAAAAACTCGCAAGACGAAAGAGTTTTTCGTTTTTTGAGTTGCTTCGCAAGACGAATTTCCCTATGGGCTTGCTTCGCAAGACGAAAACGTCTTGCAAGTTTGTTTCCTTTGTCTTGCAAGTTTGTTTCCTTTTTCTTAAAACCGTGTATTCAGGGGGTGCAGTTGCGACTTGACTTCGAGGAGCAACTCATAGCACGCGGTGTGGTAGCCTTGTTTGAGGTTTTGGAAGACTTTGGTGATTTTTGAAGCTTTT
This sequence comes from Podarcis erhardii, assembly GCF_964252035.2. Taxonomy (NCBI): domain Eukaryota; kingdom Metazoa; phylum Chordata; class Lepidosauria; order Squamata; family Lacertidae; genus Podarcis; species Podarcis erhardii. The sequence goes on along the minus strand of NC_138508.1, from coordinate 97,745,240 downwards.
CCAAAATCCGTGCTTCGCAAGACAAAAAAAATCGCAAGATGAAAAAACTTGCAGAACGAATTAATTTTGTCTTGCGAGGTACCACTGTATTCTTAAAGTGATTAATGCCTCAAAGTGTATGTTTATAAAATCAAGCCATGCACACATATATTCTGTAAGCCAGTGGCTCAGGCTTTGGGTATATATCCATTTCCTTCCGGAAGGGTGAAGTTTTGAACAGGGTCATGCCAAGGATTGTGGCCTCCCCAAGATGTGATTCTCTCTGACCCTTTCCTCATAATTGATATTTATGGGTTCTAAATCAGTTGGTAACTAATGTTATACAATTTCATTTTACAATGTGTATTTAATTGGAACATGAATGCGCACATTTAAGCACCCAAGTACCATGTTCAACCCTCCTTGTTTCAGGGTTGTTGAATACCATACTTTTCTGTGTATAAGACTAGGTTTTTTTCTTTAAAAATTATGCTGAAAAGTGGGGGTCCTCTTATACATGGAGCCACCCCCCCCCCGCATTTTCTTAAATTTGAGTAAACAAAAATAGGGGGCATCTTATACATGGGGGCGTCTTATACACGGAAAAATATGGTACTTTGTATGGCTTTTTCTGTGAAAAATGTACATTAAGAGCATGTTTATATTATGTAAATAATATGATACTTGTCTTCTTGCAACTTTTTGATGCTGGTTTTTAACCTCTCTGGTTTGAGAGCAGACCACGGTTACATCAGTTTTGATGACACGGTAAAATCATGCTTATTGATGACAAAGCAAGGAACGCATTTGCAAGCTCATCAGGAAATTTCCAGTCTCCCAACTGTTAGTGATCAGCAATACAATATGTGAACTAGACTGTAGTGTTATCTTCAAATTTTATATGGCAGGACTTCAGAGAGGTTTCTGTTGTATGTCCCAGCCTAGTGCTGTGTTGCCTTAAAAGATACAGCTGTTGGGATTTGGATAGGAGCACTTTCTGAAATGTATTCATGATCATTTCCCACAGATAAAGAAAAAGAGAGGAATCTAAATCATATATTCCTGCATGCTAAATTTAGAAACGTTTTGGACATTGTAATTTATGTTGAAAATTTATGGTGGCACTATATTGCATGAGAGATTGCTGAAGGTACTCATTTAATCATTGAAATGGTAGCTTCTTCTCCCGATTAGAAAATTTCTGTTCTAGGATAGTAACTTGCAGATTTCTTCTAGCAGTCCTGGGTTTGGGTTCATTACTCATGCTGTTGTAGCACTTCTTTTCAATGACATTTCTCTAGTTTCCTAAAATCTGCCTCTCAGCCGCTTTCTTGTTCTGTATCTAGGTCGGTCAGTGGAAAGCGAGTGTGCTCATACTGTAGAAACGTTCTGGGCAAAGGAGCAGCCATGATCATCGAATCTCTTGGTCTTTGCTATCATTTACATTGTTTTAAGGTGAGAGGTGGGCAAAACGCCAGGGAGATGGAGGAACCTTACACTGCAGGCTAGCATGGCAACTTAGAAGACAATGAATTAGGGGCTCTGCTAATCAACCTTGCGCTGCATGCATAACTCAGCCTGGCAAATATCTCTGCTTGCTCACCTGCTTCAAATTAAAATAATCAGGTTCTTGATTTGATTGAGGATTTTGAAATACGTTCCATCAGTGGTTTCATGCAACCTTGCACACATCTGAATTAGCATTCTACATTTGCAATTACATCCTTAATCACGTAAAGTGGATTAGTTCGGTCTTCAAATCTTCATCTCTTTGCCTTCACACAATGAGGGTAGTTAATGTATGGAAGAATATAGTCCCTCTGCCGCCACCACCACACACTTCTGGCTCCAATAGGAAACTTCCTGTGCACTTAGGTCATAAGGGGGTGGGGCTTTGTGTTGAATGCCAGTACAGTGGTGCCCCGCAAGACGAATGCCTCGGAAGACGAAAAACTCGCTAGACGAAGGAGTTTTTCGTTTTCTTAGCCGCTTCGCAAGACGCATCTCCCTATGGGCTTGCTTTGCAAAACGAAGCTTGCCCCGCAAGCTCTGGGGATAGCGGGGAAGTGCAGCGTGTCTTCCCCGCTATCCCCGGACCTCTTTTGAAGCAAGGGGCGGCGGGGAGAAGATCGCTTCTCCCCGTTGCCAGCCCCGCAATCTCCAGGGACAGAGGGGAAGGCGCACGCCTTCCCCTCTGTCCCCGGACCTGTTTTAAAGCAAGGGAAAGGGCAGCGGGGAGAATCGCTTCTCCCCGTTACTGCTCCTTGGTTCAAAAGGGGTCCAGGGACGGGGGAAGGCGCACGCCTTCCCCTCTGTCCCCGGACGGTCTCCATAGGAACGCATTGATTGATTTTCAATGCATTCCTATGGGAAACCGTGCTTCGCAAGACGAAAAACTCTCAAGAAGAAAAAACCTGCGGAACGAATTAATTCCGTCTTGCGAGGCACCACTGTACTGTCTGAAGCTGGTAAGGCTTTTTCAGTGATGGCACCTAGGAGCTCCTCCTGGTGAGGTTGTTTAGCTTCTGGTTTAGCTTGTTTAGGGTCTTCAGGAAGTTGATGGAGATTTCTAGTGAGCCTTTGGAATCGAATGGGTTTTATGGCGGTTCCATCTGAAAATATGACTGCTTTAAAATCGACGAACAACATATACTGAAGTTATATATTACAAGCCATCCTGAGCATTTCTTAGAAGCTGTGTGTGTGTGATTTTTAAAAATAAAGTAAGATACACTTAAAGAAACATTCTCACACAGAAATAGTGGCACTGATGTCATTGTAAACATGAAGTCTGACCAGACTTTAAGAAAGGAGATCTAGGGTGGCAGAAATCTGATTGTGACTCATACTTGGTGCCAAAATCACTGCTTTTGATTCTTTTGTGCCATGGAAATCATTCTGTTTCAGAAAGCAAGACTCCCGTTTCCTAATCCCTGGCTCATTCCTCTTCTCTGCTTAAAGTGCACAGCTCTTCACCTTGCTTGTTTCTAGCATTAGAACCTCTCCTGCATATTAACACACTCCCGCTCTTGCTCAAGAGGGTACATGGTTCAAATCTCGTATTTGAAAAATCATTGCAAAATGTGTTTATGCTGCTAATTGTTCCTTTTTCTTCACAGTGCAATGCTTGCGGGTGCGACCTTGGGGGCTCTCAGGCCGGAACTGAAGTCCGGATCCGAAACAATGAACTCTTCTGCAATGACTGCTATCTCAGATTTAAGAGTAAGGGGTTCCTTCAACAACGCTAAAGTTTTGATTACTTATGCCTACACCAAATGCTTTTCAGAATTCTAGTTTTCTTCTGTGTATGTGATATAGGATGATTTGTGTTGTGTTGTGTTGTGTTGTGTTGTGTTGTGTTGTGTTGTGTTGTGTTGTGTTGTGTTGTGTTGTAGTGGTTGTTTCTACTGGGATTTGGGAGGATTTTCTTCTTGGATCAATGAGGCTATTTTTTTCTGATTTGAAATATTTAAAAAGAAAAAATGGAACAATTACCAAAAGTGCAATTGGAGCAATAGGAGTAAAAGAAAAGAAACCAGTATATCTGAGGGATACCATTTACATTATTTTGTATTTCTCTCAGTGTCATGATACATTAAAAGTACTCCACCTACATATTAAGCAGATGATTTGTAATAATTAGGGAGGAAGATCAATGGTTTTTAGTGTTTTAGATATTGCAAGTTATGACAAATCATAATTTTTATTCTGCTTTGAAGGAGCATTCTCCTCTGGGAGAATAAGGCTTCCTCTTAGTAGTCACAGCTGGAGGAAGACTTGACATAAAGAGCTGAGAAAATTAATTTTTCATTGGCTGGGATCCTAAGTATGCTTTTAAGGATTCCAGCTTCATGAAATCTGTTGGGTGGCCAACTTATTAAATATCTTAGAGATCATGGGGCCTGGTTCGTCTGCTCTCTTAATCTTGATATACTCAGATTTGTCTTTAGGAAAGTTTTGCTGTGCATCCCACTGCCATCAGAAGCACAGTTGCTGATAACTTGGGGCAGGAACTTCCTGGCTGCAGCATCTGAAATCTGGGAGGCTTAGGCAGCCCCTTGCCTTATTTACCTTAAGTGCTTACCGAAGACTGCCTTATTTTTTTTTTTTTTCCCCATATATTTTTATTGAGTTTTTAACAACACAAAAAGAAAAAACTTATTTATATCCAAGTACATATCACTTATTTTCATTATCTGGACTTCCCTCAAGACTGCCTTATTTTTAACCAGCCTTCAGTATTAGTTGCTTGCCTTCCAATTATGGATTCTGTGGGCTGTTGCTGTTGGATTTTGATCCCAGTTCGTTTCATTGTTCGGGTCTTTTATAGTTATTATTTTTTATTTTACTCAGGTTTTGTGGCTATTTAGTATGCTGTTCTGAGGGGGCTTTTAGGTGGGATAATGTGTGTTGTGCTGTGTGTGCCATTTTAATAGTTGCTTGACTTAATTTGCAAGGGACGCGGGTGGCACTGTGGTCTAAACCACAGAGCCTAGGGCTTGCTGATCAGAAGGTTGGCAGTTCGAATCCCCACGACGGGATGAGCTCCCGTTGCTCGGTCCCTGCTCCTGCCAACATTAGCAGTTCAAAAGCACATCAAAGTGCAAGTAGATAAATAGGTACCGCTCTGGTAGGAAGGTAAATGGCATTTCTGTGCGCTGCTCTGGTTCACCAGAAGTGGCTTAGTCATGCTGGCCACATGACCTGGAAGCTGTCTGCAGACAAACGCCGGCTCCCTTGGCCAGTAAAGTGAAATGAGCGCCACAACTCCAGAGTCGTCCATGACTTGACTTAACAGTCAGGGGTCCCTTTACCTGGCTTACTTTTAGGTGGAGATGACATATCTGAAATGTCAGCTCCACTTTGACCCAACAGATTTTTGCTTTATATGAAATCACAGGGCAGCGTTTTTAACCTTACACAAATTCCATTATAGATGAAGTGGAAGTACTTTTACTAGTGTAGCCTATCTAGGTTTCTTTTGAAGTATGAGGCTTTGAAGAGTTGGTGGCCTATCTATGTATGATATTTGGAAGAATTCAAGTGTAGGTTGACGTTGCCTTGTCTCTTCCAGGGACTTTGGCAAGAGAAGAGTCAGCCCTTTAGCAAAGCATCATGAGATCTCAGCATTGTTTGGAAATAGTTCCTCACTCAATGCAACATCAGGGGATTAGCTTTCTGTGTAAATGAGCCTTTGCATATCTAATAACACAGACGTAATATTCATATCACCTTGGTGCCACTTGAAATGCAATGCTTTTCCGTGGAGCCCATTCACATCTTTAGATGTTTCATTTTCTTGAAACATCTGAGTAGGAAGGAAACTTGAAAATGCTTTCTTGACTTAACATGTCCTGTCAAGGTACTTTTGTGTTCCTATTTGGGGTTTTCCTTATAATCTTGCTTTTTTATATTAATCTGCTTTTTTATGTCAATCCACATCCCTGCCTTTTTAGACTCCCTACTGCTCTCAGCTTTTGCTCTTCTCAAAATGCCTATAAGGTAAAGGTAAAGGGACCCCTGACCTTTAGGTCCAGTCGTGACTGACTCTGGGGTTGTGGTGCTCATCTTGCTTTATTGGCCGAGGGAGCCGGCGTACAGCTTCCGGGTCATGTGGCCAGCATGACTAAACCACTTCTGGCGAACCAGAGCAGCGCACGGAAACGCCGTTTACCTTCCCGCCAGTGCAGTACCTATTTATCTACTTGCACATTGACGTGCTTTTGAACTGCTAGGTTGGCAGGAACAGGGACTGAGCAACAGGAGCTCACCCCGTCGCGGGGATTTGAACCGCCGACCTTCTGATCGGCAAGTCCTAGGCTCTGTGGCTTAACCCACAGCGCCACCCGCATCCCTAAAATGCCTATAGGTGGCTCTAAATTTAGGGGTTCAGGACTGCTGTCTGTATCCAGCCCTGTAGTGGGATACTTCCACCCATCTTGCTTGCTTGCTAGCCCACATAAGATTATAGGGACTGGTTGTCTGGCTTTCCATACTGTAAGACTCTTCTAATCACAGTGAAGGCTGCTTCAGACACCTTTAAAGTGCCCAGTTGTGAGTGGTAGCATTGAACTTGTAGCCAAAATATCTGCCCAGTGGTTGCCTGCCTAAGACTTCAGTTTTTCTAGCCCCGCATGTTGGTTATGTGAACTTTGGCAATTGTTGATGTGGAAGGAAAAGCTGAGGAAAATCATTCTTAGTGCAGTCAAACATCTTAACCAGTGTAGGTGTTTAAATTTGAGGCCAAATCATATGGGCACATGCCCTTAGACTTTTCATCCTCTTCTATCCTCAGTATATTTTGGGATGCCATTTAAGAATACTCCTGCCGTTGCCGTTGCTGTTGTCATTATTTGAGTCCCTTTAAAGAGCTAGTCATATCCTGGTCTTCTGAGGGCCAAAATAGATACCGCATTATGTTAAATGCTTTCTTGCACTTTTGTGTCATTCTAATGTGAATAGCTCTGAGCAGCATTGGGAACACAGTGGATGTGGAGGGAGAGGTTAACCCTTTTTCCCACTGTGATGCTCATGGAAATCCTTCTTCTCTCCTATGTATCAGGAGAGAAATGCTCATTGGAGCCTGACCGTAACTTTCCACAATTCCAGGCAGCTACTAACTTGTGGTAGCTTCAAGTCTCTCTCTCCAAGTCTCCCCCTCCTTTTCTGTCCATTAGTTGGCTCATGAGTAAACTTTTGTTACAAGAGCTCCTTCTGCTGGCCTTGTGAAAATCTAATGGCACTTAAGAGTGCTAGTTGATTCAACTTACTGGGGATCTCATTATGAGAGCTTGAAAATAAAATTCTCAGGGTTCTACCCCAAACTATCTTACTTTTCCAGAACATTTTGGATGTTGTTAGCACAATTAAGCAGAATGCAAGAAATATTTGAGGATTTTAAGAAAGCAGTTTTGAAGTGGAGATGTTTCTATCTTTCTGAACCCTTGCATTAATTAATCCTTCTCTTTCCTCTTATTTTAAACAGCTGGACAGCCAACCATTATGTGATAGAAGCCTCAATATGAAACCACTGCTACAGATAGAGGAGGAAGCTGCTACTGTAGATCTATAAATATATTTTGTGTGTGTGGTTTTTAAAAAATATTTTTGCCTGTCTAGCTCATGTAGAAAATTCATGGTATCTTTTATTATACTTATATGGAGCTATTTATGAGAAGGTAATCACAATAAAACATTTCTGGGTTAAAAATAAATAAAACAGAGTGCTTTAAGTTCAATGTATAATTCCATCCTTATATATATCTACACACACATACAAAAGGGAGAAAAACATTTAATTGGGTAATTTAAAAATGTTGGAAACTTGCGAGGCAATAGCTTTAATTTTCCAATCATATATGAAGAGGCTTTTTAATGTTCTTAAACGAGCATTACTGAAATAATAAGTATGTATTCGTAACCGCAGTTTCTACATCTGATGTATATGCTATCAAGTTCTGCAGGATATTATGAAATTGCATTCAAAGACATACAGGTGGCTGCTGTCTATATTTGAGTTACTAAGCTTAAGTAATATTATCGTTTTTAAAACTAAAATGTAAACTTCAGTCTGTTTTGCCTGGGATTCACTATTTCATTGTGCTTTAATAGTTAGAGCCAATCGGGGAAATTATTTCTGAGGCGTTCTTTCTTTTCATGTTTGAGAAATGTAACTCTACTTGCACCTCAAACAAGTTAATAAGACTGAGCATTTTCCCCCTTCTGTTGACTTATTTTGTATTTGTAAATAAAGTTGCTGATACTGCACTTGAACCGCTTGCATTCTTTATTTTTCCGTCCAGAAGGAAGAAACCCTGCAGGAAAATGTCAGTGAACTCTGATACAATTCAACTGCGAGTCCAGTTACAGCACCCCTGTGTATAGGCAATAGTTTTGTTGTAAAGCAGGGATGTCCAACCCGTCGACCGTGATCAACTGGTCGATCCCCGCAAGGTTTTGGTCGATCACAGTCGATCGCAGGTTCTTTTTCTTTAGCAGGGGGAGAGCATTTGGCCCCGCCCCGTCCTCCATTCGCTCAAGATCGCTAGAACCAAAGACGGAGTTTTCGCTACAAGGCTAATTGTTTTCTGAGCGATCTTTTCGTGAGCGTCTTTTTCCTTAGGCCTAAAGAAAGCTCAACATTTTTGTCCTGTCCCTCTAAAAAAAAGGTTAATAACTTTGACTTTCCTCCCTAAAAAAAAGCTCAGCACCTTTGAACTGAACCCCCCCCCCCAAAAAAGGGGTAGATCACTGCCAGTTTTTTATTCTGTGAGTAGATTGCAGTCTCTTGGGAGTTGGACGTCCCTGGTGTAAAGGAACAAAACTTGGCAAGACAATGATCTGGGATAAAAATTGGCCACAGATTTATTGATTACAGCTGTAGGTGGACCTTGGCTCAGGCATTGGGTGTATATCCATCTCAGCCGCCTGCTGGAGGGCTGAAATTTTGAACAGGGTCATGCCAAGGATTGTGGCCTCCAAGATGTGCTTCCCCTGAACCCAATTCTCTCTGTCCCTTTCCTCATTATTCATTTTTAAGGGTTCCAAATCAGTTTTGCATGGTAACTAATGTTATATTTGATATATTTTTGTATGAACTTATGATTATGATAGGATTCATCTGTCTGGTAAATAGTTTAATCGGTGCTTTTTCTGGTATATTGTTTTTGTTCGTTTGTGTTTTTACTGCTTTTTTAGGTTTGTGCTTTGCTGCTTGCTTAACAGGGCAGCAAAGTGTCTTGCTAATGAGACTGTTGATTGACAACGTGCACCTTCAAAGTCACCTTACCTGGATCATTGCTCTTTTTTAAAAGAAACATTTCATAACACCAGATTAGGCTGATGCTTTGTACAGATTTGCCTTCCCATTGCATTCATCCAAAATGCATTTTCTGCTGCAGAAATTTTGAATTATTTTTCCCTTTTGCATGTTTCAACCACAGGCAGTTCCTCTGTGCCAGCTGTGGGGCTTCAGAGAGGCAGCTAGAAGTAAAGAAAACCACCACTCGTAGCCACTTCATCACCTGACAATAATTTTTCTTATGCCATTTTCCCAACTAAAATCCCACTAAAGCTTTTCTTGATCTCAGGGAGAAAAAAGTACAGATAGATTTCAGGGTGTCAGTAGTTGTGACACATCTCAAAATGATACCCACATACAGTGGTGCCTCGCAAGACGAAAATAATCCGTTCCGCGAGTCTCTTCGTCTAGCGGTTTTTTCATCTTGCGAAGCAACCCTATTAGCGGCTTAGCGGATTAGCACTATTAGCGGTTTAGCGGCTTAGCGGCTATTAAAGGCTTAGCGGTTTAGCGGCTAAAAGGCTATTAGCGGCTTAGAAAAAAGGGGGGAAGCGAAAAAAATCGCAAGACTTGCAAGACGTTTTCGTCTTGCGAAGCAAGCCCATAGGGAAATTCGTCTTGCGAAGCACATCGAAAAACAGAAAACCCTTTCGTCTAGCGGGTTTTTTGTCTTGCGAGGCATTCGTCTTGCAGGGCACCACTGTAGTGTGGAGTTTTCAAAAGCAGGATATAAAACCTGGATCTTCTAATAAAACAAAAATATTTTTAAACACAAGATGGCAGTCTTTAAATGCAATTGATGTGAGAATGTCGTGTTTTGTAATCATGCAAATAATCCTAAACCCCTTTCTTAATATCAGAAGCCAAACGCTTCCCTGTGTTTGGACTCTTACAACATCTTTTGTCAATGTGGCCGTGCTGGTTTATGCAACATTTTTGCCACATGGATGTTTCCATAGGATTGTTCCACGTGGAGAATTTCAAAGCATTGAAACAGACTTAAGACAGCCACTCTGAGATGCAAGGCAGTTGCTTTACTTTCGGAAAAAGTGAAAATAGGTATGATGAGGTTGTCAAAGAATAATCTAAATTCTGGGCTATCGTTAGAGCTTAATGCAGGAATATTTAAAAATAAAACTGTTACCTAAACTTTGGGTAACTAGTGTGTCCTTTTTTATATACATTTTTTTTTATTAATTTTAACATATAAATTATAAAATGTACCACAAAACTTATCACTTATATAATCTTTTTGGACCTCCATCAGCACCTCTGATGATCCACCGTTTTAATCACTTCTTATGCATTTCTTAACTTTATATTGCCTTTACATCTCTTAACAAATCATCCTCCCCCTTGTCCATTTTTACAATACTTCTAATAATACTCCTCATAAAACCCTACAAACGTCGTCTGTTCTTCACAATTACTTTTCAAATCGTCCGTAAATTTACTCCAGTCTTCTGTGAATTTCTGGTCTCGCCGGTTTCGAATCCTTCCTGTTAGTTTATCTAATTCTGCATAGTCCATTAACTTCATCCTCTTCAATCGACGGTAACTCTTCTTGCTTCCATTTTTGGGCCAGTAATATTCTTGCTGCTGTTATTGCATATAAAAAGAGCTTACATTCCTTTCTATTTATATCACTCACCACAATGCCCAATAGAAATGCTTCTGGTTTCTTTATAAATGTATATTTCAACATTTTTTTCAACTCATTATATATCATCTCCCAGAAGCATTTCAGGGTAACTAGTGTGTCCTAATCAAAAGAAATGAACCCTCTCTCATAACACAAGATTTTGGGGACATTCATTGACACTGACTGTTGGGAAGATTCAGGACTGGGGCACCGGCTTCAAGGTGCCAAGCCTCCCCCTCCCTATTTTTGGAGTAGGGCTTTTTGGGATGCTGCCAGGGAGACAGGGGCATTTGACAGGTTCCCAGCTGGCTCCAGCCCACCGGCCAGCAGCCCGGCAAAACCCCGGGTCTCAGAACAGCATCAAAACTGCGACTCAAGCCTCAGAAACCTTTGGAGACTGAGCACGCAATCCAGCAGAGATAAGAACTCTTTGCTACGGAAATAGCATATGTAAGCATATTTGCAGCATTTATTCAGCAGCGGGACAAAAGAAAAACATGCCTGCTTCCCTTCGTGTCCAAGCAAAACAGCAGTACAGCAAAAGCAATATACAACGGAAGTTCCCAGCAGACTGTGCTGGAAGTAAGCAGACATGTGACACACAACAACTCCACATGCCTGTTCTAAAGGTGGAATGGAACTGCAGCCTAACAGCCCCCCCCCCGATGTCCCCCAAGCACAGAGCTTTGGGAAGGAGGGAGGAAGGCTTCAGCATACTGTCAGAGGCCTGGCACCTCCTTCCCAAAGCCCTGGAAACTTCTGCCTGGCTTAGGGGGAGAGGTGTGATGCTCTGGGGTCCAAGAACCTTCTCACCACCTTCTCAAACCCACCCAGCTCTGGCTCCTCCCTATGCCTGATGTCATGCATGTGGCATGGTGACGTTGCATGGTGACGTTGCTTGTGACATTGCCCCCCCCATCACCCTCACATATTGGCACCTCTCTTCAGGACAGACAAAATGAAGCATAGTTAATGGTACATGACCCCAGTTAAACTTGCCAAAATATGCCATTCGTCTGATAATAAATGTTGGAAATGTAAAGAAAATGAAGGAACATTCTTCCACCTCTGGTGGACATGCCCTAGGGTGAAGGCCTTCTGGGAAATGATATATAATGAGCTGAAAAAGGTATTTAAGTATACCTTCACTAAGAAACCAGAGGCCTTCCTCCTGGGTATTGTCGGCCAGAAGGTGCTAAAGAAGGACCGAACATTCTTTATGTATGCAACAACGGCAGCAAGGATACTCATCGCAAAAAATTGGAAAACTCAAGATCTACCCACACTGGAAGAGTGGCAGATGCAGCTGATGGACTATATGCAACTGGCCGAGATGACTGGCAGAATCCGAGACCTGGGAGAAGAGAAGATGGAGGAAGACTGGAAGAAATTTAAGATGTATCTACAAAAACATTGTAATCTGGCTGAATGTTAAGAAGGATGCTAGATTATAAATAAGCGGCCACCACTAAATTAGAATTAAAATTTGATGATAAGTGAGACTAAAGAAAATATAAATTTTTTTGGAAGAATTGCTAGACCATATTTGAATGACTGGACATGAGATTTGTAAACAAGTTGATAATTTGTTTGGAAGAAACTTTTAACGATGTAAATGGGAGCGGGAGACGTGAGGGAGTCCAAAGAAGTGATGAAACTATGTTTCTGACAGAAGTAAGATTGTTTATTATTTGTGCATTTATATTTAAAAACTTTAATAAATATCTTTTAAAAAAACAAAAACAAAATGAAGCATAGTTGAACTATGGTTTTTGCCCCCCAACAAAATGTGATGGCCACCAACCTGGATAATTTTAGTGGAGCAGAATGCTATCAATGGCTACTAGCCATCATGTTTAGTTGGCCACTGTGATAATAATAAAGTAATAATATTTTATTATTTATACCCTGCCCATCTTGCTGGGTTTCCCCAGCCACCCTGGGCGGCTCCCAACAGAATACAGTGGTACCTCAGGTTACATATGCTTCAGGTTACAGACGCTTCAGGTTACAGACTCCGCTAACCCAGAAATAGTAGCTCGGGTTAAGAACTTTGCTTCAGGATGAGAACAGAAATCGCGCAGCAGCGGTGCGGCAGCAGCAGCAGCAGGAGGCCCCATTAGCTAAAGTGATGCTTCAGGTTAAGAACAGTTTTAGGTTAAGAACGTACCTCCGGAACGAATTAAGTACATAACCAGAGGTACCACTGTATTAAAAACATGATAAAGCATCAAACATAAAAACTTCCCCCAAACAGGGCTGCCTTCAGATGTTTTCTGGAAGTTAGGTAGTTGTTTATTTCCTTGACACCAGATGAGAGGGCGTTCCACAGGGCAGGTGTCACTACCAAGAAGGCCCTCTGCCTGGTTCCTGTAATCTCTCCTCGCAGTGAGAGAACTGCCAGAAGGCCCTCAGAAATGGACCCCAGTGTCCAGGCTGAACGATGGGGGTGGAGACGCTCCTTCAGGTATCCTGAGCCGAACAGGTTGCTGGACAAGATAAGCAACTGGGATGACCAAGCAAGCTCTTCTTATGTTCCTCTGAATGAGCTAATCAGCTGCTAGGGGCAATTTGCAGATCTGAGCCAGATAAGTGCTCCTAGGAATGTATCCGTGGTAGTGGGTTTTTTCCTGCTTCTTTTTTGCATGGTGTTCAAACAAGTTTGTACAAATAAAAAGCAACAGCCGATGTCTTGCAAACAAAACGGTAATTAACCTCTCATGCCCCAGGGGCCAAAGGTGATGAAAACACCAGAGCTCCGCTACTGTTGGCTTGTCTGAGTCCATCTCCAACACACAAACAAGGCCCAGGGAGAGCTGGATGAGGAGAACAACTTGAAAGGGTATTTGGCTGAGAAGATGGGAGCGGTTGAATTTTTCATGCTGCCCGCAGCGCAATCTGTATATCAGGGCTGTCTAACTCTGGGCGGATCACTGCCAGTTTTTTTATAGTGGTTGTAGATCGCAGTCTCTTGGAAGTTGGACAGCCCTGCTGTATATTATGTAAATTGTTCTCCTCAGGCAAAAAGTCATGGTCAAACTCTGCATTCTGAAGCAGTTTGATGTCTCAAGCCAACAGGCCATCACGGGGCTTTAAAAGCATGCCTGAAGGTCAGTTCTCACATTCCCCTCTTAGTCAGTTTCCCTCTATATTTGCCTTTTTGTCATCTAAAAGTGGGAAATGGAGATTAAAACATAATTATGATAAGAACAAAAGTAACACAAAAAGTAGTAAAGACACTTGCTGCAATGGTAGGGGTTAGCAACTCTAGAAATTATTGCCTTTTAAACTTTGGTGTTTTATTTAGCTAGAAGCACTGATAAATGTTGTTTCCATGTCTGCATTTTGTCCAGGCGTTGGGGAGAAAATTGATTCATTTTGCATCTAAAGGTGAACCTACCTAAGTCATCATTTCTGAGACAATATGTGCACTTCTCTGAATTTTTCAAGTCAGCTGTCCAGCCAAATAATGTGTAAAACCAAATTGCATATATTTAAAATGTGCAAAAACAAAACAAAACCCCAAACACTTACATTAGTGAAAATAACATACCAAACTGCATTATTTTGGGGGAAATTCCTTAGAAAAATGTGTATATTGGGAGAAATTTCTACTAAAATGCTGATGATTTCATGCAGGTTAAAATAAATAAATCACTGTTATAGAAATGTGGAAAACCGAGTTTAAGATTGGAGAAATGGGAAACAAAAAAAACCCGGACAGATTCACCAGTCTCTAGTTATGCCTTACCAAAGAACCTCTTAAATATTGGCTTTTGAATGAACATCTAGGTATCAAATTAAAATGCATTTTCACTGTAGTGAAATAAATAAACAAATAAACAATAAATAAAATAAAGAATACCTTTATTGTCAATGTACAACCTGTGTACAATGAAATTAACCGGACCTCCCCCCCACAAACACTCAATCTCATTGCACTCTGTGTGCTGGTCGCACAACACACCAACTCCGAAAGTCAGTTGCACTATATTATTTTTCGTTCAGCAGCCTAACAGCCCACAGATAGAAACTGTTTTTTTAGCCTGCTGGTACGACTGATTATATTTCTATATCTTCTGCCCGAGAGTAGAAGTTTAAAGAGGTGCTGGCCGGGGTGTGAATCGTCCATGAGAATTTTTCTCGCTCTCCTAAGGCAACGATCCCTTGCGCTGTCATCTAGTGGGCTCAGGGGACAGCCCATGATATCATGTGCCGGGTTCACCACCCTCTGTAAAGACTTTCTATCTGTGGCTGTCAAGCCAACGTACCACACTGTGATACAATAGGAGAGGACACTTTCTATTGTGGAAAGTCATCAATTGTTGTTTAACATTGTTCTTTTGCAAGACCCTGAGAAAACGGAGTCTCTGTTGGGCCTTCCTAACCACCTGTGTTCTATTGTTTTTCCAAGTGAGGTCTTCACTAAGGTAAACTCCCAGGAATTTAAAGGAAGAGATTCTCTCCACACAACACCCCCTCTGATATACAATGGGGCTAGTTCCCCTCTCTTCCTCCGAAAGTCCAACTCCATCTCCTATGTCTTGATAATATTTAGGTGCAAGTTATTCTCTAAGCACCATGTAGATACTTTTTGAACCTCCTCCCTGTACGCTGATTCATCTCCACCTGTAATTACACCCATTATGGTAGTATCATCTGCAAACTTAATAACTGCAGTGGATGGATCAGATGAAATACAGTCATATGTATACAATGAGTACAGGTAGGGACTCAGCACACATCCCTGTGGGGTGCCAGTGCTGAGCTTCAGGGAGGTAGATATAACAGGCCCAATCCTCACTGTTTGTTTCTGGTCCCTCAGAAAGTCTTTAATCCAGTTACAGATGATCTAGTTCCATCAGTTTTTGATAATGCAGCAAATATTAGCTGCCCCCACCCACTAGGCACCCCTGCCTAAATTGTACCACTTTAGGAATTTTCAGCTGTTCCAGAAAATACGAAGTGATGAAACCTAGCACCATTTTTCTATGAGCAGATCAAACCACAGATTTTAATATCTGAATGCTTGCTGGACCATAAAGGTAAGTCCTACTCATAGAAGAAGAATTTTTCTTGGGGAGAAGGTGGGGGGAGAAAACTCACTCTGTCATGTTAGTTGTCTGTGAGCAGGGATTTTGAACATGCAGTACACCCTTGCTACCTGCAGCCTGAAGTTGTACAGTCCAGTTTTTCTACTGGTTGTATAAACTGGCCTTTGATTTCTAAGCATCTCTAGACAGAGGTTTTCGTTTTGCTGTTGTTAGAAGGAAGGGAAGGCACTGTTGCTTCTGATGAGAACCATCCTGTTGGATGAAATCAAGGGGCCTATTTCCTTCTGCAAATCCTATTTCCCAGGGGTTAATATCCCATCTGGTGGGTTTATTAGCAGGGTCTGTTTAGGATCTGCTTAGAAATTCTTCCAGGTGATTCATGCAGATATGCAATCCTGTTTGATTCTAGAAGATCAATACTTTTATTTTTTTTTGGGGGGGGGGAGCTGTAGCTCCTGGGTAGAGTTCTGCAGAAAAGATGGATAATGCTTAAATAAGAGTTCTGATTAGCAGGTTTATCATGCTGTCAGGCTTGATAGTGAAGTTCCCACTAGTTTTACTGAAACACGCAGCCAATAACTCACATTAGTTCTAATGATTGATGTGTAGGCAATGAGGCTTCACTAGCCTGACAAGTTAATGTCAAGTACATGAGACGAGTTTAGGGGTTTGGAGATGGATTGTGGGTGGGATTTGCTTTCACCATAACATCATCAGTGAGTGTGACAACTGAAAGCTGCAATTCTGACACACACAAAAAAGAATTTCACCAATTGCCGGACGTCAAATCTGAAAGACGGATACATTGCTGCTTCACATTTGATGATAGAAAATTCGATAATTTTACACCTTGGGATAAACACACACACAAACATCCCTCCATAGCAGGTCATGTTGCCAAGCAACGGGTTTCTTGTGGCAGATGCTCAGTGCCAGTTATAATGGTAAAATCATGGTGAAATCCCACCACTTAACATCTGCAGAAGGTCTTATCTTCCCAGAGAAAGTGCCCTCCGCTGACAAGATCCTGAAAGGCTCTCTTGAAAACTCATTTCTTTTGAAGCACAAATACCTGTCTGCATTTCAGCGAAGCTTCGTATAGCTTTCCTAGCAATACAAAGATTTGCGAGCTGGGAAATGTTCATTTGGTGCTTGCTCCTTCAGTATGATTTTTGCCTGTTACGGGGAAGGCAAACAATGACAACCATCTCCATCTGCATACTTTCCTGTTTGCAGTATGTATGAAGCATCCCGTAAGTAGAGGTTCATGGGATAGAGGTAGCTCCACTCTCCTCAGGCATACCTGTAAACTGAATGCACCCTGCTTGCTGATGATAGTTGCACACAATCTGGTAGGCACTAGACCAGTGCTAGTTGGGCCAAATCTTTTCCACAGGCTACTTCATAGAAACCCTGGTGTGAGGCGGGTCTGCTCATAATCTGCTCATAACTCTGCCCGTAATCCCGATCCTCAACGTTTCTGCTGGCGACGCTAATCTCAATCAGCATGCACACACTTCAAGAGATACATCTCTAGATATGAGAAAGATTAGCTAGATGGATATAGAAGAACATGCAGAAATGATGGGGAAGTGAAAGGAAGCAGGGAAGGGGAAGAAGGGAAGTTGTAAATGATTGTTTATTATAAAGTAAGATATGAATGAGGGAAATGTTGATTTCAAGGTGAATGTGGTTTTGGAAACTGCAATAATGAAAAATATTATATGTAAAAGAAAAATTCAGCACGTTAGTGATGAAGGAATACAGCAGCCGGGGAAAGAGCAGTGAGCACAAATATTCAAAGGGCACCAAGAAGCAATAATCGAGAAGATTAATAATGTATGTAGATCTATTGATAT